>NC_086229.1:28772408-30076574 GCF_036321145.2 Pelmatolapia mariae
TGGTAGGAGGAGAACAGACGAGCTGACACTGAACCAAACAGAGGACTTAAATAAAGGGGAAGTGGAAACACCTGCTGACAGATTTGATGATGATGTTGATGATGCATGGGGGTGGAGTCACTGGTGTAGATGGTGTATGGGAGAGGACTCAGCACACACCCCTGTGGTAAAGTCAATCTTTATTGTCACATGCAAAGTTTACATGTTGCATGTTACACGTACAATTACTTGCAGTGAAACTGGACCCCTACCGACCACACATACACAGCACAAACATTCACATAGTGAAGACAGGTCAGAGAGGTGGAATGTTAGGAAAAACAAAGGAAATGACCCACATCAGGTACAAGAGGAGAAAAACAGAACTCAAACTGAGCTCCTATGGGAGGCAGTTTATTGCTCTGAACACAGTGAACCTGCTGTTCTTGGAGGCTAAATGTGTGTTTGCTGTGCTCACAGGAGGCTGTGGGCAGTGTGCATGGTGGGGGTGTCTGCAGTTCTCTTGAAGCGGGCGAAGAAATGTTTAAGTTCCTCTTCTAATGAGATGTCCATGTTATCTGTATTTGTCCCGTTGCCTTTGCAGTTGGTGATGTGTTTCAGGCCCTGCCATACCTTCCTGGAGTCGTCATCAGAGAGGAGATCTGATAACTTGTTTGAAATGTCCAGTTTTGCTGCTCTGACGCCTTTTTTAAGGTCTGCTCTTGCTCTGCTGTACATGTCCTGGTCCCCAGATTTGTATGTAGAGTTGCCTTTAACATGCCTGAACCTGACTTGTCATCCAGGGTTTAGGGTTTGTCGCACTTTTCTGTGGTGACAGTGTCCATGCAGTGTTTGATGTAACCCAGCACTGCAGTTGCGTGAGTCTCTAGGTGATCCTGTTCAGAGACACTCTGTGAGCGCAAAACAGTCGTGCAGCTGAGCCAGAGCTTCCTCAGAAAAGGTGTTAATGGTTCTGATGGTGGGCTTTGTCCTTTTCCTGAGTGTGTGAGTCGGTGAGTCAAACTCAGAGCTGCTGCTCATTTATTCATCAGCATTAAACTGAATGGAAGCTCTGCTGCACACAGCCGGGAATGTGGGAAACTGTGATGCAGGACAGAGACACAGACACTAAATCCACACTGTGAAATCTAATTAGCTCCCAGAACTAAAAACTAATAATAAACTTGTTGCCTCAAAAAAACAGAGTAAAGCTTAAGATGACTATATTAGGACAACTTATTCATTAAGTGCACAGTTCTAAGAATAACTTGATGACTGTGTAACACTGATTGTTCACCCACTGACAAACATGTCAAGTTCTGGTACATTAAAACAACTTGTAGTAACTTATATTAATATAACACTGTATGCAAATGTGATTCAAAGAGAATAATTAACAACACTTCTTGTAATGGTGTTTAAATCAGCCCAACTTTTATTTTGAAATGTAAAACAACAGCCAACATCCTGGACACTGTTCTGCTGAACAACAACAGTTATACTGTCATCATTGTTATAATCTTACAATGAAACAACGTCTCAGATTTAATTATTCTTATTATTAGTTTATTATTATCAGTTTATTAAGTTTGTTTGTAGTTACATTACTTCTATAATCAAAATAAAATGTTTTTATTGTTCAGTCTCCAGATCAAACAACACATTTGTTTTACATTCAAACACAGGAGCTGGTGTGTTGTAATATTTTAAGGATGCTTGTTTCCAGTCCAGGCATCACTGCCTGAATGACTGTCATGGATCGAGCTGATCCAAATGTAAGTGCAGCAGAAAGTCTTTAACTTCCCTTCAGTACAGTGGCAGTGGATGTGGGCTGGAGATGCAATGACCTTTGACCTGCAGGTCACTGACCAACCATCTGTGATGGAGCACTCATCTCTGCTGGTGTCCTGCAAGCAAACAATCAGATTCTTTAGAGCAACAACTTATTTGCTTTATTAAAACATGTTTTCCAGCATTTGCTATTGAACAGACTTCAATTTAGACTCAATCTCAGGCTCCACCCCCACCAGAGAGGTGACATTCACTGATAGCTCTGACCACCACCCCACACACGATAATGTCATGAAAGCATATTTTTAAAAAGGGCTCTGCAAACATGGACAATAACTTATTCTGATGATCTGCAGAATAATTTGGGCACAAAACAAATTTCACTGTTCAAAAACTTGCAGACTTCAATATATACAGTGCAGACAGTGTGGACTCTCTAAACTAAGTCTGTGGGATATGATCTTTGAATAAATGCAGACCAAACTGTTGTTGTTTGTTACTTGCACAGCATGTCCTGTAGGATTAACTGGAGTCATCAGCAACAGCACAGAGCAGTCACATCTCAGGTCTAATAACAGAAGACAGGAAACCAAAGCATAAAGGAAACAGCAAGTAAAAGAGTTTGATCTAAAGTATGATTAAAGTTCAGATTAATATAAATGTGACAGCAACTAATATATTGTGGGAAGTAAACTGTAACCAACATACTTCCCACTCAGCTGATGTCTTTCTGTCCAACAGCTCCTTTTCTAGACGTGTAAGAGTTTGATGTCATGTGAAAAGCTGCCACAAAGAATTAAAATAAATACAGAGGTTAAGAAGATGCAGTTCATGTGTTATGGTGTATGAAACACAACGCCTGGTGATTAAACCATAAACTAATTTCATTAAAAAAACATCCCTTTGACTAAATTCAGTGTGGTAGCCTGACTGTGCCACTGTTATGTATGTGATTGGTCTTTAGAACAAATGTCACCGTTTCACAGACAAGACTACAGGCTTCCTGGAGGTGATTTCCTTTAAGGGAAAATAGGAATATTAATGTAAATACGTAAAAAAGTACAAACTCCTCAGGAAATAGCATCTCTGTATTACTGCTGCCTCTTTTCACTCACCTTTAAAACCACCTGTGGGAGTGATGGGGGTAGGTACAATGCTGACTCTTCCATCCACACAGCACAGGCCACAGAGAGCACCCTGTTCTGAATATGATGCTAATCCTACTAACTACATGTGACTTCCTGCTGACTTCCACTCGACTGGAAACCAGTGAGAAAACAAACAAATATGTCCAAAGAAAAAACTTGAATGCTGATCATAAACTCTGGAGAACTGCTGCTCAAGACCACTTCAACCTCCCTCCGTGATACTTTGACCTTGGCCTCTAGTCTCCTTCTCCATGGAGGCCACTGCTGCTTGTAGCATCTCACTGATCTCTCCTGCCGTGGTGTAGATGAGCTGGTTGCAGTAGGTGTGGTCCTGCATTCACATCATCTAGTAGATCTTCTGACGGTACTTCACGTAGTCTTGGTAACCGTGTGTGTGTGTGTGTGTGTCTGTGTGTATGTGTGTGTGTGTGTCTGCAGCTGTTCTTTGTGTTGTTGCTGGATCGTTGCCTCAGGGGGAAAGTTGTGTGTGTGTTGAACATGCAGACTAACAGAGACTGCAGCTGTCAGCAGCCACACACACTTTATATTCTTCAAATCAAATCACAGTGAAACATGTTCACTGACAGCTCAGCTTCAGCATCTTATTCATGCTGTGACTGCAGCCGTTCAACTCTGTTTCTCTTTAACCCAAATCACCACAACATGGAAATATAATCATCAAAATGATGTGACTGGAAGGATGCAGCAGTCTGTGCTCCACCTTTCTCCTCCACACCTGCAGGTGGAGAACATGGATGCATGAATCTCTACAGAGTTCTTTGAATATTGTCCGTCTTATCAGTTTTCAGTGAACAAAAATCCTCACAGAGCCAAAATAAGCAGTTTGTATCCAACATAACTCAGCTGGACTCTGATGCTCCGTATAACAGCCACACATGAGTCTGCACAGCAAATTCAAAAGTGTCAAATGTTTTGGTCTTAGTAGACTTCTTGCAAAAGTAGAGTTAATTTTACTCTAAGTAGAGTCACATTCTTTTAATGTAACTCTGAGGTGTAAAATGATAGCAGTTAAAATCAAGTGTTAAAAATTAGTGTTTCTATGTCAAATCTGGAGGTGTTACAATGGAAACATTAACTCTTGACCTCTTAACTCCTAGAGGGGCTATGACACTAATAGAGTAAATTCACAGACTCCACCCCCAGCACCACAGATTCCGATCCAAGCTGAAGTGAAGCCGTTTCAGAACATTTTGCTCTACATATTTCTGAGTTGATTGCCATGCTTGGTAAGTCATTTTTTGTGAGATTGTTTCAATTAATATTATTAACTTTTACTTCTGTGGCTTTTTGGAGTTGAGACAAAGCTGTGTGAAAGGCATTAGCCACGTTGCTCGGTGATAGCATAATAATCTGTTTTAGCTAGCTGAAACGTATTGTCTGCGGGCAAATAGTACAGCCTTGAAAAAAAGCTTGCATATGAATTTTCTGTCAAGTTTTTGTCACGGTTCTGGGTCCGTTGGACCCAGTATTTTGAGTTTATTATGTTTTGGTTTACTTTTGCATTATGGATTGTTCTTTATGTTTCTCTGGCACTTTGTGTCTCAGTTATCTTGGGGTTTTGGATTGTTTTCTCATTTTGTGATGATGGTGATGATGATTATTGTTTTTTGAGTTCCATGTTTCTGTTTATTGGTATTTAGGATTTGTGTTCTCATGTTTTGTGTGGGTTTAGTTCCATGTGTCATTTTCTGTCTGTTTCTCAGTGTCAGGTCTGCGTCTTGGTGTAGTGTCCTTGTTTCCTGTTTTATTGTGAAGGTCTGCGTCTCATGTGAGTGTGGTCAGTTTACCTCCCTTGTCTCGTCTCGTTAATTACTCCCAGCTGTGTCCACCACCTGTGTGTAATCTCCCTGTGTTTCTCTGTGTATTTAAGTCGTGTCTTCAGTCATTGTAGTTGCTGGTCCGTCTGTGTATCCACCATGTCTCATTCGTGTGTTCTCCCTGCCATCACCATCATGTACCGTCGTCTACCCTGCTTCATGTTTGAGTTCTGGTTCGTATTCTGTAGTTTAGTTTTTTCCAGTATAGTTTAGTGTGATCTCTGTTTGCCGTTTTTCCTCTTGTGCTTTGTGTTCAATAAATCACCTTCACACCTTCACGACTGCCTGCGTTTGGATCCTCCTTTACCTTTTCCACATGGCTCATCTCACTCGCCGTGACAGTACGGACCAGCCAGATATGGATCCAGCGGCATTCACCCCACCCACGGAGCTGCGAGAGCTCATAACGGAATCAGCTTCCAAATTAATCAACCTGTGGCTTGAGCATGAGGGTGAAGCGTTTCTCTATGTTCTGGAAGTCAGGCTACGACAGCTTTTGTCAGATTATCTCTGGCTATTGCACTCACTCCACCCGCTCGTACAAAATTTCATTCTTCACGAACTACACCTTCACCCCCCCTCCGCCACTGCTCGCCCGCTCGCTTCAACGGAGGACGTGCCGTCCGTACCGCCGGATGAGGAGTTACCCGGCCCGTCGGAGCCGTCTCCATGGAGAAAGCGACGTTCGCGCCGCCGGCGCGGCACCCCACAGCTGGATGTAGGGACATGTAAGCAGTCGGCTGTGGTGAGTGAAAGGGACACTTTTTCTGCTGCATCAGACTCTGTGACTGTGTTTTCTGGAGCTATTTTTTGTCTGTCTTCTGAAGATAACAATGATTTTTCCGTCTCACCCATGGCCACTGCCCCAAAGACTGCCTTTTCTTTGCCTACATTTTGTGTTAATGACTGTGTTCATGCTGTTGTTTCCAAGCCTGGAGTACCTGAGTCTAGCACTATGAACATAGGGAATTTAAGTGTCAGGGAAGTTTTTTCATCTCCATCAGTTCATTCAGGGGAAGTTGTAAACCTCACCGAAGCAGTTTTTCCTGATCATGTTTTCTCATCCACACTTTCACCACAGTTTAATGTTGGGTCTGCAATTCAGTTATCAGTTCAGTCAGCAGCCCTGCAGCCCTCAATTCAGTCAGCAGCCCTGCAGCCCTCAGTTCAGTCAGCAGCCCTGCAGCCCTCAGTTCAGTCAGCAGCCCTGCAGCCCTCAGTTCAGTCAGCAGCCCTGCAGCCCTCAGTTCAGTCAGCAGCCCTGCAGCCCTCAGTTCAGTCAGCAGCCCTGCAGCCCTCAGTTCAGTCAGCAGCCCTGCAGCCCTCAGTTCAGTCAGCAGCCCTGCAGCCCTCAGTTCAGTCAGCAGCCCTGCAGCCCTCAGTTCAGTCAGCAGCCCTGCAGCCCTCAGTTCAGTCAGCAGCCCTGCAGCCCTCAGTTCAGTCAGCAGCCCTGCAGCCCTCAGTTCAGTCAGCAGCCCTGCAGCCCTCAGTTCAGTCAGCAGCCCTGCAGCCCTCAGTTCAGTCAGCCTCTCCACCACTTACTACGCCTCCACTACAGTCGTTTCCGCTACCTGTAGGTCAGTCTGTAGCCGCTCCGCTGCCTATAGCTCAGCTGCCACTTGTTCATCTGTCTGTTCACTCACCCGTTCAGCCACCATCCTCGCTGTCTCATTCTAAGCAGGGAACACACTTCATCATTACATCTGCTGGTTCTCTTAAGCTGGCCACCTCGGAGACATTTACTCCCTCTAGGGCCTCCCCAGAGGCTGGGTGTCGCTCACCAGCTGACTCTGGACCCCTAGAGGTCAAGACGCCAGCGCCAGCAGTTTCATCGGAGGACTCACCAGAACAGTCTCGGCTCTCAGCACCCCCTGAGAGTTCAAGTGAGTTCATCCGTCCGCCTCCGTCCTCTGCTAAGTGTATTGGGGAACACTTTTAGCCCTCTGAGGACTGTATCCCACTGTTGCTGCCTGAGTCTAGCCACTATGCTGCTCAGTCACAGCCAGTGTACACACTGACAGAGGTCTTCGTACCTACTGCTTCAGTGTCTGTCTTAGCTGGAGGGCCCGAGTCGCCTGTCCAGCCTCAAGTTTCGTCTGCTGGGGGTTCGGGAGAACCCAGCCAGCCTCAGGTGTCGTCTGCTGGGGGTTCGGGAGAACCCATCCAGCCCCAAGACTCGTCAGCTGGAGGTTCGGGAGAACCTAGCCAGCTTCCGGCCTCGTCGGCTGGAGGGCCCGAGGAGCCCGTCCAGCCAGCCGCAGCTTCATCCACGCCTGCAGCCGCAGCTTCATCCACGCCTGCAGCCGCAGCTTCATCCACGCCTGCAGCCGCAGCTTCATCCACGCCTGCAGCCGCAGCTTCATCCACGCCTGCAGCCGCAGCTTCATCCACGCCTGCAGCCGCAGCTTCATCCACGCCTGCAGCCGCAGCTTCATCCACGCCTGCAGCCGTCAGGTTCCGCTTCTGCTCCGCCTTCGCCTGGTCCAGCTTCTGCTCCGCCTTCGCCTGGTCCAGCTTCTGTTCCGCCTCGCCTCTGCCAGCCGCTTTCCAGGCCTCTAAGTTGGCATCATGGTTGTCGGGGGCGGCCTCCAGATAGAGTTCGTCGCCACCGTTGGCATCGCGGCCGACCTCCGGATCTGCTCAGTGGCCGCCACTGCCTTCCAAGTGGCCGGCCTCCTGATTGGCTTTGTCTGCATCGCCACCGTTGCCGTGTGCATGGTCGGCCTCCAGAACTGTTTGCCCGTCGCTGCCGTTGCTGTGTGCATGGCCGGCCCCCTGACCTGTGTTGGCTCCTGTATGGCCGACCTCTGGGTCGACCCCCCTGAACTGTCCGTGGACTCTTGTTGAGCTTTAGTTTGGTTTCATTTCTTGATGTGTTTTCCTGTGTTCTGGACTCTTCTGCTCCTTGGTTTTTGTTAGGTAAAAATGAAAAAGACTGAGTTTTTAAATTTAGTTCAACATTAACTGTTGTCTGTGTTCTTCAGTTGTTTGAGAGAGCACCATTTTAACAAACATGTTCGGGTAGAATATTGCCTTTAAATATGGGCATTGGATTTGTATCTGGAATCTTTTGGGAAAATACAAGTTACAGCTCAAAAATGATTTTTTCTTTTTACTGTGCTGCAATTGATTACCAGATTATTTGTGCAATTAATTAGTGCACAACTAATTTCTATTGAATTTCGACACAGGATATGCTTGTGAAGGTGGAATATGGGGGAGAGCAGAAGTGATGAATGGAGGACATGCATATTATATTGAAGAAAAGAACAATGAGCATGCTGTTGCAATTACCTATGTCAGACCGTTTGATAAACAATATTCTAATGAAAGTGAGAACATGTACATTACTCCATATTGTTACATGTTTCAGAAAATGTTTTGAAATTGTAGTGCACCGTTCAAAATAAATGTTTTTCAAAAACCATTGCCTCTTTGTAATAAATGTTTATTTCCAAAGGAATTTCTAGAAGTTCAGAAGAGTAAAATTCAAACTTTTAAGAGTTATCTTCTAATTAATTCTAATGTAGTCAAACTAGAATACTCTGTGAGAGTTAGTTTATAAACTCTTAACACCTAGTTAGCATTAATAAGTGTCAAATTATCAACTCCAGACAGATTTGGTACTTAACACGAAATCAGAGTTAACGTACCAACTCTCCAATAAGAGTTAAATTAACTCTCTCTGGTGTGGACCCATATAGACACTTTAAAAGAGTTTAAATCAAATCTGACAGTGTTAATTTGGACATGCTGGATTTGCTGTGTGGATTCACTCAAAGCATTGAACAAACTTTATTGTAAGTGAAGCTTTTGGACATTTATTCTCTGATATTTGCTCTTCAGCTCGAGTCTCCATCAGTGGGAAAATGTCCTGATTCAACTAATCTAAGAAAAATCAGGTCATCCAATACATAATCCAATAAAATCAGTTGTTGATCGACTCGAGTTTGATTGACAGGACAGATGATCAGAGGTGCAGAGTTTTTACCTCCATCATTGTTACTGGGACTGAAGTATGGGTGGAGTTTGTGAGTGAAGGAGCAGCCAGTAAAGGAGTAGATCAGAGCTGCAGCACCTACATCATAAAAGGAGACCAGACCCTCCTCATAATCCACAAACACCCCCACCTTCTCAGGACCAGGCTGAAGACAGAGACGAACTGGTGGGGAAGCATAAGCTTCGTACTCATTTCCATTTCTCAGCCTCACAATCCAGAAACCATTTCGAGGACTCAGTGTGATTTCTCCCTTCCTGTTGATCGACTCTGTGGCCACTCCTAAATGCCAGGCAGTCTTTCCTTTAACCTGAACCTCAAAGTAAAATCTGCCTGAAGAGAAACTCTGCTCTCCTAAAACCATACCATAGTAAGAAAATCTCTCTGGGTTGTCTGGAAGATTCTTCCTCACATCACCATACTTCACTTGTTTTCCATCATCAGACAGGATGAGATAAGGATGAGCTGTATCAGGATTCAGAGTCACATCCACCTCATGCTGCTGCACCCTCTTCAGCTCAGCCTCAAACAGCTTCTTCTTCATGGGTTTCCAGACTGTCTCCTCCAGCTGAGCCACAGCTCTCCCCACAGTCCCCTCATATGATGGTGGATGAACTCTGACCTCTGTCCAGTCCTTGCTGGGTGGAGCAGCTTTCAGGGAGGAGAAGCTTTGGAGGAGGTGGAGGTGGTCTTCAAAGCGTGAGAGCTGCTCCACCTCAGAGCTTCTCTTCTTCAGCTCAGAGATTTCCTGTTCCAGATCTTTGATGAGACCTTCAGCCTGTTTCTCTGTAGTTTCCTGTTTGTCTTCGATCTCCTTCATGAGCTCCTTCAGGCGTCTCTCAACAGACTCCATCAGAGCAGTGAAGACCTGAACACCTTCTGCTTTCTGTCTGTCTGCAGCATCTTTACTCATCTTCACCGACTCTGTGATCTCCTGAATCTTCAGTCGTCTCTTCTGGATCATCTGCTGAATCTCAGCCTCTGTCTTCTCCAGCTCTGCCTTCTTTCCTTCATATTCTTCTCTCAGAGGAACAAACTCGTGGTTCTTGTGGTCTAAAACAGAGCAGAGCATGCAGACACATGTCTGGTCGGTCTTACAGAACAGCTGCAGAAGGTTATCGTGCGTCGTACACATCCTGCCTTCCAGGTTCTCCACAGCATCAATCAGCTGATGTCTTTTCAGACGTTTCACTGTCAGATGAGGCTCCAGGTGAGTCTGACAGTAGGAGGTCTGACACACCAGGCAGGACTTCAGGGCCTTCAGTCTGGTTCCAGTGCAGACGTCACAGGGAACTTCTCCTGGTTTGGCAGCTTGTTGCTCTGAGCTGCTGCTGCTGGCTTTCTGCTGAGCTTCACGTCTGAACTGAGCAACCATCTCAGAGAACAACGTGTTGACCCTCAGCTGAGGTCTAGTGGAGAAAGTCTCTTTACACATGGGACACTGACAGCTCTGATTCAGGTCCCAGTGCTGACTGATGCAGGTTTTGCAGAAGTTGTGTCCACATGGTGTAGAGACTGGATCAGTGAACACATCCAGACAGATGGAGCACAGAAACTGATCTTCAGATCGCAGATTGCTGGCAGCAGACATGTCTGCACTCTGAGGGAGAAAGAAAAGAAACATTTGATTCAAAATTCACTTTAAATTTCATTTTTAAAAAGAGAGAAACAAGCGTCAGTAGTCTGAGGAGCTTGGAAAGAAAAGCGTCTGGACTTCTTTAAGTTTCTTGAAGACGTTTCATCAGAGAAGCTTCTTCAGTTCTCAGAGTAACTGGTGGAGACCCAGCAACACACTCAGACACAAACTGGTTCATCCCAAACACAGACTTAACAACGTAGTGTCTGCTGTACAGTGCAGCGTCCAGATGAACAGAATAACTTTGGGGATGAAGATAAATACAGTCGTTAAAAAGATGTGAAATCTTTTTTCTGACTATTTTACAGAAGGTCCAAGATTCATCCAGATCATTTGTATACTTGAATAAATCAGTTTGTTGGATATTTTCCATCAATTACTGTGAAGTAAACTTTGACCTTGTTGGTGACTAAATACTTCTTATTGTAAATCCAGATCAACGAGCCATTAATATTAAACAGTGACTGTTCCAATAGAAGTGACAGTGAGGAGGACAATGAATCATAAACCTCAGAAACGTGTTATTAACTGTTTGAACCAGTATAAATGGCATTTATGAGAAAATGTTTATTCAGTGGTGTCTGTTTATTTGGTCAATTTTTGCATCATTAAAAACTGTTTTCTCTCACAATGAACTTTTCCAGTCACTCGCTGGGATACATCATTCACATTATTCTGGATCAATTTCTCAGATTGTTAAAAAGTCCTCTGTCCAGGGCATGCGTTACCTGCACGGCAGGAGCATGATTCCCCCAGGGGCCAACTGCCAATCAGAGTGCTCACCCGTTCTCTCCTTGCTGTGGCAATTAGAAGTGTAGTCGGAGAGTAACGCTGAGTTAAATCGGACTAAGGCGGGCAAGTGTGCGTTCATAGAACCAGTAAGTTACGTTGGGAATTTATTTATTTCTGTTACTGTTAATGTGCCAATGTAGACATCTGTTACTATTGCCTTGAGTTAGTAGCTATGCTGTAGGAATAAGTAAGTAGTAGCCTGACTCCACAGGATATTCCTCATTTCTAAGTTGCTTCAGTTATTGTGGATTTAATTTTATTTAATTTAATGTTCCCAAAGATTTTACCTGATGGAGTTACGAAGTTAGCATACGAATCCATTCTTGTTCATAAAGCCTGCAAACACATGGTGGCCTTTGAGTGAGCAATTGTATCCACTAGAGGGTGGTGTTGACTCACAAATGAAGGAATTGGCCTAACTTGATTATGATTCTGTGTTTATGCCATCCTGTTATGTTATTTTACTCGAAGCTCTGTTTCTGGTATCTGGAACTGTCCGTTTGTAATCTGGTATGGTGTTCTCTGTCACACTGAAGTATGAGAAATGCTAGACAAGGAAGATGTTTATGTTATTTCTTATTTGTATTAATTACAGAACCACATCCTTACTTGCCAGCGAGAGTGTGTGTTCGATGTGGGCTCGTGGCAAAGAAAGTTCTTCCACTGTGAAATCATTCCCCGTCTCTGACCGGACGTTATTACCAGGGAACAGTACCGAATCCCGTTTCAGAGATAGTGGTCCAGGGCGTCCACTATAACACAGAAAACATAAAACATTGATTTATTTATGTATTTCATATATTTGGTTGTCCAAATCAAAGATTTATGTTAGTAGAGAAGAAGTCACCATGATAAAGCCTGTGTGTGAAAATGAGATCAGTGAATGTTGTTGATCAAAATCACATTTAAGGAGGAATTCTGTCCTCCAGTTTTTTTAAATAAGCTTAGGGATTAAACACCATCATCTATGTTTGCGTCTGATGACATGTTTGATCCAGTTTAGCTTGAACATCACAGCTGATGTGTGAACTCTGACATATTTAAAGCCTCGATTATCAGGATGATTCAAACACATCTGTTTAAATAATGAGATTTATGTTTCCACACAAAGTTATAAAGTGCAGCATCGACTGTTTTCTGAATGATTCAGGAACATCTGTGACTCTTACAGGATACACTAAGTCAGATAATCTCTCTTTGTAAAATGTCTGAATGACTTTTTGAAGTACTGACCAAAATCTGCGGGTTTACAGTATCAAAGGCTTTATATCAATAAAGAATAAACAGATGTTTTCACGTCTGTAATCCTTATGATCAATCAGATCCAGAATCAGTCTAATAGGAACAGGAAGTGATGAATAACCAGGAAGTGTGGAGTCAGTCTGAAGTCCAGAGCACAGACTGAGTCCACAGTCCTGAGCAGAGCCACAGTGAGACTGAAGCAGCAGCTCGATGTTCCTACAGTGGATCTGTGCTTACATGAGCAGATTTCTATGGATCCAGTGTGACTGTGATGAGTCAGCGTGAAGTGAACAGAGTGAAGATTTGTGTAGAAACAGGAAGTGTGATCAGCTGCACTCACCACTGTTGCTGAGAGAAACCTGATGGACTCCAGTGAATCTTCTTTTAGAGACAAACAGGACTCGACTGCAGCTCTGCTGCTGCTCTCTCACACTTTCACTTCTGCAAAATGACGTTGAACTTTTTTCAGGTGTTGCTCCGCCTCTCCCTCTAGCTGTTTGTCTGGTTTTGCTGTCTCTCCCTTTACAGGAATCAGCTGGTCTGTACTCAGTGACTGTGTGCTGAGTACTGGTGGGAGGAGTGAGGAGTGGTGTGTGGGTTCACACAGTAATGACGGCCTCAGGTGATCAGGAGAAACTCACCTGGATTTCCTTTTTCCACAGCAGACTGAGAGCTTCAGGTGGACCCTGAAGGAGGTCAAGTACACACAGTCTGTACTTAAGTAGAAGTACTACTGTTAAAAATACTGCAAGTACTAATTCAACTTCTGTACTCAAGTAAAAGTAAAAAAAGTACTGGCTGTGAAATGAGAGTAAAAAGAGCTGATTGAAGAACATTTCTAACACATATGTTTATACAAAGCTAACTGAACCATGTGCTGCATCAACATAATAATAAAGTAATATTATTCACTTTATTTCTGTCTAAATTTGAATTCTAATAAATATTTTAGCTTGAAATAAGTAAAAAGAATCTGCCAATGGAACAAGTTAAAATTCTCTAGTTTTTCTCTGGTTTCAAGATTCACTGTCTTGAAAAAAGTTCATATATCTCACAAAATGTTGCTCTGTAGCTGATTGTGTCTTATTTTAAGTGTAATAAGATATTTTGACTAGAAATAGGACAAATAGACTTGGTAAGATTTTGAGTTTTTGCAGTGCATCAGAGAT
This sequence comes from Pelmatolapia mariae, assembly GCF_036321145.2. Taxonomy (NCBI): domain Eukaryota; kingdom Metazoa; phylum Chordata; class Actinopteri; order Cichliformes; family Cichlidae; genus Pelmatolapia; species Pelmatolapia mariae. The sequence continues at coordinate 28,786,001 of NC_086229.1, forward strand.
CTCTGTCCAGAAGAGCTAGTTCATGCATGTATTGCTTCCTGGCTGGGCTACTGTAATTATTATTATCAGGAAGTCCTAAAAACTCCCTGAAAAGCCTTCAGTTAATCTTAAATGCTGCATATGCACTAGAACTGAACACATTACTGTAGGTGTTGGAGCTGTTATAGATGAAGCACTGTCCTTCTCCCTGCCGTCTCTCTTCATGAGATCCACCACCGATGGGCCAAAGTAGGCTGTCATTCCCACAATAGTCCCAGGTCTCTATCTTACAATAAAACACAGACCAATTCTCCTTCTTCCTCTGCCTCCTTCATCCCCTCTGAAGATCCAGAAAAGGGTTCAAAGAGTCTCTACTCCCTGTCAAAATTAGGGCTTTTTTTTTTTTTTTAGTTTTCATCCCCCAATAAAGATTAAAACCATAAGCTGGGAGGGCTGGGTTTGATTGTTCCTGCTTAGGTTATTTTTCGATTCTGCCCACATCCTGAGAGGGCTGGGTTTGTTTGCTCTCGCTGGTCTGATTGAGCATCCCCGATGTTTCACACTGGTTACCAGTTCTTCAGAGGGAAAAACACGGTGCGTTGGTGGTTCTGTGTGTCTGGGGATGGGCGCCCAGGTACACACCGGCTCACTCCTTGGCAGCTGCTTATCCGGGCCTGGAGCCTGGGGCTCGTTCGGTCTACCTCGGAGGTGGGGTGCCCTCGGCCTCTTGGCCTGGGGCTCGGTCACTCAGGCACAGCTGGCTGCCCGCGGAGCTCATGGGCACGTCACTGCAACCCCCTCTGGCTTCTGCTCCGCGGCTGCTGAGTGATGCCTCATCTGGGACTCTCCTCAGCTCTTTCTGGGACAGTGACGCGGCTGCCCCTCTGTTGGTCTTCCCTGGTCTCTTGTGTTCTGGGGGCCTCTGGATGTCTGGAGTTTTGATCTCCTCCATACCTGCTTCATGCCCTGGAGGACGGGGCAGTGGCCCCCCACACCCTCTAGCAGATCATTACATGAAGGAACCTTTTAAAAAACAAGCGTGCTCATGCTCACAGGTGTACACACGGGTGATTACACACACAAACTACACCCTTTTTGGCTCCTACCTCAAAGCACACTGTGCGCTGTCCATCTTACGTGCTGCACAATAATGTTTAACATTTAATATTTACTGCCATATTCCCATATATCATTGTGATGTTGTTTATTCTTTTACCCTCGTTTTCTTCTGCTTGTTTTCTTTTTTCTTTCTCAACAGGTGATCCAGGTGATCGATCGATATATGTATTTTTTGTCTGCTTACTCTGTTGTTTTTGTTTTTTGCCCTTTTTCCCCGTCCCTCTTCTCAGCTGTTTTCCTTTCCCTCTTTCTTTCTCCCCTTTCTTTCCCCCAGTAAAGTCCGTCCCGTATTCAGCAAATGAAAAATAAAATAAACAATAAAAGGTGAATCAAATAGACCATTACGGCAAGGCTGGGATGGTCCGTTTGGCAAAGTAAATCCGTTGGGCATCTTTCTTTGCCTTTAGACAATAATTCTGATGGCAAAAGAGCCAAACGGGACAGGCGCAAAAAACAAAAAAAAACAAAAAAAAAACACGTGTGGGAACAGGAAAGAAGCGAGGCACAAGATAAACAGCTCCCCACGGGGTCACATGGGACTATTTCACGCGCGGTGTGTTCAAAAGCACATTATTATTCACATACATTCTAAACCCTAACCAGCTTCAGAACATCATTCACACTATATGAGGGTTAGTGTTGAGGAAAAGATTGCAGATGCTGGGAATCCACAAGTGCACGGTGCTTCAGGAGACAGGTGGTTGGTGCCCCAACCATTGTCATTTTTCTTTTTGTGCCTGTCCCGTTTGGTTCTTTAGCCATCAGAAATGCTGTCTGAAAGCTAACAAAGACACCCAGCGGACTAACTTTGTCCATTTGATCAACCTTTCTTGTTATTATTTATTTTATTTTCAGTTGTTACAGACGGGACAGACATGGCTGGAAAGAAACGTGTAGTGAGAGTGTACTGGGAATGTCTAGCAGAGGCCCCAGTCCGCGAGATCTTCAACGCACACCTCCGGCAAAGCTTCAACAGCATTCCGAGGGAGGCTGGGGACATTGAGTCCGAATGGACCATGTTCAGCGTCTCCATCGCCGAAGCTGCTGCATTGAGCTGCGGCCGCAAGGTGGTTTACTGCCTGCCGTGGTGTTAATCCCCGAACCACATTGTGTACACCAGAGGTGAAGAGAGCCACCAGGCTGAAGAAGGAGCCCTATCGGGCTTGGTTAGCCTGTGGGACTCCGGAGGCAGCCGACAGGTATCGACAGGCCAAGCGGAATGCGGCTCGGGCAGTGGCTGAAGCAAAAACTCGGGTGTGGGAGGAGTTCGGAGAGGCCATTGAAAAAAGCTTTCGGACTGCCTCGAAGAGATTCTGGCAAACCGTCAGGCATCTCACGAGGGGAAAGCGGTGCTCTACCTGCACTGTGTATAGTGCTGGCGGAGCGCTGCTGACGTCGACTGAGAAAATTGTCAGGCGGTGGAAGGAATACTTCGAGGACCTCCTTAATCCAACGGACACGTCTTCTGAGGAGGAAGCAGAGTCTGGGGATAAGGGGAATGACCCGCCAATTTCCAGGGGCGAGGTCACTGAGGCAGTTAAACAACTCCTTGGTGGCAGAGCCCCTAGTGTTGATGAGGTCCGCCACCAGCTCCTGAAGGCTCTGGACGTTGTAGGGCTGTCCTGGTTGACATGCCTCTACAATGGGAACCCTCTGGCAGACCAGGGTGGTGGTCCCCATCTTCAAGAAGGGAGACCGGAGGGTGTGTTCCAACTACAGGGGGATCACACTCCTCGGCCTCCCTGGGAAAGTCAATGCCATGGTGCTGGAAAGGAGAGTTCGTTCGCTAGTTGAACCTCGGATACAGGAGGAGCAATGCGGTTTTCGTCCTGGTCGCGGAACACTGGACCAGCTCTTTAGCCTCTCAAGGATACTTGAGAGTGCATGGGAGTTTGCCCAACCAGTCTACATGTGTTTTGTGGACTTGGAGAAGGCATTCGACCGTGTCCCTCGGGGTGTCCTGTGGGAGGTGTTGCGGGAGTATGGGGTGTCTGGCCCATTGCTACGGGCCATTCAATCCCTATACAACCGTTGCAAGAGCTTGGTTCGCATTGCCGGCAATAAGTCGGACTTGTTCCCGGTGGGTGATGGGCTCCGCCAGGGCTGCCCTTTGTCACCGGTTCTGTTCATAATTTTTATGGACAGGATTTCTAGGCGCAGCCAAGTGGTGGACTGCTTTCACTTTGGTGGCCTCAGAATCTCATCTCTGCTTTTTGCAGATGATGTGGTTTTGTTGGCTTCATCGGGTGAGGGCCTCCAGCTCGCACTGGAACGGTTCGCAGCTGAGTGTGAAGCAGCGGGAATGAGGATCAGCACCTCCAAATCTGAGGCCATGGTTCTCAGCAGGAAAAGGGTGGAGTGCCCACTCCGGGTCGGGGATGAGTTCCTGCCCCAAGTGGATGAGTTCAAGTATCTCGGGGTCTTGTTCGCGAGTGATGGGAGAAGGATTGGGGCTGCGGCTGCAGTGATGCGGACGCTGCACCGGTCCGTCATGATGAAGAGGGAGCTGAGTGTAAAAGCGAAGCTCTCAATTTACCGGTCGATCTACGTCCCTACCCTCACCTACGGCGACGAGCTGTGGGTAGTGACCGAAAGAACGAGATCGCGAATACAAGCGGCAGAAATGAGCTTCCTCATAAGGGTGGCTGGCCTCTCCCTTAGAGATAGGGTGAGAAGTTCGGCCATCCGGGAGGGGCTCAGAGTAGAGCTGCTGCTGCTCCACATCGAAAGGAGCCAGCTGAGGTGGTTCGGGCATCTGATAAGGATGCCTCCTGGGCGCCTCCTGCGTGAGGTGTTCCGGGCATGTCCCACCGGGAGGAGGCCCCGGGGCAGACCCAGGACACGGTGGAGAGATTATATCTCTTGGCTGGCCTGGGAACGCCTTGGTGTTCCCCCGGAAAAGCTGGAGGAGGTGGCTGGGGAGAGGGAGGTCTGGGCCTCTATGCTTAGGCTGCTGCCCCTGCGACCCGGCCTCGGATAAAGCGGATGTAGATGGTTTTATAATAAGTTGTAGATTGATAGAGGTTTGATCTTTAATTGTCTGCAAAGACTTTGTGTGCATTCCAGAGTGCTCTGGCATTCACACCCACATCCTGGGAGCATGGGACAGGTTGTCCCTTCTCTTATTGTTTTGTGGTAGGATAAATGTATCTATATCTGTTTTAGGCTAAGTGCCTTTTGTTTAGATGAACTGCTGGACTTCCAGACTAGCAGGTTTAGGGAAGTTGTTTATGGGGTCACTCACTGACCACACACACACACACTCTCTTCCACAACGCACAGGCAAGGTACTCTTTGTGTGTATGTAGACGTCATATGTTAATGAACCTATGCATATTCATGTGACCTCAATAAAAGAGCAGTGTTACGGGAGAGTGGGCCGGTGGATTAGCAGTCTGTGTCACAATCTGAAAGCAGGGACTCAAGCGCAGAACAGGTTGGCGTCACAGAGCACCGTTTATTTACACACCAGTGCGAAGTATATACAGTGACGGGGAAAAATCCAGGGGTCCAAGGGATTAGGGGAAGGCTCTCTCTTTCACGCTCGCTCACGTCCTCACATCCAACTCACACACGTTCGTACAGCTGGGAGGTCCGAGGTCCGGGAAGGTAAACTGGAACAAGAGGGGAAAAAATCACTCACAAGTCACGAATGTAAGGCACAAAGGTACGAGATCACGGGAGCTGGGAAGAAAGACTAACGTCAGTAGCACAATCATCCAGCGATGAGAGGATCAGTGGCCCAGCCTCAAATAGTCAGATCATCAGCTGATCGCCAACAGGTGCGGGAACCAAGGGCGAGAGCCAGCCGTGAGCTCCGCCCAGGCAGAGAGGTGTGTGTGTGTGTGAGAGAGAGAGAAAACACAAGTGTAGCCTTGTGAGGCCGGCTGGGCAGGCACGGGGACCATGACAGTACCCCCCCCTCAACGGGAGCCTCCCGGCGACCCACCAGGCTTACCTGGATGCCGGCGATGGAAGTCCCGAAGCATATTCCTATCCAGAACAGCCGCCCGAGGCACCCAGGAACGTTCCTCTAGCCCGTAGCCCTCCCAGTCCACCAGGTACTGAAAACCCCGGCCCCGGCGACGGGAGTCCATGATGCGGGTGATGTCGTAGGCCAGCTGACCACCCACAAGCCGGGGGGGCGGCGGGGCCCCGGCGGGAGGACAGAGCGGGCTGGAGAGCACTGGCTTGACCTGGGACACATGGAAAACATTGTGAATCCGCATGTTGCGCGGCAGCCGGAGGCGAACGGACACAGGGTTGACAATGGAGTCTATGGGAAAGGGGCCAATGAACCGAGGCGACAGCTTCTTAGACTCGGCCCGTAATGGCACAAAACGGGTAGACAGCCATACCTGTTGACCGACGGAGTATTCAGGGGCCGGTGTCCGGCGACGGTCAGCGAGGGCTTTGTTACGCTCCTTAGTGCGGAGCAGAGCGGCCCGAGTAGCACGCCAGGCACGGCGGCACCTGCGGAGGTGAGCCTGCACAGAGGGGACAGAGTGCTCACCTTCGACAGCTGGGAGCAGGGGTGGTTGGTAGCCCAGGGATGCCTCAAAGGGTGACCTGCCCGTGGCGGCAGAGGTGTGGCTGTTGTGGGCGTATTCGATCCATGGCAGCTGTTCGCTCCAGGTTGATTGATTGTGGGAGGCAACACAGCGGAGGGCAGCCTCCAACTCCTGGTTAGCCCGTTCGGATTGTCCGTTGCTCTGCGGGTGGAAACCGGAAGAGAGGCTGACCTTGGCTCCCAGTGCGGTGCAGAACTCCTTCCAAACTCGGGAAGTGAATTGTGGTCCTCTGTCCGAGACGACGTCCTCGGGGATCCCGTGGAGCCTGAATACATGCGAGGTGAGTAGCCGAGCCGTCTCCAGAGCTGTGGGGAGTTTAGGAAGGGCGATAAAGTGTGCGGCCTTAGAAAAACGGTCAATGACGGTTAGTATAGCTGTGTTACCCGCAGAGGAAGGCAGTCCAGTGACAAAGTCCAGGGCGATGTGTGACCACGGTCGGGCTGGCGTAGGGAGAGGTAGAAGGCAGCCTGACGGAGGTTGGTTTGACAGCTTGTTCCGGGCGCAGGTCGGACAGGCGGACACAAACTCCCTGGCGTCCCTCGCCATGGCGGGCCACCAGAAGTAACGTCGAAGGAAGGCCAGGGTTCGGAGGACCCCGGGATGACATGAGAAACGGGCAGTGTGAGCCCACTGGAGTACCCGGGAGCGGACTGCCGAAGGGACGAAGAGGCGGCCAGTTGGGCCGGTCCCAGGATCCGGTTCAGTCTCTTGTGCCTCCCGAATGAGGGATTCAATCTCCCAGGAAACGGCTCCAACAACACAGGCCGCCGGCAGAATGGGTTCGGGGTCCGACTCCTCCTCCGTGGTGGAAAACTGCCGGGACAGGGCGTCCGGCTTCACGTTGCGGGATCCTGGCCTGTAGGTGATAGTGAAATCAAAGCGAGCAAAGAACAACGCCCACCTGGCTTGCCGAGAATTGAGACGTCTGGCCGAACGGATGTACTCCAGGTTCTTGTGATCCGTCCAAACGATGAACGGGTGAGCAGCTCCCTCCAGCCAATGTCTCCATTCCTCCAGGGCGAGTTTTACGGCCAAGAGTTCCCGATCCCCGACGTCGTAGTTGCTTTCTGCGGGTGAGAGACGACGAGAGAAGAACGCACACGGGTGAAGCTTACCATCCTCCCGTTGCGAGAGAACCGCCCCCACCCCGGAGTCGGAAGCGTCGACTTCCAGCACGAACTGCCTTGTAAGGTCTGGTTGCCGGAGGATGGGCGCAGAGGAAAACCTCTCCTTCAGCTGGGCGAAGGCTCGCTGAGCGGCAGAATCCCACTGAAAAGGAACTTTTGGAGAGGTGAGTCTAGTGAGAGGGAGAGCAAGCCTACTGAAATCACGAATGAATCTCCTGTAGAAATTGGCGAATCCCAGAAAACGCTGCAGTTGGCGGCGATTGGGGGGAACAGGCCAGTCCACCACCGCACGCACGTTTCCAGGGTCGGTCCGGAGATTCCCCCCCTCGATGATATAGCCCAGGAAAGCCACTGCAGACGCGTGGAACTCGCACTTCTCCCCCTTCACAAAAAGCCGGTTCTCCAACAGGCGCTGCAGGACCTGTCTCACATGCACCTGATGCTCCGCGAGTGTCTTAGAAAAAACAAGAATATCGTCCAAGTAAAGAAAAACACAGCGATTAACAAAGTCACGAAGCACCTCGTTCACCATGGTTTGAAAAACCGCAGGAGCGTTGGTGAGGCCGAAGGGCATAACGAGGTACTCAAAGTGCCCCTGGTGAGTATTAAAAGCCGTCTTCCACTCATCCCCCTCTCTGACGCGAACCAGGTGGTAGGCATTGCGCAGGTCCAACTTCGTAAAAACAGTCATGCCCTGGAGCAGCTCAAAAGCAGAGGAAAGCAGCGGCAAAGGAAACTTGTTCCTGACAGTGATCAGATTAAGGCCCCGATAATCGATACACGGGCGCAATGAACCATCCTTCTTGCCCACGAAGAAAAACCCAGCCGCAACCGGGGAGGAGGAAGGACGGACCAAGCCCGCAGCAAGCGACTCAGAGATGTAACGTTCCATAGCGACCCGCTCCGGCTGGGATAGGCTGTACAGGCGGCTAGACGGCAACGGAGCCCCCGGAAGGAGATCGATAGCGCAGTCATACGGGCGGTGGGGGGGAAGGGACCGCGCCCGATCCTTGCAAAAAACGCCTCGCAAGTCATGATAGACCCGCGGGACCGCCGAGAGATCCGGGGGGTCGGATGGCGAGTCAGAGGGCGGAAGCGGAACGGGCGACGTGGCTGCCCGAAGGCACGTCATGTGACAATTTACACTCCAACCTAGAATGTCACCTTTCTCCCAGTCAACGTGCGGGTTATGAAGCACAAGCCAGGGGTGACCGAGAACTAGCGGGGTGAGCGGAGCCGTGAATGCAAAAAAACAAATCCTTTCCGTGTGATTGCCCGAGAGAGACAGAGAAAGGAATTCCGAGACATGAGTGATATCAGGCAGGCGGTGACCAGAGAGCGCGTGCACGTGGAGGGGATGCGACAAGGGTTCCAAAGCGATGTTTAGTTTGGCGGCGAGCGAGGTGTCAATAAAGTTCTGCTCAGCCCCAGAGTCAATGAGTACCGAAAGCGAGTGAAAAACAGATTGTACTCGAAGTTTGGCCGGCAAGAGAAGTCTGGGGAGAGGGTTTTTACTAGACAGATCGGCCACCAGCACCCTCTCGATCACTGGTGAGCGCGCCCTTTTGCCAGCGTCGGGCACGAGGAGACAGAGTGACCTTTACGGCCGCAATAGACGCACTCACCGGCGGCCAAACGGCGCTGGCGCTCCGCAGGTGTCAGCCGCGAGTGTCCAAGCTGCATAGGCTCCTCCTCACCACAAGTGTCGGAGTCGCGCGGCCCGCGGCCGGCTGGAGAGGTCCCGTGATAATCCAGTGAGTCCAGTCCCGTTCGTGTGTGTGCGCTCCAGTGTGCGCGCACTCGGTCATCCAGCCGGACACACAGGGTCATAAGCGCATCTAGGGAGGAAGGCAGTTCACGAAGCAGCAGTTCTTTCTTTATTTCTTCGTTAACATTAGAAAGCAATGTACTCTTAAGAGCCTCTTCCCCCCACTTTGTCTGTTCAGCCAAGGTGAAGAAGTCAATAGAGAAATCAGCCACACTCCGCTTACCTTGTTTGAGCGCGAGCAGGCGCTGGCCGGCTGTGAGCGTGGTGGATGGTCTGTCGAAGACGCCTTTGAACTTATTCAGAAAGTCAGAATAGGTTATGTCAGGGTTGGCGTGAAGCACAGCTTGAGCCCAAATCAGAGCCCGATCCTGGAGTAACTGAACGATATATGCGATCTTAGCACCATCATCAGAAAAAGCTTGTGGTTGCTGACGAAACTGAAGGGCACATTGAGTGAGGAAGCCAGCACATTTATCACTTTCCCCGGAGAAAGCTTTCGGTGTAGGTAGAAATCTGTTAGATTGAATTAGTGAAGGAGCAGGAGGTGTGGCACTTACTGCTGAAGCCGAGGCGTCCTGGAGAGGAGCGGCGGTAGGTGGAGCTGCCGGCAGGGGTATTCGTTGGGCCACAGCCTGCGTGAGATTAGCGAGCTCGCCCCGAAGGTGAATAAACATCTGCTCGTGTCGCTCCAGCATTGCTGCCAGGGTGGCGAGAGTGGGAGCGGAGGCCGCCGGGTCTGCTGAGTCCATTCCTTGGCTGGATGATTCTGTCACAATCTGAAAGCAGGGACTCAAGCGCAGAACAGGTTGGCGTCACAGAGCACCGTTTATTTACACACCAGTGCGAAGTATATACAGTGACGGGGAAAAATCCAGGGGTCCAAGGGATTAGGGGAAGGCTCTCTCTTTCACGCTCGCTCACGTCCTCACATCCAACTCACACACGTTCGTACAGCTGGGAGGTCCGAGGTCCGGGAAGGTAAACTGGAACAAGAGGGGAAAAAATCACTCACAAGTCACGAATGTAAGGCACAAAGGTACGAGATCACGGGAGCTGGGAAGAAAGACTAACGTCAGTAGCACAATCATCCAGCGATGAGAGGATCAGTGGCCCAGCCTCAAATAGTCAGATCATCAGCTGATCGCCAACAGGTGCGGGAACCAAGGGCGAGAGCCAGCCGTGAGCTCCGCCCAGGCAGAGAGGTGTGTGTGTGTGTGAGAGAGAGAGAAAACACAAGTGTAGCCTTGTGAGGCCGGCTGGGCAGGCACGGGGACCATGACAGTCTGTCTTTCGTCCTCGATGAATGATGATCGGCGGGATTTGAGGCTGATATTATATACTAAGCAATGCCCAGTAAGTTGAGAGAGCGACTCTATAACCGCAGAACTGGGTTAGGGTCCCGAAAGAGAGGTTTTGGTAAAATCGCCCAAGGGCCCAAGCGTCCGGTGAGTGTCCGGTTTTAAAATTGCCCTGGGTTTGTGTCCCGAGCGTCCCTTCACTGGGTTTTGAGTCACGTGACTGGGTTAGGGTCCCAAAAGAGTGTTGCTGTGTTTGTGTGAATGACTGCGGATGTGACACGGTTGTTGTTGTTATCATGGGTTCCCGAGCAAGTAAGACTGCCTCACAGGGAGATGACACATTCATGCAAGAATTCGCTCCTGGCAGTGTGAGGTATTTACATTCTCATAGCTGTAATAACCGTAAACTGGTCGCTGGAGAATGTCACATGTTAGAAGTTGTGAGACAACATAGCGGCCCTGAAGAGCGTATAGAGAAGGCCAGCCCACATCAGCAGCAGTTAACCTATGCCCTGATGAATGGCTTTCACCCACCCCTTGCTGATTTCATTAGGGAACAAAATGTCCATCATTACTCTGGCGGGTCCGCTGAATGAACTGGACCCACCATGCACAGGAAGTAATTGAGTAAACACAGAAGAAATCCCAAAGCTCTGCAGTTGCTGCTTTGCTAACAGATAAAATCATTTTCCAGGGACAGACTGGAAGAGGGCTGAATAGGGGCAGAAATAAAAGAGGTGAAGGCCCGCGGGGACTTAGGTGGGAATGTGACAGAAGAAAGGAGAAATGCTATGCATGTAGAGAAAGGGGTCACTATGCTAGAGAGTGCCCTAATCGCAAACCTGATGAGCCCCAACTGTAATAAATGACTAGTATATACACACAGGTTTAGGTTGCCCTGATCAACAACAGCCTGTGCTCCAGACCATTAATTTAACCAGTTGTTAACAGTAATCTGCATTAAGCTTAGGGTTGCTCAAATTCAGTACAATCACATATGAGATGAAGTAAAATAGGTAAATTTAAACTAATGACGTTCATAGAGGCACTTGACCTGTTTGAAAGACTGTCATCCTGATATGAGCCATTGTTGAGATGTAGAGCACACCTATGAAAACAACTAATATGCTGAACCCTGTATAAAACAGCTAAAACTACATGATGGAGAAGCTGAATTGAATATGAAAGTGCAAGTCTTTGCCACTGTGGGCAAAGCACGCAACCACTGTGTGAGGTTGCGTTGCGGTCTCTTCTGAGCTGATGAGCAAGCTACACATTATCAGATCGAGAGCTGGCTGAGAACTCAAACAAAACTATGATAACTATGATAGCTCGAGTATGCAGCGTTTCCGTGAGTTCTTTCAGATGCGCAACAGTTTTTCTGCATCTTGACTCGTGTGTAGAGTGTTCATAGCATCAGCTTCATGTTTTTGTTTATTTGTTTTGTTGGGTTGAAAAATAATTAAATAAACTTGTGATCATACTTATGGATCACCATGGCACATGCCATTGGCCATATGATTTATTTATGCAGATAACAAAAGTGAGTGTGAATGTGCCTGACGTCGCAGTGTGTGTGTGTGCTGTTTAAAAGTAATTGCCTCCGATTGTGAGAGTGCTGATTCTGCAGGTCACCAGTTTTTGTAAAGAAAACAAAAAGAATTAAGAAGAGACAAAATTTAAATTGTAGATGAAAAATAATCATAGGAAAAAGATTTTATGTTTATCAGCCAAGAAAAACTACAATCTCATCTTCTGCTTTTAAGAAAGGAGAGTTCACAAACAACAGAGAGAGAGATGTGTTGTTTAAGCAGTGATGATAATAATGAAAAAGTCTTAGTTTTGTCACTTTCAGATGAAAAGCAGACCTGGATCAATTTTCCACATGCAGTGGCCGGAAGAATGTTATAGGTTGAACATCATTGGAAACGCTCAGGCCAAGTTTCTGGCTGACTTATTTACAGCACCATGTGTCCCTCATCCTCACAAGCGAGCTCTCACTCCTCCCTGAAGACAAGGAATGCAGTTCCAAAAAACAATAACATGGCAGATAAAGAGACAGCAGCAAAGTCCTGAGCAAAGAGTCCCAGCAAGCAGCAGCAGTGTGGACAAACAGCATCGGAGAAGAAGAGCAAACCCATCATCCTGACTGATTGGATGAATGGCACTGTGTTTCCAACAAGCTGCAAATTCACTGTGCTTGTGAAAAGAACGGTTGAGGAGAACTGAGGAGACTGTTGGAGTTTGACATTTGCCACTTTTGGAGTAAAATGGCAAGAAGAGACAATGGAACACAGGACAAAGCTGAAGAACTGCCGGCCATTGGACTGTTGAAGTGGGAGAGGACAACGGAGTGCGTAGGTGAGAACACAGAGGAATGCTGTTGTTTAATGTGGGAAATCAAAATTTGGGTTAGCAAACCTGGGGAAAAGAAAACTGACTGCTTAAGTGGGAAAACTGTGAATGCGTCTGAAACACTGCAAAAAGAAACATATACAAAATCACACACACAAGCAGAACATGCATTAACCCTACTAACACAAACAAAAGAGAGCTCATGAAGATTAGACAACATCTTGAGCATGTGAGTCTGTTTATCATCTTGTCCAAGTCACCTCGTGTGATGCAAAGACCAGTGGACTCATAGCACATTAGTTAAAAATGATCAAATAATAGCAGAGAAGTGTGTAGGCAGCTTTAAGAACATGCCCTGCTGGAGATGCAGCTCCAGACACATTGATTAAACCTGCCTAATAACACAAACACACATGCAATGCAAATCAGCTTGTTATCTCTCATCAGTGCTAAAATAGTGTAACTTTAACAGAGACTTGTTATTAAATGCTGAATTTATCCAATGCTGACAACTAACTCTCTAGGTTGCAGGACAACAGTTTAACTTTTGTGGGAAAAAAGATTCTGGTTTGACCAACCAGTGATCAGATAATAAATTTAGTTGTTAATATAGTAAATTGGGAGATGCTTTCTGCCTGACTGATGCAGCACAAAATATTTTACTGTATGAGGGAAATTCTATTTTTGTGATAATATTTTGAACATGCATTTCTGTTGTCCTGTCAACTTAGTGGGTTAATAGCTGATATGCGTTGTGTTGATGTGTTGGAGTTTGTTGGAGTGGAGATTCTAAAACACTGAGTTTCCTGTTGTGATGTGCGAGTGAATCCTGCATCCAGATACACAACTCTGAATACATAAGAACAAACTTCTTTTGTCAAGTGCATGACAACATGTCACATGTTTTATGATGAAGGGAAAAAAGAAAAACTGAATAAAATGGGTCTGTGGCCTAAATGAGTGAAAAGCACAGACATAGGGATTAAACTCATATCTAAAAAGATATTAGGGTTATGTTGTGTGTTGTGCGGCTGATGGATGGTTTGGAATTAATCTGGCTGATGATTTTTCTTTTATTGTGAAGTTGAGCCTGCCAATTAGTATGATGGTATGATAAACCATGCTAATGGTATGATTTACCCTCCTGAGATGAGGAGCATGTGTCATGACTTAACGAGGCCTTTTTATTTTGATACTTTCACAGTGCACTGAAAGTTTTATTCGATAATCTCTGTTTGAGCAGATCTGCACGATTAAAACAGAAGCGCTATATGACACGTCGTTGAGAAAATTGTTACGAGTTTCTCCACATTAAAATGGGCTCAGGAGAAAGTCACTTATCTGGGACAATTAGAAAGTAAGTTCCTGTCCAAAAGGTTTCAGCGAGGTAATCCGATCTAAAGTTCTTCTTTTTTTTTTTGAAATTAAGTCATTTTGCTGAGAGTGGAAACAAAATACAACGATAGGTTCCGCTATCAGCAAAGGAAGAATGAATGCATGAATGAATGAGTGAAAGAGAAAAAAACTGACTGACTGGTAAAAGCTGACAGAAGCTGACAGACTGACTGACATCACTGTGCGAAGTTAACCCCCACCTGACAAAGGTGCAGATGAATCTATGTCTGTTTCTTTTTACAGGAGCAGAAAGATGACAGCAACACCTGAGGTTGCGTGAGCTTTGGCCATACCGATTTAGCTTTTAAATGCCACTTTTGTTGTCTGAGAATCTACCAGGAGGTGTTATTCACTACCTTCTGTTGCTCACAGAGGTAACTGTGAGAAAGTGTGTATACAACTGCGCAGCGCTAACATTTGCATTTTCTTTTCTATGTGATTTGATCATGTGATTTATACCAGGACAGCTGGTTGATTTTTTTTTCTACTACAGGATTTCTGGGTTTATGTGTGACGAAAACTGTGTTTACAGGTTATGAGTTGGTGATGCTGTTACACTGTGTTTTTGGGAAAATGTTAAAGGTTACTTTGACGATATGAATAACATGTGAGACATTTCCTGTGTTGAAACTAGTGTCACTTTTGTCCACAGCTATGGATGGTTAACTTTAAGGTCTTTTTATAGCACCTCTGGAACCTGTCGACCTGTGCCTGTCCACCAGGATTGTCCATGTGTTTTGCTAATGTTTGTATTTTCTAAGAGTGCATGTAGAGGATTCAGCAGAGATGGACAAGTAACATGAGAAAACAAATGAGAGATGCAGTGTTTATGGAATAGTTTAATATGGGCTCATTAGCTGGCCACTATTGAGCTCCTACTTATAGATGAGTGGAGTGACTTTGCTTAAGGGAAGTCACCGATTACACAAATGTTGACTGAGTACATGGGTTGATCCATGTTTGAGGTGAATTATGGCAATAATTATAGTTTACTGATTTGAGAAAACCTGCACACGATACTTGTCTTGCTGGTGCTGAATGCTTTATTACTCTTATGATACAGTTGTTTATAAGTGTGAAGTTTAATTTCAATTCCAGATCTTGTTTTCCTATGGGCAGAAATCTGTGCCATCAGAAACCACTGCCTGGACTGTCAGCTTTGCGTGGAATGGTTCTCGCTTCTTACTGGGCCTCTGAAGATTTCTCAGGAGATTCCTTTCAGCAATACTCTGACTGCTGCACCTGTATTTCCTTGCTAGGAGGAAAAACTTCTATTTGGAAAGCATGTCAATCATCATCAAACCACATTCTTTAGTTCAGTGAGCTTCATTTATGGACCATCAAAGCCTCATCTAAACATGGATGCACCACTTGCATAGGTTTAATACCTGTAAATGAACTGTTAATCACACAAATCACTGCAAATATGATAGAAACATTGTTTAGAAAACATAGAAAACATAGTTTCATGTAATTCATATAATTCTGGACCCCTCCTCTTGATGCATGGACACTCCTATGAGTCAACTCATCAAAACCAGATTCCTGTCTTAAAGAAAAAGGTTAGCTAGATCACGTCCCAGGCAACATCAGGGTGTCTCCCCCGGAGTAGCTCCGTAACCCTGCAGTAAAAGATGTTAGTGTGTTTTGCATATTAGTTTTGCTTAAAACCTGGCTCTGTCTGGAGCCTGCATACACACCATCATGGCCTGGAAAATATGGGCAGAAATCTGTGCCATCAGAAACTGAATGTGAATAAGTTAAATTTGAATTTGAATTGCTCAGATTGAATCTGAATTGTAACTTGAATAAATGCTTTTGAAAACTGAATTTGAATTAGTCCCTTTTGAAATTGAATTTATGGTTTGAAAATGAATTCATTTGCTTTGAAACTTCATTTTATCCTTTCAAAATTCAGCTCTCGGATAATTTCAGTTTCACTTCTCACCATTCAGTTTCAGTTCTACAATTCAATTTCAGTTCCAAAAATCAGTTTTTTGGAACTTACATCCGGTTCCGGTTCAAGGGCAATCGAGCACAGAGTAATCGAACTTCATTTTACTAGCAGACCGCAAGTGGCAATCTACGACATCTTGAGCTGGAACTGGAATAATTCTGAAGACATTCGTGATGTCAAATGACCAGTTGAGAAACTCTCAGGTTGGTAATAAATGTATTACATATATAAGAACAAGCGTCATGTTAACAAATAATACCCGTACAGTAACGTTTATGCGTGTTGTAGCTGTTAGCTAAAAACGCTAATTTAGCGTAGATTGCGGTGGGTTCAGCGTTGACAAACAAATATGAAAGACTCCTTCCAATGGAATTCCAATGTTGTCATCTTGTAGCCTTCAGGAGTCCTCCACACTTGCAGAGGCCCCTACAGTAGGATGAGGGAAACCCACCGCGTCTCATAAAAACTTTGAAGGGTACCTTTAGCGTCAGCATGAGAAGTTAAGGGACGTAACAAATTGTCAGTATTTTACGTGTCGGGAGTGAGAACGGGTTGGAAAATTTTGTTTCAGGTGTGAGGAAATTGCAAGTTTCCTCAATTTAAGATTTCCTGAAAAGCACTATTAATTAATTAATTAATTAAAGCGCTTGAAATCTATGAAACAATGCTTATTATTGTTAAATTCTTGTGGTTTTAAAATGTGAAGGGAACACTGATGGTTTGCAATGGCCTTAAGTGACACTTATTATTAACAGTTATTTTAATACTAAATGACATTGTATTGCATTGCCTTTTGCAGAATATATTCATTCAGGAGAGCTTGTCCAGATTTAGGCAAAGGCTGGAGTATGTCCTCAACAACAACCCACTTGACCTTGATTATCTGGAGTACATTGTGACCCAAGAGAGGACTTTCATGAATGCACTGGAGAATGCTGACCTTCCTGCTGATGTGTGCGAAGCTATAGAAGAACTGAGCAGCTTGTTACACCAGCGAAACAACCCTCCCCCCTTCAACTCTGTGCTACAGATTATTGGTCCTTATGGGCGTTTTAGGCTTCAGGTCACAGAGAATCACCTCCAAAGTCTTCTTCAGCTTGGTCTACCTGCCACATGTGTAGCAGACCTTCTTGGTGTCTCAAGACGTACCATGTACAGGAGAATGCAGGAGTACAACATGTCAGTTAGGAGTCTTTACTCTACCATATCTAATGACGCTCTGGATGCCAAAGTGAGAGACATTAAATCCAGACTACCTCATGCTGGATATCAGATTGTCAAGGGTTGCCTTCAAGCTGAGGGCCACCGTGTACAGTGGAACAGAGTAAAGGCATCAATGCACAGAGTTGATACAGAGGGCATCTTAACAAGAATGTCAACTTTGGGCTGTGTGGTTCGGCGAAAGTACTCTGTTAAAGGCCCACATTTCCTACAGCACATTGACACCAATCACAGACTAATTAGGTTTGTTACTGCATAGAAAATTAAGACTTATATAATTCTGAATATTTTTATCCATCATAATTATGCTTTGCTTGTCTTTTTTTCACCAGATACAACAAAGTGATATTTGGCGGCATAGATGGCTACTCTCGGAAGGTAAGTTGCGTACCCCAAAACAGCAAGTGGAAAAAGCGTGCACAACCGGAGGTAATGCTTGTAACATCTAAATGGCATAACATTATTATTTCATCATGATTGACTCCAGCTGAATTGCTGTTTGGCTGTCCTTTGTTAGTTTTTGATTGATCTTCCAGACCTTTTCTGTATTTTTTCAAATGTAGAATTGAGCGCCTATGGAGGGACGTTTGGACAGGGGTGACACACATTTATTATGATGTACTACACAGCTTGGAAGAAAATGGATTTCTTAACATCTCGGATAGTCTTCATCTCTTCTGTGCCCATTACACATTCCTCCCAAGACTCAAGGTGGATTTGGCCAAGTTTTCTGCTGGCTGGAATGATCATTCCATCAGGACAGAACATAGCCTTTCACCAAACCAGCTGTGGGAACTTGGGATGCTGCAGCACCCCATCAGAGAGCCACAGAGATCTGAAGAAAATTTGGCAGTTGAGTAATAATGGCAATGTTGTTGTTTTTGGAGTGCTATATGTAGATTTTTAAAATCATTTACATATGTTGCTTTATTTCAGGAAATCCAAATTGAGAGCATTGATTGGGAGAGTGCAGGGCTATCCCATCAAAACAACCCAGGTGTTTTGGTGCCAGAAATGGAATGTCCACTCAATGCTGAAGATCTTGAATCTCTACGCCTTTCCATAGATCCTCTTGTGCCTTCATGTAGTTTTGGAAGAGACATTTACCTGACCACACTCTCACATGCTCTTCACCTACATCACCTTCCCTGAAAGTTGCAGCTTGGCCCATCAGAGAGTAGAATTATAAGAACATGTTATTTTTCAAACTGCTAGTGATAGTTCTTCTTTTAAATAATACCTTCTTCTAAGAAGAATAAGAACCTCTCCTTATTTTAATGGTAACTTTTATTGTCTTAATTTCTGTTACACTCATGAACCCAAATAGATACTCAAAAGCTGACACAGTCAAATGTAGGAGGGAATGAAATCAACAAGGACTATATTGACAAAAACTGTTTTTTTTTAATAATTTCAATGTCAATCAAGAGAATGCTTAAAAAAATGCAAAATAAATAAGTAAATAAATAAATAAAAAAGATCAAGGAACCCTTGTCGATTTTTTGGTTTTCATAACTTTTGATAGAACAATCATGATGTCTGGCTGGCTGATCATGCTCCTAAATATGAAGAAATGCCTGACCATGGTGAAACGCATTTGTCATCACCAGGGCTGGACTGGGACAAAAAATCAGCCCGGGCATTTTGACTAGAGACCGGCCCTCCAGGTATTATGGGAGAAACCAGAAAGCCTTTGAATGAAAACAAACGTCGTTGTGACAGTGATGTACACTATCTTGTTGGTATATATGTATCAATCTAGAACTTAACTTAAACCTACACCATCCTCCTTATTCTGGTATTCTAAACAGTACTTAGCCGAAACCCAAAGACTGCTTGGTTTACTCCTGAACTATCTACAACATATGGTGGAAACTTGAAATTAAGACAGAGAAGACGAGAGGTGAGACATGACCATTACTGAATATTTAAAATAGTAAATAAACAGCATGGCAGGGCAAAATATTTTTGTAACATGGCAACCTTTAAAAAGTGAAAGGAGATAGAAAGACAGGTGAGAAAGAATAAAACTTCCTCACTCAAAACTTACCATCAAAACTTAATTTTGATGGTATTTTACACACAGTACTGGTACAGTATCTAGAAAATGTGGGAAAATACTGGCATCATGTTGGGACCCTGAAAAAAACTACTATGTACAATAATGGCTTTCTATACATTTGACATCAGATGAAAACTTTGGTTGTAAGATTCAGATAATTATTTGCTAAAAGCTAGAAATTTTAAATGAGAATAAGAAAGAAACATATTTTTTGTGCCTCCCTTTCCCTGTTAATGCCCTACCTGGCCCCCTGGCAAAACTTTGCTAGACCCGCCCCTGCACAGTTACCAGCTGTCAGCTAGAAAAGGATCCTGGTGTTATTTGTCTCCCAGAAACAGTTCATAACTTCCCTTCAACCCCTCATCCCTCCAGCAAACATTAGCTGATACTAGAAATTAATATTAAATAAATTCTAACAACAGCTCATCAAGTTTAAAGGTGCTTCTGTTGTTTAACGTGATCTCCGCTGGTTTGCTCTTTCTGACGCAGAGAGAAAAGCCGATCAGCTGATCAATGATCAATGATCAGCTGATCGGGACAAATCGCGTTGCTTTTCACCTCAACTTTAAAGTTCGACCTCCTCGGCTGTAATTGGTCCAGCCCAGAGTTGATCATGACCAACTGGCCAATACACCACTATTCATTTATACCGTTGAAAAAATAAAAGAAATAAAACCCCATCGGCCCATAAAAACGAAAAATCACGAGCGGCCCACCGGGCAAATGCCCGGTACGCCCGATGGCCAGTCCAGCTATGGTCATCACATACTTGAAGTCTTCATAAGTTTGCATATGTTGAACTGGTAGTTTGACTGTGTTACTACATGCTGTAACGGTTGGGTAGCAAACTTCATGAGTGCCATACTGAATATGGCATGAGTGGTCGAACTGCACGGAGACTTTGAAGTTTATCTTCTCATCTGGCAGGACAGGAATGTGGCCTTGTCCTGTGAGCCACTGTAAGAATGAACTTGGGGAAAGGACAACTGGACTGTCACCGGCCTCAGGCTCTTCACCTTTTTCAAAAAAGACAAAGCAGTCATTTAGATTAAATATTAGATACTGTTTACCTGTAACTTCACAAAGACAACTTAGAAATTTAATTACTGACAAGAGTGAACAAGCACTCATAGTGTAATCTACAGCTGTAGCCAAAGTTTTACAGAATAAGAATTATTTGTTTTCACACTTTTTCCTTCTTTTGTATTTTTATATCTTTTTGTAACACGTGTACTCCAGAAACATTGGACAAAAAGATATAAAAACACTGAAGCAGCAAACTCCATGAAAACCAAGACTTGTCTTTCTCTAAACCTTTAGCCATTCTTTACATAAAATTATCATTCCAAGTTTAACACAGAGAGACAAAATACATTACAGTAAACTACATGTGTACTTACGTGATTCCAGCTCTTGCAAGAAGTCCTGTAGATGGTTCATAATCCTCATTTCCACCTGTTCTTTGTTGGAGCCCTTCTCGCTGAACTCAGGATGGCATGTTGCAAAAACAAAGTCAGCATCAGCCTGTTAAGAAAGGGAAAGGAAATTTAGACTTTATCTGAATCAAGACTTGTAATTGACATCAAGGACCTATTATTTTGTCTTTGTTCTGTCACTCATAAAGATGGGGACTTAAACGTCTGTCTCATGCTGCTTGCTAGTTCTTGTCATTTAATTTTATAATTTTGTATAGATAAAGCCTCTTTATGAATCTGTAGGTTACATGTAAAAGGGATTTTTTTTTTCATTGCACCTGATGCCTTGTGTTTGCTCTAAGCGGTTCAGGCTTTGTGGAATATTAAGCAACTTAGGACAATTTTGAATATTCTTTTTCCAGTGCCACCATTTTTACATTCTCTACTATAGGACGTAAAGTATATAGTGTAAAGTAAAGGTAAAGAGCACTGCTATTCACAATTACAAGTGTTATCCCTACTAAAGTCAAGATTTACTCACCTTAACTTCCACCCCTGGGACAAACAGCGATCGGGAGATGTTTGGGTACTGCTTCAGTAGATTAGTAAGACCATAAAGGTTAAGGCCATCACGTAGCTGTGAGAGCAGAGGCACCAACCGAAGTGTGGCATGAAGAACAACAGCACTGAAATGCAGAAAGGGAAACAAAAAGTAGCATGCTGCTAAATGAAAAACACAAAAAAAAACCTTTTTCGTGGGGGAAAACAGTTAAACAGTTTTACCGAAGAATTTCTTCTTTCTTTTCGACATTAACCGGTCCATGATAGCCACAACTCAAAATTTCATCAGTGAGTGCTGTCATTTCATCTTCTGTGGCCGAATGAACCTGAAAGGACACAAGCATACACATTAACATGACCAATTCCAGAGTCCTATAATTTGCAAATAACATAAGGGATGGTAAAATCTGTGCTAAACATGTAATTCAAAACATTGTAGAGCAGTGAAACCTTTAAGACTTCATACCTGGGAGATAACAGAAGTGTAATGGGCATCACAGACATCCTCTTTCATGATTTTCTCAATCTGCAACTCTCCATTACACAAGAACTGGTAACACCAGTCTTTGAGGCAGCAGGGTGGTGGCCCACCCTGCGCCAGACTAACTGCCCAAATTTCACCAGCACTACTGTGAGAGGAGAAGAGATAAATAACATCAATCACGTAATTTCAAATACGCGTGTGTGTGTGTGTGTGTGTGTACACACAGATCAGGACCCCAATGCATGTGTGAAAGGCCTACCGGAAGTTTCCTAGATCAAGATCCAACAATGAGTATTTTGGAGCCTTCCCAGTCTGGTCACCCTCAAATAGCCTTTGCTCCAAGCCTGCAACCATGTCTTTTAACACAAATAGTTAATCCGGTTAAGTAGCCATTTTCACTCCTATCAGTTTAGATCACATTTTAAATATGTGTACCTGTAAGGAATTCTTTCCGTAATGCCCCAGTATCAATTCCTGCCTAAATGTGACCCTCAGCTGATTTGTAGGCAATGCCTTTTTTTGCCTCTTCCACTGTGTCCTCGCTCCACCATATTGGATCTTGAGACAGTGATACGGAATTCTTCCTCTGTATTCACAGCAGTACTTATGGCCTGCAGGATTTCATCCAGGCTAATGGAGAAAAACTCGCAATTAGAAACATGATACTGGAAACCATGTTGTGTGTATTCATGTGTATTCTTTAATGTCTTTTAGGTATTAAAGCTGAATTGTGTCCTTTACATGAAGGGTACTTGGCAGAAATTGTTTGAAAACCACTGTACAGAGCATTGAAGAAAGACTACTGATGTGTACAAACCTAGAAATGCCCATCTTTGGTGGTGAAGGTAGGTTTGCATTGCTGTAATGAAAAAATGCCAGAGTAAAAACCACATCACTTGACCTCATACATTTACTGTACAAAAGCAACAAATAAAACAATACCTTTAAACCTTAAAAACTTAAAAAAGGAACTTCTTCACCATGTCGTAAGTACTTCTGTAAGACTTAAACAATTAAAAATGTTATGGTAACAATGACAAAACCTAATGCAACAAAAATAAATAAAAAGTTTATAAGGATAAAAAAAAAAAAGTATAACATACATGGCACAATCAGTAACAAAGCATAAAGTGCTGTCTATCAAAATATAAATTAATAGGTGGAAAGCAAAACGCTTGTAGGGAAATCCTCAAACATATGTTGGAAGCCACATTAAAAGACTGCATTACCTCTCACAACACTCGCTTGCATGTGCCTCCACCTCATTCTGAGGAAATGTCTCACCGCAGACAGGGCACACAATCTGTAACGGGAAACAATATGAACGATAGAATTAATAATGCCTCGAAGATAGACATTCAACATGTTGCACTCAACATTACCTTTGCAGTTGAGAACAAAATAATGACATCTTCCTCCACAGGCTGTGAAGACAAGCGAAGAAAGGGTAAAAAACATCAAGTTTAAAAGAATGGAATTGTGACATGATTGCATACATCTGATCGTTGCTTATCTGTCAACTTTTATTACAAATACAGCTTACATAGGCTACCCACTTTAAATATAAGGAATAATTCCAACCTCTAATAATGAACCTCTTCAACCATTGTAGGACACTTTAATCAAACTTATTGCAATTTTCTCCCCATTCAATTTAAAGCATCATATTTATGTTCCTGTTTTTGTCATGCACAGTCAAATAGATAAAGGTTAAATGGGTACCGAACTTCACCTTTAGATGTGAGTTTAGTTGATCGTCTTCTATATGTGGTGTGGGATGGGGTGCGTCCTCTTTGTCTTCATTACAAGTCTGATAAAGGAGAATATCAAGTACAAACTTAATAAATTACATACAGAAATAAAAAAGTGTAGTGACATCCACAACATTGAACATGAAGCTCCTGACTGATAAAAAAATTTTCAAAACACGTTTCAGTCATTACGTAGTTTACGTAGTTTTATAGTACAAAGCTACGTGTAATGCGGCTGAGTGTCTAACTCTTCCTGGAGTGGAGCAATGTATAGGACGGTCTTTCCCCCAGCACTTGCATTTTTTAGCACTGACCCAGTATATCCACTGTCCTCAGGAGGCACCATATTTAGTTTCCGAGAACCCCATCCACCTGTCGAGAAAAGTGAGTGACTCAGTACACATCGCAGTGCATTCATGGTCATGATATCATCAAAATTCTTCTAAAACTATCAATTCAAAAGTTGGAATGGCCATTAAGAGGTTTTTTCTACTTGCTCCTTTGTAAATCAGCCAGCCCCCAGAAACACTTTCCAGTTTTGGATACAGATCTTTGAGTCTTGAACATACCTTTGAAATAAACCATCAGCCACCAAATTAATTGTCTCTGAATAAAGACAAACACTGTTTGATCGTTAACTTACAACAAATATTTTTTTCCTGTCAGTGTGGAGCAGTACCTTACCTCATCATGACTGTAGCTGTCAGGTATCACTGTAGACCTACGTCCCAAACCAGCTTGCAGATGGACAAATTCTTCACTGCCTTTTGGAGAAGACTGAATAAGCTTGGGAAAGAGATAAAAATTAAGTTGGATCTTTTTAACTGGTGTGAATTGGTTGGCAGGCCCTCGAAGGCACCGGCGCTTTCCTTTGTTTCCATAAAGAGCAGGAAAAGACCTATCAAGACATGTTGTAAGTTGATATAAAATAATACAATTGTACATCTTACCAAGTTATGGGTATTGAGAACTTGAATAAGTAAGTATAAGGAACAAGAGGTCTGACAAAGGAACAAATACAACAAGGAACCTAGTCATTTCTGTGTGGATACTTGGTCGGCCATCTCTCCCTCTCTCCTGACTCGTTTCCTGTCTGCTAGAAGGACATAATATTCAGAAGATGCATCACATCAGTTTATGCTAACTAATTGATATAGTCCAACAATAAAACACTTGTCAAATGATTCAAAAGTTATTTGGTAATCTGTGCAAGTGTTGTTTGTGTCTAGCTTCACAAAACCTGGGAGGCTCTTGGTGAGTCGGAACACTGGGCCGAACAGTGGAAGATGTAGCAGTTATTAAATTTAGCAGGTGTCTTGCTGACCTGACAATTTCTGAACTGTCTGCCTGTCAAACACAACAACTGAGGAGTATGTTAAGAGTACAGTGTAATAAATCATACACTATGTGACAGAAAAGTTATATATCATATCACACCAAACTGATCTGTAATGATCCAGACATTGATGACTGTTAGACTAAATATTCACTGTAGCTAAGGTTTTTAAGTAAGCTAAAGAGTTGGGATGCTGTGTGAGACATAAGTAAACCCATACAGCAATGGTTTTGATATTCTTTTGCACGTTTTCCTACTGTAGGGGCCTCTGCAAGTGTGGAGGACTCCTGAAGGCTACAAGATGACAACATTGGAATTCTATTGGAAGGAGTCTTTCATATTTGTTTGTCAACGCCGAACCCACGACAATCTACGCTAAATTAGCATTTTTAGCTAACAGCTACAACACGCATAGAATAGAATAGAATAGAATAGAATGCCTGTATTGTCACTATACAGTTGTACAATGAGATACATAGCATCTCCTACTCAGTGTAAACATACTGGGGGGGGGGGGGGGGGGGGTACAGTTCTGCAGCGCTATATACATATGGACAGTATTAACATAGGGAAGAAGATGTATATGTGGTGAACACAAATGTGTTACCACATTTTGGTAAATTTTATTATATTTAAGAAAAATATACGCCAGTAATTAAGACAATTATTATTTTACATTCATTACGTGTAGTCCATAAAATTGAGGAGAGTAAAAGTGAGAAATGATAAGCGGAACTTGTGACACTGTAGTCGTTCGTCCGCGGTTGCCTAAAGCGGACCAACTTCCTGTCCTCTCAGACGCAGTTCGGGAAAAGATACGAGTGCTCCTGTGATTCTTTCTCTGAGACTCTACCTTTATTTTTACAGGTCAGTATCGTCTTAAAAATACAGTGTATGAGGACTTTGTGCCTCGTTCTACTTCAGTGTTTACTGAGGGTTATGTTGACACCGCCGATGTAACCTTAAGTGTGGTTTATTTGAAAGTTACTGTAGCGCGGCACCGCAGCGGCGGTAAAGCCGAGCCGCGCAGCCCCAAGTCTCGCGAGATTTACCGCGAGTTATCGCGAGAGTTACCGCGAGAGTTCGCCAGCCTGTGGGATGTATTTAAACTTGGTAAACTCTATTTAACAATCAAATATGTGTGTGTGGTGCTCCAATTTAACTGTAAAGGCCCTGACATCAGATTATTCAAGTTTAAAATATCTCATATACACTTTATGGTTCAAGTAATGTGGAAATGTTAAGAATAAGCTAAGAATGCATGTACATTTATGTTGTTACATTGCAAAGTAATACATTCAGGTGTGTTTTGTCTAATCTAGTAAGATTTATGCACTTATATCAGATTTGTGGATAAGCTATTTTGAGTTTGCCCTATATGTGAGAAAGAGCAATAAGATGTTTAAGGCATTGTATGGTATCTGCACTGCTGATGTGAATGAGTGAAGGAATAATGTAATTAACAGTGTAAACTGGAGAAATGTCACTGAATGTAAATTATCTTTGTTGATCTGAAATAAGAGACGCAGTTCGGGAAAAGATACGAGTGCTCCTGTGATTCTTTCTCTGAGACTCTACCTTTATTTTTACAGACTTGTATTCTTTTTGTTATTGTGGTCTTCACTCCCGGGACCCGTAACACATATATATGTATAAAATGTGCAATTTACAAGCCGTAAGTAATATGTAATAAATAGTGTTATGTATGTACAGTTGAGTTATTGCACATGGAATTGGTATAAATAGTGTTATGTATATACAGTTATTGCACATAGAATTGGTATAAATAGTGGTGGTCCATAGAGGAAGTGGGGGGCTGTGTTATCGGTGCATGTGTGAGTTCAGGGTGGTTATCGCTTTGAGGAAGAAACTGTTTTTGAGTCTGTGGGTCTTTGTGTTGATGCACCTGTAGCGCTTCCCTGAGGGAAGCAGGCTGAACATGTTGAAGCCAGGGTGGGAGCTGTCCTTGATAATGTTTGCTTCTCTGCTGAGGCAGCGGGAGGAATAAATGTCCATCAGGGAGGGGAGAGGGCAGCCGATCATCTTTTGTGCTGTCTTGACCACACTCTGAAGCTTCACTCTATCTGCCTTGGTGCAGCTGCCGTACCATACTGTGATGCAGTAGGTTAGCAGGCTCTCAATGGACGAGCGGTAGAAGGTCAGCAGCAGGTTGGAGTTCAGCTTGTACTTCCTGAGGACTCTCAGGAAGTGCAGCCGCTGTTGGGCCTTCTTGATGACCGCTGAGATGTTTTCCGTCCAGGAGATGTCAGCAGAGATGAGGACACCAAGGAACCGGAAAGTGTGGACCCTCTCCACACACTCCCCATTGATGTAGAGGGGGGCCAAGTCAGTGCTGTGTCTCCTGAAGTCAACAATGAGCTCTTTGGTTTTCTTGGTGTTCAGTGCCAGGTTGTTTTCTGAACACCATGCTGCCAACTTCAGGACTTCCTCTCTGTACTCTGCCTCGTCTCCCTTTAAGATGAGTCCGACTACCGTGGTGTCATCAGCAAACTTGATGATGAGAGTGTTGTTGTGGGTCGGACTGCAGTTGTGGGTGTAGAGAGAATACAGGAGGGGGCTCAGCACACAGCCCTGTCGGGAGCCGGTGCTCAGTGTGCGAGTGGAGGAGAGATGAGGGCTGAATCTCACAGTCTGGGGCCGGTTTGTGAGGAAATCCTTTATCCAGGCACATGTGAGAGGAGGGAGGCCAAGAGTGACCAGTTTGTTGATGAGGATGTCCGGGATGTTAGTATTAAAGGCTGAGCTGTAGTCCACAAAGAGCATTCGGACATAGCTCTGCCGCTGCTCTAGGTGACTCAGCACAGCGTGGAGGGCTGTGGCGATGGCGTCTTCTGTGGATCTGTTTGCACGGTATGCAAACTGGTGGGGGTCGAATTCTGGGGGGAGGTAATCCTTGATGTGCTGAAGGACTAGTCTCTCAAAGCATTTCATGATTACCGGTGTGAGGGCCACAGGGCGGTAAAATGTAAAACGTAAAACATAAAATGCATAAACGTTACTGTACGGGTATTATTTGTTAACATGACCCTTCTTCTTATACATGTAATACATTTATTACCAACCTGAGAGTTTCTCAGCTGGTCATTTGACATCACGAATGTCTTCAGAATTATTCCAGCTCCAGCTCAAGATGTCGTAGATTGCCACTTGCGGTCTGCTAGTAAAACGAAGTTCGATTACTCTGTGCTCGATTGCCCTTGAACCGGAACCGAGCGTAAGTTCCAAAAAACTGATTTTTGGAACTGAAATTGAATTGTACAACTGAAACTGAATGGTGAGAAGTGAAACTGAAATTATCCGAGAGCTGAATTTTGAAAGGATAAAATGAAGTTTCAAAGCAAATTTTCTGCCCTTATTTTCCAGGCCATGATGGTGTGTATGCAGGCTCCAGACAGAGCCAGGTTTTAAGCAAACCTAATATGCAAAACACACTAACATCTTTTACTGCAGGGTTACGGAGCTACTCCGGGGGAGACACCCTGATGTTGCCTGGGATGTGATCTAGCTAACCTTTTTCTTTAAGACAGGAATCTGGTTTTGATGAGTTGACTCATAGGAGTGTCCATGCATCAAGAGGAGGGGTCCAGAATTATATGAATTACATGAAACTATGTTTTCTATGTTTTCTAAACAATGTTTCTATCATATTTGCAGTGATTTGTGTGATTAACAGTTCATTTACAGGTATTAAACCTATGCAAGTGGTGCATCCATGTTTAGATGAGGCTTTGATGGTCCATAAATGAAGCTCACTGAACTAAAGAATGTGGTTTGATGATGATTGACATGCTTTCCAAATAGAAGTTTTTCCTCCTAGCAAGGAAATACAGGTGCAGCAGTCAGAGTATTGCTGAAAGGAATCTCCTGAGAAATCTTCAGAGGCCCAGTAAGAAGCGAGAACCATTCCACGCAAAGCTGACAGTCCAGGCAGTGGTTGAGGTCAAAGGTCGAGCTGTTTGTGCCCATCATGAGATCAGATTTCGGAGCCACAGCAAGGACCATGAAGCTGCATTGGAATGAGAGCTGTGCCAAGGGGGGCTTTCCGGAGGCAAACAGAGGAGATTGAGGACAACAGACGGGCACCTGAAGGATGAGGGGAGCGTGCCAAGCTCCATCAACAGCGCAGGGGGAGTTCGAGGATGGCATCATGATTCTGTGAGAAGCACACGAACCAGAAGCTGTGGTGATGACAGCAGTTTCCTATGAACATCACCTAATGCTGTGTCATACGTTCATACGATCATGCTCTGAAGACTGCTGGGATCATAACAGCAGTAAGATAACTGGATCCAACACCATTTCCACAAAGGATTTTTCCTGCAGAGATGAATGGGCAATGGAGGATATGTATCCCCCACAGGACAAGGAGGCCTGAAGTGAGGTGATGGGGGTTGGCAGAGGCCATAAAACTAAGAGTGCTGATGAGGTCTGCAGCTTTCACGATAGCTGAGACCCATGTTGACAAACAACAAACTCAACTGGTATGTTTGAATGTCTATTCTGGAGTCGACATTCACAGAGGGGAGAAGAGAAAAGCTGAAAGACTGACGTCAGCCAGGAAGTTTCTGTGGTTAAGTCCCGAGAAGTGAGAATTTGTCATCGGGCCGGTGGATTAGCAGTCTGTCTTTCGTCCCGAATGATGATCGGCGGGATTCGAGGCTGATATTACACGCTAAGCAACGCCCAGTAAGTTGAGAGAGCGACTCTATAACCGCAGAACTGGGTTAGGGTCCCGAAAGAGAGGTTTTGGTAAAATCGCCCAAGGGCCCAAGCGTCCGGTGAGTGTCCGGTTTTAAAATCGCCCTGGGTTTGTGTCCCGAGCGTCTCTTCACTGGGTTTTGAGTCGCGCGACTGGGTTAGGGTCCCAAAAGAGTGTTGCTGTGTTTGTGTGAATGACTGCGGAGCAGGCGCGGTCTGTGACACGGTTGTTGTTGTTATCATGGGTTCCCGAGCAAGTAAGACTGCCTCACAGGGAGATGACACATTCATGCAAGAATTCGCTCCTGGCAGTGTGAGGTATTTACATTCTCATAGCTGTAATGACCGTAAACTGGTCGCTGGAGAATGTCACATGTTAGAAGTTGTCAGACAACATAGCGGCCCTGAAGAGTGTGTAGAGAAGGCCAGCTCACATCAGCAGCAGTTAACCTATGAAACCAACGGTGGTTTAAGCAGTTCACAGCTTCCTAATTTGCATTTTCACACACACACAGTCTAAAAATAGCATCAGCACTCCAGCTCAGTCCTGGGTCACAGACTCCTTTCACGCACAGATCTCTTATTTTATATTACAAAGATGTCTTCTAATTACAACTGCAGAGATTGTCAGGCCTTTTAACACCTACACAATTTTGACAAATTTAAAAGTAACCGTCCAACGGATAAAGTCCAACTTTTTTGCGATCAATTAACCAGTATCAGTTCCAAACTGTCTCTGGCCTAATCTCTAAAATCCCTAACTCAATTTAAAAGCCTCCAAGGCCCAAGCTCCAAGCTTTGCTACCCAAAAAAGCGCCAGTACCGTTCCAAACGGTCAAGTGGTCCAACCACTAGCTATTCTGGAGTGCCCCAAATCTCCACAGTGGCCAACTGACTATCCCTCCTAGACGACAATGGCATGCGTCCGCGGCATTGGCAAGCGTTACCTCTGCGCTTCTTAGCCCTTCTACAAAAATTTACCTTAATTTAAAACAACCATCACTACTTCACATGAAGTATATGACCGAAGCCGGTCCAACCATCTTACCAATAGGGAATCTAACCCTCAAAAATGACCAATTACCTATTGTCCTATTTTCTCTTAAACACTTCTCTGTTTTCTCTTTAACTCAGTACTGTCACTTTCAACGTTTCATCGTCATTACTTCCACTTTCAATTCTCATGAGCCCTTCACCAAAATCAAAACAGACATTCGCCGGCAATTTTTACTGAATAGACATTTAATTTTATCGTCCAATTCAGCACAAAATCAACAGGCCTGTGCCTACCTCTTTTTATAAAGGCGCCTGTCCACTCGATTGCCGAATCATGCCTGCCTGTCTGACCACTTCGGACCCCGGATTTCTCCATCTAAGTCTCCAAACTCACTCCCTCCTCAATACACGGAAAAGCCCCCAAATGTTAAGGGGTTCATATATTGAGGCTGGAAACAAAAAGAACGATGGTCCAGAAGAGTTGGTCAAACAACGATTTTAATGAAACACACGCGTGGGGAGATGAATACAGCATACACCAGCTATAGATCCTCCGCCCAATAATACACAAGCAGCTGTTTTTAAAGCATCAGGGCAGGGTTGGACGCCCCCTCATGCATCAGAGCAGATACAATACATGCATAAGTTTCAAAACCACAAATGTTCTGTTGACGACTTGTGACACATTTAAAACATTTTCTCGTCTCCAGGCCAGGTGATTTCTGTAGCTGACATATGCTCGCTTATCTTCTGGAACATCAGCAGCACGTCTTAAGGCACACTGTCACTTATGCAGGCACAAAAATGAAGTCACAAGCAAAATATGATTAAACTTTCACCTATAAATGAGTTTACCTACGTGTGTGTGTGTGTGTGTCTCAACCTCACTCGAACTCTGTCTCAACTCACCCGTTGACGCTTCTGACCTTTTACCAGACAGAGGCTCATTCTATGTGTAATAACATTAACTCAAAACATATGTAATATATTGAATAACTGCTTCACCAAAATGCCACTACTCAAAGCTTAATAAAAAGATATAAACAAATAAAAGATAATTATGAATAACCTGGTTCTTCAAATAGCATCATCCAAACAGCTCCTCAAAAGAACTTACACTTACACTCTGCTTAGTTTCACTTTCGGGTGCAATAGCACGCTCTGCAAAAGCATGTCGTTTCCTGTCAAGAGTTGAGCCTTTCTTATACAACCCAATATAATCAGCATATAAACATTTAAGATTATAAAAAAGCATTCAAAGGCATTTAAGATTGTAAATTTAAACTCAACAGTTTAAAGTCGTTATAACTGCACCTGTAATAAAGGCTAATTGGGTGCCAATATGTTTAAACATCTGAATGCAATATCAATGCTGTAGATTATGTTATTAATGCAATGGTAGTGATGATAGTTATGAATAGTAGCAGTAAAATAATTTCTTTAATCCCACAGCACCCACAGCTAATTTAAAATCAGCAGGTAACCTGTTGTCATGTCTTCGGACTGTGGGAGGAAACTGGAGAACCCACAGAGAGAACATACCAGACAGAAATCACCCAGCTGGGGCTAAAATCAACCTTCTTGCTGTGAGGGGACAGTGCTGACCACTGCTCCACTGTGCTCTCTTCAGCTGATCAATACTCACTGTTAGCTGGACCAATTACAGTAGTACCTATTCCACTCAGGTTCCTCTCCTGCTGAGACTGTACCTGATCCATGATGGAAGTTCTTTTTTTCTCTGATCTAAAACTCTGATGGTCCACAGTAACAGTGCAACCCCCACATCCACAAGTTTGATAGGTTATTTTTGTGTAAGCATGAAATAATTTGTGTGTGATCACAGTGTCTGTTAAACACAAACTACAGTACTCTGCAGCAACAATGACGTACAATTCAGTGTGTGACAAATTGTGTCCAGCTGTGTGTGCACTGAAACAAAATCATGTTTAGAAGCAGAAGATTTTATACTCCTGACTCCTCCTCTCTGCTTCCTCGTCCTTCAGCTCCTCCTCCCTCTGAGCTCAGACTCTTCTGCCATCTAGTGGTCTTCTGCCCGTACTGCATCTCCACCGGTCTGCTGCTGTCCATCTGCTGGAGCAGGAAGAACAAACCAGCCGTCTCCATGGAGATGACCCAGCGTGATGGAGGAGGTCAGGGATTGGACAGAGAGTATGATGATGTCACCACTGAGCATGCCTTCTGAGCTGCGGAGCCTGTTAGTGTTTAAGCTGCAGATGATGATTTTTCACTGCTGGTAAGGACTTCACTGGTCTCTAACTTCTTCTTCAAACTCTTCCACTGGACTGCTCCACATCAGCTCACAGTTGTTCATGTTTGTTGTAAACTGACTTCTCCTCCCACTGTCCCACAGCCAGGAATACATATGCTGGTGCACCAGATAAGAAGTTGCAATGCACGTTTGCGTACATAAGATTTTCTGGACGAGGACAGACATTTATTTAGAACTCTTAAAGATGTCAAAGAAGCAAGCTCCTTTAAGCAATTACTTTGGTGTTCCTCCACTTCCAAAGAAATGTCAGAAGGAGTCCGAACCACAAAAGAAGCGCGTATTCTCGGAAAAGTGGTTGCAGGAGTTGAGCCTGTGTGTAATCTCCCTGTGTTTCTCTGAGTGTATTTAAGTCGTGTCTTCTGTTGTTGTAGTCGCTGGTCCGTCTGTGTATCCACCGCTTCATCTGTGTGTGCTGCCTGCTGTCAACTGTCATTTACCTTCGTCCATCCTCCTTCATGTTCATGTCCTGGTTTGTGTTCAGTAGTTTAGTTGTTCTCAGTTTAGATAGTTTTCTGTCCTGTTTGCCGTTTCTCTCTTTGCTTTGTGTTCAATAAACCACCTTCTTACCTTCACGACTGCTTGCAATTAGATCCTCCTTTATTATTTCCACACGGCTCATCTCACTCGTCGTGACAATAAAATTGAATTGAAATGAACAGAAGAGTGCAGCTTTAGGAACAGCAAAGATACTGTGCAGGACCCTCAAGCTCTGAGGCCTCTGGTGGATAATGTCAGGTTTTTGTTTCACTCTCGGTTTATTAATGATTTTGTGTTTATTGAAGATGATTCTGGGTTGTGTAGGTGCCTGAGATATTTCAGAGTTTCTCTGGTAAAGAAGAAGGATGGATGCTCATCATATGTCTTTATACATGACATTCTTTATTAGTTTGATTGCATTATTTAGCAAATACTCACTGAGACCTGTGACTTGTTCACTCACCTCTGACGCTGAGAGTCACTACTCTCTGTAGCAGCATGTGTCCATTCTTGTTGTAGACGGTGCAGGTGTAGACAGGTCTAGAAAAGCTTGCATCTGACACATTTAGACTGAGATTGTTAATGTAAATGATAAATAGAAGGGGACCTAATACAAATCCCTGTTCCCAAATTCAGAACATAGACCATTAGATTTAATGCAATGAGACCTGTTACTGAGGTAATTAGAGAACCATGCTCTCTCAGCGAGTCCTGACTGGAGGAGTCAAAGTTTTAAAATATAATGATTAACAGTGTGCAATGCTTTTGACAAATCAATAAAAAGGGATGCACAGTGTTGTTTCTTATCAAGTGCAACAGTGATATCATTTACCACTTTCATTGCAGAACGTCTGTGGATTATTTAGGTTCTCAGTGGTGACAAGTAATATTCTGATTTAGCTTGAACGCGGACACTGCAGACTCGGCTATCCAGCTAACCGGACTAGCATGCTACCGAGCCGACAGAGAAGCCTCCTTATCTGGTAAGAGCCTAGGCGGTGGTTTGTGTGTCTACAGCAACAAACTGTGGTGCACGAACTCGACTGAAGTGAGTTGCCACTGCTCACCACAGGAGGGATTTTTAATAGTAAAGTGTTGCCCGTTCTATCTACCAAGACAGGCATTTCTGCTGCACACAAAGGTAACTGAATATCCTTTCTTCTTTTCAGGTTGGAAATGTGTCCAGACTCTAACATGACCCACGGGCCCCATCCTTGGGATTTATGAGGAACAGGGAAAATGATCGGGAGAGAAGCAACAGACTGACTGAAAGTACTGGAACGAGCTCATGTAGAATCAGCTAAACAATATTCTGGATAAACAAATAGAAGCTTAAATACCTCAGACAAAACTATTATGAAAACGGCCCCAAAGCTAAAAAATAACAGCATGGAAACTGTGCAAACAATTAACAGCTAGAAACATTAAAAATCCACCTGCTTATTGCTGCAAACCCAAAGATACAGAAGAATCCTTTTGGTCCTCCTTCGTCACTTCTCTGCTCCTCCTCTGCCTCACCTCGTGCTGTCATCCTGGGTTTGCATTGAAAGTATTCCCCACCTAATCCCTTATCTATGTAATGCTGAGCTTTGTGCCCCTTTTAAAAAGCAAACAAGGAGAGAGCGTTCCAACATACACCCTACCAAAGTTACTAGAATTAAAGACCTGCCACCAACAGGTCAGCAGATCTCCCAGCACCTCCATGCAGGGAATTTCACCTCCACAGAATAAACATTTTTTATACTTTTTGTTTTATTTGTGTTTATTAGTGACTCCAGAACTCTTGCAGCTGTTAGTAATCACAGCAAGTTTCACAATCCCAGTTTTAGTTTTCCACTCACCCTTTATTTACAGACAGACATCAGTAACATTGTCAGCTCTGTCTTGCCTGTTGATGTTCTTCTTTTCACATTTTTGGGGTTCATCCTTTTAAATAAACTATAAAAAACAATCCATGTGTCAGAGCCTTGTTTGTGGTGATTATTGTAGATTCAAGATTCTTTATTTGTCACATGCA
The DNA here is from genome assembly GCF_036321145.2 of Pelmatolapia mariae. NCBI lineage: Eukaryota > Metazoa > Chordata > Actinopteri > Cichliformes > Cichlidae > Pelmatolapia > Pelmatolapia mariae. The sequence goes on from NC_086229.1 coordinate 28,820,899, forward strand.
CAGTTTTACAAATACAACACACAGTGAAATCTATCCTGACACACTCCTGCACTGTGCAAAAGGGGACAGAAGAACATTATATACATTAAGAATACAAAATATACTTTGATGTATATATTATATACACTGTAGGTGTTGGAGCTGTTATCAATGAAACACTGTCCTTCTCCCTGCCGTCTCTCTTCATGAGATCCTCCACCGATGGGCCAAAGTAGGCTGTCATTCACAGAATAGTCCCAGGTCTCTATCTTACAATAAAACACAGACCTATCTCTCCGTCCTCCTCTGCCTCCTTCATCCACTCTGAAGATCCAGAAAAGGGTTCAAAGAGTCTCTACTCCCTGTCAAAATTAGGGCTTAAAAAGTTTTCTCCCCCAATAAAAATTAAAACCATAACCTGAGAGGGCTGGGTTTCATTGTTCCTGCTTAGGTTATTTTCCAATTCTGCCCACATCCTGAGAGGGCTGGGTTTGTTTGCTCTCGCTGGTCTGATCGAGCATCCCTGATGTTTCACACTGGTTACCAGTTCTTCAGAGGGAAAAACACAGGTGGGAACAGGAGAGAAACAAGGCACAAGTCCACACTCCCCACTCTGAATGGCACACACGAGATTCTTTGAATCCAAAGAGAGCTTGCCTGCAGTTGGCCACATCGTTCCCCTACGTGGATTAGATGCAGTGAGTAACACACCAGTTTTTTGGAGGGCATTTTGAACTTCCCCTCTAATTTTGCTCTCATTAAAATGTCACACAAACTGAGATTTTCTTCCCAGAGAGCTTGAAAATGTAAAGTCTATGCTGCAGAACGTGTGAGGCAGATGGTAACTTGTTCTGTGCAAGAAAAATACCCTCTGGTCAGCTTTCTGTTATGGCCTCTATCACTTCAAAAAATACTGTGGTATCTAAAAAATACCACAGCAGCAGCATAGGCACACTTAAGATTTCCTCTGAAATTTTCGCTCTCTAGTTCTAAGTGTCATCACCAGAGGTTCCATAGTCAGAATAAATAACATTGGAGATAACGGGCACCCCTGATGAGTGGAACGCTCCAATGTGACAGGTTTAAAAACTATTGTTTGTTACAAGAGTTGAAACCATCTGAGAAAATTATTTCCAAATCCATACTTTGGGAGAACGTTAAATAAATCTGACCAGTGTATTCTGTCCAAGGCCTGACAAGCGTCGAGTGATAATAAAGCTGCATCTTTAGCATCAAATCTCTCATGAATTATACAAAGCAAATCAAATTTGCGATCCAAGGGTCTAATCTTCATGCTAAACATTTAAAGTATTTTAGTCTCAACCCCCGTCAGACTCATTGGTCTAAATGATGAGTGTTCTGCAGGAAGTTTATCAGGTTTACTCACTGCCTTTGATATGCTTCTACATACATGTTAAAAAGTGGAAATATCCTTTTTTCTGGGAAGGTTTTATTGAACTCGGCTCGCTGCTGGACGAAGTTTATGGGCAGAAATCTGTGCCATCAGAAACTGAAATTGAATAAGTTAAATTCGAATTTGAATTGCTAGCTAAAGTTATTAAGTTAGCTAAAGAGTTGGGATGCTGTGTAAGACATAAATAAAGCTCAAATACAAAGGTTTGGACACCGTTTTGCATGTTTCCCTACTGTAGGGGTCTCTGCAAGCATACTGAGAGGGTACAAGATGACAACTTTGGATTTCTACTAGAAACAGTCGATCATATTTGTTTGTCAAAGCTGAATTCAGGGCAAACTACGCTAAATTAGCGTTTTTAGCTAACAGCTACAATAAGCATAAAAGTTACTGTACGGCTATCAATTGTTAACATGACGCTTGTTCTTATACATGTAATACATTTATTACCAACCTGAGAGTTTATCTGCTGGTCATTCGACATGACGAATGACTTCTGAAGTCTTAATTCAGCTCAAGACGCTGTAGATTCCCGTCAGTAACACTTTCGGTCTGCTAGCAAAATGTAGTTCTATTAATCTGCGCTTGAACCGGAACCGGATGTAAGTCCCAAAAACTGAATTGTAGAACTGAAACTGAATGGTGAGAAGTGAATCTGAAATTATTCGAGAGCTAAATTTTTAAAGGATAACATACGGTTTCAAAGCAAATTAATTCATTTTCAAAATATAAAATTTAATTTCAATTTAGTGATGATCATTTTCAAACCAATAAATTTAATTTCAAATTAGGCTAATTCAAATTCAGTTTGTAAAAGCATTTATTCAAGTTACAACTCAGATTCAATCCTAGCAATTCAAATTCAAATTTAACTTATTCAAATTCAGTTTCTGATGGCACAGATTTCTGCCCATAAGGATGTTCACTCCAATCATGTCACTAATGCTGCTGTTAAAATGCATCAACATGTAATTAACACAGCACTAATAATCTATGCATGAACTGTATGGAGCAGTTATTGTTTAATATGACATCAAACCTGCAGTGATAACCACAGCAGCACTTCCTGTTTGATTCATGTACAAACACAGTGACAGACAGCTGCTTTGTCCCTGCAGTCTCTGCTTTTCTCAGGAATATTGTCCTCATGTCCAGGGATGCTGCAGTCTCTGCACGATGATCAGGTGTAGACCACCTGAGGGCTGAGTGGGATCACATGACGTGGATCAAAGCTTTGCCAACATCTCTGTGTGAAACTGGAACATGTGATGTTACATGTGTGTCATTATGAGACCAGACTGGATCCATCTGATGCTCTCTCTGACTCTCCTCTGTCTGCTCCTCCAGGAGGAACAAAGAGTCCGACTGGAGCACAGAGTAAAAACACAGATGCCTCTGTTGTTAAACCAGCTGATGGATGAAGAGCAGATCCTGCTTTTGCTTTTCAACAAACAGCAGAGAAGAATATTATGATCATGCATGTACTTTTTATCTATATCAGTGTGACGTGAACTGTAATGTGAATGTAACGTAATCATGTTGCAATCAGTAATTGTATGTATTTATTTATTTATTAAATAGCAAAGTCCTTATTGTAGTGTATAATCTATAAAGAAACAGGATGTTGTGATAGAAAATTCTGACATTCTGACTTTATTTTTACTTTTAATTTTATTTATTTTATTTTGAAGTATCTAAGTGTTGAATTGTGACGTGTAATCTAGAAAGAAACAAGATACTGTGTCAGAAAATGTCAAGTTTCAGCCTTTCACTGTGTTAAACTGCAACCTGATATCACAGCAAAGGTGAAATGGGTGAATGGAGGTGTTCATGGTAAATTGAATACTGGATTATGGTTCCTAGTTTAGCTTTCTTGTGTTTCTGTGTTTTATTTTAGATTGTTTGGTTTGCTTCAGTGTTTCCCTTTCTGTCTTGTCTCCATGTTTATGTATCTCCCAACATGTCTCCCTCCTTGTTGTGTCTCTGTGTTTCACCTCCCTTAATTGTTCCCTTGTTCCTCTCTTTGTTTCATCCTTGTCTCCTCAGCCTGTCGTGTGTTGCCGTGTTTTCTTATGTCTGTCCTAGTGTCAGGTTTACTTGCTGTTTTATTTTGTTAGCCCTTGTTTCATGTGCATTGTGTCCAGTTTTGCTTCCTCTGTCGTGTTATGTCCAAGTCATTCCTGCTGTGCTCCCATGTGTTTCCACCCATCAGTGTATATATCGTCTCTGTCTTCCACCTGTCCTTTGTTACAGTGTCTGTTAACCTACCCATGTCCTAAGTGTTCCAGGTGTTTCCAAGCGTTCCAGGTTTCTAGTGTTTATTTTTCCCGGTTTAGGTTTTCTCTGTCAGTTCCTCATTTACTTTGTATATTCATGCAGACTGACAAAACACACCAAAATATGAAAACCAGCTTGTCTTTTGTTCAAGTTACTTCCTGCCTCCATTGTCTGCATTTGGATCCTTGCTCTCTACTTGTTTGTATTTATATTTGGTGTAAGGTACAAATCAGTCCAACTCAATTCAATTTAGCTTTATTTATACAGCACGTAATCACAACAACTGTTGCCTCGAGGTGCTCTACAATAATACAAAGAAAACAGAGAAAATGATATGACCTCTATGGTGAAAGTGGGAAGGAAAAGCTCCTTTTTAACAGGAAGAAAGGCTATTATCAATGTAAAAACAATCTAGTAACATCATCATTAAAAATATTAACATTTAAAAAAATGTTTTGCACATATCTCATCAAATTTTATGAAAAAATATTTAAGCAGAGTATTGATCCTCACTGTGTCATATTCATGGTTTGTACTATTAAATTGTTGAGGCCCATAGGGAATAAATTTTTTTTTTCCACAGGGCCCCAGATCCTTGGCAGCACCCCTGCACGGTATCATGTGTTGCCTTTATATAATATAAAGTTATTTTCTGACTCTACCAACTTGTCATCCACGATGTTGGACAGCAGTACACCATAGATGGCTGCTGCTGGGCTGAATGAAATGATGCTGAGGAAAGGGTCTTTAACAGAAAGAAAGTGAGGCTCATGTTCCTGCTCTCACTGCTCATCTGAGGTGCTGAATGCAGGCTGGGAGACTGTTAAACTACTGAAAACTGATCAGGTGTAGTAGCCATGATCCTCCACATGAAAGTCAGGTCAGAGTTTGCTCTCTGTGTGAGACTGAGGTCCATGGCAGAACTCACATGGTCAGAACAGGATCCAGGATCTAAAGGAAGCAGCAGTACTGGAAGAGGTCCAGAGGTGCACAAGGAGTCCACCTCAAAGATCTGACACATTTAAATCAGGTCTGGTTTTATTTCCATCATCCTTTTAGGAGGGTTTGGATTTGTAATGTAATACTGTAATATTCACATCATGTCAGTCACCTCCACACTGAAGAGTTCACACCAACTTTAACAACAGATGAAGAACAAGATAATTGATAATGAGGTCCACAGGAACCAATCAGTGACAGTGATCAGAGCTGTCCTAGTGGTAAAAGTGTGTTACTGCGACTGGGAGCTCATCACATGACATCAGTGACGCAAACTACATTTTCCCAAACAAACAACAGGAAACAGTTTTCAAAGAAAACTGAAAACTTCAGAATCAGAATTTGATCCATTCGTGTTGGTAAAGCTGCGATCATCAGATGAACAAAGATGATGATTTGGTGTATAAATAAAACTGAACTGAATTGCTGAGCACAGTGATGTTTTATATTAGATTCTGCTATTTCCCAAGGCTGGATTATTTAGTTTGACATCATTAAATTAAATAATTATAAATTATTGTTTTTATTTAATCGATCATTTTTTTCAGCCTTTTGAACCTAAATTAGTCAAACTTTCTGTTTTGGGATTAGTCAAGAATGTGTTTACTGACCCGTGTCAGGGTTGATTCTCAGTCTTCTAGAGGCCCCAAGAAACAAGCCCATCAAAGCCTCATCAGGAAGTTATGATCACACAGTTTATGAAATTACAACAAATAAAAAGACATTTCTTATTTGTTTGTTTCCATGTTCATGAATTAATCTCAGTTTGTCTGAAGGCTAGTTTTTATTTTTTATTTTAGTTGACTCCTTTCAGTGCTCCATTCAAGGCCCACATTTCCTGCAGCACATTGACACCAATCATAAAGTGATTAGGTTTGTTTTTGCATTACAACACTGCACGACTAACGTAACTCTGAATACTTTTATCATTACAGAATTTTCTTTCACTTGTCTTTTCAACAAAGACGTCTTCTTTAGTGACGTTTGGCAGCATAGATGCTTCTCTAGGAGGGAAGTTGCATAAACCAATAAAGCAAATATTATTACATCTTAGTGTTATTTGTCATCTGCATGTTGAATTCTACACTTCACATACTTTGGTCATATTGTGTATTCTGGTGGTTTTTACACTCTTGTCTTAGACTGTGTTTAATTGAATTATGTCATTGGCCTAGATTATTATTATTATTATTATCATTATTATTATTATTATTAGATCATTAAGCAGTTTTTAATGTGGTTGTGTTAATGAATTAAAAACAATCGTTCCCTCCTTTAGATTATGTACCTTAATGCTGCAACAACACAGCCGGCACTGCACTTGAGTTTTTTTTCTGGATGGATCAGAAGATTTGGATTTGCTCACTTTGCCTTCATGTGAGCAAAGTTCCGTTAAATTTATTCTGAAGTTAGTCTCATGATTTTTAAACATGGATCATCAGGATTTGTTCAGTGCTGTAATTTGCAAGTGTGTCAGTCTGTTGTTTGAATACTTATTTCAAAATCTCCTGTGGTCCAGAGCCTGCTGAGGTGATGTTCAGTGTGAGAGGATGTGGAAGCTTTATTAGTGGGAAAAGCACAACCAGAGGTGCTAAAGCTCTTAAGATCAAACTGACATTATTGTTATTTCATCAGGACTGGCTCCAGTTGAACTGCTGTTTGGCTGTTCTTTGTCAGTCTTCGACTGACCTTTGAGAACTTTTCTGTATTTTTCAAATGTAGAGTTGAGCGTCTGTGGAGGGACGTTTGGACAGGTGTGACACATTTATTATGATGTACTTCACAGCTTGGAGGAAGATGGATTTCTCATCATCTCAGATACTCTTCATCTCTTCTGTGCCCAGCACTCCTTCCTCCCAAGTCTCAAGGTGGATTTGTTCTCTGTTGTCTGGAATGATCATCCCATTAGGACCGAGCGTTTCCTGAACCAGGTGTGGGAACTGTGGATGCTGCAGCAGCCCATCAGAGAGCCACAGAGATCTGAGGAAATGAGGCAGTTGAGTAATAATGGCAATGATTTTCTTTTCTTGACTCTTCTATGTTTTGAAAATCATTTACACATGCTTCTTGATGTCAGCAAATCCAAATTGAGGGCATTGATTGGGAGAGCTCAGGGCCGTCATACCCACCCAGGTGTTTTGGTGCCAGAAATGGAGTCTCCACTGAAGGCTGAAGATATCGAATCTCTACGCCTTGACATTGATCCCCTTGTGCCTTCATCTAGTTTTGGAAGAGACATTTACTGGACCACACTCTCACATGCTCTGTACCTACATCACCATCCCTGAGAGTCGCAGCTTGGCCCATCACAGGGTGAAATTATCAGAACGTCTTATTTTACCAAGTCCTCTCTCAGGTTCCTAAATCATTTATGGCATTGAGATAGTTTTTTAAATAATCTCTTCTTCTGTAATATAAGAACCTCTCCTGCTTTTGATGGTACTTTTCATTTACTTCCTGTTGCTTTCTCGTCCCAAATAGATGCTGACAAGCTGACACAGTCACATGGAAGAGGGAAAGAAATCTGACAAAACTGTTTGTAATGATTTCAGTGAACCTAATGTCTAACAATGAAAAATTTATAAAATAAATAAAGATTAAAGTAACATGTATCTTCTTTAGTTTTCTGTTTTACTAATACTCCATTGATCAGATGTCTGGCTGGATGATCCTAAACATGATGAAATGACCACAGTGGGAGGCCTTTGTCATCACACGCTTGAACTCCTCATATGTTTGCATATGCTGAACAGGCAGTGGGACTGTATCACTACATGCTGTGACTGTTGGGTAACAAACTGCATGAACACCATACTGAATATGACAGGTGTGGTTGAACTGCACAGACACTCTGAAGCTTCTCCTCTGGCAGGACAGGAGTGTGGCCTTGTCCTGTGAGCCGCTGTGAGGATGTACTTGGGGAAAGGACAACTGGACCGTCACCGGCCTCAGGCTCTTCACCTTTTTAAAGACAAAGCAGTCATTTAGATAGAAGAGTGGATCGTGGTTACCTGTAACTGCACAAAGACAGATTAAAAATGAGTAGAGTAGAGAAAGAGTCTTGTACATGGTCACCTGGTTTGTTTCTGATCTAGAAATAAGTTGATGAGCTCTGAGACTCGCTCCTGTTTTCTCCTCTGCAGAAACCTTAATATTAGCCATAGCAGACATGCTGGCACGTCTCAGGAGGAGGAGGGCACCAAATGCAGAGGTCAAAGGGGAGCTGAGGTATGTGTGTTTAACTGTGAGGTCACCAGGAGGAGGAGGAGGAGCTGGTGATGAAGAGCAGCCTGTGTATATACAGTGTAAAGTATTTAGTGTGTATTGAGCCCTGAGGAAGATGAAGGTGCAGCTTTGCTTTGGCCTTCCTCTGCTAACAGCTAACTAACCTCAGCCAGATGTTCTGCAGCTGTTTCTCTAACATTAGAAGTTTATAATGATGATGATGACTCTGAGCGTGTTTCTGCTGTTCTGATGGATCCACAGAGCGTCCTGACTCTGTGTCACATGTTAGCTTCATGTGGGTCAAAGGTCAAAGCTGCTGACTGTCAGGAAGCTTCAGAGAAGATCATCAAAAATGAAACACAGAGCTGAAGATGAAGCAGATCTACATGTGACTGTTGATGCTTTCAGATGTAATCAGTGTCATGAATAATCAGAAAAACATTTCAAGATTTCAGAGCGTTTATTGTCATATATAGAAAGAAAAGCATTTCTCTGTGCAATGAAAGTCTTTCTTTGCTGTCCACACACAGATGCAGGCTAATATATACAAATAGAACAAGATAAAATACAAATACTATGAATAAATGAATGGAGACTAAATTTAAGTGTGAGGTAGATGTATGTGCAAAGGAGCTATGAGCTTGATATGAAACATTAACTGATGTGCAACAATTACTGTTAAAATAGGTCAGCTGTTCAAGAGTCTGATAGCAGTGGGGAAGAAGGAGTTATTGAGTCTGGATGTTCTGGATTTCACACTTCTGAACCTTCATCCCAAGGGCAGAACTGTGAACAGTCTGTGTTGGGGGTGTGTGGGGTCTTTGAGGATGGAGGCTCTCAGACGTGCTGCTAACAGGTGAGTCTGTTACCTGGACTGGACTGAGTGAGCTGCTGTGTCACAGCTTTATCAGTGACACACTCAGCATGTGTGTGTGTGTGTGATATGTCATAGTGCTTGAAACACACGTGAAAATATATTAAAGGTTGATTCTTTTTTTCTTTTGGTTTGTGGAACAAAAATCAGCAACAAAGAAACGTTAGCGTAAAACTTAGTGTAGAAGCGCAACAAATGTAAGCCGGCTCATTTAGGGTTGCCAACCGTCCCTTAAAAAACGAAATCGTCCCGTATTTAGAAACAAAAGTACACGTCCCGTATTGAGCTAATAAGGGACGCACTTTGTCCCGTAATACAGTGATAATCAAAAGTAGTCTATAAATATTAATGGAATTAATGCTTTGTTTGAAAACATAATTCCCAGCCCCTCTCCTGCTCTGTGACCAATGAGCTGACAGCACACTTATGACAATTCAAGTATGACCATTCAGATTACCGCTTATCTCATTGGTCGAGGAAAGGTCGCTTACGGAGAAAATACTGGAAGACAACAGATGACCACAACAAGAAGCATGGCCAACAGGGAAACAAACGCCGACACTGTGGTGCAAGTCTCGGACGACAGTACACCAGCAATGTTTGTTCCCCTCAGAGAAAGACAAAAAGGTGCAAAAGTACAGGGAGGAATGGGAAAAGGAAAACACCTGGCTGGAAAAGTGCACGACAACACCTATAAAGCGCACTGCACTGTGTGCCGGCGCACTTTTTCCATAGGCATGCTTCTAATGGTGGGCACATGAAGAACATGAGGGGCGTGAAAGCTCGGGGAACCCTTAACCAATTTTTTGTCCACCAGGCCACGGCAGAAGCAGATATGGTCTGTAAACACTGGTTTGTTTTTTTTAAACCCTCTGGTTAAGGTTAATATGGGCATGTGCATTGAATATCAGCGCTATGTGGCCAGAAGTGTGACAATATCATTTATTTTGTGTAATAAACAACTGCAAGGATAGATGATTACAACAAATAGATGACTAATACATAAAAGTAATACATAGATGAATAATGATGATGAGTTATGATGCGTAATCATGGGAACAAGCGGGTTTACAAACGGCAGCAGCTGATTAGCATTAGAAAAGCTGAAATAATACCTCAACTAAAGCCAATTGTACTACATGCACTAAATGTGCACTGTTACAAGAATGTTTTTTGTTTTATTGTTTTCTATTTATTTATATAATTTTAAGTTAAGCAGGACATAGTTCTTTTAAAGAAAGATTTACTTATATTCTCAAAAGTTAAGCATGACAGGCTTCTGTTAAAGAAAGAGACCTGTTTTATTGTGTTAATGTTGTCAGTTTGAGCTAAAAATAAATGGCTAAATGATCATTTGTTTCCCATATGGTCATATCACAAAGAATATGCATCTACTTAAATCAAATTCAAGTCAAATGGTTAAAAAAAAAATTTTACACACAAAAAAAAGAGCTACAAAATTCACCACACTGGGAAGGTTGAAGACAACTGGGTTGCCCGGCCCTGGCCAAGAGGTGTCCCTTATTTATTTTTCAGGGAGTTGGCAACCCTAGGCTCATTTGATGGTGTGACGCTTGAAAAGGATTTGCGCTCCTACATCATTATTTACAGTTTAAATTGTGCTGCCTTTAGGTGCACCTGGTAAATTCAGGAATCTCTACTCCAAACCACAGCAGGTTGTTTTATATGGAGGACCACAAGAGCCACGCGCATCGAAATAAAAATTTCTGTGCTTACAGTTTTTACTGAATGCTTAAACCCTAAATGTGATTTCCATAGCACAATTTCTAAAACTATTAATACTTATAGCAAAACCACTCACTGAGTTTGCAAAACTAAAAGCACAAACACTGCTTTGCACTCAGTTTGCCATTTTGTAACACACACTTTGCAAAACTGTAGGCACAATTCACTGCACAACACTCTTTTTGCAGAACTTTAAACACAACTCACTGCTCACACTCAATTACCAAATTCCCAACACACTCCTAGCAAAATTATACACATGTATGGCTATCATTAACACTATTTTGCCAACTGTCTGGCACACTTTCACATGTGAAAACTGTCTTAGATAATTAGTCCACTTTGCAATCAGCCTAAGCACTATAAACAGGCCACAGGTAAGCGGACTATGTGGAGTACAATGCAAGGAGCAGCAAGAGTGAGAAGAGTGAGAATCAGAGGAGGCCGAGGGAGAGGACGTGGAGGTGAAGAAGTTGGAGGAAGAGGACGTGGAGGAGCAAGAAGAGGACGAGGAGGGGAAAGAGGAAGGATAAGAAGAGTAAGAAACAGAATAACTGATGACATCAGAGCTACAATAGTGGACCATGTCATCAACCATGGGATGACCCTGAGGGAAGCTGGCCAACGGGTTCAGCCTACACCGAGCCGCTACACTGTGGCAGGCATCATTAGGACATTTCGAAATGAGAATCGGTAAGTACTTTGTAGCACTGCCATACTCTAATGAGAAACACAACAGTACCATACATGCAAAAATACTGAAATTGTTACTTTACAGAATTGCTAGACGTCCAGCTGTTGGGGGCAGAGGCAGAATGTTCACTCCAGAGCAAGAGACCCATATAGTGAACATGGTGATTGCCAATAATGCAATAAGAAATACAGCAGCGCATAATTGATAATGACACCATCTTTCAAAATATACACAGTGCAAGCATTTCTGCACTAAGTCGTGTACTTGCGCGCCACAGAATAAGAATGAAGCAAATTTAAAGAGTTCCTTTCGAGAGAAACACAGAACGTGTAAAGCAACTGCGATATGACTATGTGCATGTAAGCTAGTGTCATTGGTTCTGAATTTGGAAGTGCATACTGTAGTGCTGTGCATGGGCCTGATGTGTTGCATTTGTTTTGTCTTGTCCAGAGAGTGATGGAACTAGAAGCAGATGCAATGGGACATGAGCTACTTTTTGTGGATGAGGCCGGTTTGAACCTCAGTAAAACCAGGAGACGTGGCAGGAACATTATTGGACACCGTGCCATCATCAATGTCCCAGGACAACGTGGTGGTAACATAACCATGTGTGCAGCTATAAGCCAAAATGGTGTTGTTCACCATCATGCAACCATAGGCCCATACAACACTGCACACATTATTGCATTCCTGGACACCTTGCATGACATGCTCACTGTTCAGAGACCAGAGCAGACCCGATATGTCATCATATGGGACAATGTTAGTTTCCATAGGGCTGCTTTGGTCCGCAACTGGTTTACAGACCACCCATCCTTCATGGCACTCAACCTCCCTCCATACTCTCCATTCTTAAATCCCATTGAGGAGTTCTTCTCTGCCTGGCGCTGGAAAGTGTACGACCGTCATCCTCATCAACAGGTAGCCCTTTTACAGGCAATGGAGGAGGCATGTGGGGATATTGACCAGGCATCATGTCAGGCCTGGATACGGCATTCAAGGAGATATTTTCCCTGGTGCCTTGGACTGGAGGATATCGCATGCGATGTGGACGAAATTTTGTGGCCGGACCCAGAAAGACGACATGATGCAGGCTGATTGTCTTTTTTTTTTTTTCCTTTTTTTGTGAAATTCCTATTTTGTGTTCTGACTTTGTCTTGGTTTTGATGAGTGTGAATAAACACCAATACTTGAAGTTTGGATCCTTGTATGTTTACATGACACTATGACAAGAGTGTGACCTCAAATTGACATCTGTACACAGAGAAAGCAAAAGCCAGATGTGTTTTGTATTCATACCATCAGTGTGCAGTTGGCGCATTGTGTGCTTAGTAGATGATGGCTTGTGTGTACTGTTTGATACGAAAACACCATTTTTACGAAGGTGTGAAGAGTTAATATAGCTGTGTTCGCTTTTGCAAGAGAACTACAATGTTTTGATAATTGGGTGACAGGTTTTCTTATTTGTGTGTAGAGTTTTGCAAAAATAGCCAATAGTTACAAAAAATGTGCTTAAGCAATCAGAAAAAACTGTAAAACAAACGGCATCACTGCAGATCAGAGCTGATGAAGCTGTCATCATCAGTACAGGCTTCCAGCATCCACCCAGGACTCCGCCACTCTCTCACCCGTGTCTCTCTCTCTCCCATCCAGTGCCTGTCTCTCTCGCCCCGTGGCTCGATCGCCCCGTTTTCCTCCCTCACTGGAACTACATCCCCCACAGTGCATCGGGCCAGGAAGAGGCCGCAGGCTTCTTGGAGCTGATTGGCTCCCCTGTCCTGTTGTGTCCTGGTGCTGAGCAGGGATTGGCTGCTGCTCCTGGAAGGGTGGAGCTAAGCGGAGTGGTGGGAGTCGGAGAGGCTGGCAGGCTGCTGAGGCACAGGTGGGTCACATGATCTCTGAACTGCAGTGGAGTTTCTGAGCAGTGTGTGTGTGACAGATGTGTGTGTGCTCCAGGGTCAAAGGTCAGCGGCTGAGCGTGTTCGGAGAGGTGGGCTCAGTCTGCCCTCTGCTGGCCGTGGCAGGAACGACCTTCTTTTGCTTCACGCTGACAGATGAGTCGCGCTCGCTGCCCGTGCTCGTACAGGTACCAGCTCTCTGAGGATGATGATGGTGAGGAGGGACCGCCTGATGAAGCTCAGTGTGTGTGTGTGTGTGCAGGACAGCAGCCGGCTCAGCTGGATTCAGCGTGTGTGTGTCGGGCAGAGCGTGTGTGTGACAGCTCTACGTGTGTGTGCGCTACGAGGCTGGAGAGGAAACAACATCCTGTGTGTGACGAAGCGCTCCGAGCTGCACGCCGACTACACACACACACAGGAACACACACAGGAACACACACACTCTGAGTCCCTGCTGCTGATGTCACAGCCTGCTGAGGACGACTGTGAGGAGGCGGAGCATGAGGAGGTGGAGCTGGACCAATCAGCTGAGAGGATAAAGCAATCCAAAGTCATCAGCTACCAGGTGAGAGCGCTCTGAGCTCTGATTGGCTACCACATGTTTGTACCTGTGTGCTGATTACTAAGCCTCCTCTGCTGTGATAGGGCATGGTGACTGAAGTTGTGAGTGAGGGGGCGGGGCTCTACGTGCTGGATGGGAAGGTGGGTCTGTGCGTGGCCTATCAGCCGGCGGCGAAGAGGAAGCTGAGGGCGGGAGACCGAGTGGAGGTGAGTCACATGACCTGACATCATCATGCCTGTTTGTGTTCGTGCCAGCCACGACTAATAAAGTTTGGCCTGCAGTTGCATCACGCCCACTTCCTGTACCGGCCCTGCCCGGACTTCCCTCCCAGCATGCTTTGCACCTGCCTGCGCTCCAGCCTGAGGGTGATGGCCTTCAGCAGGGCGGGAGGGTCGCCACCCGACAACCGCTGCCCGGGTGATGGGGCGTTACTGAGGTTACTGCTGCAGAGAAACATAGATGTGTCCGATTACCTGTGGACGTGTCACCTAAGCTCGCAGCTGGCACACAGGTGAGGCTCCACCCACCAGCACCTGTCCACAGTCAGAGACAGCAGAGCCTAACCTTTGTCCTCCTGTCCTCCGCTGGCTCTGGCTTGTTTCCTGCTCCTGGTCCCGGTCTTGGTCCTCACTCTCATCCTGGTCTTGGTCCTCAGTCTGGTCCAAGGTGTGTGGAGGCAGCAGTGTGTGTGCTTGCTGTCCTGGAGGCTGATGGAGACTCTGAGCAGAGCTGGAGGACGCAGAGACATCTACTCTGAGATGCTGGACGAGCCTCACACCTGTCCTGTGACTCAGGTAGGTCCCACTCTCACCTGTCTTCCTTACAGGTGAGTGTGGAGCATGCTCAGTGTGCTCTGTGTCCCTGCAGTACAGCGTGTCCTCAGCGGTCCGTCGGTGCCTCGGTGTGTCGGAGCTCCTGGAGTCCCTGCAGACTGACTGCTGGTCTTCAGCCCCTCTGAGCTCTCTGCTGCCCCCTGATGGCTCCAACCTGACCTCCTCCCAGATCAACGGGTTCCTGTCCTGGTCTTGCAGGACTCTGTCCTCCGAGCCTCGGGGTGGAGACGCTGTCAGGTAAGGTGACAGCAGCTCCCCACATGAAGTCATGTGATTACGTACCAATGATTTTTGCCGGTTTGTGTGTCAGGCAGCGCCCCCTGCTGCTGGTCGGCGTGCTGGAGCTGCCATCACAGACGTCTGAGTTCAAACACTCGATACAGCTCAGAGACGCCACGGGAGCTGCAGCCTGCGTGCTGACGGAGAGCAGCGAGGAGGAGGAGGGAGCGCAGAGGGCGGTCTTTAACAGCGCCTGGATCGGTACAATGCACGCACACAAACACACACACAGTGACACACAGCTTTATTCTTTAATGTGTGTGTGTGTGCTGCAGGTTGTCTGGTGGGTGTGGTGCAGTTCACCATGGTGACAGAGAGATTCCTCCAATCAGATTTCCCTTCCTACCAACACCTGGACCAGGACAGGTTTATCACACACAAACACTGCAGGTACACACACACACACACAACCTGCAGCATGCTGACTGCTCATTGGTCCATTCTCTGTGATGTAAGAGGGTGTCTGATTGGTTCAGGATGTGAGCTTCCTTCCTGGTTGTAAACATTATGAGTTAAATAAAGCTGGGTTCAATTCACAGGGTTTACCTGCAGTTCTCTCTGGACCACCTGCACATCCTGAGTCCATCTGTTGCCATGGAGACACACCTGAGACACAAGGGGGAGGAGCCAGGAGGGGATGTCACTGCCAGGAAGCAGACAGTAGAAGAAGAAGAAGAGACTGCTGGGAGTAAGAGGAAGAGAAGAGAAGAAGAAGAAGCAGACTCCGGCAACCCCTGGCCCTGTGTCTCCATGGTGATCAGGGTGGAGCAGAAGGAGGGTGTGTCCTGGAGGAATACTGGGGTGGAGGCAGAGGATCAGGAGGCAGGGCTGAGACTGTGCTTCTCAGCGAAAGCTGCTGTGATTGGTCCAGTGGTCAGCTGGAGGCGGGACCCAAAGAATGAACCAATGACAGAGAAAGAAAGTGAACAAAAGCAGGAGAAAAAGGTGAGAGACGCACCTGTGTGGGTTTACCTGAGCTCACCTGGATACACAGTTACGTGTGTGTGTGTGTGTGTGCAGGTGGTGCTGGTGTTCTCAGGTGTGTGTACGCGGTGGTTTCCTGTCCTCCAGCCTGGATGTTTCTACAGACTCATCGCCGCTAACACCCAGGTATCAACCCAGCTTTGATGATGTCACTAAGGGGCGTGGCCAGAGGTTTCCCTCATCGGTCTCTGCTCTCTGATATCAATACACATGAACACAGACGTTTTTCAGCTTTATCTGTAGTTCTTCACACACTGAGGTTAATTATGGAGTTCCACAGGGTTCAATGCTAGGACCAGTTCTGTTTACATTATACATGCTTACTTTGGGCAGTATCATCAAAACACATAGCTTACATTTTTACTGCTATGCAGATGACACCGAACATTCCTGTTTGTGGGGGAGTTGATATGACCTGAATCCTTGCAGCTGATTGGCCCATGTGTCTGTCAATCAGGATCCCAGTGTTTTGATTGGCTGTGGAGTTTCTGGGCGCAGTGGGGTGGATCTCCACGCTGAGTCAACCCTACAAGTCAGACGTGGTTGGAGATTCCACACTCTGACACGCCCACTGCTGCTGCCCACCTGCAGACAGGTAACACACACACACACACACACACACGGTTTGTTCCTCGTCTTCCTCCAGGACCCTTAAACTTTTTTTATAGAGATTGACAGACCACGTGATTTTTGTGCATTGCATTGTGGGTACAAGTGGCAACAAAATCAAAACACTGCATCAAGCGTTAGCATTTCCAGCACAAGTAATCAGCAATTCTGCGGTTTTAATCCCTACTTGCATTTTATTTGCCCCAAAAACAGTTATGTACAAAACGACAGAGAACACAGCAGGTCTGTACAAAGACAGAGTTGATGAAATGGCAAAGAAAAAAAAAGTACGAGGAAAAACTCAAAGGAGTGAACCATATGAGCATACAGAGTGGAGTAAGGATGTTAGCGTGCTGCCCGACTTTCATGACGCACATATTTGTTATTATATGGTCCTAAGTATGAGTGCATACACTCACAACATGTTTAGTAACTTCAGATCCCTGCAACAAGCCCAGGTCCAGTTTACTTTGGTGATTTGGACTGTTCCATTTCACAGCTGTAGCTGGGGCTGCAGAGCAGGTCAGCCACTAATCAGAAGGTTGGTGGTTCGATCCTAGGCTTCCTCCTGGCTGTCCAAATATCCTTATATTAACCCCTATACTAACCCCATGTCTGCCTAGTGGTGGTGGTCAGAGGGCTCGGTGGCGCCAGTGTCTGGCAGCCTCGCCTCTGTCAGTGCGCCCCAGGGCAGCTGTGGCTACAATGTAGCATCACCAGTGTGTGAATGACTGAATGTAGTGTAAAGCGCTTTGGGGTCCTTAGGGACTAAGTAAAGCACTATACAAATGCCATTTACCGTTTATTTAGCTGTTGTTAAATATTTTTATCTCCTGTACAGTCGAACACAATCTATTTGTCGTTTCAGGTTGTAGTATTACACAACATTTTCAGATCTAATAGAAATAAAATGAGTGTTTCGTAATTCATTCAATTTATTGTCTTTATTTATAACTGGCATTATTGTTTCATTCTTTTATAGAATCTTACAAGAAAGAGGCAAAATTGTAAAAATCCATCAGCTTTATTAGCTGCTTCGTGAAAAACAAATCAATACAAAAACAAACAAAAAAAACCCCCACTGGAACTCAACTTACTGGAAAACAGTTATTCATCACTTGATTGCTTCAAAACAACCCTTGGGCACATATATATGCACATATATAACAATTTCTCTTCCACGACGTCATCCAATAAAAAACTATCTCTTTACCCGTCAGCTTCCTGTGGCTGTCATGCGACCGGCTATTGCAGTTAATAATACAACAGCTTCTTGCCATTTTTTGTGTTTCTTTTTAGTTACTGTGTGACTGTTTCCATGTGAAAGCCTGCGTGCGGTAGCGCCACTCGTTCCCATAATCCTTTGCGGTTTTACCCCTGAATGACGTCACATTTTCCATCTCTATTCTCTGTGTTTTCAGGCCGTCCCACCCACAGTCTTGTCTGTCTCAGAGGTCTTAGACTGCAGGTAAACTGCTCATCCCTCACTGAGTCGCCCCCTGTGGCCATCTGAGGAACCGCAGATCCAGCCTGCTTTAAACTCTTACGGTGCGCACACACCGAACGCGATAGAGGCGGCCAGAGCGTCAGGTTCACATGTAAAGTCAATGGAAAGAGCGCGATGACACACGATTGCGCATCCGGCGAACATGCGGAAGCAGATTTGCGTCGCGAAAACGCCCAAACCCGTGAAACGCACGTCAGTGTACCGCGTGGGGCGCGTTTGACTCGCGAAGAAAACCACGCGTGTCAGATTGTGTGTTGCATTTTGTGCACACGCCCGTACCGCGCCAACCGCTCGAGTTGGAAAATATGAACTCCGGCGTCAAATCGCGTCCCGACAACCAATCAGGAGGCCGGTGACGTGGCTGTAACCAGGTCACAGGGGCAGATCAAACCAAAGCCCTTCATTCTTCATTCAGTATGGAGGAAAAACTCATCACTGCCGTGGCTAATCACCCAGAGCTGTATGATGCCAGCTGCTACTTCTACCGAGACAGGAATAAAAAGGACCGAGCTTGGAGGCACAGAAGTGAGGAGATCGGGCAACCTGGTAAGTTCATTCATTCTCCTTTTTAATTTTCAGACTGACCCGATAAAGCCGCGCAAAAGCTAGCAAGCCCGCCTACTGTCCCGCTATTTTCCCACTGATGTACAAATACCTTTCCGCTAACAAGATAATGTGTTTATTCAGAGGACATCTGCAGCACAACACATCTGGCACAACTTCCTCCCACATTTCCGGTCCACGCGTGTGGAAAGATGCAATTTTGAGGCGCGATGGGTTTTTCTTGGACACGCGTTGAGGTGCGAATGTGCACGCGTCAAATTAGGGGCGTTTAGGGCGTTTTCGCTCGCCTCTATCGCGTTCGGTGTGAACGCGGCCTTACTGGTGTGTGTGTGTGTGTGTGTGTGTGTGTGTGTGTGTGTGTTTCAGCTCAGAGCTGGTGTGTTTTCAGGGTTTGGTGTCTGAAAGGATCAGTGTGAACAACAGGACTGCCCACTCTGGACACACACACTCAGGTACAAACACACAGGTGGTTTGTGTATCAGGCTTTTTCTGCTGTGAAGTTTTAACATGGGGGTCTATGGGGGCTGACTCACTGCTGCCTCTGCTGGACACTAGAGGAACTGCAGGCATCAGTGCTTCACATGTGAGTCTCAGGTCTGACTGTTAGCTAAATGTGTGTGTGCAGGTGTGCATCTCACTCTTTGTGACCAAGCTGGGAGGAGTCTGCAGGTGTACCTGGACTTCAGCCACACACCCTACCCACCTGGCCTGTTGCCGGGTAACACTCTGCTGTTGTCTGGTTTCCAGAGGAGGCTGTCCAGGTGAGACACACATACACAGGCTTATAAATGTTTGGACTCTTTATTTGGACTCATTTCCAACCAATGTAACCCAACAATAAAATCATGAATTATCTTGCATAAATAGGCTGTTGATTTTCTTTACTCATTTCAGGTGTTACCAGCAAAATAGTTGTTTGATCCTCTGGGAATGTACCCAGATTTATTTATTTATTTAGACAGAGATCTTGACCCCCCAATGTTCAATACAAAGTTACGCCGATGGTTACGTACCTGTGTGTGTGTTTCAGGACAGGAAGTGTGTACTGCACGTACCTACCTGTCAGTTCGATAACTGTGGTCTCCCTGGGAGACACCAGACTGGCCTTACAGCCGTGTGTTTCAGTGAGACTCAGGTCGTGCCCCTGACTCCACCCATTCGACCTGAAGAAGCAGCAGGTGGTGTAGTTCTGAGGGTAATCAGGGCTGACCAGCTCCATGTTCACTGCAACGCCACACCTCCCACACGGAGGGTGGAGACCACAGGGGAGGGGCAGGACAGCGAGAGGCATTTAGGACTCGGGTCACACCAGGAGAACCCACAGGGACCCTCCACCCACAGGTGGAGCTGTGTTAACTGAATATTAATTTTTGTCCTTTACTGCAGAAAATAATTACAATCATAAGAAAGTGAGATTAGTATCAAACAGTAACAGTTTCTAAAAACACAAACGTGGAGTCTAAACTGAGACGTCCTGTTTAAAATAACAAGAACACGTTTTAACTCCATAAACTGTGACACGAGACTCTTTATGATTAATGAACACTTTTTTCCATTTATGGTTTTAACTCATTCATGTTATTTGTTATTTACTTTGCAAAGATCAGTTTGTAGAATCAAGTTCAAACTGAGGGTTTTCTTCATATTTACAGTCGGTGTAAAAACGTCAGAAGGTTTGAGTGAAAAGAGAGAAACAGACGTTTGTGAGGATTCACATTGAGGATATCTGAGGTTATCAGAGTGTCAGGAAGGGAAACCTGAAGAAAGTCAAAGAGCCGCCCAGTACAGAACAGGCCTGTCAGAGCAAAGACTTCAAAGACTCTATAGGCTGCACAGGGACACACTGTGAGCTCACAGAGCTCCACGTCTGCAGAGCAGACACCTTCAGCCACACTGCTGAGGACGACCGGGACAAAGACCCTGCAGACTGAAACGTCCTGTGGTCAGAGGAGGTGAAACGAGAAGAATGGTGGTGGGGACACTGTGGGGGGACACCACAGAGGGAAACAGACGTCCTGCAGGACGTTTCCACAGGGCCGAGCCGTGAGTCTGCAGTCACATGACCTCTGTCTCTGTCTCAGGTGTGTGACGGGGACACTGACGACTTCCTCCTCCACTTCCTGTTGTGTCTGTGCAGCAGTGATGTCATGATTCGGCCGCTCAGCCTCACCTGCAGGAAACGCACCAACCAGAGACCAGAAGGTAACCCCACCCTCACCACCCTGACCCAACCTGACTGCAACCTTCAGAGTTGTGTGTGTGTTTGTGTTTCAGAGGTGAGGAGGTTCACTCGAGGAGACAGAGAGTTCCTGACCAGACTGGCTCCTCCCCTTCAGCTCACCTGTCTGCACCTCCACCCTAACTGAGGTTTGTTAGGGTGGCTTCGTTCTGACTTCATCTGTTCTACCTGTTCGTACAAATAAAACTTTATTGTTCCTCCTCCTGTCACATGGTATCTCACCTTCACTGACCCTAACGCTGGTGATCAGGGTCAGAGGTCACACGAAGCTCTCTGGGTTTAACCTCACATGAAAGGGGCGGAGCTGTCATCATCACAAAGGGCCTATAACAGGTCATGTGACCCTTCTACAGGAAGTGATCCCTGTGAGTGGCGCCCACATCAGAGACGTTCTCAGATGGTGATTCATAAAACCTGCACCAGTAAAATCTGACTGTAGAAGGATGATGAGTGAAACTGGTTAATCTGGTGTTTGTGGCACAGAGCGGGACAATAAAGGTTTGACCTCCACTGTGTGACACGTGTACCTGAACAGGTGTGCTGTGTGACACGTGTACCTGAACAGGTGTGCTGTGTGACACGTGTGGCTCTGGGTCAGGTGTAACTCCCACAGCCGGCCTTTAGTTCAGATTCTCTGTGTTTGTGAAGTAAAACTAAACACTGTGAACGTGTTTCAGTTTCTTTACAGACGTCAGACGGTGAAAGCTTCAGCCTGACCAGGAAAGAATCAGTCTGCTTTAAATCACACTTACTTTAAAATTCATTTCTCCTCACCTTCATGTGTTTTGTATTATTTGATCTTATACTGAAAGAGTTCATCCATCGACACAGTTTAGTGTTAGTTAGTCATAAATTGGACTATTTTAGGTTAAATGATTTCAGTTCATCTTTCCAATAAAGCTGGCAGCTCTGAAACAACTGTTCTCTCTGAGGGTGTTTTAAATAAAAGTAAAATAATTAAATATAAGTTCTGTGAACAGAGCCGTCCAGTGGAGCTCCTCAGGGCTCTGTGCTTTCACCACTTTGTTTTCTGTGCTAATGAGTGTCAGAGCATATCAGCATTAGTCCTTTAACATGGTCACAGCCACTGATGAATGTGTTCAAATGTGGGTTTTTTAATCCAGGTTTACATCACACTTAAACAGTCTCCATGAAACAGGCCTCTAACCCTCATCCATCCTTCATCCTGGAGATTACTCATCTAAACCAACTAACATACAGAATGTGATGTTTTCAAAGCTAACACGTACAAACAATTGTTATGGATGCGATTAAATTTAGGAGCGATGATTTGTGAAATCCTACAGTGGAAACTACACCGGGGACCCGATCCTTGGGGTGTACCAATTTTTGTTATAGCGTGTTTTGGGGTTTAAAAGCCACAGAGACGCGGTGCTTAGAAAAAATGCATTTCAGCTGTGCTGATACTCCTGACACGTGTAAGATTGGGGAAACCTGCATTCAGCTGAAACTGAAAAACACTTTGTCCAGATAAACAGAATCAACTTTTGGAGAAAAATAAAATGAAATATTCTTCATCAGACTCTAACAACTAAAAACATGACACTTACCATAATTGTATGGGCTACATCAAATATATTCAAGACCAACAATAACACTTCTCACTGCTGCTAATTTTAACAAAACAAAACAAAAAGTAGGCCAAGTTATAAAGAAAAAGGCAATTCACCAAGTCTTGAAAAATCAAACTGAAAAATAGAAATACAAAATAAAATATCCATCCAGATCTTTACAACCAACAACATAAAATCTATCTTAATTAAATGGCCTAATTCTCCAATAAATTAGCAATAATAATGTAAGAAAAAATAAGATATTCAATTTATGGACGCTCAAATTAACAGAGTGACATTAAACGCACCTCACTGCCTGCCGTAGCGTTCTTCGCAGCTGCACTTCACCTCAAAGGTGGGTTAATACTAGAGATGGACCGATCCGATATTAGGTATCGGTATCGGTCCGATACTGACGTAAATTGCTGGATCAGATATCGGTGAGAAATAAAAAATGTAATCCGATCCATTAAATATCAAAAAAGCACCTCACAAAACTTGCGACACGGCGTAACTCGGCTCATAACCGTAGCATGTCGGAGCAGTGTGCTCACGTGATAGAGCGGCTGTGTGTATTTGTAGCCTCACTAGCAATCCAGCATTTCATCTCCAGGGAAGTTATCCCAGAGAGAAGTAAAGCAAGTGTGTAAGTTCATCTCTGAATGTTTGTAAAGCGCTCCCATGTTAAGCTTAACAACCGATATATGGAGCGACTGCCTCTTCTTCTTCTCTCTCCCTCTCCTGCCGCTACTTCATGAAACTGCTTAATGATCAGCTGATCGGCTTTTCTGTCGGGAGTCCCTCTCTCTTCTTTGTTTTTGGCCCACTTTGCACCAGAAAGAGGAAACCAGCGGCTGAACAACAGCAGCACGTTTAACCTTGATAAGCTGTCATTAGAATTTATTTAATATTACTTTCTAGACCAGGATCCTTTTCTGCGTCGCTGACGGCTGGTAACTGTGCAGGGGCGGATCTAGCAAAGTTTAGCCAGGGGGGCCGAAAGGGCATTAACAGGGAAAAGGGGGCACACAGACATACTTTTCTTTCTTATTCTCATTTAAAATGTCTAGCTTTTAATAAATAATTATCTGAATCTTACACCCAAAGTTTTAATCTGATGTAAAATGTATAGAAGTCAATTACTGTATATAGTAACTGTTAAGTCTAATATACCCTAGTAAGCTTTAGTACTTTTTCCTTTGGGAAGATACCATCTGTGCAGTCTGCAATTCTGTAGAAGAAAGATGTTGAATCTATTTAATTATTCTTGAAAAATAATTTATTTCTGTGCATTTTTTTCCACAATGCATCAAATTAAAGTTGATTACGTCGATTAAGCATCATGAGGTGGAGGGTGGGGGGTGGTTCCCTTTTTTCTTTTTTTTGCTGGGAGGTTGCTTAATATTTCTGCTAAGTACTCTTTAAAATACCAGAATAGGAAGGATGGTGCAGGTTTAAGTTTATTAGATTGATCAGTATTGCTGAACTATGAAATATTTTGGGTGCAGTGTATTTTTTACATACAGGTATAACAGAATAGCTTTAGTGTTGTTGTTTATTTAAACTTGAGTATGACCGTATACAAAATGCAGCAAGATATTAAAAAAACAGTTTTATTGATTAAAAAACACACTATATCGGATTCATATCGGTATCGGCAGATATCCAAATTTATGATATCGGTATCAGTATCGGACATAAAAAAGTGGTATCGTGCCATCTCTAGTTAATACATCGGATTTAACTTAAGCAAAGTCCCGCAAGTAAAGGAAAAAAAATGTTTCTGACAAATACAACAAAGAACATTAAAATAATTCACTGTCAGTTACTGTCGCTATGATTTTGACGAGATTAGCTGCTTCATTTGGTTCGGCCTAAAGTTAAAGTTAGGTTAAAGTTCTCTCAGTGATCGAGTGTTTATATGATAAGATGCATGTTTAATGCAGAAAGTTGGAATTACAAGTTAGTAAGAAGGTTTTTAACGAAGGTTTAATTTAAGCCTGAAGTTCAAAGGTGAAAGAAATTTCACGTTTGATGAAGGAAGATCAAGTTTTATCAAGGCTAACAAGGAAATAGGTCAAAGGTCAAAATAAGGTAAGGTGATAAAATATAATAGATATATAAAATGAAAATATAAGATAAAAGGGTTTTTTTGGTTATAAGGAATAAATAGGTCAAAGATCAAAACAAGAGTACTGTTAAGTTAAGATAAATAGGTCAAAGGTCAGATTAAACAGAAAGGATCGGCAAAAATTGAACACGGATAAAGAAATAATACATTAAACAAGGAAATGTAGCCTGGGAAGTGGTTAGCAAGACAGGACACAATTACTGGGGTTCTTAATGTGCAGTTTTATTGTCAATGACAACTCAATAAACAAAGAAATGTCCTTTGACCTTTACTTTTGTCAAACAGCGGCCATATGGACTTGTACTAAACATTGACAGCACAAGAGGTAACGTGGCAAAGTAACAGAATAACCGATTAAACAAAGATGCGCCAATACAATACGAGGAATAAAGGAAATGAAATGAAATACAAAACACAAAAATACGGCAGTGGCCTCTGTCTGTGCAAAACAAAATACAAAGAGCTAAATCACACAAGGCTCCTTAAAAAAAATGTGGAAGTGTTACAAACATTTTTATAAACACTTACATTCCACAGAAATCTCAGCTCACTTGGAATACTGGAACACATACAGGTCCTTTGCATCATACATTTCAGAAATATCATCTTGTTAAACTACTGACGTTTTACCACTGCACTACAATTATACCAATATGTTTCAATGAGTTATGTGCATTTTTAACAATTCCTTACCAACAATATAACTCCTACACAAGATTCCCGTTCCACATCCACAACAAAAAGTAAACAGGAAGTCCCAAGATGCATTTCTTGTTAAGTCTTTTTTTGGAAAACTGCAGTTAACGCTTAAGCACTGCCACCCCCCAGTGACCACAATATGCAACTGCACCGACCTATAAAATTAACAGCTTGAAGTGCACACAACATGCAGATAACAAAAGAAATAGCACAAGCAATAACATTAAATTATCCAATAACATTCTTGTCTTACCATACATGGAAACAAAGAAACAACATTTTAAGACCCTTTTTTGAACCTTAAATGGAAAATATTATTATTAATTTACCACTCGGCTATAGAAATGAATTAAAAGTCTGAGTTAATGAGAAATTAAATGTTTAAATCAGGTTAAGAGTTAAATTTTAACCCTTTGTTAGTTAAACTAAATAAAATAAAATAATCCGAATAAACGATTGGAGGAAAAAGCAAAGATGTTGCTCTTTTAAAATAGTTTGTACAGCATAAAGAAAAACACGTTTCAGTAAATTGTTACTGATCCAAAACCACTGTACACTGTAAAATCTAATTAGTTCCCAGAACTCAAAAAAATTATGGAAACTCGTTGCCTCAAAAAAATTGAGTAAAGCTTAGCTAAAAATGACTAAGTTAGGACAAATTATTTATTTTGAGTATTCTGTACAAGCTCATTTGTTCCCAGAACTCAAAAAAATTGGATCAAGTTTACATAAGATGACCAAGTTAGGGCAACTTACTCATTTTGAGTACACTGTACAGCCTTTTTTTAGTTCCCAGAACTCAAAAAAAATTATGGAAACTCGTTGCCTCAAAAAAACTAAGTAAAGCTTACTTAACAAGACTGTTCTGTTAGGACAACTTATACATTGCAAGTCTGCAGTATTAAGAATAACTTGATATTTCTGACTGTACAATACTAATTGTTTACCTACTGACAAACATTTCAAGTTCAACTAAATGAAAAAACAATTTGTGGTAACCTGAATATGATTAAAAATAATTAACAACACTTTTTGTAATGATGTTAAAATCAGCCCAACTTTTATTTTCAAACACAACAAAGTATAACAGCCAACATACTGGACACTGTTCTGCTGAACAACAAACAATTATATTGCCATCACTGTTATAGTCTTACAATGAAACAAAGTCTCAGATGTAATTATTCTGAAAATACGTTTAGGCCTACCACAAGTTTGTTTTGTACTTACATTATTTATATAATCAAAATAAAATATTTGTTGTTCTGTCACAAGTGCAGTCTCTAATTTAAACAACACATTTGTTTTCCATTCCAACACAGGAGCTGGAATGTTGTAATATTTTAAGGATGCTTGTTTCCAGTCCAGGCATTACTGCCTGAATGACTATCATGGATCGAGGTGATCCAAATGTAGGTGCAGAAGAAAGTCTTTAACTTCCCTTAAGTACAGTGGCAGTGGATGTGGGTTGGAGATGCAATGAGCTTGAACCTGCAGGCGACCATCTTCACTGACCACACCATCTGTGACGGAGGACTCATCTCTCCTGTTGTCCTGCAAGCAAACAATCATATTTTAACTTAATTGCTTTCTTAAAACATTTTTTTCTGCTTCTGGTATAAAACAGACTCCAATTTAGACAATCTCAGGCTCCCTCCCCACCGGAGAGGTGACATTCAATGTCCCAATTGTCAGTCTGGATAGCCCTGACCACCACCCAACATACAATAATGTCATCAAAGCATCATTTTAAAAAGGGCTATGCAAACATAGCCAATAACTTTCATTCTAATGATGTGCAAAATGATTTTGGGCACAAAACAAATTTTGCTGTTAGAAAACTTGCAGACTTCACTATATACAGTGTAGACCCTCTAAACTAAGTTTGGGGGATGTGATCTTTCAAGAAATGCAGACCAAACTGTTGTTGTTTGTTTACTTACACAGCATGTTTTGTAGAATTAACTGGAGTCACAGCAACAGCATAGTGCAGTCATATCTCAAGTCTAATAACAGAAGACAGGAAAAGATCAGTAAAGAAACAACTTCCCCAAACCAAAGCACAAACAAAACAATAAGTAAAACAGGCTGATCTAAAGTATGATTAAAGTTCAGCCTGATTAATATAAATGTCACTGACAGTTGCTAATATATTGGAAAACCAAAACACTTACCACTGAGTTGATGTCTTTCTGTCCAACAACAGGAGTGCTGGTCCCGAGCCTCAAAGACAGTAAGAAGCAAGCAGAGGGAGAAAAAACAGAACATTGATTTGATCCTTAATGACTGTGCAATCATCGTAACATACAGTTTGCTTATGTTGTTAAATAAAGGCTAGATTTGACATTAATAGATGCCACAGATGTTCTAAAGCTGCCAAAGAGCATGAACAACAAATGGACGTCTCTGAAAACGTCAGAGCATTTTTGCAAATATGTGATGTCTTGATAAATCGAGCAGATATTTGAAATTTACACAGCTACATTCTCGCCTGAAAATATCTTAAAAGTTTATTTTGTGACCCAGAAAAAGTAATAAGTTTTTTAGCCGCGCTCCTCTGACAAACATAGCCGACAAATGCGATCCTCCTTTTCACCAGACTACCCTTTCTGGGTCACAAAATAACCTTTCAAGATATTTTCAGGCGAGAATGTAGCTATGTAATGCTCAAATATCTACTTAATTTATCAAAATATCACATATTTGCAAAAGTGCTTCTACGTTTTAGGAGAGCTCTGTTATCCACCCCCCCACCCCTAACGGCTGCACCTCCCAAAGAATTTTGTCTGGGCTCTTATCTCACTTATTTATTTCAAACAATCAACAGAAAATTTCACCGACATAGTTTTATGTAAGGTTTTTAAGGCTGTGGTGTTAATTTTTAAGTAACATGAGCCCAGCGGCAGCAGCAACGCTAGGCTAACACTAACTAGCTAGCAAGATTATAAACCTGGTGCTAAACTAAGAGAAGCCACAAAATCAGTTTGAATAAGAGTAAACATTTACTCACCAAGTCAGTAAAGATCCACAGCAATGACAACAATAATATCTCCAGGTTTGCTCAATATATTCCATAACAAATGCGCCATGAACATGCAGACTGATCCGCGAGGGAGGGGGACGGTAGTCATGTGGCATTTTCAAAACACATCTTTCATCCTTCCAAACTGAGAAGCAAAACTTCCAGCTTACTTAGTTTTTCTAAGTTAAGACAACTCAAATAAATGGAGTTTATCAGCGTTTTTGCATAAAAAGTACTGGTAACTTATTTAAATCGAGTTCTAATAACAAATTGATAAAAAATGAGTTCAGCCTATTTAATATTTTTAATTAAACACAATATTACATTTTACAGTGTAGACACTGGTAGAGACCTCAAATCATAGTTACTGAAGAAGAAGGAATTCCACCTTAAAACATAAAACCGGTAAAGTGTTCTTTAACAGTACGACATTGATAGAGTTACAGATGTTTAATGGGTTTGTTTGTGTGTTTGAGAGTTTAGACTGACAGGGATTGCACAATCATGTGTGTGTGCGTGTCTGCAGCTGTTCTTTGTGTTGTTGCTGGATCGTTGCCTCAGGGGGAAAGTTGTGTGTGTGTTGAACATGCAGACTAACAGAGACTGCAGCTGTCAGCAGCCACACACACTTTATATTCTTCAAATCAAATCAGAGTGAAACATGTTCACTGACAGCTCAGCTTCAGCATCTTCTTCATGCTGTGACTGCAGCCGTTCAACTCTGTTTCTCTTTAACCTAAATCATCACAACATGGAAATATAATCATCAAAATGATGTGACTGGAAGGATGCAGCAGTCTGTGCTCCACCTTTCTCCTCCACACCTGCAGGTGGAGAACATGGATGCATGAATCTCTACAGAGTTCTTTGAATATTTTCCGTCTTATCAGTTTTCAGTCAACAAAAATCCTCACAGAGCCAAAATAAGCAGTTTGTATCCAACATAACTCAGCTGGACTCTGATGCTCCGTATAACAGCCACACATGAGTCTGGATTCACTCAAAGCATTGAACAAACTTTATTGTAAATGAAGCTTTTGGACATTTATTCTCTGATATTTGCTCTTCAGCTCGAGTCTCCATCAGTGGGAACATTTCCTGATTCAACTTTTCTTCTGTTCAAATCAAACTCCATGAGAATCAAAGTGTGAATCAGAGTCCTGATGATCAGATTCTATAGAAACATGGAGACTGTAGAGGATTTACACTCAATATGTTCATTTGGTCCCTTCAAGAAAAATCAATCATTCATCAAATAAAATCAGTTGTTGATCGACTCAGTTTGATTGACAGGACAGATGATCAGAGGTGCAGAGTTTTTACCTCCATCATTCAGACTGGGACTGAAGTATGGGTGGAGTTTGTGAGTGAAGGAGCAGCCAGTAAAGGAGTAGATCAGAGCTGCAGCACCTACATCATAAAAGGAGACCAGACCCTCCTCAAAATCCACAAACACCCCCACCTTCTCAGGACCAGGATGAAGACAGAGATCAACTGGAGATTCAGCACGAGCTTTGTACTCATTTCCATTTCTCAGCCACACAGTCCAGAAACCATTTCGAGGACACAGTGTGACTTTTCCCTTCCTGTTGATCGACTCTGTGGCCACTCCTAAAGTCCACTCAGTCTTTCCTTTAACCTGAACCTCAAAGTAAAATCTGCCTGAAGAGAAACTCTGCTCTCCTAAAACCATAGCATATCTAGAAAATCTCTCTGGGTTGTCTGGAAGATTCTTCCTCACATCACCACAGTAAACTTGTTTTCCATCATCAGACAGGATGAGCCAGGAATTTGCTGTATCAGGATCCAGAGTCACATCCACCTCATACTGCTGCACCCTCTGCAGCTCAGCCTCTAACAGCTTCTTCTTCATGAGTTTCCTGATTGTCTCCTGCAGCTGATCCACAGCTCTCCCCACAGTTCCCTCATATGATGGTGGATGAAATCTGACCTCTGTCCAGTCCTTGGTGGGTGGAGCAGCTTTCAAGGAGGAGAAGCTTTGGAGGAGGTGGAGGTGGTCTTCAGAGCGTGAGAGCTGCTCCACCTCAGAGCTTCTCTCCATCAGCTCAGAGATTTCCTGTTCCAGATCTTTGATGAGACCTTCAGCCTGTTTCTCTGTAGTTTCCTGTTTGTCTTCGATCTCCTTCATGAGCTCCTTCAGGCGTCTCTCAACAGACTCCATCAGAGCAGTGAAGACCTGAACACCTTCTGCTTTCTGTCTGTCTGCAGCATCTTTACTCATCTTCACCGACTCTGTGATCTCCTGAATCTTCAGTCGTCTCTTCTGGATCATCTGCTGAATCTCAGCCTCTGTCTTCTCCAGCTCTGCCTTCTTTCCTTCATATTCTTCTCTCAGAGGAACAAACTCGTGGTTCTTGTGGTCTAAAACAGAGCAGAGCATGCAGACACATGTCTGGTCGGTCTTACAGAACAGCTCCAGAAGTTTATCGTGCTTCGTGCACATCCTGCCTTCCAGGTTCTCCACAGCATCAATCAGCTGATGTCTTTTCAGACGTTTCACTGTCAGATGAGGCTCCAGGTGAGTCTGACAGTAGGAGGTCTGACACACCAGGCAGGACTTCAGGGCCTTCAGTCTGGTTCCAGTGCAGACGTCACAGGGAACTTCTCCTGGTTTGGCAGCTTGTTGCTCTGAGCTGCTGCTGCTGGCTTTCTGCTGAGCTTCACGTCTGAACTGAGCAACCATCTCAGAGATGAAGGTGTTGACCCTCAGCTGAGGTCTAGTGGAGAAAGTCTCTTTACACATGGGACACTGACAGCTCTGATTCATGTCCCAGTGCTGACTGATGCAGGTTTTGCAGAAGTTGTGTCCACATGGTGTAGAGACTGGATCAGTGAACACATCCAGACAGATGGAGCACAGAAACTGATCTTCAGATCGCAGATTGCTGGCAGCAGACATGTCTGCACTCTGAGGGAGAAAGAAAAGAAACATTTGATTCAAAATTCACTTTAAATTTCATTTTTAAAAAGAGAGAAACAAGCGTCAGTAGTCTGAGGAGCTTGGAAAGAAAAGCGTCTGGACTTCTTTGAGTTTCTTGAAGACGTTTCATCAGAGAAGCTTCTTCAGTTCTCAGAGTAACTGGTGGAGACCCAGCAACACACTCAGACACAAACTGGTTCATCCCAAACACAAACTTAACATCGTAGTGTCTGCTGTACAGTGCAGCGTCCAGATGAACAGAATAACTTTGGGGATGAAGATAAATACAGTCGTTAGAAAGATGTGAAACTGTTTCTCTGACTGTTTTACAGAAGGTCCAAGATTCATCCAGATCATTTGTATACTTGAATAAATCAGTTTGTTGGATATTTTCCATCAATTACTGTGAAGTAAACTTCGACCTTGTTGGTGACTAAATACTTCTTATTGTAAGTCCAGATCAACGAGCCATTAATATTAAACAGTGACTGTTCCAATAGAAGTGACAGTGAGGAGGACAATGAATCATAAACCTCAGAAATGTGTTATTAACTGTTGATCCAGTATATTAATGGCATTTATGAGAACATGTTTATTCAGTGGTGTCTGTATATTTGCTCCATTTGTGCGTCATTAAAAACTGTTTTCTCTCACAGATACTGGAACATCACAGCTCCTCACAAACTCAGGATATGGAAGAAGATGAACTTTTCCAGTCACTCGCTGGGATACATCATTCAATTATTCTGGATCCTCAGAAAACATTGATTTATTTTTGTATTTCATATATTTGTTTGTCCAAATCAAAGATTTATGTTAGTAGAGAAGAAGCCACCATGATAAAGCCTGTGTGTGAAAATGAGATCAGTGAATTTTGTTGATCAAAATCACATTTAAGGAGGAATTCTGTCCTCCAGTTTGTTTAAATAAGCTTTGGGATTAAACACCATCATCTATGTTTGTGTCTGATGGCATGTTTGATCCAGTTCAGCTTGAACATCACAGCTGATGTGTGAACTCTGACATATTTAAAGCCTCGATTATCAGGATGATTCAAACACATCTGTTTAAATAATGAGATTTATGTTTCCACACAAAGTTATAAAGTGCAGCATCGACTGTTTTCTGAATGATTCAGGAACATCTGTGACTCTTACAGGATACACTAAGTCAGATAATCTCTCTTTGTAAAATGTCTGAATGACTTTTTGAAGTACTGACCAAAATCTGCTGGTTTACAGTATCAAAGGCTTTATATCAATAAAGAATAAACAGGTGTTTTCACGTCTGTAATCCTTATGATCAATCAGATCCAGAATCAATCTAATAGGAACAGGAAGTGATGAATAACCAGGAAGTGTGGAGTCAGTCTGAAGTCCAGAGCACAGACTGAGTCCACAGTCCTGAGCAGAGCCACAGTGAGACTGAAGCAGCAGCTCCATGTTCCTACAGTGGATCTGTGGTTACATGAGCAGATTTCTATGGATCCAGTGTGACTGTGATGAGTCAGCATGAAGTGAACAGAGTGAAGATTTGTGTAGAAACAGGAAGTGTGATCAGCTGCACTCACCACTGTTGCTGAGAGAAACCTGATGGACTCCAGTGAATCTTCTTTTAGAGACAAACAGGACTCGACTGCAGCTCTGCTGCTGCTCTCTCACACTTTCACTTCTGCAAAGTGACGTTGAACTTGTTGTTTTTCAGGTGTTGCTCCGCCTCTTCCTGCCTCTCCCTTTATCAGCCGGTCTGTACTCAGTGACTGTGTGCAGCGGGTGGGAGGAGTGAGGAGTGGTGTGTGGGTTCACACAGTAATGACGGCCTCAGTTGATCAGGAGAAACTCACCTGGATTTCCTTTTTCCACAGCAGACTGAGAGCTTCAGGTGGACCCTGAAGGAGGTCTCAGACACAGGTGGTAAAAGTACACACAGTCTGTACTGAAGTAGAAGTACTACTGTTAAAAATACTCCAAGTACTGATTCAACTTCTTTACTGAAGTAAAAGTAAAAAAGTACTGGCTGTGAAATGTAAGAGAGTAAAAAGAGCTGATTGAAGAACATTTCTAACACATATGTTTATACAAAGCTAACTGAACCATGTGCTACATCAACGTAATAATAAAATAATATTATTCACTTTATTTCTGTCTAAATTTGAATTCTAATAAATATTCCCAGCTTGAATCAGACAAGTTGAACATGAGCAGAGAACAAGGAGGAAAATCCAAATATTCCTGTGTTCAGTTTTCTCCATTGTACAGACTGACTGTGCCTCTAAACAGGAACATGAGCAGGAAGAGGCTGAAGTGGATTCAGCAGGTGGAGGATGCCCAACATCAGCTGGAAAGATTTACTGTGACGTTTGTTTGCTGTTTTCGCCTCGTGCATGAGAACATCACCAAATAAACTCGAGACAGTTTTTAATATTTATTGTTCAAGAGCAAAAAGACTGACGGACTGTGTTTAATCTCACAAATGTCACACATGAAATATTCAGTGTTTATTTGCTGGTTTGTTGGCAGCAGCTCCTTAAAGTCTGTCACACATCTGTTTGACCGTCTCCAGTTAATCTGAGCATCAGGCGGCTCAGCTGATCTCTGGTGTGTAGCTGCTGTGCTGCGGTCCCATTCCTCAGTGAAAGTAACGGCAGATCCACATGTTTGAAAAGAAAGCTTTTAAACAGACGAACACACTCAGTAAAGGACAAAGAAATAAGTAAGAAAAAACCAGATGTGGAAGCAGACTCCCTGAGGTCTGCAGTCCAACACCAGTGTGAGCAGAGAGGACTCAGCTGCTGGGCGGAGCTTATCTTCCTGTTCTGTTCAAATCCAGCATTAAACTCTTCTTATGTTCAGCTCTTCAGTCTGATCATGTCTAACAAACATCACTGTTCACCTCCTCCTCCCTCTGTGACTCATTCATGTCCACTTTACTCCTTAGTAAGTCTCCACAGCTCCAAACCAGCTCTGCACTCAGAGTTAGTCCACGTTTATCTAACGGGTCCTTCCTGCTCCGTGGGTCAGAGGGGGTGTGTCATGATGTTTGTCTGATCTTCTCTGAAGCTCTGATGCTTCCTGACAGTCAGCAGCTTTGACCTTTGACTCAAATGAAGCATTTTCACTCTATCAGAACAGCAGAAACACGCTCGGGGTCATCATCATTATAAACTTCTAATGTTAGACAAACAGCTGCAGAACATCTGGCTGAGGTTAGTTAGCTGTTAGCTGTTAGCAGAGGAAGGCCAAAGCAAAGCTGCACCTTCATCTTCCTCAGGGCTGAATACACAAGAGATACTGTATATACACACAGGCTGCTCTTCATCACCAGCTCCTCCTCCTCCTTAGACTGTTTCTTCAGCAGTCAGACGTTCCTGTTCTTGGTTCGTGTTCCTGAGGAGACAGAGGACAGTCAGACACTCACATGGGTCGGTGGGTTTGAGGCTGGAGTCTATCCCAGCTGTGCCAGCTGATCAATATCCTACAAACAGATTGATCGGTTCTCTGATCTGTGATCGATCAGCTGGGACTAGGATGAGGATCAGAGCCAAGAATTAAACCAGGTTCATACATTCATACCTGCACGGGCAGGTGAGTTCCTGTGATCATGTGACCCTACACATCCTCACTCACTGAGCTCATTTAAACTGGACCAGCTGCAGTTACCATGGTGACCTCACAGGTAAACACAGACACCACTGTGACCCTGCAAACATACCTCTTTTCCACTTTAATCTCAGAGTTTGCTGCCCTCCTCCTCCTGAGACGTGCCAGCATGTCTGCCATGGCTCCCTTTAAGGTTGCTGCAGAGGAGAAAACAGGAGCGAGTCTCAGAGCTCATCAACTTATTTCTACATCACACACACAAACCAGGTGACCATGTGCAAGACTCTTTCCTCTCAGCTGTGGTTTAGTTTGAATTTGAATAGTGGAAATACTAAAATCACTAGTGGAACATGAGTGACCGTCCAAGCCTGCATGGACCCAGCAGAGCTGAACACTGACTCTGGTCAGGTCTCCATATTCAGGCTGTTAGATTTATAAAACCGTACAACTCAATCTTAATGAGCAAGATCGAGTGAATCTGATTTCTGTGATTGAATATGTGGATGGAAATCTGGGTTCACAGCCTCTTATTTGTGCCCCTGCACAGTATGTACCACCGGCAGATAGAGGCTGACATCCAGAAATCCTACCAGTGGCTGGACAAAGCTGGACTGAAAGACAGCACAGAGGCACTAATCATGGCAGCACAGGAACAAGCTCTGAGCACAAGATCCATAGAGGCTGGGGTCTATCACACAGGGCAAGACCCTTTATATTGTACAGTAGATCGTACAATAATAGATACAGAGAAAAACCCAACAATCATATGACCCCCTATGAGCAGCACTTTGGCGACAGTGGGAAGGAAAAACTTTTAACAGGAAGAAACCTCCAGCAGAACCAGGCTGAGGGAGGGGCCTTTCCTTTCCAGTCACCTTTCTCACTCACTATATGTTAATAGACCTCTCTGCATTGAATCATATCTGTTATTAATCTCTGTCTCTCTTCCACAGCATGTCTTTATCCTGTCTTACTTCTCTCACCCCAACTGGTCGCAGCAGATGGCCCCGCCCCTCCCTGAGCCTGGTTCTGACGAGGTTTCTTCCTGTTAAAAGGGAGTTTTTCCTTCCCATAGTAAGATCAACTGTACAATATAAAGCACCTTAAGGCGCCTGCTGTTGTGATTTTCTGCTATATAAATAAAATTGAATTGAACTTAACAGAAGAGTGCAGACCTAGCAACAGCAAAGATACTATGCAGGACCCTCAAGCTCTGAGGCCTCTGGTAGATAATGTCAGGTCTTTGTTTCACTCTCGGTTTATTAATGATTGCGTGTTTATTGAAGATGATTCTGGGTTATGTAGGTGCCTGAGATATTTCAGAGTTTCTCTGGTAAAGGAGCAGGAGAAGGATGGACTCTCATCATATCCCTTTATACATGACATGAGCCGTGTCCAAATTCATGGGCTGCATCCTCCTGAGGACCCGGCCTTCGTGGTCTACGTGGGCCGGGTCCTCAGAAGGTCGGGTAAACCGGAAGTAAACGGCTGTGAAATTGGACGGTCTAGCCTTCAGATTAGTGTCACCGCTCTCTCAGTGGAGTTTAATAAACTCGGCCGTCTGCTCCTTGCTATCTAAAATATAAGAGAACACTGACGTAAGTTCTCGACTGTCTCACACTTCTGTTTAATCAGTTTTCTGTTTGACGTTTATTCAGCTGTGTGAAAACCAAGGAGGAACCCATCCAGGGGATTAATAAAGTTTTATTTTATCTAATCTAATAACTTTAATCTCAGCCAAACCGATTTACTCACGAACAGATAAAACACTGAAAAAAGCCAAACAATAACATTTTAGGTTGTCTACGTGACTTAAACAAAAAACAAATTTCCCACATGTGGGACTAATAAAGGTTATCTTATCTTATCTTATCTTATCTTATAAATAGTGTTGGGAAGGTTACATTTAAAATATATTCCACTACATGAAGCGATTTTATTGTTGAATTATCAGTGATACTTTCATGTGTTTTTGTTGAGAAATGTTAACGATGTCATTAAAAGAAAGCATTAAATTCGGGAGAAAAACCCATTCGCGGAGAGGGTCCCCGGTTCTATAGTTAGATTGTGCTTCACGGCGTCATGTTTCGCCGTGACGGGGTTATTATTTGGTGTAAATGGATGGCTGGAGCCTCTGCTTGAAGCGTCTCTGATCGCCGCGAGCGGGATCATATTGGAATGAATTGACAACCCACAGCGTCACATAAAAACGTGGAAGGGTACCTTTAGCGTCAGCATGAGAAGTTAAGGGACGTGACAAATCGTCAGTATTTTACGCCTCGGGAGTGAGAACGGGTTGACCTAGAATACTGACGTAGACAGCTACTTCCATGCAATTGATATAACGTGCAACAAAACATATTTATACCTTTGTTATTAGGCAAAGTTATGCATTCATGGAACTTTAAGCTTTCTTGTAACCAAATTATGATGATTGTCTGAAGTTTATTTGCAGTGTATAGCACAAGCAGCATGATGTTATAGTTAATACCTACAGGTTTAGTATATCTACTCTCATTGTTCATACTGGTTATAAGTCTGAATAATTTGTAGGTAAAACAATAAAAACCGATTGTGCCAGTTTCCCCATGACTCTTTCTTTGTTTTTGAGAATAACGACTGACAACATCCATTTTCAAGCTGCCAAAAAGGGTTGCTGCTTATAACTTGTGGCAGAAATACTGTTTTTACTTCATACTGCTGGATATCATTCAGGAGGGTTATATGTGACACATTATACTGCAAACTTAAAGCGAGCTTTTCGTGGACAATCCAAAGAAACTCAAATGTCCAAAATGTTGTAATTCACAAAATGAGACCAAAACAGGAGTAATGGCCTAATTTAATCAGGTGGGAGGAGCTCCGCTTAAAAAAATCAGGGAGTGTAAGTAATGGTGGTTCATTTCCCGCCTACAACAAGAGAGAGCCTAGTGGTACGCGTACCACAGATTGAGAACCCATCCAGAATCAAAGGTATCATTCTCTGGTATGTATCAACACGACAATTTGTCCCACAGAGCTGCCACTCACTGAATCTTTCTGTCTTTGGGACTATTTTGTTGGGTGATGTTTGTGTGAAAATCAAAGAAACAAAGAGAAACTGGCTTCTTTTTTCTACTATAACTGTGTTTACAGGCCAATCCACTGTTTATCTGTCTTACACACTTGACCAAACAACAAATACAAAATTAAACAAAAAGCTAAACGAAAAGAAAGTAAAATATTCTTCCAAACAAAACGTATAAATTCTAAATGCACAAATCAGTCCGTGCATGATTGCATGGCTCTGCCATCAAAAAGTTACCTGCATGAATATATCGCCTATCGTCATTTATTAGATTGATGAGTTTATATCATGTTTGTGTGACTCCACATGTTTAAACTCTGACTGTTATCAGTTTAGTTTACTATACATGAACATGCACAGCAGCTCACACAAGTTGTATATGAAACACAAACAGATGTGTTTCATCTGGAAAAGCTGCCTCAGATTAACAGCTGAGAGTGAAACAGATGTGTAGGATGAACTGCTACCTGCTGACAAACGTGTGAATACTTCTGCTTAAAAATGCATTTCTTTGTTATTTTCTGTTTAAACCGTGACACATGCCTGTGCTGTCACATTGTTTTACCTGCTGAGAGAGAGAGAGAGGCTGCTGCTACAACATTAAAGGTGTGTGACTGATGTACTGGCTGATATTTCAACATGTATGATGGATGATTAATGAAATAACTGCACATAACAAATGTCACAGAAAACTGTATGTCTGATGTATCTGAGAGAAAAACTGATATCAGGAGTATGTCAGATTTTTAAATCGTTCATTAATTGTATAAGTTTGAAAAATCATGGTTCTTACTTTTGTGTTCGGAAAAGTCATTGTACAGTTTTTATTTGCGTAAAATTACAGGTTAAAAGTTACTTCTGTACTTTCAATGAAGACTTATTTACCAAAATAAAAACACTTTGGCCAGATACGCTTGAAATTCATTGTGATGAAGGTTT
The DNA here is from genome assembly GCF_036321145.2 of Pelmatolapia mariae. Taxonomy (NCBI): domain Eukaryota; kingdom Metazoa; phylum Chordata; class Actinopteri; order Cichliformes; family Cichlidae; genus Pelmatolapia; species Pelmatolapia mariae. The sequence goes on from NC_086229.1 coordinate 28,859,554, forward strand.
AATATAACTCAGAGCTAAAATCACAACAATAAAGTAGCTTCTAACAGAACAAGCCTCGGTTCAATCCCCAAATTCCAGCAGACAGCTCTGATGTTTTCCACAGGCTTAATGACTCATTATCCTCTCCGAAGAATAGAAGCGTGACTGTGGGGAAGTACGGGTGACGTCAGTACATACAGCATGAGCGACACAGCGGCAAATGGACCATAAAGTTTGGTTTTGAAGATTTAATCTGCAGTAATAACAATAATAACAATAATGATGACAACAGCGGCTTCTGTGGCATAACTGTAGTAACTGCACTTCTGGTTTTACAGTGAGGGAACTGAGCAACCCTCTCAGAGATGAAGGTGTTGACCCTCAGCTGAGGTCTAGTGTAGAAAGTCTCTTTACACATGGGACACTGACACCTCTGATTCATGTCCCAGTGCTGACTGATGCAGGTTTTGCAGAAGTTGTGTCCACATGGTGTAGAGACTGGATCAGTGAACACATCCAGAAAGATGGAGCACAGAAACTGATCTTCAGATCGCAGATTGCTGGCAGCAGACATGTCTGCACTCTGAGGGAGAAAGAAAAGAAACATTTGATTCAAAATTCACTTTAAATTTCATTTTTAAAAAGAGAGAAACAAGCGTCAGTAGTCTGAGGAGCTTGGAAAGAAAAGTGTCTGGACTTTGTAACGTTGGCTTGTGTTCAGTGGTTGAGAGGAGGCGGTATGGACAGATGATTTGAAAGAGGAGTGAAAGACGCCATTTACGTCCACTGTGAGCGACCATCTTTGAACAGAGGCAGTAGTTTACGACACCAACTGTCTGCCATCTATAATCCAGTTTTGAGTTCCCTCCCCAGACGCCTTAACGCCCACTCACATCCTGGGCCATCTGACCTCAGGAATTCACATGACAAGGTGGGGCCAGGTTTCACAATGAGCTCACCCGAAACCCTGGCTGATTAGGTCCCACACCCGCTTTCACACCTTGGCTCATGTGATTAGAGGATCATCAGGGGGTCCTTTGTCCCTCTTTGGGGGGAAACTCCCACTGGGTTTAAATCTGGGACTCTCCACCATTTGACCTTAGAACTGAAGAAGCTTCTCGGATGAGAGGTGAAACGTCTTCAAGACTTAAAGAAGTCCAGACGCTTTTCTTTGCAAACTCCTTTGACAGAGGAGGCGGTAGAAACCTTAGCAGGATAGTAGGACTACATGATCACACTGGTACTGGGAATTCCACAGTGTATCTTTTGTGCACTGCTTGAGATTGAGATGTGCACTGCTTTTATGCATTCTCTTCATCAACCATACAAGGCCCGGTTGAACGACTGCTGCTTATCAAACATGACAGTGTTCATACAACCCGTAGTGTTGCAAAGGGTTTCTGGAGAGGTAAAACATACAAAGTCCGTTTCTCTCCATGTACTAACGTGCAAGCATGTTGCTCCCATAAATCACAGAGGGCAGTGGCGCACACTAATGACATCATAAATCCTCAACTTATGTTACATTAAAGAGACACCACACCATTGTGACTGTTACAACTTCTTTAAGGTTCTTGAAGACGTTTCATCAGAGAAGCTTCTTCAGTTCTAAGAGTAACTGGTGGAGACCCAGCAACACACTCAGACACAAACTGGTTCATCCTAAACACAAACTTAACAACTTAACAACTGTATATTTGGTCCATTTGTGCGTCATTAAAAACTGTCCTGTTTTCTCTCACAGATACTGGAACATCACAGCTCCTCACAAACTCAGGATATGGAAGAAGATGAACTTTTCCAGTCACTCGCTGGGATACATCATTCAATTATTCTGGATCCATTTCTCAGAAAACATTGATTTATTTTTGTATTTCATATATTTGTTTGTCCAAATCAAAGATTTATGTTAGTAGAGAAGAAGCCACCATGATAAAGCCTGTGTGTGAAAATGAGATCAGTGAATTTTGTTGATCAAAATCACATTTAAGGAGGAATTCTGTCCTCCAGTTTGTTTAAATAAGCTTTGGGATTAAACACCATCATCTATGTTTGTGTCTGATGACATGTTTGATCCAGTTCAGCTTGAACATCACAGCTGATGTGTGAACTCTGACATATTTAAAGCCTCAATTATCAGGATGATTTAAACACATCTGTTTAAATAATGAGATTTATGTTTCCACACAAAGTTATAAAGTGCAGCATCAACTGTTTTCTGAATGATTCAGGAACATCTGTGACTCTTACAGGATACACTAAGTCAGATAATCTCTCTTTGTAAAATGTCTGAATGACTTTTTGAAGTACTGACCAAAATCTGCTGGTTTACAGTATCAAAGGCTTTATATCAATAAAGAATAAACAGGTGTTTTCACGTCTGTAATCCTTATGATCAATCAGATCCAGAATCAATCTAATAGGAACAGGAAGTGATGAAAAAACAGTCATCAGAACAGGAAGTGATGAATAACCAGGAAGTGTGGAGTCAGTCTGAAGTCCAGAGCACAGCCTGAGTCCACAGTCCTGAGCAGAGCCACAGTGAGACTGAAGCAGCAGCTCCATGTTCCTACAGTGGATCTGTGCTTACATGAGCAGATTTCTATGGATCCAGTGTGACTGTGATGAGTCAGCATGAAGTGAACAGAGTGAAGATTTGTGTAGAAACAGGAAGTGTGATCAGCTGCACTCACCACTGTTGCTGAGAGAAACCTGATGGACTCCAGTGAATCTTCTTTTAGAGACAAACAGGACTCGACTGCAGCTCTGCTGCTGCTCTTTCACACTTCTGCAAAATGACTTTGACGTCTTTGCTCCGCCTCTTCCTGCCTCGCCCTTTATCAGCCGGTCTGTACTCAGTGACTGTGTGCAACGGGTGGGAGGAGTGAGGAGTGGCGTGTGGGTAAAGTTCACACAGTAATGACGGCCTCAGGTGATCAGGAGAAACTCACCTGGATTTCCTTTTTCCACAGCAGACTGAGAGCTTCAGGTGGGCCCTGAAGGAGGTCTCAGACACAGGTGGTAAAAGTACACACAGTCTGTACTGAAGTAGAAGTACTACTGTTAAAAATACTCCAAGTACTATCTCTAAAAGTTGATTCTGTTCATCTGGACGTAGCGTTTTGTGGGAGAAACGTTTCGTCACTCATCCAAGTGACTTCTTCAGTCTCAGCTGACTGCAGGTTTCAATCTTATAAACAGTACATTTGCATAATGACTGAAACCAGCCCACTGAGGGAACAATGGGCTGGGAGGTCAGTTCCTTAATCATAATTATGCAAATTCTCATGACCATTGATCAACAACAACTGACCAAAACCCACTGATCAAATAACAATGATCAATGGCCATGAGTCCCATTCACAGAGAGTTGGGGAATGGCTGCAATCACAGCATTTGTAAGATGGCGAAAGATGTACCCTTAGGCCCCCTCCTCAATTCAGAGATGGTCTTTCCCTTTTCACGTAAATGGCCTCCTTCACTCCGCCCTCAAACCAGCGTTCTTCCGTGTCCAGGATGTGTACATCCTCATCAGTGAAAGAGTGTCCACTGGCCTGTAGGTGTAATTAGACTGCAGAGTCCTGGCCTAACGAGGTGGCTCTTCTGTGTTGTGCCAGTGTTGGTCAAGTTATTTGAAAAAGTAATCAGTAACTAATTACTGATTACTTCCCCCCAAAAGTAATCCTGTTACTTTACTGATTACCTATTTTCTAAAGTAATTAATTACTTAGTTACTTAGTGACTTAGTTACTTTTTTAAAAACATGATTTACAACCTGAATAGGTGATAAAGCGATAGATCTTTCAGCCCAATTCTACTTTTTCTGCATAATCCATCATACAAAATGTAATCAAATGGAAAAGTCTCTTTTTAAAACTTTAAACTTTAAACTTTAAACTTTAAATCTTTTAACTTTATGCATCAAGCAAAAATTTCATTATATGCAACATTCTCTGACTGGAAGAAATTTGTTTTACATTTAAACCTATTTTCTGCACATTCCAGCACATAAAATAAAATATATTTTTTTGTGTTTACACTCACTCTTTCAAATAGATGAAAGTAAAACACAGCAGAAAATAAATAAAATCAAAAACTAGCGGTCCTGTTGCTCTATTTTCACCTGTAAAGCAGGACTGGGGTAGGCGGAGGTTTACCCTGGTGCAGGTGTGCCGCGGCGGTCAGTGGAAGAATCCGCGAGTTTCTCTGTGAGTTTCACATTACCTCGTAGCGCACTCGCAGCTTGCTTGGAAGTTTAGTTTTTTGGGGGGTTTTTTTGCTGTAAAAAGAAGTTTTCTTCCCACGCACAACGGACACTAATGTTTTTGTCACTTTTTATGGAATCAAACTCAAAATAAGGTCAGTACTTCCACGCTTTAAACGCTGCACGCTCATACTCTCTCCCGCACTCGATATATTATCCATTGTTGATCTGCACACAGCTGTTGTCACGAACGTCGCACTCACTTACGTCACTGTCATGAGACATTCTAGCAAAAAAAATCACGGTTTTAGTAACGCAGTAACGCAGCGTTCCCACAGGAAAGTAACGGTAATCTAATTACCGTTTTTGCAATAGTAATCGCAAAAAACACAGATATGTATACAGACACTAGACAGTATTTTATTACCTGGTATTTTCACTCGAGGGGCCTGGGGAAACCGTTTTTTTGTAGGCTGCTCATCCTCTGAGTCAGTATATGTGTACAGGGGATTTGGTCTAAAGAAAAGAAATTAAAAACGGTCTTAAGTAATTGTAAATGTGTTTTTGGCATATTTTTTCCTAAAGTTACAGTTTGATTTCTAACTAACAACACACACAGGAAACAAAGGCGTGCAAGAAGGTACAGTATACAAGGAATTTTTGAAGTGCACAAGTGTACACGACTTTGCATTTTTAAAAAGTTTACAAACTTCTATTTTTTGGACTATATTATATGGTGATATTGCAGTATGCAAGCACCACAGATATGTATAAAAGACAAGATCATAAAGTCTTAACAATCAAAGATATGTTTGTGAATAAAAGGGTTTTACTTGTGCTTTCTTTCTTTCATTGATTGATCATACTTTATTCATCCCGAGGGAAATTGGGTTAAGGCTGCCAGCCGTGCCGGCGCCATCTTACCCTCCAACCATACATACATTACACAAACATCACATGGGGAAGACAGGTCAGAGAGGTATAACATGGAAAAGCACAACGTGAGGAAAGATAAGGAGAAAAAATAACTCCCCCCAGACAGAGCTCCAACAGGGAGATCAGTTTGAGAACAGAAAAAAACACCTCTGCACATAGCACATGAAAAAACTCTTAATACACCAAAGAAACACATGACAAGCAACAGGGGTGGGTAAAGGGTGAGAGACAGCCAATGTAGACAGTACATCCGGGCCTGCAGCCTATGCGCTGGTCTCCATGATCCACCGTCAGCATCGGAGGGGAATAAGCGTCGAAGGTGTTTGGAGGGGGGAGGGGGGAAGAGTGTACATCTGCATGTGTATATATATGTCTGTGTGTGTGTGTGTGTGTGTCCAGAGTTCAGCTGAGACAGTGTCCTTCACCCTGCCAGGCTAAGTAAACAGTCTTCCAGCCAACCCAGGTGGCCTTGCATAGAATGGGAAGAACAGTCTAAACACAGTCGTTATCAGGGTGTTGTTGTTCAGCTCCAGCCTTGAGACCGCAGCTGGCGCCAAAGGGGTATCCGCAAGAAGTGATGGTGGTTTTACTTTACTGCGAACAACTCATATGAATTTCAAAGCTGTTCCAACAGTCCGACACTGGTCTCTCAATCTCCCATTGGAGAGCCGTGAGCTTCTCCATGATGTTATCAAACTTGTGCTCAAAGAGCCGATTCTGAGAACTCACAACCGCAGTGAGCTTCTCCAAGATGTGATCCAATTTGCATTCAGAGGTGTTATTCTGAGCGAGCCCCTCCAGATGTGATCCAGTTTGCACTCAGAGGTCTTGTTCTGAGTATTCACGGCAGCCGTGCGGTTCTCCAAGATCTTATCCGTGCTGCACTCAATGAGCCCATTTTGAGAAACTCACGCCTCGTCCCATCGTTTCAGTCCCAGCAGGCAGCCTTGTGGGGGTTTGAACAGCTGCTTCCGCTTCCTTAATTCTTCGATAAGCCAGGGCCAGGCCAGCTCCGATCAGCAAAAACCCTGTTACCATGGTTCCGAATAGGTAGATATCTTCAGCACTCAGGCTCACCCGAGCCCAGACTTCTCGTTGAGAAAGGGGTGTCAATTGCATTCAGAGACCAGTTGATCCAATCCATAATTCTCTTTTAGGTTTTAGAGAACAGACTGTGAGAGAGTGTTCCAGGGAAAAGTAATAAAAAAAAAACACGAGACTAGACAAGGACACAAGAGGCTAAGCAGGGAAGCTAAGGGAGAGGAGAGGAGAAAAGTGCGACCGCCTTCGCCGAGAGCCAAACGAACAAGTATAACTGGGATGGCCTTTGGTGACAAGACCAAACATGGGGTTAATTAAAGTTGGCCCGGCTGAAGATGCACCTGACACTCTCTGACAGCCTAAACTACCCAAAGTTTTCAAAAACCCCTCATTTCCAAAATTTATAGATTACTTTTGACAGCAGAACTGACCAAACTGTCGGGAGCATTCATTGTTTTTACTGTGCAGCTGGCTTTGCACCTGTTGATCTTTGAACTCACTTTGTCCATAAAACTGTCAAAGGTGACCCATTAAAATGATGGATGATGTAGTCTGTTAACCTTCTACACAGGCTGGGTCACATTTGCCTTCTTGCATTGAGTTGGATCCAGAATCAAAAATGCTTTGATGCTAATTTAACTGACTCCAATGTTTGGAATCATGTCTGATTTTCGTTCCACTTCTCACGTATGCACCACTTTTTATTGGTCTTTCACGTGTAATTCCAATAAAATTGATTCATGTTTGTGGCTGTAATGTGACAAAATGTGGAAAAGTTCAAGGGGGCCGAATACTTTTGCAAGCCACTGTAAGTCCCATTCCCTGTAGGCCAGAACTCCTGCCAGAGTAAGATTGCTTCCCTTTTTATGGAAGCTTTGTGTGTTTTCCAGACTTATGGAGATCTCACTTATTTACGTTTTTTTTTGTTGTTGTTGTTGCCATTTTTGTCTCCCCCCATGTGTTTTAGTTGATCTAATCAGCCAGTATTTAAGATTCTGTTTGTGTTTCGGTTGTTTGGTAGTTTTTTTTTGTTCATTTAAGTTTGATTTTGGTTCAGCAGTTTGCTGTGGAGCTTTATAAAAAAGTTTAGTTTAGTTCTGTTAAGTTTGACTCCTTTTAGGACAAAAAACTCTTATTTGAATTTTTGTAATGTTTTGTATTACTTAAGCAGAATTTTACTGTAATAAAAACAGTGTGATGATGAAATGATGTATTATACCTCTGGCCTTTAGCTATATTGGTATATTGTTAAAAAATATATATTGTTTGAGGATTTTTGTTCTACGATTTTTGAAGTTTTAGTTCTTTTAATTTTTTTCATGTTGATTCCCATTTTGATGGCACCAAGGAGATTAGACTCATATCTTATAAGTCCCCCCTTCTGTTTCAGAGGTTTCAATGTTTAGTTGCTTCTTGATTTGTTTTCTTGATTACATTCAGAGGAATTTTTGTTCACCCAGGGGTTCATATCTCCCTAATTTCCTCATGTGTGTATTATGGTAATACAGGAAACTACAACAATTTTAATAATAAACATTTAAAAAACAAATTTGGAGGATTATTATTTTTCTACTAGTCTTAAAACACATCTTGTAAATTTTCAGAGAAATATAGACATTAAATTTCTTGATTTCAGACTTTTAATCAAACCATGCTTTTCACTCACACACAATTTACCAAATACAATGATTGTAATGGTTTTAACACTTGAACCAAAACTACACTTTCAGTGCAGTGGATGTCTAGCTCTGGGATTGTAACTTTTCGTTGAGAGAGTCATTTCCAATTTCAATGATGTTTCTCAGGGCGTTCATTATTATGGCATCAATGGCAGGATTCAGTTCTGTTTCTGAATGGTAGTTCTTCACTGGAAAAATAGAGTGAATAGGGGTGCCCACACGTTTGCTGAACTGCTGAATCTAAATAAAAATTAAAAAAAATAAAAAAGTTCAGAAATTACTGATCAAAGATCAGGGTTGTTAACAGAATTACAAAAAAATATGATAATTATTTTGACAGTTTAATTATATTGCATTTCTGTATAAAACTGTATTAAAATAATATACCTTTTGCTGCAGAGATTTGCTCTTGTAGACATCTGTCACATAATCGTTTATCTCAGGAAAAGCCTCGTCAATTTTGGTAAAAATTGCCACTTGTGGAATCCCTGACCAAATACAACACAAATGTTGGGTGAATGGATTGTGATGTGAGATAAGTGCTTCCTAACACTTCTGGTTGTACATAAAAGACTGTGGTCTATGAGGAAGACTCGTGAAAAATTTGATAACTTCTAAATGACTGTGATTACGACTGTGACTGTGATTTGTGAACTGTGATTATAACTGTGAATCCAAAGACCAGGTACTTGGAGCTGCTACGTTAGCACATATAAGTCTGATGTTGGCGGAATAGAACTGACAGTTGAGATAATGTACAGGATATACAAGGGGAAACTGTGGGTGTTTTAGCAAAGAAACTGATACACTGTGGCTCCAATTGCTCAGTGTAGCCCTCTCTTACAAACTCTGGTTTAGACTCTGAGCTTACCTACATTCTGCAAATCTCAGGTGGGTTATGTTTGCTTCCTGTTTGTATGTTCTGTATGTCTTTGTGCCATTTGCTGTTGTGAAGATAGCTCACACTTGTTCAATTCTTTCATTTTCACTTACAAATGCTGTATAATACGGTGGCCCTGAAGTGCAAACCACAAAAACAAATCACAAAACGCACAACAAATTGAAAAGCGCAAAAACAAATCTCTTAACGCAAAAACAAATTGAAAAGCGCAAAAACAAATCTCTTAACGCAAAAACAAATTGAAAAGCGCAAAAACAAATCACTTAACGCAAAAACAAATCACTTAACGCAAAAACAAATTGAAAAGCGCAAAAACAAATTCACTTAACGCAAAAACAAATTGAAAAGCGCAAAAACAAATCACAAAACGCACAACAAATTGAAAAGCGCAAAAACAAATTGAAAAGCGCAAAAACAAATTGAAAAGCGCAACAACAAATTGAAAAGCGCAACAACAAATTGAAAAGCGCAACAACAAATTGAAAAGCGCAACAACAAATTCACTAAGCGCAAAAACAAATCACAGAACACACAACAAATTGAAAAGCGCAAAAACAAAAACCAAACCGGAAGAGGTAGGTACCAATGCTGCAACAACAGGCATCACTGATTGGATGATGGATCCGGTAGCCTTTTGAACCGGAAGTTGTTCTGTTCGGAAGTTTGGTGACTGCTCTAACAACTTTTTTCCACAACTTGGACAAAACATGTTGGCTGTATCCCAATTCAGGGTCTGCAGCCTTAAAGGATGCATTTTAAGGCCGATTACGTCACAGCGGCGCGCCGAAGGCTGTTCCAATTCAAAGGCTGCTCGAAATGCGGTCCTCAAATTCGGCCTTCATTTCCCTGAATTTTAAGGCTGTGGCGGGGTAGACTTCGTGGCCCAACATATTCCACAATTCATAGCGCGGCAGTCACTGTGGATAATTTTGCCGCTGACGGCAGAAGCGTAGCGGCCGAAGAGTAAACTGTTAAACGTAAGTACTGAATATGATGTCACTTTTTTATGTGCAAATGTTTAATAATGAGGAACATTAAAACATTACTGTTGGCCAGATGTCGTTATTTGCCATTAGCGATGTTTGTACTTTCAACGTTTACTTTGTTTTAAAGCATTTAAAATATAATAATACAATAGTTGACCTTAATCCTACAGAGAATGTGATGATTTTATGGATAATTAAAGTCAGTCATATATCCACAAACACAACAAGCTGAAAGTCAGTGATGCTGCTCGGTTTGCAGTCCTGAATATCACGGCACAAGCAGGATTCACTGCACTGTTAATGTTAGCTATGTTATATTGCTGCCTCTGTTCGGTGGTGTCGAGCCAAATGGACTTTAACGTGTGCTTGAACGAGCTGACGGTTCACTCGTTAAGCTGAAAGAAAGATGCTTTAATCACAGGAGTCACACATGCGTCCACTGGACCATCTGGGACTCTTCTTGTTTAGCACTCATAATAACACAAACACTAAATCCTCCTTCTCTTGTGCTGTTTTGTAGCAGTGTATACACCTGAGACTGTCACCTGTCTGTCTGTCCTGCACTCTCTCTCTGTTTCTTTCTCTCTGATTGTGGAATAAAAGTATGAACATGTGCTTATAAGTTACACTTGTGTTTGAATCCTGCAGCTTATCACACATTTGATTTCCATGTGTGACAACTGCAAGTGTCCAGAGTGAGGACAGACTGAGGGACCCACTGCTGCACATCATCTGTGAGGCTTTGCACCCCTGATGATCCACCAGGACAAACTCAGCAGTGTGTGAGGAAGAGGAGGAGGAAGAGCCAGCAGCAGCTGACAGATGGAGAGAATAGACAGACTGTTCCCTGTTTGTGAAGGACTGCTAGGAAAGTTTAACATAACTAATTGTCTGTCCTGAATCATTATTAGGTAATGTTCACATAATTTGATCATCCCAGTGTTTTCAGTGTGGGAGAAAGTACTCAGGGCCTTCAAGTTACACACTATGAAAGGCAGCAACAAGTTTAATATTCAGAAACCTAAAGTATGTATCAGCAGCAGAATGGAGCTAAAAATAAATGTTTGTTTCAGTTCTATGAAGCTTTGAGTATTTTGGATTAGTAGCACTACTGTGTTTGTTGCATCATATTGCTGTAATTGTTTATATGCTTTATATATTCTGAGGTAAGTTGATCTATAGTGTTACATCATATTCTATAAGGATGTTATGTGTTTGTAGACTTTCTGCCCAGTTTGACCCATTTAGCAGAAGTCAGTCTGTTTAAGGCTCTGATATCTATTCTGTATGACTTAAAGCAGTTATGACATGGTCTGATTTTCTCACCCAATAAAGGAATATTTAATATATCAGTCTACTCTTTATTTTATCAGCAACAGTTATCACAGCTCGTACATTTTCTTTTTACACATATATGTAAGCATTGAGCCAAATTTAGTAATGCCAACATATTACACGGACAATATTTGTCTCTTATATATAATACATCTACATATACACTGTCAAAGATACTTGTCTTTGAGTGAAGATTTAATGTGATAGGACATATAAATAACTGCAACTTGAATCTTTACTGAAGCTCAGTAAACATGAATTTCACTCACATGTGCTGTACCAGTGTACCTGCACATGTGATGTGACAATAGAAGTTATTTGATTTGAGAGTTCAAACTCACTGCTGTAATAACTTATGATTAATAACTATAATATTGGCCATATCATATTTACACTGACTTTAGTCTCATGAACAACATTAGCTAATTGTTATTTACTAGCTAATCTTAAATGACTGTTCAGTACAGATATGAAGGGCAGCAATCATATTTTACAGTCCTGTGGTCTCAGCCTCAGATACTTATTAAATCACACAAAGCTCGTGTAGAAACAAACACACGAACAAAATATGTTCTCCTTCATTTCCGTCAAAGCTGTATGAAACGTTTCCAGCGGTTGGTGTTATGGTTGCTAGGCAACCTGGGCAGCGCGACGGAGGCTAGACCGTCCCATTTCACAAGCCTCGCACTTCCGGCCTTAGTGGTCTTTGAGTACGCGGCCCTTGAGGATCGTTGAGGCTGCGTACTTTAGGGCTGCAGACCCTGAATTGGGATCCGTCGACTGCTCTTTCTCATAACCACGTTCGGCAGAACAACTTCCGGTTCAAAAGGCTACCGGATCCATCACCCAATCAGTGATGCCTGTTGTTGCAGCATTGGTACCTACCTCTTCCGGTTTGGTTTTTGTTTTTGCGCTTTTCAATTTGTTGTGTGTTCTGTGATTTGTTTTTGCGCTTAGTGAATTTGTTGTTGCGCTTTTCAATTTGTTGTTGCGCTTTTCAATTTGTTGTTGCGCTTTTCAATTTGTTGTTGCGCTTTTCAATTTGTTTTTGCGCTTTTCAATTTGTTTTTGCGCTTTTCAATTTGTTGTGCGTTTTGTGATTTGTTTTTGCGCTTTTCAATTTGTTTTTGCGTTAAGTGAATTTGTTTTTGCGCTTTTCAATTTGTTGTTGCGCTTTTCAATTTGTTGTTGCGCTTTTCAATTTGTTTTTGCGTTAAGTGAATTTGTTGTTGCGCTTTTCAATTTGTTTTTGCGTTAAGAGATTTGTTGTGCGTTTTGTGATTTGTTTTTGTGGTTTGCACTTCAGGGCCACCGTAGTATAAGGCAAAAACAATCTTCTGTTTTGATGAGCTCAAGCAAGATACTTAACTATAAAATAAGTATTTCTTAAACCTCTATTAACACACTCACATACAATGAGCTCATAGCTTAGTCATTATATATGTAAATTTGTATCTAATTACTTTGTCAATCACATTTTGCATTTATAAATTATATACTAAGAAAGAATAATGCTTTAAAAATAAGGAATTAAGAACTGACTAATAGCTTAACAGTGTGAATAAGTGTTATTCTTTATTGATGGGTGTTTGCACGGAAATGACAATAAACAAAAACAAGTAATGATGGCTTATATTAGATTTTTTAAGGCAGTTAGTTCCCATTGTAAAAAGAAGAAACAGTGATTTTTGCTCACCCAGATCACTGGCTTCATCTCTGACATCCTGCATTACCTCCACAGTGGCATCATTCATCAGAGATACAGTGTTGGCATCAACAACACAAACCAAAACGTGCACTTTGTCGTTCTCAGTTGGAGCTCTGTTGTAGTATCTATCATCTTTTGACAGTTTATTTTCAGGGTTGAACTAAAAGATAAAGTGTAAATATAAAACAAATAATGTAAAATGATGAATTACTGAAAAATTACCAAAATAATATAAAGATCTTTTTCTTTTAACTGAATGTCAGAATTTTAAAACTGCCGAATTTAAAAAATAACTCTACCTTGTAACCATCATTTATGCGACCCTTCAGTGCCTGTTTGACATCTTTCACATGAATTCTTCTCTGTCTTCTGCTGGTGATTTTGAACCCCGCCATGTCATTTAGGACAAAAGGGTAAAAGGTGTTTCCATTCCGGATCCTGTAGGTTCTATACTGTGGATCACATATGAAGAATAATACATTTATTTATTTTCACATTCAAACGCTTTGAGAAACAGGTCCTATAATGATAATAAATTCAGAAGAATTTTGTTATTTTCATAAGTTGTTGCCAAAACAGCATCACCCCTGGGTTAGTGGAATTCCATACCGAAACTTCAAGGTGAAAATTTTGTAAGTTCCTATTTTGGCCTTTTGAAACCAGAAGTGGTGAGCAAGGGGCGAATCTGATAGAGAATCTGGCACTGATAGAGTGCCACTACTACGAGAAAGCGGCATTTGTAACACAAGCTGGTGATGGGGGAGAGGCTAACGAAATTAGACAATAATAGCTATTGTATCTAGTAATATAACTAATAATAATAATGTAACTGATAGGATCTGAACATGGTGCATTCATTTGGCAGAACATAAGACTATACAATGCCAGGTCTCCACCACATGTTAACTAGGGGTGGGTTTTGATAATCTATTTATCGATCGTGATAGCGATTCATTAAAATCCTGAATCGATTTTTAATATAAATTTATTTTCCCCGAAACGCCAGAATCTCAGGTTAAACCTCACAAAATTTCAACAACTACCAAACAGCTAAAACAGTAAATGAGAGCAGGTACACGGATTCTGCACTATGGCGTAAACACAAAGCGCGGACCTGCCGACAGATCAGAATCAGTGAGATGTTGCCTTTCTCACCTGACGGCAAGGACAGGGTCGGGGCTGAAAGCCGACAGCTCGCTGACTCTGGTGTTTTCGGCGGGTCACGCCTTTTTTGCGCTGATTCTAAAGCTATTAGTTTGATCTCTCTCCAAACAATATTGACTGAACCAGCTGCAAAAGAAGATCCAAACTACGGTTCACATTTGGCTTCACATAAACATTGTCATGAATTCCCTTTTACTTTTGCTGTTTTGCTTCCACCACGATAAAATCACACTTCATGCACAGCTCTCTCTCTCTATCTGTCTGTGTCTCTCTCTCTCTCTCTGTCTGTGTCTCTCTCTCTCTCTCTTGCTCTCTCTGTATACTTCAAGAACAGTTTCCTGTCTAAATATAATACCCACAAGTCTACTGTTGTTTACAGCGCTGTTGGCCGCTGTTTTTTTCCCTTTTACATTCTTCCAAAAAGAAAACCTAATTTCTGCTGTTCAATACTGAACAAATTTAAACTTTTTAAAATTATGCAAAATGCAAAACACTTAGCCGTGTCTCTAATAAAACCACTGTAACGTCAGAGGTAACGTTCATATGTTGATTAATGGTTTTCTTTCGTTTTTGATGTACTGCAGAATATTTTTATAAAATCCCAGGCCAGGAAAATCACCTTCATGTTTTTCTGTGTTTTATCTTCAGCTACTTTGACACAAAAGCATCTGCTGTGACGCTCACACCTTTGATAAAGTCTTGCGAGTGTCAGCTTCCTTTTTATAGATACAAAAATATGTAAATGCACTGATCTGAATTATAATCTGTCTGGTACGGGAACTGCTCTGCCTCGGACCGGAAGGCGTTGCAGAGGGTCGTGAAAACTGCCCAGCGCATCGCCGGAGCACCACTTCCTGCCATAAAGGACATCTACAGGAAGCGGTGTCTGAAAAGGGCTGGGAAAATCATCAGAGACCCCAGTCACCCATCACATGGACTCTTCACCCTCCTGCCCTCTGGGAGGCGCTACAGGAGCCTCCGGACTAAGACCACCAGGTACCGGAACAGCTTCTTCCCCACAGCTGTCAGACTCCTGAACTCTGCCTCCTGACATCTGACCCACGTTAAACTCATGGACTGAACATACACACACCCACAACCACTAGCACTTTATCACTATCACAATTATCCTAACTGCACTACTGTATAGTTCTGTGTGAATATCATTCTGCACATATGATAATTTTTAATCCTACAACTGTTTATAACTTGCATAGTTCACATTTCTGTATAACTGTATATCTCAGATTTCTGTATAGTTTTTATTTCACATTTATATCCTGTTCATAGCCTGTACATAGCTTGTACTCACTACAGCCTGTACATACTTATAGTTATAGAATATTCATAACATACTTCACACCGTGTACATTATAACATACCATAATAGACCCATTTCTGTAATATACTTACACATCTATATTATTGCTAATATATATTGTAATATATCTATATCACTAAAGCACTTCTGGATGGATGCAAACTGCATTTCGTTGCCCTGTACCTGTGACATGTGCAATGACAATAAAGTTGAATTCTATTCTATTCTAATTCTATTCTATTCTAATATTTCTGACTGTCTGAGGCAAAATTTCCCAGATTTAAATTGAATCAAATCGAATCGTGGATCGAATCGATTCTAGAAATCAGTGGCGATACCCAGCCCTAATGTTAACTTGGCATACATGACAGTAAAACATAGATAAAAGCCTTCACCAACTTGCACATTCATGGATACAGCCAGATCACTGCTCTGGCTACAAGTTATTTAGTGAGTCACATATTCACTGTTATTGGCATAGTTGTACTCTGTCCATACCTCTTTGGTGCAGCTGGTACCAGATATGTTCTCCACCAAAACCTCACGATGTACTCTCTTTTGTAAGACAGTGTTTACAGAATTGATGAAACTAGATTTTCCAGCTCCAAATGGACCATAAAGGAGGATCCTAAGCTTTTGTTCTTCAACCTGAGGTTTGTAGTTCTCCACAAAATGCTGGTCAGTTGGGTTCTTTCTGCTCAAAGGAAATATTATATTATCTCACACCTTAGATGGAAAAAATGAATTAACATGCAACAACTGGATAGTTCACTGACTAAATAGAAGGAATACGGTAAATAAAATGTATTTTTTTCCATGAGCTTCACTCACCCAAAGTTAATTTGCCTCCATGGGTTTTCAAGAACTGACAAGAAACAATTTAAAGAGAAAATAATGTCAATGTATAGTACATTTTTTATTGGATGACAACTCGTATGATTATAGCTTTTGAATAAACGTACGTGGAGATGGAGGAGCTGTTTTTGAAGACGAAGAACCCATAACTGAAACATGAAGTATTTACTTAATTCAAAGTTTAAATAAATGATTTCATTTTTGCTTTGGATTAAAATGAACCTACCTTTGCTGGACAAAGCCAGAATGTGAACCTATCCACAGTCTTAAAGTCTTCCAAATCTGTTTTTACTTTCATTTTTACAGAACACGTGACTTCTAAGAATCCCCCCGGTTCACAGGTTACTTTCATTTTCATCTTGTTTATAGATAACATAAAAACAGCAACATATTGATGTTTCCACTCTCACGTTTACTGAAAATGTTTAATCTTACAGACTGACCAGGTGCTGTGGTCAGACTGATTACAGATGTGCTGTGTCACTATCTTAGTGACTTATGGAAAATGATAAAATTTTAACTGTGGTTTTTCATTTGGTTGAGTTTGATATACTTCCATCATATAAAGTCATGTATCCACACAATAGGTTCTGAATTATTACAAGCTGCACGTCTCTCTGGAAGCTCTTAAGACACGCCGGAAAGTTTATCAGAGGGCAGTAAAGACTGCCCAAAACTCCTATTTTTCTCAACTAATTGCTATTAATTGACATAACCCTCGTGTTTTGTATAACACCATAAATTCTGTGTTAAATGCAGAAGATCATTGTGAGTGTAAAAATTTGAGATTGTCATTTGTGATATGATATATAAAACCATTGCTTGTATGTGTTTTGATAAAATGTTTCTCCTTATTAGGGTTTATAATCAATCAATCAATCTTTATTTATAAAGCACTTTTCATACAAAAAATGTAGCACAAAGTGCTTTACATGGTTAAAAGCAGCCCACCCCACCCACCCTCCCACACACACGCACACTTAAAGAGTAAATATTATAAGCTTCGGTGTGCACTCTGTCCATACATAAGATGGAGGAAGCTGTCTTGTTGCTATACACATTTAGAAACCACAAGGGTCTGTTCTTCTAAGATGTAAGTTCCTGTTTTTATAGTTTAGCGAGACGTTCGCTTCTGCTTTTCGGCACGTACACATGTTAAGTTCGTTGAAAGGTCACATCCTGTATGGGGGCGACTGATAAGCCTTGTATGGTATGGCGGAACACACACACACACACAGACACAGACAGATGTATACTTTGCTCACACACGTGCCTGCTTAAGACTGTCACGTGTTAATGGAACAATGTGTAACTGCTTACTCGTGTAATCACTGTTGTCAATAAAGGAGGCAGAAATGGGGAATTCAGCTAAGTTCAAGCGGAGGGTGAACAGCTCTTGACCTTGGCCGGCTTCAATGTTCCCTCTAATTTTTCATGTGTCAGAGCGAACACACAAACTCCCTGAGCGATCCCGTGGACCACTGTGAGCGACATTAGACGTGTGCACCAAGGGCGTAGATTTGGCATGGACGGAAGGGACATGTCCCCACCAATATCCAGCGATTACTGAATTGTCCCCACCAATAATTTGATCTCTTCAAGTAAAGAAAAACAAACCCGATAGAAAAAAAACAAACGATCTGTCAACGTCTCATCCACCCAGCGGTGCAGAAAGAGTTAAATTACGTTCTCTACTGGAGTCCTATGTCATGTGACAAATATGGCCAATGTGATTGGCTGTGCCTGTCAGGGAGCTCTGTTTAGTTTCAAGGTTCAAGGTTCTTTATTTGTCACATGCATAGTTATACGAGTATAACACACAGTGAAATGTATCCTGACACGCTCCTCGACATGTGCAAAAATGGGGGGGGGGGGTAGAAAGAAGAACATTATATATGAAGTATATACATTGGGTGAATGTGCAGTAGTAGCAGCAAGCGGGTGAAAAAATAGTAATGTCAAAGTATTTTACTGTAATTTTTTACAGTTTTGTACTGTCTTCCTAGGATATCATTCAATTTACATAAGCAGACTGTGATCTTACATGTCAAAGGTAAAACAACATAACATCACTGTAAATATAGTAAAACACAATTTACTTGTTTTTTAAATATATTTTTTTGTACATAAGCATATTTAGATCGTAAAAATATATCCAGAAACAGCTAGTTCTCTCCCATCATGCCTTGGGACATGTGCTGCTGTTTAGATGTTCTTGTTTAATTGTTTATGGTTAGTTACTTTTAACTGTTATCTTGAATGTTGTGTTTGTGCCGTGGTGCAGAGTCACTGACAGTTGTTGTTTTGTAGCGGGATGTCACTCATGTACCATGAGTGACTTCTGTTCTACTGTTGTTGAACCTTGAGGCACATGGAAGCACTGGAAAGTGTTTAAATAAAGAGCTTCCCCTAACAGCTTGGGGTTGAATAACAAGCTCAATCTCTCTCTTTGAGCTTCTTAGTTAAGATTCCTTTGCATGCCACAATCTAAATCAGTTCACGGCCACGCTGTGCTAATTATATTTAAAAAAAATAAAATAAATGTAGAGGTAGGAATTGCAATTACTATAAATCTCAAAGTATTCACAACATTCCTGAACAGAAATAGGCCTCTGCACCTGGGGTGAGGGTGTGGCCATGAAAACAATGTGATATGCTATTGGATGTTGGGACACATAATAAAATGACGCTAAGCATCGGCCAATGAATGTGAACTAACAACAACAAGGTCGCGGGTATGGCTGCGACCGTAGAAAAGATTTTTGTTCTGTTCTTCTAGAATATCATTAAAGTTACGTAAATAGACCTTGACTTCACATTTCAAATGTAAATTAACGTCAAATCACTGTAATGTAATGAAACATAATTGTCATGATTATTAAATGTAGCTGTCTGTACATATGCATATTTAGATTGTTAAAATACATTCACAAATGTATCATGATTCCACAAATATCTGTCCGTTATTTGAAAGATTGAACTGTTGAATTCAAATGTAATGCTATGGTAAAGTATATAACATGATCCCTATAAGCTTGTGTTACATCACATAAGTATTGTTATCATTGCTAGTTAGGGCGATCGTGGCTCAAGAGTTGGCCGTTCGCCTTGTGATCAGAAGGTTGCCGGTTCGAGCACTGGCTCGGACACTCTCGGTCGTTGTGTCCGTGGTCAAGACACTTCACCTACTGGCGATGGCCAGAGGGGCCGATGGTGCGATACGGCAGCCTCGCCTCTGTCAGTCTGTCCCAAAGCATGCAATCCATTATTAGTTAAACCAACTGTTAACTGTATATTTCTGGACATTTACGTATTATGATTCATATTGCCACATTCATTGACCTTGTTTATAGGTAATTTCATTGTTTGATCACGTTACAATGTTCCTAATTGAATGTCTAGTCTTTTTGGTCTGGACCTGAATGTGGGCAGACCATGTCAGGTCTGAGGAGATGTGGACACCGAGATACTTGAAGGACTGCACCCTCTCCACTGGAGCTCCATTGATGATAATGGGCTTGTAGTCTCTGTGCTGACTCATTCTGAAGTCCACTACCAGCTCCTTGGTCTTGCCGACGTTCAGCTGGAGGTGGTTGTCCTGGCACCATGATGCCAGATTCTTCACTTCGTCCATGTAGGCCGCCTCATCGTTGTTGGAGATGGCACCCAACACCACTGTGTCATCAGCAATCTTCACAATGGTGTTGGAGCTGTGGGTGGCCACACAGTCTGAAGTGTAGAGGGAGTAGAGCAGTGGCGAGAGGACACATCCCTGTGGTGCTCCTGTGTTGATGGTGATGCTGTTAGAGACGCATCTACCCACCCTCACCACCTGAGTTCCGCCAGTGAGGAAGTCCAACACCCACGCACACAGACGGCTGTTGCGTCCCAGATCCCTCAGCTTTGTGAACAGTCTGCTGGGCACTATTGTGTTAAACGCTGAACTGTAATCAACAAACAGCATTCTCACATAGTTACCCTGTTTCTTGTCCACGTGGCTGAGGGTGGTGTGCAGGACGTGGGCGATGGCGTCCTCAGTGGATCTGTTGGGTCGGTAGGCGAACTGGAGCGGATCTGTGGTGACTGGGATGGAGGAAGAGATGATGTTCTTCAGCAGCCTCTCAAACACCTTCATGACTACCGAGGTCAGCGCAACTGGCCCGTAATCGTTCAGGGATGAGGGTTTGCTGTTCTTGGGCACAGGGATGATAGTGGATGTGGGGACCACGGA
Organism: Pelmatolapia mariae; assembly: GCF_036321145.2. Classification (NCBI taxonomy): domain Eukaryota; kingdom Metazoa; phylum Chordata; class Actinopteri; order Cichliformes; family Cichlidae; genus Pelmatolapia; species Pelmatolapia mariae. The sequence goes on from NC_086229.1 coordinate 28,879,894, forward strand.
CTTCGCCAGGGACTCATTGAAGATGGAAGTGAACACACCTGCTAGCTAGTCAGCACAGCAGCGCAGTGAGTTTTAGTAGCAGGAAGCCTGCGCTGCGAGGTCCTGCAAGGAGGAGAGGAGGACGGCAGCAAAAAGGAAGAACCTGGATATAAGACCGTATTTTTCAAACAAACCTGTAAGTCACTTAAAGCCAAGTTCACTCATGAAATCCCATACGGTAAAAAAATATATTTTAAAATACATTTTGAAATATATTTCAAAATATACAAAAAATGGCCAAAAAATATATGTGCTAAAATACATTTTAAAATATATTTATATATTTTGAAATATATTTTAGCACATATATTTTTGAACTGACTTTCAAAGCTGTTTACCTTTTAAATTGCTGTGGATCAAAACCTCCAGTGGGAAGGCAGCCATTAGAAGAACACGCACCATTGAACCTGAAAATAACAAAATCAAACAAACAAACAAAAAACAGAACAATATATAAGAGTCAGGTAGGGTAATAAATCTCTTCCCAAGCAATATAGTTCATTTTGGGTGAAAAACAAAACATTCCTCTAAAATATATTGTAACGATGGTTAAGTGTTATGTTACAGTCAGGTTGGTTCTCTGCACGCTGTTGTTTCTTTAAGTTACATGTTTGGATGTGCAGGAAGGGGCGGGGGGTCCTTGTGGTTGTTGTGTGTGACTGTGCGGGGGCTGAAGTGAGGTGTTGTATGAGAGCACTCTCCCCGGAGTTAACGGCCTGTTGCCTGTCACGGAATAAACGGACAAACTGCGACCAAAACGTCTGGTTCTTGAGAACGTTACACTGGTGTCAGAAGTGAAGAACGTCCGCCTGAAACGCCCGGCAACCTGTTGCTGGCGACGCTGACCGTCACGAGACCGGAGGATGTTGCCGGACAAGATTAAGAGGGAGACGGAGGAGAGGGAGGTTCGTCCGCGCTCGCCTGCCCATAGAGTGAGGGAAACGGCGCTGCGGCTGTCTGCTGAGGCTGGATTTTCTCCAGGTTTGACTAGGCTCGGGACATTTTCGCACCGTGGCCGCGATTCCGGTGGGGGGGAGTCGACCTCGCTTGGCGCGCCGTCACGTGATGTAAACAAACATGGCGGCGCCCAGCAAGCTGCCGCGAACATAAAGACGCCTAAGTTCAGCGGCAAGATGCCATGGGAAGTGTTTATTCCACAGTTTGAGCTGTTAGCTGTTGCAGCTGGCTGGTCTGAGGAACATAAAGCTCTCCAATTGGCTTTGTGCCTGTGTGAGGATGCAGCTGCATGCCTGCTGCTGCTGACCGAGGAGCAAAGGGGAGATTATAATGCTCTGGTTGGGGCACTTCAGAGACGTTTCGGGCAGTATAACCAACCGGTGCTGCTGAGGTCGGAGTTCCACAACAGACGCAGATTGCCAGGAGAGCCCCTTCGCATTTTGGCCCATGAAGTCGAGTGTCTCTGCCGGAGGGCGTATGACAGCATGCCACCATCAGTGCAGGCGGAGTTAGCTCGGGACCAGTTCCTGCAGGCCCTGAGCCCTAAAGAGCTCCGTATGCAGACTCAGCTTGCTCGACCGGCCACGCTCAGTGCAGCCCTGGAGCTAGCGTTGGAGAGGGAGATGCTTGCAGGATCCTCTGGGGGCGCTGATGACACGCATGTGGTGAGGGCTATGTCAGCACCTGCAGGGCGGATGGAGATGCCGGCGGGCCCGTGCAGTTTGGTTCAGACGGCTTCTCTGCAGTCGCCTTCCCCTCGGGCTGGCCCACGCCGCCGACCACAGAGCTGCTGGGGATGTGGACAAGTCGGACACCTCATCAGGCAGTGCCCCAAGCTTGCAGCGGTTCAGGGAAACGCCCACGGGCCCGTGTAGGTGGGAGTACACGGGCCAGGGAGAGCGACATCCCCACACCACCGCCATTTCCACCCAGTGCGGTCATCGCTGTGGGCTGGACCCAGGTTGGCGACTTTTGCCATGTTCCAGTGATGATTGCGGGGGTGCCCTGTACGGCCCTTCTGGACACAGGGTCCAATGCAACACTGGTCCGACCCGATGTCGTCCCAACCGGAGCTGCTGTGCAACCGACTAATGTGCGACTTAAGACTGTGACCGGGGATCTGGCACCAATTAGAGGGAGGGGAGTGTTCCAGTTTAAGGTGGGGGACTTCGGTGTGCCTTATGCTGCCTGGGTGGCTAACGTGCAGGACGCCTGCATCCTTGGGCTGGATTTTTTGCGAGCCATTGGTGGTGTACTGGACTTGGGCAAAGGCTTCCTCATACTCCCTGATGGGAAGAAGGTGCAGCTTATTCCTCCCCCGGTCTGCCCAGCATCTGCCGCAGCATCCACCTCCACCTCGGAGACCCCCGCGGACCCGCCAGCAGAACAGCAAGCGGGGGAGGAGGAGGGGCTCTCAGCAGTGAGGAGCATTTGGTCAAAGAACTGCGAGGGGCTGACTCCACAGCAGCAAGAGAGTCTATGGCAGGTACTGAGAGAGTTTAGTGACATTTTTGCCCTGAAAGAAAGTGATGTTGGCTTGACACACTTGGTAGAGCACGTCATTGAGACCGGGGATGCCCAGCCTATTAAAGTGCGCCCCCGCCGCCTGCCCCTGGCTCATCAGGAGGCTGCTGACAGAGAGTTGTGTGAAATGATGAAGGCGGGCATCATAGAGCCATCTGATAGCCCGTGGGCCTCCGCTGTGGTGATGGTGCCTAAGAAAAACAGCCCAAGGACGCGTTTCTGTGTGGACTACAGACCACTCAACAAAGTGACAAAAAAGGACTCTTACCCCCTTCCCAGGATTGACGAGTCTCTCGATTTAGTAGCCGGATCCTCCTGGTTCTCCACCCTGGACCTGCGGAGTGGCTACTGGCAGGTGCCACTGTCCCCTGAATCCAGACCGAAGACAGCCTTCTGCACCAACAGGGGACTATGGCAGTTCAAAGTCCTGAGCTTTGGTCTTTGTAACGCTCCTGCTACCTTTGAGAGGCTGATGGACAGTGTGCTGGCTGGTGTCCCACGGCAAAGGTGTCTGGTCTACCTGGATGACCTTCTAGTACACGGGAGCTCCCTTGATGCTGCCCTGGATGCCCTGAGACAAGTGTTGGGGAGGGTGGCGGCTGCAGGCCTGAAACTGCACCCCGACAAGTGCCACTTCATGAGGAGGGAGGTGGAGTTTCTGGGCCACAAGCTGGGTCAGGAGGGCATTGGCACTTTGGAGGAGAAAATTCACACCATTACTGAGTGGCCCACACCAGCGGACCAGAAACAGCTCAAAAGCTTCCTAGGACTGGCGTCTTATTACAGGAGGTTTGTGAAGGGCTTTTCCTCTATAGCTGCACCACTCTTCCACCTGCTGCAGAAGGACCGTGACTTCATCTGGACCCAGGACTGTCAGCAGGCATTCAACACCCTCCGCAGATCACTGACAGAGTCCCCAGTCCTCGCCCCCCCTGACCCCACCCTGCCTTTTGTCCTGGACACTGACGCAAGCAATGTGGGGCTGGGAGCTGTGTTGTCGCAGGTTGGGCCGGAAGGTGAGAAGGTGGTGGCGTACTTCAGCCGGGTCCTGAACAGGAGTGAGCGGCGCTACTGTGTCACACGACGAGAGCTGCTGGCCGTGGTGAGACACTTTAAGTACTACCTGTGTGGCACATCATTTGTTATCAGAACTGATCATGCCGCCCTCCAGTGGCTGATGTCTTTCAGGGAGCCAGAGGGACAGGTGGCTCGCTGGCTGGAAGAGCTCCAAGCCTTCAATTTCACTGTGGAGCACAGAGCAGGGACGCACCATTCTAACGCAGACGCCCTCTCTCGCCGCCCATGTGCTGCAGCTGGCTGCCGTTACTGTGAGAAGCGAGAGGAGACAGAGCGGGAACTCACAACAATGGATGGAGCAGCACAGCTCACCTGCAGGGCTCTTCTGGTGGTGGATGCAGTGGAGTGGAGGGCACGGCAGGAACAAGACACTGACCTGCTGCCAGTCCTGCAGTGGCTGGAGAAGGAGGAGCGACCCCTTTGGGATGAGGTCACTGGGTTTTCCATCTGTACCAGGGGGCTGTGGGCCAAGTTTACAGCTCTCAGGCTGAAGGAGGGGGTGTTGGAACGTGCCTGGAAGGATCCTGCCACAGGGGAGGAGAGGTGGCAGGTTGTGGTGCCAAGGTCGCTGAGGTCAGCTGTGCTGGAAGCTTGCCATGGGAGCACTGGCTCCGGCCACTTTGGGGTCTCCAAGACCCTCCGCCGCCTCCGCCAGGGCTACTACTGGGGCCAGCAGCGGAGGGATGTGGAAGACTTTTGCCGCAGCTGTGATGCATGTTCCTCGCACAAAGGGCCACAGGACCAATCCCGGACTCAGCTTCAGCAGCAACCAGCAGGAGCTCCAATGGAGCGAGTAGCTGTGGACGTCATGGGCCCATTTCCTCGTACAGACAGAGGAAACCGCTATGTCCTTGTGGCCATGGACTATTTCACCAAGTGGCCGGAAGCAGATGCCATCCCAGATCAGGAGGCTGAGACTGTCGCTGATGTATTAGTGGAGGGGATGTTCAGCTGCTTTGGAACAGCAGAGACCCTCCACAGTGACCAGGGGCGTAACTTTGAGTCCAAGGTATTTGCTGCCATGTGTGAACGCCTTGGGATTAAGAAGACCCGCACCACCCCACTTCACCCCCAAAGCGATGGACTGGTGGAAAGGTTTAACAGGACGCTGGCCCAGCAGCTAGCCATCCTTACTTCAGAACACCAACAGGACTGGGACTACCATCTTCCCCTTATCCTCATGGCCTACAGGTCGGCAGTGCAAGACTCCACCCAATGTACACCTGCCCTGCTCATGTTAGGGAGAGAGCTGAGAACTCCTGCAGAGTTGGCTTTTGGGAAGCCCCCGGACGCGCCAGAGGCACCACCAGGCCGGGACTACGCAAGGAGGCTGCAGGACCGGCTGGATTCTGCACATTCCTACGCCCGGGAGCAGCTGGCGAAGGCAGGCCTGCGCCAAAAGAGGAATTATGACATCACCACTAAGGGGAGGCACTTCCGTGCTGGGGAGCTGGTGTGGGTCTACAGCCCAAAGAGAAAGAAAGGACGGTGTCCTAAACTGGATAGCAGCTGGGTGGGGCCCTGCAGCGTCCTGGAGCGAGTGGGGGAAGTTGTTTACAGGGTGCAGTTGCCTCCTAGAGGGAGGAAAGTGGCGCTGCACAGAGACCGGATGGCCCCCTATAGAGGGCAGTCCCTCCCCTCCTTCCCTGAGGGACATGTACAGAGCTCCCATGACCCTGCACAGAGGGACCCCCGGCCGGAGCTGTGTTCCCCTCCCTCGGACTCTCCTCCTCAAAGCCCCGAAGCTCCGTGTACACCCCAGGGGCTCAGGAGGTCAAGGAGGGAACGTAGGCTACCACCCCGCCTCAGAGACTGTGTTGTTCCCTCGGGGACGAGGAACTTATTGCTGGGGGGGCAGTGTAACGATGGTTAAGTGTTATGTTACAGTCAGGTTGGTTCTCTGCACGCTGTTGTTTCTTTAAGTTACATGTTTGGATGTGCAGGAAGGGGCGGGGGGGTCCTTGTGGTTGTTGTGTGTGACTGTGCGGGGCTGAAGTGAGGTGTTGTATGAGAGCACTCTCCCCGGAGTTAACGGCCTGTTGCCTGTCACGGAATAAACGGACAAACTGAGACCAAAACGTCTGGTTCTTGAGAACGTTACACTATATACTGACATTAGCAATCAACATCATGATTGTAATTATTTCCTTTTTAGTACATCTACTGCTCTGTGCATGTGTCAAGCACTACGACTGTATCAATGCATATAAATTCACCATACATATCCTGCAAAAATGTTTTGTTATAGTCAAAAAAGGCAAACAAACAAAGGCATTCAATCAGAGGTGAGAAATTAATTGGGAATATCAATTATAGGTTGAACTATTCTTTACCTACTAGCAATCATATTTGAATGTAAAATAAAATAAATAAATAAATAATAATAAAAATAACATGATGTAATTAAAATGCACAACTTAAATTAAGGAAATCTGCATTTGTATCCACAGGCTAAAAGTAAAACAGTAAATGTGTTAGTAATAGTACAGGTATTTGTAAAAAAAAAAAAAAAGAGGCAGTAACTGTGACTCTTCTAGTCGGATGCTAAATGCAGAGATTTATATTTACAGTATAATACTGCATGTACAGGTAGCTGTGTTGTGAACTGTAACTGAATATCAGAGAATCTCAGAGAAATTAAATGTATTCATTTTTTGAATTTATCAATCATAAAACCGTCTGTTTTGAAGGCTTGTTACGATAACAACTTTTTGTTGGTCGGTATATTGACCAATAAACAATTGCGACAAGTTATGTCATTGTCATTTTAAGACCATTTTATGTCTTTGAATGTATAATCATAATATAACACCATAATAATGCAAGATCTACACACTTTCAATTGACAAACCAACAAAATATAAAATAAAATAAATAAATATTTAGATCATGGAAATTAGGTATCAAAATATTAGATACCATAAAAACTTGAATAAATAGTAAATTTTCTAACAAATAGAAATGTTATTGTGTTGTTATTATTATATTTTATTTTTGTAAATATAATGGCAGATAAATTGCATCATCAACAATTATTGAGGTCATGTACATGTATTGTGTGTTAAGTCGATATATCGATTATTGTGACAGGCCTACTGTTTTGGTATCATAACAAGCTTGTCAAACATGCATGACCACTAAGCAATGTCTAAGCAGTAGTATTAGTCTGAATGACAACAAACATAACTAGTGTTTTGGAAAATCTGTTAGAAAACAGTTATTTCAATAATTATGATTAGCATGTGACACAGACACTGTATAAAAACTACAACAACAAATACTTACTTTAGGAGGATGGGGGAGGGCAGCATGAGGTTGAGACTTTGACATCTGTAAGAAACAAATTCATGTATTACAAATGTTAATGTGGCAGAATGTTCCCTGTTCAGCTGCAGTATAAGTACAATCAGGGCTGTCACAACAATGGGGTGGGGCCAAGTGGCTGCAACCCTAGGTACAATGTGCAGGTATATATAATTACATATAATATATGTGAATAAAGCAAGAATCAGTTTAGGTTAGTCACTGTGCTGACTGATGCTTGCTAGGTTTATATGATTGCAAACTGCACAAAAACAACAACAGCAACAACATTAATGACAATGACAAACAAAATTACCTACATTTATGTAAATCTCACATCAGGAAGATCTGCATTCGATTTCATGGGCTGAAATAAATAGGCAGAAACATTACTGCTAAAAAAACCAAAAACTCTAAAAAGCCTAAAAATGACTTAAAAAGCAAGGAAATGTGGAACATTGTAATTAGCGAACATTAATAAAGCATAACTGTGCTTTGTTTCTAACTTTGGTAAGTACTCTGTAGCCAGACGGAGAGGTGGGATTTCTGTGAAAGCCAAATTAAATGTGAATAGGTTTTGACAGTTATTGTATATAACAAGTGTAAAACAGTTTTATTTGTATTTTTTTCCCTTTCTGAGAAGGCAGAATAATAAGAAAAGGCAAAAGTACGTCACAATATAATTAATTAAGTTACATATTTTGATTACCAAATTATGGAAGCGTGGAGCTGCCACCCAGGCAAAAGAAAAATAGAGCTATATCACGTTATAACATGAAATGTTTATTGTTCTAACATTATGCTTTTCATGTTTGTATAATATAATATCACGTTATTACAATATACATAATTATCACGTTCGCACAATATTGTACGAACGTGATAATTATGTACATTGTTCGTACAATGTTCAAACATGAAAAGTATATTGTATAAACATGATAGTATATTGTTAGAACAATAAACCTTTCACGTTATAACGTGATATACTTATATTTCTCTTTTGCCTGGGTGGCAGCTCTACGCTTCCGTGCCAAATAAGCGAGAATAAAGTAATATTATATGAGAAAAGGCACCTGCTAGCTTGATGATGGAGGCTTCATAGACCGGCCACCCGCCTTTTGGCTTCTTGTTGCCACTCCACCAAATAAAGGTCCGTTTCCTCCATGCCGGCTAATTATTCATCCTCATTAAAATCTCGTATATGTTCAGTTGGCAGAATTGAGAATTTTAAATCTTCCAACCACTTAATTAACTATGATGATCATCTGACTCTGTTGAAAGAAAGACATGCACATGAACACATCCAAAATTTTAACCTCCTTTGTGGAGGTAATGGACTGACTGCAACAGTGTTCAGTAAACAGAGCAGCACACATAGAACTAACTAAACCTATTAGTGCTGTTTCACCATTACACTCACAGGCTGTTTTAGCAAATTTGGCCTAATTTCTGTGATCATTTTAATCTGTATTTGTGCTGTAGCGCCACATGCAGACAGAAGACAACAACCTCTAATCAACTGTTGGGTTATAATGTATTTATGAACTATGCTACATAATCATGAATCAAACCCAAGCCTCTGTAGCCATTTGGCATACGGGTCACCTGATTAATGAACAGAGCTACAGCAGCATGGTTACAGCCATCATCCATCCTTTGAGGGCTGAGTAGAAAGGTGCTATATGAGTACAAGTCCCTACAGTTTATCACCTCAAATTATCATATGAGTGGTGTGGATACTTCCATCTTTTGCATACAGTCTGTGGGCACACAGCATCTGTAGCAGGTGTGGTTCTGTGGCTGTGCAGTGTGTGAGGTGGAGGATGAGGGGACGTCGAGGAGACCACCGCTCAGTGTAGCATGAACAGAATGAGAGTCACAGTCACTTTCTTACTTACAGATAAAAACATGTGAATCACTGTGTGCTGTCAGTGAGATTTCCTTTATTTTGCAATTTTTCAGAACAAGAAGCAAAGCTGCAGACTGAGACCGACCAGCTGAAAGGGCAACTACAAGGTACTGTGTGTTAAGCTGAAAGTAGAAATGTTTTAAATCTACATATCTGACATGATCACATTTATATAATTGATGTTTGACATCAAAGATTACATTTACGAGTTTAGTACTTTAAATGTCTTAATGTTAGACACTGAAACTAAAAGCTGGTCTGTTCAGCTCAACATCACGAGCTGACTGGAATGTGTTACAGTTAAAGACAAGACAAGTGTTTGAAGACATAATGCTGCTCAAACTCTCATTGCTGTGAACGTTTGAAGCTGTATTTGTGCTGTTGCGCCACCTGCAGACAGAATCCAAGAAACTGTGGTGGATCAACATATGTCAGTGATATAACTCTATCCACAAGGTGGCGCTACTGTGTTTGAATATCTTTAGTTCATTCACAGGGGCAACTTTAGTACCAACAATGTAGTTGAGGCTCGGGTGTGAAATGTATGGTTTTCAGGGTTTTTATCTGTTTATAACGCTATTTTGTTATCATTTTTATCGTTAACTCGGTTTTCCTGGGTCTTTTCACGTGTGTTATGAATAAATCTTCTTTTTTTCGGTACTGGTTTTATTTTGGTGTATTTATCCGCGACACCTTAAAGGCCAGTTCATAAAAATATTGTCTGGCATAAACCGGTCCGTGATGCAGAAAAGGGTGGGGACCGCTGCTCTACATTACAGCTAAGAGGGTAAAAGGTCTTTGATTAGAAGTGATTAGATAATGATTAAAAATGATTAGAGTGATTGATGATTTGGTTATTAGAGAGCTAAAAACAGCTTTGCCCTATTTCCTAATAATAAAGCATTTTATTCTTAATCTTTATTTAATACAAGAACTGTGGTTCAGAGTGAGGGCTCAGAGGTGAACTTACAGTCTTCTTTTACTGCCAACAGGCGGACTGAAGACACTGCTGGGACATGGACTGAATGTCTTTTAAATATCCCAGCTAAATGTAATGTCAGGGCAGCAGACTGATGTAGCCTGCTACATGCTACATAACTTTGCACTTTTGCTGTAACAAAACAAATTTCCCACCTGTGGGACTAATAAAGGCCATCTTATCTTAGCCTAGATTGCAGCACCTCTACCATTAGTTATAATAATGGATTGCATTTATATAGCGCTTTTCGGGACCCCTCAAAGCGCTTTACAATACCACTACTCATTCACTCTCGCATTCACACACTGGTGGAGGCAAGCTACAGTTGTAGCCACAGCTGCCCTGGGGCAGACTGACAGAGGCGAGGCTGCCATATCGCGCCATCGGCCCCTCTGGCCAACACCAGTAGGCGGTAGGTGAAGTGTCTTGCCCAAGGACACAACGACCGAGACTGTCCGAGCCGGGGCTCGAACCGGCAACCTTCCGATTACAAGACGAACACCCAAGTCTTGAGCCACGATCGCCCTAGTTAAAATGGTTGTTAACTCTGATTTTTGCTGCTGCTTCTAATGAGGAATGAAGGATTTCCTCATTAACCACAGTGCCAATGTACAAAACAAAGTGCTGTGCTCTGTGGATGAGAATCAATATATGAATGAATAATCAATGAGATTATCTATTTGTTCCTGTGTGCTTGATGCTGTTTGTTAATGACAATCCAGCAGAACAAATCTGATTATTGAAGCATTCACCACACAGTATAAACAAAATTTTTCTGATTTCTGTCCTGCGAGTCCACACTTGTGTTTGTGACGTGGGGAAGTAACCTCCTCATTGTGTGTGTGTGTGTGTGTGTGTGTGTGTGTGTGTGTGTGTGTGTGTGTGTGTGTGTCCGAACGAAGATGAATGAAGACCTGCTGAAAACTGGAGACCTCAGTCTGACCCTGAAAAACCCCACAGAGAGAGACAGTGCGAGATACAGCTGTGGAGTCCAAACCAAGAACATCTGGATCAGAGGAAAAACAGTGCAGCTCAAAGTCAAAGGTTTGTAGTGTGTGTGTGTCTCTGTCTGACTGTCTTGTGTCTCCTCTGCAGGGAGAGTTCAGGTCCAGGATCAAACAGGGGACATCAGCAACAGAAGCAGCTCCATTGATCCGACTCCTCTGATGGCTGATCAATCAGTTTGATCTGTGTGTTCTTTGATTATTGATTATTGATGTCAGAGTGGAGTCAGTGTGATGTTGTTGTTGTGTGTTTGAGACTTTTAGTCTCCATGAAGGTTTCTGCTGCCGTAGATCCTCTGAACTGTGAAAGAGGTCTCACTCTGGAGGAAACTCTCAGCACTACGACAACTATACGTAAAATAACTACACCATGAAGATGGTTTGTTTTTCTGTTATTTAAAAGAGTAATTAGTTTATTTTATTGCAACCTGTAATTTATTGCAGTTAATTTTTATTTGTTTAATTGTTTAGAAAAAGGGTTGAGGTGTGAAATAAACTGCAATGGAGTTTGAAAACGAAATATGGGTGTGTGGTTGGAGAATGTGTTTGTGACAAAGGGGAGCCATTACATTAAGATGTTTTCAGAAATATGCAAGCAGGAGGATGGTGGATGCTATATTACTTTGAGTATAATACTTGTAACTTTGTAGGAGACAATGGAGTGACATTTCTGGGTCCATTTTCCAAGTTTTTCCACTGTGGCGCTGGCGACCAGGAAAACATGGAAGCAAGGGCGGTAAGTAAGAGCTTAGAAGCCTGTCCAATTTTACAGCCACTCACTTCCATCCTACCCTGCCGTCAAAGGACCCATTCTCAGTGGACCGGGTAGGAAGGGTCCCCTAAATTTGGACACAGGTTTGATTTGACTTCATGGCTGTATCCCAATTCAGGGTCTGCAGCCTTAAAGGCTGCATTTTAAGGCCGATTACATCACAGCGGCGCGCCGAAGGCTGTCCCAATTCAAAGGCTGCTCGAAATGCGGCCCTGAAATGCGGCCTTCATTTCCCTGAATTTTAAGGCTGTGGCGGTGTAGACTTCGTGGCCCAACATATCCCACAATTCATAGCGCGGCAGTCACTGTGGATAATTTTGCCGCAGATGGCAGAAGCGGAGCAGCAAACTGTTAAACGTAAGTACTGAATATGATGTCACTTATTTATGTGAAAATGTTGAATAATGAGGAACATTAAAACATTACTGTTGGCCACATGTCGGCAAAGTTATGTGACATTAGTGATGTTTGTACTTTCAGCATTTACTTGGTTTTAAAGCCTTTAAAATATAATAATACAATAGTCGACCTTAAACTCTGAGATATATGTGTGTGTGTGTGTGTGTGTGTGTGTGTGTGTATAAAAATGTGATTATGTTGTTATATATTGGATTATGTCTATATTTGAGTATGTCACTTGTCTATTCTTTTTGTTTATCTTTTATTTGTATTGTTTATTTCCTTTGTAGAAAACCACACACACCCATACACAGGGAATTGTGTTTCGCAGCCCAGAAATTGAGTTGTGGCACTAAAAGTGCCTCAAACCAAACCTCAAGCTCCCTCCTTCTTCATACTCTGGGACAATGTGGCCTTAAGTGGTGTTCTGGCCGACACACCGGGGTGACTGTAGTGCTCAAAGACTGAATCAGTGCCACAACCATGCTTATCTTTGATATCTCCACTACAGTGTCTGTGTGTTCCAGATACGACTCTGCATGCTTTCTGCATGTGATTTCTTCTTGTTACCATAACATGTCTGAAATCTGATGTGTTTTCAAACAGCCGTGATGATGATCCACTTCAGGGATGAGCTCTTCACCTTCCTCTGTGCACACATTTGCCTTTAGGGTTCATGTTGTCTGCTGTGTTTATCTTTGAAGTGTGCAGTAAGATGAATATGAGTGTGTCAAATGGAGTTCTCCCACATTCTATCTATATTGAACTTCCTGCTCACAGACATTCTTCAGCACAGGCTCGATACAGAGGTTGCTTCCTCCCACAGAAAGGATCCAGCTCAAGTCTCACTGATGTCTCTCAGACAGCCGCACCAGAGCCTCCCTTCTTTTCCTCACCTTCTGCTTTCAAACACTACAATGTTAGATTATTTCACACTGTTTTTTCTCTGTTTCTCGTGTTGTTTTTTAGAAATGTACAAACTGATGTTGTGACTCTGTGAGAAACCAACCTCAGTCTGGATTCAACTTCTTGTTTGCCTTTAATTCATGAGACGCACACAGATGTTGATGTATTGCAGCTACAGGTCCACAAACTATCTGAAAATGTCACAATGAAAAATTTTGATTGTATTTCTGAGCTTTTGCTCATCCAGTCAGCATCATTCATATTTCCTCAGCATACCCCTGAATTTGGACACAGTCTTTGTCTCAGTGCTGTTGTTGGTCTTTGTGTGTTTCCTGTTGAGTTTGCTGGATTTAGTTTGCTGTTTCTTTGAATGGACTCTGAGATTCTAGACTCTGTCATCAGTCAAAATAAAGTTTGCTTTTGTTTACTTCTGTGTTTGGGTTATTTTACATTTTACACATGACAGGAACATGGTGGAATCTGGTAATTTGCAAATTAAGCGTTCTGAAGCTTGTATTAAAAAAAGGTCTAATTGTTCTATTCCTCCCCCCTTTTGCAGAAGTCGAGGAGTGTGTCAGGTTACATTTCACTGTGTGTATACTTGTGTAACTATGCATGTGACGAATAAAGAACCTTGAACCTTAATTGCTGGAAGCTTTACAACACAGTGCTCTTTGGTGACATCTGGTGGACAAAATATGAAGAGCAGCTTGAATCTACAGATGAAAATGAACTGCTTAACTATGATTGCCCCATGTCATGTTGTTTTATCGAAACTCAGCATCCTGTCTTTGTCTGCTGTGTTTAATACATCACAGCCATTGGCACACAGCCCACACACTCTTTACAGCCTTTAAGTCAGTCACAGAGTCCAGGTTAGGTTTGTCTCCTCCAGTTAGATGACTGAGTGGGTTCGCAGCAGCAGGAAGTCCTTTTTCAAAGTGTTTCCATTCTTGTGACTGAGCCTCAAGTCAGTGTGACAGTAAAGGAGCCTGGATGGATGCTGCTGTCATGATGAGTCACTATTAGGGTGATCGTGGCTTAAAGAGTGGGCAGTTCGTCTTGTAACCGGAAGGTTGCCGATTCGAGCCCCAGCTTGGACAGTCTCGGTTGTTGTGTCCTTGGGCAAGACACTTCACCTACCGCCTACTGGTGTTGGCCAGAGGGGCTGATGGCGCGATATGGCAGCCTCACTTCTGTCAGTCTGCCCCAGGGCAGCTGTGGCTACAACCGTAGCTTGCCTCCACCAGTGTGTGAATGTGAGCGTGAATGAATAATGGCATTGTAAAGCGCTTTGAGGGCCCCGAAAAGCGCTATATAAATGCAATCCATTATTATTATTATTATTATTATTATTATTATTCCATTATAGATGGAAATGTGTGATGAAGTTTCACCGCCAGCTCACCTCAATCCCTCTGCAGCTACACTCCCTCATCTCCAGTCCTCTCCCCACACCTGCCATCCTCACAGTGGCCACCAGGTGTCCTCAAGCAGCTCCTTTATAGCTGTTGTCTGTTCAGCAGTTGGGAGTTTATTCATTCATTCTCACCATCATGTAGGCAGCAGCTTGATAAACAAAGCTTACATGTCATTGGCACAGATCAGGTGAAACAGATTTTTCATCACATTTCCACTCTTGGATTATTTAAAATAATTTTTATAGTATAAAATTTGTGTGTAATTGTGATGCAGTGGTGATAATAATAACATAAACTTAAGTAAAAACATCATGAATTGGAGGGTGGAATAGCCTCAGCTGCTCAGCAAAATATAGAAATTGTGAAGAGAATTTAAATTTACACTTCATCTTCATTTTGTTCATGTTCTTTGGATTTTACATCATCATCATTGTCATCATAAGGAGTTATCCAGTTAGGATACAGGGTTTAAATCCAGTTGTTCATACGCAGCAACCGCAGCTACAATGACTCTTGTAATGAGTGACAATATGAAGGCCGTCCATTTCCCCAAAATCCTGTCAAACCATATAAACATGGAACTGTCTGTTCCTGCATTCTGTTTTCATCAGCCAATGTTTCTATTTTAGTGAGGGCTTCTGTACAAGAATCATTAGCTGCTGTATTTTTAGGGATGACGGTGCAACATGCATCACCAAACATCACACACACCCTCCTTTCTCAGCTGACAAGTGTCATTCCACCCTTCATTGCCATCAGACTGTTTACCTGCATTTGGTCTCCTAGAGCTTTAAGAACATCTCTGGTGACATTAGTAAATCTTTGCTGGTTATAATAGATGTAATTTTATCGACTCTGTGGTTTTATTGGTTTTTATCAGAACTGGGTCACGAGAGCCATTTATTTTCATCAGGAACCCAATTGTGGTGCTCCAATAGCAGCTACAGTATATACACTTTTAGAGTCAGCCTCAAAGATGTAACTGAAAGCTTTAAAAGGGCCATAAGGGTAGTGCTGCAATTGAACCTGTGGATGAATCACGGTTTGTTGAATTCATTTAACTGTGATACTTGCCTTTCCAGGTTTGTGGTAAAACCGGGAACAATTCAATTCAATTCAATTCAGTTTTATTTATATAGTGCCAAATCACAACAAAAGTCGCCTCAAGGCGCTTTATATTGTACAGTAGATCGTACAATAATAAATACAGAGAAAAACCCAACAATCATATGACCCCCTATGAGCAAGCACTTTGGCAACGGTGGGAAGGAAAAACTCCCTTTTAACAGGAAGAAACCTCCACACAGCCACCATATATCAGCCACTTTTGATTTGGATTTTACAGCAGAGTGACAGATAGGCATTTATCTGTCCACTTAGAGTGCCATAGGTCATGCAGCCTTTTGTCATTTTTACTGTAGTAAGATAATCAGTTTGATAACAGCCCTGCATCAATAATTAAACTGAACTGAGAACTGAGGATCCAATGCACAGGTTTCTGAAGGGTCAGGAATCGGTGTCACAATAAGAACCGTTCTAGATGCCACACAGGCTGTGCATGAAAAAATTAATAGTGAAGTAGTCGTGACATTTGGGGTGGCTGTAACTCAGGCGGTAGAACAGGTCATCTACTCATCTGAAGGTTGGTGGTTTGATTCCTGGCTTCCCCTAGTCTGCATGCCAAGTATCCTTGAGCAAGATACTAACCCCAAATTGCTCTCTGATGAGTATGAATGTGTGTGTAAATTGGGTGGGTGTAAGTTAGAAAAGCACTAAGAGAATGTGCTTGTGATGTTTGGGCAGTTGTTTATCATATGGAAAAATGAGTAGAAACGTCACAGAAATAGCCACCATAGCCACTTCTCCATCAGCAGTGCACACTTGTCGGCATTGGTCCCTGTGCAGGCTAGTGTGGTGTTAGTTTCACACTGACAGGGTGACCTGTTGTCCAGGAAACTAGACTCACCCACGTGAGACTACCTGAGGTCCTGCCCCCCTCTCCGTTAAACGTGTGTGTGAGCTTTAAAGAACAGGAACCAGAGTGTTCCTCAGACCTTCATGCTGTTAATGAAGCATGAAGCACACGGAGCTGCTCTCACTGCTAACGTGTCTGTGCTGTGATAATGTAACAGCCAGAGATCATCTTAGAGCTCTGTGCACTGACATCATGAGCCACCCTGTCACACTTTAGCAGAGGTGGTGTGTGATGCTGCTGCTGTTTGTGCTGCAGGGACACACCCCATCCTTATTCCTCATTACGAACATGCTCGCGGTTCCTACCACCTGAGAGATGAGTAGAGGAGAAGAGAGGAGTGCAGTGAGCATGGCTGTGGTGCTCAGACATTAAAACTGTGGAGTCCGTCCATTGTATTGTTATAGTTTCTCCTGCATGTTCTGTTTTCTGACAGGTCAGCAGAGGATGACCCAAGACAGCTTTTATCCAATCAGGGCGCAGAAACATGTCAACCAGCATCCAGAGAAACAAGGGTGGGGAGCTGGGGGGACTTCATGTTTTTCTTTCTCAGAAATGTAGAAAATGTCCAAAAACTCCGATCTGAGTTTGTCATCACGGGGCCCTGAGTGCAGATCACTGAGGACAACATGGAGTTAAATCATTGAACCGTTTATTTCTTAAACTCTGTATTTGAGTTTTGAGTTTTTTTAATTTATGTAACTTTTACTAAAAGTTGGTAAGCTGGTGAGGGGTAATTGTGGATGCTGCTCAGGTTCGTCCTCTTCCTCTGCAACAACACTGCAGACCACACCCCACCACAGTTTAATTTCTGTCTTAAAACCTTCATCTGTTCATGATCTGAAGTCCAGAGTTCAGAGTGTTTGATTTCATGTATAGTTAATCATTTCTTCTTCCTGCTGGGATCCTTTGTCTTTTATTTCCCTGTCGTTCCTGATTGTAGAGCTGAGATCAACATAAAGCACCACTTCTGTTTCCCTCTTTCATTTACAGAAGAACATGTCTGCATGTGTTTCCGAGTAAAGTGTGCAGTGACAAAAACAGCCTGGTTTACATGTGAACACTTTAATGACAGATTTAAAGCTCAGTGCATGAATCTGAAATAATAACACACATGTACATTTCAGCCTTTGTGCAAACACACAGTTTCAGTGAGTTTTGTTGGTCTTTGAAACTATAATGGTCTCTCAGATTAATCACATTCATATATATCAGACGCTGTTTGGTTTCTTAGTGCAGCTGTTTGTGTTGGTGGAGGTCAAAGGTGTGTTCAGTGTCTCCACAAAGAGTCTGAAATCACAGGAGTCTGTGACCTGTGATTAAAAAAGGTTCTGGCTCAGGCTGAAATCAACACATTAATCCCACAAACACTGATGTACAGCACAGAGTGAAGCTTCCTGTAGTTGTGTGTGTGCAGTGTGTAGCATCCATGCTAACATAAACTCAGTGAAGCACAAAAGCTTCATATTTCAGTTTTATTGTGTTTGATTCACAAAATTGCTCTGGGCTGGTTGTAAATGACGGTCATGTGACAGGACTTTGAACTTTCTGTGTGTCGCTGTGAACCTGGAGCAGTTACACTACTGGGAGGCTGAACGTCCTCCTCTTTCCTCAGAAGTGATCTGTGGCTGGCCGGACTTCATTCCACAGATGTGCTTTAACAAAGTGTGAAGCTGAACTCTGTGACAGTGTGAGCAGTGTGAGAGTGTCAGTAGATGATCAGCAGAGGAAAGTGAGAGCTGCTGTGAGCTGAT
Source organism: Pelmatolapia mariae (assembly GCF_036321145.2). Taxonomy (NCBI): domain Eukaryota; kingdom Metazoa; phylum Chordata; class Actinopteri; order Cichliformes; family Cichlidae; genus Pelmatolapia; species Pelmatolapia mariae. The sequence continues at coordinate 28,897,913 of NC_086229.1, forward strand.
GTCCTGAAGGGCTTTTAAAGAGTCTCTGAGTTTGACAGGAACATGAAGATGTTTGTGGTGTTTGTGATCCTCCTGCACGGTAAGTACACCTTCCTCTCTCTGCTCTCATCATCATCTCTCTCTCTTTAATGTGTTGAAGTGCAGCAGGAGGAGATTTCCATCAAACACTGGATTCTGATTCAGATCAAACTAACAATCCAAAGCAGCAACTTTCAAATCACTGGATTCTTCTTGGTGGCTTTCAGATGAGCTCATGTTACAATCAGCTGCTGTGTGTGTGTTGTTGTGTAGCTGAAGCTCTGACTCACATTTCATATGTGACCAAAGGAAACTTGGTGCTGTGTGACACACTTTAGATTCTCTGCTGCTGCTTTGAACTCTTCAAACTAAAGAGCCAAACTGATGATTGACTGTGCAGCTCTGACATGGCACCAAATGTCCCTGTTATCAGCTGCTGGATGGACGTTATCAGAGCTTTTTAGTCCCACACGGATCACCAGGAGCTCCTCCTCTGTCTGCAAACAGGCTCAGCGGCTCTGATCATTCATTGGAGTCAGCACAGAGTGTGGAGACATCTAGTAGTGGTGGAGAGAAGTGCATGTAACATGTGTGTGTTGTGTTAATCAGCATGAGTAGTTAAGGGGACGTGCCTCCCTGTGCCTGATGGGAGTCCTTGTAATTACCCAGCATGCTGTGCTGTGTGTTTCATTTCTAACACTGATTTCACTGAAGAGCTTTCTGAGCTTCTTTCATTGATTCTGACCAACATACATGTTTGCTGTGGATCCACATCTGCTCTTACTGCTAATTTCATGAAGCTGTTTGAGTGGTGAGCAGTCAAAGAAGCAGGTCCTAACAGGGACATAGCAGGATATTCCTGCCTCTAAATGAGCTGTAACTGCACATATGAGCACAGCTGGTCTGCATGTAGAGAACAAAACGAGTCTGTGTGAGCTGAATTTACACCAGTCTGTTTGTGTTCCTGTTATTTTGGCCCTTGGACAAATTAAAATGTATTTAAGCTTAAATGAAAGTGCACTTATAAAAATGCTGTAAAATCACAGTCCTGCTGATTTTCCTTTGGTGGACACCAAACATTTTTATCTGAAGGTGAAACTTTGCAGTGACCTGAGTGTGTGCTGTTCTCTGGCATCTCTCTGAATCATGTTGACCTGCTTGATGTTCTTGTCTATGGTCATGAGGATCTTATCTTCCATCCCTGCTTCTGTTTCCTGCTCACAAACCTGCATCCATCTCAGCGTCTAAACTCAAAGTCAGCAGCAGCTTCTTAGCTGTCTCTGCCCTCATAGCCCTGATCATAGGGAGCTCTCAGGGCCTCTTAGATCATTTCAATATGTACATGGAAATCTGTCCTTGTCTCTGCTGCCGTAGATCCTCTGAACTGTGACAGAGGTCTCACTCTGGAGGAAACTCTCAGCACTTTCCAGCAGCTCCTCCATCATGGAGGACGTTCCCTCACTGTAACAGGTGGAGGAGAGAGGAGAGGAAGCACAGTTGGATCCTCTGAGGAAGAGGAGCGTTCCTACAAACCACATGATCACATGACCAGAGGACAAGCATGTGTAGAAACACATTAAAGTCAGCCTGTAATAGAGATGGACCGATCCGATATTACATATCGGTATCGGTATCGGTCCGATACTGACGTAAATTACTGGATCGGATATCGGCGAGAAATAAAAAATGTAATCCAATCCATTAAATATCAAAAAAGCACCTCACAGAACTTGCGACACGGCGTAATTCGGCTCATAACCGTAGCATGTCAGAGCAGTATGCATCACGTGATAGAGCGGCTGTGTGTATTTGTAGCCTCGCTACCAAACCAGCATTTCATCTCCGAGGAAGTTATCCCAGAGAGAAGTAAAGCAAGTGTGTAAGTTCATCTGTGAATGTTTGTGAAGCGTTCCCACGTTAAGCTTAACAACCGATATATGGAGCATCCTGGTAACTGTGCAGGCGCGGATCTAGCAAAGTTTAGCCAGGGGGGCCGATAGGGCATTAACAGGAAAAGGGGGCACAAAGACATACTTTTCTTTCTTATTCTCATTTAAAATGTCTAGCTTTGAATAAATAATTATCTGAATCTTACACCCAAAGTTTTAATCTGATGTAAAATATATAGAAATCCATTACTGTATATAGTAACTGTTAAATGTCTAATATACCCTAGTAAGCTATAGTACTTTTTCCTTTGGGAAGATACCATCTGTGAATACCATCTGGGAGGAGGTGTTGGCCGTTGGGATCTGGGATGCGGGGCCTCCCTGCTGCTGCGGAGCCTGGGGCGGTCTGCTTGCCTCCACCCCAGGGGAAAGGGTAACATCTCCTGGGTCTAGGTGCCGTTTCCCCCTCTGGGGGCGAGGGTACCTGGACCCGGGGTATAGAGTATGTTTGGGAGTGTGATTGTGTGTACATGTACATTTAGGCCAGAGGGGCCGATGGCGCGATATGGCAGCCTCGCCTCTGTCAGTCTGCCCCAGGGCAGCTGTGGCTACAGCAGTAGCTTGCCTACACCAGTGTGTGAATGTGAGAGTGAATGAATAATGGAATTGTAAAGCGCTTTGAGGGCCCCGAAAAGCGCTATATAAATGCAATCCATTATTATTATTATTATTATTATTATTATTATTATTATTATTATCCTTACGTTGGGTGAGTGCTAAGTATTTGTATATGTGTGCATGAGGGTGGGAATGCATGTTTGTGTCTGTGTCTATATGGCTACGTTCACACTGCAGGCGAAAGCGCATCAAATCCGATTTTTTTTAAACCTATGCGACCCTTATCCGATCATGGTATGACAGTGTGAATGGCACAAATCTGATATTTTCAAATCCGATCTAGGTCACTTTCGTATGTGGTACTGAATCAGATACATATCCGATGTTTTAGAAAGCGACTGCTGTTTGAACAGTCATGTCGCATTAAATCCGTCTTTTACGTCACTGACACAAGACAGACGCCAATTATCAGCGCCGGAGAAGCGCCTGAGAAGACATCGCGAATGCTTCCTGGCCATCCAGTGTAGATGTTAGTGAAACTGTTGGGAAGACAATGTGAACATTTTATTTATACTGTAACTGAGTTACTTTTGATAGAAGTAACTAGTAATGTAACTAAGTTACTAATTTAAAGTAATTTACCCAACACTGGTAATGACCCACGCCATGTTTCATACTTTATGTGGTGACTCACATGATCAATAGTGGATCAATCACCCTCAGCACCACCTCCAAGGTGACAGGAGTAACATACCTGAGACTCTCCAGGTATCACATGAGAGCAGAAACATCTTCCAAGAACAAATGAAGACCCTTCTTTAAGGTTGGTTCAATGATTGCTCATAGGCTGAGATACACAAACACAGGATCTACCACTAATCACATCACACTCATAAAAAGCATGACTACAATTTAATAGTTTTTATTATGATTTTTTTTTACTGATTTAACAATAAAAGTAAAATAAAAAAATACAAAACAGATTCCCACTCATGTCACCATCTCCCACTTTTACTATTTAATTGTTTATTATTTAAAATTTTGATAGATTCAACATAGATAATTTAAAAGAAATATTAAAGAGTCATATTTGACTTCTTTTCTCATGAGTACATGAGACATATCATAAATCACATTGATAATAGGCTATGTCAGATCTCAAATGAATGAAAGCTTTGACTTAAGTGAAAGTTAATGACAGGTGATGATATTACTCTTAATTTATTAAGGCTGTTCCATAACTCACATTATGTTATTAATCTGTGGCAGATCTTATTACTGCCTCATGAATCAGATTTAAACAGGATTGAACTGAAAGCCTTTTTTGTCATTATACATAGTATAACGACATTAGAAACAGCTCTATAAAAGGGCAAACATGCTTTAGCACATTAAAAACTATTGTTACACCCCAGCCCAGGGAAACCTGGCGTGCAACATACGGAAAATAAAAATAAGGAGAACTGCCCCCACACTCCCTGCTCTCAAGGAAGACGAACCAAAAACACAACTGCCACGGATTTCACAACAGCCAGTCAGTTTATTAAGGCCCAAAAGGTAGCGGGCGTCAGGGTGAGCATGGCCAAAACAACAAACCAAAAACTCTAGAAATGAAATGCAGCTGGCTTACCTTTACAGAAAACCCCAAAAGAAAATTACAGGTGTCTTACCTGCCTCCCTAACCTAAAACAGGAGAAAAGGTTCCCAAAGAAAAATGGCTTCTCACCCCTACAGCTACCGAGTAAAATTAAATATTGACAACTATTTACATCAATATACAACACTATTTACAACATGGAAAAAGCTTCCAGAATACAAATTCACACGCAGCCACATGCACAGTTCATTGGGAACAGGAAGTAGGCGGGGGGGGGGGGGGGGGGGGGGGGGACGTGCCAGTTGAGAAGGGTCCTCATTTATAGCCGGCCTCTCCCAGTCCTCCACCAATGGTCAGCCTCCACCTGGAACTCACATAGCAGCAATAACACAGGACACAAACTATGCCACCCTCTGGTGTGGCAGACAAAAAACACAGTACAACAATATCCATAACACTGAATCATAACATACACCCTCCAGCCCTGGTAAAAACGATGTTTTATAAGGAAAACGCTCAAAAGCACTCTCCGTCTGTGAGCAAAGACAACACCAAAAAAAACCCACCCTTTCCTATTGGTCGAAAAATGTACCATGTCGACCAATCAAAACATGATATGGCAACATGGCATTTAGTTGTTTAGGAAGGGGGGAAGTTTTAGGAGTGACAGCGGTGGTTTGAGATGTGAGAGATTTGAGACGTTTAGCGCAAATCTTGTGTAGTCAGTGTGTAGTGTAGTCAATAGTTTTGTTGTGTGTGTCAGAACAATGAGGCGACTGCTGAATGTTACAGGTGTTACAGGAGTGATACATCTCCTGTTGTCAGGCCTGCAGGTATCAGGCTGTTGTTCTCCTTTATCTCATAGTGGACAGAAATTAGTTTTTGGAGTGGCACAAATAATTTGTGTGGCATCAAATTTGATGCAGAACAGCTGATTGTTCTGTAAATAGTTTGAAATGTTTATATAAAAAAACGCCTTGGCTGCATTTTTAGGTAAACAGCTGCAAAAAACTTTGTTGTTTGCAAAACTCAGTAACTTTTTTGAAGAAGTAACTATATAATTAATTGCCCAACATTGGTCATTATATACTGTATTTTGCAGACAGAGAGTTACAGACTCTCTCCCAGACCACAGACTCATACTCATAATTAGAGATGGCACGATACCACTTTTTTATGTCCGATACCGATATCATAAATTTGGATATCTGCCGATACCGATATGAATCCGATATAGTGTGTTTTTTAATCAATAAAACTGTTTTTTAATATCTTGCTGCATTTTGTATAAGTTCAAACTCAAGTTTTTTTTTTAAAAAAACACTAAAGCTATTCTGTTATACCTGTATGCAAGAAATACACTGCACCCAAAATATTTCATAGTTCAGCAATACTGATCAATCTAATAAACTTGAACCTACACCATCCTCCGTATTCTGGTATTTTAAAGAGTAAGCAACCTAACTAATAGGGTTGCAAACTCCCAGCAAAAAAAAAAAAAGGGAACCACCCCCCGCCCTCCTCCTCATGATGCTTAATTGACGTAATCAACTTTAATTTGATGCAGTGTGAAAGAAAAAGCACAGAAATCAATTATTTTTCAAGAATAATTAAATAGATTCAACATCTTTCTTCAACAGAACTGCAGACTGCACAGATGGTATCTTCTCAAAGGAAAAAGTACTATAGCTTACTAGGGTATATTAGACTTAACAGTTACTATATACAGTAGTGGACTTCTATACATTTTACATCAGATTAAAACTTTGGGTGTAAGATTCAGATAATTATTTATTCAAAGCTAGACATTTTAAATGAGAATAAGAAAGAAAAGTATGTCTTTGTGCCCCCTTTTCCCTGTTCATGCCCTATCGGCCCCCCTGGCTAAACTTTGCTAGATCCGCGCCTGCACAGTTACCAGCCGTCAGCTACGTAGAAAAAGGATCCTGGTGTAGAAAGTAATATTAAATATATTCTAACAACAGCTTATCAAGGTTAAACGTGCTGCTGTTGTTCAGCCGCTGGTTTCCTCTTTCTGGCGCGAATTGGGCGATAAAAAAAACAAGAGAGACGGACTCGCGACAGAAAAGCCGATCAGCTGATCATTAAGCAGTTGAAGTAGCAGCAGGAGAGGGAGGGAGAGAGAGAGGCAGTTGCTCCATATATCGGTTGTTAAGCTTAACGCTGGAACGCTTTACAAACATTTAGAGATGAACTTACACACTTGCTTTACTTCTCTCTGGGATAACTTCCTCGGAGATGAAATGCCTGTTTGGTAGCGAGGCTCCAAATGCTCAACCAGACCGCCGACAGGTCTCGCACAGAGTCCTATCACGTGATGCATACTGCTCCGACGTGCTACGGTTATGAGCCGAGTTACGCCATGTCGCAAGTTTTGTGAGGTGCTTTTTTGATATTTAATGGATCGGATTACATTTTTTATTTCTCGCCGATATCATTGTAAGTGGGCTAAAGCAGTTAATTAAAAGTATTGGGGAATTTGTGTGTTCACTCAGACACATGAAAAATTAGAGGGAACATTGGTCAGCAGGTTCTCGATGGTGGATCTGTAGAAGGTCACCAGCAGCGGGGGGTGTAGTTGTTCTTTCCTGAGCACCCTTAGGAAGTATAGCCGCTGGGCCTAGTTGGTAATAGTCTGTACGCCTTGCCACACCTGTCTGGGGTCGTTAAGATGTTCCACTATTCTCCTCTTGTATTCTGCTTTGGCTGTTCTGATGCCCCACCTCAGGTTGGCTCGAGCGGTGCTGTACAATGCTCTGTCACCCGACCCGGAGGCTGTATCACGGGCCCGGAGGAGCATACAGATCTGGCTCGTCATCCAAGGTTTCTGATTCGGGAACACCTGGATGCGCTTTTCCACAGTGACGTTCCCAATACAGTAATTGTGGTAAGACAGTACCGTATCTGTAAATGTTGCCAGATCTTCATTGTAGAAGACATCCCAATGTGTGTGTTCAAAGCAGTCCTGCAATCGGGGGAGAGCGACCTTGGGCCAGGTGGTGATGGTCCTCTTTATGGGCTTTGTTTGCCGGCTGAGGGGGGTGTATGCTGGGTGGAGGAGAAACATCAAGCATGCTCTGTAAGCGTGCTTGATGTTGGAATACACATGATCCAGAGTGTTTTCCCCTCGTTGAGCATTTTACATGCTGGTAAAATTTTGGTAAAGCAGTCTTGAGATTTGCCTTATTAAAGTCCCCTGCTATGATGTGGATGGCATTAGGATGGGCGCTCTGGTGAGAAGTGTTGGCATTTAGCAGCAGAGAGAGAGCTGTGTTTACATTAGCGTCCGGTGCTACATAGACTGCCGTGATTATTACAGCACTTAGCTCTCTAGGCAAAAAAAGAGGGTCTGCACCTCACCATCATGAACTCCAGGTCAGAAGAGCAGTGTCTGTCAACAACAGTGCTGTTGTTACACCAACCTTTGTGCACGTAGATGTAGAGTCCCCCTTCCTGTTAACTTCCTGTTCAACCGAAAGTAAACTTTGTGTGTGGGGGTGTTTGGAAGCTGCAGGTCTGTCCAGCTGTGGGTTTGTTGGGTCAGCAGAGGATTTAACGGGACTTTGTGTCGGTTTGAGTTGCTTTTAAAGAAGGATGAAGACGCTGGTGGTGTTCCTGCTCCTTATGAATGGTAAGTCTCTGTTTAACCTGCAGCAGCTCCGCAGACAGTCCTCTGTGAGCGGAAGTGTTACACTCAGGTAAAGTAGCCTCATGTCTGCGCTGTTCTGAAAAACGTCCTACTTTGTGAAAATATCCTGCCTTTGCGTAAATTTATAGTCATGTCTATCAATTGATGGAAGATTGGACTTCCCCCCTGATCCTTTGATTCTGACCTGGAACAAGAAATGACTCCGAGACGAACGCTTATTCAATTCGACAATTTTATTCACCATGTACAAAAGCCTGCTGCAGATCCGACGGGCACTTATACTTTTTCAGAGTTCCTCATTCAGCATCTCCCTATCCTGTTTTCTTAATACTCTGTGTTCTTCATGCACAGTTTCAATAAAAAACATCTTTGTATGGTTTCTGCCCCAACTTCTATTTCTACTTTCTCTGCACATGCTCACACTTCCTCTATGTGTGGGTGGCCTTTACATGAACTCTCTATGCACCTTAAGCTTCGCTACTAAGTTCTGTTTTCCATTCTACGCTGATCTATACCTTTCTTTATACTTCTCCAGTGCTGTTAGACACTTGTTAATGCTTGTTTTGCACCCTTTCCTGTAAGTGTTACTTCCTGCCTGACTACTTCTCTTTTAGAGCTACACAGAAACCTACCCTTACAAGAAGGCCTGACCTTAAGATAACCCTCTCATACTTCAATGCAACAATATTCTATTGCTAATCTTTATAATGCAGCAATCTAATGCTACTGAGTTATAAAAGGTTTCCACACAATCCGTACTACCTTATCAGAAAATACGTCCTTACGTGATTTATGCCTCCATCGTACATATCTATAGGTAGGTCGTTCTGATGGCCAAATCACTATCAAAACGTGCTTCCTGCACACATTCATCTAATGTTAACACAGAATACAAGAAGAAATGGAGGGGAAAAGACAGCTGTTTTTATTAGAACGTTTTACATGTTTTCCTCATTTTTTTTTTGCATTTCTATTCAAGATTGCTCTCTTTATATTTTGCACATTCAAAATGTGCCCATCATTGGCAAGAATCACACTGCACCTGGAAAGGAAAAATTAATGGCTCATATTCTTTTTGGTAAATACTTTAGATAACATTTTAAACATGATTAGCAAGCAATGATAATAAGACTTGTGTTGTTGTGGTTTTTTTGACCATTTCAATCATGCTGCGGTCAGCATCAGTGTCATAGTCCTGGGTCATTGGCCCAGCATTTTGTGTTTATTATTATTATTGTTATTATTATTACCATCATTATTATTATGTTATGTTCTGTCTATATGTATTTGGGGTTGGATGTTCTAGGTCTTTGGTTATAGTTATGCTCCCGGTCAATTTCGTGTTCTTGGTTTTGTCAGTGTATACTTCCTGTTTTACTTCGTAGTCCCATGTGTGACTCCTCTGTGTTCCGTTTTGTGCTCTCCCTGTCTCATCTGTGTAATTAGGATCAGCTGTGCCTCCCTCCGGTTTGCTGTTTTGTGTTCCTCAGCATGTGTATATATAGTGTCTGGTTACCTGTGTTCCCCGTAGGTTCGTCTGTGTTATTCTGCGTCATTTAGTCATCTCTGCGTCTCTCTGCTCCACATCCTGCTCTCTGTTTCCAGCTCTCTATTCCCTGCGTACCTCCTTATGTCTTTCCCTGCGTGTGACCTTGTGAGTTATGGTTTCGTGTTTTGTCATTATTAGTTTTCCCCCAGTTTAGGTTTATGTTCGGTTCTGCCTTCGCCTTTGTTATTGTGCACTGTAAATAAACTCACTCACACCTCCGCCGCTGTCTGCAACTTGGGTCTCATTCACTCCACCACACGACTGCTGCCCCAGACGTGACAATCAGCATGCAACACAGAGCAAACAATGCAGTAGTCCTCGGTGTTACCTAAAACACATTCATTTTTATTTGCTGTTGTTCAAACATTATTTCTTTAATTGATAAAAATATAAATAAATTAAAAAAAAACAGATTTTCATTTAATTTGTAACAAATTAAATATATTTTTCACAAAGTGCAGCTTTAATAAAAAAATAATAATAATCTGTTTATAAAGCACTATTTAAATTGGAAGTACACACTCTAACATGATAAGGACATTACTGGACTTACCTCGATGTTCAAGTAGGATGCAAGCTATCTCCATTCGCTCCAGCACAACTGCTTACGTAGTGGTTAACACCCCACTGACTTCTCCAAAAGCAAGATAGTCTTCTACAAACTGTGAGATTTATCATATTTATAATGTAAACTCTTAATTATAGTTTACAATAAATTGAATCATTTGAATAAGTGCTTTTAACAGTAAAACTCCGCAACTGCTGGAATCCTGTTGCTTATTGTGTTGGAGAGTCTGCAACTGCCACTCCAGGGTGTCTTCATGCCCTCGCATCCTCAAGAAATTCCTAGTTGAAAAAGCAATTCATAATGAAATGAGAAATGTTTTTTCAAACAATAATACCTCAGTATCATACATACCTCCAGTTGCGCAGAATTTTCCTGTCATAACAATATTAATTCCCCCTGAGGTCTAGAAATGTTGACAATCTAAAGAAAATAAATAAATTAGAAAGTAAAATAGTTTTTGCCAATGAAAACCAATTTAATAATAACACATTCATCCAGAAACTGCTTCACAACAAATTACGCTAATTAATAACTAAATGAACACATACCACAAGAATCCAGTGTGAACCAAAGTTCACAGGGCAGAGCCACATGTTTCAACTGGGAACTTTATCTGTGGGATTGGAAGTTTAGAATAACTTTTATTTACTTAGGTACCATGCGTCTCAGGGTGATTTCAAATATAGTTACTGTCACGACTCGGGCAGCAGTCGTGTGATGAATAAATGAGGACCCAAGATGCAGACCGTGATGGAGATGCGAGTGGAGGTTTATTTACAGTGAAAATAACAGAAGTGAGGGCAGGACTGAACATAAACCTAAACTGGGTGAAACTAACAAACAAACCTGGAACATAAGGTCAGCGGGAGAAACTCAGAGATGGCAGATGAGGACGGCAGAACAGGGAGACGTAGGGAAACATAGGGAATGGACACAGACGACGCGACCAGGAGCACAGGCAGACACGCAATATAAATACACACACCAGGTAATTAGGAAATGGCAGACAGGAGGGGACACAGCTGGAACTGATGGACATAACAAGACACAAACCTACAAAGTAAAGCAGGAAACTCACAGACTGTTTTACACAACCAATTGGGGACACGAACAGAACACAAAGGAGAGACACAGGTAGGAATGAAAGAAACACACAACTCAAACCCTAAGAACAAATACAAAATCAGAATAAACTAGAAAAAGGATAATAATAAACTTAAAGCGCTGGGTCACCGACCCAGGACCATGACAGTTACACTCGTGGTCCTAAGGCCAAAAAACCGCCATGCCCTATAAAATTGTATATTAATATTTTTCCACTTTAACTGAGTCACTCTTTTAAAACTACTTCTGCCTAAAATATTCATATCAAGTATTAATTATATATTTTGGGGTTTCAACCCTTTAAATCCCAGTGTCTTTACATGAGCGCACTGTTATTTTAGCCGAAAAAAAAACAAAAACCTTAAATATTTTTTATAAAATACATTTCAAGTAATATTTTATTGTTATTATGATTAGGCCTTTATATTGGTCAAAGATTGGCACCAACACTGAGTTTGATCCATCAGTATTTTATTTGCAGGGGCACATTTAATGCATGCTTCAAATGTGGAAAAATGGCGGACAGATAAAAAAACATTACAAATTTAAGGCCAGTAGTCTAAGATGAAATCCTAACGTTAAAGGAATGAGTTAGTTTTTGTTATAATAAATTTGGACTGAAAAATGAAAAATGTTTATCATGGTTTTCATTGGGGCAAAGTTCAAGGGGGACGAATACTTTTGCAAACCACTGTACTTGTAACACTCCGAATTATTACCTCAGGTTTTTCTCTTCACATTTTCTGTAATATGACAAATATTTTACTGTCAAGTTACCTGTGACATCGAAAGTATCTATTTAAATTTAACCACCTCCATTTGCAATAATGTGACCAAAAGTTACATTAACGTCTTTTCAACTCACTTATGAGGTGCAAAATACTTATGCATCCAAGTTTCATTTTTTTCTCTTGAATCTCAGTTACCCATTACGTTACAAATACATCACTATATTTTTGACTCTGACAACACAGAAAACAGAAAAACATATTTTAAGTGATGTTTTCTTCAGCAAATTTTTACTATGTCCACCTCTGATTATCACTTATTCACTCTTAAGTAAAACATAGCCAGCAATGCTCCTGAGATAAAGAATTAAATCTTTAACTTTTGTTGAGTAAGATTATAAGTTTTATTCAATTACTTTTTTTTATCACCTCTTGCAGCATGTTCCTGATGCGCTTGATCTTAATTTTTGCATCACCTCCTTCTGAAGAGGCCAGGGAATACTGGTCCAGTTTTTATGAATGTTATTTCCAAGTTAACAGTGGTGATCCTTTACAATTCATTATTCATCTGTGGAAAAAGAAGAAGAAGAAGACACAATTAAATAGTACAAAATGTTAATGTAATACACAATGTCACCTGAGCAATGGCGGTACATTAGCTAAAATCCAATACAGTGCTGTAATTTTGTGCTTTTTTTCTTGAGGTACCAAGTGGATTACACACTTCAAACTCAGAGGGAAATGGCTGGACTCTCTCCTGATAACAATTTATTGTACCCTGACAAGTGAAAAATTTTAATTATAAGTGGAAAAACTGACAATGTACTCTCTTATTTGTGAGGCACGTTTGCTAGCTAAAAGAAATGGCTAGCTAACCTTTTTAAAAAACAAAAAAACAACAACAACTCTACTCTGCTAAATTATGATTAAAGCCATCAAATTTCAGGTCTTTAAAGATGACATTTTAAAGTGTAAATATAACTTGTAATTCATCTATTTAGAATTCAGTAGTGATGTGCGATACCACTGATTTCCTTTCCGATCCGATACCAAGTAATACTCAGGGTGGTATCGACGATACTGATCCGATACCGATACTTTGTACAAAAACTTATTTTATTTATTGTATCTCAAATTATAGCTTCATAATAATTACAGGACATCAGATTACTTGTTTTTATCACTTAATAATGCAGGGTTCATCATATAGAAATAAAAAAACTGAAGTTGTGCGCTATTTGAACACCTTGCCTGCCTGCAGCACTAAAGGACTCCGTGAGAGACGTCTGTCTCGCCCTAGCAGCACCTGTCCCTCTCCTCCTCTTCAGTTCGTCTCAACATACGCTCGTCATATTCTGTGATATGATTTACTCTGAGGTGTTTGACAAGGTTAGTGATGTTGCCACAACCATACATGCCAACCCTCCCGATTTTTCCAGGAGAATCCCGAATTTCAGTGCCCCTCCCGAAAATCTCCCGGAGCCACCATTCTCCCGAATTTCTCCCGATTTTCCACCCGGACAACAAAATTGAAAAACCATATTGCAGAATTCATAGCGCGGCCCAGCCAATTCCAGTTTCCAACAATGACGACAGCTACTTAGTTTTAATATTACTCTTATTTCTCTTTCTGGGTCGCAAAAAAACTTTTAACATATTTTCAGGTGAGAATGTAGCTGTGTAAACTTCAAATATCTGAGCCGATCGACACATCGTTTTCAAACCCCCGCGGTCTTTCACTACTTAAACATGATGCATAAGTCACTTTCATAACTTAAAAATGTTATTGTTTGGCTTTTTCAGTGTTTTATTTGTTCGTGAGTAAATCGGTTTTAGATTAAAGTTATTAGATTAGATTAAATTAAATTTAACTTTATTAATCCCTCAGGAGGGTTACTCCAGGGTTTTCACACAGCTGAATAAACGTCAAACAGAAAACTGATTAAACGAAGTGTGAGACGGTCGAGAGTTTACGCCAGCGCCCTGTTATATTTTAGATAGCAAAGAGCAGACGGCAGTTTCACTCCACCGACGGATCTCGTGCCGTACTACCCGGCTTTCTTTAGACCGCGACGGCCGGGTCCTCAGGTGGAAGCAGCCTCTGAATTTGGACACCCCCGCTGTTTCCAGACATTTAACGTATTTTATCCGATAAATAAACACTGTAAAATGTATTTATCCCCCCCCCAACAGCCCTTTTGAATATCTCCTTAGTATGGCCACAACACCTCACGTTTTTGCCACATGTATCGCAAACCACGTCTCAGTTTTTGTGGAGGTAAAATACGTCCGCACATGACTCTAATTACGCTCAGCCATTGTTGTGAGTGCGCACGCCAAGGGGCTGCGAGACAGACAGCCGTATTTCCGCACATGACTATGAAAGGCGGAAGATGAAGTAGTTCCTTTGAATGTAGACAATCCGAATGTTATAGTTTCTTTCCACTGTGTTCCTGTTAATGATAAACTACAAATTTACCCTAAATTACTAAAATATCGATATTTTAATGTGAGAATCGATTCTAGAACATAAATGATTGGTATCGGAGGAATCGATATTTCAGGATCGATCCGCACATCACTAGAATTCAGTGCTTTGTTAACTTACCCAACACACTCTCGGGAAAACACACCTCTACTCCCACAAAGCGAGAAGAATGCTGTTGTGCCCGTGATGATACAAACATATGCTACGGGGTTGCCCTGTGCTGCATGCATGGTCTCATACAAACCTATGACTAACCAAAGTAACCACCAAAGTGACAGATTTAAGTAATAACAGAAAAAAATACCATGCCTTTTACTTTTGTAGAGTAACAACTCAAATAACAGGCTAAGGCTAAGTTTCAGTTTACATCATGTAGCTGCCATTGTCAGACTAAACTTACACAGTAAACTTATAGAACTAGTACATAATAATAAAAGAGTATAAAACAAGAAACTTACCAGGTAGTGTTGCCAACCTCTGTTTCTTCTTTTGCTTTTAACGGTAGTTTCAATTATTATGTTATGGTCCAGTGCGTGGCAACTCAAACGTGAAGGATGTTTAAACTCGCTTTTACATGTTACACAAACTTAATATTTTTTGTTATTGATTGATCACAAAAGTATTTTGTTCAATGTACTCAAACATTTAACCCATATGGAAAAGAAATAGAAAAAACTTATAAAAGACTTGCATCAGATTTGGCTTGCTTCATATAGTAAATCATATAAGGCTTATATGATTTACTCATGAAAGTGGCCACTTCCTAATTACTTTCATATATTGTTTTAGGAAGTATCCAAAAAATACAAGTTTCATTTATATAATTTTTCAAGGGACCTTATATCTGTTTTCACTCTCGTATGCCTTTCATACAAGTTTCACACAAGACCGATACAGACTTTATAAGATTTATATATATCTTTTCCATATGGGAAATTAAGGAGGTGATTTTTAATTTTGTGTTGCACTGACTTTTAACATTGATTAGTCAACTTACGGAAACGTGTACATGTAGACAACTTACTTTTTTAAGCAGAAAAATGCTTTTTTGTTAAGTTCTACCTACAAACAGCATGATTATTTTTACAGGCTGTGATCAGCTGACCTGCTGCTCTTTGTCATTCATATGAATCTCTGCTACACTTGATGTAAGCTAACTGTGGCCATGAAACCACAGCCACTGTGCACCAGTCAGACACTGTTTTTTTTTATTTAAATCCATCAGCAGAAATGACCTGACACTAAAAAATATTACTCCCTTTATGCCTGCTCCCCTTCAGCAGAGCTAGCTAGACGCTGAATTACTGCAACTAACAACACGTGCAGTCGTTCAGGTGTTGTGGCAAAAACAAAAACAAAAAAAACCCCTTTAACCACTTTTAACCCCTGACTTTGACACATCTTTTTATGTGATATCTCCTGGTGATTAATAAATGAACAGGATTTACTTTGATGTGTTTCTGGTCAGGCTTAAATCGGTTAAAGGGTCTCAGTGATGAAATACTAATAATAACTCCACAAAGTATCGAGTCTGTTTTGAAAATGTAAGGAGTAGAAAGTTCAGATATTTGTTTAAAATTGTAGGGAGTAAAAGTAAAAAGGAGTCACAAAAAAGTACTCAAGTCCAGATAGCTGAAAAGTTTACTTAATTATTTACTGCGCAACCCTGGAGATGAGAAGTTTTTATTACTCACATTATGTAAATTAACTAGCTGTTGATGTTAAAGTGTTAGAATTGTCATCAGTTACTATGAATCTATGTAATCAATATACACTAATAATGTACCATTACACAGTATTAACTAGGGATGGGTATTGATAAGATTTTAACAATTCCGATTCCATTTTGGATTCAGTTTAACGATTCGATCCTTTATCGATTCTCTTATCGATTCTTTTGAAAAAGGAGAACACTAAGGTCGATTAGCTTAGAACTTTGTTTTATAGCTTCTCTTTGAACAAGATAGAAATTTAGGAGTAATATGGCGTTACAAACCCAACAGTGCAATCTCAAGAGAACCAGCCTTCAATGGGGTGTCACAGGGTCCCCAGGAAAAAAAAAGCAAATGTAAAATAATAAAATAAATATTCTTCTGTACTATAACATAAATTATTCTGTAGCAATTACACAAGAATATCCAGTAATGTCCCTGCCTACAATTAAACACCTTCACTTACCGAAAATCGGGGGCATCTGCTGTGACAAATGGGTGCAAGGCTTTGACCACAAACTTAGTCACTGCTCGGTGACATTCGTCTATCCTGGCCTGAAAGGAGACGCTACCGGTAGACTGCAGCGAGAACTGCCAGCATCTGAGCCAGCCAGACTCTGTCTCTCTCATCACGGTCACCTAAATGCACAGTAATGGCAGGTTTTGTAATAAAGCAGATCGCGCGTGTTTTGTGAGCAAATGCTTTTGCAGATTCGTAGTGTTTCCTCCCTTAAGTGAAATACCTACTTTGCAAGTATTGCAAGTTGCCCTGTTGTCATCCGTTCTCGTAAAGTATAAACAAACTTTTGAGCGTTTGAGCCGCCATGTTTCCTGCCAGGTAAATGACGCTCCGCAACGTGGTGATGTCATTCGGGGCGACTGGAATCGATAAGGGAATCGTTTGTGTTGCCTCCCTAAGATGATGACCAGAGGGGCAACTGGTTTCCTGTTCAACAACGTGTGGTGCTGTGATAAAGAATAGAAAAAGGGACACACGTTGAGCTGATGTCAGTTTCACAACAGGAAGGTTTATTCTTCACAACAGCTTAGAACAGCTTCAGGTATCACCATACTAACTGCAAAGAAATGGCCTTATGTTTCAGTCCAGTTTACCATACATGGCCACAGTTCCCTGAGCTAGAGACTGTATAAATCTCTCAATACAACTTTGACAAAACATAAACAAAATGTTGCTTAAATCCATTGATAATATCAGATCCACAATGTATCACAATAAACACATTTGTTTTACAAGAATAAACAAAACACAATAGTGTACTCTGTACTTCATTTTTAACTACATTTACAAACATCATAAAATTAACTCGTTTTTAAACATTTTAATTCTCGTTCAGCACTAACTTATTTATGTGAAATGTATTTCCACTGTACTGACAATATAACTTCTGTTTTTTTAATATACAGCTATTTTACTCTTTACAAGAAAATAATGTCTTTGACATAAAACAAACATTCACTGTTCTTATACAACCTACAACTATATAAAGTGCAATGCTCCTTTAACAGCGTTCACTACTACTGTGCAGTCAGCATTGATCAAACAGTTTCCTTATAACACTCTATAAATGTCTTTGTATTAAACCACAGACTTGTTCTTGTAACCACAACATCAACCACAAGAATAAAACATAGTATAAAACCGATTTATCAGAGTACATAATACATTAAGAGTTCACAGTCCAGAAGTCTCTCACAGGTCAGATTAGCTTCCCCACACACACTCAGTATCCCACATTAGCCCAGTCCGCTAGCATTAGCATCATTTAGCCTGCAGCCTTAACCCACAATTCAGACACAACTCAGAACGAATCCATTTCTTTAGCGAGTTGCGCTCATTACCCACATAAACAACATCCTCTGTTTGTAAGGTCTGCAGTATACATTCATTTAAATGCATTTACTAACCTGTGATAAAGAATAGAAAAAGGGACACACGTTGAGCTGATGTCAGTTTCACAACAGGAAGGTTTATTCTTCCTCTGTGCCCCAAAACGCTACTCGATACCACTGCGCGTAATGCGCCCTCTAGCGGCTGGATGCAGAATAGCATTGTAAACTGACAGGTACACAAATACAATCATAACAAAAACCTTCAGGGGGGGGCTGTTTTCCCCAGTTTATTTCTGATACCAGATTTTACTAGAAAGCTATTTTCAACTCTCTACACTCTCCCCCACTTAAAAGAATGTCTCCTGACATTTGTTTCTTCATGTGTGGACCCATCAGTGTATGAGTGTGAAGTCATTGTGGTAGTACGGCTGGGAATAGATGGGGTGAAAGAATGATGGGACGCTGTGTGTCCACATCCAGGGTTGCCTAGCCGAAAGGGTGTTCATATCTGCCCTCCAGTGACAGTATGATGGCTGACCCAGTGCGTTGTACGTGAGTCTTTCTGCTGGTCTCCCCCTCCTCTGTGACCTCCTTACAAAGTCATTTTCTCTATTTTCTCCATCCCTTTCCTCCATGTCTTTTTCTGCTAACTCCTCAGCCTCTACAACATCTTGCTCTCCCCCATATTCTGGCCTGTCAAGTGGACAGAACTCTCTCGCTGTCGCACGTAGCTTGGGCTCGCTTTGAGGATTCTGCTTCGGAATGACAGTTTCCTGTTGCTGAGGGTGCTCCTGTTGCATGGCAGGTCCTTGTTGTTGAGGGTTCACGAGTCTGTAGCATGGAATCTTGCTCCGGAGGCCATGGTGGTAGGTATAACTATCTTCCTCATCAGAGCTACTTGTCGCTGTTTCATTGACATCTCTTACAGGTTGTCTTTGCCTTTTTGCTTTTGTCTTTTCTTCCACAGGAAGTTCTTCCTCAAAAGGTAAGTCGTTTACTGGTAGTAGGAGGTTTCTATGAAGAACCCGCATGGCTTTACTACCTCTCTCTGGCTGTACCTTATAGACTGGTCCATCTCCCAGTCTCTCCACCACGCGATGTACTACCTTCTCCCAATAGGCGCGCAGTTTTCCTGGCCCTCCTCTCTCTGACAAATTTTTCACCAGTACTCTGTCACCTGGCTGGAGAGTGGTACCTCTTACATGTCTGTCGTACTGCTTTTTGCTTTTGGCTGAGGACTGTCGGCTGTTATTTGCAGCTATTTGGTAAGCGACTCGCATCCTCTCAGCCCACTTTTGAACAAACGTTTGGTGGTTTTGTGCCTCAGTGTCTTTCCCTTGGTGAAAAAGTAGGTCAACTGGTAGCCGTGGAGCCCTGCCATACAAGAGAAAAAATGGAGAGTACCCTGTTGCGTCATGCCTTGTGCAATTGTAGGCATGCACGATCTGAGGCAGATGATCTTTCCATTCACTCTTTTTCTCTTCTTGTAGGGTGCGCAGCATTTGGAGAAGTGTACGATTTAATCGCTCCACTGGATTGCACTGAGGATGATAAGGAGTGGTGCGTGAGTGTGCAATTCCTGATAGTTCTTGCAGTCTTTGGAACAGGCTGTTTTCAAACTCACGTCCTTGGTCATGATGCAACTTCTCTGGATACCCAAAGCGAGGAATAAAGTCCTGAAATATCTTTTCAGCAGCTGTCTTTCCTGATTTGTTTCTCGTTGGGTATGCCTGCGCAAAGCGCGTGAAGTGATCAACGAGGACAAGGATATACTCACATCCTCCTTTGCTTGGCTCCAAGTGCAAATAGTCAATAGAGACCAACTCAAAAGGTGCACTGGTGGTGAGGGATCCCATTGGAGCTCTCTGCTGGATATTGGGGTGCTTCTGTTTAATACACTGGCATTTTTTTGTCACGTATTCTTCCACATCTTGCTGCATGTACGGCCAATAGAACCGTTCTCGGGCAAGATGTATCACCTTTTCAGAACCTACATGCCCCATGTCGTCATGTAAGCTTTTCAGTACCACTGATTTGAGCTGTTCAGGGAGGACCAGTTGTCGGTTTTGGATTGTTTTTCTGTAGAGTAGTCCCTTTTCTACTTCTAACTTGTTCCACTCATAGAGCAGTCTCCTTGTCTGTTTAGACATTGTTTTTTTCTCTTTTTCATTTGGAGTCCATGCTCTCAGTTTCAAAGAAGTAACTTCTTTAATAGCTGGATCTGCTTGTTGTGCAGCTCTCATATCTCTGGGAATGATGCCTGAAACACTATTGTGTGGTATAGCATTTCCATTATCACCGTTTAGTTGCAATGCAGCCACCCAGGGAACATCATCGTTTTGCACCAATTTTGTCCCCTGCCACACGGCAGAGACCACCTCCGGTGACACTGTCTCTGTATGGTCATTCATCTGCTGCTGCAGGTTCACGGGATACCTGGACAACATATCGGCATCAGCGTTCCTCTTTCCTGGTCTATACTTAATGTCAAAATGGAAATCCGCCAACTCCCCAACCCATCTGTGACCCACAGCATTCAGTCTTGCTGAACTCAGGATGTAGGTCAAGGGGTTATTATCGGTATAGACCGTGAAAGTTGGTGCATAATACAGGTAATCCCGGAACTTGTTGCAAATAGCCCATTTAAGTGCCAGGAACTCAAGTTTGCCCGAGTGCAGATGATAGTTCCTCTCTGCAGGTGTTAAGGTCCTGGAGCCGTACCCAATGACACGCAGTTTGTTGTTTTGGCGTTGGTATAATACAGCTCCCAGACCTTCGTTTGAAGCGTCTGTGTGCAACACAAATGGAAGATCAAAATCTGGGTAGGCCAGGATGGGGGGGTTTGTCAACATGTCCACCAACCTGGACACCACGTTCTGATGTTCAGTAGTCCAAGTGACAGGTGAGCGAGAGGGAAGTTGCCCCTTGTTCCCTTTGGTCGCTGGACTTTTTCCCTTAACAGTCTGAGGCTTAATGGCATGACCTGTCTCAGCTGGGCTTTGGAGAATTTCAAACAGGGGCCTCGCCAGTCGTGAAAAGTCTTGGATAAAGGACCGGTAGTAGCTGAGAAATCCAAGCAACGTCCGGACCTCTCCAACTGTGCGAGGCTTCTTGTCTTTCAGGGCCAGAACTGCTTCCAAATCCTTTGGATCGATCTGAATCCCTTCTCCTGACACCACTCGCCCGATGTACCGAATTTGTTTCTTAAAGAGCTCACATTTGGCTGGGCGAAGCTTAATACCGTGTTGTCGCATCCGGTGGAACACTTGTCTTAGATGGTCTACATGTTCATCAAACGTTTTGGAATAGCAAAGGACATCATCCAAATACGGCACGCAACACTCGTCTCTGATGCCCTCTAACACTCCCTCCATGCACCTCTGAAAGGCAGCTGGTGCATTCGTCAGGCCGAAGGGTATTCGTACCCATTCGTAGAGTCCCCAGGGTGTGCTAAAGGCAGTTAGAGGTCTTGACTCCTCACTCACAAACCCTTGATGGTACGCACTCCCTTGGTCCAAGATGGAGAACCATGAATTGCCTCCTAGGCTGTCCAACAAATCCTGGATCCGTGGGAGTGGATGACGATCTGGAACGGTTTTGCGGTTAAGCACACGGAAGTCAACACACAGGCGAAGACTGTTGTCTTTTTTTCGCACACACACTACAGGTGAGGAATGGGCAGAAACAGACTTCCTAATCCACCCCCTGTTTAGGAGATTCTGGATATACTCCTTTACCTCCTTAAACAGTGGCCGTGGAATGGAATTGTAGCTTTTTTGAACTGGAGTGTCATCAGTCGTATTGATTTTGAGCTGTAAGCCAGGGACACACCCAATGTCTCCTTCA
The DNA here is from genome assembly GCF_036321145.2 of Pelmatolapia mariae. Classification (NCBI taxonomy): domain Eukaryota; kingdom Metazoa; phylum Chordata; class Actinopteri; order Cichliformes; family Cichlidae; genus Pelmatolapia; species Pelmatolapia mariae. Next base: position 28,919,551 of record NC_086229.1, read on the forward strand.
TCACGAGCAAACACGTCTGATTCCTCATAAAGCATTTGCCGTACCGTGCTCTGGTCAGGCTCAGGCAGGTGATCTAAATCAACATTTGGATGCCATCTTTCCTCCACACTGCCAGCCCGGCCATTTTCCTTCCCATTACTTTGTTCTTCACTGGTTGGACTTGTTTGGGTAGCGCACAGAAGGGTGTCATTGTGTGGTTCTCCAGGCCCCTGCATAGTTGGATGGATGTTTACAGGCGTGCTTTCAACAATTTCTTCAATGAATCCTAACACTGCTTTTGGAGGTAAAAAAACATCATGCCTTGTTGAATTCTGGATTGGTATCCTCACTATTTTTGAGGCGCCAGCCGGCACATCAACGAGCGCAGGAAATAACTCCAACCCATCTGGCAAGCGACAGTCTACTTTCGGCTCAAACAACATGACTCCTCCTCCAGGAAAAGCTCTCATGCGGCATTTCACCTGACAGATCTGACTGCGGTGGATGGTGAGTCCCTTCTTTCCAACTCTTAATACTGGACATTCTGACTCTTCCAGGGGTTGCTTTGTGTGAACCACCGAAACAAGGCTTTCAGCATTACTCTTCTGAATTCTCAGGGCTTCTGAAAGGAGACTCACTAAGTTGCCGTCGTCTCTTTGATCACCATTCCCTGCAATCATCTCTTGTATCACATTGAAGCCTAGTAGCGGGCTGCTCAGCCCTCCGCGACTTACTAGCATGGGAACATGAATAGCAACTGAGCCATGTCTGCTACTTGTGATCTCAAGAAAAACTTCTATCCATCCTTCAAACGGCACATCTGTCCCATTAGCTGCAGTGACTTTGAGTGGGTGATCTGAGAGTAGGCTTTCCAGTGGCCTAATTGTCACATTTGGCAAGGCTTTTTGCACCCAAGATTTCTCCACAATACTTACTTGGGCCCCACTATCCAACAACATTTGAAGTTTGACCCCATCTAGATAACAAGTTACCATACACCTACCCCCAATCAGCTGAGCAACACGCTCCCTTTTGGACACTTGACACGATCTGGAGGTCCTGGTTGAAGATGGAATTTTCTCTTTGGAGTGCAGCTTCTCTGGGATTGGGGACTCTGCTTTCTCCAAGGTCACTGGTGGTCCCTCCCCAGCGACCTCACCCGGTTTCCCGACAGAGTTCCCTTTTGTAAGCAGCCAATAGCTCTGTGTCCCTCTTTTCCACATCGGAAGCAGTGTGAGCAGATGTCATTTCCTTGGGATACACATTGGTGACATTTCCCTTTAACTTCAGGCTTAGCTGACTGTTTTACGTGTGGCAAAGGGTTGTAAGCATTTTCTGTTGCCACATTCACTACCGGTGTGATGGCTTTCTCCAAACTTTTGGCCAAAGATGACACTTGGGCTGTTAACTCCTGTATAGCACTGCGATTGGCCTGCACCTCTGCCTGCACTTGAATGGCATTCTGTTTGTCACTGTCCAGCTGGGCTGTATTGATACTGATTGCTTTTTGTTTGCATACCTGTCCCAACCTGGTTTTCCTCTCGGTGTCCTCCCTCAGTGATCTTGTGATCACCTCGAGTATAAAGTCGTCAGTCACATTCATGTCTGAAATATGTGGTTGAAGATCTCGTCTGATGTATGAGCATTTTTCATTCATCCCCTGGTAAAGTGAATGAAGAAACACCCCCTGCACCAGTTTGCTGTCATATTGAAAGTCTGTACCTTGTTTAGAAGCAAACATTATACGCTGCTTGACCCCCGTTAGTCTATACATAAACTGTTGTGGGCTTTCTTTGTCATGTTGCTTTGCGTTACTTAGTTCCTGGAACAATTCAGTACTGCTCTTATCCCTAAGGTGTGCTTTAAGGAACCTTTTTAACTCAGCAAGGGTCAGGGTGTCTTTGGTCATGAGCATGTCTTTAAAGGTACCAGGCTTAATTACCTTGAGCACTGTTCTTAAGACCTCAGCTTCTGAGAACCCCTCAGCCAGACCTTCATCAATTTGTTTACATAGACAGTTAAAACTCAAATCAGAAGCTGAGTCTGAGATTTGACCACCATGTATCTTAAATTCTCTATGTGGTAACAATGCAGCAACATCTGTCAGTTTTACTAAACCAGTTACAGGATCAGCAATCACTGATGTTGGGACTCTCTTATTCATTACTGATGCTACTACTGCTGGTTCAGTCTCTGATACAGAAACAGCATCCCCTTCATCAGATGCATGACCAAGTTCAACAGTTACCTGGGGTGCTTGCAGGTCATCAATGAGGTCACGAAATGCAAGCAGACGAGACATGCCCTGATCTTCGAGGCTCTTCAGTCGTTTACTTCTCAGAAAGTCAACGATAAAGTCAAAGAGCTCCACCTCAGTTGCATCCTCACCGGGAACATCTTCCACCTCTTCTTCTTGACACAATACTGCAAGTTTATGTAGCAGGTCCCTGTTAGCGGCTCTGGTCAGCTGATGAAGCTGGTTCTGGATCTCCCACTGTAGGTCATGCAGAGAGGCCATGTCTGGATACCTGATGTCAATCGTTACTAATGCTGTGCATCAGAGGGATATGGATCCCGCAATTCTTGGCTGATTAGCACCTGACCGCCATGGCGCTAATCCCGGACGAGCCCCCAGAATTGTTGCCTCCCTAAGATGATGACCAGAGGGGCAACTGGTTTCCTGTTCAACAACGTGTGGTGCTGTGATAAAGAATAGAAAAAGGGACACACGTTGAGCTGATGTCAGTTTCACAACAGGAAGGTTTATTCTTCACAACAGCTTAGAACAGCTTCAGGTATCACCATACTAACTGCAAAGAAATGGCCTTATGTTTCAGTCCAGTTTACCATACATGGCCACAGTTCCCTGAGCTAGAGACTGTATAAATCTCTCAATACAACTTTGACAAAACATAAACAAAATGTTGCTTAAATCCATTGATAATATCAGATCCACAATGTATCACAATAAACACATTTGTTTTACAAGAATAAACAAAACACAATAGTGTACTCTGTACTTCATTTTTAACTACATTTACAAACATCATAAAATTAACTCGTTTTTAAACATTTTAATTCTCGTTCAGCACTAACTTATTTATGTGAAATGTATTTCCACTGTACTGACAATATAACTTCTGTTTTTTTAATATACAGCTATTTTACTCTTTACAAGAAAATAATGTCTTTGACATAAAACAAACATTCACTGTTCTTATACAACCTACAACTATATAAAGTGCAATGCTCCTTTAACAGCGTTCACTACTACTGTGCAGTCAGCATTGATCAAACAGTTTCCTTATAACACTCTATAAATGTCTTTGTATTAAACCACAGACTTGTTCTTGTAACCACAACATCAACCACAAGAATAAAACATAGTATAAAACCGATTTATCAGAGTGCATAATACATTAAGAGTTCACAGTCCAGAAGTCTCTCACAGGTCAGATTAGCTTCCCCACACACACTCAGTATCCCACATTAGCCCAGTCCGCTAGCATTAGCATCATTTAGCCTGCAGCCTTAACCCACAATTCAGACACAACTCAGAACGAATCCATTTCTTTAGCGAGTTGCGCTCATTACCCACATAAACAACATCCTCTGTTTGTAAGGTCTGCAGTATACATTCATTTAAATGCATTTACTAACCTGTGATAAAGAATAGAAAAAGGGACACACGTTGAGCTGATGTCAGTTTCACAACAGGAAGGTTTATTCTTCCTCTGTGCCCCAAAACGCTACTCGATACCACTGCGCGTAATGCGCCCTCTAGCGGCTGGATGCAGAATAGCATTGTAAACTGACAGGTACACAAATACAATCATAACAAAAACCTTTAGGGGGGGGGCTGTTTTCCCCAGTTTATTTCTGATACCAGATTTTACTAGAAAGCTATTTTCAACTCTCTACATTTGCAAAAATGGCAAACGATTCCAAGGAATTGAAACAGTGGGAACCGGTTCTCAACAAGAACCGGTTTTCGATACCCATCCCTAGTATTAACCTGAATGAATTTTGCCTCCAGAGGGTTACAGCTGTGAATGATGTCATCAATGGGCATTTGTTTGTGTTTTTATTTGTGTGTCCTCAGTTTCCCAGCATGCCCTGGCTGTTGTGGTGGAGGTGAATGAGGGGGAAAGATATGTCCTGCTGCCCTGTCAGTACTTGGGGTTTATACCTGAGAATCCCACAGTGATGTGGACTCGCAGTGATCTCAATCCCAAATCTGTCCATGTGAGACAAGAAGAAACAGACGATCTCAGAGGACAAAACCAGCTTTACAGCCAGCGCACATCGATGAGACCTGATGCTCTGGACACCGGAGACTTCAGCCTCACTCTGACAAAACCAACAAAGACTGACAGCAGCATCTACACCTGCTCCATCAGTGATGGGACAGAAGAACGGCGACTGAGAGATATCCAGCTGCAGGTCAAAGGTCAGCCACAAACACCTTGTGTACAGGTCAAAGATCCTTCACAGATATTGAGCTTTAATCCTAGAAACTGAAACAGAAATTGATCATTGAGATTTTTCATCCAGTTAGTCCTGATGTAGTCCTGATGTAAATATTACGCTCATGTTAGGAACCACTCGAATATGTGTACATATCAGTGTGATGTGTAAATCAGAGTGTAGCTAGTAACTGTAGTATCCTTAAGGGTAGGTTTTTTAAATTTACGGTTTAACACGTTACATTTATCAAAGATTGTCTACGACAGCTGACTGCTGACATGAATACCTCAAATATGTTATCCTACACCAGATCAGATGTTAGAAGTTATACACACTACAGAAGAGGACAAATTATTAGCCCGCCTATGAAAGTTCATTTTATAAAAACATATTTACCGGGTGTCGTTAAAGACAGGAAGGCATTTTTAACAAAGCAGTTTCAAACCCTCTAGTTTTGTTTTTCGTCATTATATGAGTTTACTTTGCACACATAAACAAAGTTATTAACCAAAAAACAAAAATTACCTCATGAACAGATTTTTTCTCAAGTCCAGATTTATTTTGTCTTTGGCCCGATGCTTTCTGAGTGAAAGCTCAAACCCTTGAGTATCAATACCTGGAGTTTCGATACTCGCCATCTTGATTTTCTCAAGATAGATAAACGAGAGACAGCGTGCCAAACACACAGGCGCTGTTTTGTTTTATTGTTTTTAGTTAATTTTGTGCCACATGTCACTGTCTTATATTCGCCAGACATTATTGGAAATAGGTTTATCCACCCAAGTTTTAGCTCGGCTTGGAAGTGACAACCAAGGCTTCCTGCCTCCCTATTTGAAAGACTTACCACCGTACTGGCATTCTTTACCTCTGCCACCTGAAGCGACGCAGGAGACGAGGTAACTGTGGAGGTTGCATTGTCAAGTGAGAATCCAGTTTTCATATTTTCCCCATGAGCTTTGCTTCATTCGTCGATTCTGTCCGCGACTCTTGGTGCCATTGCCTGCCACCTGGTTGGTTCCTGTTGTTAGATCTTTCGAGAAGAGTTATGCCAAATCCCCTCCTCTTCGGCATCTGTGCTGGCATGGAGTGGACCGAACAAACCTCCGATCGGTGGATCTGGTTGTTACTACCTCGGAAGCTCCCGACCCAGTTCCCCTTAGGTTGGGTTTAATTAATGCGAGATCTGTGGTGATTAAGACCTTCATTTTGAAGGAATTTTTCTCTTCCTATGCGCTGGATTTTCTTTGTCTGACTGAAACCTGGATTCCATCCGGTGAGTTAAGCGCCCTTTCTGAAGTTTCTGGTTGCGGAAGAGGGCTAGCTGTTGTTTTTAAGGCACATCTTAACTTTAAGCAGCTATCCCCATCAACACACCAGTTTCGAACTCTGTTTGTGTTAACTGGGCCACTTGCCTCCGCTGCATACCGTGCATAACCGTGCATAACTGTATGACCAGATCCTTCTGCTCAGTGATTTTAATATACATATCTGTTGCCCGGGGAAGCCCTTAGCCAAGGACTTTCTGGATCTAGTGGACTCTTTTAATTTTGTTCAGTCTGTTAAAGGTGCCACTCAAGAACGTGGTCACACATTGGACTTGGTTTTATCACATGGTTTATCTGTCCGTAACGTACTTGTCGAGGATGCCGTATTCTCTGACCATATGCCTATTTTATGTGACAGTGTTCTTTTTAATCCTATTGTTAAACAGGCTGTACCTGTTCGATGCTATCGTGCTTTTGGCTCAGATACTGCCAAGATACTGTCCTATCCTCCTGAGTTGTCCATCTCAGATGGATTACTTTCTTATTTGGATTCTGCTCGTAAATTTATCCTTGATGTTGTTGCTCCTTTAAGTTTCAGACAGTGCAAGCCCAAGGCTAGTCTTTGGATAACTGATTCTACCCGAGCCATTAGAAAAGAATGTAGAAGATGTGAAAGATGATGAAAAAAGGACTCGTGTATGTATGTCTGGAAGCTCAGAAGACTAGCTGGAAAGTTTATCAGAGAGCAATAAAGGCCGCCAAGCACTCCTATTTTTCTCAACTTATTGCTGCTAGCTTGCATAACCCTCATGTTTTGTATAACACTAAAAATTCTGTACTTAATATCGAAGCCCATGTTCTTGATATTGAAGCCCATGTTTTTGTGCAGTCTTCTGAGGTTATGTGCAATCATTTTATTCATTTTTTTGTGGACAAGTTTGCTAGCTTGAGACCTCCGACTCTGTCTATTGCTCACCCGGTCATGCATCTTTCTTGCTCATGTCTGTTTTCTGCTTTTCTACCAATTGCACTACCTGATTTAGAGACACTTGTGTTAAATGCTAAACCGTGTGGTTCTCCGAATGATGTTGTTCCTCCGTGCTTTCTCAAATAGGTATTTCCCACCATTGAACCACACATTTTGAACATTATCAATACCAGTCTTTTGACTGGTGAAATACCTAGCGAGTTTAAGCATGCAGTTATACATCCCCTACTTAAGAAACCAGGCAGTTCAGTCATGTCAAATTTTAGACCTATCTCTAAGCTTCCCTTTCTGAGTAAGATCCTGGAAAGGATTATCTATATTCAGTTGATGGACTATCTGAATGACTCTCAATTGTCTGAAATCTTTCAGTCTGGCTTTAAGTCATTTCACAGTACGGAGACAGCCCTCATAAAAGTTATGAATGACATTCTGGTAGCGACAGGCTGTGGTAAATATTAGGGATGGATACCGGTATCCTGACATTAATGGTAGTAACTAGACCAAAAAGCAGCGCACATTTCGGTGCTTTATTTCGGTGATTTTTTATTCCTGAGATGTCATACACTTTGAATTCAAGCCAATCATTTTACCTTTTCAAGGATAGTAGGCGGGCCCAGGTACATATGTTCTTTTAGAGCAGAGCTACAGATTAAAAATGCCCAAGGTGAAGCGGTCAAAAGTCTGGCTGTACTTCACAGCAAAAGATGCAAACTTAGCAGCCTGCAACAAGTGCTTTAAGGTGATACTGTGCTAAGGAGGTAACACCTCGAATCTGATGACGAACCTGGTGACGCATAGCGTTTTTTTAAAGCCGAGAAATGAATCGTATTTGATAGCTTGCTGTGAGACCTCACACCGAGCACATCGACTGTTGGTGTGGTGCCTGTTATCGGACCCGGAGTTAGCAACATCCCCCAAGAACCCGAAGAGGAGAGTCCTGGCCCCTAACCCTGCCAGTGTAGCAGAAATGATGACGGATGATGATGGCAGCAGCAGCCGTTCTTCTCTTTGTGAGTAGCTTAGCCGTATAGCTCCAGAGAAGGCTAATATGATTATCTTTTTGCAAAGAAATAAATAAACAAACAGCTAAATATGAGAGCTTTTAGGACAACATTTGTGTTTTTCATTGTTTAAGCACAGGTTCCAACCAAAGGAGGTATGTTGTATCAACAGAAAGGGCTAACTTAGTTATCATTTTGCAGAAAAAAAGAGACGGCTTAAAATAAAAAGATAAGCGGTTTTTGGACAAAGTTTATGTTCTCCATTCTTTAAGCACTGGTTTGAGCACCGTTTAAGCACCGACACCGTTTCAAAAGTACCGGTTTGGCACCAGTATCGGATGAAACCTAAACGATACCCATCCCTAGTAAATATGCAGTGCTCGTCTTATTGGACCTGACCGCTGCTTTCAACAGAGTCGATAAAGACTTGCTGATCTCCCGCTCACAGCACTATGTGAGAATTTCTGGCTTGGCACGCTTGTGGATAAAGTCATGTTTTTCGAACAGGAGTTTTTGTGTTAAGTAGGGGTTGGCTTCATCCTCTGTGGCCCCTCTGCTTTGGGGTGTGGCACAGGGATCTATTCTTGGGCCATTATTGTTATTGCTGTACCTTCTGCCTCTTGGCGTGATATTTCGAAAACATAAAGTGTCATTCCATTTATATGCTGATGCCTGCCAGCTTTGTTTACCTTTAAGTCATTCTCATAGTTTTGCTAGTCGACCTCTGCTTGACTGCTTGAGTGATGTTAAGTCATGGATGGCTAAAAATTTTCTAAATTTTAATGATTGCAAAACAGAAGCGATTTTATTTGGCCCAAATCATTTTTCTAACCCTCCAGATGTTGATTTTGCTGCCTTGACTCCTCATTTGAAGAGTTCGATCACAAATCTAGGAGTAAAAATTGATTCTGCACTTACTTTTGATAGTCACCAATGTTGCCTCTAAGCTGCGTGCGTCTGCAATTGCGCACTGCTGGCATGGTCTCTGCACACAAAATATCTAACCTGAATTGAAATTAAAATGAACACTTTAACAATTCTGTTTTGCAGTGTTAGTCAGTAAGTGACTGGCTGCTCCCGTATGGGATTAGAACGATGCCACCTTATCCCATAGTCCAGCCAATCACACGATTTACATTTGTATATACCGAGCTAATCAACGTGGTTGACAGGCTATAACAGCGTCCTTATGTGCCAACACCGGTGTTTTAGCTAGCAAAGCGGCGTGGCTGATGTGGAGTGAAGCCACGTTAATGACAACGTGTACAACCATTGGAGATGTGAGCAGGACAGACAGAACAATTGACGGACTTTATACCAGTTTTTAAATTGTGTTGATCGGCCACATAAAACCAGAGTTATGATTTAAAAAAATGCAATGTTTGGTTTTCTTCCTGAATACTGTCGTTGTTTATATTTACTGCGGGAAGAAACGGTACAAACGGCGTTTTATAAGGAAAACGCTCGAAAGCACTGTCCGCCTTTGAGCAAAAACAAAACCAAATCAAACCCACCCTTTCCTATTTGTCGAAAAATGTACCATGTCTGCCAATCAAAACATGATATGGCAACATGGCATTTAGTTGTTAAGAAACGGGAGGAAGTTTTAGGAGTGACGGCGGTGCTTTGAGATGTGAGAGATTTGCGACGTTTAGCGCAAATCTTGTGTAGTTAGTGTGTAGTGTAGTCAGTAGCGGTTTTAGATACGGGCGACACGGGCGGTTGCGCGGGGCGGCATCACGGGCATCGGCAAAAAAAAATTAAAAATGGTCGTACTCATGCTGCCCCGACGTCATGCCAGCGCATAGTGGGAATGGCATAGGCACCGATCGGTTTTCTATCGCCCATTTGCTGGGAGTAAAGGCGCCCTCCGTTTGCGAGGTGCGCCTGCTGCTTGCGGCGCAGAGAGGAGAGGGCGGGGCGGCGGGGGATTCTCTGACCGGCTGGAGCAGCATCTAATAACCAACTCGCAAAATAAAACAAAATAAAAACAAACCAACAAACACGAAAACACCAGACATTATAATACAGACTTATAATTTGCACCGATGTTTTTTCGAAATTCTATACGCGAAAAGTGAGCGCGAGAGGGAGTGGTCGCCCAGGGCGCCAAACAGGCTAGGACCGGCACTGAGTGTAGACAATAGTTTTGTTGTGTGTGTCAGAACAATGAGGCGACTACTGAATGTTACAGGTGTTACAGGAGTGATACATCTCCTGTTGTCACAACTGCAGGTATCAGGCTTGTGATGTTCTCCTTTATCTCATAGTGGACAGAATTTTTTTTTTTTGGAGTGGCACAAATGGTCTGTTTGGCATCAGATTTGATGCAGAACAGCTGATTGTTCTGTAAATAGTTTGAAATGTTTATTTAAAAATGCCTTGGCTGCATTAAAAAAATAGCTGCAAAAAACTTTGTTGTTTGCCAAACTGAGTTACTTTTTTGAAGAAATAACTATATAATTAATTGCCCAACATTGGTCAATATATACTGTATTTTGCAGACAGAGTTGCAGGACTCTCTCCCAGACCACAGACTCATACTCATAATACAAGTCAAAGCTTCATAAAAAATAAATAAAAAAGTTGTGTTTTCAAAATTGGAGTTCAAGTTATTTTTATGTAGCCAAGTACAGGATAGGGTAGGGGAAGTTAAAGTAAGATGGAGAGAGCCAATAGCTAGACTCGTAGGAGGGATAAAGTGAGTTGCGTGCAGAAGAATGACTGGAGCCACAAGTAAAGTTGCTTTGAATTGTATTGAATTATATAGCAACAATTAAACAGCACTTCATAAACAGGAATGAAAACATAAAATAAAATAACCAGAATCCTATCTGAGCTCAGCTATGTCAGTCTTGCTGGCTTAATAGTCAGTGTTCAGTCAGGTCAAATCCAATAGGTCAAAAGTCTGTGATTGGTGTGATTTTGTCCTACCGCACTGTTGCAATTGTTCGTGAGAGAAGAGCAACCTGCCCTTCTGGGCCAACTCGGAATGGCTGTGGTTCGATTCAAAGGGAAAGGCTCGCCATCTTCCTTGTCAGAAAGAAATCCAGGTCTCACGATCCCACAAAAAAAACCTAGCCAGCACGCTTCTAATGTTCAACTCTCAAGGAGGATCTTGTCCGCTTCATCCGCACCCGTCCAGATCGCGATGGTTCCAAAGTCCAAAATGTTCACAACAAATCAGGTGTGTTTCTCCAAGGTCCATGCAGATCTCCGGTATGGATATTTGCTCAATTTATCAAGTTTATGGTTATTTTCCAGCAGCGAGCTTGGCGGTGAAAATCAGCGATGGTCTTGTGCACCTCCGTCTCTCTGTCTGAGCAAATGTGAAAATACAGAGCAGGGGAAGGCGGGGCTTGTTCCTTCCTAACCAGTAGGGGTGTTAAATGTACTCTTTGGGGTTTTATTCTTATATTTATATTAGTTATCTTTTATTATTGATTTACTTTAGCTCAACTCAGTGATTAGATTAATGATAAATCTCAATTAACAATAACAATGTTGTAGTGCATTACTGAGTCGTGTAAACTCACTGGGTTACATTTATTTCCAATAGCGTTAACATACTACACAGGTCATGAACAAGATTTTTTAAATTGAAGCAGTTAATTAAAAGTAGTCTAACATAAATGTAAATGCTGTAATTTGATTATTTTAATAAACCATGTAACTTGGATGGATTTGATGCTGGTGTGACCACAGTCCACACGTCTGCTGTGGCTCACAGTGGTCCAAGGGACCGCTCAGGGAGTTTGTGCGTTCGCTCAGACACATGAAAAATTAGAGGGAGCATTCATAGTCACGTAAACGGGGTGGTAAAATCAGCATTCTATCACCTCAAGCATCTATCGAAAGTCAAGCCCTTTCTTTCCCAGTGTAACTTGGAAACTGTTGTTCATGCTTTTATTACTTCACATTTGGATTATTGCAATTCCTTTTTAATAGGGGTTGGGCTGGGCACTTTGTCACGCTTGCAACTAGTGCAAAATGCGGCGGCACGATTTTTAACTGATAGAAGATCGCATCACTCCGGTCTTGGCCTCTCTACATTGGCTGCGAATTCAGGATCCGTTTTAAAGTTCTTTTATTGGGTTTTAAATCTTTAAATGGTCTGGCTCCTGTTTATTTGTCTGATCTGTTGAAGCCCCATGTCCCCACTCGTTCGCTTCCGTCAGCTGAGAAGCTATTGCTTTCAATCCCTAAGTCGCGGCTGAAACTTAGAGGAGACCTGGCATTCTCTATTGTGGCCCCAATGCTTTCGAATGGTCTTCCTCTCCATATTAGACAAGCTACATCAGTGCCGGTTTTTAAGTCCAGATTAAAAACCTATTTTTATTCCCTGGCTCTTAACTCTGTGGGTAACTGACACTTTTATTAATTTTTATTGTTATGTTTGGTCTTTGGCCCAGGATGTGAGTGGGCGTTAAGGCATCTGGGAAGGGAACTCAAAACTGGATTATAGATAGCAGACAGTTGGTGTCGTAAACCACCGCCTCTTTTCAAAGATGGTCGCTCACAGTGGACGTAAATGGCTTCTTTCACTCCTCTAGGAGGAGGAGTGACGCCTTAACGCCCGTCCTGGGCCATCTGACCTCAGGAAATCGAATGATAGGGTTGGGCCAGGTTGCACTATGAGCTCACCCGAAACCCTGGCTGATTGTGACCCACAGTGGCGGTCCTAGCCTGTTTGGCGCCCCGGGCGAACACTCCCTCTGGCGCTCCCCCTGTGGCCATCTCCCCATACAACTCCTCCATCTAACACACTGTGAACACTGCAATAGTTACACCCCTTTTACACACGCTCTTTTCTACTCTGTAATATTTTTGTCAATTTTCTTGATATTTATTTATAATCCCCTCTGTTAATCCTTGATGTTTATAATTGAGTGATCTGTATATATTAGTGCTATTTCTTAAATGTGTAAAATCTATAAAATAATGTATTGTTTGGAGTTTAGTCTGTTACTGTTGCTATTTTTACCATTTCTTCTTGGAGTAACTGTAACCCACATAATTTCCTTAGGAATTAATAAAGTATTCTGATTCTGATTGTTTCAAGATGACCTGCCATTATCCAATGACACATCTGCTTACCTGTATCTTTTGCTCGTTTCTCCTCCTCTTCTTTTCTCTTTTTTCTAAACTGAGCACCTGATGACTTTGAACTTTTCTTGTCCATCTTCCATTGGTTTTAATTTTGCACTCCAGTATGAACACCCATCCACCAGAGGATCACCACAACATAACCTATTATACCTACACCTTAGTTCACAGATTCACTTTGTCTAGGATTTATTTCTGGGGTTTCACACAACCCAGGATTCAGATCATGAATACATAATGGGCTTGGATTTACAACATTATGAATGAAATGTGCTCTATTTGGAAGCAACCGGCCCTCCTCCCCTTTCGACGGGTTGTGTGTGAATAATCAAACTGTAAATTATAAATTTTAAATTGTTATTGATCTCTTTACCCCTAGTCCTAAAGTGTATATTTATTTTCTTACTCTTCTTATATTTATTATTTGTTTACTTGCACTGCTGTAACTGGAGCCTGAAATTATAAGTCTGCATCATAATGTCTGGTGCTTGTTGGTTTGTTTTTATTTTGTTTTATTTTGCAGGTTGGTTATTATATGCTGCTCCAGCCAGCCAGAGAATCCCCCGCCACCCCGCCCTCTCCTCTCTGCGCCGCAAGCAGCAGGCGCACCTCGCAAACGGAGGGCGCCCTTACTCCCAGCAAATGGGCGGCAGAAAACCAATCGGTGCCTATGCCATTCCCAATATGGCATCATGTCGGGGCAGCTTGAGTACGAGTAAATTTTCTTTTTGCCGATGCCCGTGATGCCGCCCCCCACCACGATGCTGCACCCGGGCAAGCCGACCGTGTCGCCCGTATCAAAAACCCGCTGCTGGTGACCCACACCCGTTTTCACATCTTGGCTCATGTGATTAGGTAGAGGATCATCTGGGGGTCCTTTGTCCTTCTTTGGGGGGGAAACTCCCATTGGCTTTAAATCTGGGACTCTCCACCATTTGACCCTTAGAACTGAAGAAGCTTCTCGGATGAGAGGTGAAACGTCTTCAAGCAACTTAAAGAAGTCCAGACGCTTTTCTTTCTATGCTCCTTAGACCTGGATGACTGAGAACCTTCACAGACGTGTTGCAAGAGCTTGGTCCGCATAGCCGGCAATAAGTCGGACTTGTTCCTGGTGGGTGATGGGCTCCACCAGGGCTGCCCTTTTCTGTTTATAATTTTATGGACAGAATTTCTAGGCGTAGCCAAGTGGCAGAACGCTTTCACTTGGGTGGTCTCAGGATCTCATCTCTGCTTTTTGCGGGTGATGTGGTTCTGTTGGCTTCATCGGGTGATGGCCTCCAGCTTGTTTTGGAACGGTGTGAAATGGTGGGAATAAGAAACAGCACCTCCAAATCCGAGGCTTTTCTCCTCAGCCGGAAAAGGGTGGAGTGCCCACTCCGGATCAGGGACAAGTTCCTGCCCCAAGTAGAGGAGTTTATTCAATTCAATTCAATTCAATTCAATTTTATTTATATAGTGCCAAATCACAACAAAAGTCGCCTCAAGGCGCTTTATATTGCACAGTAGATAGCACAATAATAAATACAGAGAAAAACCCAACAATCATATCATATGACCCCCTGTGAGGAAGCACTTTGGCGACAGTGGGAAGGAAAAACTCCCTTTTAACAGGAAGAAACCTCCGGCAGAACCAGGCTCAGGGAGGGGCGGGGCCATCTGCTGCAACCGGTTGGGGTAAAAGAAGGAAAACAGGATAAAGACATGCTGTGGAAGAGAGACAGAGATTAATAACAGATATGATTCGATGCAGAGAGGTCTATTAACACATAGTGAGTGAGAAGGTGACTGGAAAGGAAAAACTCAATGCATCATGGGAATCCCCGGCAGCCTACGTCTATTGCAGCATAACTAAGGGAGGATTCAGGGTCACCTGGTCCAGCCCTAACTATATGCTTTAGCAAAAAGGAAAGTTTTAAGCCTAATCTTGAAAGTAGAGATAGTGTCTGTCTCCCGAATCCAAACTGGAAGCTGGTTCCACTGAAGAGGGGCCTGAAAACTGAAGGCTCTCCCTCCCATTCTACTTTTAAATACTCTAGGAACAACAAGTAGGCCTGCAGAGCGAGAGCGAAGTGCTCTAATAGGGTGATATGGTACTACAAGGTCATTAAGATAAGATGGGGCCTGATTATTTAAGGCCTTGTAAGTGAGGAGCAGGATTTTGAATTCAATTCTGGATTTAACAGGAAGCCAATGAAGGGAAGCCAAAACAGGAGAAATCTGCTCTCTCTTTCTAGTCCCTGTCAGGACTCTTGCTGCAGCAATTTGGATTAGCTGAAGACTTTTCAGCGAGTTTTTAGGACATCCTGATAATAAAGAATTACAGTAGTCCAGCCTGGAAGTAATAAATGCATGAACTAGTTTTTCAGCATCACTCTGAGACAGGATATTTCTAATTTTAGAGATGTTGCGCAAATGGAAGAAAGCAGTCTTACATATTTGTTTAATATGTGCCTTGAAGGACATGTCCTGGTCAAAAATGACTCCAAGGTTCCTCACAGCATTACTGGAGGCCAAGGTAATGCCATCCAGAGTAAGAATCCGCTTACATACCATATTTCTAAGATTTTCAGGGCCGAGTACAATAACCTCGGTTTTATCTGAATTAAGAAGCAGAAAGTTAGCGGCCATCCAGGTCTTTATGTCTTTAAGACATTCCTGCAGTTTAACTAATTGGTGTGTGTTATCTGGCTTCATGGATAGATAGAGCTGCGTATCATCTGCATAGCAGTGAAAATTTATGCTATGTCTTCTAATGATGCTGCCTAAGGGAAGCATGTATAATGTAAATAGAATTGGTCCTAGCACTAAGCCCTGAGGAACACCATAATAGACCTTAGTGAGTGAAGAGGACTCTCCATTTACTTGAACAAATTGGAGTCTATTAGATAGATATGATACAAACCACTGCAGCGCAGTACCTGTAATACCTACAGCATGTTCTAATCACTCTAATAGGATATTATGATCAACAGTATCAAACGCAGCACTGAGGTCTAGCAGGACAAGCACAGAGATGAGTCCACTGTCAGAGGCCATAAGAAGATCATTTGTAACCTTCACTAAAGCTGTTTCTGTGCTGTGATGAGCTCTGAAACCTGACTGAAACTCTTCAAATAAGCCATTCCTCTGCAGATGATCTGTTAGCTGTTTGACAACTACTCTTTCAAGGATTTTTGATATGAAAGGAAGGTTGGAGATTGGCCTATAATTAGCTAAGACAGCTGGGTCTAGAGATGGGTTTTAAGTAAAGCTTTAACTACAGCCAGCTTGAAGGCCTGTGGTACATAGCCGATTATTAGAGATAGGTTGATCATATTTAAGATTGAAGAATTAATTAATGGCAGAACTTCTTTAAGCAGTGTTGTAGGAATGGGGTCTAAAAGACACGTTGATGGTTTGGAGGAATTAATTATTGAAGTTAACTCAGAAAGATCAATTGGAGAAAAAGAGTCTAACTTAACATCGATGGTACTAAAAGTAGCTGTAGATGATATTACATCTGTGGGATGATTATTGGTAATTTTTTCTCTAATGATAAAAATTTTATTTGTGAAGAAGTTCATGAAGTCATTACTAGTTAACGTTAAAGGGATTGTTGGCTCAGTAGAGCTCTGACTGTTTGTCAGCCTGGCTACAGTGCTGAAGAGAAACCTGGGGTTGTTCTTATTTTCTTCAATCAGTGACGAATAGTAAGATGTTCTGGCTTTGCGGAGGGCTTTCTTATATAGCAGCAAACTATTTCTCCAGGCTAAATGATGATCCTCTAAATTTGTGACACGCCATTTCCTCTCCAGCTTACGAGTTATCTGCTTTAGGCTACGTGTTTGAGAATTATACCACGGAGTCAAGTACTTGTGGTTTGAGGCCTTAGTTTTCACAGGAGCTACAGTATCCAGAGTTGTACGTTGTGAGGAGGTAAAATTATTAACAAGATAATCGACCTCTGTTAGAGTGGCGTTCGGATAGCTGCTCTGCTCTATGTTGGTACAGGGCATTGAAGATGATAACAGTGGGTGTATTATATTCTTAAACTTAGTTACAGC
Source organism: Pelmatolapia mariae (assembly GCF_036321145.2). Lineage (NCBI taxonomy): Eukaryota > Metazoa > Chordata > Actinopteri > Cichliformes > Cichlidae > Pelmatolapia > Pelmatolapia mariae. Next base: position 28,936,400 of record NC_086229.1, read on the forward strand.
ACTTTCAGAAAGACATCTACTTTGATAAAGTCTACTCTCCACTGCTGTGTAATCAATCATTGTAAATGTAAATGTTATCAGGAAATGATCAGACAGCAGAGGGTTTTCAGGAAACACTGTTAAATGTTCAGTTTCTATGCCATATGTTAAAACAAGATCTAGAGTGTGATTAAAGTGGTGGGTGGGTTCTTTTACATTTTGAGAGAAGCCAATTGAGTCTAATAACAGATTAAATGCCATGTTGAGGCTGTCATTTTTAGCATCTACATGGATGTTAAAATCACCCACAATAATTATTTTGTCAGAGCTGAGCACTAAATCAGATAAAAAGTCTGAGAAATCAGAGAGAAACTCTGTGTAAGGCCCAGGTGGACGATAGATGATAACAAGTAAGACTGGTTTCTGAGTTTTACAGCTGGGGTGGACAAGGCTAAGCATCAGGCTTTCAAATGAATTAAAAGTCTGTCTTGATCTTTCGTTAATTAATAGACTGGTGTGAAAAATTGCTGCCACACCGCCCCCTCGGCCTGTGCTTCGAGGTTTCTGGTAGTTAGAATAACTCGGGGGTGTTGATTCATTTAAACTAACATAATCATCCTGCTGCAACCAGGTTTCTGTAAGGCAGAGTAAATCGATTTCTTGGTCAATTATTAAGTCATGTACTAACAGAGACTTGGAGGAGAGAGACCTAATATTTAATAATCCACATTTCACTGTTTTACTCTTTGGTTCAGATGTGGATACTGTATTGTTCTTTCTTTTTGATTTTTTATGTTTAAGTTTTTTATTGCTGGTTTTTGGTTTGTTTTTTTGTCTTTTTGGGAGCTGACACAGTCTCAATGGAGATGGGTTTTTGGGGGGGTAGCAGGAGGAGAGAAGCTGCAGAGAGGCGTGTAAGACTGCAACTCTGCTTCCTGGTCCAAACTCTGGATAGTCATATTTTGGGGGGTTTAATAAATTGGTCCATATTTCTAGAAATGAGAGCTGCTCCATCCAAAGTGGGATGGATGCCGTCTCTCCTAACAAGACCAGGTTTCCTCCAGAAGGTTTGCCAATTATCTATGAAGCCCACATCGTTTCTGGGACACCACTCAGACAGCCAGCAATTTAAGGAGAACATGCGGCTAAACATGTCACTCCTGGTCTGATTGGGGAGGGGACCAGAGAAAACTACAGAGTCCGACATTGTTTTGGCAAAGTTGCACACCGATTCAATATTGATTTTAGTGACCTCCGATTGGCGTAACCGGGTGTCATTACTGCCGACGTGAATTATGATCTTACTGTATTTACGTTTACCCTTAGCCAGCAGTTTTAAATTTCCTTCAATGTCGCCTGCTCTGGCCCCTGGAAGACAATTGACTATGGTTGCCGGTGTCTCTAGCTTCACATGTCTGAGAACAGAATCACCAATTACCAGAGTTTGACCCCCGGCGGGTGTGTCGCCGAGTGGGGAAAAACGGTTAGACACATGAACAGGTTGGTGGTGTACCTGGGGCTTCTGTTTAAGACTATGCTTCCTCCTCACCGTCACCCAGCCGCCCTCTTTCCCCAGCTGCTTGGGGTCTGCCGGGGAACAGCTATCGGGGCCTACGCTATCATCGGCTGCACCAGCTACAGGGGCCTGGCTAGCTACGGGTGAATGAAGGGTGCGAAGCCGAGTCTCCAATTCAGTAATCCTGGCCTCCAGAGCTGCAAATATGCTACATTTGTTACAGGTATCATTACTGCTAAAGGAGGCCGAGGAGTAACTAAACATCTGACACAATGAGCAGGAAAGTGCAACAGGGACAGGTGAAGTAGCCATGGTGCTAACGAGTTGGCTACGAGCTAAGCTAAGCTAGCGAAACAGTAAAGAGACAGTGAGTGAATACTTTGGCTATAAATTAGGTAGTGAGCACACAGAGAGGGTGATTCAGATGAAGCACGTGAAGATTATACTATGAAAAAGGTATGTATCAAAAGATTTCAATTAAATTGCTAAGCAGAAAAGCTACTCAGAAACACCACTGTGTTTGAGCAAGAACAGGAACAGGAAGTGATACTCTACCACAAAGCGAGCGAAACACCAAGTGACAGCGCCACCCACAGACCACATGCAAGTCAAACAAGTTGACCACATGATGTTTTAGTATCTTGGGGTCTTGTTCACGAGTGACGGGAGAAGGGAGCGGGAAATCGACAGACGGATTTGGTGCAGCGGCCGCAGTGATGCGGATGCTGTACCCGTCTGTTGTGGTGAAGAGAGTGCTGAGTGTAAAAGCAAAGCTCTCAATTTTATCGGTTGATCTTCGTTCCTACCCTCACTTATGGTCATGAGTAGGGATGGGTATCGTTTAGGTTTTATCTGATACCGGTGCCAAACCGGTACTTTTGAAACTGTGCCGGTGCTTAAACGGTGCTCAAACCGGTGCTTAAAGAATGGGGAACACAAAATTGGTCCAAAAACCTCTCATGTTTAAATGTTTTCCACTTTTTCTTTGGTCATTTTAGCCTTTTTGGCCAGGGTGAAGGGAGTATCTGCCATCAAACAAGAAGACAGCCGCATGTAATACCACGGTGTTCGCTAGTTCACCTTACATGCATTAATGTGGTTAGCCTACTCAATGTGAATTACACACAAACAACATTAAGCTACTCACTCAGAGAAGAACGGCTGCTGCTGCCATCATCATCGTCATCATTTCTGCTACACTGGCAGGGCTAGGGGCCAGGACTCTACTCTTCGGGTTTTTGGGGGGATGTTGCTAACTCCGGGTCCGATAACAGGCACCACACCCGCAGTAGATGTGCACGGTGTGAGGTCTCGCAGCAAGCTAAACAAGGCGCATATCTCGGCTTAAAAAAAAACGCTATTCGTTGCCAGGCGTTTCATCGGATTCGAGGTGTTACCTCCTTTGACAGTATCACAGTATCAGCTTAAAGCACTTGTTGCAGGCTGCTGAGTTTGTATGCTTTGCTGCGAAGTACAACCAGACTTTTGACCGCTTCGCCTTGGGCATTTTTAATCTGTAGCTCTGCTCTAAAAGAACGTACGTACCTGAGCCTGCCTACTTTCCTCGGAAACGTAAAATGATTGGCTAGAAGTGGCTCAGGAAAAAAAAGCACCGAAATAAAGCACCGAAATGTGCGCTGCTTTTCGGTCTGGTTACTACCGTTTATGTCAGAACCGGTGCCATCATGGCACCGGACACCGGTACCCATCCCTAGTCATGAGCTGTAGGTAGTGACTGAAAGAACAAGATCACAGATACAAGCGGCAGAAATGGGCTTCCTCCGAAGGGTGGCTGGCCTCTCCCTTAGAGATAGGGTGAGAAGTTCGGACATTCGGGAGGGGCTCAGAGTAGAGCCGCTGCTCCTTCCCATCGAAAGGTGCCAGTTGAGGTGGTTCGTGCATCTGACAAGGATGCCTCCTGGGCGCCTCCTGGGTGAGGTGTTGTCCCACCTGGAGGAGGCCCCGGGGGCAGACCCACGGAGAGATTACATCTCTTGGCTGGCCTGGGTGTTCCCTTGGACAAGCTGGAGGAGGTGGCTGGGGAGAGGGACTTCTGGGCTTCTGTGCTTAGGTTGCTGCCCCTACTAATCGGCCCCAGATAAGCGGAAGAAAATGGATGGATGGATGGGTTTCTGAAATAAATGTTTTTTGTAGAAATAACTCATGCTTGTGTTAATAATTATGTACTAATTGTAATTATAATTAAGTAGAATTTTTATCAACAGATTTTCTGTGCTTACAGCACGTCATTTTGTGTTCCAAGAGCAGTACAATTCTGAGATAAGCAAAATCACCAAGTTTAGATTCAGGAAACAGAAACTATCTCTGCTTTAATGTCAGGCTTCACTGAACATCCCTGAAATATACATGTCTTCTTACCCACATGCTGTGAGTCAGTCAGGTCTGTCTTACTCTCTTCTGTCTCTTCTTCCTCTCACACTCAGCAGGTTTTGGATGTCTTTCCCAGAGCCTGTTGAAGGTTTATTCCTTCTAAATGGGAGTTTTTTCTTTCCACTATCACCACGTACTCCTCATAGGGTTCAGTGCATATTTTGTAATGTATTCTGTTACGTTATTCAATGAGAGTAACGTATTCTGAATACTTTGGATTACTTAATATATTATCATGCTATTTACAACTACATGACTGTACTATTAATGTGTGATTTATTACTATTACTGAAGGTTACTCGCTATACCAATACCAACTAGATGTTAAAATCTTAATATAAAATGAGTAACAGTGGGGTGGACATTAGGTAAGGCTGCACTTTTAGCAGCGATCTCCTATAGAAAACTATTCCGCACGTATATAAAACAGGTCCGCGGCTCTGAACCGTAGTAAAGGGACCTCTGGCTAATACGTCGGGTTCCGTGTCGCGCTCGTAGCCAAAAACTAGCTCTACTTTGTTGTCTGGGTCAAATTTGCTAGTGAGACACAGGAGAGGGGCGTTGAAGGGCTGCTCCAACGGAAGTTATTGTTTCAGAGGAAAACACGAACACAGTGTACAGTTGAGTCTTAATAGCTTACTTACAAGTGGGCTCGTCAGGCACTCTTTTTGGCTGCAGTGGTTATTAATATATTTACATGCTTCCAGCTCCCGTTACTGGTCGGTGACAACTCGTACTTTTCCACTCCCTTTCTTCTCCCTCCCTTGCACTCAGACTCAACAGGTATGGCAGTCCATTCTCCCTGCAGCACGGACTACAATGCCCATGATTCTACATTCTTTAAGACTATGGCTGTAACACTCTGCCTATTGCCTTCATATTAAACATACCGTGCAGAGGCCTGTCCTTCCATGGTGGTTCCTCGCTTTCCTCCTCTTTCTTAGGTTTCTGTTGCGTGAGCTATTCACTGAGCTTGCAGTCAGTTGGGGCCATCTTCCTGATGTATTCGTGGATGTTCGTTGTCTCATCCTGGACCGTGGTGCTGACACATCCCCGGCCTGTATGCTTAGCATACCGCTATGATGCCTGACAGGAGCTTCCATGTGGTACTGAGGCAGGTTATTGGTTGGATGGGACCGGTCCCTTCTGTGGGTCCCTGAGGATCAGGACTGTCCGACCTTCGGTTAGCATTCTGGATGTCTCTCGTCTGGGTCATTTGTACTGCCAGACGCTCATGGAGTGCAGTCAGCTTCTTCAACCAGTAGACGTGAACCATTTTGGGGCCTGGTGCTGTCCAACTCTTCATATTGGAGACCCTTTCTTGAATGTCTGCCAGTGATGGTTACTGGTCACTGTTCAGGCAGGTTGCTGTGATCTGCCCTCAGATCCACTAGCTACTGAGCATTTCCATTATGGGTTGTGTCCTTCTCCCATATGCTCTTCCAGTACTGCTCCGTCTCCAGCCTTGGTGGTGCTGTTCTCATATGGTTCCTCTGCCACTGAGAGTACACCTTGGCTGGTTCCATGGAGAACAGCTGGTTTATTCTCCTGCCTTCTATCTCTGGTGTACCCCTTCAAGTGGCTGGCCAGGACTGTGAGTCTTTGCTTGGCAGTTTCCAAGGCCTCAGGTATGGACAGCTTGCTGTACTTCTCAGGCAGCTTCTTTGTCACATCTTTCTGCAGCTCCGATAGTTGGCTAACCTCCCTCTGTGCTACCTTGATCTTAGCCTCTAGTCTCCTTCTCCATGGAGGGTACAGCTCTTTGCAGCTATTCAACTTGTAGCCAAGCATGTCACTGATCACTGCTGCCATAGTGTAGACCAGCTTGTTAGTGTCAGTAATGGTGGCAGTAGGTATCGTCCGTAGTGCTGCATTCACATTATCTAGTAGATCTTCTGAGGGTACTTTACGTAGTCTTGGTAACCGGCTGCGGAGGATCCAGGTTTCAAGCTTTGCCATGACCACATTTTCACATAGGTGTTACTACTGTCCAGGTGTGTGAGGGTTGTGTGAAGAGCTGTTATTATGGCATCTTCTGTCTACCTGTTTGCCTTGTATGCAAACTGGTATGGATCGAGGTCTGCAGGGATGACAGCCTAAGTTTGTGACATGATAAGTTTCTCAAAACATTTGGTGATTATGGGTGTTAGAGCAACTGAACGATAGTCATTCAGGCAGCTGACTATGTTCTTTGTTGGCACTGGAATGATGGTGGCTGACTTGAGGCAGGATGGTACTACAGACTGTAGCAGTGAGAGGTTGAAGATGGTGGTGAAAACCTCTGCTAATTGGTCTGCAAATGCTTTAAGCACTCTTCCTGCTACTCCGTCAGGACCAGCTGCTTTCCTCGCATTGACTCTGCGTAGTGTGGTTCTTACCTGATGTTGCTCCAGCTGAATGGGGGCATCATCTCTCTCTGAAACAGAGAGAAACAGTTCCTGTTCTATTGGTCAAAGAGGGCGAAGAACTGGTATAGGGTGTCAGGTAAGGTGATGTCCAGAAGGTTTGTTTGTGTGAGATTGTCTTTGTAGCCAGTAAGTGTCTTGATCCCCTGCCACATTTTTCTGGGTTGTTTGTGTTAAAGTGTTCCTCACTGCACTGTTTGTATTCACGCTTGGCTTGTTTAATCCCCTTAAGCCTTGGTATCCCTCTTTGTAGACTAATTGGTCTCCAAATCAGGCCCCATCGTATCTTAATGACCTTGTAGTGCCATATCACCCTATTAGAGCACTTCGCTCTCGCTCTGCAGGCCTACTTGTTGTCCCTAGGGTATTTAAAAGTAGAATGGGAGGGAGAGCCTTCAGTTTTCAGGCCCCTCTTCTGTGGAACCAGCTTCCAGTTTGGATTCGGGAGACAGACACTATCTCTACTTTCAAGATTAGGCTTAAAACCTTCCTTTTTGCTAAAGCATATAGTTAGGGCTGGACCAGGTGAACCTGAATCCTCCCTTAGTTATGCTGCTATAGACGTAGGCTGCCGGGGATTCCCATGATGCATTGAGTTTTTCCTTTCCAGTCACCTTTCTCACTCACTATGTGTTAATAGACCTCTCTGCATCGAATCATACTTGTTATTAATCTCTGTCTCTCTTTCACAGCATGTCTTTATCCTGTTTTCCTTCTTTCACCGCAACCGGTCGCAGCAGATGGCCCCTGTTCTTCCTGTTAAAAGGGAGTTTTTCCTTCCCACTGTCGCCAAAGTGCTTGCTCATAGGGGGTCACATGATTGTTGGGTTTTTCTCTGTATTTATTATTGTGTGATCTACTGTACAATATAAAGCGCCTTGAGGCGACTTTTGGTGTGATTTGGCGCTATATAAATAAAATTGAATTGAATTGAATTGAATCCTGATTTGAAGGCACAGTCCTGTGCCCTTAGTAGAGCTCGCACCTTGCTGTTAAGCCATGGCTTCTGGTTTAGGAACACTTTAACAGTCTTTGTTGTTGTTAAAAAGTTGATGTATGAGAGTACGGCAGATGTGTGGCTCTCAAAGTCTGTTCCTTATGCAAATATACTCCGGATCGTGTTGTCAAAACAGTCCTGTAGGGCTGTGGCGGCTTATGCAGTCGTCCAATTTAGTTGTCATTCAAAAAAAGACAGTCAAACAGTATTATTTTATAATTTTATAATTAATAATTTTATACAATTTAATTTTAAATTTTAATTTTATCATTTTAATTTTATAATTGTATAATGTATTATTGTTTACAGGTCAAGAATATACATACTCAGTTCAGTTACTATGACTACTGATGTTGCCACGTAGTGTGATGGTGGGAAGCAGTACTCACTGTGGGCCCCTGTACCAGATGGAGACCAGTGAGGTTTTCTGTGGAAAGCCCACTATCGGTTGCCCACAGAAAACTCTATAACTGATATTGTGGTTTAATGTTGTCTCAGACCAACAGGTGGAGGTGAAGGTGGAGGAAGGGTCAGACTCTGTCATCCTGCCCTGCAAAACAACAGGTGACCTTCCTGAAGACACCACAGTGGAGTGGACTCGCTCTGACCTGGAGCAGATAGTTGTCCATGCGTATTCAAACAGAAGTGACCTCTTTAAGAAACAGGATAACTTTTACTGTGGTCGCACAAAGATGAACAACGACCTGCTGAGAACTGGAGACCTCAGTCTGACCTTGAAATACCCCACAGAGAGAGACACAGGAGGATATATCTGTAGCATCTACAGGGACAATGACATCTTGAGACAGAAAGTTGTGATGAACTATGTCAGAGGTCAGTGCAGTAGAAACAGATCAGAGGTCAGTATAGTAGACTGAGGTCAAAGGTCATGGATTTCTTTTCGTTTCTCCACAGAACGGTTTCCATCCTGGCCCAAAGCCCTCCTGGTTCTCCTGGTTATTCTTGTGGTTTCTGGAGCTCTTTTATTTCTTTTCCGGCACTATTTCATGTCAGGTGAGTGTCTCCTACTACACTACCCATAATGCCGATGGTTAGCAGGTGTCCTCTGGTGGCTCCTTAACCATGGCTCACACAAACTTGTTCCAGAAGCTGAAAGAGTTGAGAGTTAGAAACAGCTGATACAGAGAGCTGAAGAGAAACTTCCAGGTTTGTTCCAGAAGTCAGGAAACCTCCTTTTAGACTCAGCTGAAACAGCTCCACAATATGACTTTACTAAACAGTGTGTGTGCTTCACTGCATTGATCTGACACAGAGGCTGCATGTGTATAAGCTGTGCTTTCATTATCTGCAATTTATCCACATAAAAGTGTCATTGTGATAGGTTAAGAGGGCAGCAGAATTTACAACAAATACACTAATACAAGTAAACATGAACACATGAATAATATGCAATCACTTTACATTATATTACATTACAGGAGCGACATCAACAGTCACACTGGCGAAAAGAGCCATTTTTTCGCTTCTTTAACCCTCTAGGGTCGACGAACGCGCCCGCATGTCAAAATCACATGACCAATTTAAGACGACACAGCAACGAGATGCAGCGACCCAGAGTCTCCATTTCAACTTGGGTCGAAAGTGTGGCCTTATATACCAGTTTTTAAATTGTGCCGACAGGCCACGTAAAACCAGAGTTATGATAAAAAATACACGCAATGTTTTTTTCTGAACAAAACAGTGGTGTTTACAGCGGGAAGAACGGTAAAAACTGTGTTTTCTACAGACAGCGCTAGGAAACACTCTGACACTGTGAAAAAAGAAAAAGAAAAAACACCCCTTCCCTATTGGTGTTAAAGTCTACCATGTCAGCCAATCAAAAAAATGATAAGGCAACATGTGACATTTGGTTGTTTAGGGAGAAGGGGCAGTTTTAGGAGTGACGCCTGCGAGAGAAAGCGGGCGAGTGAAAGAAAGAGAGAGAGAGAGCGAATTTTCATATGTAAGACATTGGTGACGTTTAGCATGTTTGGAGGCTGTAGTTAGTGTGTTGTGTGGTTATTGTTTTGTATTGTGTGTTAGTTATACTGCTGAATGTCACAGTCGCTCCAAAAAAGCCACCACAGGCAGATTGCAGTCTAAACGCTGTTTCCACCTGGAAAACTGGACTGATACCCCTCCTGCTGTCAGACCTTATAATTGACTTTAAGCTCCACCATTTCTGACAGTTTTAGATCCTTTTGTAGATTATTTGAAGAAACAAGGTCAACGTATTAAAAAGCTTTTTTTTTCTAATTCTGTTCTGAGTGTGGTGACAAACATTTGTATGATGCTGTGGGAGTGTCGGCTGTATTGACTGGTTTTTACACATACAGACACAGAGAGAAGAAGGAAGAAACCCAAGCAGGGATTTATAGATAAAAACCAACCAATAGGGAAATCTGCAGATATTCAGAGTTGGCCATTTAGCAGCAGTATACAGAGAACAGTGATATACACAATTTCCACAGTTAGTAAAAAAACATAAAGCACAATAATTGACAGTATCCAACCTGTTAAGGGGAAGGCCTCGATGGGGACTGGCGGTGGCTCCCGGGCTGGGCAGAGCCCCATGTACTAATGAGAAGTGAAAACCAGTGGGGGTGGGGGGTCATATATACATGAAACCCGGAAGAGGCGTGCTTGGAAGTGTGCTCCCACTCCTGAAATTCAGATAATTTATCTCCAATTATGTGCATTTAACACCAAACTAGGCAAAGTTAAATGGGTCTGAACCAAATCAAACTGCAATGGTTCTAGTATAGAGCCCTGTGGAACATCTTTGGATACTTCCAGAAAACAGGAAGAAGACAAAGCATTGTGGACACCTTGTGTTCTAGCTGACAACAAATTTCATAAAGAACTTACAGCATTTGCAGTTAGACCAATATTGTTTAGTCTGTTTTTTAAAATGGCAGGTCCAAAAAGTTAATTTGTTCAATAATAAGGTTTAATAAGCAAACGTAAATGCTTAAACTAAAAAAACATTATTTAGATATGGAACAAAATGTTCAGTTTAAACAGTTTAAAATGCCACATTTTTCAGTAAGGTACATGAGTCTTTTAAATTAGAAGCTGGAATCTTGGTGGTTATATTCCCTTTATAAGATTTTGTTATTTTCCAGATTTTTTTAGGATAGAATAGAATAGAATAGAATAATCCTTTAATTGTCCCACAAGGGGAAATTTGGTTGTAACAGCAGCCAAAAAGATACATATACAAACAAACAGGACACAGAACAGAACAGAAACATACACAATTTTTCTTACATATTTACAATTTTACAATGGACAATGGTTACTATAAACAGAGTGTAAGAGCCAAAGTCAATGTTTATGTTTTGCTTATTTGTTATGGTGGCACAGGTGTATAGCTTTACCTGCCTCTCAGCTGATGACATGTGGGTGTGGTCACTGTCTATTTACCTGATCTTGGTGTTCGCAGCAGGTGTGTTGGGTGAGTGGTTTTGTGGGCAAACTTTTCTGTTGACCGTCATTTTTTGGTACACAAGTTATTCCATGCGCTAGTTGTAAATTGATTGAAAGCACAAACGTTTGTTTTTGTTTTGTTCTTAAAATAAATACGCAAACTACAAGTACGACTCATTATGGATTATTGGAGGCGCGTCACAGGGACACAACCAACTCAGCCGGCCGCGGCTTTATTTATGGATGAAAGTCGCAACACAGAGTATTGTACAGTTTTTAAATTAAATAAAAAATATATACAGATAAGAGGCAAACCCGGGTTGTAGTGTGAATCGGTTGATTAACTTATTGCGAAAATGTAAACATCTATGATTGTTGGGAGCAGTTGTGATTGTACAGTCTGACAGCTGCAGGGAGGAAGGACCTGCGGAAACGCTCCTTCATGCATCTAGGATGCAGCAATCTCTCACTGAAGGAGCTCTGCAGTTCAGCAACATTTCCATGCATGGGGTGGGAGACTCTGTCCATCAGAGATGTTATTTTGGCCAGAGTCCTTTTGTCTCCCACCACCTGCACTGGGTCCAGGGTGCATCCCAGAACAGAGCTGGCCTTCCTGATGAGTTTATCCAGCCTCTTCCTCTCAGCTGCCGATAAACTGCTGCTCCAACATACAACACTGTAAAAAATGACAGATGCCACCACAGAGTCATAGAAGGTCTTTAAAAGCGCTCCCTGTACTCCAAATGACCTCAGCCGCCTCAGCAGGTAGAGTCTGCTCTGACCCTTCCTGTAAAGAGCATCAGTGTTGTGGCTCCAGTCCAGTTTATTATTCAGGTGAACACCCAGGTACCTATAAGAGTCCACTATCTCAATGTTCACTCCCTGGACGTTCACCGGTGTCAGTGTGGTGGGTCTGCGTCTCCGGAAGTCCACCACCAATTCCTTGGTTTTCCCGGCGTTGATCAGCAGGTGGTTCTGCTGACACCAGTCTACAAAGTCCAGAGTCCACTGTCTGTACTCTGAGTCGTCCTCACCTGTGATGAGGCCGACTATGGCAGAGTCGTCAGAGAACTTCTGTAGGTGGCAGCGTGGGGAGTTGATGGAGAAGTCTGCAGTGTAGAGGGTGAAGAGGAACAGTGCCTGCACAGTTCCCTGTGGGGCCCCCGTACTGCAGACCAGTGTATCAGAGACACAGCCCTGTGACCTCACATACTGTGGACGTTCTGTGAGGTAGTCCAGTATCCACTGGGACATGTGGTGGTCCACTCCCGATAGCTCCAGCTTGTCTCTCAGAAGTCGTGGCTGGATGGTGTTAAAAGCACTGGAGAAATCAAAGAACATGATCCTCACAGTGCTTCCAGGCTTCTCCAGGTGAGTCAGAGCTTGGTGCAGGAGGTAGATGATGGCGTCCTCCACCCCAATACCAGGCTGGTAAGCAAACTGCAGCGGATCCACTGAAGACCTCACCAGGGGGCGCAGATGGTTTAGAACCAACCTCTCGAGGGTCTTCATCAGATGCGAAGTTAGGGCTACTGGCCTGTAGCTGCTGAGGTCCTTGGGATGGGAGGTCTTTGGTACCGGTACCACACAGGATGTCTTCCACAGCTGTGGTACTTTCCCCAGTGACAGGCTCAGGTTGAACAGATAAACTAGGATGCCACACAGTTCATCTGCGCAGCACCTCAGGAGCTTGGAGCTGATGCCATCTGGACCTGCAGCCTTCCGCACCTTGATCTTGTGAAGCTCGTTCCTCACCTGAAGTGCTGAGATAGAAAGACTGGGTTCTGGGGGAGGGGGGTGAATGTTGGAGTCCACAGAAGCCGGGGGTGGGTGTAATGACTGGGAGCTGGGAGGTGTGAAGCTGAGAGGTGTGAAGTCCTGAGATGAAGGACAGGCAGGGGGGACGATGCTGTGGGAGGGGTGGGTGGATGATCAAACCTATTAAAATATTTATTTAGGTCATTCACCCACCCCAAGTCTCCTGCAGCCTGGGGGGTTGGTTTTTGTCCTGAGATTGTCTTCAGGCTGTTCCAAACCCCTCTGATGTTGTCCTGTTGCAGCTGCTCTTCCATCTTCCTCCTGTAGTTTTCCTTTCCTTGCCTTATCATCCATTTCAGCTTCTTCTGGACAACTCTCAGCTCCTGTTTGTCCCCAGATCTAAAGACTCTCTTCTTCTCCTTGAGGAGAGCCTTAATTTCAGGATTTATCCATGGCTTGTTGTTAGAAAAACACCGTACCTTTTTGATGGGTACGGTGTTGTCCACACAGAAGTTCATGTAATCCGTAATGCAGTCTGTGATGCTGTTGAGGTCATCCTCCAGGGGGCTGCAGAGGTTGTCCCACACAGTAGAACGGAAACAGTCCCTCAGGGCCTCTTCAGTCTCTGCCGACCATTTCCTTACTGTGCGTTTCACTACTGGTTCTCTGTGTACTAGAGGTTTATACACAGGCTGGAGATGAACCAGATTGTGATTTGAGCCCCCCAGGGGAGGGAGAGGTGATGAGCTGTATGCCTCCTTGGTGTTGGCATACAATAAGTCCAATGTTTTATTGTCTCTGGTGTGGCAGGTAACATACTGGGTGAAGGTGGGGAGAGTGGAGGACAGGGAGATGTGATTAAAGTCCCCAGAGATCAGGAAAAGGGCCTGAGGGTGCTGTGTTTGGAGTCTGCTGGTCACAGTGTGCAGGACCTCACAGGCTGCTGCAGCGTTAGCAGAGGGCGGGACATACACAGCTATCACAATAACGTGTGTAAACTCTCGCGGTAGATAGTACGGTCTCATGCTAACCGCTAGCAGCTCAATGTCCTTACAGCATAGCGTCTCTTTGATAGATAAATGTCCAGAGTTACACCATCTATCGTTCACAAACACAGCCAGACCCCCTCCTCTCTTCTTACCACTCTCCGCTGTTCTGTCGGCCCGGATCAGATGAAAACCATCCATGTTTACGTGTGAGTCCGGAGTTAGCGCAGTTAGCCACGACTCTGTGAAGCACATCAGGCTGCACTCCCTGTAGCTCCTCTGATGTCGGGTAAGAGCTGCCAGCTTGTCTGCTTTATTGGGGAGAGATCTCACATTCCCCATAATAATAGATGGAATCGCTGGCCGATACCTCCGAACTTTACTGCGACGCCCGATCCCGGCCCGAGTACCGCGTCTCTTCCTCCTCACCTCGCGGGGGATGTTTGTTTGCTCGGCGGTAGGCATGGCAACAGAGGCTCCGAGGGCTAACAGCTGATCCCTGCTGTAAACAATGGGAGGTCGGACCTCCACGCGCTCTCCGGACAAAGACGCCGTAAAAAATGTAATAAAGAACACCATTGTCCATAGAATTCTGAGCTCCATTGTAGCGGACAGCAGTCCACAATAGAAAAATAAAAAACAATAAACACAAAAACAAAAAGAAACATATATTAAAGAGAAGAAAAGGACGGTCAGGTAGGAGCTGCTGATACTGGCTGCCAGCTCGGAGCGGCGCCGGAAGAAGCAATGATGATATGATGTTTAGCAGTTTTTGAAAGATATAATTCTGATTTTGCCTTTTTAATTAAGGAGTTTGAATGACTTGACCTGAATGACTTCTGAGCTGTCTAAAGCCAAATTGCTTCAGATTTAGTTTATCTGGCCTGACCTCATACAGCATCCTTTTGAATGAGGAGACTGGACAGTGGAAAAGAAAACCAAGCATTGTTTCTGTAGTTTATTCTTGTATGGGGGCATGTTTATTTATATTGCTATATTTTATTTATATGATATTTAGATTCATATTTACCGTATTTTCCGCACTATAAGGCACACTTAAAATCCTTTAATTTTCTCAAAAATCGTCAGTGCGTCTTATAATCCGGTGCGCCTTATGTATGAATTCTGGTTGTGCTTACTGACCTTGAACTGATTTTATGTGGTACACGGCACTCAAAAATCTGACAAAAAATGTTATAGTAGGACTTTGGTAAGCTACGAAGCTTGATGGATTGTCGGAGCATTACGGCTGTAGTCAGGAGCCTTGCGGACTCATAGTGATCTGGATCCATAACTCCTTTGGCTTCAGGTCCTAAAGTCAAACGAACACTGAGGCACACTGAGAGTTAAAAACTATCTAAATTCTTTCTTTCATTCTTTCTTTAATAAAATCATCAGCGTTGCTGTTTTACCAGGTGTAACAATTAAGTTTAACATCCAGGCATCCATGAAAACAAAATGTATTAAATTTAACGGAGTTAGAAGTTAGCAGGAAGTTAGTACGAAGTTAGCTCGCTGGTTTCGCTAGTTACCTAAACATGATATACCATGTTCTGGCTGACAAATTTCTGGAAAAAGATAAAATGTACAGCTCTGCTATCACTTATAGCATAAATGAAAACATAAAACTGCACAGCAGTGACGTTTGTAGGGTTATTGAAGTTGGGTTAGCTGGTATATATTGGTGTGCTACGTGATCGCTAGCAACACAGCTATGTTAGCCTGACAAAAAGCATAACACAGTAGGCCCAAAACTCCATCGGCTTCAGGTCCCAAAGTCAAACGAACACTGAGAGTTAAAAACTATCTAAATTCTTTCATCTTTAATAAAATGATCAGTGTTGCTGCTCAACCAGATGTACCAATTAAATTTAACATCCAGGCATCGATAAAAACAGAATTTATTAAATTTTACGGAGTTAGAAGTTAGCAGGAAGTAAGCTCGCTGGTTTCACTCTGACTGAGAGATTTCTGGAAAAAAAATAAAATGTACAGCTCTTCTATCACTTCCAACATAAATGAAGACAGAAAACTACACAACAGTAATTTGTGTAGGGTTACTGAAGTTGGACTAGCTGGTATATAATGCTGTGCTACGTGATTGCTAGCAACACAGCTATGTTAGCATAACATAAACACAGTAAAGCTGGAGGATTAACGCTAACTTTTTTCCACTCGATAAAAGTTCCCGATGGTTTGTGACAAATGCAATCACATGGAAAGATGCTGTAAACGGACCAAACTTCAGTCAGGAGAACAACAGCGATAATCCACCCACAATACGAGGTTAGTCATTAAGATAAGATAAGATGACCTTTATTCGTCCCACACGTGGGAAATTTGTTTTGTTACAGCAGAAAGTGGACAGTGCAAAGTTACATAGCAAAAATTATAAGGAGTTTAATGTGCCTTATAATCAGCTGCGCCTTATATATGAAAACCGACCTGTTCATTTACAGTGCACCTTATAATCCGGTGTGCCTTATGATACGAAAAATACGGTATATAATGTTTTCACTGTCAGGTCTACATCAGTAATGAGGTGGATCCTATTAGAGTGGTATTCCCATAAATTGTGAAAGAAAGTTTGCTCACAGAAATTCTTAAAATCTTATTTAAAAACTATTTGAGAATTTGGAGATTTTGGGAGCTTCAATTGTCTGACTGCAGCGATCACAAAGTTATTTGCAAAAAACACCAATATGGGCGTGTTAGTTAAACAATATGATTTATTTTTATATACACGTCCCAGATCGATGTGATAAATTTAGAAGCAGGAGGGCATCTGGACTTTTATGTCTTTAAGACACGCCTGTAACTGATTTAACAAATGGGTATCATCTGCATGACAATAGTGGAAATCAATAAATAATTTTTGTTTTTATAATTGCAGGGTCTATCTTACAATATAAACGCGCCATGAGGCAACTGTTGTTGTTGGCGCTGTATAAATAAAACTTACTTGAAGAAAACTAATTTACATGAACAAATTAGAATCTATCAGATAAATATGATTCAAACCACTGCAGTGAATTTCCTTTAATAACTCTGGTGTGCTCTTGTCCTTTTAGTAAAATGTTGTGGTCTACACTGAGGTCCAAGCACAGAAATAAGTCCTCTGTATACTTTATTAATCCCGTAGGAAATTTGTCCACAAGAAATTAGTTTTCTGCATTTAACCTATTCACTCAGTAAAGCAGTGGGCAACATGGGGAGCAGTGTGTGGAGATGGTACCTTGTTCAGGGGTACCTCAGGGTAGCCGTTCGGTAGATTTGAAACCCGGGCTTTCCGACCATGGGGCGACCACATGATCATAGGGTCATAAGGAGGTTATGACCAGGTTATAAGGAGAACATTAGTAACCTTCACTACAGCTCATGTTGTGCTTTGTTGTCCTCTCAGTCCCCTGGGTGGAGGTGGATTCAGGGGTGGAGTCTGTCCAGCTGATCTGCAAAACCACAGTTTGCCTGCCTAAAGATGCTAAAGTGGAGTGGAAGGACAAAAAAAACAGGACGGTCCACGTGTATGAGACCAGCTCTGACCAGCCTGAAGAACAGGACGATAAATACAAGAACCGAACAAAGATGAAGAGAAACTTACTGGAACCTGGAGACCTCAGTCTGACCCTGAAACACCCCACAGATGGAGACAACTCCACCTACACCTGCACCGCCTACAGCAGGGAGGGAAACATCCTGATGGAGAAACAAGTGGAGCTGAAAGTGAGAGGTCAGTGCTGTAGATACAGGTCAGAGGTCAGACTCATGATGGTGGTTCAGTCTCAGTGGGCTCCATCCAATAATGTTACAGTGTTAGCATGTCTGATGTTTGTAGCTGTTTTGGTTTTTATTTGATTTCCACCCAAATGTAAAAGCTTCAGCAGATGAACTGTAGGAGCAAAGTTCATGTGTGAGACTTCATCTGAAAGGTAACATCTTCTAGTTTCTGAACATGTGTTTGTTTAGCATGTGGCTAAAACACAGGCTAAGCTAAGTCAGTTCAAATCTCAGTAAAATACTTTATGTCCAATTTGCCAGTACTGCAGTTTTGTGTGTAGTGAGGTGTTTTCATGGTGTTTTATTGGTGCTTTTACTAAAGGAAGGCTTCTATCAAATTCTTCCAAATGTTGTCAAACTGAGCTGTGTGATGAAGTGAGTGTGACAGAAACACTCAGACTGTGTTTCTCTGCTTCATCAAGTCAAATCTGGTCCTCACAGACTGAATAAAGTCCTGTCCCACTAACAGCAGCTCCAACAGTCTGTTCACTGCTTTCTTCCTGTCAGTCTTCATCTTTCTGCTGCGTCTCCTCTTCACACTGACCACTTTCTATCTAACAGTGAGCTCCCAGTGAAGCAGCAGCATTCAGCCTGTTAGAGTCAACACAAATGTCTCCATCCAAGCTCATGTTGTGCTTTGTTGTCCTCTCAGTCCCCCAGGTGGAGGTGGATTCAGGGGTGGAGTCTGTCCAGCTGCCCTTCAAAACCACACCTCACCTGCCTGAAGACGCTAAAGTGGAGTGGAAGGACAGTGATAGTTTTAAGGTCCACGTGTATAAGAACGGCTCTGACCAGATTGAAGAACAGCACCAGGTTTACAGAGACCGAACGAAGATGAACAAAGACCTGCTGAAAACTGGAGACCTCAGTCTGACCCTGAAATACCCCACAGAGAAAGATAACTACATCTACACCTGCACCGTCTACAGCAGGGAGGGAAACCTCGTGATGATGAAACAAGTGGAGCTGAAAGTCAGAGGTCAGTGCTGTAGATACAGGTCAAAGGTCAGAGGTCATGTAGGAGTTGATTCTCTAAAAGCTTTCAGTTTGAACCTATTATCAGTTTGTTCAAATAAAATAAATTCTTTGATATTTTGATCTTACGGCCAAAAATGTCAGGCGGAGCAACTGTGTGTTTAAATGAACAGACTAAGAAGACCATTAAAAATGGAGTTGAAATGATCCTAACTTCAAAATAAAAGCCTCTGGTATGATTTGAGTGTGGATCAAATGAATAGTTTTGTTAGTTTAGTCCAAATCAATTTAAATGTATAAATAGCAATAGTTTTAAAGCTGCTGAGATCATTCAAACACTTTGATCCAGTCATTTGGATGTTGTCAAATGTCAGGGTGGAGCAGCCATAAATATGAGGCTTTTATTGTGAAGTGAAAATGATGTGTGATGACCCAGTGGAGCCCATGGGGTCTTTGTGGCTGGATGCAAAGGTTTGTAGCTCTCCTTGTAAAGAGAAACAGCTTGAAGCTACAGAGGAGCGTCTGCAGAAGAAGACAGGGGAAAGAGGAAGAAGCTGAGGCCGCTGGAGAAAAGACAGGAAAAGAAAATCAGCTTTATTTGTTGGAGGCCGTTTGTTCATCACACTGAAATATTCCCACTTTAGAGACATGAAACAAAGTGAAGTGTGGATTGATGTTTGTCTCAATGATTTGGGCCCTGGAATCATTTCTTCATCTCCCACTTTAAGACATATTAATGTCAGCCTCACATGTCCCACAGTGGACAGATTTCTATTTCTAGATGATATTTGGAGGATTTTCATGTGTTTCTCTGCTGTCACAGCTCTTTGTGATATTTGAGCGCAGCTGTAATGTTTGTGTGGTTAAAGCCACCAGACTCCACTGACAAAAACTCTCATTTTAGCCGGAGAACAAGGGGCTGCTGTGGGACTTTGTGTTTGCAAAGATTTCTATTGGAGGCATTTTTGCCTTTAATTATATAGGTGCAGAGAGTAGACAGGAAAGTGGGGAGAGAGTGAGGGACACACAGGCACCTGTAGTAAGCCCAGTGTTAAGGTATTCATTGTGTTGTAGAATGTGTTGAACTGCATTATGGTTACTGTTGTTTAACTGAGCGACAGTATTTTAGTTGTCACCACAAAGGGGTGTTTCACTGCAAGGGCATGTATGTTGCGTCATCAAGCCCCTGACTGAGTGATAGGGTGCACAACAGAAATGGCAACCATGAGGAAAGTTTGTATCGTGTCTACACGTAGAATAAAGTTACCAAAATCTTAAGGATATTTTTGCCTCCATCATCATTTTCCTTCGATTTGATCGCATCAAGGCTGCAATACTCAACCCTACCAACCCCGCCTTCAGCCCACCTGCTCAGCCAGGTGAGCTATAGCGCTGCTTTAACATGTTAGTGTGATTGAGAGTGAATGAAAGTGAGTGATGGAGGCAGCAGGAAACTAACAGGCTGTTTGTTCTGAGAGGTCACATGACTGTTTTTCTCAGCAGAGTCTGATGGATTTGATGAGACCATGAGAGCGGCTTCAGTTCCTCATCAGAAAGAGTCTGACAGAAGCTCCTCCCTCTATACCCCAGTAGACTTCTATTAGACTGCTCCAGATTCCTGAGAGTTCACACAGAAAACTTTACAAACAGCCAAAGAAAAACTATTGAAAAGGCTTCAAGATGACAAAGAGCTCTTTCACAGCACATATGAGCCATTAAGAAGTGCACATTTGTGTTTTCCATAGTCCATCATCCAATAATATCAAAGGACAAACTGTGAGGTAAAAAGCCTTCAGCTCTTTTTGAATGAAGCAAAAAGACTTTGGTCCTGAGAGATGGTTCAAAACACAATTCAGACCTACCAAAGTATTATTTGTGCCAAACACATGAAGCCTTCAACTTTGTATTTGTCCAGTCAGTGTGGCAATAGAAGTCACTGTGAGGATTTTGAATGTGCTACCAAAGAGCATCCAAACAATCAGGTGAGAATGAAGAGAATTAGTGTGGATGGACAGAAAATCCATATCCAGTGTGATTTAGAAGCAGTTCATATATAATGAGTGAAATGAAAGAAGAGCACAGACAGTAAGAACATGAGTGAGCAGACATTTTGGAGCTGCTGATCCACACAGGGCTGGATGGAAGGAGTGGGAGTCCATGATGGCTCAAAGTCTCTGATCCTAACTGTTCCTGAGCCTCTCCCCCTGCCTCCTCTTTGGATCTTCTCCTCCTCTTCTTCCTTATCTGCCTCCTCCACCACTGCTCTCTCCTCCCTCATCTCCTCCTCAGCTGAACTGAAGTCAGGGCTGTAACATGAGGAAACGTGCAGAAATGACTAGGGCTGCACAATTAATCGTTAGAAAATCGCGATCTCAATTCATACTTATGTGCGATCTCATTTCCAAATGACAACGATTAAAAAAAAAAGAAAAAAAGATGACGATTGTACCGCATTTTGATCCGGGACATAATCTGCATGAAAACAAGCGCAAAGCATAAAGAAATTACGGAGGCTATCACTTATCACCTGGCTAAAGATATGGCTCCCATCAACACTGTGCAAAACGAGGGATTTAGGAAAATGATCAACACCCTAGCCAAACGCTACACAGTGCCGTCCAGTAACTATTTTTCTATTGTTGCACTACCTGCTCTATACATGCAGTGTCGAGCAACGGTGGAGACGGAATTACAAGCAGTACAACATTTTGCGGCAACGACAAAATGTGAGACATTTGTTGTTTTTATGTTCATTTATTGTTTTTATGTTCAGTCTCAACTGTTACGAAGTTGATGTGCAGTTAATAAGTGCAATAAATATTTATACTGGAAAAGAAAATCGTGAGAGAATCGTGATCTCAATTCTAAGCAAAAAAATCGTGATTCTCATTTTATGCAAAATCGTGCAGCCCTAGAAATGACTGAGTCAGCATGTTGTTGAAGTGAGTTGAGTGATTGTGAGCAGATTAGATGTGCGAGCCTCCCCTGTAGAGAAAAGCAAATCTTCAGAGTTTCCCACCTCATGTTTTCCTGTGTCACAGCTGATTGTCAAATCCTGGCTGTCACTAAATGAGTGGTCCAAAGGTGGAAGGAGGAGCACAGTTAGATTGTTCACCTCCTAACCTGTGAAATCAATCAGCTGAATGAAAAACACTGTGATCCTATGAGCTGCTATCAGGGCTGCTCCATTCTCAGGATTCTCATCTGGATGATTGAAGCAGATTATTGATGAAGTCAGCAAACAGCTTTCAAAATGGCTCTTTTTCCAGGGGAACTCCCTGAAATGTAAATCTCATTGAAATGAAGAAGTCCAAAGGCGTGGTTAGGCCCAGACTTGTGGCTGTTTTCAATGTAAAGCCCATGTTGCAGGCAGCTGCTGCTCCTTACTGGCCCACAGTCTCCACTGATGGATGTGTCAGCTCACTTGTACTGTAGCCACGGGGAGAGCGATGGAGAGATGAAGCTGACAACCAGAGGTGTAGTGCTATTTGTTGAAGTAGCCCAGCGCACCGTGTGCCATGTAAGCACAGTGGCAAGTTTCCAGAGATGATTGGACTCTGAGCAGAAATGATCCATGTTGGACTGAATTTAAGAACAGATCATAAAGTCCTCTGTGTGCCCAGCCCGTCTGTCTGACCATCTTCATCAGCTGCTACATATTGCTACCATCTCTCTCCTCACTGGATGTGTCTTCTCTCTTTCATTCTTTCCTGTGGGATAGTTGTCCACTCTCTCTCTGACTGTGATGCCATCTCTCTCCTTGACTTCTTCTCTCACGAAATAACACGTAGTACATTTTGAATTCTGCTGCTTCAGAGGAAACGTCACAGTTGGAGATATTCAGGCTGACTTTTCCACAAATTCAGTGTTTCACAATAAAGGCCTGGTTAAAGCCTTGATTCTACTCTGCTGTGGACATGGACAGCTTGAGACTCCACGGCAGAGGAGTCCTTCCTGTTAGACTTCTTTGGAGTCCACTTGAAATCCACCCGGTAACAAAAAGGGAAAAGCGGACCTGCGCACAGCCCCTCGCGCTCACCGTCTGATGACATTTACATCACTGTGACCACGCGGACCCTCAGAAATGAAGGTTTTGTGTCCACTGACATGTTAGAGTGCTTTTAATTTAAAATGCACACAAGAAATGATATGTTTCCGTAAAGAGTGTAGTGCAGTAAGTTTAAGAGAGCAGGGCCAAAACAGACTGATGGATTATTGGGACATCACTGTTTGATTCTTCTGTCAAGCAGAAGAAGAAGAAAAGTTCTCTTCAGCAGGTGAGGTCAAAGGTTAAAGGTCAGTGTGTGGAAGAGAAAACACAGTTCATGTGAATGAAGTAAAGGCCTTCCTCATTGTGATGACCTTTGACCTGCTGCCTGTTATTTTCACTCATTAACGTGTGAAAGCAGCAGCTAGCAGCAGCTTTTAAGGTGGACTGTTTTCTTGCATGTTACTTAATGCAAGAGGTGACGTTGGTAAGCAATGAAAGATTTGTCCAGTGTCAGCATCAGATGTAGGACAGATACATGAACCACATACAGCTCTCACAAGGGGTTAAGATTACTCTACTCATTGCATGTATAATAAAGTGTTCAGACCATTGGAAACATGAGAGAAAATGAAATAAACTGTGAAGGCAGCAGTGACGTGTTTGCTCTCAGAGACGTATCATGTTAATAAGAGACTGGGGGAGGACCAGGAGAGAGAACGGGCTGATTATTTTAAACTGGGACAGTTTAAGCTCAGCTTTTACAGCCCATGTAGCAGACTGTCATCAGAACCAGTGGATGAAACCAGTGCAGTGAAAATAATGTGGTGTGGGGATTTTAATGGTCACAGTGAGCAGAGCAGTCAGTGAAGAATGAATGAAGTTAAAGAAGCTGTATAGGAGTAGATATTAGAGCAGGGACAGAGTCAGCAGCTGATCTCAGGGTGGTCTCAGATTGGCTGTCAGATGTTTGTTGATGGCAGGAAGTCACAGACACTCCTGCAGGAAGTGATCTCACTCCTGTAATGATCAGACAGAGCTGAGTGTAGAGGAGTGATACAGGGGGATGATGAGGTGGTGTTTCAGTACTGCTCACTGGAAGACATTCAGACTTGTTAGTGAGCAGGAAATGTACAAACTGATGTGAGTGTTGATGATTGAAGTTGATCTGTTTGTAACACTGTTTTAGAAACAGCAAAGCAGGCGATGAAGAAGAAAGAAGGGAAGGTCACAAACAAAGAATGTGATAAAGATCTGTGGTGGTCTGTAGCTCGGGTGTAGGGGAGGGTGGAGCAGTGACAGTGGAGGCTGGTGAAGAGAAGTCACAGCAGTGAAAGACAGATATAGTTCAGATAATATTAGTGAAGAAGACACAGTTATAGAAAATCAGGAGTTATTGCAGCGAGTAGAAGACTCACATGATTTATTAAATACACTGTTTACAAAGACAGAATAAAATCAGGCACAAATCCAAACTATCAGCACCAGGAAAAGATCAGGTTTGTTATATCAGGATAAATAGTCTCCAAAGACACTTTATTAGAATCATATCACAGAGTTTGGGAGGGTGGAAAACTTCCACAGAGCTGGAAGGAAGCAGTGATTGTACCAAAATGAAAACCAGGAAATGACAGACCAATGGCTTTAACATCCAACATCTGCAACATAATGGAGACGATGCTTAACGACAGATTAACAAACTATATGGAAAATAAAAGATACCAGAGTGTAAATATCAGAGTGGGTTTAGGAGAAGGAGAAGTACGATGGATCCAGCTTCATGTTTAAAACATGAAATAATGAAAATTTGGAGATGAAATCAAACTCAGATATTATGAACAACAGTTGGGAAGGACAGATCAATTGAAGTTTGTCAGTGTGTGGTTTGTCAGAAGAAACAGAAAACAGCTGAAGTTAAAATCTCTCAGTCAGACAGTGTTGGTACCAGCAGTACAGCCATGGATCTTCCTGAGCTTTTACTTTAAAGTCACACACAGCACAAACACTGATCATACAGTTATGTTCAAATCTGTACAGATGGATCAAAGAACACAGCCAATCAAAACACAGCATTCATTATTCCAGAGTTTCATGTTAAAGTAGGAAAAGGATCAATTATGGTATCAGTGTACACAGGAGAGATGACTGAAGACATGAGACCATTAAAATGAGTGATGTGTGGTTCACACTAGAGATGGACCGATCCGATATTACGTATCGGTATCGGTCCGATACTGACGTAAATTACTGGATCGGATATCGGCGAGAAATAAAAAATGTAATCCGATCCATTAAATATCAAAAAAGCACCTCACAAAACTTGCGACACGGCGTAACTCGGCTCATAACCATAGCACGTCGGAGCAGTGTGCTCACGTGATAGAGCGACTGTGTGTATTTGTAGCCTCGCTACCAAACCAGCATTTCATCTCCGAGGAAGTTATCCCAGAGAGAAGTAAAGCAAGTGTGTAAGTTCATCTCTGAATGTTTGTAAAGCATTCCCATGTTAAGCTTAACAACCTCTCCCTCCCTCTTCTGTTGCTACTTCAATCTTGAAACTGATCAATGATCAGCTGATCGGCTTTTCTGTCGCGACTCCGTCTCTCTTCTTTGTTTTTGGCCCACTTTGCACCAGAAAGAGGAAACCAGCGGCGGAACAACAGCAGCACGTTTAAACTTGATAAGCTGTTGTTAGAATTTATTTAATATTACTTTCTACACCAGGATCCTTTTCTGCGTAGCTGATGGCTGGTAACTGTGCAGGGGCGGATCTAGCAAAGTTTAGCCAGGGGGGCCGATAGGGCATGAACAGGGAAAAGGGGGCACAAAGACATACTTATCTTTCTTATTCTCATTTAAAATGTCTCGCTTTTAATAAATAATTATCTGAATCTTACACCCAAAGTTTTAATCTGATGTAAAATGTATAGAAGTCCATTACTCTATATAGTAACTGTTAAGTCTAATATACCCTAGTAAGCTATAGTACTTTTTCCTTTGGGATGGTACCATCTGTGCAGTCTGCAATTCTGTAGAAGAAAGATGTTGAATCTATTTAATTATTGTAGAAAAATAATTTATTTCTGTGCATTTTTTTTCACCCTGCATCAAATTAAAGTTGATTACATCGATTAAGCATCATGAGGTGGAGGGTGGGGGGTGGTTCCCTATTTTATTTTGCTGGGAGTTTGCAACCCTATTAGTTAGGTTGCTTAATATTTCTGCTAAGTACTCTTCAAAATACCAGAATAGGAAGGATGGAGTAGGTTTAAGTTTATTAGATTGATCAGTATTGCTGAACTATGAAATATTTTGGGTGCAGTGTGTTTTTTACATACAGGTATAACAGAATAGCTTTAGTGTTGTTGTTTATTTAAACTTGAGTATGAACTTATACACAATGCAGCAAGATATTTAAAAAACAGTTTTATTGATTAAAAAACACACTATATCGGATTCATATCGGTATCGGGAGATATCCAAATTTATATCGGTATCGGACATAAAAAAGTGGTATCGTGCCATCTCTAGTTCACACGTATGAATATATGGGTATCTTGACTGATGACTCGCTCACCTTCAAACCACATGTAAAGAAACTCGTGAAGAAACCAAAGTTAAAACTGAGTTTGTATTTTCAAAATAAGTTGTTTCTCTTTTAATACAAAGAAGCGGCTTGTTGCTGCAACATTTTTACCTGTGCTGGATTATGGAGATATTCTGTATATGAATGCTTCGGCTCAATGTCTTCGATTGGTTGATACTGTGTATCATGCTTCTCTGAGGTTCATCACTAACCGTAAATTTCAGACTGACCATTGTGAGTTATCCTCTCAGCTAGGATAGCCTGCTTAGTTGGAGGAACTCTCATCTATACGGTTTTATTTATAAGGCAATAATTGGATTGCTGCCTTCCTACATATGTTCCCTGCCTGCATTGAAACATGTTGGTTGGTATTCTCTTCGTCCGCAAGGTTACTTGTTGCTTTCTGTTCCATTTGCCTGAACTGAACTTGGCAAAAGAGCTTTTGTCCATTTAGCACCCTCTGCTTGGAACGAACTGCAGAACGAATGGAAAATGACTGAATTCATTCAGTGCTTTTAAATCAAAACTAAGAATCCTTGAGGCCATAACATGCAACTGTTTCAATTAGATTGCTTGTCATTTTAATTGAATTTTATTTGTATTTAATTATTTATTTTTATTTTTATTTTTTTTGCATGTGTGTGTTGTTGCTGCCTGTGTTTATTTTGTAATTTCTGTAACTGTGAGATACGTGCTGCTGCCTATCTTGGCCAGGTCTCCCTTGAAAAAGAGGTTTTTAATCTCAGTGGGATCATCCTGGTTAAATAAAGGTTAAATAAATAAATGTGTTCAGATTCGGGTTCATCTTTGGTCAGTTTACAGGTATGCAGACAGGTGAAAAAGCAGTGGGTGGAAGAAAAGAGAGGATGATGGTTTAGAAAATTCAAAGGAAAGGAGGAGAAATGAGGAGCACAGGAAGGAGTAGAAGAGAGGAGAGGAGGTCATATGAGGAGTCAGATTTGGACTCACTGGTTTAAACAGAACAGTATTAATAATAGGAAGAGATGCAGGGAAATGAGAGAACTGTGGAGAAGATGAAACTATACAACATGTTTATTATACTGTCAGAAATATCAAGGAGACTGATTGTAAACCTCAGAAACATGGACGTTAACCTGGATCTTATTGATACACTGAACAAGAACTCAACAAGTCAAAGACATCAGGACATGTTCCATTTTCTAACACGCTATTCGAGCTTATACTTCAAACCCTGAGTGAGACACTTTTCCTGGATGTTGTGGGTGAGACAACCTTCTGATTTAGCTGCTTTCACCTGTGTCAGAAGGTCGCGGAGCTCTCTCAGCTTCACAGGATCTTTGACCTTTACAAGTTTGTGAGTCTGTCAAAGAGAGATCTCTAAATTATCACTGGAGAGCCAAAACACCAGTCCCAGACGTTACTCAATCAAACTTCAGGATGACTGACCTGTGCCGTCTTTATTCTTCTCACATCTGGTGCTGAGTCCTGTTTCAGCCACTTAGGACAGAGTTTCAGTTCACTGATTCTTTCTGAACGGACGATTTCTGTTCTCAATCATTTTCAGGGCAGTCGTCAAACTTTGTGAGACACATTAATGAGATCCCCTCGTGCCAAATGTAATATCAGCCAGTTGAGCACTGCCATCTAGTGGCTGTTGAGTAATGGCATGATTGGAAGACTGCTCCTTTATGCTGTGGGTGAGGTGCTGAGTGGGGATAAATCAGTCTTTGGTTCTTGAGGTGGTCCTGTCCTTGAAATGCTCTGATTCCTCAGTGTAAACAGGCAGCTTCTACAGGTGTGGTGCTAAAGCTTCATCTGGGTGGAGTCACAGGTGTTAGCTGGTGAACAGCTGACTCTGTAGGCTCTATATCTGGTGCAGCACTCTGCTGGTTGTAGCTGCTGCTCTACACACTGCTGTGTCCTCCAGAGTCCTCCTCAAACATGGTTTTCTGTTCTGGTTAAACTCCTCTGCCGCAGCTTCAAGGACGCTGGCTTCATCCACAGCTGCTGCACCTCCTCTTCATACTGGGAGGTATGTTTGACCTCTGTGTGAGCCTTTCCAATCATCATCATCATCTCTGAATTCATTGCAGCATAATTAGCTCATCCATGAGCTGCCTCCACTTTAACACGCTGATCCACTACATGGTGATGAGTTCACTGACCTGGTCTCTAGAGCGGACAGCTGTGTTATTTCTTTGTGTCGTCCTTCTCTCGATGCTGCAGTGAGCCAAGCGTCAGCAGCAGCAGATATGTTGAGAAGCTCTGAAGTGAAGATTTCTCTCCTTGAATGTCTCTGCTTGTCATGAAGGAGCTTTTTTACTGTTCTGTCCTTATTGTTCGTCCCTTTGTCCACTTTGACAGACAGCTGACAGCTTCAATAAACATCAGACACAGAAGTAAAGTTCACAGCTTTTACTTCATCTTTGGTCAAATGATCAACTTTGTTTTTAAAACTAAAAATAGACACAAATGTTTTTTCATTGACTTATGAACATTTTTTTTATACTGAGCACAGAATCAAAATAACCAACATGATGATAATAATTTACCACATGCACACTAAATTTGATAACAGCAGCTCAGCAATAATCACAGTGTAACAAATCTCTGTGATAAAGAGGGGCTGGATGAACTTATAACACTCATTATATCATTAATACTGACAAAAAATAAATGTTTCAGAAGCTCTTTAAAGGAGAAGAACAGGATGTCCTGGAGACCGGCACACAGCTAACTTCCTGTTTCACTTTATTCCACTTATTCAGTCTGATGTTCTCTGATCTGTTTCTCTTGTTTAGTGTCTTAAATGCTGCCAGTGCCTCTCTTTGCTTTAACCAACCTTTCTCTTTATTTCTGAGCTTTTTAAGGACTTTAACTGATGCATCAACCTTTGAAAATGGAAAGAAATCAGTCAGACTCATGGCTGCATCAAAGTGTCACATGTAGTTCTCCCACATCAGCTGGATTATATCTATAGCAGCAAACAGCCGCTGATCCACAAATCTTTGTCTGTGTTAATAAAGTTGGATCAGTTCAAATACTTTGAACTTTAATACGTGGTCCTCACAGGACAGCCACTACAAACATGTGATTTTATAGAATATGATGCATTACTGCACATTCAACACAATAGAAAGGATTTGAAATGAGCTCAGCCTTAAACATGTGCAGCAGTAATATTGATCCATAGACACTGATGGGAACATTTTTCTGCACAATAAGTACTTTGACTTTTCATACTTTATGTCCAATTTGCCAGTACTGCAGTTTTGTGTGTAGTGAGGTGTTTTCATGGTGTTTTATTGGTGCTTTTACTAAAGGAAGGCTTCTATCAAATTCTTCCAAATGTTGTCAAACTGAGCTGTGTGATGAAGTGAGTGTGACAGAAACACTCAGACTGTGTTTCTCTGCTTCATCAAGTCAAATCTGGTCCTCACAGACTGAATAAAGTCCTGTCCCACTAACAGCAGCTCCAACAGTCTGTTCACTGCTTTCTTCCTGTCAGTCTTCATCTTTCTGCTGCGTCTCCTCTTCACACTGACCACTTTCTATCTAACAGTGAGCTCCCAGTGAAGCAGCAGCATTCAGCCTGTTAGAGTCAACACAAATGTCTCCATCCAAGCTCATGTTGTGCTTTGTTGTCCTCTCAGTCCCCCAGGTGGAGGTGGATTCAGGGGTGGAGTCTGTCCAGCTGCCCTTCAAAACCACACCTCACCTGCCTGAAGATGCTAAAGTGGAGTGGAAGGACAATTACGAGTTAAACGACAGGAAGGTCCACGTGTATAAGAACGGCTCTGACCAGATTGAAGAACAGCACCAGGTTTACAGAGACCGAACGAAGATGAACAAAGACCTGCTGAAAACTGGAGACCTCAGTCTGACCCTGAAATACCCCACAGAGAAAGATAACTACATCTACACCTGCACCGTCTACAGCAGGGAGGGAAACCTCGTGATGATGAAACAAGTGGAGCTGAAAGTCAGAGGTCAGTGCTGTAGATACAGGTCAGAAGTCATGTAGGAGTTGATTCTCTAAGAGCTTTAATCTATTTTCAGCTCATTCAGCAGCAGAGCAACTGTGCATTTAAATGAATAGACTAAGAAGACTATTAAAAATGGAGTTGAAATGATCCTAACTTCAAAATAAAAGCCTCTGGCTGATTTGAGTTTGGATCAAATCAATAATTTTATTAGTTTAGTCCAAATCAATTTAAATGTACAAATATCAATAGTTTTAAAACTGCTGAGATCATTCAAACACTTTGATCCAGTCATTTAGATGTTGTCAAATGTCAGGATGGAGCAGCCATAAATATGAGGCTTTTATTGTGAAGTGAAACAGATGAGTGTGATGACCCAGAGGAGCCCATGGGGTCTTTGTGGCTGGATGAAAAGGTTTGTAGCTCTCCTTGTAAAGAGAAACAGCTTGAAGCTACAGAGGAAAGGAAAATCAGCTTTATTTGTTGGAGGCCGTTTGTTCATCACACTGAAATATTCCCACTTTAGAGACATGAAACAAAGTGAAGTGTGGATTGATGTTTGTTTCAATGATTTGGGCCCTGGAATCATTTCTTCATCTCCCACTTTAAGACATATTAATGTCAGCCTCACATGTCCCACAGTCCTCCAAATATTTCAATTTCTAGATTGATATTTGGAGGATTTTCATGTCTGTATTTAAACTGGATGAAAGCAGCTGTGAATCACTGCAGCAGCTCTACACCTGTGCCAACAACCAACCAACACTTGGGTGGAGTCCCAGCTGAAGCTGAGAGATACTCAGAGACAGAAGCAGCTGTATGTAAGCGTTCTACAGGACGGCTTACACAAACCTGATATTACTGATGTCTCCTAGATAGATCTCATGGACCAAAGGCTCTCTGTGTCATCTTGGCTCCAGCTGAACTAAACTGAGAGTGAATTTGGGCTTTTAGGGAGGGGTGAAAGCAGAGCGCTGTAAAGGAAAGGGCTGTGATTGGTTCATAACACGTCAATGAGAAGAAAGGAAAACTTCAGAGTAACATGAATGAAACAAAGTGTTTTGATGACGACTGAAAGCCAAAACTGTGACTGAAATCAGAATCCAGTTCATCTCCAGCCCTGTCAGCAATGTTCCCTCTAATGTTTCATGTGTCTGAGCGAACACACAAACTCCCTGAGCGATCCCTTGGACCACTGTGAGCGACATCAGACGTGTGCACTGTGGTCACGCCAGCATCGAATCCATCCAAGTTACATGGTTTATTAAAATAATCAAATTACAGCATTTACATTTATGTTAGACTACTTTTAATTAACTGCTTTAGCCCACTTACAATGAAAATGTAAAAAGAAATCTAGTCATGACCTGTGTAGTATGTTAACACTATTGGAAGTAAAAATAACTTGAACTCCAATTTTGAAAACACAACTTTCTTTCTTTTTTTTTAATTTAAAGCTCTGACTTGTATTATGAGTCTGTGGTCTGGGAGAGAGTCTGTAACTCTCTGTCTGCAAAATACAGCATATAATGACCAATGTTGGGCAATTAATTATATAGTTACTTCTTCAAAAAAATAACTCAGTTTGGCAAACAAAGGTTTTTGGAGCTATTTTTTTTAATGCAGCCAAGGCGTTTATTTAAAAACATTTCAAACTATTTACAGAACAATCAGCTGTTCTGCATCAAATCTGATGCCACACAAATTATTTGTGCCACTCCAAAAATTAATTTCT
Source organism: Pelmatolapia mariae (assembly GCF_036321145.2). Classification (NCBI taxonomy): domain Eukaryota; kingdom Metazoa; phylum Chordata; class Actinopteri; order Cichliformes; family Cichlidae; genus Pelmatolapia; species Pelmatolapia mariae. The sequence continues at coordinate 28,967,887 of NC_086229.1, forward strand.
GCCCACTATGAGATAAAGGAGAACAACAGCCTGATACCTGCAGGCCTGTCAACAGGAGATGTATCACTCCTGTAACACCTGTAACATTCAGCAGTCGCCTCATTGTTCTGACACACCAACAAAACTATTGACTACACTACACACTAACTACACAAGATTTGTGCTAAACGTCTCAAATCTCTCACATCTCAAAACACCGCCGTCACTCCTAAAACTTCCCCCCGTTTCTTAACAACTAGATGCCACGTTGCTATATCATTTTTTGATTGGTGCTTTTTTGGACGAATACAAAAGAGAGAGGGGGGTGGGGGGGTTGTTTTTGCTTTCGATCGTTTTCCTTATAAAACGCCGTTTTTACCGTTTCTTCCCGCAGTAAATATAAACAACGATAGTATTCAGGAAGAAAACCAAACATTGCAGATATTTTTATCATAACTCTGGTTTTATGTGGCCTGAGATGGCAGCAACGTAGTTAATCGGTAGCAGCGACAGAGTAGTTGTATTGGAGAAGTCTGTTCACACTCTTAGTTTGCATTAAGAGTTCTGACAGCCCACGGGAAGAAGCTGTTTTTTAGTCTATTGGTTTTTGCACCTGATGGATCTGAACCTTTTTCCAGAGACAAGGATGTTGAAGAGTTGGTGGTTAGGGTGGAAGTGGTCTTTTTATAATTACCCTGGCTCTGGAGAGACATCTTGAGCTGGCAATTGAGTCCAGGGAGGAGAGTGGACGGCCGATCACCTCCTCTGCAGTTCTGATGACCCTCTGTAGTCTCTTCTTGTCGGTTGTTGTGCAACCAGTGTACCAGACAGGGATGACCTGACATATAGACACAGACAAACAGGCACACAAAGACACAAATGTACATTCCCACCCTCATGCACACATATACAAATACTCAGCACTCACCCAACGTAAAGACAGACACAAATGGACATTGTTCACACAATCATACTCCCCAAACATACTCTATACCCCAGGTCCAGGTACCCTCGCCCCCAGAGGGGGAAACTGCACCCAGACCCAGGAGGGTGCCGAGGAACTTAAAGGAGGGCACACTCTCCACATAGTCACCTTTTATGGATAGGGGAGGGGGGTCAGTTCTTGTCTTGCGGAAGTCCATGACCACTTCTTTGGTTTTCCTGCTTTTATGATGAGGTTATTGTAGTCACACCATTCTGTCATTCGCTGGACCTCATGTCTGTAGGCGGTATCGTTATTGTTGGTGATGAAGCCCATCAGAGTGGTGTCGTCTGCAAATTTGATGATGATGTTGCAGGGATGCGTGGGGGTGCAGTCACTGGTGTAGATGGTGTATAGGAGTGGACTCAGCACACATCCCTGTGGTGAGTCAGTGCTGAGTGACAGGGTGGATGATCTTTGGTTGCCAACCTTGACTGATTGTGAACGGTCTGAGGAAGTTTTTGATCCATGCACATGTGGAGGGGGGAGATCCAAGTTTACCAGCTTGGGTATGATGGTATTGAAAGCCGAGCTGAAATCAATGAAGAGCATCCTTACTGAAGTCCCAGGATTCTCCAGGTGATGCAGAGCACAGCAGTGGGCGGTGGAAATTGCATCCTCAGTGGACCTGTTTGTCTTATAGGCATACTGGTGGGGGTCAAAGTTGGGTGGGAGGCAGTCCTTTGGAGCTGCTGATCAACACAGGGCTGGATGGAAGGAGTCGGAGTGGGAGTCCATGATGGCTCAAAGCCTCTGATGCTAACTGTTCCTGCCTCCTCCACCACTGCTCTCTCCTCCCTCATCTCCTCCTCAGCTGAACTGAAGTCAGGGCTGTAACATGAGGAAACGTGCAGAAATGACTGAGTCAGCATGTTGTTGAAGTGAGTTGAGTGATTGTGAGCAGATTAGATGTATGAGTCTCCCCTGTAGAGAAAAGTCAAAAAATTGCATCACGACCCTGATCGTGATGCAACAGCGTAACATCAGGTCAGGAGACAACTGAGGAAGCTTCGCCCCAGGAAGGCAGCAGGCCCAGACAAGGTGTGTCCTAGGATGCTAAAGGCGTGTGCTGCTGAACTTGGGGAGCCGCTACAGAGAATCTTCAATCTCAGTCTGCGACTGGGGACAGTGCCCGCCCTCTGGAAGACATCCTACATTGTCCTGGTCCCCAAAAAGAGCCGGCCCAATGAGCTGAATGACTTCCGACCGGTGGCACTGACGTCACATTTTATGAAGACTCTAGAGTGGCTCTTTCTCAACCTCCTCCGACCACAGGTACAACATGCCCAGGACCCACTATAGTTCGCCTACAAGGTGGATGTCGGAGTGGAGGATGTCATTCTGTACCTCCTACACAGAGCCCACTCACACCTGGATAAGGAAAAAGGCACGGTCAGGATCCTGTTTCTTGACTTTTCAAGTGCCTTTAATACAATCCAGCCCTGTCTGCTCCAGGAGAAACTGAACAGGATGCAGGTGGACCCCTGCCTGGTCACTTGGACCTCCAACTACCTCACCGACACACCACAGTACGTCAGACTGAAGGACATCACATCTGACACTGTGGTCAGCAGCACAGGAGCACCACAGGGAACTGTGCTGTCCCCTCTTCTCGTCACCCTGTACACCTCTGACTTCTACTATAACTCTGAATCATGCCATATTCAGAAGTTTGCAGACAACACGGCCATCATGGGGTGTATCTGGGATGATCAGGAAGAGGAGTACAGGAGTCTGGTAAGGAACTTTTTCACAGAACAAAGAAGGACTCATCCAGGCTGGAAAAACCAATCAGAAGGCTGGCTCCGTGGTTGGTATGAAGCTGGATACTCTGATGACAGTGGCAGAGAAAAGGACATTGCTGGACATTATGGACAATGCAGGGCATCCTCTGCATATGGCCATAAACAACCAGAGAAGTCTATTCAGCGACAGGTTGCTTCTCCCAAAGTCAAGGACCAACAGACTTAAAAACTCCTTTGTCCCACACGCCATCAAACTGTTTAACTCCTCTCTGGAGGGGAGAGGGAGGGGAAACAGGAGGACAAAAGAGGGCGGGAACAACTGAGCTTTAGTACCCTTTTCACTGTGCAATTTTTTTTTTGATATTTTTTTTATATTCAACTGTGGGACTCTGAATCTCTACGTCTCTGTTTGGGAGTGAGTCAGTCTTAGAGCAGGGCGATATGACCAAAAATATTTATCACGATATACATTTGAAAATTTGCAATAACGATATAACTGATGATATAATTGACACTAGACAAAATACTTTACAACTCCACAACTTTATTAGTGCAAAAAAACCAAACAAACCCATCAATGAATGTTCACTTAAACAAGCAGCTGTTTTTTATGTGCATTAAAGTTATATAAAAATTTAACAGTGCAGATGCAAATTCCTTGCTGACAGTTTAACCAAAAGGCATTTCCAGTGGAAATTGGCCGACATATCCTCAGCATAACCATGTATAATATCCACAAAACTTAAAAAGAGGTTATACACACACAATACGGTAAGATTATGTTGAAGCACAGTACGTATCACTCCGCGAGGCTCCTGCCTACGATAGCCTTAATGCTCCGACAATCCATCAAGCGGTGCGGGTTCGTAGCTTAGCAAAGTCGTACTAAAACATTTGACAGATTTTTGATCGCCGTGTACCAAATAAAATCATGTCGAGGTCAGTAAACACAACCAGAATTCATACATAATGCGCACAGGATTTTAAGGGCACTGTCGATTTTCAGAAAAATCAAAGGATTGATTTTAAGTGTGCTGTATTTTCCAAAAAACACGGTAATAACGACGGCCCACTAGCATGCTCTACCAAAAATAGTGCTTCGTTGTGTATCTGACGGACGAAAGCTAAACCAGTTCCACACCACTGAAGTTGCAGCATTTTTACAAACCAATTCTGGTTCATCCGTTTCATTCAACGATCCACTTTTGCCCTTCTCATTCTCCATCGCCGCCATGCTTTTTCCGCCATGTGCGTATGTAAACATAGGCACTGCGCATGCGCGTTTTACCCATATTCTATCGCGATATTTCATTTTCTTATCGTTGCCCAACATTATACCGGTATTACCGTGAACGGTATGATATGGCCCAGCCCTAGTCAGTCTCAACAATTTTTTTGATAGGCTGAATACTGCCAATCAAAACTTTTCGAGGTAGAATAATGTCATGTTTTGTCTGGTTCCCCAAAGGCAAGATTAAATGTGGAGTTTTGCCCATTTGAACTTCTAAGAGGCCCTCACCCACATCTAGCTGTTGTAACTGTGGGTAATTTTCCTCAGGTTCAAACAAAAATAGGGGGTCACCAGGGTCAAATTTTGGTGGTACTCTACACTTTACCCAGGTTACGCTGCCAGCTGGGATGACTTTGTCTTTTGGACCTGTTCTCAAGCTCCCCTGAGCAGAAACAGTTTTTTTAGTCTGTACAAAATGGACAATGGTCTGTGCTGTGTCATCAGGGATGGACATTGCCCCACCTAATAAGTGACTTAGTGGAAACTAGCCTATCTGGTTTTCCCTGAATCACTACTTCAACCACATTGAATCCCAAAAGTGGCATTTCTAAGGGCAATGAGCTAACCAGGAAGGGTATACTGATTGATAAGGCTGGGTCCTCATTTCCTGGTAAGTTCATGGTTATGATCACCCAGCCATCAAAGAGGATTAGTCCACCATTGACTGCTTACACTTCCAGTGTCTTTTTATCCTCCCATCCTCCAGGAGAGCACTGACTGCGAGGCCATTGAGTATACACCTAGTCAAAGTTTTCCTACCAATTAATTTGGCAACAGATTCATTGGTAGGTGTCATGTCTTTCAGGAGGTTAGCAGTAGTTCTCTCACAGCTATGCTTTTTGTTAACAGCGGCTGTTTCAATAGTTGTTTTGAACTTATTGTTCCCCGTTATGTTGTGGCTGCTGTCTGTTTCAGCTACTCTGTGCATTGAGACTTGGGAAGAACTCCAGTTACTGTTTGTCCCCCCACAGCAACTGGTTCATGTTTCCCTGATGCCTAGGGTTTTTTAGGCAACACACAGCTCTGTGTCCCAGGTTGCCACAAGAGAAGCGGTGTTTACAATCTTGTAACCCCTCCTGCAAACACTTTGGACATCCATAACGGCTTCCTCTTCTGGTTGCTTGTGACTTAGGGGGTAGACAGCTGTATGACTGGCTTCTCTCCACTTTCTCTGCGAGCGTGCCTACCAATTTGGTGAGGACATCTGTTTTCTCTGGGAGTTTCTGTACTTTATCTGATTTAGCTATGTGCTCTGCCGTCTCTTTCTTTGCATTTGCCTCCTTCACATGTTCTCCCTTAACCTGTAGAGTATGTGCAGCAGCTTGTTTTGAGCATTGTGTCGACCCCAGATGCCTTTGTCATTCGCTCTCATCGCTTGTTACTCTCATAACATGCTTTAGGATTATCTCATCTGTAGCTGTGTTGTCTGAAAGTAAAAGTTTCAGCTTCCTGCGAATATCATTGTGCTTGTGTCCTATTCCCTGATACACTGTGTGTAAGAAGACACCTTGTACTGTGTCTGGGCTATACCTAATGTCAGTCCCTGGCTGTCTTGACCCAAACAGTTTTCTTTGCTTCAGTCCATTAACACGGTAGAGGAACTCTTGAGTGGTTTCATACTCATTTTGTTTGGCACACATTAGTTCTTGAAATAGTTCTGTGCTATTTCTCTCTCCTAAGTGTGACTGAAGGAATCCCCTGAGCTCAACTACAGTCATGTCTTCTTTATTTACCAGGGTGTCCTTGAAATCTCTTGGTTTTATTATCCTTAGCACACCCCTCACGATCTCAGACTCAGTGAAATTATCTTTCATCCCCTCCTCTATCTGTCTGCAAACATTGTTAAAACTAATGTCAGATGAGTGATCTCCAATTTGGCCTCCTTGAACTTTAAATTTACGGCGATGACTGTAGGACAGATCCTTTAATGACACTACTTGTTCAAGTCCTCTGTGTCTGGAAATGTCTGTCTGTGTCACAGAGTGAGGTGGGACCCCGTTTGGTGGGACTGAAAGTGTTGATGTAGGTTGTGCTGTGGCTTGTTTGATTTGATTTGATCATACTTTATTCATCCTGAGGGAAATTGGGTTAAGGCTGCCAGCAGTGCCAGCGCCGTGTTGTGGGAATGTGCATCAGCCTAAAAAGCTTTTGGCTCAAATCCTCATAGTCTAACAGCATCTTTTGGACATACTCTGGTGAAACATCATAGCTGAGTTCATTAGTTGTCCAGGTGATTAGTTTGGCGTTTGTTGTTACAGGAGTGGTTACATTTGTGGCATCAGTGATAAGTGGGGAATTTGGCTTTGTATTTACACTCGACTTAGCAGGTAAGATTACACTAATTTGAGACTGAACAACGTCATCGACATTATCTTTTAGGGCTAGCAGTTCTCCCATGTCCCTATCCTCAGCATCTAGCAGGTCCTTACTGTACATAAAGGCGTGGATGCACTCAAAACATTCATCAGCGTCTCCACTGGAAAGCTCTGCAGCAACTTTGCCTGGAACAGGGCCTACGGCAAAAACAATCTGGAAAAGTTCACTGGATGACAGAGACAGTAGGCTCTTCCTGATGTCCCATACCAGGCTCTTCCTGTCATGGTCTGCCATGACTACTGTCAGGAGTTTTCCTGCTATGCAACTCAGGTCAGAATAAAACGCTCAGACAGGTTAACGTGTACACGGGGAATCTCAGAGAGACTCTCCCTTGCAGCATAAAGAAGTAGTCTTTTATTGAAAGCACATACAGGAAATGATACAGGAAGAGATAAAATAGCTGCTGCGTGCAGACTGGAGTACAGAGTGTAACTTCCCCATTTAAGAGTCTGCACAAAGTGGGACCTACTGAAAGAGCAAACATAAACATAAAGAGCAAAAGATAAAATAATAAAATAAAATGATAATAAAAATGCCAAAATCCTGAAATCTTTTGACATTCCCACCTGTTGTTTGATCTTTCCTTCTATATATGTACATAGCAACCACTAACAGTGCATCAGTCTATGGCCACTTGTAGACATTTTTAGCCAAGACATCATAAAATAGTGGGTTTTTGTGAGTATGTTATATCCAAGTGTCTATCTCATTACCATCTTCATCAGTTGGTGATAGGGTGATGTAAGCATGAATTGAAGCAGTTACCATTTGTGATACCATGCTCTTCAGACAAGGTATGACACATGAAGTGAACAGACACAACAACAGCAGGAAAACACCAACAAAAACAAGTCCTTTAATTAGCAGGGACTTCCAAGAGCCGCTTAAAAGCCACGTAAGCCAGTCTTCTGTGTTTGTGGCATAGTCTCGTTGTTGTGCATCTCGAAGTTGTCTGAGTGTTTCCAGAGCATCAGTCATGTTCGGTGAGTGCACATTATCTGGGATGTATGTGCAACATGTGTTGTTAAAAAGGATACATAGTCCACCTTTCTCGGCGAGAATCATGTCCAATGCTACCCTGTGTTGCATTACTGCAATGCGCAGGGCGTCAATTTCCTGATCCTGTTCCTCGTCGATTTTACATGAAGCATTCAGAAAAAGTCCAAAGCGATAGTTCAGAGTCTCTATCCTTAAAGCGTGTTTTCCTACCCCCACCCATGGGAAGAGTGCGTGAATAACTTTCTGTCTGTCAGTCCAAAGTTTGAATTCCTCTGGGACATCGGAACCCCACACAGAATCATGCTGCTTGAGGTTCGGGGTGCTTCGTCTTTTCCTTGTTGTTGATGTTGAAGTTGACGTGGCGTCCATGGTTATCTTGAAAGTGTGGTCTGATATGAAAATGGGAGCGCACTGACCTGTCCAATTCCCAGGAAGGATAAAATAGGCCTGCTGGCCACAGATCCAGGCCATCCCTTGCACCCAGAAGGTGCCATTTGAGATGTTGTTGCTTTTCACGGGCCCTCCAGGAGCTTGTGTCTGTACTGCTTTGCAGTTGGTGGTGTTTCCCATTGGTGTGGATCCGTTCTCTTGGCGGTAGCATAGGCTGTGGCTCAAATTCCCATTGTTTTCAAGAAAGACTGGGAATGATTTAGCCTTACTTCTGTGCTTCACTTTCAGGTCAACCCAGAACCATTCGTCACATGTGCCATTTCGCAGTCCTATCTGGAGAGGTTCCTCATGGTTGACCACGATTCCCTGGAATTGATACCCAAGGCTGGCGTAGCTCGCGGCACACTTTGCTTGAATTATGTCCATTCCCTTCGCATACAGGGTGGCGTATTGTGTCGTTGGGGGCATGTAGGAGCAAACATAGCAGTCTTTTCTGGGTGTGCTGTCATGTATATATCTATACCATGCGTTGTTCATCCATGGATGATTGTGGTCTTGTGTCATATCACGGAGATGTGAGTTGTCATGCATCCATCTTGTCTGCAGGTGGTGTTGTTCATCTTTCCTCTTTCGGGTGAGTATTAATAAACTCACCAGGAGTGCAACAGTAGCCACTAAGAGTACGAGTGTCTTCATGATGACCAGACACACCACAATAGGTTGCAAAAACTTCTTAACCTCTTTAATCTTAAATAATATAAACAAATATCTAAACAGCCATATCTGTTATTTGTTACTATGAGCTACAAATCACACTCTTTTTTTCCCCACACATAGTTTGATAAAACAAACATTCCAGCACTGTATCATATACTAATGGCATATCTGTGTAGTGGAAATCTCCACATCAACATTGCAGAGCGATTAGAGTTATTATTACAATTACAGTGGCAACACATCAAACTGTCTCTGCAAACACACTAACTCAAATATACAGGAGCCGTGGCGTACTGTTGTTACAAGAGGGTGCCTTAAGTTTAGAAGAAGACAAAGCTGAAGGCTACTCCAGCATGCGGAGAGCTAAGCTAGCTGCTACTCTCTTAACCGTAACACATTTCAAAGAGCAAAATAAATAAAAACGGATCCCACCAAAACAAACTGCTGGTCGGGTTTTACCCATACTTGGTATGTAAATTATGTGGACCACATGTGTGGCCTTATTACTTACTAACCTGAAAAAACAGGTAAATGACAAGATGGAATACAGGTAGTGTGTTTTCCTCTCTCGCTTCTGCCAGATCTGAAGGCGAGCGCAGTGTTGCCAATTCCTCAGTAAGGAAAATTGCCATTGGCTGTCCTAAAAGTCACTAGAAGTCGCTAAATGACGTCATTGCCTAATTTGCATATTAGGTCCTACCTATGTTGTAACAGGCGCTGTAGGAGAGAGAAATAACACTGTGGACGAGACATAAAGTGAGTAAAGAAAACACCCTAAAAGCATTTAGAATATATTTAGAACTACAAATTAAATTTATTTTAGCAAATATTATTTTTTTTAATGTCACAATTCCAACCCTCCTTTATCTGGACTTGGGACCGGCAAAAGTGACCCAAAATAGGCGCTCTAGCGGGGTTACTTTGTGTGTGTGTCTTTTTAAGTAGTTTTAAACCTTGTGATCCACAAAAAGTAACAGTAAAAGAAGAACATTTTTATCCATTAACAATCAAAATGGACATAGCGAGCCTCACCACACAGCTTCAGTCGAAATCAGATGTACAGGATGGAGTTAAGGCTCTGCAAGGACATCTGATTTCTAAGGCTACATCCACAGGTACACAGGTATTTTTGAAAACGAAGACTTTCTGTTTTCGTTTTGTTTTTTTTTGTTTTTTTTTTAAATCCCGTCCACACGTGCAGTTTTGAAAAAACATGTAAAACATGTAAACGCTATAAACGAAATGTTGTGCAATCAGAAGTCTAGAAGCCTGGGAGGGAAAGACTAAAAAGACTGAAAAGTTTTTGTTTTTCTGAAAAGGCAGATAATTGTATTGCTTTCAAGTGCCTTCATCATTTCAAATGTTAATAACTAAAGACAGTATTTTGGTTGGTGTAGACTCACAGCTTAAGAATGAACAAAATGCAAACAGCATACATAAATTTCATTTTTTTTCAAAGTAAATTTATGTATGCTGTAAACCAACATCAGGATTTAGTTTGGGACAGAGTCTGTTTTGAATGTAGAAGCCACGTGTGAAGTTCACGCTGACGCTTGTCTTTCTAAATAGAGGGACAGTAACTGCGTGCGTGTAAAAGCTGCAGATAGTCAGATTAACAGCAACAGTATTTTGTCTCTATCCGCCATTGTAGAAATTATATAAATCTATGAAGTTATGAATTCACACATGAACAGTTTTCTGCAGCGTTCCTCTCGGCCTTATTTGCAGCTCCACTCTTGTTTTTGCTCTAATAATTATTTCTCTCCATGAGCTGTTTCTCTGCCTGAAGGAGGCGCCACTCCATCGCTTCATTTAGTGCAGAACAAGAGTCACATGATGCTGCTCTGTGAGCACCAATCACACTTTGTACAGCTCATGTTGTGTTTGTTGTCCTCTCAGTCTGTCAGGTGGAGGTGGAGGAGGGGGCGGAGTCTGTCCAGCTGCCCTTCAAAACCACACAAAACCTTCCTGAAGATGCTAAAGTGGAGTGGGTACACTATGAACCATACAGGAAGGTCCACGTGTATAAGAACGGCTCTGACCAGCCTGAAGAACAGCACCAGGTTTACAGAAACCGAACGAAGATGAACAAAGACCTGCTGAAAACTGGAGACCTCAGTCTGACCCTGAAACACCCCACAGAGAGAGACAGTGGAGAATATGTGTGTGCAGTTGACATGAACAATGTCTGGATAAGATACAAATCAGTGCAGCTAAAAGTCAAAGGTCTGTTTATCTGTCTGTCTATTTGATTATCACCTCTGGAAAGGAGGTTATGTTGTCATATTACACTGTTTGTAAACACAATAGCTTAAAACGTTTCTAATGAATTCTGGTAAAAATAGAGTCAGGTGACATTTCACCTCTGATATCTGTCTTGTGTGTGTGTGTCTGACTGTCTTGTGTCTCCTCTGCAGGGAGAGTTCAGGTCCAGGATCAAACAGGGGACATCAGGAACAGGAGCAGCTCCATTGATCCGACTCCTCTGATGGCTGATCAATCAGTTTGATCTGTGTGTTCTTTGATTATTGATCAGTGATGTCAGAGTGGAGTCAGTGTGATGTTGTTGTTGTGTGTTTGAGACTTTTAGTGTCCATGAAGGTCTCTGCTGCCGTAGATCCTCTGAACTGTGACAGAGGTCTCACTCTGGAGGAAACTCTCAGCACTTTCCAGCAGCTCCTCCATCATGGAGGAGGTTCCCTCACTGTAACAGGCGGAGGAGAGAGGAGAGGAAGCACAGGTGGATCCTCTGAGGAAGAGGAGCGTTCCTACAAACCACATGATCACATGACTAGAGGACAAGCATGTGTAGAAACGCATTAAAGTCAGCCTGTAAACACGTTTGTGGAAATTCTAGTCATGTTTTTCTGTTACATTTGATGAGATTGTCATGATCCTGGGTCTTTTGACCCAGCATTTTGAGTTTTAGTTTATTTTGATGTTTATGGTTTGTTTAAGTTCATTAAGTTATCTAAGTTCATTTGTTTATTAGTTTCCCCTTGTGTTTTCAACCCCTGTTAAGTCTCCCTTGCCCTTCATGTGTTTCATGTCTGTGTGTCTTGTGTTGTCAAGTTCACGTTGTCATGTCTGCATCTCATTATGTTTCCTGTTTCATTTTGAAGAGGTCCTGTGTTCCTATGTTCAATGTGTTTAGTTTTAGGCCGTTTCTCAATTCTCAAGTACGTGAGTACGTACTCGCGTTCTCGGCGAGTACGTACTCGCCGAGAACGCGAGCACGGACTCGTGATTTGTACAATTGGAACACCAGCGTACGTGATGATGTCACAGGTCCGGAGTTTTTACTGCCGTCCCCTCTTAATGTAACTGTGAGTAACATGTTATGAAGCTTAACTTTAATCACAGCCAAACCAGTTTACTCAGGAACAAATAAAACACTGAAATAAACCAAACATTAACATTTGGAAGTGATCTAAGTGACTTGTATATCATTTTTAACCTCAGTAGTGAAACCTCTATTAATAAAAATAGTGTACATGTACATACGTGTACATACCTTAATAAAAAGAAGCAGGTGAGATGTTAGAACGCTTTTATTTTTATTTTAGTGGACACACAATACTATAGACAGCTGCTGGAGTTTCTTTAACCTGAGTAGTGAAAAGACCGCGGGCGGGGGGGGGTTGAAAACGATGTGCCGGGAGTCCGCTGTTCTGGACGAAATGCATTCTGGGATATTTAGCTGTACCAAGTCCACACCGATGCATGCTCGATAAAACGGGCGGAGCGAGAACACATCCGGGACTTTATCGCGTTCTCGGCTTGATGCGTACTTCGAATTGGAACAGTACTTGGTCTCCGACTGATGACGTATCACGAGTACACGAGAACGCAAGTACGCACAAGTACGCATATTGAGAAACGCCCTTACTCTCCCCTTGTGACGTCGTTATGTTCATGTGTGTCAGCTGTTTCCCCATGTGTTCCCACTTCCCTCATTATCCTCCTGTGTATTTAGTCCGTGTGTCTTCAGTCATTTCTTGTCAGGTCGTCTGCTGTGTTCACGTCATGTCACGTCCAGGTTTTTTCCATGTCTCCATGTCTCCATGTGTAAGGTTTCTTCTAGTGATGGCCAAATGAAGCTTTCTGAAGCACTGAAGCTTGTATTGAAATATGGCTCATTACTCGAAGCTTTTCAACACAGTCCTCTCTGGTGACATCTGGTGGCCAAAAATATGAAGAGCAGCTTGAATCCACAAAATAAAACCAACTGCTTCATAATGATAGCCCACTCTACAGAGTGGAATTCTGTCTGATATTGGGCCGTTGTTGTGTTGCTTTGAACGTGTATTTTTTGGTGGTTAAAAAAAATGTGGTTTATTTGTTTAATAAATAATTTTGACCAGTAAACTTTCCTTTTTAAACATGCACCATGGTTTGGTCTTTTTTTGCTTGTGACTTCTTGATGTTGGTAAATACAATAATTGAAAAATACCACGTTACATATAATATACAAATAATAATGTACAACATATTATGGAGTATGCTTCTGCTGTGAGGTCCTGCCTCCATGTACTTATACAATTAATCGCTAGACGGGTATATTTATAAATAATATTATATTAGGGAAATTTTCCTATACATATTTTTGACCTGGGGGCAGAATTGATTGTGAAATGGAAAGGGAAAATGCTTATGAACTTGCAAATTAAAAGCATGATGCATTTAAGGTAACCCTTTTTCATTTTTATTTAAGAAGACAATTTGTTTCACTGTGCGATGGCTGAACCTGTTCCTTTTCGTGGAAATAATTTCTCCTTCCATAAGGAAAATCCCTTCAAATGGCACAGAAGAAGCTGGAGTGCAGAGAAACTGGTAGAGATGCAGTTATACAGTCTAACTGGGCCCCACAAACTATCAGCTAAAGAGAAGCAATAAATTAGATTGCTGCACATTTTGTAAACTAACATTTTAAGATTATTTTAAAAATAAAATATATCGTGAGATATGTGAAGACTTATCAAAGTGTCTGAAATGCAACATTCCAGCCTCCCCTTTAATATGCTTGCTGAGCAACTTGGATGAGGTCACTGCAGAAATAAACACAGCCCACATTGTTTTTACAGCCCTATGCATTGCCAAGAAAACGGTCCTCCTTAACTGGAAAAATAAAAATAATCTTAATTCTAATCAATATAAAAACCATCTAATAGATCACATTAGTCTTGATACAGCCTCTGCCACCACATTTGATCAATCCCTTTGGGCTCCTTTGATCGGCTTCATCACCTAGTGGGGGTGGGGGGTCATGGTTTGGTCCTGCCTTCGCTATTGTGGTTGATATGGGGGTAGGGACGGCCTTAGGGCGTCTGGGGAGTCCCTAGGGATGTTTTCCCTGGAGGGCCTAACCCGGGGGATGTGGCCACGACCTGGTTAGGGGCTCTGATGGCTCCTAGATGGTGTTATCCTTGTGGCTGCGTACAGCGGAGATGGGGGAGGGTCTGTACTGGCGGACGTTGGTTACTGGCCTGGTGGCCTGGTTGCCCCCGGGTGGGTCCGGGACGGGCGTGGAGGCTTGGGGGTCTGGGGGTGCTCCGCCCCCGGTCTGGGGTGCTGGCGGGGCCTTGGGGGCTTGGGTCCTGGCTGTTGTGTCGCCGGGGCTGTGGGCGGGTGGGTGCAGGGGGGCTCAGCCCCAGTGCGGGGGACCTCTGGTGCATCAGCCCAACTGGGGGACTCTCTAACTGGTGGGGAGGCTGTTACATCTTTGCAGGTGGTCTCCTCTCTACAGGAGCTCACTTTGCAGGTGGGGGAGAGATATAGGAGAGGTAGAGAATGAACTCAACCTGGGTGTCTATTGTCTTGTGTAGTTTGGGAGATGATTGGATGATGGGGTGGGTGCAGTTTTCTCTGCGGTGGAGTCGGGTGGGCTGCCCCGGACTCTGCGGGGCTGGGTGGTGCTGCTGCTGTGGGCCCCGATCCGGATGGGCCTGGGCCCCCTTGCCCTGGTGGGTTCCAGAGTTGGGGGTGCTTACTGGGGTCAGCGGGGGAGCTGGCCCCAAGGAGGGGCCACTTGCCCCTCCCTTTCTTCCCTCCCCATCCTCAGCTGCCTCCCTCTTCCCGCTCTACCACACCCACCCACACACACAGGGCTTGGGGTGCAGATGTGTCACCAGGGTGCAGGGGAGGCACTCCCCCCCCCTCTGTCCCCTTCTGGCCACCTGTGCCTCAATTTTATTCTGCAACCTAGACATTCACATTACTCACACTCTCACATAACACATACATATAGGGCCTTGGGGGTGGGCACGTTTTACAGCATCCAGAGGATGGTCGGTGTATTCCAACCCACCTCTGGCGCTGGTGCCCTACCCTCAATTTTAATGCATATAGACACTGAGGGTTTTCGGGAGGAGCCGTGCTGCTCTCTGGCAGGAAGCACCATGCCCTCCTGTGTTTTAAATGCACTTTAGAACAGCACACAGCAACACTACATATGAGCGGGCGGAGGGAGGTTTGGGGTCTTCACTCACCCCGGTTCTGTTGGCCGTCAGGGCTGGGAGGAGGTGCTGGCCGTCGGATTGGGGTCTGGGATGCGGGGCCTCCCTGCTACTGCAGATGGGAGGGCGGTCCGCTTGCCTCCACCCCAGAGAGAAGCGTTACACCTCCTGGGTCTGGGTGCGGCTTGCCCCTCTGGGGGCGGGGGTACCTGGACCTGGGATACAGAGTATGTTTGGGGAGTGTGATTGTCTGTGCAGGGTCTATTTGTGTCTGTCTACATGTTGGGTAAGTACCGAGTATTTGGTTGTATATATGGGGGTGGGAATACACGTTTGAGTCTGCGTGCGTCTGTTTGTCTGTGTCTATATGTCAGGTTGGGCCTTAGACTCTACCTCTCTGGGAACATCTCAGGCCCTCCAAAGTACGGAGGCCTATCTCCCCTCACCACACTCCCTGCCGGTGGCTGATGCCCTCAGACGTTGGTGTGCTGGTGGTTCTTGTCGACTGGGGCTGGGCACTCATGTATGTACCGGCTCACTCCTGGTGGCCGATTGGCGGGGCCTGGCGCCTGTGGCCCGGCTGGGCCCCTTCCGGGGGGTGGGGTGCCCTCAGGCCTCTGGCCTCTGGGCCTGAAGCTCGGTCCTCTCTGGCGCAGCCGGCTGCCGGCAGAGCCCGCGGGCACGCCACTGCAACCCCCTCCGGCCTCTGCTCTGTGGCTGCTGGGTGACATCTCGTTTGGGGGTCTACTCAGCTCTTCCCAGGAGGGTGGCACGGTTCCCCCCCTTTGGTGGTCCTCCTTGGGTCCTCATACTCTGGGGCCTCTGGATGTCTGGGGCCTGGATCTCCTACATAGCTGCTTCATGCCCTGGGGGATGGGGCTATGGCTCCCCACACTCCCTAGCAGATCGTTACATGGAGAAACCTTTGGAATACAAGCATGCTTATCCACACAGGTGTATACACGGGTGTTCACAGACACAAACTACACCTTTCTTGGCTGCTACCTCAAAGCACATTGTGCGCTATCTATCTTGCGTGCTGCACAACAACATTTAATATTTAGTATCTACTGTTATCTACTGCTAGCTAGTTTATTGTGATGGTGCTGTATTTATTATGTAGCTGTTTTTTGTTTGTTTGTTTGTTTGTTTGTTTGTTTGTTGTCTCTTCTGTTTTTTCTCTCCATACAGGTGATCCAGGTGTTTTGTTTGTTTTCTTTCTTTCTTCTCCCCTTTCTCGCCATCTCTTCTCCCCTCAATTTTTCTTTCTCTCCCTCTCTTTCTTTCTTTCTTTCTCCCTGTCCTATCTCCCAGTCATGTCTGTCCCGACTGTAACAACTGAAAATAAAATAAATACATAATTATAATAAAGGTCAATCAAATGGATCAATATGGCAAGGCCATGATGATCCAGTTGGTAAAGTAAATCCGCTTGGCATCTCTCTTGGCCTTAAGACAACAATTCTGATGGCTAAAGATCCAAACGGGACAGGGGAAGAATTAAAAAAAAAAAAAAAAAAAAAAAAAAAAAAAAATCTTTTTATAACATTAAATGTTATGAGTCAAATGGAAGTCTTTCTAAAGTTATTTAATGATATTTATATTATGAAAAGCAGATTTTTGACATTTTAAGTTTTTCCCGTTTCCAGATAAAATACACACGCACAAAACAAAAGCAAACAGCCAGAACACAAAGCTGGAAAACCCACCCGACTGACCAAAATCAACTCAAAATACTCCGACACAACAGAACTTCCTCTATCCCTCGCTGGCTTCAAATCTCTCAATATAAATATCAGTGGTTTGTTATTTGTCACCATCAAAACACTCCACAAATCCCGCGAATGATTCACCTGCTTATAAACCATTGAATCAGATACTGAAGCAGTTAGGTTCTAAATGAAGCTTCGGACGTCACTGATCACGTGACTCTGGCCAAATGAATCAAGCTTCGACACAGTGCTTCTGAAACAGTGTGTTGATTTTTTTGACACACCCACCGGAGCGTCAGCTTCAAGCGAGCCATCACTAGTTTTTTCCATGCTTATATCTTAGTTCACCCAGTTTAGTTTATTGTTTAGTTTCACCTTTGCCTTTTGTTTTATACTTCTTTGCCAGCCCTTAATAAACTGCTCGTCTTCTGTTAATCCACGTCACGTTTCATAGTTTTGGTCTGCACTTGAGTCCTTTTTTACAACACATACAGTCTGGCAGGGGCAGACTGTGACAGAGATTCACTTCTTCTCGACCTCACCGATCCATTTGATATCCCAGCTGGAGAAAAGGGTCAGATGAGGCTGGAGTATTTTTCATCAAAGCTTTATTACCAATGCACATTGGGAGATCCCAAGACATGCACCAAGCACCAAGTGGATCTGAGGAGCACTCCTCATACACACACCTATATAGAGTAAGCAGCCCTGTGTCCCCCCCTCTTCAGTAACTTTCCACTAATTCTACTGTTCAGTCTTCGGGGGTTTGCTCTCCCCCAGGCTCGTAACTGTGGCTTCCTATTTATCGGGCTGAGGAAGCTCTTACTCCTCATTTTATGACAGGCAGAGAACAACTGTCAATAAATTCCTCACACTATACAGTTACACACCAAAGTTTATAGCTAAACCAACTGATTTGGGATGCCAGAGGTCAGGGTTTAGCAACTTAATCTCATTCTTGAGAGCTTTAAGGTCACATGAAATGCTTTGAAAACAAAATTCTACAATTGTCCTTTAAACAGGGGTTGACAACATCATCCTAACAAAACACACACTTATCATTTCCTGTTCTTCTGATCTGCAGCCATACCTTATTATCTAAGCAAACCTAAGCACATTCTATTCTAATTTTTGTTTTATTCTACTCACACATTCAAATAAAAGAAGAGTGTGGCAACGACCGACACTCATACATAGTGCTCAATTTTTATTGTGCTCATACAGTGTGTTTGTACCATTACTCCCTTCATTCTTCGCTCCTCTTCAGCAGGGCTAGCTAGATGCTAAAGTAGCGCTAACACAACTTAGAGACACCTCCAGTCATTCAGGTGTTGTCCCAAAAACATATCAAATAAAAACATGGCCCACTTTAAGCCCTGACTGTGACTCACAGTTTGACTCTTTGGTCTCTTTTTATGTGATTAATAAATGAACAGGATTTCCTTTCATGTGTTTCTGTTTAGGCTCAAATCACTTTGATGTTTGAAGGCTCATACTGATGAAATAATAACTCCCCTCAAATGTGTTTGAGGGGAGATTAAAGTTGAAAGTTTACGGTTTTTAAAGTTTTTCCATTTAAAGTGAACCTTTGTCTAAAGTTTGTGCTTATTAGTGCTGTCATTTTTTTGTGCACCCCTCCCCCCTCCCCTTAAAAGTCTGAGAAAAGGAAATAGAAACTAACAGTAGGTTCCAAAAGAAGAAACACAGAAACGGGCAATAAAAAGTGACCAGTAGTCACAGTCAATAATCCTTCACATTATGGTATTATGGTCGTGATTTCCTGTTTGCTTCAGATAATTCCAAAAGTAGTCCCAATGTTTATCTTTGTCCTCTGCATCATTTTTAAGTTTATTTAGCATGGACTCGTAGGAAGCAGTCTCTGCCATTGCTCTGATCCAGTCTTTCAACTCAGGATGTACTGCGGTCTTCCAGTGCCTGAGGATAATCTTTGATGAAGTTACCAGTCCAAGCATAACAACCATAAAAACCATAAGAATTGTGTTTGATAGTCTCCTAACAAACACAATTCAGGAGTTAAGGGCACTTCTGATCCTGACCAACCTTTTAGAAGTGTGACGACTTCCTTCCAAAAAGGAGCAATAAGGGAACATTCCCAAAAACAATGGAGGAAAGTCCCCACCTCAATTTTGCATTTCCAAAAAACGTTGTCAGGCATAAGCTTCATACGGAATTTTATGTTGTATACCTTTGCTCCTCGCCTCCTTAACATAAATCCCATTTTCCGCCAAGATCCCCATCCCCATCCATTTTTCATTTGAAATTGGTGCATTTAAATCTTACTGCCACAAAGTTTTAATATTCGAACACTCCCTACTTCTATTTTCATTTACCAACTTATAAAAGCATGATGCTGTGTGGCACTCCCAAGGCATATTTATAAAGTGTAAAACAAGATTTCCATGTCCCCTACTGAACTTCGACGTCACACAGTGTCTAAATTGCAAATATCTCCCAAAATTTTCCTTCTCTTCCAATTTGTATGTTTGGACAAGATCTATATAGGACATAAATTCCCCATCTTTAAATAAGTCACTAATAACATTTATGCCACAAGACTGCTACAGTTTGCAAAACACCATTTTTTTCTCTGTTTGAATAGCTGGATTGTTCCAAAGAGATGAGTAAAACTAGTTATTGTGGGTGATTTTAACATTCATGTAGATGCTAAAAATGACAGCCTCAACATTGCATTTAATCTGTTATTAGACTCAATTGGCTTCTCTCAAAATGTAAAAGAACCCAGTCACCACTTTAATCACACTCTAGATCTTGTTTTAATATATGGCATAGAAACTGAACATTATTTCCTGAAAACCCTCTCCTTATCACATTAGATGTCTTTCTGAAAGCTCTGTAATTAAGTTTAAGAATATAATCCACCCACTGTTGTCATCTTCAATGCCCTGTACCAACATAGAGCAGAGCAGCTACCTGAACGCTATTCCAACAGAGGTTGATCATCTTGTTAATAATTTTACCTCCTCACTACGTTTGACTCTGGATACTGTAGCTCCTGTGAAAACTAAGGCCTCAAATCAGAAGTATCTGACTCCGTGGTATAATTCTCAAACACGTAGCCTAAAGCAGATAACTCGTAAGCTGGAGAGGAAATGGCGTGTCACAAATTTAGAGGATCATCATTTAGCCTGGAGAAATAGTTTGTTGCTTTATAAGAAAGCCCTCCGCAAAGCCAGAACATCTTACTATTCATCACTGATTGAAGAAAATAAGAACAACCCCAGGTTTCTCTTCAGCACTGTAGCCAGGCTGACAAAAAGTCAGAGCTCTACTGAGCCAACCATCCCTTTAACGTTAACTAGTAATGACTTCATGAACTTCTTCACAAATAAAACTAATCATTAGAGAAAAAATTACCCATAATCATGTCACAGATGTAATATTATCTACAGCTACTTTTAGTACCATTGATATTCATTTAGACTCTTTTTCTCCTATTGATCTTTCTGAGTTAACTTCAGTAATTACTTCCTCCAAACCATCAACGTGTCTTTTAGGCCCCATTCCTACAAAACTGCTCAAAGAAGTCCTGCCATTAATTAATTCTTCAATCTTAAATATGATCAACCTATCTCTAATAATCGGCTATGTACCACAGGCCTTCAAGGTGGCTGTAGTTAAACCTTTACTCAAAAAGCATCTCTAGACCCAGCTGTCTTAGCTAATTATAGGCCAATCTCCAACCTTCCTTTCATATCAAAAATCCTTGAAAGAGTAGTTGTCAAACAGCTAACAGATCATCTGCAGAGGAATGGCTTATTTGAAGAGTTTCAGTCAGGTTTCAGAGCTCATCACAGCACAGAAACAGCTTTAGTGAAGGTTACAAATGATCTTCTTATGGCCTCTGACAGTGGACTCATCTCTGTGCTTGTCCTGATAGACCTCAGTGCTGCGTTCGATACTGTTGACCATAATATCCTATTAGAGCGATTAGAACATGCTGTAGGTATTACAGGTACTGTGCTGCAGTGGTTTGTATCATATCTATCTAATAGACTCCAATTTGTACATGTAAATGGAGAGTCCTCTTCACCCACTAAGGTCAATTATGGAGTTCCACAGGGTTCAGTGCTAGGACCAATTCTGTTTACATTATACATGCTTCCCTTAGGCAGCATCATTAGAAGACATAGCATAAATTTTCACTGCTATGCAGATGACACGCAGCTCTATCTATGCATGAAGCCAGGTAACACACACCAGATAAACTGCAGGAATGTCTTAAAGACATAAAGACCTGGATGGCCGCTAACTTTCTGCTTCTTAATTCAGATAAAACTGAGGTTATTGTACTCGGCCCTGAAAATCTTAGAAATATGGTATCTAAGCAGATTCTTACTCTGGATGGCATTACCTTGGCCTCCAGTAACACTGTGAGAAACCTTGGAGTCATTTTTGACCAGGACATGTCCTTCAAGGCACATATTAAACAAATATGTAAGACTGCTTTCTTCCATTTGCGCAACATCTCTAAAATTAGAAATATCCTGTCTCAGAGTGACGCTGAAAAACTAGTTCATGCATTTATTACTTCCAGGCTGGACTACTGTAATTCATTATTATCAGGATGTCCTAAAAACTCAGCTGATCCAAACTGCTGCAGCAAGAGTCCTGACAGGGACTAGAAAGAGAGAGCATATTTCTCCTGTTTTGGCTTCCCTTCATTGGCTTCCTGTTAAATCCAGAATTGAATTCAAAATCCTGCTCCTCACATACAAGGTCTTAAATAATCAGGCCCCATCTTATCTTAATGACCTTGTAGTGCCATATCACCCTATTAGAGCACTTCGCTCTCGCTCTGCAGGCTTACTTGTTGTTCCTAGAGTATTTAAAAGTAGAATGGGAGGGAGAGCCTTCAGTTTTCAGGCCCCTCTTCTGTGGAACCAGCTTCCAGTTTGGATTCGGGAGACAGACACTATCTCTACTTTTAAGATTAGGCTTAAAACTTTCCTTTTTGCTAAAGCATATAGTTAGGGCTGGACCAGGTGACCCTGAATCCTCCCTTAGTTATGCTGCAATAGACGTAGGCTGCCGGGGATTCCCATGATGCATTGAGTTTTTCCTTTCCAGTCACCTTTCTCACTCACTATGTGTTAATAGACCTCTCTGCATCGAATCATATCTGTTATTAATCTCTGTCTCTCTTCCACAGCATGTCTTTCATCCTGTTTTCCTTCTTTCACCCCAACCGGTCGCAGCAGATGGCCCCGCCCCTCCCTGAGCCTGGTTCTGCCGGAGGTTTCTTCCTGTTAAAAGGGAGTTTTTCCTTTGCCTCCTACCTCATAGTATCTTTGCTGTTAAAAAGCCATATTTTTTTGTATTTCACATGAAAAAATCTCATTAATTTCATTTTTTTCTTTTGTATTTCTAAATTCAAATTTATATCTGCGCT
Organism: Pelmatolapia mariae; assembly: GCF_036321145.2. Lineage (NCBI taxonomy): Eukaryota > Metazoa > Chordata > Actinopteri > Cichliformes > Cichlidae > Pelmatolapia > Pelmatolapia mariae. Next base: position 28,989,964 of record NC_086229.1, read on the forward strand.
TATTTTATGGGCATCTTCAAGATATTGTAGTTGCGCCTGGAGTTTTCTTAAGTGCTCATTTCTCTTCTTTTTTAAGTTGGTGCTGTAGCCTTTAAGTTTTCCTCGTATAACCGCTTTTAGGGCATCCCATAAAATACTCAGAGAAACTTCTTCATTATCATTTTCAGCTACATGATGTATTATATCTTGGCTAATTTGCTCTTTCAACGGACATAGAATACTTGTATTTAATCTCCAAGATGTATCTTCTTTCGTTTCCTTGCACTACTTCCAGATACAGTGGGGCATGATCTGATAAATCCATCACTCCTATCCTGCAATTGACCACACTGTTAAAGTCTTTTTGAAACTTAAAGAAATAGTCCAATCTAGCATAAAATGAATGTGGGTGAGAGAGAATGTCACGGTTTGGCATGGCAGACCGTGGGGATGTGGGGAATGATGGACCCAGTCGCGGTGCTCTATGTACAAGCAGTGCGTTTATTTACAGTGTGTGGAAATAACAACAATAAATCCCCGTACTTTCCCCTGACTCCCGTGTTGTGTCTCTCCGTGAACAGATCGTGTCTCAGCACTCCTCGTGCTGTCTGCTGTCTGGCGCTCCACACTTCTCCTGGGGACACAATAGAAGTCCGTCAGGACACATACAACCGCGGGCATACACACACACTAACTAAGCTCAACTGGATGACTAACGTGGAGTCTCACGCAATGATCCCGCGTCGGTGGGAGCTCCAAGACTCTCCTAAGTAGCTCCCCCGACGAGCCCTGATCAGCAGCAGGTGTGGCCAGTCCGCCAGCAGGGCCACACCCACCAGGCCTGCAGGTGCTTGACATCATCTTACAGCCAAACACATATATATATAAACACACACACACACACACACACACACACACACACACACACACACATACCTGCCTATACAGAAATGTGGACACCGAACAGCAGCATAGTATCACCTATACACATAATAATACAAGTCCATGACTGCCCAGGGATCCTGGGTCGCTCAGACCCAGGACCCTGACAGTGAAAGGTGTAGTCCTTTTTTATGGGGTTTAACTCTCTCCAGACATCTATAAGCCCTAAATCCTTTAAAATGAATTCAATATTTTTGGTTATTTTATTTAATCCCAGGGCGTGTGGGTTTGATGAGTCTAAAGACGGATTGAGACAAGCGTTCCAATATCCTCCCAAAATTAGAAGACCTTGTGCCTCTACAGCAATCATTTCAAAGACCTGTTTAAAACATTTTAACTCTGATCCTGGGGGAGCATATACATTTAAAAGAGTAGTCAGTATACCCTCCAGATACCCCTTTACTAGCACACGCCTATTTCTTGAATGCATTCAAAATTTAACCTACTCGAAATTAAAAATACCACACCCCTTTTGGAACTCTGAGGACAAGAAGAAGAATACTGGTTAAATTTCCATTTCCTAAGTTTTTCATGCTCAAACTGTGGTAAGTGAGATTCCTGTAGAAAGGCAACGTCTATTCCTTCTCTTTTTATATTTGACATTAATTTGCTTCTTTTAATACAATTCCCCAAGCCATTTACATTAAATGACACTACTTTAGTTTCCTTACAAGGCATTATTGTACTACCTTATACGATTTTAATCTCTGAACATAACCAGAAATCGAAAAGTACACCCCTATGGAAAAAAAAGAAAACAAAAAAAAAACCAACATTATAGAAAAAAAAAAACATTGTGGAAGAGTGCCCTCTTCGGCACACAGGCTGAAAGCCCAGTGGTCTGTAGGGTCCAGCTTACTATGCATGTAAATGGCTCGACTTTAATGTACTTTTATATGCCCTCTTTATGGAATTACCAAAACATATAACTAAAACATCTTTATCAAAATAAAGTTCGTAGTATCAGTTCCTCTTAAGTCTCTGTACTCTTGAGTTTACCTCTAATATGATGCTCCGTCACAAGCAGCCTGGTTATCCACAGTCATCTTGGTGCCTAAATACCTGGAGACGCTCCTTGAAACCCTGCTTTTGGATCGTGTCTCCACGTTTCTTCTTCGTACTTGTTTGCCAAGTCTGCTGTTTTATTTGATCCAACAGTGTATCCCTGTCTTTCACAACGTCTACTGATAATCCTCTCTTCACCATGTCAATGTTTAGTTTTTGTTTAACTTTTATTACGTGAACTCTTAGTTTTAGTCTCTAAATTCTTTTTTGTTACTTATAAATCTATACCTATTTTGGACAGTGGACAAACAGCTGTAACACTCACCTCTGACACTGAGAGTCACTGATTTCCGTAGCAGCATGTGTCCATCCTTGTTGTAGACGGTGCAGGTGTAGACTCCACTGTCAGTGAGGTGGAGGTCTTTCAGGGTCAGACTGAGGTCTTTAGTGTTCAGTGGGTCTTTCTTCATCTCAGTGCGCTGTTTCTGATCCTGGCCCTTTAAGTGACACTGGTCTTTACCAATCTGATACTCATGGACCATCTTGTTTTTGTGTTTCCACTCCACTTTGACATCCTGGGTGAAGCCTTCTTTGATTTTAAAGGGCAGCAGGACAAACTCGTTCCCCTGTGTCACCTCCACCATCTCCAGCTGGTACTCTAAAGAGAAAACAGAGGAGAACATAGTCAGAAAGACAACATCCTTTACATCTAGATGACTCATTGTAGAGACGTCAGGTCTGAACTTCCTGGAGCCAGAAGATTTTCTGACTGAGGCCAGACCCACAAAATCAGACACTTCCTTTGATAGATCCAAATCTTGTATCGGTTAAAGGACTCAGTGTAAGATTTGGGGATCGATGAGCTACTAGAAGATGGATCTTCAAAGTCCTCATCCCCACAATGTTGTGCACCATCAGACTCTTCTCTCTCATTACATGAGCCAGTAAAAAATTTTGGCTTCTTCATTAGTTGGAAATGCTTCCCTAATTTTGTGATTGTTAGTCTATCTTTGTCATGGCCTTGAGCAGTTTGACCTAGGGTTTTTAAGTCTTTTAGCAGTCATGTCATTTGTAAAGTTTTTATTTAAATATTCTGTTTGGTTCTTCATTTGTGTTTTTAGAGTCACTGATTTCTGTAGCAGCTCAGACTGTCGCTGTGACAGGAAGTCAGTGAGGTGCTCGTTCAAACAGGAAGCAGCTCGTCTGAGAGGAGCTCATGACTCTTTATGTGTCTCTGTTGGTCAGATAAAGGTGTGATCCTGGAGATTCCTGCACTTCCTGTGAGGACAGGAAGTGATCTCACTCTGCGTTGCAGAGAGAGGAGCGGTGACACAGCTGCTGCTTATTTCTCCTTTAATGGACGTCCTGTTGGATCTGGAACAGCAGCAGAGCTCGTCATCAGAAGGGTTAAACAGTCTGATGAAGGTCTCTACTCGTGTGCTACTGAAGCATTTGGATCATCTCCTCAGAGCTTTCTGAGGGTCAGAGGTCAGAACAGTGACATCACTTCCTGTTTACAGACATGATCTCCTGATAAAATGACTGAACCGTCTTCACCATCTCTCCTGCAGGTCCTCCTCAGCACAGGAGCTCAGACTCCACTCCTCCTGTGAACTCTTCTGTTGACACTGCTTCATCACCTCCTCAGGGTCTCACCTCCTTTCTCACTGCACTCATAGCAGGCCTGGTTCCTGTGGTTCTTCTGGTTCTGCTCTTGGTTCTAGTTCAACTTCTTTTCCACTGCAAAAAGAAAAATGAAGCAAATGGTGTGTCTCTAAAATCACTGTTGTCTTGGTTGTTGGTACTGTGTTAACACACACCTGAATGCTCCAGACCACCAAAACCTCTGCTTCATTACAGGCGATTCAGTGTCACTCAGTGTGACTTAGTATGAGTCGGTCTGTTATTTCAGGTTCTGTGCTGACTGCAGCAGATTACAGACTTTAAACATCATAATCAGCTTGTGTTTCATCTCTTTGCAGTTTGGCATGACCTGTGTGTGTGTTTTCCAGATACACATCATGCTGCTCCACATGTTGTCTACTCAGATGAGAGGATTCACACTGCAGGTACAAATGAACCAAAACATTGATGGTCGTATTTTTTCGTTAATTTAATCAAGACGTGCAGCACACCTGAGAGAAAAACAGCAGATAAAGGGAGAAGGTAGGAAACATAAAATGCAATGAGAGCTGAATACAGATTCACACCACACTTTACAAGTTCAAGAGGTATAAATACTTCTTCAAGACACTGTACATGAAACATGCACATCTGGATGGGCATCCAGCAAAGCCAAGACCTGAAGGGGTTGATATGGGAAAGCAGACTTTTAGCAAGAGGTGAATCTGAGACACAGTTTAACAGATTTAATAACACAGAAAGAGCACTGATGAAGATTTAGTGTGCTGGGTGAAAGAAACTCTTCTGATGGAGCTCAAACAGTTTGTGTTCTGGTGGTTCCAGAGGCTGAGAGGCTGAAATGGAAGGTGAGCTCCACTCTGGTGTCTGAGTCAATGACTTCCTAGCTGACTGGTGTGGAGGAACAAAAAGGAGCGTTGATCTGATTGTCATCAATCACTGGAGGAAATTTTACAAACATGTGGCACAGATGGCTGCTCTGAGCAGGTAGAAGAGATGAAAGGACTCCTCTTTCAGAGTTCATCAGTCTGCTTCTGAATCTCAGCATCAAGTCCTCCACCACGACCCGAAAGACTTTTTGTTCATTATGGAACGAATGTTTACCAGGGTGACTGAATCAGTGATGGCTGATCTGCACACTCGCTAACACCAACAAAAGGATGCATTATTTCTTCTTCAGTCACCTTTCTCACTCACTATGTGTTAATAGACCTCTCTGTATTGAATTACACTTGCTTTTAATCTCTGTCTCTCTTCCACAGCATGTCTTCATCCTGTCTTCCTTCTCTCACCCCAACCAGCAGATGGCCGCCCCTCCCTGAGCCTGGTTCTGCTGGAGGTTTCTTCCTGTTAAAAGGGAGTTTTTCCTTCCCACTGTCACCAAAGTGCTTGCTCAAAGGGGGTCATATGATTGTTGGGTTTTTCTCTGTATCTACTGTACAATATAAAACGCCTTGAGGCGATTTTTGTTGTGATTTGGCGCTATATAAATAAAATTGAATTGAATTGAAATTGAATTACATATAGAAGATAATAATATCAGTGACACAAGATTGTTAACAAAACCACCAGATTATAAAAACAAGACAATTTAAATGAATGTTTCTCATATTATTCATCACTAATAATTGAACTTTTTATGTACAGGTGATTTATGCAAGAGACACAAGTTTGTTTACAAAAATCTGCTTTTTAAATTTTAAAATAATGTGTTTTTTAAATAACTGTGTTTCTATTAAAAGTGAAAACAGATGTGATGTAAGAATTTTAAGACAGCTTTGATTATGGGGCAGATTACTGCCATCATTCCATCGAGACTCGTCATGAACCTCTATGACCTGAACATCAGCTCCTCCCTGTGCAGCTGGATCCTGGACTTCCTGACAGACAGACCTCAGGTGGTTCGGCTCGGCAGCATCACCTCATCCAAACTCAACACCGGTGCCCCCCAGTGATGTGTGCTCAGCCCCCTGCTGTAGACCTTGTTCACTCACGACTGTACAGCAACACACAGCTCCAACACTATCATCAAATTTGTGTGATCACAAAATCAGCAAGACAGCAGCACTTCTTCCGGAGGCACCTCAGAAGATTCAGCACAAACTCCAGAATACTTACAAACTTCTACCGATGCATTATTGTAAGTATTCTGACCGGCTGCATCACCACCTGGTACAGCAGAGGGTGGTGAGATCAGCACAGCACATCACCAGGACTGAACTGCCAGCCATGCAGAATCTCTATAGACAGCACTGGATGAGGAAGATGTAGCGGATCCTCTCTGATCCCAGCCAGACTTTTCACACTCCTGCCATCCGGCAGGCGGTTCAGGAGCATCCAGACCTGCACACAGGGATGGTTTCTACCTACAAGCCACAAGGCTTTTGAACTGCACACAGCATTACAAACTCACTACAAGTACTAGACTCCACACCATCATTTTAACCACTTTAAATCCTCACTGCACAAGTTTTTGCAAAAACCGTATATACCAACGATTGTCCTAAATTGTCTTAATATTTAATACTTTAGTATTTTATTTCTTTTTCATTTTATATTTATTATTTCTTCTTAAATATAACTGCACCCTTTCTATATATTCATGTAAAGCTGAGGAGCACAAGCCAAAGAATTTCATGATGGGTAAATGTGGCTACACTGTTTATCTGTACATTACAATAAAACTTGAAACTTGAATGTTTGAACAGAAATCCTAAAAAGCAGGACACCAACCTCTTTCATGACTGTATCCTCCCTCTGTCCTCTGCACATGTGCAAACGCCATCAGCCTCTCTGACTGAAACAGGAGAAAATAGATCTCATCCTGTTCACAAAAGTCAAGAAACATCATCAGACAACATCAAACATGGTGTGTTCAGTCAGGCTGGCTTACCACACTGAACCACAGGGGGCGGTAGAGGCCAACACGTCAGCAGGAAGTCAAAGGACATGCTGAGTCACTGAGCTGAGAAGGGTCTGACCACAGTGGCTGCAGCCAGGCGCTCTAGGCTGAGCTCTGCAGAAAGGAGCAGGTCCACACAGGTGAGCGGAGCTAACTGATGTCACAGTTACTTTAAGTAAACTTTATGTAGTCTCAGAGAGACACAGGAAGCTTCTGTATAAAATCAAAGAACAAAATGTTTTAGTAAACTGGCTCTACTCCACAGGTGGGCAGTAACGTACAAATACTGTACTTCAATATAGTTTACTACTGTCTGTACTGAGTATTCTAACTTTTTACTGTTAATCCCTAAAAATATCTGTACTTTCTACTCTTTACAGTTTCCAGACAGGTAGTTTAGATTAACTGGTCACTCGGGGTAACTGAGATCTGGGCAGATTTGATTTCCAGGGAAATGAACGCGGTCGATGTTTAATCTTTAAATCTGATCTCTGCGTGTCGTTTTTAACACTTAATTTTAGACTGAGAAAGCTCACGTGACCTCATCAGGTGACTCTACAGCACTGAAGCACGAGACAGGTGTCTGCACTGATCCGTGTTCGTTATTTCGTTATGTTGTTGCTGTTCTTCTTCTTCACACACACCTCTCTGTGAGGGTGGTCAGCACATCTACACACACACTTCCTGTTACCTGCACTCAGACTGGATGTCAGTGTCACAGTCCAGCCACACTAACCTGTGACGCACCTGTCACCTGGGTTCATTCAACACTTCCTGTTTCATGCTTGTACTGGACACAGTTCTAACGGTAAACAGCTGCAAAAAACTTTGTTGTTTGCAAAACTCAGTTACTTTTTTGAAGAAGTAACTATATAATTATTTGCTCAACATTGGTCATTATATTCTGTATTTTGCAGACAGAGAGTTACAGGACTCTCTCCCAGACCACAGACTCATACTCATAATACAAGTCAGAGCTTTATAAAAAAAAAAATAGGGGAAAGAGTTCCACAATCTGTGGACTCAGTAGTCTCTTTTAAGAAACAACCAAAAACTAATCTTTTTAGAATTGCACTTTGTTAACTTTTGTCTGTTTTGTTTTATACTTTGGCATCCCTGTGTGAAGCACTTTTATCTTCTTTTATCAAGAAAGGTGTTATATAAATTAAATTTTACTCACTTACTTAACTGCAGGTGACTTTAATAAGGCCAACATAAACAAAGTTCTATCAGCATGTTAAATGTCCCACCAGGGGAGAGCACACTCGAGATCATGTTTACTCCAACATCAAGCATGCATTTAGAGCCATACCCCTCCCCCACCTTGGCCAGTAAGACCACCTCTCCCTCCTGCTCTCTCCAGCCTACACCCCCCTCAGATGCAGTGCCAGGCCCACCACGAAGACGGTTAAAACCCTGCCTGAAAATGCTCTCTCCAAACTGCAGGACTGCTTCACACAGACAGACTGGGACATATTTGAACACCAGGACCTAGAAACTTTCACAGGATCAATAATGGACTATATCAAGTTCTGTATTGGGAATTTGACTGTGGACAAAAGCATTCAGGTTTTCCCAAACCAAAAACCCTGGATGACCAGCCAGGTCCAATCACTCTTCAAATAAACAGCTTCTTCGCCCACTTTGCAACAGCAGCACTCATCTGCTCATCTGGTTCCTGCATGTCTCAACTCACTGTAACGGACCACGATGTCAGACGTGTTCCTAGCAGTGAACCCCAGGAAGGCTGCCAGTCCAGATGGAGTACCTTGCAAGGTGCTAAGAGCATGTGCTCACTAGATCACCCTCATCTTAACCATAATCTTCAACCTCTCACTGGATCAGGCAGCCATCCCATCCTGTCTAAAATCAGCCACCATCATCCCAGTGCCGAAGAAGTCTCCCATCACCAGCCTGAATGATTTCCACCCTGTGGCCCTCACACTGGTAATCATGAAATGCTTCGAGAGACTAGTCCTTCAGCAGATTAAGGACTTCCTCCCCCCAGAGTTCAACCCCTACCAGTTTGCATACCGTGCAAACAGATCCACAGAAGATGCCATTGCCAATAGCCCTCCATTCTGTGATGCTCTATATACACTTTTCTCAGACAGGCATGAACATTTTCACACTTTTCTCTCTTGTTTAAACAGTCTCAGATTTCAAAATGTCATAGAAAAATAAGTCCAGAATTATAAAATGAAACCAAAGATCAAACCCTGTTTTCAGGTCTACAACATGGGAATAGAGCAGCTGTGAGAGAATTCAATATTAATAAATCAATGGTACGGAAGTAGAGGAAGCAAGAAGAATGAGTTGAGAAAAGTGACTTATCTGACAGTTTTGTTTCACTTAATGTGCCTTATAATTCGGCTTGTCTTATGGTCCGAAAAACACAGTAACTTCTGCCTTCCTTTAGCATGTCCAGAAGTCCAACTTGTGCTACAGTCAGCATCTTCCTCTGCCTTTTGGATGCTACAGCAGGTGCCCTTGACAGTGTGTTTGTTGGGGAGAAAACTTACAAACACACAGTGCAGCACTTCAGAGTCACACTGCTAGTGATTTAAGATTCATGTAAATTCAATTCAATAAAACTTTATTGATCCTGAAGGTTGACCCCGAGGGAAATTTGGGTTAAGGCTGCCGACCTTTGCCAGCACCGACTTACCCTTCTGACCATACATACATCACACAAACATCACATGGGGAAGACAGGTCAGAGGGGTATAACAATGGAAAATGCACCACATGAGGAAAGATAACTCCCCCCAGACTGAGCTCCAACAGGGAGATCAGTTTGAGAACAGAAAAAAAAACACCTCTGCACATAGCACATGAAAAAACTCTTAATACACCAAAGAAACACATGACAAGCAACAGGGATGGGTAAGGGGTGAGAGACAGCCAATGTAGACAGTGCATCCGGGCCTGCAGCATAAGCGCTGGTCTCCTTGATCCACCGTCAGCATCGGAGGGGAATAAGCATCGAAGGCGTTTGGAGGGGGGAGGGGGGATGAGTGTACATCTGCATGTGTATGTCTGTGTGCATGTGCGTGTGTGTGTGTGTGTCCAGAGTTCAGCTGAGACAGTGTCCTTCGCCCTGCCAGGTTAAGTAAACAGTCTTCCAGCCAAACCAGGTGGCCTTGCATAGAATGGGAAGAACAGTCTAAACACAGTCGTTATCAGGGTGTTTTTGTTCAGCTGCAGCCTTGAGACTGCAGCTGGCGCCGAAGGGGTATACGCAAGAAGTGATGGTGGTTTTTTACTTTAGTGCGAACAAACTCATATGAATTTCAAAGCTGTTCTAACAGTCCAACACTGTTCTCTCAATCTCCCGTTGGAGAGCCGTGAGCTTCTCCATGATGTTGTCAAACTTAACAAGCTGAACGCATTCTGTACTGTACAGGAGACACGGCACAAAACTGACAATGGTCTACAGCCAATCAGGACACTGCGCTGTTAAAAAAAAAGAAAAAAAGAAAAGCAGCATGCAAAATTGCGGACAAAAAAATCCACGAACAGCGAGGCTGCGAAAGGTAAACTGGCATTTTTTGATGGGTTGGGTCTTACAGGGTTAAGCAACAGTACTGGAAATTTAAATAAGCTACAAAATATACAGTGATGCTAGGGAAGGCTGGTTTTCACAGCCAACGAGCATCATCTAGTCATGCCTTCCCTATTTCAGTAGCAGCTAGGCTGGAGAGGAGGAGGAGAGAGCTGCAGGAGCAGAGAGCCAGTGCAGACAGGAGCAGTGAGCACTGCAAAATGCTGTAGGGTGCAGGGAAAAGCCACAGACACTGTAGCAAAATAAAAACCAAACTGTGAGCTTCTGAGTCGTGTCAGGTCCTTTTGGGTTACAATTATGTACTGGTTTTGATCGTCTTTCAATGCTATTTCAATATCATCAGTGGTGGATTTGGATGCTGAAGTGTAGTACACCTTTTCAAAAAGTTAGAATGGAGATAGGTCTATCCTCGTTTGTGACATTTAAACACCTAACAAGTGGAGCGTGTGTGTCTCCTACTCGCTGATAATCAACAATGTTGCTGTATATGAACATGTATCTTCCACCCTAAATATCCACGGGCTGGGGGGGAATTTTCCCCTAGTATAAATTTCTTGCCTGGGTTACTGGGCTTAAGCCTGGGTTGTTTTTGTCTTTTGGAGTGTAATTTTTTTCCTAGTTAGATGCCTGACTGACAACTGTATAAAACAAAACTACACACACTACAAGCACAAAGAGCAGACTGTGGGAATTTACGACTGTGCGTAAATCTCCTCTAATTTCAAGAGCACCTGGCTGTAGCCAGACCCTTCTCCTCACTTCTGCACTTGTCGTACTTCCTAGTACGTGCCGTGCGTAGTACGCGAACTGCGCGTACTCTGAAGCGTGCGGTCGCTGGATTGGGATACAGCCTCAGATTACTTACTTTTTCCAGCGGCATCATGATCATTTGTGTCAGCTGTGTCTCCCCAGGTGTTTCCACTTCCCTCAGTACCCTTCTGTGTATTTAAGTCCTCTGTTGGGTCGTCTGTCTTCATGTCAGCTCACATAGATTTTGCTTCCCACTGTTCGTTTGCATGTTTGGATTTTTTCACATTTATGTTTTTGCATGTTCCTGTGCAGTTTCATAGTTAGTGTTACTTTTTTCCAATTTAGGTTTTAGTTTAGTGTCAACTTTGTTTCGCCTTTTTCAGTTCTGTCTCTCCTTTGTATGTTTTTGTGTTTGCCCCTCTGTGACACATACACTACTAAAACCACCATCCACTACTCTGTCTGAATGTGTGCTGTTGCTACTGGCAGTTTACGCTTAAAGAGATACTTGTTTAAAAAACAGACCACCTAAATTAATCTTTGGTCTCTGAGATGAGTTTTGTGAGGGTTGTAGCTACCTTACCAACCCAGTGTCACAGCAGAGTGTGAAATGGACACGCATTCACAAGTTACAGTAAGCTGCAGTATCAGCAGTAAGAAGACATTTGATTTCCGACCAACATAAAGACAGTTCTAGGACATGTAAGTATATATCAGACACCCAGCTCGATCTCACCTGACAGAAAAGGTGCCTGGACTGTACTTTTTTTTAATTTTCAAACAATATAACAATACAGCGCTTATTTTGACATGTCAACAAAGAGTCATATACAAGTATAAGAACAAAGCAGTAGTCAAACTAAAGAACAGTATAGGTCAGGAATAAAGCAGCATACAAGTACAGTAAGGTGACATAACATATGAAAGTATGCATAAACAATCTAGTTACATCAATCAAAAAGCTGCATCAAAATCTCAAGTAATTTTTTTTAAATTTTCTGTAACCTGGACTGTACTTCCTATATTCCTTTGTCAGTAGCGACTGGTTGGCTGTGAATAAATAATCATGTCCATTTCACACTGAGCAGAGGCAAAGCGTAGAATCCACACTGTGGGCCAGCGTGTCTGTTAATCGCTTGCTGTGATGCAAGATGATAATCATGTCTGAGTCTAGTTAGAGTAGATAGTGGCTCTGAGGATCACAGAGGTGATCAAAGGTAGAGGACATGTAACCATGACCTGCTGCATGGGCTGAGAGTCTGAGAGCTCAGCTCCTGGAGCAGGAACAGGGTGTTAAAATTAACTTCAGGATGGGACAGACTGTGTGAGCACCTGGTGGGAAGGATTCCTTTAGGTTCATTCACTGATGTGTTTTTAATGTAGCACGTTTTATTTTGGCCTTATTAAGAACAGCAGATGAAGATAAAATCATTTTTATTTGAGAAATGTCCTGAAACCATTTTGTCCCCCAGTCTGGATCTGTTCTTTGTGGGGTTTCTATCAAAAACAGTTTCATGGTTCTCACTAGGGCTGCCACGATTAGTCGACTAGTCACGATTACGTCGACTATCAAAATCGTCGCCGACTAATTTAATAGTCGACGCGTTGTTTGAAGCTTTGTAAGATCCCAAAAGACGCAGGAATAAGTAGTAGGATTTAAGAGTGTAATAACGGACTGAAACAGAAGATGGCAGCACTGCATGAAGAAGGATGCCAGCTGCCGTTAAACCCTGAAGAAGAAGAAGCTGCGTCCCAGAATTCATAGCGCGGCCCTGCTCAGTTTCCAACAATGGCAGCAGCTAGTTAGTTTCAATATTACTCTTATTATTCTTTCTGGGTCACAAAATAAACGTTTAACATGTTTTCAGGCGAGAATGTAACTGTGTAAACCTCAAATATCTGCTCAGTTTATCAAGACACCACATATTTTCAATAGCGCTCCGACGTTTTCGGAGACGTCTGTTACCCACCAGCTCGATAGCTAGCCGAGAGCTCAAGGCTCACTAGAGCCTGTGAGAACACCGGACTCCCGGCAAATCGTTTTCAAACCCGCCGCCGTCTTTCGCTACTCAGGTTAACCATGATATATAAGTCACTTAGATAACTTAAAAATGTTATTGTTTGGCTTTTTTCAGTATTTTATTTGTTCCTGAGTAAATCGGTTTGGCTGAGATTAAAGTTATAGTTTTTACACAGCTGAATAAACATCAAGCAGACAACTGATTATCAGAAGTGTGAGATGCTCGAGAATATACTCCGGTGTCCCGTTATATTCTAGATAGCAAGGAGCAGACGGCTGCGTTTATTAAACTCCACCGAAACAATCTGCAAATGTCATTAAAATTTAATAAACTATCATCTTGTCTTTATTTTTAGTTAGCACATACCTTAAACACTTCAAGCTGTAAGCTAATGATAGTTATATAAGAGCAGATGCTGCTGGTGCAATAAGCTGTACGTTTTACGTCCAGTGGATGTATAATCTGATTAGTCGACTAATCGCAAAAGTAATCAGTGACTAGTCGACTATCAAAATAATCGTTTGTTGCAGCCCAAGTGGATACCAGAGCGTTTCAGACGTGTTTCAGAGACACGTTCAGCTGATTCAGGTCTCTCAGGGCTGAGAGGTTTCCTGTGTCTGATCCAGCAGCATCACTTCATTCATGTCTTCATGTCTTCAGGTCCTCCTGAGGTCACTTATTGTCAGGTGGCCATCAAACCTCAGAGGAAGGCTGGCAGGAGGACAGGTACCACAACAACCACACACATGCACAGTAATGGATGGTATCCTCTCGCTCTGACCCTGTAAACCAGTATATTACTGCTCTGATGTGGCCTCTGTAGAAAAGAGTGTCAGGCCCTTGAAGTGCACACAGGTGGGTCTAAATGTGGTGCTTTAACTGTGTTCCAGCATTTTTATTAAATTATGACCTGAAAAACATGTTTAAGCTCTGTTAGAAACTGCACCAATACCATCAGACATAGATCTGTGATCTAGTGGGAAAACATTTAATATCTGTGATGTAGATATGAACGTTGGTACCCTGATCTTTTGAATCCACCTTCACAAAGTGCATTTTGGGTCAATGTCAAGAGATTTATTCTGATTAACACTTCTTCAGCTGAGAGTCAGAGAGTGGAGACACACACACTGCAGAACTCACTTGCAAGCAAGGGGAGCTCCCAGAGCACCCGCACGAAGCCAGGGCTCCAAGAGTCCGCTCTCCCATTGTCCTGCTCTTTATTATATACACCAGTGGGTGCGTTTGTTCATTAAATTGTAATGTGGATGTTTAGGTGGTCTGGAAAATCCAACAGTTAGGGTAATGTAATGTAAAAAAGGCACTTAGACTAAAACTGACATAGCTACGTTTATCCTACCGTAAAACAATAAAAGAAGGTGTTCCCTTTCCTATGATCCTAGGATGTGGGGGTGAATGCCAGAACACTCTGGAATGCACACAAACCTCCTAGGATGAGACATTCTTTCAATATACAATCCACTACATACTTCTAAACACAAATGATTACATGCAGTATTTTACCATAAGTAAACTTATATTATTAAAAGATTATACTGACTACTAAGTACAATATTTTCCATTGACAGTCAAATTTAAGGGTGATATTAGCATGTGTGATTTAAAAAAGCCTCCTTTAGATAAAAGAGACCGATCCTTTTTACCAAACAGCTTAAAGAAGTTGTTGAAATGTTTTACACTGAGCTGATGTCATGAGTCATGATGTCAGAGCCATACCGAGTCAGCTGAGCAGGCACAGGGACCATTACAGGTGTTGGACCTGGATCTGTGAAGACATATCAAAGTGTCTGAAATGTAAATTTTCAGCCTCCCCTTCAGTTTGATTATTGAGTGACTTAGACTGGTGGTTCTTGGTGTTTGGGGCTGGGTGCTCAGGTGTGTACTGGCTCACTCACGGAGGTTGCTTGACGGTGCCCCCCCCCCCCGGCTCTGTCTGGCCCCTGCTGGGGGATGGGGGGCCCTGTGACTTTAAAGCAAAGGAAATAAAGGAGCTCATCCTCAAAGGCATGTGCAGGGTTAAAGAATAGATGATAATCAAGTGTTTGAAGTTCAGACCTGATAACATTATTTCTTCACAGACTAACACTTGTGCTAACACACAGAGCTAAGAGTGGTTGATTACCTCAGTGTGCTGTGATAATGTATGTTATTAAATCTCTCAGACTGTCAGTGTTTGTGACAGTCTGACGATGTCAAAGTTGTGGTTCATGTTTCCACTACACAGTCAGAGATCTGAGTCTCTGTCTCTGCGGTCTCTTCTGCTGAGGCTGAAGCATCATTAAGGGCGATCGTGGCTCAAGAGTTGGGAGTTCGCCTTGTAATCGGAAGGTTACCGGTTCGAGCCCCGGCTCGGACAGTCTCGGTCGTTGTGTCCTTGGGCAAGACACTTCACCCGTTGCCTACTGGTGGTGGTCAGAGGGCCCGGTGGCGCCAGTGTCCGGCAGCCTCGCCTCTGTCAGTGCGCCCCAGGGTGGCTGTGGCTACAACGTAGCTTGCCATCACCAGTGTGTGAATGTGTGTGTGAATGGGTGAATGACTGGATATGTACAGCGCTTTGGGGTCCTTAGGGACCATAAAAGCGCTGTATAAATACAGGCCATTTACCATTTACCATTAACATGCACATTTAAACACACGTTATGAAAGCAGGTACACGGACAGGACAGTTGTGTTCAGATCAGTTCAGCTCTGCATTGCTGTCTTTGTTCTTCTCTGTTTGCTCTTTAGATCATCTGCTACTGTCTTTGTCTTTTGTGAAACGCCCACGTTAAGCTGAACTGAACCACCTACCACAACCTGCATACACATCATTACACGGCCTGATGAGAGAGGGTCGTCTCTGCATCTGTGTGTGGAGCTTCTTCATTAGTTTGTAGTCTTTGTGACCTTCAAAGAAAAACTATTAAACTTCTGACACTGGTGCTTCAGAGAAATAGTATTTCATAAAGGTTAAAAAATGGTTCTGGGCCCATAAAAGAGGTCAAATGTGGGCTCTGGCGGTATCATATGAAGTGACTAGAGGTGAGTGAGAAGACATAAGATTAGAATTAGGAAGCTCACGGCTCTCCAACGGGAGATTGAGAGACCAGTGTTGGACTGTTAGAACAACTTTGAAATTCATTTGAGTTGTTCGCATTAAAGTTAAAACCACCATCACTTCATGCGGAGACCCCTTCGGCGCCAGCTGCAATCTCAAGGCTGGAGCTGAACAACAACACCCTGAGATAACGACTGTGTTTAGACTGTTCTTCCCATTCTATGCAAGGCCACCTGGGTTGGCTGGAAGACTGTTTACTTAGCCTGGCAGGGCGAAGGACACTGTCTCAGCTGAACTCTGGACACAGACACACACACACACACAGACATATATACACATGCAGATTTACACTCATCCCCCCTCCCCCCTCCAAACGCCTTCAATGCTTATTCCCCTCCGATGCTGACGGTGGATCAAGGAGACCAGCGCATAGGTTGCAGGCCCGGATGTACTGTCTACATCGGCTGTCTCTCACCCTTTACCGACCCCTGTTGCTTGTCATGTGTTTCTTCGGTGTATTAAGAGTTTTTTCATGTGCTATGTGCAGAGGTGTTTTTTTTCTGTTCTCAAACTGATCTCCCTGTCGGAGCTCAGTCTGGGGGGAGTTATTTTTTCTCCTTATCTTTCCTCATGTGGTGTATTTTCCATTGTTATACCTCTCTGACCTGTCTTCCCCATGTGATGTTTTTGTGTAATGTATGTATGGTCGGAGGGTAAGATGGCGCCGCCATTGCGTGCAATAGGTCGGCAGCCTTATGAAATTTCCCCTTGTGGGAGTAATAAAGGTATATCAATCAATCAATCAATCAATTTAAAGATCTTCTAAACCATGTGTTCAGGTGTAAAATGTAGAAAACTTTTGGAAATTATATTAAAGTGAAGTAAAGAGAGAGTGTGAAAGCAACATTATCGATCTGTCAGTCTGTGTCTCCACCTCCACCTGTGGTCATGAGCTAATGAGAGATACAGGTCTATCTTAAAAATGAGACACTGAGTCTCAGCAGGACTACCTGTGGAAATAAAGGTTAAATAATAAAAGCTAATGGCTCTCCTTCGGTCTACAAAGGTTCATGGGAGTTCTACCTCTGCTTCTTCTCTATAGCACAGCTATATGCTAACCACACAGCTTGCTGAGATATGACCTGTTTCCTGCACTGTAACTTGAGGTGAACCTCGTTGGGTTGTTGCAGTCTTTGAATATTGTGATCGGTCTGTTCCATACAGTCGACTCATTTTTCGAATGGATCAGTGAGAGAACTTCAAAGATGAAGAGTAATAATCAGAGTTTTAATATAAAGACTATAAAGAATATAAAGACTCACAGATGTGAGAAATCCTGGAGGCAGATTGGTGAAAGTGTTGGAATGAATGCAACTGTACAGAGAAGTAGAAGAACCAGAGGGACGAGTATGTTTCAGGCTCTACAGAGACACAGAGTCCATCAGACACTGAAGTCTTTCTGAACAGTCGTCTCCAGGATCAGAGTGACCGCTATCATCAGCACCCTCATCACGAAAGCAAACGATGAACTTCCTGTGGTCAATGATACAACTACTCCTTCATCAGAGAAACTATCCTTACCTCCACCTTCACCACCTGCAGTCTGCTCTTCCTCAACGTGGGCTTCAAGGACCATGATGCAGGTAGGACATATTAGTGCTGACCTCCCCAACCTCCCTCAAAAAGAAACTTCCTGAGTTGCTCCCCTCAGGCAGGAGGCTGCAGTCCATCAGGGTCAGAACCTCTCAGCACCAGAGCAGTTTCTGTCCATGTGAAGTTGAACTACTGGACACGAGCTTTATTCCTCCAGCCCGTCTGCTGGTCACTTTACAGTTAATGAATTACAATAACACACTCTTACTATGAACACATTAGAGTCCCTCACAGGGCCACATTTCTCCTAATGTGCATAGAAATAAATAAATGTCAGAAGGTTGCCAACCTGTGTGCAGCACTAAAATCTCCTGGTCCTACCTTTTTAGATGCATCATGTTTCAGTTTATACCATGAAAATGAATCTGCCCCCTCACCAATGTCTTGGTTTTGTACATATTTGTCACACTTATTGTTTCCAATCATGAAACAAATGTAATATTAGACAAATACAACCTGAGTTCTACACATTACAGTTTTTAAATGAGGATTTCATTTATTAAGTAAAAATGTTGTTGGAACTTACCGGGCGCTGTGTGAGTGTGCTTCTCATCAGTGGAGCGTTTGCTCAGACAGTGAAAGTGTTAACAGGGAAGTGGTGAAGCTGAAGACGTCTACGCTGCTCAGACTTAAAGCATTCAGTCGCCATTCAGACACCATGAAGTCCCCGTCTGCCTCTCTGCTCCTCGGTGAGTCAAACGTTCATCTACTCATTTATCCATGATATCATCTGCCCAGTGTTGGGGAGTAACGGAATACATGTACCGGTGTTTCATATTTAAAATACAAAATATGGGTAACTGCATTCCTTTACAGTTACAGTTTACAAAGGTGGTAATCAGAAGTTACTTTGTTGAAATAAATAGAACACACGGCGCTCATTTCCAGTTTCATATGTTAGTGTATCCCCTCTCTATGCCTTCTCCAATTTTGGTGCTTAATTGCAGCCCGGGGCAGGCTTAGCTTTATAGGCGGTGTATCGCATTGCTGAGAGCAGCTGGCCTGGGTTTGAGTAGTATTAATCAGTGAAATCTGGTGTTTTTAATCTCATGACCACAGGTGTATAAAATGCAGCAGCTGCCATGCAGACTGCTTTTAGAAACATTAGTCAAAGAATGGATCTTTCTAAGAGCTCAGTGAACGCGAGTCTAGAACTGTAACAGGATCATAACACGTCGGTTTGTAAAAATCTTTTTTATTCTATTTTATTCTAAATGTTGCCTCTTTCAAACCATCTGTCCTCTCTGTCCAAAATGTGAACATTGGCATCCTCAAAGAGTGACCTTTGACCTTTAGATGCAGAAGTGTTTTGGAGTTTTGTCTTTCGGGTGAACCAGTTTCTGTCTGAGTGTGTTGCTGGATGTCAATAAAGTGGATGACTGAGAACCTCCACAGACAGATTATAAATTTTCCATAATCGGCTCTAAGTGAAATCATTTCACAGTGGAAACATTTAGTAACCACAGCAGCTCATCCCGGAAGTATAAGACCATATACGGTCACAGAATACAGTCATCGAGTCTCGAGGCAATTGGTGTGTAAAAGTCACGTAAAATGCGGAGCTCCAAACGTCCTCTCAAGATCAGCACAAACACTGTTCACCGCAAAATTCATCAGCATAAGTTTTTTTTTTTAATGAGGAGACAAACTGCTGTAGTTTGAAAGGTAAATTATTCTCTTTCTAGCTTAAAATAAAAAATACAAACTACACAATAAGATAACATCCAACACTCCTGAGCTTGGAAGAAGAATGGCTCATGCAAATACCAAATTCCCTCTGATGACCCTTCCAGGGGTAACTTGTCCCTAGTAACTAATGACCTCTGACCTTTAGTGACCTCTGTCCTCCTGTTGCAGGTGTGTGTGTGCTGCTGCTGTCTGCACCGACTGTTTCTGCAGGTGAGTTGATGGAAGTGAAAACAATCAGTGAGATTCCAACAAGAACACAAATACACTTACTCTGTGTGTGTGTGTGTGTGTGTCTGTCTGTATCCTCCAGTGTCTCTGTCTGTCAGTCCAAACCTTCAGCAGGTCTTCAGAGGATCTTCTTCTGTGTCTCTGAGTTGTGTTGATGATGGACAGACAGCTGATGGATGGACAGTGAAGAGGACCAGAGGAGGACTCACTGAGGACTGTGGAGCAGCTGCAGGCTTTGGGAGGGTTCATGGTTCCTCCTGTGTTCTGGATCGCTCCGTCTCCTCTGATGGAAGTTACTTCTGTGAGAACCCATCTGGACAGCAGAGCGATGAAGTGTCCATCATTGTTTCAGGTACAGACAGGGAGATGTTCCAGTGTCTCTGTGCAGGTGTTTCCAGATGTTGGCTACATGTCTGTAAGTGAGATAGTAAATGGTAAATGGACTGGTTCTTATAGAGCGCTTTTCTACTCTTCTGAGCACTTAAAGCGCTGTACACAACTTGTGCATTCACCCAAGCACATTTTTTCTGGGTGCTTTCTAAGTAACATTCACACACACACTCATACTCCGATGGAGGCATCGGAGAGCAATTTAGGGTTAGTATCTTGCCCAAGGATATTTGGCATGCAGACTAGGGGAAGCCAAGAATCGAACTACCAACCTTTCGATCAGTAGATGACCTGCTCTACCACCTGAGCTACAGCCACCCCAGTCCCAATATTTTGGCAGCATATGTTCAGACTGATGGATGTTTTGAGGTGTGACCTGCTCAGATCGTCTCAGTGACAGGAAGTCAGCGAGGTGCTCATTCAGACAGGAAGCAGCACATCTGAGAGGAGCTCTTGACTCTGCTCTGTTTGTGTTTCTGTTGTCAGATAAAGGTGCGATTCTAGAGATTCCTGCACTTCCTGTGATGACAGGAAGTGATCTCACTATGCGTTGCAGAGAGAGGAGCGGTGCTTATTTCTCCTTTAATGGACGTCCTGTTGGATCTGGAACAGCAGCAGAGCTCGTCATTAGATGGGTTAAACAGTCTGATGAAGGTCTCTACTCTTGTGCTACTGAAGCATTTGGACCATCTCCTCAGAGCTTTCTGAGGGTCAGAGGTCAGAACAGTGACATCACTTCCTGTTTACAGACATGACTTGCTGATAAAATGACTGAACCGTCTTCATCATCTCTCCTGCAGGTCCTCCTCAGCACAGGAGCTCAGACTCCACTCCTCCTGTGAACTCTTCTGTTGACACTGCTGCATCACCTCCTCAGGGTCTCACCTCCTTTCTCACTGCACTCATAGCAGGCCTGGTTCCTGTGGTTCTTCTGGTTCTGCTCTTGGTTCTAGTTCGACTTCTTTTCCACTGCAAAAAGCAAAATGAAGCAAATGGTACGACCTCTGTCACATTCACCTGATATCTTTTATTTTTCATCACAACAAGGAGCCCAGCTGCTGCAGTCTGAGGCCAGATGTTTCCATTTTGGTTGATCTCAGCTGCTCCTTTAAGAGAACTTTTGGTTTTATAAAGCTTCAGATGTTTCAGTGAGTGAAACAGGTGGACTACAGGCAGGCTAGCTTAGCAACCAGACTTATTTCTGAAGTGTGATCACACTGAGGTTTGGCAACATCTGACTGAAATGATGAGATGAGGCTTGAGGTTTTGGGTTTCTGTTGTTTCCTCTGAGGGCTGTCTGCTTTGACCTCGGGGTCAGTTACCTTTGTCTGGAAATGGCTTCAAAACCTTCCCACAATGTTAACAAACTTACCTGTAAAATCACTGTTGTCTTTATTGTTGGTGTTGTGTTAACACACAGCTGAATGCTCCAGACCACCAAACTGCCAAACGTCTGCTTCATTACAGGTGAATCAGTATCAGTCAGTGTGACTTAGTATGAGTCAGTATGTTTGAGGTTCTGTGCTGACTGCAGCTGATTACAGACTTTAAACATCATCTGTTTGTGTTTCCTCTGCTTGTAGTTGTAACATGACCTGAGTGTGTGTGTTTGTATTTTCCAGATACACATCAAGCTGATACAGATGTTGTCTACTCTGACGTGAGGATTCTCACTGCAGGTACAAATGTATAAAATGAATTTTGTTAATTTTATTAGATCAGGTTTTTTTTCATAACAATAAATGTGCAGCACACCAGAGAGAAAAACAGAGCAGATTAAGGAAGAAGGTAGGAAATAAAATATGTAGTCAGATTAATGGGGGCTGAATACAGATTCACACCACACTTTACAGGATGAATATAAATACTTTGTCAAGACACTGTACATAGAACACAAACATCTGGATGGGAGTCCAGCAGCTGAGTCAAGACCTGAAGGGGGGTCGGTATGAGAAAGTGGACTGTTGGCAAGAGACGAGTCTCAGTTTAACAGGTTTAATATCACAGAATGAGGACCGATGAGAGACTTAAGGATTACAACGACTGGGAGAAAGAAACTGTTCTGATGGAGCTCGTGTCAGGGTGGTGTCACAAACAGTTCACATCTGGGGTGGGAGGGGTTCCAGAGTCTGAGAGGCTGAAGTGGAAGGTGATTTCTGCTCTGGTGTCAGGGTTGCTGTGGGGTAAGACCACAGAGCTATGAGTCAATCACTTCCTAAGTAACTGATGTGGAAGAACAGAAAGGAGGGTTGATCTGTTTCTGATCATTTACTGGAGGAAACTTCACAGACAGGTGGGACAGGTGGCTGCTCAGAGCAGGTGGAGGAGATGAAAGGACTCCTCTTTGAATTTATATGCAGTGAGTGAGAAGTTGGAGCTTCATGTATGTGAGCTGCCTCTGACAGTTTGAACCTACACATGACTGCAGGACACGTATGATGCTTCACACTCTTCTGTTGTGTTTCTGTGTGTGTTACAGAGCAGTCAGCTGATCCAGGTGTTGTGTATTCATCACTGAGAGCAGGTAACATTTACACACAAATGTAAAGTTTTCAGTTCAATTCAATTTTATTTATACAGCGCCAAAACACAACAATCACCTCAAGGTGCTTCATGCTGTAAGGTGGACCCTAGAATAATACATACAGAGGAAAACCCAACAATCATCAACGCAGAGAGGTTTGCTGCTGCTGTAGCAGGAGAGATTCAGGAGCAGACTGATGAACACTGACTTCTTTTCTTTGTTTGCGTAACAATGATTGAGGTCCATTCTCTACGCTGAGACACCTGTGTTTGATAACCTACCTGCTGCTCATTAACCTGACTCCTCCAGACACTACTTAGAGCATCGGCTCAGTGTTTCTGTTTGTTGGATCATTGCTACTTGCGTCAGTCGGCTCTTTTCTACTCTCGTATTCTCTTGGCCTTTGTTGTTACTGATTCTAATCGCCTGTTTCTTTGTATGCAGATTTCCTTGGACCTGTCCCTGATTCTGCCCTGAATCCCTGAGTGTGAGTTTGGAGTTTTGTGTGTGTTTCTGGCAGTGTGGCGTGTACCAAAGAGGAGTGTGGAGGATGTGCCCTTCCCTTGGATTGTTGTAACGGTCTTTTTACTTGTTCCCACCAGTCAGCCTTGGATTGCCTTCAGATTATACACAATGCTGATGCATTCTGGTCAAACATTACTCCAGTTTTGGCTTCTCTTCATTGGTTGCCAGTAAATTTTAGAGCTCTTCATGGTGAAGCTCCCCAGTACATCTCTGACCTGTTTCAACCTCACGCTTCATCCTGAGCACTTAGGCCTTCAGGTCAGAGGTTATAGTTGGTCCCACGTACTCGGTTCAAAACATGAGTGGATTGTGCTTTTCAGGCAGCAGCACCAAGGTCGTCTCCTCCACCGTGTTTACGCTGAATCCACTGAGTGTCTTTAAAAAGCAGCTGAAGGCATTTCTATACAGACAAGCTGTTAATTAATTAATCGTTTCATGTTATTATTGTATTTATACTTCTGGTTTTATTGTGAAGCAGTTTGTGATTTTTATCTGTGAGTGTGTGATCTCCTGTGAACACATTTTACTTATTCTACTATAAGGTCATTAAGATCAGATGGGCTGACTGTGAGGAGCTGACATCATGTTTGTCTCTGAACAGGAAGCTGAGGACACCCTGGGCCTGATGGACCTTCATCTTTCCCTCTGCTCCTCTTCTTCATGCTGTCTGTGCTTTAGTCTGTTTTAAATACAGCTGTTAGCTCTCACCTGTGCACACAGTAACATCTGCTCAGGAAGCAGGTTCAGTAACTCTGAGTTTCCTGTTGTCACCTGTGCAGGTTTCAGACTTGCACACAGACGCTGTGCTGCACTCTAACACACTCTCACACTGATGGAGGCTGCAGGCTGTTTAGCACAGAGGTCCTCTGACTGCCAATCCACAGTCTCTGATTGGTGGGGACCCGGTGTACCCCTGAGCCACAGACAGAAGCAGTAGTGAGAGCTGAGGACACAGGTGTGAATGAGGGTCTGTGACCTCCTCAGAGAGCTGAGTCTGTGTGACAGAGCGTGGATGTGAGCCTGAGTCGACGCTCACTGTGAGCTCAGCAGCATTAACATGCACTGAGAGCAACACACACAACTACTGTCTGTCCCCTCTGATGTCCACACAGACACACTTAGGCAGCAGCAGGTGCAGCAGGTGAGGTCAAAGCACAGAAGCACTGAGATGAGCCGACAGCGCCCTCTGCTGGTCTCAGTTTGAGCTGCTGCTGATTGTCCACAGACCATATTTGTTCATTCCTTTTTCCTCCTACATGCTCTCCTTCACACTATTTACATGTTTGTACTAAAGATCAGGAGTTATGGCTTTCTGGATGTGTGTCATCTGTTGCCATGGTAACTGACCCTGTTCAAGTTACCATGGCATCAAGACCAAAAGGCTGGAGTTTCCTTCATCTGAGGATTAACAAACTCATCAAACCTGCTTCCTGGAACAGAACCTGTGTGTGTGTGTGTGTGTGTGTGTGTGTGTGTGTGTGTGTGTGTGTGTGTGTGTGTGTGTGTGTGTGTAATCTTTTTCTATTTGTTTCTCAATGAAATTTTTTTCAATGTTTTCTAAACGTTTGATCGGATAAAATGAATAAAACTCTTTGTTTTGGGAACTTTTGTGTCATCATTATCAGATCTGTCCTGTGTCAGTGGAAGAATCAGCATCCCTGTCTGTCTTTTCCCTCTGAGCTCTTTATTGTAAGACATTTACAGATCTGAGCTCCATCAGTGTACATGTGGGTCCGACCTGCTGGTGTGCTGAGCTGCCACAGCCCTGCAGAGGGAACAATTCCTGGTCCTGAGCCAAAGTCCAGTCTGAGGTCTGAGAGACTCTGTGTTCTCTGAACTGTTCAAATATCTCTGTGTGTAGTCACACTGAGAGTTTTTACAAATTATCATCAGACTGAATAAAATAATAATTAGACTGCAATAAAAACTTTTCAGTCTCTAAAATCACACAATAATCATGATCAATACTGAAATCAGTCCTGATTTAAATTCTGATTATAATAATCATGATGATCATTTTGGCAGTGCTGATGCATGCTGGACTCCTGCCTCACACAACCTCAGTGAGGAGTTAATAATCCAAGTTAACTCCTGCAGGAGGAGAACGTGAGGATCATGGGTCAATCAGATGATCATGAAGGAGTCCACAGTTTTATTATTTAGCTGATGTCAGCACTGACAGCAGAACACATCATCATCATCATCTCCTTATTAAGTGGATTCAAAGACTGTTTGAATTTACAGATACAGCTTTAAAATAGAATAGAATAGAATAGAATAGAATAGAATAGCCTTTATTGTCATTGTACAGGGTACAACGAAATTGGAGTGCCACTCCCTTGGTGCAAAATGCAATAATAAATATAATAAAAAATAGTAAGATATAAAAGGTACAATAAAACAAACATAAGTACTCAAACAAATGTAAGTATGATATTTACAGGATAGCAGCATTAATATAATGACAGTATGACAGTATGAATAGCAGCATAATATAATGGCAGTGACAGTATGGTATGGCTAAGCAGGTTCAATTGTTTTTGTGCTTATTTGCAATGGTGATAGCTCTGGGAAAGAAGCTATCCCTGAATCTGTTTGTTCTGGTTTTATGTGACCTGTACCGTCTGCCTGATGGTAATAGTTCAAACAGTTGATTGCTGGGGTGAGAGTAGTCCTTGATGATATTGCCAGCTCTGCTGAGGTACCGAGAGTTTGCAATGACCTCCAGGCTGGGCAGAGAGCAGCCAGTGATCTTCTGGGCTGTGTTGATGACCCTCTGCAGTGCTTTCCTGTCTGCAGCTGAGCACCCTGCATACCATGTTGTTATGCCGTACGTTAGGATGCTCTCTATGGTGGCTCTGTAGAATGTCACCAGCAGCCGCTCCTCCAGGTTGTTCCTCCTGAGCACTCTTAGAAAGTGGAGACGCTGCTGGGCCTTTTTTACCACCGCCGTGGTATTTGCAGTCCAGGAGAGATCATCAGAGATCTGCACGCCCAGAAACCTCATGGAGTCTACCCTCTCCACACAGTTCCCGTGGATGTAAAGTGGGGCCGGGTCTGCACTTCCCTTCCTAAAGTCCAAGATGAGTTCTTTAGTTTTTGTGGTGTTCAGTTGGAGGTTGTTAACTGAACACCACTCAGTCAGTCTGTTGACCTCATCTCTGTAGTCTGACTCATCCCCCCTTGAGATGAGTCCAACCACAGTGGTGTCATCCGCAAACTTTATAATGGTGTTTGAGAAATGGGTAGGGGAGCAGTCGGATGTGTAGAGCGTAAACAGGAGGGGACTCAGAACACATCCTTGTGGAGACCCGGTGCTGAGTGTGATGGTGCTGGACAGGTGGGGGCCGAGTCTGACAGACTGAGGTCTGTTTGTCAGGAAGTCCTTGATCCAGAGGCAGATGGGGGTGGAGAGTCCCAGGTGAGACAGTTTCTGGACCAGGATCTCCGGGATGATATGATTGAATGCTGAGCTGAAGTCCAGAAAGAGCATTCTTACATAGCTTCCTCTGTGCTCCAGGTGACTCAGCGCAGTGTGGAGCGCTATGGTGATAGCGTCCTCGGTGGATCGATTTGTCCTGTAGGCAAATTGGTGGGGGTCCAAAGTGAGAGGCTCTCAGCAAGAGGCTGAGAGCCGTGCCAACGTTAGCATCCGGCGGTATGTAAACAGCTATCACAATCACTACAGTAAACTCCCTCGGGATATAAAATACTATAAATATCAGATAATCATCAAACGAGCAAAACTGCAGATGCTGATCATCTAAATCCATCAGAGTTCATCACGACTGAACATCGAAGCTCTGAAGCTTCTAAACACATTTACACATCAGTGTGTTCAGCTCCAACTACACACTGTTTTTCTTTGATTTGAAGCTTCAGATTTATGGAAAAAACGTCTGTTGGGATCAGCACGTTAGCCTGCGTGCACTCAGCTCCCTGTTTGTTGGAGAAACACTTGGTTTACACAGGCAGAGGGTCAAAGGTCACGGGACAAACTAAGATCATTTAAAATATGAGGATTATTTTTAATGCTAATGAAAATCACATGCAGTCAGTGACTCAGTCTGGAGCTCATGGACTGTGATTCCCCTAAATCTGTGATTCAGTTCTGTCCATGGCCTTCATGATATAATACGGTTTATTAACACATTTTATAAGGTCAAACACTTAGCCAAGCTCGCATTTGACAAAGCCCTGGTGCATTGTTGTGAAGTTTGAAGATGATCCATAAATATACAAAGTTTCTACTAGTTTTTACATTTGCTATGACCTTGACCTTTGACCTGTTATTGGTATGTACCATGACAGAAAAATTGAACATTAAATGTTGAAAACGGTGGACGTAGACTGTAGCAGAGTAGCAACGAGTAGACACAAGACTTCAGCGAAGCAACAAAAAAAAAACCCCTTTAATCCAGCGCGTAGACACAGCCCAGAAACAACAAAATAACATTCAGTGCGTAGACACAGCCCAGAAACGACAAAATAACATTCAGTGCGTAGACACAGCCCAGAAACGACAAAATAACATTCAGTGCGTAGACACAGCCCAGAAACAACAACATAACATTCAGTGCGTAGACACAGCCCAGAAGCAACAACACAACATTCAGTGCGTAAACACAGCCCAGAAACAACAACATAACATTCAGTGCGTAGACACAGCCCAGAAACAACAACACAACATTCAGTGCGTAAACACAGCCCAGAAACAACAACATAACATTCAGTGCGTAGACACAGCCCAGAAACACCTCTAACAAGCTCAAAACCAGACCTACTCAATCAACAACACCGAGATCCAAAGTCCAGAAGAAGAAACCCAAAGATGGACACTAACAGAGCTCTGTGACCAAACCAAAGAAAAGAAGAGTGAATACTTATAAGTTTACACTTCCCAAACTGTTCATCAAATCTGATAATCTTTTGTTCTTTTAAGACATGAAACACATTTTATCCACTGACATGAAAGTGATGATACTATAAACTGTACATGACATCATTTTCCAGTAAAAGATGATATTTTTGTATGAGCTGAGCTGGAATAACCCTGCTCGACCTGCCATTGTAATAATTTATGTGAAATATTATCACCTGAAGAAACTGTAATTTTAACATTTTTAGGCAAGTGTTTTTGTGATTTTGTGATTTTTAAATAAAACAGAATTAAATCAAATAGACAGAGAAAACAGAAACTTGCAATCTATGAATAAACCTCATCTAAACCATGTGCACAAGTGTAAAAGGTCAATCAGCCAATGAACTGTTTTAACTGTCATATTTGGATTCAGCTCATAATGAACAAAGAACAGACGGGATTAACCCGACACAGGCTCAATCCTGAAGAAACAAACTACTGTACGACAGAGAACAGGCTGCTCATCAGGAACAATCTCCAAGAAAACTGATTAATATGAACTCACTGCTAATGAGACCAGCTGAGGACCTGGTGGAAACAATCACAGACCAGTGGCCAGTGAGTACAAAGCCCCCAAAACACCAACAAATAGAAAAAAGACTAAAGGGAGGACTTGATGAGACCGTGACGAGATGTGTGGCCTTCACAGGAACACTAAGACCTCGTTGTACAGTCTTTTTGATGGGCTGCATATGGTAACAGGGATGTTAGCGTGACTCTGAGGGCGTCTCTGCTCATCAGAAGTCTGCATCTGTATCTCTGCTCCTCAGTGAGTCAGCTGTTCATTCAATCAAGCTCCAACAGACAGTCAAAGAGGAAAACTAAGACATTAAGACTGTGGCAAACTAAAATGAACTTTTAAATACAAACAGATGGATGGGCCTGGACCTGGCCATCATAGGTGGAGTATACTCTGTCAGAACTACGACCTGTTTAGAAGTGCTAATAAACATAAACATAGCTGCTGAGTGTGCATTAAAGAGCCTACTGTAACACTGGCAGTAGAAATGTGTCACAGAGGAAACATTAAATCAGACACACAGGGGGAGTTTAAAGATAGACCAACTGAGATCTCAGTTATCAGTGGCACCATTAATGTTGCACTAGTGGCAGCAGGATTAGAGGAATCATGAAGTAGACCAGGAGTGAATGAGACACACATGAAGTCAGCAGTTAACCTCAAACTGCTGCCATCCCCCCACTCAGCCCGAGGACCTCGGGGCTTTAAACTGGGTTAGCAAAGATCCAAAAGGGGGCAGCAGTCCACTGGTGACCATGGCAACACTCCTTAACAACGTCACACTTTATGGTCATCTGTTTGTGGAGGGGTGTGGTTTGTGGCTCAGCGGAAGGGGAGGGGTGGAGCAGCGGCTTAAGGGTGTGGTGTCAGAGGATGCATCTAAAGGTCAAAGGTCACTCTTTCGAGGATGCCAACGTTCACATTTTGGACAGAGAGGACAGATGGTTTGAAAGAAGAGTGAAAGAAGCCGTTTACGTCCACTGTGAGCGACCATCTTTGAACAGAGGCGGTGGTTTACGACACCAACTGTCTGCCATCTATAATCCAGTTTTGAGTTCCCTCCCCAGACGCCTTAACACCCACTCACATCCTGGGCCATCTGACCTCAGCAAATCACATGACAAGGTGGGGCCAGGTTTCACAATGAGCTCACCCGAAACCCTGGCTGATTGGGACCTACACCCGTTTTCACACCTTGGCTTATGTGATTAGAGGATCATCAGGGGGTCCTTTGTCCCTCTTTGGGGGGATACTCCCACTGGGTTTAAATCTGGGACTCTCGGCCATTTGACCTTAGAACTGAAGAAGCTTCTCGGATGAGAGGTGAAACGTCATCAAGCAACTTAAAGAAGTCCAGATGCTTTGTTTTGCAAACTCTTTGACTACCCAGGCTTAGGTTTTTGGGAGATGTAATTGCCTTCTATATGTATCCAAAAAGGTTGATTCTGTTTATGTGGACACAGTGGGGGAAACGTTTCATCACTCATCCAAGTGACTTCTTCAGTCTTAGCTGGTCTTTAATCATTGGTCAAGACAATTTGCATATTAATGATCATGAACTGACCTCACAGCCCGTTGTTCCTTCAGTGGTGTGAGTTTCAGTCATTGTGCAAAGGTACTGTTTATAAGGTTTGGGTTTCTTTACGGAAGTCGCTCTTTCAGGTGGTGGATGCTGAGGGACGTCTGGCCTGGATGCACCTCCTCGCGAGAGCCGTCAGCTGATTCGGGCGTTCTAGCAGCTCGCGAGAGCCGATTTCAGCAGACCACAAAGCCTCAGCTGAACCATCTCAGTGTGTCTGTAAATGTTGACAGTCTGGCGATCTCACAGCTGTGAAATTGAGAGATCTGTCTGTCTGTTTGTCTCTGCGGCCACCTACCCTGAATAAGGTGGTAGGTTGTGCTGGACCCTGGGGTAGAGCCTCAAGGCCAATTTTCTGGTCAGGCCTCTGCCCATGACTCTCAGCTGGGCTCAGCACAAAAAGGGTGGTGTTTTTCCCACAGGAGGAGCCATAGATGTTTGGTGCTTATTGGATCTGATGGTAGTCAGAGGTGGAGGTCCTGGTGCTCTGACTGCCGCCATCCAAAGCTAGCTTGTGGTACTGCTGGTGTATAGTATTTGAAAAACTAGTATAACTCTAACGAATGGTTTAATGCCTGACCCTTCATAGGTGATGATGTGAATGTGAACCCTGCTAGTGATCTAATGACAAATCCTGTTAAAGTAAAGCAACATATAAAATGAATGAGACATTAGGAAAGTATCTTCATGTGCAGACGTGGGAGTAATAAAGTACAACAGTACATCAGCACAGGTCAGGCGACCACAGCCTGTACACTCAGAAAGACTACTGGAGGTCACAACTGACATTATCGTAAGCAGTGATTTTTTTTTTTTTGTCCTAAGCTGGGTCACTGTGACTGATTTTAGCGTTCCCCACCTGCTGACTCCACTTTGAAGCAAACAAAATACAGCAATTTTTAAAATTCTCCTTGTTTTTCATGTTCTACATGACAGATTTAAGCTGACGACATTCATTACTATCAAATAAAAATGAAATAAAGTGTTTATTCCTATGTACTATTATTGTATTACATTACTATAGCACAAGGTTCAGTTAGCTTTACACAGAAACAGCTGCTAGAAACTTCCAAAGAACTACTTTTACTTTCTTACTTCAGTAAAAGTTGGAGTACTGACAACATTTCTTTATTTAAGTAGAAGTTAAAAAAAAGTACTGAAATGTACTCAAGTATTTTTTAGCACACATATTTGTACTTCTACTGTACAAGTACAGATATTGTATTGCACTTGTACAGATACAGATACTTGTACTGCATTTTTGCCACCTCTGTTCATATGTGAGTATTTATTTTCGTTGTAGTACGATAGCTCTGTCATTAATGCCAATGTACAGATGCAGAACTAAAGTTAACCACAGCTTTATTGCTGGAAAATAAGGGAGAACTACAAAGTAGTCGACTTGTAGTCAAGACTGCCTAAACCAAGACCGAGACCAAGACCGAGACCGAGACCAAGACAAAAAGTCTTTAAACTGCAGCCAGATGCTGCCTCGTTTACAGGTGTCAGGCATATTTATGTGGTTTTACGATGCACTCGCACAGCCCTCCTCACCGCTGTCTACTGTCTCACTCATTTACTGAGAGGACAGACGCATGCTCCACTTGACTGTCATGTCTCTCACCCTCTCTGTTTTTCACATAATGATATTATCCTATATCCTTGCATGTGATTGGCTACAATATGGAGGAGCATAGCTGAGCCACTGTGTGAGAGCTGAGCAGCGAAAGGAAATTCAGTGAAGAGCCGGTGTTCTGACAAAACGTCCTACTTTGGTAAAACGTCCTACCGTAAGTAGTTTATGCACATTTCTGCTGTCACAGAGTAATTCCAGCACAAATGTAAGTAGGTATGACGGTTTGCCACGTAACTTTGCCCATCAGAGTATGTTTGTAGGTCACATTCACAAAGGTAGCATGGTTTGGCACGTAATTTTACCCGTCAGAGTATGTTTCTAGCTCTTATTAACAAAGGTAAGATGATTTGCCACTGAATTCTCGCTGTAAAATTATGCTTCTAGCTCTTATTCACAAAGGTAGGATGGTTCGCCACTTAATTTTAGCTGTTAAGGTATGCTTCTAGCTTATATTAACAAAGGTAGGATGATTTGCCACTTAATTATAGCTGTTAAAATATGCTTGTACGTCACATTTACAAAGGTAGGACGGTTTGGCACTGAATTGCGTGTTGTGCACATGCGTAGAAACAATGGGTAGGATGGTTTGTCAGGTAGGATGGATTCCCAGAACACAGGCTCTCGCTCAATGGGAGTTGACTCTTCTGATTCACTACAAAGCACTCTCTAATCACGGCTCTTAGAGCTGATGCTTTTGCGCATGACACATTATTGAACATTACGTTGTGTGTCATGGATACTGTTGACTCCAAATCTCCCGACCACTATGTCGATCTGAGACAGCGAGACCGAGACAAGACCGAGGGATCCAAGACCAAGACAAGACCACGACCAAAGTCCGTCGAGACCAAGACGAGACCAAGAACAAGTAAAAGTGGTCTTGAGACCGGTCTCGAGACCAAGACCGGTCTCAAGACATCCAACTCTACAAAGTAGAAAACACAGGAACACAGGAAATCAGGATATATACTCAAAGATATGAGTAAACAACAGAGAGACTATAACATGTGAGACACACAGCATGAAGACTGTGACAAAGGACAGAAGGAAACAGAAGGCGTAAATACACAAGGGAACACAGGTGAACTGAATCTGACTAATGAGGCCTGAGTGATTTTTGTTAGTGAGACCGTTGCTGAAGGTGGTCCAGTTTCGTGCTGATGGTATCTGGTATGATAATAATGATAATAATAATGATAACAATAATAATAATAATAATGATAATAATAATAATAATAAACTTTATTTATAAAGCACACTAAAAAACCAAGGGTATACCAAGGTGCTTGACAAAAAATAAAATAGGAAAAGGAGATGGGAGGGAAAAGAGAAAGGACCTGGCACGTATCAATTATAAAACCTTGACAATCATAATACATAAAAGTAGTTAACACGCATAACGGATAAAAATGTACCAACACACACCAAATATTAACTAGGTGGAAAAGCAAGATTAAATAAATAAGTCTTCAGCCGTGATTTAAACAGTGGCATAGAGTCAGACGCTTGGATTGCAACAGGAAGATTGTTCCATAAGACTGGGGCAGCTACAGCAAATGCACAGTCGCCACGAGACTTCAGCCGAGAACGAGGTTGCGCCAGAAGAAGTTTTGCTAAAATCTCATGAGGAGCGGATCCGACAGACTGACAATGCTTTTAGATGAGAATTCTCTTTAAAAGGTGTTTGACTTTACTGAGAAGGCTTGTCTAGCACAGCACAAGAAGTCTAAGACCAGGCAAAAAAGGAAGTTTGACTTACTTGTTGTACGTTGGAAACCACAGCAAAATACGGAGAGTGTCCTCAGCGGCCAGAAGAGAGAAGTATGCAACACCGAGGATGTGGACAAGTGGGTGAAGAATTTGTCTGACAGACAGCTTATCCAAACAGACGAAAACATCCTTGCTAAAGGGCTGAATTTTGCTGTCACACCGAGACAAATCCCGCTAGTGGAGCTGATCACAGCCACAGAAACATCAATTCGTAACAACAATATTGCAGAAGTGGAAGCAGAGCAACTACGGACGAAAGTTTCGGCCTGTCTCAGCAATGCAAAGCCCCCAGCATCCAACATCACCATGGAGGAGAGGAAGGCACTCACATCACTTAGTAATGACAACAACATTATCATCCTTCCGGCAGACAAGGGTAGGTGCACAGTATTGCTAAACCAGAAGGACTATCAAGAGAAAATTTTGTCACTACTCAGTGATGAAAATACTTATGAGCCCCTGAAACGAGACCCAGGAAGTGGCTACAGGAAGAGGGTGATAGACTGTCTGAAGCAGTTAGAACAAGACGAGGCTATTGACCGGACCTCATACCACAGGCTGTACCCAGGGGAGTCTACACCAAGTCTGTATGGTTTACCGAAGATACATAAACAGGGTGCACCTTTAAGACCGATTGTCTGCATGATCAACTCGGTCACCTATAACATCTCCAAGTTTCTGGCTTCGATCCTCAACCCGCTGGTGGGCAGCTCTGAACACCACATCCAGAACACCCTGGATTTTGTTGAGAAGGTGAGAGATGTCATTATGGAGGCAGATGAAACCATGGTCTCGTACGACGTTACATCTCTCTTCACTTGCATCCCAGTCACGGAAGCGTTGGAGGTAGTCCGTAAGAGATTACAGGATGACACCAACCTCAGCAACAGGACCACTCTCAGCATCGACCAAGTGTGTTTGCTTCTGGAACTGTGTCTTCATTCCACCTACTTCACATACAAGGGTCAGTTCTACAGGCAGAAACATGGGTGTGCCATGGGCTCCCCAGTTTCACCCATCGTGGCCAATTTGTACATGGAAGAAGTGGAAAAGAGGGCGTTGCTATCCTACCCTGGAACACCACCATTGGTTCAGATATGTGGATGACACCTGGGTGAAAATCAAATCTCAGGACGTACTACATTTCACGGATCACATTAACTCGGTGGACCGACACATGAAATTCACCAGGGAGGATATGAAAAGTGGCAGGTTAGCCTTCTTAGACTGTGAGATTTCCATCAGTAATGGGGGACATCTAAAAGCTGACGTGTACCGTAAACCTACACATACAGCTCAGTATCTAAGGTTTGACTCTCATCATCCACTGGAGCACAAACTGGGTGTCATCAGGACGCTACAACACAGAGCGAACACCATCCCCACTGACACAGCGGCCAGGGAGGCAGAAGAACAGCACATCAAGAAGGCCCTGAGTAAATGTGGTTATCCCAGCTGGACTTTTGTCAAAGCTGGAAAGACACCTAAAGAAAGCTCCAGCACAAACACAGAAATGAAAGAAAAGGTGGAGCGGCACGGCAGCGCAGCGTGTGATCTGGACAAAAGAGATGGAGGCACAACTTGGTGGATGAAGCAAGCTCATCCGAGTACGCAAGCGTAGAGCTGCCACCGGGGCAAAAGAAAAATAGAGCTATATCACGTTATAACGTAAACAGTTTATTGTTCTAACAATATACCTTTCACGTTTGAACAATATAATATTTATATTGTACGAACGTGATAATTATGTATATTGCAATAACGTGATATTATATTGTTCAAACATGAAAGGTATATGGTACAAACATTAAAAGTATATTGTTAGAACAATAAACCTTTCATGTTATAACGTGCCATAGCTCTATTTTTCTTTTGCCCCGGTGGCAGCTCTACGCTTCCGTATCCGAGGCTTTTCAATGTGGCCTCACAAAATTATCACGACTACAACAACCATGAAGAGTTGGATGGACATTGCTGCTCAATCACAGCTGCCTGGTCAATGTTTTTCATTAGTAATTTAGCAGAGTTGATGGTGTGTGTGTCTGTGCGAGTGAAAGACAGAGAGGTAGAGCGAGGGACATATTTTGTATGATAAGCTTCATGTTATGGACGCACAGTTTGAGCACTCAGGTCGCATCAGAGCATCAGGCCGTATAGTGAGAGACCTGCATCGTGACCTATGAACTTCTAACCTCTGCGATTTAATTGTACAGTTTGAGCAGGAGCGGAATAACGTGACTGAAAAAAATCGCACAGTGTTTGCCCAGCTTAATGCAGACTGTCTAAACTAAACAAGCTGCTGTTTCACATAATAAACCCTGTCAGCCGCAGTATTGCCTTCTGTTTTAACAGTTAAAGCAGTAGAGACGAGCTGTTTGCATGTTTGTGGAACTCTAGCGTCATTAACCAGGCTAGCTGTTAGCTTATAGCTCACGCTAGCTAACCAGCGAGCAGTTAAAAAGACAGCTGAAGCTCCACAAAACACCCACAAACATATCTCACTACAACGTAGCACCGAAAATATGACTCGCAGCTCGAGCTCGACACAGCTGCTGTAACATAAGACTGACATCCAGCTAACCACAGCTAAAAAGATATTTAGAGAAAACTTACCGTTTCCTCAGTTGTTTCACGCTGAAAAGTTGGTTTGTTTTGGCTCTCCCTGTAGACACCGACACTGCAGACATAGCTGTTCTTTTGTGCTGCTTTTAAGCGAAACATTCTTTGTATGTGAGGCCAAAGGTGTTCATCCTCTTAGGCTCTAGCGTAGACTCTACAATCATATTTCTTCTTTCCGTGTGTCCGCCAGTGTTGCCAACTCCTCCGTAAGGAAAATCGCTATTGGCTGTCCTAAAAGTCGCTAGAAGTCGCTAAATGACGTCATCACCTAATTTGCATAATTGGTCACGCTAATATAATTGTAACCTATGTTGTTGGAGAGAGAAATAACATCGTGGAAGAGACATAAAGTGAGTAAAAAACGTCCTAAATGCATTTAGAGTTTATTTAGAACTACAAATTAAATTTCTTTTAGCAATTATTGTTTTTTTAATGTCACAATTCCAACCCTGCTCCTTCACCCGGGCTTGGACCGGCAAAAGTGACCCGAAATAGGCACTCTGGTGGAGTTACTTTGTGTTTGTGTGTGTTTATAAGTAGTTTTAAACCTTGTGATCCACAAAACAGCATAAGAGGTTTTTTTTAGCGACTTTTTATAGAAAAAAAGTCGCTAGGGGGTCAGAAAACTCGCTAAATATAGCGACAAAGTCGCTAAGTTGGCAACACTGGTGTCCGCTACTTTGAAACGCTTGGGCCGCTCCGCCCGCCACGGTTTCAAACTGGTCATGTGACTGTATGGCCACGTCTCATTGGTAAAAAAGTTACCGAAAACTCCACTGACGGCATGTGTTAATGTGTTAAACTAATTTTTTTTTTTAAAGTAACGAGTCGAATTTTGCAAATGTAGCGGAGTAAAAGTACCGTTTCTTCTTCATAAATGTACTCAAGTAAAAGTAAAAAGTATCGTGCAAAAAAGGTACTTAAAAAGTACATTTTTTTCAAAAACTTACTCAAGTAAATGTAACGGAGTAAATGTAGCTCGTTACTACCCACCTCTGCTAACGCTAGCATCACCGCACATAGCCCCGTTATTTTAAGGTCATCTAGCTTATGAAAGTTTTACGTCGCAGCTGTACGAGCTAGCTACGTGTTTTGTAAGCTGCTGTGCTCTTCACAAATAAAGCTGGAAGCAGCTCAGACTGTTACGGTGTGTTCACACCGAACGCGATAGACGCGAGCGAAAATGCCCCAAACGCCCCTAATTTGACGCATGCACATTCGCATCTCAACGCGTGTCCAAGAAAACTCCATTTTGACGCGCGTGAACCGGAAATGTGGGAGGGATGTGGGAGGAAGTTGTGCCAGACGGTATCTTTGCTAGATGGCAGCTGTCGAGCTAGCGTTTGAAGAGAGAGTCTCCCTTCTCTATTTACTGTGGAGAGCAGAGCAGCGGCGTTAAGGACGTCCCCGCTGTACCTGGGTCCATCAGGTCCTCCAGAGGCGTGAGCAGTTTGGTGAGTTTCACCACTTGCTCGAGGAGCAGCGCCTGGATGACGGCCGATTTCAGCGATATCACCGTCTTTCCCTCGCCCAGTTTGAGGACCTGCTGTCCCGCGTCGGTCCCAGAATCGCCCGCCTAGACACCAACTACAGGCGCTCAATCCCACCTGCAGAGCGCCTGTCCATCTGCCTGAGGTTAGTAAAAGTGTTTAATAAGGTAGTCCTTTATTGATACCTGTGCTAATATATGCTAAACTATCGTTTGTACACTGCTAACATGGCTGTGGTATGCTATCAGTGAATGCCGTCGGTGTTTACTGATAGCAAACTGTGGTATGGAGACGACTGTTTATAATATTTCTAGTGATACTCGACAGTTCTCATCAAGTCCTGATTTAATTCAATTTATGCTGTTATCAGTGTTTACAATGATAGCATGGCTGTGGTGTCTATCAATGTATGCTCTCAGTGTTTGCTGATATCAAACTGTGGTATGAGGACCACTGTTGGTAATCTTTGTAGTGATACTCACTCCTTTTTTTTTTTATTTACACCTGGTTTAATTCTGGTATAGTTGAATATTTGTATATAATCCCTGCAGCTGTCAGACTCTATAACAGGGGTCACCAGCCTTTCTTAAAACTGAGAGCTAGATGAAATTGTGAACAGTTTGGTTCATCTTTAGTTATATGGTTCTATCTAGCATATTCTATCTTGATAAGCTATGTCTTATCACAGGTTAATTTTTCAAAAATATTAACAATGATTTAAGCAAGGAAAGGGCTACATGTCAACATACAACTCTTTATTTCTATTAATGTCTTACTTCATTCCTACCTGATTGACATGTCTAGGAATTATGAGTGATTGGCTCACTGTAGTGGTAAAAGTTGCTACCAATCAAATTATGATATGTTAAAGTTAAAACAAAACAACTGTTTTATATTATATCTAATATATGTTATGTAATTATCCTTATAATTACAAAATGTTTTATGTAAGATTTATGTTTTGTAATTTAAATCTGACATCACAAAAGTATTTTGGAATTTGAATAATGTATTTTGTAACTGCAGTACACATAATACTAATTTTGAACAATTTTGTCCAGGTCCCTTGCCACTGGGGACTCCTTCAGGACCATCGCGTTCAGTTTCAGAGTCGGTGTGTCCACGGTGTGCCAGATCACCCCCCAGGTAGCGACGGCCATCTGGGACTGTCTAGTGGGCGACTTCATGGCTGTGCCTTCACCTGGAAACTGGCGGTCCATCACAGAGGGATTCCAGGAGCGGTGGAACTTCCCTCTCTGCTGTGGAGCTCTGGATGGGAAGCACGTCCAGACAAAGGCACCCCATATATCACATAGGAGACACACACACATTGATATACACTAAATATTTATTCCATTTCTTTTTTTGTGGTGCCCAAATTTATGCACCTGCTTGATTTATCACATTTAACACAAATATCACTGTGTGTGTCTGCTGTATGATATATTTAACTGACATTTTTTATTGTAACAACCAACGATTTATACAGGAAAATAATGGCTATTAACAAGGTTGCCCAAACTTTTGCATCCCACTGTATTAGTATATTCTGTCATTAGTATAATATGAAATAAATTCTACATGTGTCAAGTCGTGTGCCAACATTTGCTGTGTAGTAGAACTGAGACATTAGTCATTATAAAAATTTATTTGAAATAATATTAAAATTCACAAACAGAAAAACATTAAACATAAATATATAAAATATAAGTATTTACAGAGAGACAGGAATAAAAAGGACCCAGCTGCTCTCCAGAGCAGGAACAAGGCTGAGGAGGAAATGCTCCATTGGAGACTGGCGTGGCCTCTTCAGGGACAACAGGATGGCCAGCTCCACCACCGATGGACCGTCCTGGGACCCGTCCCTCATCTGCCTCGGAGCTGTCCTCCTCTCTGGGCCTGTAAAACAGCACAAAACACAAAGAAATGAGAAGGCTGCTACTAGATTTTCATTTCAACACTGAAAAAAAAACAAAAAACAACAGGATATAATCAGATTGGTTGTAGATATTTAGTAAAGGTGATCACAAGGGAATCCCACTGAGTAAAAAGCTATCAGTGCTGCTGTACATCTGATGCTACAATTACATACCTGTGGGTGCTGCAGCAGGAGCTCAGGGACTGGGGAGCAAGGAGAAGCAACAGGGGATGCTCTGCTGCAGAATCAGTTGGTTCTGTCAAGACAATATTAAATGTTAACAGGTTGAATACAATAATCATAGAGAAAGTATATACAGTGGTCCCTCATTTATTGCAGAAGGGGTTGTCAGAATAACTAGCCCCTCGCCATGCACTTTATACACTTTTTCCCCCACACACATGAACATTAGTCACAGTTCTCACAAGTTGTTTCTCAAAGTGCAAACCTTTGTAGATTGCAAAACGTAAAAGTATTATGCCGTGTTTTGTCTTCATCTGCCTGCCACTTTTGTGCGCCTTTTTCCCTCAAGGGGCAAGTGTCTATTTCCGAATGAGGGTCATAGTTATGGGTGTTTTTGTGCTGTTTTATCTATTGGATGTGATGGTTATCAAAACAAAACATGATAAATTTGACAAGCGCAGGAGACACAGCACGGAGGAGATTTGTCAATCAGGCTGCAGAATGCAATGCTGTACTGTGCAAAAAAATCAGCGAAAAAGCGAGGCAGTGACGGATGAGCGGGACCACTGTGTGCTGTTTATTAATAAACAAAATATATTCCTATATGACAACATGCATAAAAGCAGAACGGTATTTGTACATCAGTGGGAAAATAGCGGTGGCTTGCTAGCTTTTGTGCGGCTTCCCCGGGTCAGTGAAAAATGTAAAAAGAGAAATTAATGAACTTACCAGGTTGCCCGATCTCTTCACATTTCTTCCTCCAAGCTCGGTCCTTTATATTCCTGTCTCGGTACACAAAGCAGCTGGTGTCGTACAGCTCAGGGTTGTTTGCTACGGCGTTGATTAGCCTTCCCTCCATTAAAGAATGAAGGGCTTTGGCTGGATCTGCCCCTTTGACCTAGGTCACAGCCACGTCACCAGGCTCCTGATTGGTTGTCGCGGCGCGATTTGACGCTGGAGTTCAGATTTTCCAACTCGAGCGGCAGAGGCGAAACACGCGTATGCACAAAATGCAACACAAAAATTCACGCGCGTGGTTTTTTTCGCAAGTCAAACGCGCCCCACGCGCTACACTGACGCGCGTTTCAGGCGTTTTGGCGTTTTCGCGACGCTAATCTAGCAGAGTGAAGCTGACCCCCCACCCACTTGAAACGTAAAGGCAAATAGGCGGAGCGGTTAGTGCTACGTTTGTGCAGATTTGTGCAGGTAAAATGAGCATTTGTGCTGCTACGGTTTTTGAGATATTAAACATTATTTTATAGGTCATTCAAAGGTCACCATCCCCCCAGACTGCTCCAAAATGGGCCAAAGTGGTCTACTTTTTTAGTGCTACGTTTGTGCTGATTTGTGCAGGTAAAATTAGCGTTTGTGCTGCTACGGTTTCTGAGATATTAAAAGTTATATTCTTTGCTGATGACGTCACCATCCCCCCAGACTGCTCCAAAACAAACCAAAGTGGTCTACTTTATTAGTGCTACGTTTGTGCTGATTTGTGCAGGTTAAATGAGCGTTTGTGCTGCTACGGTTTCCGAGATATTAAACTTTATTTTATAGGTCATTCAAAGGTCACCATCCCCCCAGACTGCTCCAAAACGGGCCAAAGTGGTCTACTTTTTTAGTGCTACGTTTGTGCAGATTTGTGCAGTTAAAATGAGCGTTTGTGCTGCTACGGTTTCCGAGATATTAAAAGTTATATTTTTTGCTGATGACGTCACCATCCCCCCAGACTGCTCCAAAACGGGCCAAAGTGGTCTACTTTTTTAGTGCTACGTTTGTGCAGATTTGTGCAGGTAAAATGAGTGTTTGTGCTGCTACGGTTTCCGAGATATTAAAAGTTATATTTTTTGCTGATGACGTCACCATCCCCCCAGACTGCTCCAAAACAAACCAAAGTGGTCTACTTTATTAGTGCTACGTTTGTGCAGATTTGTGCAGGTAAAATGAGCGTTTGTGCTGCTACGGTTTCCGAGATATTAAAAGTTATATTTTTTGCTGATGACGTCACCATCCCCCCAGACTGCTCCAAAACAAACCAAAGTGGTCTACTTTATTAGTGCTACGTTTGTGCTGATTTGTGCAGGTTAAATGAGCGTTTGTGCTGCTACGGTTTCCGAGATATTAAACTTTATTTTATAGGTCATTCAAAGGTCACCATCCCCCCAGACTGCTCCAAAACGGACCAAAGTGGTCTACTTTTTTAGTGCTACGTTTGTGCTGATTTGTGCAGGTAAAATGAGCGTTTGTGCTGCTACAGTTTCTGAGATATAATGATTTTAATTATTACGGCCTACGCTGTATAACACCAGTGTCTGTGGCAGTGAGTTTCAGCAGCTGTGGAGTTTTGCACTTTTATAGAAGACTGTCCACTTTTTCTAGGCTTGCTGCATATTAACTTTAATTAGTTTACACTTTAGTAACACAATTTATTCAGCGGAAAGGTCGATATTTCTTTTGTTACCAGTGCAGAAACGTACACAAGGTAGGCTAAAGTTTTTATTTTTTCTGTGGCAAAACTGAGTTTCATTTGAAGTGATTCACATATACCTAAATTATTATTATTTTTACATACCCAGTTGGCCTCTATGATTTTGTTTTGAATTATATATGTTCATTATTATTAATGTAGCTATCTCAGAAAAAATGAAGTGTTTGCTTTGATAGGTTGTTTCCTACGTGTAGAAAACTGAATATTCCACAGCACCTAGGCCAGGGATGTTCAACCTGCGGCTCTAAAGCCACATGTGGCTCTCCGGCCCCTCCACTGTGGCTCTTATAAGACCAAGTAAGTCATTTTTTATTATAAAGACAACAAGAAAGGGTTCTGTTTTAATGAAATATCTGCATTGACTATTCACTGAATGTACAAGGGTTATAAAAGTGGTTTAATGTTTCTTAGCTTCAAATCTGTTTACTGTAATTTTCAAGTTGGTTGCCCATCTTTCCTAATTTTCAATTATCATGGAAAGGACTCACGTAGCTGGCTTCATTTTAACAAATACTTTTTTCCGTTATAAAGCTTTGATGATTCATTTTCTTATCAAATCTAAAAATAAACATTTTTATTTACATTTCCATAGCTTACACGGTACAACAACTCATTTTCTAGATATTTATAAGCTTTCTTTTTTAGGCTCTAGACAGGTTTTGTAGCAGCAGGGGAAAAGGGGCCCTTTGAACTGAAAAGGATGCTGACCCCTGACTTAAGCCACCAGGTCAAGACACAACAAATACAGAAAAATTATTGACAGAAAAATGGAACGGTTACTTTCAAGGCTACAGGTGAAGGTGAATGGGTGTGTAAAAGCAAATATGCATCAGACTGACAAAGAAAACAATGTTAAACGATTTTTAATTTAGAACTTTAACTTTATGTGCAAAACTGAACTTACTGATAACACACACTAGCCATATTGAACACATGTAACTGTAATGAACCAAATAAAACAGAAAAATGCAGGCAGCACTCATTATACCGTGTATAACGCAGCATGGGGTTGTATTTTTTTCTTTTCAGATGCTCCTGTCACTCCATTTCCCAGGTCATCATAGCACTCCCACACACACGGAGCTCTCCTGCAGTATGCAGTGTAATGGCCCAAACCACCAGTGGTCATCTTTCCATGGAAAGCAATTAATGCCCTCAAAGTGAACGATTTTCCTTGGAGAACCAGGTTGGAGGGAAATTCGTTCAGTGGAAATTCTGTTTGGTTTGCAAGGTCAGTATCAATCCACACAATATCTCCAATGTTGTAGCTGTGAGTAACTGTCCCTGCACAGAGCTCATTTCCTGTGGTGCTGTCTTCTGTTTTGAATTCTGATGGACACAGAGATGGATTGGAGAGTGGCCTGAGGCAGGTAGACTCAGGTAGGCCAAGTCCTGCTTCCACAGCCGTGCCAAGATGAGCCATACCAGACTCTTTGAGGACAGAGATGGCAGGAGAAACAAATGGCACTTCCCTTGTCATCCCTTTGCTGAGGTAGCAGTGCTGTGAAGAGCAGTGTTTGGTAAAATAAACACTTGAGATGTTCCTCATTGTCTTAGCAATTACAGCGGAGACATTGCACTGAGCATTGATTTGGATCGCACCAGACCTCAACGAGACAGCTTCAAACATTACACTAAGCAGCTCTGCTCTCCTCCTGTAGGTTTGTTGGGTCACACCATCTGTGGCAATGGCTTTCACCAGCTGCAGGACTGAATTTTCACTGTCTTTCAGAACAGCATTTTGAAATGTTGAGCTGTCACAGAAGGCACAACATAAGCACTGAAAAAATGCATCAAATGCACAGCTATTGAGCACAGAGATTGTCGATTCCCCTAATCTAATAGGCTGATGAAGATTTCCATTTTTTAATAATCCCACCTTCACTCTTTTGGCCCCAAAAGTTTCATCTGCATGGAGCCATTCGGTACATAAAGAGAGGTAGGAAGTCCTCTTCCTTTTTTTGGGTGGAACAGCTCGGCCCCTCCAGTTCTCAACTGCATCCCCATCACCCGGAAGAATGTTTGTGGCAGCATCAGATCCCACAAACGGGTGAGCATCCATTTTTATTTTGTCTTCTGCACTGTGAGTTGTCATGGATCCAGAATTGGCATCTGTGACTTTCAGTGATCCCACTGTTGCCTCATCTTTGATCTTTTCTTTTGCAGAACAAATCCGCATATTTCCCTCGATGAAGGAAAGATGATGAGCAATGAAGCGATCGACTCGAACTGGCAAGTTTTCATGTTTGAAAAGTCCGTGTTTTATGTTTTTGAACTCAGCTTCAACAGTGGCTGAACTTGCTGTTATGCTGGTGCTTTGGAAGAGAGGGACCATTATTCCTGTCCAGAGTGGCAAGTAACTTGCCAGTCTTATTATATGAGGAATAATCTCAGGGAGAAAGTGAATATTATCTCTATCCCCGTTTGCTGCAGCAAGTGACCTGCTCTCCTCACATATTTCTGTTACCCACTGTCGTAGGTCTGTCTGGATCTCATCCACTGAACCCACTCTCTCACTTTCCTCCGTCTGTTCATCTGGAATGATGATGGAGTCTTGAGCAATTTGGGCTTTCAGGTATTTCTTGCACCTTTCTGAGGGGAGAGGGGCTCCAGAACTGTCATCACCTTCTGCCTCACTGAGGGCCACAACAGT
This sequence comes from Pelmatolapia mariae, assembly GCF_036321145.2. Lineage (NCBI taxonomy): Eukaryota > Metazoa > Chordata > Actinopteri > Cichliformes > Cichlidae > Pelmatolapia > Pelmatolapia mariae. The sequence goes on from NC_086229.1 coordinate 29,034,610, forward strand.
GATAGCACGTAGGAGCTGTTTTGCATGGTCCAAACATTGAGACTGAAGAAGTTTTGCTAATGACCTGACAAAGAAATCTTTAACACGATGTGTTTTCTTCTTGAGGCAGTCCCACTGGCATATCATCTTGATGCAGTGCGCAACATCAACCCTGATAAAACATGGGGGGAGTTTGGCAGACTGGGTTCCAAGAAGGACATGAAAGCATTCATTAAGGTAGGACTTCAGATCAGGATGAGGAGTGAAAGCCTTGACCAGAGCTCCCAGAATTGCCAGAGAAAAGTCACTCACAGCTTCCTTTGGCACAGGTGCACCTGCACGAATCCATTCTGTCAACCAGTTTGCGATGGCATTAACATCATGTTTCTCTGACAGCATTTGCACCACTGGGACACTGGGGCAATTGTTTTCTTTCAGAATACCTTGATAAAGGAAGATATGGCCAGATTAGCCATTTGGTCTCAGCAGTTTTTTCACAACTGAACCGGTTGCATCAAAACACACAGTTGGGGGAGATTTTTTTGACAATGTCTTATAAACATGCATCTGTGTTTGACTCCAGTAGTGACAGAAAAACCTGTCCAGTCCAATATCTCGGATGCTACCACTGTGAGGAACACTATATTTTAACAATTGCAGAGATGCAATGGGGTCCTTATCTCCTAATTCCAAGTCTTTTCTCTCTTGTTTGGCTTTTCGCAGAGTGGCCAAATTTGGAAGGTGGCTTGGCTCAGGATCTCCAACATCCATCAGATCTGCTTCCTTCGCTGACCTCCATACAGCCGGTTCCATTCTGCCCTCACACAGCTCTTTAGAGATCTGTTCACGCAGGTTTCCAGACATGAACCGCTTGGAGTGGCCAGTGTGCAGGGAGAGATCTGTATTTCTCATGAAACACTGGAGCACCATTGGAGTATTAATTGCTGGCTGTCTGTCACATGACATTTCTAACTGGCCATGACACTCCTTACAGTCGCCTCTGATGTCCAGATAATTATTGTTGACAGTTGGATGGACCTGTGCTCTTCGGAACACAAGTGTACATGTATTTTTGATCTTCTTCCATATAAGATCGTTGATGATATGAGTCCAAGTGCCAGGTTTCAAAATTGTGTATTTCCTTTTTTTGGGTAGGAGAAAACTTGTCATTGTATTCAACCTTTTCAGGAATAAATTTAACCCAGTCCTCAAAAGGGACTTCTAGTTCAAAAGCTTGACAGTTTTCTTGTCCAGGAGAAATGCAATGTGAATCTAACTCTCCTTCACTATTACTTTCCTGATCACTGATTTCCAAAGCTGACCAGATGTTGTGTCTATTTAGCTTCACAAAAGTGTACAGGGCCTTTGCTGACATCTTGTCTTCTAGCTGCTGACTCAGCTCTTTCCAGACTGATGCAGCTGGAGTGGCTATTTTGCCATTTTGGACTATGGCCACTTTTGAATTGCAAAGAATTGCAAAAATGGAAACCTTGTCTACAGATGGCTTTCGAGGCATCTAAATTTAAAAAAAAAAAACCACACACTATGATTATGATGGAGCAAAACATGATTTCTGACCTATATATACAGCCAGGAGCAACCCCTCCCCCAAGTTCTCCACCAATCTACACTTTCATATTTTGTGGAATTATTGTTAAGATGGAGCTATTGAATTTGTGAGTTTATTAAATTGAGTCTGAGTGTTTAACCCATTAACATGTACTGTACAGCACTTTAGTCCCGTGTACTACATGTTTTTAAAGTGCTTTAGAAACTTTTTTTCTTGGATTTGCAAATTTGCAATTGCTGTATTTTTGAAAATGTTTAACATTCAAAAAAAAAATCCCTTTGATCCAGACAGTTAGCTATATCATGTATTAACTCAGTAACTAAAACCTCAGTATTTTAAATGTAAGCTTACCTTGTTCAGAAATCAGATGTAACACGCTGTTCTAAGAATCCTTCAGACACAGTAATGCCAAATAATAGTTTTTTCTGCCAGAAAATGTGTATTTGATGCAAAAGACTGCTAGCTTGTTCGTTTCTCAAAAGTGTTCATGGGAGTGTAAAATGTTCAAATGTAGTTTTCAATAAAGTTTTTTTAATCCACTCTAAAAAAAATTAAATACTCAAGCATTTGCATCGTAGTTTTATGAACGAAAAGTGATTGAAGTAAAGAAATTGAAGTAAAAAAAAAATAGACTCATTACAAATTTAGCTGATTAAATACAATAAGAGGGTTTTTTTAACAGGACTTTATTGAACAAGTGAACACACAAAGCAAAAGGTCATTTGAAAAAGACATTTTTCAGCAGTAACACCATAACAGGATTGTCATATCATAGCGGCACAAACGCTCATTTTACCTGCACAAATCAGCACAAATGTAGCACTAAAAAAGTAGACCACTTTGGCCCGTTTTGGAGCAGTCTGGGGGGATGGTGACCTTTGAATGACCTATAAAATAATGTTTAATATCTCGGAAACCGTAGCAGCACAAACGCTCATTTTAACTGCACAAATCTGCACAAATGTAGCACTAAAAAAGTAGACCACTTTGGTTTGTTTTGGAGCAGTCTGGGGGGATGGTGACCTTTGAATGACCTATAAAATAAAGTTTAATATCTCGGAAACCATAGCAGCACAAACACTCATTTTACCTGCACAAATCTGCACAAACGTAGCACTAAAAAAGTAGACCACTTTTGCCCGTTTTGGAGCAGTCTGGGGGGATGGTGACGTCATCAGCAAAAAATATAACTTTTAATATCTCGGAAACCGTAGCAGCACAAACGCTAATTTTACCTGCACAAATCTGCACAAACGTAGCACTAAAAAAGTAGACCACTTTGGTTTGTTTTGGAGCAGTCTGGGGGGATGGTGACGTCATCAGCAAAAAATATAACTTTTAATATCTCGGAAACCGTAGCAGCACAAACGCTAATTTTACCTGCACAAATCTGCACAAACGTAGCACTAAAAAAGTAGACCACTTTGGCCCATTTTGGAGCAGTCTGGGGGGATGGTGACCTTTGAATGACCTATAAAATAATGTTTAATATCTCAAAAACCGTAGCAGCACAAACGCTCATTTTAACTGCACAAATCTGCACAAACGTAGCACTAACCGCTCCGCCTATTTGCCTTTACGTTTCAAGTGGGTGGGGGGTCAGCTTCACTCTGCTCGCAAATCTGCCTCCGAATTTTCGCTTGACGCGCAATCGCGTGTCATCGCGCTCTTTCCATTGACTTTACATGTAAACCTGACGCTCTGGCCGCCTCTATCGCGTTCGGTGTGAACACACCGTTAGAACCAGCACTGAGCCCTGTTACATTTATACAGTGTTAGAGCAATGGCTGCAACCTACAGCCTTTAAACTAGCGATTACAATGCTGACAGTAAACTCGTCAGTCCAGATGTTACCACATTACTCTATGGTACTTAGAGTTAAAACAACTGAGACAGGCTGATTAAAATAACAGCTGTCAGTTCTCTCATTCCTTATATCAAGACTGGAGATCACACTACTGATTTCAGTTCATTTAATATGTGAGTGCACAGATTCATGCTCAACTGGACATAAACGATGATCAAAGGTTGTATATATGATGAATTCATCAAATCCCAGCCTCTAACACAGTGCGCTGAATCTTAGCTTTGAATGTCCAGTATATTCTAATCAGTGCAATTTAAGCATTCACTGAACCTACAGTATCTACACCTGTGTGGCAAATGTGTGGTAAAGACACAGATAATGAAATTTAATTATTAATACAATATACATCATGAAAAACAAAAGCTGAAATTGATTCAGTTTAGTACTTTTCTCTGTATGCTCTGTGATTATAAAGGCCTTAAATTCTGTGATATATACTGTAAATGATTTTCACAGAGGTCTTAAAGTGCTTAAATCACTGCTGATAGTCTGGTTGTTTATATTTTCACGTTTTTGTGTCTGTAGGGCTGTTTGATGATGATTTGGACTCCTCTGGTAGATGAGGACACACCCACATCTGTTCCATACTGCAGCCATGGATGGTGTTACGGCTCTGAGTCAGCTTTGGGCCATCAGACGCACACACTGGAAAACCAGCACCTGGACTTCATGCAGGAGAGACGGCCTCAGTGATTTGATTTTAATTGGGGAAATTTTGAAAAACATATAGGAGATTTTCCTGGCCTGGGATTTTATAGCAGATGACCTTAAAATATTCTGCAGTAGATCAAAAACGAAAGAAAACCATGAATCAACATGTCAACATTACCTGATGCTGCTGAAGTGAAGCAGAGCAAAGTTACAGAGATTTGATTAGAGACACAGATAAGGGTTTTGTAATTTGGCATCACTTTACATTTCTTCTCTGTTAAACAGCAGAAATGAGGCTTTCTTGTTGGAGGTCATTTTCAAGGGGAAAAAACGGCGTAATAATAATAAGTAGGTCAAAGGTCAAAACAAGAGTACAGTTAAGTTAAATAACTAGGTCAAAGGTCAGGTTACACTGGTTAAAAAGGATCAGCAAAAATTAAACAAGGATAAAGAAATAATACATCAAACAAGGAAATAAATTAAAAGTTTGAGTTAATGAGAAATTAAACGTTTAAATCAGGTTAAGAGTTAAATTTTAAGCCTTTGTTAGTTAAACCAGATAAAATAATCAGAATAACCAATTTGGGGGAAAATCGCAAAGATGTTGTGATCAAAGCTCTTTTAAAATAGTTTGTACGGCATAAAGAAAAACACGTTTCAGTAAATTGTATATTGAGCCAAAACCGCGAAGTCACTGGTAGTGACCTCAGATCACTGTTACTGAAGAAGGAGGAATTCTGCCTTAAACAGTAAAGTGTTCTTTAACTCTGTGTGTGTGTGTGTGTGCGTGCGTGTGTGTGTGTCTGCAGCTGTTCTTTGTGTTGTTGCTGGATGGTTGCCTCAGGGGGAAAGTTGTGTGTGTGTTGAACATGCAGACTAACAGAGACTGCAGCTGTCAGCAGCCACACACACTTTATATTCTTCAAATCAAATCACAGTGAAACATGTTCACTGACAGCTCAGCTTCAGCATCTTATTCATGCTGTGACTGCAGCCGTTCAACTCTGTTTCTCTTTAACCCAAATCATCACAACATGGAAATATAATCATCAAAATGATGTGACTGGAAGGATGCAGCAGTCTGTGCTCCACCTTTCTCCTCCACACCTGCAGGTGGAGAACATGGATGCATGAATCTCTACAGAGTTCTTTGAATATTATCCGTCTTATCAGTTTTCAGTGAACAAAAATCCTCACAGAGCCAAAATAAGCAGTTTGTATCCAACATAACTCAGCTGGACTCTGATGCTCCGTATAACAGCCACACATGAGTCTGGATTCACTCAAAGCATTGAACAAACTTTATTGTAAATGAAGCTTTTGGACATTTATTCTCTGATATTTGCTCTTCAGCTCGAGTCTCCATCAGTGGGAACATTTCCTGATTCAACTTTTCTTCTGTTCAAATCAAACTCCATGAGAATCAAAGTGTGAATCAGAGTCCTGATGATCAGATTCTATAGAAACATGGAGACTGTAGAGGATTTACACTCAATATGTTCATTTGTTCTCTTCAAGAAAAATCAATCATTCATCCAATAAAATAAGTCGTTGATCGACTCAGTTTGATTGACAGGACAGATGATCAGAGGTGCAGAGTTTTTACCACCATAATTTAAACTGGGTTCGAAGTATGGGTGGAGTTTGTGAGTGAAGGAGCAGCCAGTAAAGGAGTAGATCAGAGCTGCAGCACCTACATCATAAAAGGAGACCAGACCCTCCTCATAATCCACAAACACCCCCACCTTCTCAGGACCAGGATGAAGACAGAGGGGGACTGAAGGGGAAGCACAAGCTTTGTACTTATTTCCATTTCTCAGCCACACAGTCCAGAAACCATCCTGAGGTCTCAGTGTGATTTGTCCCTTCCTGTTGATCGACTCTGTGGCCACTCCTAAAGTCCATTTAGTCTTTCCTTTAACCTGAACCTCAAAGTAAAATCTGCCTGAAGAGAAACTCTGCTCTCCTAAAACACAAACACACTGAGAAAATCTCTCTGGGTTGTCTGGAAGATTCTTCCTCACATCACTATGATACACTTGTTTTCCATCATCAGACAGGATGAGCTGTATCAGGATCCAGAGTCACATCCACCTCATGCTGCTGCACCCTCTGCAGCTCAGCCTCTAACAGCTTCTTCTTCATGAGTTTCCTGTTTGTCTCCTCCAGCTGAGCCACAGCTCTCCCCACAGTCCCCTCATATGATGGTGGATGAACTCTGACCTCTGTCCAGTCCTTGCTGGCTGGAGCAGCTTTCAGGGAGGAGAAGCTTTGGAGGAGGTGGAGGTGGTCTTCAGAGCGTGAGAGCTGCTCCACCTCAGAGCTTCTCTCCATCAGCTCAGAGATTTCCTGTTCCAGATCTTTGATGAGACCTTCAGCCTGTTTCTCTGTAGTTTCCTGTTTGTCTTCGATCTCCTTCATGAGCTCCTTCAGGCGTCTCTCAACAGACTCCATCAGAGCAGTGAAGACCTGAACACCTTCTGCTTTCTGTCTGTCTGCAGCATCTTTACTCATCTTCACCGACTCTGTGATCTCCTGAATCTTCAGTCGTCTCTTCTGGATCATCTGCTGAATCTCAGCCTCTGTCTTCTCCAGCTCTGCCTTCTTTCCTTCATATTCTTCTCTCAGAGGAACAAACTCGTGGTTCTTGTGGTCTAAAACAGGGCAGAGCATGCAGACACATGTCTGGTCGGTCTTACAGAACAGCTCCAGAAGTTTATCGTGCTTCGTGCACATCCTGCCTTCCAGGTTCTCCACAGCATCAATCAGCTGATGTCTTTTCAGACGTTTCACTGTCAGATGAGGCTCCAGGTGAGTCTGACAGTAGGAGGTCTGACACACCAGGCAGGACTTCAGGGCCTTCAGTCTGGTTCCAGTGCAGACGTCACAGGGAACTTCTCCTGGTTTGGCAGCTTGTTGCTCTGAGCTGCTGCTGCTGGCTTTCTGCTGAGCTTCACGTCTGAACTGAGCAACCATCTCAGAGAACAACGTGTTGATGTCTAGTTCAGGTCGTCTTTTGAACACTCTGTTACACATAGGACACTTCTGTCTGCCATTAGTGTCCCAGTGCTGACTGATGCAGGTTTTGCAGAAGTTGTGTCCACATGGTGTAGAGACTGGATCAGTGAACACATCCAGACAGATGGAGCACAGAAACTGATCTTCAGATCGCAGATTGCTGGCAGCAGACATGTCTGCACTCTGAGGGAGAAAGAAAAGAAACATTTGATTCAAAATTCACTTTAAATTTCATTTTTAAAAAGAGAGAAACAAGCGTCAGTAGTCTGAGGAGCTTGGAAAGAAAAGCGTCTGGACTTCTTTGAGTTTCTTGAAGACGTTTCATCAGAGAAGCTTCTTCTGTTCTCAGAGTAACTGGTGGAGACCCAGCAACACACTCAGACACAAACTGGTTCATCCCAAACACAAACTGAACATCGTAGTGTCTGCTGTACAGTGCAGCGTCCAGATGAACAGAATAACTTTGGGGATGAAGATAAATACAGTCGTTAAAAAGATGTGAAATTGTTTCTCTGACTGTTTTACAGAAGGTCCAAGATTCATCCAGATCATTTTATACTTGAATAAATCAGTTTGTTGGATATTTTCCATCAATTACTGTGAAGTAAACTTCGACCTTGTTGGTGACTAAATACTTCTTATTGTAAGTCCAGATCAACGAGCCATTAATATTAAACAGTGACTGTTCCAATAGAAGTGACAGTGAGGAGGACAATGAATCATAAACCTCAGAAATGTGTTATTAACTGTTTGATCCAGTATATTAATGGCATTTATGAGAACATGTTTATTCAGTGGTGTCTGTATATTTGGTCCATTTGTGCGTCATTAAAAACTGTTTTCTCTCACAGATACTGGAACATCACAGCTCCTCAGAAACTCAGGATATGGAAGAAGATGAACTTTTCCAGTCACTCGCTGGGATACATCATTCAATTATTCTGGATCCTCAGAAAACATTGATTTATTTTTGTATTTCATATATTTGTTTGTCCAGATCAAAGATTTATGTTAGTAGAGAAGAAGCCACCATGATAAAGCCTGTGTGTGAAAATGAGATCAGTGAATTTTGTTGATCAAAATTACATTTAAGGAGGAATTCTGTCCTCCAGTTTGTTTAAATAAGCTTTGGGATTAAACACCATCATCTATGTCTGTGTCTGATGACATGTTTGATCCAGTTCAGCTTGAACATCACAGCTGATGTGTGAACTCTGACATATTTAAAGCCTCGATTATCAGGATGATTTAAACACGTCTGTTTAAATCATGAGATATATGTTTCCACACAAAGTTATAAAGTGCAGCATCGACTGTTTTCTGAATGATTCAGGAACATCTGTGACTCTTACAGGATACACTAAGTCAGATAATCTCTCTTTGTAAAATGTCTGTCGGAGTCGGAGTTGTGGAAGCAGTATAGCTGCTTTACGTGAGTAGTGTGGGCTTGTGGGCTTCGGCAGCAGCAAAGCTAGCTGCTGCTAGTGACAGGGTGAGCTTGTGGGCCCCTGGAAGTTCCTCCTCGTTGTGTGAAGTTTTTGTTTGGTTGAGTGTTCTTTGTTGTTGTAACCTTTTTCCTGTTTCCAAGTGTCATTGGTAAAACGGCGTTGCTGGCTCTTTATGTTAAGCTTCTCTATAATAAAGACTACTTTATTTACTAGACCTCTGTCTGTTTTCCTTTCATTCTGTTCTGGTCCCATTTGTTACTGGTCCCCTCACTCGCACGCCTAGACCCCTTCGGGGGGGGGGGGACGTAACAAGTACTGACCAAAATCTGCTGGTTTATAGTATCAAAGGCTTTATATCAATAAAGAATAAATAGGTGTTTTCACGTCTGTAATCCTTATGATCAATCAGATCCAGAATCAGTCTAATAGGAACAGGAAGTGATGAATAACCAGGAAGTGTGGAGTCAGTCTGAAGTCCAGAGCACAGACTGAGTCCACAGTCCTGAGCAGAGCCACAGTGAGACTGAAGCAGCAGCTCGATGTTCCTACAGTGGATCTGTGCTTACATGAGCAGATTTCTATGGATCCAGTGTGACTGTGATGAGTCAGCATGAAGTGAACAGTGTGAAGATTTGTGTAGAAACAGGAAGTGTGATCAGCTGCACTCACCACTGTTGCTGAGAGAAACCTGATGGACTCCAGTGAATCTTCTTTTAGAGACAAACAGGACTCGACTGCAGCTCTGCCTCTGCTCTCTCACACTTTCACTTCTGCAAAATGACGTTGAACTTCTCGTCTTTGCTCCGCCTCTTCCTGCACCTGTTTGTCTGGTTTTGCTGCCTCTCCCTTTACAGGAATCAGCTGGTCTGTACTCAGTGACTGTGTGCAGCGGGTGGGAGGAGTGAGGAGTGGTGTGTGGGTAAAGTTCACACAGTAATGACGGCCTTAGGTGATCAGCAGAAACTCACCTGGATTTCCTTTTTCCACAGCAGACTGAGAGCTTCAGGTGGACCCTGAAGGAGGTCTCAGACACAGGTGGTAAAAGTACACACAGTGTGTACTGAAGTAGAAGTACTACTGTTCAAAATACTCCAAGTACTGATTCAACTTCTTTACTCAAGTAAAAGTAAAAAAGTACTGGCTGTGAAATGTAAGAGAAATTAAAAAACTAAAAGAAAAAAAGAAGACGTGTGTAACTTTTATCTTTATTTATTTTATACATTTTTCATTGTTAGACATTAGGTTCACTGAAATCATTAAAAACTGTTTTGTCAGATTTCTTTCCCTCTTCCATGTGACTGTGTCAGCCTGTCAGCATCTATTTGTCGAGAATGCAACAGGAAGTAAATGAAAAGTACCATTAAAAGCAGGAGAGGTTCTTATATTACAGAAGAAGAGATTATTTTAAAAGGGATGGTGATGTAGGTACAGAGCATGTGAGAGTGTGGTCCAGTAAATGTCTCGTCCAAAACTAGATGAAGGCACAAGGGGATCAATGTCAAGGCGTAGAGATTCGATATCTTCAGCCTTCAGTGGAGACTCCATTTCTGGCACCAAAACACCTGGGTGGGTATGACGGCCCTGAGCTCTCCCAATCAATGCCCTAAGTTTGGATTTGCTGACATCAAGAAGCATGTGTAAATGATTTTTCAAAACATAAAAGAGTCAAGAAAAGAAAAACAGCTGGTTCGGGAGGGGCATTTGATTGATTGGCCTTGCCTGTGTGTACGGTCGGTACATACAAAACACAAACATCACATTGGGGAGACAGGTCAGGCTGGGTAGCTGGCCAGTCAGCCGCACGAGCAGCGACCAGGAACAGTGGAAAATAACATCCACAACATCAGGACAGACAAGGAGAAAAAAAAGAACTCCCCCCAGACTGAGCTCCAACAGGGAGATCAGTTTGGGAACAGAAAAAAGAAACACACTCTGCACATAGCGCATGAAAAACTCTTAATACACAAAAGAAACACATGACAAGCAACAGGGATGGTAAAAGGTGAGAGACAGCCAGTGTAGACAGCACATCTGTGCCTGCAGCGTATGCGCTGGTCTCCTTTGATCCACCGTCTGCATCGGGATAAGCGTCGAAGGCGTTTGGAAGTGGAGGGGGGATGAGTGCACATCTGTATGTGTATATGTGTGTGTGTGTGTGTCCAGAGTTCAGCTGAGACAGTGTCCTTTGCACTGCCAGGCTAAGTAAACAGTCTTCCAGCCAACCCAGGTGGCCTTGCGTAGGATAGGAAGAACAGTCCAACACTGTTGCTGCAGATACAGGCTGATGTTTAATGTTCATCAGTCGCCTTCTGCTGTTGTTTCTGGACTCTGAGCTCTTAATGACATCAGTCTGCACAGTGACAACACTTCTCTTTATGTTTTCTTTTTTCCAAAAACTCTCTCCTTTTAAACTCATTTATTTTTCTGCACCGTATTTGTTGACTTATTTGATTGACTGATTCAAAAAAAGGAAACTAGTTACCATGAGTAGATTTCTGGTTAATAATGTGCCTTCCTGCAGTCTCTAGTTTTGCATTTCAACAGTTTGCTATTTAAACCAGCTGCTGCTGTTTTGGATTATATCTCATCCTCACAGTCACTCTATACTGCTAACAAATTTCTCAGTCATGTATTTTAAGAGTAACACTTCCATGTGTCACTGTCAGCTTATATTGAACGGGATTTTCAGAAAAGTGTTGAGTGACTTTTTTGTAGATGTCATGCGCCACGGCGCGTGTGCACAAAAAGGATCCAAACGCAGACTCAGCGCTAACAGAAAAGGCACTTTATTACATTAACGAAAGGCGACCTGGGAAACCTAGAGAGCAAAACGAGGAACTGAAAAACCCGGGGAGGAAACGACACGAGGAAGCCGGAATCGGGACCGTGGGAGGCTGCAAGAAAAAGGGGAGAAGATTACTAGGAAGCCGGGAAGCAAGAAAACACATCAGAACTTAGCGGGGAGTCGCGGGCTTATGATAGAGTGGGACCGTGGGAGCTCGGGAGGGTAGAGTGGCAGTCCGTGAGCAGAAAGTCCTGTGGAGCTAGTGGAAGAGCCAGGTGATGTACTGAGAGATCCAATCGAGCAGGAGGACAGGCAGGTGACAAACGCTGAACGCCGAATCGAAACCTGGACATAAGTAGGCAGATTAGACACAGTTCCAACCAGAAGTGATACGCGCTTTCATGGGAGCCTAGTTACCACTTGTGATGTGATTACGGACTGGCATGGAGCATCCGTCAGCGCCGGGTGAAGTAGCTTCAGCTGTAGTCACAGCGATGGAGAGCTGGTGTGCCGAGGATGGCCTAACCCGGGGGGTGTGGCAATCCGCGCATTCCACAGACACAGGACCACGGACCGTGACAGTAGAAGTTAGAATAACAACCAGTGTTCGAGATATTTAAGATTTAATTTGATCTGCATTGTCACTTAAATTTATTTCCTGATGTAGAACTTTAACAGATCATTTAAAAAAACAAACAAACAAACAATATAAACGGTCTAATCCAAGTTTAATCCAAGAGGAAACTTAGAGCCTTTTGTTTAAGTTTTCTTGTCCTTTACAGCTAAACAGCAGAGTGAGATAAAAGCTGTCAGTACCTCTACATTTATAATATTATAGTTTAAACAGCACACGCGTGTTACTGACCTGTTCTTTATGAATTTCTCAAACCTTTCCAGTCTGATTTAATAAACACATTAGTTCAGTATTTAATGAACTGTGTACAAATGTCTGAATGATGCCCTTTTTGTATTAACACAGTGGTTCCCAAACTGTTTTTGCTAGCCCCCTCTTTGTTTTACAAGATAATCTTGTAGTTACTGTCCCTCCATTTAGAAAGGCAGAGGCGTCAGCGTGTAATTATTTTAAATGCAGTTGTTTTTTCCTGTGTAATAATATTCAGCATTGCTATCAATACATTTTTTCAAAAAAATGCATCTCTGTGCAAAATGGTTTAAAAAACATAAACAGCTGTGGGATACTCTTTGTCCAAGACAGGGGTAACAAATCGTGGCAGGATCACCGTGATAATATTTGTATCCCACTTAACTTTACTGAATAAACAGCTAACATCGTTTCAGGAGTAGTTGGTCATTATAAGAAATGTCTGTAAACTAAAAATCATGAATGTGTTTGTTTGGACAGCCCAGCGTGTGCTCCCAATGCAGGGGAAACAAATTCTGTCAGGGAGACTTACCTTGGCACTTGTGCAGGTGAAGCCAAAGGCAAGATATGCTTCGTCATATTTCCTAGTCTTTGGCTTGGAGGGAAGTTGGTTTGGAAACATATTAACCAGTGCTTCAACCTCTGCTTTGCATTTGTGTGGGAGCCCCGTCAAAAGTCTCTCCACTATCCTGGCAGTGTCCAAGTTTTTTCTTTTTTTGTCATACGGCATCGGCCAGGCGTTAGCTCTGTGCTCCCCCCTAGTGGGTGCACCCCACACTTTGGGAACCTCTGTATTAACAGGACTTACATTTTCTCTTATATTTTCTCATTTTTAGCTAAAGTTCTAAAAAAATACATGAGTTTTTGAAAATAACAATTTTGGTTCCTCTTTCTGCCCAGAGGTCACACCAAACACCTTCTTTGCAATTTCCATCAGCACTTCAGCTTCCCATCATTTCCAATCATTTGGAAATCAACAAATAATATTGGAAAAGACACCAAACAGATCAAAATGACTGTCCTGGAGATCAAAGTTCTCATTGCTAACAGTGTGACTCTAAAGTGCTTTACTCCATGCAAGTTTTCTCCCCAACAAACACAACAATGTTGATGAAACATTTTGCACCGTCAAAGGCGCCTGCGGTAGCACCCAAAAGGCAGAGGAAGAAGCTAACCATCGCACAAAAAGGACTTCTGGGCATGCTAAAAAAAAGGTAGAAGATAAGTTAATCTTTACAGAACTCATTCTTCTTGCTTCCTCCACTTCCATATCATTGATTCATTAATGTTGGATTCTCTGGCAGCTGCTCTCTTCCCATGTTCTGGACCTGAAAACAGAGTTTTTATCTGTGGTTTGATTCTTTAATACTGGACTTACTTTTCTGTGAAGTTTTGAACTTAAACAAGAGGGGAAAGTGTGAAATATTTCATGCCTGTCTGATAATACTGTGTAAAGTGTGTAATGATGGGTTTTAAAGCCTTAAAACATCTATAATAATTGTAAAAGATAAAGCTGGCTATTTCACCTTTCGCAGGTTATTTTTAGAATGTAACTCCTGCGATAAACGAGAGACCACTGTAATTACAGAGCTTTCTGATGGAGACTTTTCCTGCTATAAAAAAGGGATTATTCTGGCCCTTAGGGCAAAACAGGTCCTGTTAAGAATTGACGGGAAAATAAACCCCCTCTCTATGAGGAATGGCTAATGATGATGGTTAAGTTGACATCTTACCAAAAAGATGTGGTTGTATGTGATTGTATTTGGTCTCCAGTTACATTCTGTAACTCGAGGGCCAGAAGGGTAATAAGAGACTGGTTTGTGTGGGGTTAGGTGTGCTAAGAAAAGAATATGATAAGGTTTTGTTTTGTTTTTGTCAGGAGATTTATTCTAAAACACTTCTTCAGTTGAGAATCAGAGAGGAGAAACACACACTGCAGTTAGTTACTTGCAAGCATGGGCAGCCACAGAACTCGCACAGAAGTGCAGGCTCTGAGACTCGCGCCGTGCCACTGCCCTGTTCTTTATTTATACATCAGTGGGTGTTTGTTCTTTACATTGGAATGTGGATGTTTAGGTGTGTGTGTGTGTGTGTGTGTGTGTGTGTGTGTGTGTGTGTGTGTGTGTGTGTGTGTGTGTGTGTGTGTGTGTGTGTGTGTGTGTGTGTGTCCATAACAGACTTCCTAACCTGCTGGCCTGGAAGTCCAGCAGTTCATCTAAACAAAATGCACTTAGCCTAAAACAGACATAGATACGTTTATCCTATCATAAAACAATAAAAGAAGGTACGACCTCTCCCATGCTCCCAGGATGTGGGTGTGAAAACCAGAACACTCTGGAATCACACAAGCTTCCTAGGATGAGACATTCTTTCAGGATACTATCAACTACATACTTCTAAACACAAATGATTACATGCAGCATTCTACCATAAGTAAACCTATATAATTAAAAGATAATACTGACATTATATTTAACATTCTATTGACATTCCCCCCTGTTGTCAGTTTAACGTTTAAGTGAGATATCAGTATGTGACATCTTGTTGTACATTTTCTGTCACATCGTCATTAATCACACAAAGTCTTCACGTTCCAACAGGTCGGAGTCATTATCATCATTTGTCACAGCTACGTATGCAGCAACAGTGGAAAATATTACACGGTTAATCATAACTTTTAGACATGGCAGGATACATGTTACAAAGTCACAAAATAAAAGTAAAAAATAGTCCAACTCCAATAAGTAGTCTTTCTAGCACCTGGCTTCAACCTTAAGTATTGTGTTTTTGGCAGGTCATAGATGTTCTCACATATTCTTTTGCTAAAAAAATTAAAATTTAAAGTGTAAAATTGTTGATTTATTATAGAGATCATCTTCCCTCCTGTCGAGACACGGCTTAAACCATGGCTCACTAGAGCGGCTGTTTTGTGTAATGATTTGGGAAGAATGGGAATTCCTGCTATTTTTATCATGTCATCAGTGTCTAGTACTGCTCCGTGTTTTAGCCATTGCATTTGTTCTTTCGATGGTGCTGCTTTTTGTTCATGCTGCAGTACAGACAGTGGGATAGTGTGATTTTCATAGGTTGTTAATAAGACTGTGGTTGCTATGGCTGCTGCTTTTGCAGCTTTATCAGCAAAATTGTTTCCCGTTGTAACTTCAGAGTCATCCTTCTGATGTGTGGTCCGCCACATATTTCTGCAGAACAGTTAAGTTCTGCAGTGCCTCATAGATGTCTCTTCCCGTTGTTTCCATCACTGTCCATAGGATCAGAGTCCAAATGTATGTAGAATAGACATTCAAACATACCAGTTGAGTTTGTTGTTTGTCAACGTGGGTCTCAGCTATCGTGAAAGCTGCAGACCTCGTCAGTGCTCGAGTTTTACGGCCTCTGCCAACCCCCATCACCTCACTTCAGGCCTCTGTCCTGTGGGGGATATTTACGACTCCTCCATTGTCCATTCTCTCTGCAGGAAAAAATCCTCTATGGAAAGGGTGCTGGATCCAGTTATCTTACTGCTGTTATGATCCCAGCAGTCTTCAGTGTGCCATCGTATGCACAGTATAGTGACACAGGTGATGTTCATAGGAAACTGCTGTCATCACCACCATCGCTTCTGGTTCCTGTGCTTTTCACAGAATCATGATGCCATCCTCGAAATCCGCCTGCGCTGTCGATTGGAGCTTGGCACGCTCCCCTCATCCTTCAGGTGCCCGTATGTCGTCCACAATCTCCTCTGTTGGCCTCTGGAAAGCCATCTTGGCACAGCTCTCATTCCAACGCAGCTTCGTGGTCCTTGCTCTGGCTCCAAAGTCTGATCTCATGATGGGCCCCAAACAGCTCGACCTTTGACCTCAACCACTTCCTTGGCTGTCAGCTATGCCTGGAATGGGTTCACTTCTCACTGGGCCTTTGAAGATTTCTCAGGAGATTCCTTTCAGCAATACTCTGGACTGCTGCACCTGTATTTCCTTGCTAGGAGGAAAAAACTTCTATCTGGAAAGCATGTCAATCATCATCAAACCACATTCTTTAGTTCAGTGAGCTTCATTTATAGACCATCAAAGCCTCATCTAAACATAAATGCACACTCCCATGAGTCAACTCATCAAACCTAGATTCCTGTCTGAAAGAAAAAAGTTAGCGAGATCATGTCCCAGGCAACATCAGGGTGTCTCCCCCTCTGGAGCAGCACCACCCCGGACCTATAATCCTGCAATAAAAGATGTTAGTGTGTTTTGCATATTAGGTTTGCTTAAAACCCCGCTCCGCCAGGAGCCTGCATACACACCATCATGGCCTGGAAAACAAGACCTGGAAGTAAAATCAACCTTCACACTTATAATCAATTGTATAACAAGAGTAATAAAGCATTCAGCATCAACAGGACAAGTATCATGTGCAGGTTTTCTCAAATCAATAAACTGCAATTATTGGCATAATTTGCCTCAGACATGGATCAGCCCATGTACTCAGTTAACATTAATGTAATCGGTGATTTCCCTTAAGCAAAGTCACTCCACTTAGCTATCACTAGGAGCTCAGTAGTGGCCAGCTAATGAGCCCCATATTAAACTATTCCACAAACATTGCATCTCGTATTTGCTTTCCCATGTTACTTGTCCGTCTCTGCTGAATCCTCTACATGCACTCTTAGAAAAACAAACATTAGCAACACACATGGATAATCCTGGAGGTCAGGCACAAATTGACAGGGTCCAGAGGTGCTGTAAAAAGACCATAAATTTTATTCACATTGTCAAAGTAACCTTTAACATTTTCCCAACAACACAGTGTAACTGCATCACCAACTCATAACCTGCAAACACAGTTTTCTTCATACATAAACCCAGAAATCCTGTAGTAGGAAAACATCAACCAGCTATCCTGGTATAAATCACATGATCAACTCGCATGAAAAACTGTAATGCTGTAGAAATGTTAGCGCTGCGCAGGTGTATACACACTTTCTCACAGTTACCTCTGTGAGCAACACAAGGTAGTTAATAACAAACCCATGGTGAATTCACAGACACAGAAAATTTTAAACTAAAAGGTTACATTTGCAGAGTTCACATAGTCATGTGACCCAAGTTTCCTCCTGTGGTCTCCTTCTGCTCCTGCAATAGAGACACACACAGAGATGCATCCACACATTTGTCAGGTGGGGGTTAACTTCACACAATGGTGTTAAGTCAGTCAGTCTTGTCAGCTTTTGTCAGCTGTTGTCAATCAGTCAGTTTGATTTCTCTTACTCATTGTCATCCACTAATTCATGCATTCATTCATTCTTTGCTAAAAGTGGAACCCATCGACGCATTCAGTTTCCACCCTCAGCAAAACGACGTCATTTCAAAAGAAAAAGAAGAAAATTTCAAAAGAAGAATTTAGACTGGATTATCTCACTGAATCCTTTTTAACAGGGACTTTCATTCAAATTATCCCAGATAAGTGACTTTCTCCTGAGCCCATTTTAATTTTTTGGAGAAAGTCAACGGTTTGCAACGGTTTTCTCGACATGTCGTATAGCGCTTTTGTTCCAATCGTGCAGATCTGCTCAAACAGAGATTATCAAACAAAACTTTCAGTGCACTGTGAAAGTATCAAAATAAAAAGGCCTCGTTCAGTCATGACACACGCTCCTCATCTCAGGAGGGTAAATCATACCATTAGCATGTTTTATCAAACCATCATACTAATTGGCAGGCTCAACTTCACAACAAAAGAAAAATCATCAGCTAGATAAACTCCAAACCAACCATCAGCCGCACAACACACAACATAAGCCTAATGTCTTACTAGCTATGAAATTAATCTGTACTTTTTTACTCATTTAGGCCAAAGATCTCATTTAGTTTTCCTTTTTTCCCCATCATCATAAAACATGTGACATGTTGTCATGCATTTCACAAAAGAAGTGTGTTCTTATGTGTTCAGAGTTGTGTATCTGGGTGCAGGATTCACTCACACATCACAACAGGAAACTCAGTGTTTTTAGAGTCTCCACTCTAACAAACTCCAACACTTCCCATTCACTCGTGCTAGAATTCAGTCACCTTTCATTAATCTAACAACGATCAACAAATTTGCATATCAGCTATCAACCGACTAAGATGACAGGACATCAGAAATGCATGTTCAAAATATTATCACAAAAATAGAATTTCCCTCATACAGTAAAATATTTTGTGCTGCATCAATCAGGCAGAAAGCATCTCCCAATTTACTATATTAATCAACTAAATTTATTGTCTGATCACTGGTTGGTCAAACCAGAATCTTTTTTCCCCACAAAAATTAAACTGTTGTCCTGCAACCTAGAGAGTTAACTGTCAGCATTGGATAAATTCAGCATTTAATAACAAGTCTCTGTTAAATTGACACTATTTTAACACTGATGAGAGATAAGCTGATTTTCATTGCATGTGTGTTTGTGTTATTAGGCAGGTTTAATCAATATATCTGGAGCTGCATCTCCAGCAGGGCATGTTCTTAAAGCTGCCTTTCCTACACACTTCTCTGCTATTAATTGATCATTTTTAACTAACGTGCTATGAGTCCACTGATCTTTTCATCACACGAGGTGACCTGGACAAGATGATAAACAGACTCACATGCTCAAGATGCTGTCTAATCTTCATGAGCTCTCTTTTGGTTGTGTTAGTAGGGTTAATGCATGTTCTGCTTGTGTGTGTGAATTTGTATATCTTTCTTTTTGCAGTGTTTCAGATTCCTTCACAATTTTCAACTTAAGCAGTCAGTATTATTTTCCCCAGGTTTGCTAACCCAAATTTTGATTTTCCACATTAAACAACAGCATTCCTCTGTGTTCTCACCTACTGCTCTCACTCTGTTGTCCTCTCCCACTTCAACAGTCCAACAGCCGGCAGTTCTTCTTCAGCTTTGTCCTGTGTTCCACTGTCTCTTCTTGCCATTTTCTCCAAAGGTGGCAAATGTCAACTTCCAACAGTCTCCTCAGTTCTCCTCAAACGTTCTTTTCACAAGCACAGTGAAGTTGCAGCTTGTTGGAAACACAGTGCCATTCATCAATCAGTCAGGATGATGGTTTGCTCTTCTTCTCCGATGCTGTTTGTCCACACTGCTGCTGCTTGCTGGGACTCTTTGCTCAGGACTTTGCTGCTGTCTCTTTATCTGCCATGTCATTGCTCTTTGGAACTGCATTCCTTGTCTTCAGGGAGGAGTGAGAGCTCGCTTATGAGGTTGAGGGACACATGGTGCTGTAAATAAATTAGCCAAAAACCTGGCCTGAATGTTTCCAATGATCTTAAACTTTATTCCGACTGCTTCATGTGGAAAATCGATCCAGGTCTGCTTTTCATCTGAAAGTGACAAACTAAGACATTTTATTATTATCACCACTGATTAACCAACACACATCTCTCTCTCTGTCTTTCGTGAACTCCCCTTTCTTAAAAGCAGAAAATAAGATTGTAGTTGTTCTTGGCTGATAAACACAAAATCTTTTTCCTATGATTTTTTTTCATCTACAATGTAAATTTTTGTCTCTTCTTTACGCTACACTTTTTTTTTTTTTTTTGCATAGTGACCTGCAGAATCACCGTTCTCACAATTGGAGGCTTAAAAGTTACTTTTACACAGCGCACACACACACTGCGACGTCAGACACATTCACACTCACTTTTTCATCTGCATAAATAAATCATATGGCTGATGATAGGTGCCATGGTGATCCATAAGTATGATCACAAATTTATCTAGTTAGTTTTCAACCCAACAAAACAAATAAACAGAAACATGATGCTGATGCTATAAACGCTCTACACACATGAGTCAAGATGCAGGAAAACTGCTGCGCATCTGAAAGAACTCACGGAAACGCTGCACACTCCAGTTATCATAATTATCATAGTTTTGTTTCCCTCTCCTTTCCCAGCTCCTGATCTGATAATGTGTAGCTTGCTCATCAGCTCAGAAGAGACAGCAACGCAACCTCACACAGTGGTTGCGCGCTTTGCCCACAGTGGCAAAGACTTACACTTCATATTCACTCAGCTTCTCCATCATGTAGTTTTCAACTGCTTCATATAGGGTTCAGCATATTAGTTGTTTTCATAGGTGTGCTCTATATCTCAACAATGGCTCATAATAAGACGATAGTCTTTCACACAGGTCAAGTGCCTCTATGCACATCATTAGTTTAAATATTTACCTGTTTTACTTCATCTCATATGTCATTGTACTGTATTTGAGCAACCTTAAACTTAATGCAGATTACTATTAACAACTGGTTAAATTAATGGTCAGGAGCACAGGCTGTTGTTGATCAGGGCAATCTAAAGAATCATCTAAACATTTTGTGTCAGCAAGGGGTGGGGGAAAGTCATTCACCAGAGCATAGCTGAAATGCTGCTGATGTGGGCTGGCCTTCTCCACACGCTCTTCGAGGCTGCTGTTTTCCTGAAACTGTCAAACATTTGAATCTCTTCCATTTATAAGCCTGCGATTAACCGCACAGCTCAGGTCCGCGTGAAACCCACGCGACCGTGCTCGCGTGAACCCGCGCAGCTAAGGAGCCATCGCTCTCTTTTGTTTAAAAACTTTGCGCTGCCAGCAGCAAAGTCCAGTCTGTCAACCTCTGATGCACTCTTGGTTGCTTTGGAACCCATGACAACAACAACAAAAACCGTGTCACAGACCGCGCCTGCTCCGCAGTCATTCACACAAACACAACAACACTTTTACACACATTGACATTTGCGCGCTAATTTGTCACGAAGTATTTCACGGCTACCTCTAAAACCAGTCTAAACACAGTTCCTTTCGGCGAACTTAAACCTAATTTGTCACGAAGTACTTAACGGTTACCTCTAAAACCAGTCTAAACACAGTTCCCTTCGGCGAACTTAAACCTATTTTAATTTCTTTATCTCAACGTATTTTAATTTGTCACGAAGTAATTCACAGCTACCTCTAAAACTGGTCTAATTCGGTTCCTTTCGGCGGACCCTAACCTATTTTACGTGTTTCAGTAAACCTCTGCGGCCGTTTTATATATCAAAATAGTGTTTCTCACCCTCAGACGACTCACTGGTGGTTCGGATTGTCAGACTGAATCCCACCGCCGTGGAACAGACCGGCCCGGACTCAAACGTCCCGGGTCATCCTTGTCTAAGAGGGCTGTGCACAGTCTTCGGTGCTGTCTCCACGGCGTCAGGAAACAGTGTGCCAGATCCTGGAACAGAGTCACAGACAACAGTTCTGATGTTTCTGCTCCGGCTCGGAGGACCAAAACAAATGTCAGGAGATTTATTCTAAAACATTTCTTCAGTTGAGAATCAGAGAGGAGAAACACACTGCAGTTAGTTACTTGCAAGCATGGGCAGCCACAGAACTCGCACAGAAGTGCGGGCTCTGAGACTCGCGCCGTGCCACTGCCCTGTTCTTTATTTATACATCAGTGGGTGTTTGTTCTTTACATTGGAATGTGGATGTTTAGGTGTGTGTGTGTGTGTGTGTCCATAACCGACTTCCTAACCTGCTGGCCTGGAAGTCCAGCAGTTCATCTAAACAAAATGCACTTAGCCTAAAACAGACATAGATACGTTTATCCTATCATAAAACAATAAAAGAAGGTACGACCTCTCCCATGCTCCCAGGATGTGGGTGTGAAAACCAGAACACTCTGGAATCACACAAGCTTCCTAGGATGAGACATTCTTTCAGGATACTATCAACTACATACTTCTAAACACAAATGATTACATGCAGCATTCTACCATAAGTAAACCTATATAATTAAAAGATAATACTGACATTATATTTAACATTCTATTGACAGTTTTGTTTTTTGGTGTTGTTTGTTGGTTTGTTTTCTGGTTTGTTATTGAAGTCCAAAACAAAAATAAATTGTTGGAGATACAGAAAAAAGCTAGAATTAGAAAATATGACAACAGGGCCACTATACTTTAAATGTTGTCCAGGTTCCATGATGTTGATGTTGATGTTGCATAAGAAAAGCACGATATAGGTGTAAAGTATAAGTGTATCTGACAAGATGTTCATATTCCCTGTAATATAGCAGGTAATGTCATGTGCAGCAGAAACTACTCGTGAGTTAGCGCCCCGCCAGGGCTCCCTGTGTTGGATGTTTTAGCTAAAACAGATCCCCTGTTGAAAGCATTGCTTCTCCACACGGGTCTCGTCAGCGAACCGTGTTTTACGATCTCAAATAAGGCAATTGTTCTAAATGATTTTTTTTGTTAAGAATAACTTGGATTTTATGTTTTTAACTGAAACATGGCAGCAGAATATGGAATTTGCTCTTTTTAATGAACTGTGCCCTGTAGACTGCTTGTCTGACAACACTTTTAGAATGTGGAGCAGGGTGGCTGTAACTGTTAGAATCTCTGTTTTCTGTCATCTGGATCAGTAGGACTAATCCCTTCTCTGTGATTTTAGTCTATAGACCGCTAGGATGAGCTAGGAGTTTCTGAGTGGAGTTTGGGGACTTTTATCATCCACATACAGCTCCTTCTGCTGGGGGATTTTAATTTTCATGTCAATGAAAGTTCTCGTTGCACTGCTTCTGATTTGTTTAATCTCTTAGAATCTTTTAATTTTACCCAACATGTGACTGGCCCAACATATGTGGGCAACAATCCTGGGCCTGATTCTATCACTGAGTCTGCATATTAGACTACTCTGTTGTGAGGACATTTTTTTATTGACCATAAGAATCTTTTATTTGATCTCTCTTTTACCCATGACACTTTGCCGTCTCTTCATGTGAAGCCTTCATGACTAATTTACTGACTCTGTGGTGGAAGAATTTCTGGAAATGTTTGTTAATAATATAGCTGAAAGTGATGATATGGAACTTTATGTGCCTTTCCTTCACCTGGCACCTGAGAAACGGCAGCACTGTTAAATCTCCCTGGATCACTGATATCTTTGTAGCATAAACCTATTCGCTGGAACGTTCAGGACAATTTGCTACACAGCAAGAATAAGACACATGTAGGCAACGTTCTTTGTGTAACTCATGCATGAGGAGGCCTGCCTGGAGACAAGTGTTCCTCCCACTTGACCTCCGCCAGGTCTCAGCCAGGTTCCCCATAGCACTCCTTTTATTGTGGTTACATGAATATGCATTGGGTCATTAACATATAACATCTTACATAGGTATACATGTGGACAAAGAATATCTGTGTGTGTGTGTGTGTGTGTGTGTGTGTGTGTGTGTGTGTGTGTGTGTGTGTGTGTGTGTGTGTGTGTGTGTGTGTGTTTGGCCCTTCTGTGAGATAATCTCTCCGGCATTGGAACCATCATCTGTTTTCTCTTCGGTAACCTTCGGTCATGCTCTTGGTTAAATTTTTCTCTAGTCGGCACTCATTTCCTCCATTACCCGGGCGGCACAGCTGCTTCCCAAACAAATACACATGTGCGCCTTGGAACTTGTGCTGTACGTAACAAGTCACGTGACGTGACGCTGCGGCTGTCATTGGTTAGACTCTGCGCTACTTAATTTGGATTGGCTGTTCTTCTCTTTTTTAAGAGGACAAGAGAGATGAGATCTATCGCAATAGTTTAATTTTTCTATTGAGAAAAAGTTATTTCGCAATACAGATCGTTATCGTTCTATCGCCCAGCTGTACTTAAATGGGAGTTTGTTCCTTCCACTGTCGTGAAATCACTTGCTCATAAGAGCAGATATCCTTTTCAAATAACGAGTGATGTATTAGGATTACTTCATTGGAGAGGTAATCAGTAATTAGTAACTAATTACTTTTTCACTTGACCAGCATAAGAGGCTGTCTGATTGCTGGGTTTTTCTCTGTATGTATTATTGTAGGGTCTACCTTACAAGATCAAATGTCTTGAGGTGACTGTTGCTGTTGTTCGGCGCTGTATAAATAAAAGTGAATTGAATTGAATAAAACACCAGATAAACCAAAGAATTTACTGTTGCATGGTTTCTGGAGCAGGTGGCACTACTCCAGATTATTTATGAAACACTTCTTTCACACACAGGTGAAACCCTGGATTAACTTAATGGATTGAAAGCTATCTTCATGTGACAGTTTATTGTCATCACTGGTGTTTTGGTAAGCAAATACGGATACAGGAAAAATACCCCGGATATATAGCTGACTGGCTGTGCTGAAATTAAGACGTTTAACAGGATCTAGATGGCAAACAGAGAAACTCCCTGACAATGTCTGCATTGTTCATATTCCAAAGAAAAACAATGTCAGAGCTGACCTCCGATCAGTGTGTTCTGATCTCATCATCCTTCAGTTCATGAACAAACATTCTATTTTCACTTTTAGGATATACACAGAGGATTATTTGGTGCCAGTCAGACTGTGAGGACTGCTCACAAAAACACTGCTGATTTCTTTCACCTGAATTCATCTCATCACTGTGAGTATGACTTTGTTTATTTGACAGAAAAGGAGACAAGTTCATGTTTATTAGGTAATCTTACATGTAAATGCTTCTTTCTCTGACTCACCACTTTTTCAGAAGCTGGTTTTCAATGTTTTTCTGCTCTCTGTGTTTGGAGCATTTACTGTGGAAATATGAGTCATGTCACAGATGCTCAAACACACTGAGCATCCATTTTTAAACTGTGTTTTTAAAAGATTAAAGGCATGAAATGAAAAAGGGAAGTTTAAGGGGAAAAATCTGCAGAGCCCTTTGAAGGAAAATTTTTAAAAAAGGTCTCTTTTATTGGAAGCGTCCAACAGGAAGGAGCACGGGGAGTGTGTAACGATCAGTGGGCACTATGATGGTATTTGTATCATGCCTACTGGAGTCTTCAGCCAGACAGAAACATGTCCTTCACTCTTTTTTTTTGTTCTTCAGTTTGCAGACACCATGGGTGCTCGACAGTCCGCCATTCATATTACCAACAAGACTGAGGGCTACACCCTTCGTAACCCCAGGTGACTACACTTTTGTTCTTCTGTGTTTACTGTGGTGGTTTCTAAAGTGGGCGGGATTTATCTGTAACCCTAGAGTAAGTGTCCACACATTAAAAATCTATACTGCATGGATCTTAAAGCATATTGTTTTGGCTT
The DNA here is from genome assembly GCF_036321145.2 of Pelmatolapia mariae. Classification (NCBI taxonomy): domain Eukaryota; kingdom Metazoa; phylum Chordata; class Actinopteri; order Cichliformes; family Cichlidae; genus Pelmatolapia; species Pelmatolapia mariae. The sequence goes on from NC_086229.1 coordinate 29,059,878, forward strand.
CATTTTACAAACTCATCCATATTGACCTTTCATGCAGGTGAGTGCTGCTGAACTCAACAGCTGATGAATTAAAAACAAAAGAAATGTACATAAAATGAAACAGAATTGGCTCAGCAGCATCACACCTGTGTTTGTGTGAACACACGGGAAGCTGTAACAAAGACACAAATTTAACACATCTGCACCTTACAGTAATGCCCCTATCCATGTTTCTTACTCTAAAGACATTGATCCACCTGACTCATGATGAGGAGTGTGGATCCTGTTTGAATAAAAATATTAATTCATGTTTTCTTTTTTCTGACTAGTCTGCATCTTGTTAGCGGACTCTGCCAGATTCCTTTGCCAACAAAACTTGAGCCTTCTGAATCTGGCAACGCTCTGTTCTCTAAGATTGGTGGCACAGCGTGTGGATCTGTTGGAGTCTTCACCTACGATCTCTACAATCCAGCTAGAGACAGAGCTGATAAGAAAATAGCCGTCATGTTCTCTGTTCCTTTTGACTACGGCCGGTACTCTAACTGGTTTGCAGTCGGAGCCTTTGACAGGGAAACAAACTGTGATAATGATCTTTATCACAAGATGTATTACAGGGATGAGAGAAGGTTTGTTAGAGGAAAAGCTGATGGTCATGATCTGAAACACAGAGATGATGATGTTGTTGTTACATTGGGCATGACAAACTCCAGCGTTGCAACACTGAAAGTTGGTGTACACAACAGGGAGCAAATCTAATTATTATAATGAGAGGTTAAAATGAAAGGTCTTACTGTTTTTAGGGCAGATCTAGCAAAATGACTTGATCACCCATCATCTGTATTATCTGGATTTACTCACCCTAAGGCTGATGATCAGGATATCAGCTGGTTAAGGGCCCCAGGGCTTCCCTTTCTTCCACAGAAAATCATCCTTATAACATCTAGACCAAAGATATGCCAGTAAAACACAACACTGTTGTAAAAGGACATCTGATTAAGGCTGCAGCTGTTTGAGATTGTGAACCAGCTTCACAGTACAGAAAAATCAGGTTAATCCTCTGGAGTTAAAACCTTTAAAAATTAGCTTTGACATTGAATCACTAAATATCAGCTAAAGCAGGCATAACATGGTCACATAGATGGGATGTGTCATGACCCTGTGCCTCCTCGGCGGTCCCTGTATGGCTACAAGTATGTTGCGTCTCTCTCTCTCCCCTCCTGTGCACTGTGCTCTACGGGGCGGAGTCATGACGACTCCAGACCCTGGCTCAAACACCTGCGACTCATCAGCTCATCACCACGCTCACTTAAGGCGGCGGCTGAGAAAGCTTCTTCGCTGGATTATTGTGTAACACTCGTCAGTGTCACTGCAAATCAAGCCTTCGTCTCGAGTTTTCTTTTGTGCTGCGACTTACCTGTTCTTCTCTCTGTGCCAGATTCTCGCCAGCCTGGAACCACCACTGGGTGAGCTAGCCGGAGTCTAAGCCAACCTGAGCCGCTGCAAGGATCTTGTACATAGCCCCTTTCCCTTCTGTGCCTGTGTTCTCCGGAGACCCTCTTCCTGTGCCCCCTCCTCCTCACCTGTATATATTCGCACCTGGTGTCTGTATTGTGGAAATAAATTGTGAACTCAAGTGACGGTCTGCCTCCGAGTCTCTCCAGAGCCTGACAGGATGTTGGATAATTGATCAAATCAGACTGAACCTCTCCACACAGCAACATCTCCAGTGTTTAATTAACACTGGAGAGAGTGTATATGTGTCCACTCCTCTGAGTGTTAAATATAACACTTGTGCTGATTTTCTAACACTGGACTCAAAATGTTAGAAATATTCCAGTGTTAGAAAATCAGCACTGCTCAGTGTTAGTCATTGTAAATCTTCAGAACTGGTTACTTTTAAAAATATAACACTCTCAAAAGTGTTCATTTAACACTCAGAGGAGTGGACACATATACACACTCTCTAGTGTTAATTTAACACTGGAGATTTTGCTGAGCACCAAATATTATTGAAATCCTCACTAAACTGTGAGGGTGTAGTGGAAGATTTTTGGCATTTAATAATCTTTTATTGTTTCTGCTGGAAATACTGATTTTATGTTTCCAGTGCATAACTTTAGACAAATGAATAAAGAAATAAACCAGACTTTACTGAAACTGTCTCTTTGCTTTATTCACTGACATTTCTTCCACTTTATTGAATTTTGTGAAAAATGTGTAATTCTTTCAACAATATAAATCGAATTTTGACAGACATGTTCACAGTATTGCTGTATGGAAAGATCAGTCTTGGTCTTCCTTGGACTCTTGCACTATGAGGGTCTCTGGATGTCTGGAGTTTCGATCTCCTCCGTACCTGCTTCATGCCCTGGAGGACGGGGCTGTGGCCCCCCACACCCTCCAGCAAATCATTAAATGAAGGAACTTTTTAAATCCAAGCGCGTTCGTGCTCACAGGTGTACACACGGGTGCTCACACACACACAAACTACACCTTTCTTGGCTGCTACCTTAAAGCACACTGTGCACTGTCTATCCTACGTGCTGCACAATAATATTCAATATTTAGTATTAACCACAGATTATCACGATGAGTTGTTTATTATATTGCTCTCTTTTATATATATATATCACCATCACCACCTTTTTTTCGTCTTATTTTTATCGTGTCCTTTATCGCCGTTCCTCTTCCCCGCTTTTTTCCCACCCTCTCTTTCTTTCTCCCTTTCCTTTCCCCCAGTCATGTCTGTCCCGTGTGTAATAACTGAAAATAAAATAAAATACAGGTCCTTCTCAAAAAATTTACATATTGTGATAAAGTTCATTATTCCTGTAATGTACTGATAAACATTAGACTTTCATATATTTTAGGTTCATTACACACAACTGAAGTAGTTTCGTTGTTTTAATATTGATGATTTTGGCATACATAACTCATGAAAACCCAAAATTCCTGTCATCATCAACTTATTTCCACATCAGAAACAAACCATGTGACCATGTGCAAGACTCTCAGCTGTGGTTTAGTTTGAATAATAAAATCACCAGTGGACCATCTGACAGTGACCCTCCAAGCCTGCATGAACCCAGCAGAGCTGAGCACTGACTCTGGTCAGGTCTCCAAATTGATTGATTGATTGATTATACTTTATTCATCCCGAGGGAAATTGGGTTAAGGTTGCCAGCCGTGCCAGCGCCATCTTACCCTTCTGACCGTACATACATTACACAAACATCACATGGGGAAGACAGGTCAGAGGGTATAACATGGAAAAGCACAACATGAGGAAAGATAAGGAGAAAAAATAACTCCCCCCAGACTGAGCTCCAACAGGAGATCAGTTTGAGAACAGTAAAAAACACCTCTGCACATGAAAAAACTCTTAATACACCAAAGAAACACATGACAACCAACAGGGGTGGGTAAAGGGTGAGAGACAGCCAATGTAGACAGTACAGAACAGCCGGTTCTGCTTTCTTTAATCTTCGATAAGTCAGGGCCAAGTCAGCTACGATCAGCAAGAACCCTGTTATCATGGTTCTGAACAGGCAGGTGTCTTCAGTGTCCTCAATACAGTCCCGCCAGGCACACGAACCTCCAGTTATGCCACCCGTCCATCGTGTATCCGGCAGGTTATGCATGATTGTTGCATGACCTCATGCAGCATACATGTTCAGAAACAACCAAAATACCATAGTGTGCCTGAGACCTGTCATTATATTTAATGTTCATTTCCTCATATGAGATAAAACTGAGATTTGAATCAAGAATGAAGATATCTGCATTAGTGTCATGATCCTGGGTTTTGTACCCAGTTTCCTGTTTGATATTTGATGTTTCCTGTCTTATTTTGATATCCTGTTTTCCTGTGCCTTGTTTTTCCAAACTGTGTGTCTTTTCCTGACTCGCTTATGTGCAGTTAAGCCTCAGTTTTCTTTAATTCTTGTTGTACTTGGATTGTTAAAGTGTTTGCTTCAAGTATTACCTGATTTGAACCCTTCCTTCTTCAGCCTTCTGGATTTACTGTCTGTGATAATAAAGGTTTATTTTGTGTTTAATAAATTCTGTTCTGGGTCAAGATTTTCCACAACAACTACGATTTATATATTCTCAGCCTGTGATGTGAGGGCTGTGTGCAGGCAGGAACGGTGGACCAAAATGCAGACTCAGGGAAACGAAACATGAACTCAAAACAGCTTTAATGCTGAACTCAAAAGGGAAACAAAACTAGGACTACAAAATAAGCTCACACAGACAGAACACACAGCAAGATGAGGGCAGATGGCGACACGGACACAGAGAAACACAGGGCTTAAATACACAGAGGAGCAATCAGGGAATGAGTAACAGGAGGGAAACACAGCTGGGGCAGATCAGGCCTAACGAAACAGGGGAAGCAAAACCAGATACATTAACATAAGACATGGACCTTCAAAATAAAACAGGAAACAGACTGAACTTATAGACACAGACTCACAAGCAGGCACTGTAACAGAGACGTGGGAACAGACACACACTGACTGGACACAGAATAGAGAAACCCAAACCTGAGAACTACATAATCAAACATCAAGAAGAACTGGGGGAAAATTAGAAATGCAAAACAGAAACCAAAACCTTCACAAAAACAAACTAAGATAAGAACTCCAATAAAAAGGTACAAAACTGAAACCACTGGGTCAACGACCCAGGTACCCTAACATGAGGACAATGTCTGCTCCAGCAGACTGTCTGGGTTTAGAGGCAACGATTCAATTTAATTCAGTTTATACAGCAGCAAATCCCAACAACAGTTAAAGCTGACCCTACGATAATCTAAAAGAACATCTAAGTAGCTCTGTCACTCAGCTCTGTGCTGTTTCCTTCCTCAGTAATCATCTATTTTTGTTGTGGCACGTCCTCCTTTTTTCTTTTGTTCCTGTTTTCATCTTCTTAACACTGCAAATCATTTTTTCATGTGACATCATAACTGAGCCTCCTGCTTAGTTCAGAGTCACTCGGGTAAATCAGCAATTTCAGTCACAGATCAGGGTGACTTATTAGACTCCTCACATACTGATTTAATCATTTATTTATTTTGCATTTTTTAAATTAATTATAAGTGACAAGTTTGTGCCAGCTGGTGGTGGGGGTGTCTGCAGTTCTCTCGAAGTGGAAGTTCCTCTGCTAATGAGATGTCCATGTTATCTGTATTTGTCCCGTTGCCTTTGTAGTTGGTGATGTGTTTCAGGCCCTCCCATACCTTCCTGGAGTCGTTATCAGAGAGGAGATCTGATAACTTGTTTGAAATGTCCAGTTTTGCTGCTCTGATGCCTTTTTTAAGGTCTGTTCTTGCTCTGCTCTACATGTCCTGGTCCCCAGATTTGTATGTAGAGTTGCCTTTAACATGCCTGAACCTGACTTGTCATCCAGGGTTTACGGTTTGTCACACTTTTCCGTGGTGACAGCGTCCATGCAGTGTTTGATGTAACCCAGCACTGCAGTTGTGTGAGTCACTAGGTCGTCCTGTTCAGAGACACTCTGTGAGCAAAACAGTCCTGCAGCTGAGCCAGAGCTTCCTCAGAAAAGGTGTTAATGGTTCTGATGGTGGGCTTTGTCCTTTTCCTGAGTGTGTGTATGCTGGGACAATGATGAACTTTAGCTTGGTACATGATAACTACAGGCTGCGGCGCAGTAAAGTCCCGCCCTCACCAACCACACAGTGTGGTGGAGTTCAGCCAGTGAAACACTTCATGTGTTAAACTTGTTAAAGGGGAAGTGATGAAGCTGAAGGCGTCTCGCTGCTGCTCAGACTGATGTTCAGTCGTCATCCAGACACGATGAAGACTCCGTGTGTCTCTCTGCTCCTCGGTGAGTCAAACTCAGAGCTGCTGCTCATTTATTCATCAGCATTAAACTGAATGGAAGCTCTGCTACACACAGCCGGGAATGTGGGAAACTGTGATGCAGGACAGACACAGACACTAAATCCACACTGTGAAATCTAATTAGCTCCCAGAACTAAAAAAACTAATAAACTTGTTGCCTCAAAAAAACAGAGTAAAGCTTAAGATGACTATATTAGGACAACTTATTCATTAAGTGTACAGTTCTAAGAATAACTTGATGACTGTGTAACACTGATTGTTCACCCACTGACAAACATGTCAAGTTCTGCTACATTAAAGAACAACTTGCAGTAACTTATATTAATATAACACTGAATGCAAATGTGATTCAAAGAGAATAATTAACAACACTTCTTGTAATGGTGTTTAAATCAGCCCAACTTTTATTTTGAAATGTGAAACAACAGCCAACATCCTGGACACTGTTCTGCTGAACAACAACAGTTATACTGTCATCATTGTTATAATCTTACAATGAAACAACGTCTCAGATTTAATTATTCTTATTATTAGTTTATTATTATTAGTTTATTAAGTTTGTTTGTAGTTACATTACTTCTATAATCAAAATAAAATGTATTTATTGTTCAGTCTCCAGATCAAACAACACATTTGTTTTACATTCAAACACAGGAGCTGATGTGTTGTAACATTTTAAGGATGCTTGTTTCCAGTCCAGGCATCACTGCCTGAATGACTGTCATTGATCGAGCTGATCCAAATGTAAGTGCAGCAGAAAGTCTTTAACTTCCCTTCAGTACAGTGGCAGTGGATGTGGGCTGGAGATGCAATGACCTTCGACCTGCAGGTCACTGACCAACCATCTGTGATGGAGGACTCATCTCTGCTGGTGTCCTGCAAGCAAACAATCAGATTCTTTAGAACAAGAACTTATTTGCTTTATTAAAACATGTTTTCCAGCATTTGCTATTGAACAGACCTCAGTTTAGACTCAATCTCAGGCTCCGTCCCCACCAGAGAGGTGAAATTCACTGATAGCTCTGACCACCACCCGACACATGATAATGTCATGAAAGCATATTTTAAAAAAGGGCTCTGCAAACATGGCCAATAACTTATTCTGATGATCTGCAGAATAATTTGGGCGCAAAACAAATTTCACTGTTCAAAAACTTGCAGACTTCACTATATACAGTGCAGACAGTGTGGACCCTGTAAACTAAGTCTGTGGGATATGATCTTTGAATAAATGCAGACCAAACTGTTGTTGTTTGTATTTACTTACACAGCATGTCCTGTAGGATTAACTGCAGTTATAAATTAATATAAATGTGACAGCTACTAATATGTTGTGGGAAGTAAACTGTATATAATTACTGAATAAGAGTAAACATTTACTCACTGAGTCAGTGTATCAGGTAAAGATCCACAGCAGTGACAACAATAATCTCTTGAGCTGAAGGTTCTCCAGGTTTGCTCAACATGTTCCAGAAAAAGATGGCGGCACCATGAACACGCGGACTGATCTGTGAGAGGAGGAGGACGGTAGTGACGTGGCATTTTCAAACCATACAGTCAAAATTTCCAGTTTACTTAGTTTTTCTAATTTAAGACAACTCAAATAAACTGAGTTGATCAGCTCTTTGAATAAAAAGTACAGGTAACTTACCTAACCTGAGATCTAATAACAACCTGATGAAAATGAAGTTCAGTCTACTTAATGTTTACCATCGTTTAAGAACAGTTTACAAAAACAATGCCATCAGGTCATGAATTTAAATAAAAGCTTCGGACTTTAATACACATTAATAATTCTCCAGTACACCAGAGTGACTACACGCTAATAATTATAGTTAAACAAGCAGGAAAAGCATTTAAAATACTGATTTCAGTGGTCTAGGACACTGTGTACATGAAAAGGTGTAAAACACAACACCTGGTGATTAAACCATAAACTAGTTTCATTAAAAAACATCCCTTTGACTACATTCAGTGTGGTAGCCTGACTGTGCCACTGTTCTGTATGTGATTGGTCTTTAGAACAAATGTTTCACAGACAAGACTACAGGACTTCCTGGAGGTGATTTCCTTTCAGGGAAAATAGGAATATTAATGTAAATATGTGGAAAAGTACAAACTCCTCAGGAAATAGCATCTCTGTATTACTGCTGCCTCTTTTCACTCACCTTTCAAACCATCTGTGGGAGTGATGGGGGTAGGTACAGATCTGTGCGTGGGTGGACTTTCAGTGCTGACTCTTCCATCCACACAGCACAGGCCACAGAGAGCACCCTGTTCTGAATATGATGCTAATCCTACTAACTACATGTGACTTCCTGCTGACTTCCACTCGACTGGAAACCAGTGAGAAAACAACCAAATATGTCCAAAGAAAAAACTTGAATGCTGATCATAAACCCTGGAGAACTGCTGCTCAAGACCACTTCAACCTCCCTCCGTGATACTTTGACCTTGGCCTCTAGTCTCCTTCTCCATGGAGGCCACTGCTGCTTGTAGCATCTCACTGATCTCTCCTGCTGTGGTGCAGTTTGAAGTTTAAAGAGGTCGTGTCAGAGACAATGTCTTGAAGCAAAAGTCCAGAGGATCAAACATAAACACACAGATACAGATATGTAGATGCAACATAGAAGTAAACACATATGTAAGACTGTTCATATGCATAATGCTCCATTTTAACATAATACAATGTGATGCATGTTCAAAGGGAGATAAATTTAAAAGAGAAAGAACTTGAATTTCCTCTTTTCTGTTTCACACACTAACTGTGTCTCAGTTATACTGGTAACACATCTCAACCACAGTTTCCACTCTGCTGTGCTTTTGCACGTTTCTGCTCTGTGAGTAAACTGAGCTCCAGCTTGTGCTGCCAGGATTTTAACCCTGGCTGACTCAGAGCCTCACACACATGTGGAGGAGCTCACTGATGAGCTGGGAACCATATTTAGCTGTGATTATGTTGACTGTGGAGAAACTGCTTTAGTGTGTGGAGCCAAACATGGTGACGATGCTCAGAGTCAAAGCTGAGAAACTCGTCTCAGTGGTGGAAGGTCACCTCTTACAAGCTTCAGGTCCACGTTAGTCACATCAGCTGACTGCAGGCTGGAAAATCTGATTTGGTTGTTGGTTTGGATCTGACAGGGTCTGGGTCCAGACTGTGGTCTGCCTGTTTGTGACCTCTGACCTTTAGTGACCTCTGTCCTCCTGTTGCAGGTGTGTGTGTGCTGCTGCTGTCTGCACTGACTGTTTCTGCAGGTGAGTAGATGGAGTGAAAACAATCAGTGAGACTCCAACAAGAACACAAATACACTTACTGTGTGTGTGTGTGTGTGTGTGTGTGTGTGTGTGTGTGTGTGTGTGTGTCCTCCAGTGTCTCTGTCTGTCAGTCCAAACCTTCAGCAGGTCTTCAGAGGATCTTCAGTGTATCTGAGTTGTGTTGATGATGGACAGACAGCTGATGGATGGACAGTGAAGAGGACCAGAGGAGGACTCACTGAGGACTGTGGAGCAGCTCCAGGCTTTGGGAGGCTTCTTGGTTCCTACTGTGTTGTGGATCTTTCTGCTCCCAGTGAAACCTTCTGGTGTGAGGACTCCTCTGGACAGCAGAGTGACAGAGTCTCCTTCAGTGTCCAATCAGACACTAAAGGTGAGATGTTCCAGCTGTGTCTCTGTCTCTGTGTGACTCTGCTCTCATTAACTCTGTTTGTCTCTGCTGGTCAGATAAAGGTGTCATCCTGGAGATCCCTGCACTTCCTGTGAGGACAGGAAATGATGTCATTCTGCGCTGCAGACAGAGGAATGGTGCCACAGTCGCAGCTTATTTCTTCATCAAAGGAAGTTCTGTTGGTCCTAAACCAGAGCGCATCATCACTAACATCACGCAGGCTGATGAAGGTCTCTACTGTTCTACTAATCAGGGTGGAAAGTCTCCTCAGAGCTCTCTGAGGGTCAGAGGTCAGAACACTGACATCACTTCCTGTTTAAAACCTGATGTAACATTGTGAACTGATAATAAACTGACTGAACCATCTTCATCATCTCTCCTGCAGATCCTCCCAACATCATCCATCCTCCTCACTGTCCTCCTCCTCCAAGCACCTCTTCAAACTTTGCTCCTCCTGTAAAAACTGCTCTTACGTGTCCTCCTCCTCCTCCTCTCCCAGCATCCACCTGTCCTCCTCCTCCTCCCTCTCTCGTGGTCCCAGTTGTAGCAGGTCTGGTCTCTGGGCTTCTCCTGGTTCTGGTTCTGGGTGGAGTTCTGTTCCTCTGCAGTAAACTCAAAGGTGATAAACCTGCACAGAAGTAAAAGTCTTGTTCCTTTATCGCTTAAAGCTGACGAGAGCAGCCGTGCTCCCATCAACTCTTTTAAAACCTGCTGCAGGATGAGTTGGAACAATAATGTTTGTGCGTTTGAAAACAGAGGAGTTGTGTTTACACATCACACATTCAGCTGGTCCCAGGTTTCCTTCCACTCATGTGTCTGCAGGAACAACAAGTTCACAGCGCTTCCTACTGTCTGACAAACACCATCACGCTGTCAGCACGAACCATCACATGAGTTCGATGTGCACCATTACTCCTCCTGTGCTGATGTTTCTCTGTGTGATGTAGGAGGTCGGGGAGCAGACCTGTGGAGCTGTGGAAGTGACGGCTGTCTGAGACGGAGCGTCTGCCTCTGCTGTGAGTCTCCTTCATGTATTATCTGTGTTTCCACCACTGGAGGGCGCTGTGGGTTATTGATGTGTGGGAACAGTAACCAATCACTGCAGTCTGAATGCTTCTCTTTGGTCATGTGACCATTTGATCTCTGATCAGTGTGTTCTTCAGTTTCAGGCCTGTTTCTGCTGACTGCTGCAGGTGAGCTGATGTTCCTACACCTGTCTGTCCTCATCATGACCTCTGACCTTTGCTGACCTTTAGTGACCTCTGTCCTGTTGCAGGTGTGTGTGTGCTGCTGCTGTCTGCTCTGACTGTTCCTGCAGGTGAGTAGAGGATGAAGAACAAACACTAATAAATGAAGGAGGAGGGAGAAAAGTCGTCCTCTGGAGGAAGAGCCACAGACAGAGTCCTCCTTCATTACTGCTGCACTTAAAAATATTGGATGTTACCACACTTTGCTCCTTAATCAGGAGGCTTTTCCACAACACCGTCTAAAGGAACTAGGTGTCATGATCCTGGGTTTTGGCCCAGTGCTTTGTTCTGATTGCATCGGGGTGATCGTGGCTCAAGAGTTGGGAGTTCGCCTTGTAATCAGAAGGTTGCTGGTTCGAGCCCCAGCTTGGACAGTCACGGTCGTTGTGTCCTTGGGCAAGACACTTCACCCACTGCCTACTGGTGGTGGTCAGAGGGCCCGGTGACGCCAGTGTCCGGCAGCCTCGCCTCTGTCAGTGCGCCCCAGGGTGGCTGTGGCTACAATGTAGCTTGCCATCACCAGCGTGTGAATGTGTGTGTGAATGGGTGGATGACTGGATATGTAAAGCGCTTTGGGGTCCTTAGGGACTAGTAAAGCGCTATACAAATACAGGCCATTTTAGTATCAGTTTTTGGTTATTATTATTATTATTAGTAGTAGTTTCATCATCGACAACGATAACCACATCCCCAGGAATGAAGTTCCGTCCGATTCTCTGCCACTTATGACGCTCTTAAAGCTGGGGCAGGTACTCCTTAACCCAGCGCTTCCAGAACAGGTCAGACATGTACTGTACTTGCCTCCATCGACGTCGTCCATATACGTCCCCCATCTGAAACACTCTGAAACACTACGTCCCCTTCTGGTGGCATCAATGGTTTGGTCTTAAGCAGCAACAGATGGTTAGGAGTCAAAGTCTCCAAATCATTAGGATCAGTAGAGGCTTTGGTTATTGGTCTACTGTTCACAATAGCCTCTGCCTCACAAAGAACTGTACAAAGGCCTTCTTCGTCCAAATTCTGCACTTTCAAAACAGAATTTAACACCTTCCTGACAGACCTCATGAGACGTTCCCAAACACCGCCATGATGGGAACCAGCAGGAGGATTAAAAAATCCACTTTATGCCTTTTTGCAGCAGTATCTCATGAATCTGTGCCTGATTCCATCCTTCCACTGCCTCTTTCAACTCACGTTCACCACCCACAAAGTTCCCCGAGTACACTTCTTCCAGTGTAACCTCCAGGTCCAGTATTATGTCATACTGTTTCCTTTTCTCCTCATCTGAGAGGACCTCATAGGCTGCCCCCAAGTCTGCAAACTTGTCCTGGGCTTGGGGGTCATCTTGGTTTCTGTCGGGGTGTAGAACTGGACTGCAAAGTTAGCTTTCTGTAGGCCTTCTTGATGTCCCTGATTGATGCACTCTTTTATTCATTTGCATCAACAGCATCAACTAAAATGGCCATTTTAATCTCTGGATCATTTGAAGAGATCTTTCCAAAATCAGGGTTCACTGGCCAGTTAATTTCATGCTGCCAAGGCATTTTTTTAAAATAAACATTTCAAACTATTTACAGAACAATCACAAATAATTTGTACCACACCAAAAATTTATTTCTTACATTTGCAGCTCTTTTCTCCACATCTTATCCATTCTACTCACAACTAATGCAGCTGTCAACTCCATGCGAGGAATGGAAGTTTGTTTCAGTAAAGCCACTCTTGCTTTACCCAACATGAAATGAACCATCCCTGATAAACATCCGTTTAAGGCTCATAGTTTGCTGTTCTACAGCCTTCTTATTATTTGGCATTTTTACCTGATTTCACCTAAAAGGTAAACCAATGGTGTAATGATCATCAACCAACTTAACCGAGTCCATCACTGACTTCATAAACTGCTGATCTTCTCTAGAGAAAGCAAACTGCTCATCCTGAATACATTCTGGAAAATCAGCCTTCATTTGACGTTCCCACAGCTCATCCAATCTTGCCACGGAAATCCTATTGACACTCACATCAAAAATGTCAATCTTACAATCCTCTCTGAGAGGACCATTCACCGTCCAACCCAGCATAGTTTTTACTGCAAAGGGACCTCCATACTGACTTCTAACAACCTCCCATGGCTCTAAGGCTTTGGGTACAATAGTCCTGATCAACAGGTCTATCCCAGAATTTATCTCCAGTATCTTAATATGGCACAAATGTGGCCATCTGTCGAGATCTTCCTGTCGGGGAATATTACATTGATGAACAGGCATGCTTTTCTGTGTAAATAATTCAGGCAAGTCAAAGTGGTGATCTAAATCCAAACCAGTTACTTTCAAATCTGAAACAACATAACTACTGACCATTTTCTCCTGACCCATTGTCCGCAACAGAATGCCAGTTTTTCTTCCTGAAAGATTCAGCCTATTCATGAGCCCTTCAGTACAAAATGAAGCTGAGCTCCCAGGATCTAGAAAAGCATAGGTTATCAGTGACTGATTACCTTTATTGGACTTCACTCTAACTGGTATTATGGACAGAGCACTATTTGCTCACCCGCCCCAGTAACATCACTGCTTTGCACAGCATATGAAGGACCTTGTCTGCTGATTCTCCCTCTCCTTTAGTGTGCACTGAAACACTTTCCCTCTGCTTGGAGTGGATATGTAAGAGTGTGGGGTGTTTCTGATTGCAGACTATACACGAGAGACGTTTCCTGCAGTCCTTGCTTCTGTGCCCAATGCGCAGACCACCAAAACACACACCATTCTCTTTCAAAAAAGTTAATCTTTCACAGTGCAACTTTCTTTCAAACCAAGGACACAAATCCAACATATGCCCTGCTCCACAAAACAAGCAAACCTTAGTCACAACTGAACCACTCTCTCGCCTCAACACTGGCTCAATCTTCCCTTCCACCTTGGCCACTGTAGTAGCAAAACTACTCCTCTTAGCCTTAAGGCAAAGCTGAGACTTAACATTCCTCGCCTCTTTTCTGATGGCTGTTGGAGGATCCTGTATGTCTCCAAACAATGGGTCACTTGCGATCTTCACTTGCCTTTCAACAAACTCAACAACATCGCTAAAAACCACTTTACGTTGAAACCTCTCCTGCAGATCGCACACAACATTCCTCCATTTATCCCTGAGTTTATAAGGCAACTTTTTTATAACTGCTTGCATATTAGCAGAGACATCCAACTCATGCAAGGACTCAACGTCACCCATTGCATTGCAACATTGCCTTAATAAAAACCCATATTCCTGCAAAGCCTTCACATCATCAGATTTAATAGGTGGCCATTTACTGACCCTTTCAATGTTCTTCTGACCATTTCTCTTGGATGGCCTCTGTAATGACTAACTACTACTGACATTTTGGAGATATACATACTATACTATACTTTATACAGTAAGGTCACAGCGGGATACAAATAACATCAGGCTGATCCTGCCACGATTTGTTCCCTCGGTTCAAATCACGGACAAACAGTAACCCACAGCTGTTTATGTTTTTAAACCTATTTTGCACAGAGAGGCATTTTTTGAAAAATGTATTGATAACAATGTTGAACATTATTACACAGGAAAAAAAACAACTACACGTAAAATAATCACATCGTGACAAGGGCAGCCATGTCAGCCTCTGCCTTTATGCGTGCTGACAAGGCAGATGAAACAACTGAGTGATGATTTACTTTTCCTACAACTTCTGTTTCCAACATTAGAGATGCTATCACTTGGATTAACATCATCTATGGCAGCACCTTTACCAACATTCCCGGTGTGCCTAGAAGCACCAGAACCATTTCCAGCATGTAATACATCAGAAGAATCAACACCAGGTGGATTTAACTGTGGCAAATCAAACTCAGACACCTGATTTGTACCCTTTGCATCATGAAGCCATTTCTTTATCTCTTCCATAAACTCAGTAGTATGTGCCCGCACACTTCTGAACCAAGCAGTTTGTTTTTCTTGCTCTTCTTGAGGAAGCAAAGGAAGCAAGGTTTCATGCAGACGAGTTGCCTCATTAAGCAAAACAGACATATTCTCTAACTGAGCCTGAACAGTGGAAACATTATCCTCAGATTGCTTTAATTCTTTAATAACCTTTATGACATTTTTAATTTTATTAATCTTAGTGTGACATTCTGTTTGAACCCTTTCAATCTGATTCTCCAAAGCCTTAGCAGTCGGTTTCGGCGGTCTTTTCTTTCCATCCACATCAACACATTGCACTAATTGGTGTGTCTCCATTTTTCTTCAAAGCATTACAAAATCCAGACGCTGAACTGCACCTATGCCACACAGCTTCATTCCAACACATCAACTTAATGATATTCACGTCAAAAAACCTTGGAAATACACAATTAACAGGAAGAATCCTGATAATCTGCCTATTAAACCTAACTAACTCAACCTAGTCTTCCGTACATACTAGCGGTGGGTATTTATGTACCTCCATACCGTCAGCTGTGAGGAAGACAAACTGTCTTAAACACGAACTGCGGCGGTACTCCCAAGCCAATGGCTTCAGCCGCCTGATGCACAATAACTAGAAAGCAAATCAGCTGCGTGAACAAAGGCACCAGCAAACTATAAAACTCTCACCAATAAAACTCATCTATATATAAATAATCCAATAAAACCTACAAACACTTCTGATGACAAGTTATTGCGGCTCCTCCAACCTACGGCCGCGGCAGGCTAAACATGAGGACACAGATGACGCACAACAATAAACGCATAAAATATACTTTTGTACATTTTCTTCTTTTATTCCACATGCAACTGTCCAATATACAAATCAGCACATGGGATTAACTATTAAACAAATGCACAGACTGCACAAACAAACAACTGCAACTCACAAAGAACTGCACCAATTACTATGCCAAATTACAACATTGGCCTATGGCATAACTTAGTGCATAAGTATACATAAACCATCAAGTTCCAGTCAAAAATGCATCAAAATAATTCAAGCTGCGCTCAAGCTGTCGTCAACAGAAGGTTTTGCCTCATGCTCACCCTACCTTTCTGCTCATCAACATCAGGTGCGGTGAACAGGTGAATGCAACCACATTTATTCCCTAACACACCCATGAGACATGCCCCACACCCGTGCACCAATACAGTGAATCGATTTAAACCAACCCACTCAATCAAAAAAGGAACAACTTATATGGCTCCTACAGTTACTATATACAATACTGGACTTCTATACATTTAACATCAGATTAAAACTTTGGTTGTAAGATTCAGATTCAATTATTTATTAAAAGCTAGACATTTTAAATGAGAATAAGAAAGAAAAGTATGTCTTTGTGCCCCCCTTTCCCTGTTAATGCCCTATTGGCCCCCCTTGCTAAACTTTGCTAGATCCGCCCCTGCACAGTTATCAGCTGTCAGCTACTTAGAAAAGGATCCTGGTGTAGAAAGTAATATTAAATAAATTCTAACAACAGCTTATCAAGCTTAAATGTGCTGCTGTTGTTCAGCCTCTGGTTTCCTCGTTCCAAAAACAAACAAGACAAACGGGAGTCACGACAGAAAAGCCGATCAGCTGACCATTGATCAGTTTCATTATTGAAGCAGGAGAGAGAGGGGGGGAGAGGCAGTCGCTCTATATATTGGTTGTTAAGCTTAACGCTGGAATGCTTTACAAACATTCAGAGATGAACTTACACACTTGCTTTACTTCTCTCTGGGATAACTTTCTCAGAGATGAAATGCCGGGTTTGTAGCGAGGCTCCAAATACTCAACCAGACCGCCGACAGGTCTGGCACGCCACAGCCGCTCTATCACGTATTGCATACTGCTCCGACGTGCTAAGGTTATGAGCTGAGTTACGCCATGTCGCGAGTTTTCTGAGGTGCTTTTGTGATATTTCATGGATCGGATTACATTTATTATTTCTCTCCGATATCCGATCCAGTAATTTAGGTCAGTATCGGACCGATACTGATACGTAATATCGGATCGGTCCATCTCTAGAACATACCAGACAGAAATCACCCAGCTGGGGCTAAAATCAACCTCCTTGCTGTGAGGGGACAGTGCTGACCACTGCACCACTGTGCTCTCTTCAGCTGATCAATACACTGATATCTGCAGCAGTCACAGTAGTATCTACTGCACTCAGGTTCCTCTCCTGCTGAGACCTGATCCATGATGGGAGTTTCTTTTTTCTCTGATCTAAAACTCTGATGGTCCACAGTAACAGTGGAACCCCCACATCCACAAGTTTGGATCATCTGACTTGGAAACTTAGGGTCAAAGGTCAGAGCTGCACATAGATAACAGGTTATTACTGTGTAAGCATGAAATAATTCATGTGTGATTACAGTGTCTGTTAAACACAAACTACTCTGCAGCAACAATGACGTACAATTCAAAGTGTGTGACAAATTGTGTCCAGCTGTGTGTGCACTGAAACAAAAGCATGTTTAGAAGCAGAAGATTTTATACTCCTGACTCCTCCTCTCTGCTTCCTCGTCCTTCAGCTCCTCCTCCCTCTGAGCTCAGACTCTTCTGCCATCTAGTGGTCTTCTGTCCGTACTGCATCTCCACCGGTCTGCTGCTGTCCATCTGCCGGAGCAGGAAGAACAAACCAGCCGTCTCCATGGAGATGACCCAGCGTGATGGAGGAGGTCAGGGATTGGACAGAGAGTATGATGATGTCACCACTGACCATGCCTTCTGAGCTGCGGAGCCTGTTAGTGTTTAAGCTGCAGATGATGATTTTAACTGCTGGTAAAGACTTCACTGGTCTTTAACTTCTTCTTCAAACTCTTCCACTGGACTGCTCCACATCAGCTCACAGTTTTTCATATTTGTTGTAAACTGACTTCTCCTCCCACTGTCCCACAGCCAGGAGAGTTTATGATGGAGCAGCTGCTGCAGCCACATTTATGGAGGGTCGGGAGTGCCAACATGAATTAAAGAAATACACCAATATTTTTTTTATTTAAATGTTTCATTAATTTCATTAAAATGTATCAATTATTTATTTCCAATTTTCATTAATGGCAAATTTGAATAATTACAGATTTAATTATCTAACGCTCTGGGTTTGTTCAAAATAACTACCCTTTCAGCTTTTTCGTGGCCAAAAGTGGCCACCACCAGATTAGGTCTGTAATTTTTATTATTATAAAAATATTTTTTGGCCATTTTTTCTGCATAAAGCTTTTAACTAACTTCAGTTCTTTTCATAAATATAAAATAGTTATTATTTTTTAAAATTTTAACCCTTTACACACGAGTTTGTTTGTCCACTGCACTAGCTGGAAGACAACCTCAAATCTCACAATTTTATATAATTGCATTGCTACTTAAGTTTCTTATATTATTAATAGTAGAGTCTGGGGCATGTAATTGATTCACATCAACATTGATTATAATGCATTGCTATTTTTGTGCAGGGAGAGCTAAAAACTCCCTCTCAGCTTGTTTGTGGCCAAAAATGGCCACCCCTTGTGTACGTTTACAAAATGCTATAAAATTAATTTATATTTTTAAAAGAATTCCACTTTCATTGACTTAATTTTTTTAATTGGTCTCAGTGCTATTCATGAAAATCAAAATGTCATTCAAATTCAGAGTTTTAATCCTTTAAATACCAATTAGATCACATAATCCTAGGAACTCATAAATGGCAAAAATCATGAAACCCCAATTTTTTTTTCTCCAAGTAATACATGTCGTCTGATTTACTTTCTAACCATGATTGTATGGAGGACCACAAGAGCCACGTGCATCGAAATAAAGAATTCTGTGCTTAAATAATGAATTGTATAATAAAATCTGCATTTGTAAATTCATCTTTGAATTCCAATTTAATAAACTGATTTTTAACATGCTTTTTAAATCTTCATTTCAAAAAACATTTTCGAATTCCACTTTAATAAACTGCATTTCAAAAACCTTTTTCAAATTCCACTTTAATAAACTTCATTTCAAAAACCGTTTTCGAATTGCACTTTAACCCTTTAAAGCCGGTCGGAGCTGGCACGCTCCATTTTGCGTAACTATTTTTAAATCCCGGTAGCACTGCAACCACGTAAGCTAGCGCAATAATTTTTTTTGCATATGAAACCGGAGGAGTTGTACTTACATCTTATGCAATCAGCTTGTCCTAGGTCACAGTTTCCTTCCACATATAGCTTTGCAAAAACTGCATAAAAAGCACTTGCAGCAACAAAAACATAATATTCCAGAAACACGCTTTGCCGATCCGATCAGCTGTTCATAACACTTCCTACGTCCATCAGCGTGAACTATCGTATGTCCGCCATGACCTGCACGAAACCGGAAGTGACGTCATTTTGCGGAAATGTAGTTTTTTTCTACTATCGGGGTCTTATGAGTCTATACTGGTGTTTTTAAAAGTTATGTTTCAATTTATCACTTTCTGTGCCGTTATTGGGATGCTTAGGACTCATATTGCACTGCTGGAAATAGTTTATTTTGATGCACATGCTGTTATTTTGCAAATTTGCATTATAATATTTATTTTCCTTTTTCCTGCAGTAAATAAAAATTGGTGTATTTCAAAAATAAAACTATGAAGACACTTAAAATAAATTTTCTGTGGTGGGAAACTAGTTTGCGCAACTTTTTTGTATTTACAGTTTTGAGGGATAAGCCTCTTAAATTTCTCTAACTAGAAATATATGTTAAAAAAACAAAAATGATTTTCAATTTTTGTGTAGTTTATTGCACTTTTTTGCAATTTATCTAAGTACTATGCACTTAATGCATACATATTATTAAAATATAGGCTATAATGGATGTATTGATGTATATCAACTTGAAATGCTCCCAAAAATGGCACTACAACATGTAAAAATATAATATAAGCTCTGGCGGACTTGGTTCTATGGTAGGTCTTAAAGGGTTAATAAACTTCATTTCAAAAACCTTTTTTTAATTGCACTTTAATAAACTTCATTTCAAAATCCTTTTTCAAATTGCACTTTAATAAACTGCATTTCAAAATCCATTTCCCTTTCCTGTTCGCTCAGGGATTAACATATGGATCCTGCTGCTATCCGGTTGTTCAGTGATGACGCGACGAATCCTACTTCCGGGCCTAAAGTAGTCTGCGTTTAATATGGGTTTTGTGTTGTTAACATGTTTAATGCTTTGTATTTTCTTCTATTTAATCTCAAAAAGCTCCTAAAAACAGTCAGTGATCACCGTTGACCTCCCTCGGCTTTTATTACCGCTAATCATTTATTTAAGCTCAGTGTTTAAAACCTTAAGATGTAACTACAGCACAGCCCATGCAGCAGTATATGAATAACTAACCTCGTATTGTGGATGGATTATCTCAGTTGTTCTCCTGGCTGAAGTTTGGTCCTTTTACAGCATCCTGCCATGCGATTACATTCGTTCCTGACCACCGAGAACACTCACGTTAACTTTTATCGAGTGGAAAAAAAGTTAGCTTGTTTATATTATGCTAACATAGCTGTGTCGCTAGCGGTCACGTAGCACATCATTATATACCAGCTAGCCAAACTTCAGTAACCCTACAAACGTCACTGCTGTTTAGTTTTCTGTCTTCATTTATGTTGGAAGTGATAGCAGATTAATTTGTTTCCAAAACCCCACAGTCAGGACATGCTATATTGTATTTAGATAAAAGCTAGCGAGCTAACTTCCTGCTAACTTCTAACTTTGTTAAATGTCATAAATTCTGTTTTCATGGATGCCTGGATGTTAAACTCAATTGTTACACCTGGTAGAGCAGAACGCTGATCATTTTATTAAAGATGAAAGACTTTAGACAGTGTTTTAACTCTCAGTAATGCCGCAGTGATCATTTGATATATGGACCTGCAGCAGAGTTTAGGCCCAGACACGGCTAGTGACGTCAGACTGAACAACCGGATTCAAATTAGCTACACCGTGGGATGTAGGGAGCTCTCTGATTGGTTGGTCAGACACAGGCTGTCTGCCAGCCTGGATTTTTCATGCTCATAGCTTAGCCCTGCTGTGGGTGCTTGTACAATAGTGATGGGATTTCCGGCTCTTTTTAGAGAACCGGCTCCTTCGGCTCGGCTCACTAAAAAGAGCCGGCTCTTTCGGCTCCGAAACGGCTCTTCAGGTTGTTTTGTTGCTTGAATTAATTTATTATTACAATAATATAAAATTATGCACAAAAGGAATTACTATTGTAAAAAAAAGTGGTTTTATCTATATATGTTTATATATAAATATATACAGTGGCCCCTAGAGACACATACAAACTCCAAAAAGCACGCACAAACTCTAAAACACATTTCTAGCGTTAACTGAACTTCCAAAACAGAGCTACCTAGATCACTTAAATTACACAATTGAAAGCATATGTGTAGTGTTTGTGTATTTATACACAAGCACTGATATATATTTAAATAATTTAAAAAAGTTAATTTACCTCTTACTACCACACACCGGTCGTTGGTACTTGCTGGCTTGTGTAGCCTCTAGGTAACAAAAGCTCAACACTGCGCCTAGCATTCTGGAGCACTTCTGTTGTCTTTTGTACATGTTTTGGAATTTTTATGTGATTCTGAGGCTACGTCCACACGTACACGGGTATTTTTAAAAAAACAGAGATTTTCCATTTTCGTTTTAAAAAATAATCCCGTCCACATGTAAATGCAGAAATGAAGTAAAACGCTGCCAGTAGCATGCCAAAGCAACAGGTGTCGATATATTCCTAAATGTGTAGCAATGTTGGCCAATCAGAAGTCTAGAAGCCTCGGTGGGAAATAGTAAACAAAGATGGGGCGTAGAAGCAGAACCGAGTTGTATGTGTGGAGGGACAGTAACTGTGTGTGTATATGTAAGCATTTAAACACTGCAGAGAGTAAAATTAACAGTAACGGTATTGTAGAAATGCATTTCACCGAAACAAAAGTGGCGCACAGCGTGACGTCAACAAAGGTGCACATCTTTGACGCTGCGTTTTCTCCATTTTCCTCATCCACCCGTAAATGCAAAAATGGAGTTTTCGAAAATAGACATTTTTAGAAATCTCCGTTTTCAAAAATACCCGGGTATGTGTGGATGTAGCCTGAGTTTTTATGTGTTTTGGAGTTTTTACGTGCTTCTGAGTTTTTACGTGTTTTGGAGTATGTACGTGCTGCTTTGTCTCTAGGGGCCACCGTAAATATACTTTTATTTTGTCACTCCACATAAAATGTAATAAATAAATCATATAATACAAAAACCAACTAGTCACTGTTCAACTTTTAACTATTTAAAATTTCAGCTTTTCCTTTTAAAGAAATTTAAAATGAAACAACACAAAACACTGCAAACCACAGCACAATTAAATATAAATTAAGATATGAAAAAGAAGATGCATATTCTCTGTCATTTGGGTCTGCATGAATAAACTTTCTGAATCCTTTATCATCTGCAACTGAAAATAGTTGTGGATGATTACTATACCTTTTTAATGTGACGTTGTTGTCCCTGGCTCTCTTTCTCTCCCTCCCGTTCCTCTGCTACTGCGACTGTAACTACTGCACAAGGCACAAGGCTCGCGTGCGGAGTGAAGCGAAAAAAAAAGTGAGAGAGAGAGAGAGGGTGAGAGAAAGAAAGAAAAAAAACCCACGGCTCGCGATAAGGAGCCGGCTCGCGATAAGGAGCCGGCTCGCGTGGTTCACTTCAAAGATCCGGCTCCAAGAGCCATTTCGTTCGCGAACGACCCATCACTATTGTACAAAGGCCGTTCAGCCTCGGGATTTACACTTGGCTCGACACAGATATGTGAAGAATGAAGGGACCCTGCAGCGAAACGGAGAGCCCAACCTCTGACTGAGTGCCTGTTTATGCAGTCTGACCACCTGTGAAGGTAACATGCTAACATGGCTAACGCTAGCATCACTGCACGTAGCCCCGTTATTTTAAGGTCATCTTAGCTTATGAAAATTTTACGTCGCAGCTGTACGAGCTAGCTACGTGTTTTGTAAGCTGCTGTGCTCTTCACAAATAAAGCTGGAAGCAGCTCAGACTGTTAGAACCAGCACTGAGGCCTGTTACATTTATACAGTGTTAGAGCAATGGCTGCAACCTACAGCCTTTAAACTAGCGATTAAAATGCTGACAGTAAACTCGTCAGTCCAGATGTTACCACATTACTCTATGGTACTTAAGAGTTAAAACAACTGAGACAGGCTGATTAAAATAACAGCTGTCAGTTCTCTCATTCCTTATATCAAGACTGGAGATCACACTACTGATTTCAGTTCATTTAATATGTGAGAGCACAGATTCATTCTCAACTGGACATAAATGATGATCAAAGGTTGTATATATGATGAATTCATCAAGTCCCAGCCTCTAACACAGTGCGCTGAATCTTAGCTTTGAATGTCCAGTATATTCTAATCAGTGCAATGTAAGCATTCACTGAACCTACAGTATCTACACCTGTGTGGCAAATGTGTGGTAAAGACACAGATAATGAAATTTAATTATTAAAACAATATACATCATGAGAAACGAAAGCTGAAATTGATTCAGTTTAGTACTTTTCTCTGTATGCTCTGTGATTATAAAGGCCTTAAATTCTGTGATATATACTGTAAATGATGTTCACAGAGGTCCTAAAGTACTTAAATCACTGCTGATAATCTGGTTGTTTATATTTTCACATGTTTTTGTGTCTGTAGGGCTGTTTGATAACGATTTGGACTCCTCTGGGAGATGAGGACACACCCACATCTGTTCCATACTGCAGCCATTGATGGTGTTACAGCTCTGAGTCAGCTTTGGGCCATCAGACGCACACACTGGAAAACCAGCACCTGGACTTCATGCAGGAGAGACGGCCTGAGTGATGATCGACTCTGCATCCTCTACTTTACCTCCTAATCTCTTTCTCCTTTAACACACAATTAAAATCCCTCCAAAAGAGTGTAAACTTACTGAGGAAGTCTGTAACTTGTACACATTTGTACTTTTACTTGTATTCTGAGTTATATTTAAGAAGAGTAAAGTTATTCACATAAAGTTTTTATTTTTCTGTATTTATTCTTTTGTATCACGTACCACAGTCATACTGAACTTTACAGACCTGGTGAATTGGAGAAAAAAAAATCACATATATATATATATTTATATATATATACACACATATATGAATGAATCATTCAGCTTCAGCAGTATTTCTATTCATCTTATGGATTCCAGTTTTGTAGCGAGGCTCCAAATGCTCAACCAGACCGCTGACAGGTCTCACACGCCGCAGCCGCTCTATCACGTGACGCTCCGACGTGTTAAGGTTATGAGCTGAATTTCACTGTGTCGCAGGTTTTGTGAGTGTCTTTCATGATATTTCATGGATCGGATTACATCTTTTATTTCTCACCGATATCCGATCCAGTAATTTAGGTCAGTATCGGACCGATACCGATACGTAATATCGGATCGGTCCATCTCTAATAAGTAA
The DNA here is from genome assembly GCF_036321145.2 of Pelmatolapia mariae. Taxonomy (NCBI): domain Eukaryota; kingdom Metazoa; phylum Chordata; class Actinopteri; order Cichliformes; family Cichlidae; genus Pelmatolapia; species Pelmatolapia mariae. The sequence goes on from NC_086229.1 coordinate 29,084,086, forward strand.
CTATAGCTAATAACTTTTCAAAGTAACTTGGTCAACATAATAGGGGCTGCTGAGGTGTTGGTCTGTGAGTATGTCAGTGAGTCCTGTCTGAGAATACTTGTAACTTTCTGTCTTTACTCTAAATGTTCTTTTCCTGTTAGCAGGTGTCTTGGTTGGGTTTACAGTAAAATCACAGTACTGAAGTAAAGTCACTGCTGCAATCGATCAAGGTCTGAAAAAAAAACTGGTAAACTTATGTCTTAGAACTTCCTGCTTATTGGTAACACGTCAATAACATATTCATGTTTGTACTTATTGTAGGGTCTTTACCTTACAATATAAAGCACCTTGGGGTGACTGGTGTTGGGATTTGGTGCTACATGAATAAAACTGAACCTGAGATGTCTAATCTTCTTCTAGACAGCATGAAGACTTCATCTGTACCTCTGCTCATTGGTGATTCAGCCATTCATTAACTCATTCTTCAACAAACAATCAAGGGAGAAACAGATTTACAGAAGCGATGACATAACAACTCTCATCAGCCGTCTAAGTCAAAATGACTTTCAAATACAAACAGCAGGACTGGACTCTATCCCAGCCATCAGGGCCGGATTCCCTGGACAGGTCGCGAGAGAGACAAACAACCATTAAGGACTATGGAGAATTTAGAGTAGCTATACCCTCACATTCATATGTCTGGACTGTGGTAAGAAACATATACAGACACATAATCAAACAGTGGTATCACGTTGCTTGATTATAATATTACTCTCTAATTTGTCTCTTCTATGCTGATAAATATAGGATTGACTATTGGGACCGATCTGGATTTGAAAGGGTCAGATTATCAAGAGATAATCAGCAAACTAGTGCAGCAATGGAAGAAATCACTCCTACATATTTACTACATATTGACTACACTACACACTAACTACAAAAGATTTGCGCTAAACGTCTCAAATCTCTCACATCTCAAAACACCGCCGTCACTCCTAAAACTTCCCCCCGTTTCTTAACAACTAGATGCCACGTTCCCATATCATTTTTTGATTGGTCGACATGGTACTTTTTTCGACCAATAGGAAAGGGTGGGTTTTTTTTGGTTTTGGTTTTGCTCACAGGCTTTCCAGCGTTTTCCTTATAAAACGCCGTTTTTACCGTTTCTTCCCGCAGTAAAAATAAACAACGACAGTATTCAGGAAGAAAACCAAACATTGCAGATATTTTTATCATAACTGGTTTTACGTGGCCTATCAACACAATTTAAAAACTGGTATAAAGTCCACACTTTTTCCCTCAATCGTTCGTCTGTCCTGCTCACATCTCCAATGGTTGTACACGTTGTCATTAACGTGGCTTCACTCCACATCAGCCACGGTGCTTTGCTAGCTAAACACCGGTGTCTGCGCATAAGGACGCTGTCATAGCCTGTCAACGACGTTGATTTGCTGCGTATATACGAATGTGAATCGCATTATTGGCTGGACTGTGGGATAAGGTGGCATCGTTCTAATCCTATACGGGAGCAGCCAGTCACTTACTGACTAACACTGCAAAACAGAATTGTTGAAGTTTTAATTTTAATTTCAATTCAGGTTATTTTTTTTATTTTTTTTATTTTTTTGTGCGCAACGCAGATTTTCTGTGCGCAGAGACCGTGCCAGCAGTGCGCAATTGCGCACGTGCGCAGCTTAGAGAGAACATTGGTCAGAGGGCCTGGTGGCGCCAGTGTCTGGCAGCCTCGCCTCTGTCAGTGCGCCCCAGGGCAGCTGTGGCTACAATGTAGCATCACCAGTGTGTGAATGACTGAATGTAGTGTAAAGCGCTATACAAATGCAGGACATTTACCATTTATTTAGCTGTTGTATTGTTTCTTTATTTCCTGTACAGGCCAACGCAATCTATTTGTCGTTTCAGGTTGTAGTATTACACAACATTTTCAGATCTAATAGAAATAAAATGAGCATTTCGTAATTCATTCAATTTATTGTCTTTATTTATAACTGGCATTATTGTTTCATTCTATTATAGAATCTCACAAGAAAGAGGCAAAATTGTAAAAATCCATCATGCTTTATTAGCTGCTTCGGTAAAAAACAAATCAACAATGCAAAAAAACCAAAAAAAAAAACATTTCAAAACAACATAGTGGAAAACAGTTATTCATCACTTGATTGCTTCAATACAACCCTTGGGCACATATATGCGGGACTTTTTGTGGCTGTTTTGATATCGCTCTCTCTCATAACCGATCAAATCTGGCTGTGGTAGCAGCTTTAAACTCTGTATGACCCAGGTTGATAGAGGTGCCCAGTCTGGATCACATTCAGCATTTTGTAGGCTGGTTTTCCTACAAAACACAAGAAACATTAGCTCGCAAAGCCACAGTGAACAAAGCAGCATAGCGCAACGAATTCAATTCAAATCAATGTAAGACTTATTTGTAACCTACATCAACAATTATGTTATGATAAATTACGTAAAAACGACAACAGAAGACTGATCTTTGTGGAAATCCTTGGAGCAGACTAACATGTGAGCTGGAGTGTTCTGGAACGTTATATTTGGTCTTCCAATGGCTGCAATCCAGGCCATCCGTCGGGTATTTGTTACTTCGGAAACATGGCTTCAACAATTTCTCTTCCACTACGTAATCCGATAAAAAACGATCTCTTTACCCTGCTTTAAACTCTTACTGGTGTGTGTGTGTGTGTGTGTGTGTGTGTGTGTGTGTGTGTGTGTGTGTGTGTGTGTGTTTCAGCTCAGAGCTGGTGTGTTTTCAGGGTGTGGTGTCTGAAAGGATCAGTGTGAACAATAGGACTGCCCTCTCTGGACACACACACTCAGGTACAAACACACAGGTGGTTTGTGTATCAGGCTTTTTCTGCTGTCAGGTTTTAACATGAGGGTCTATGGGGGCTGACTCACTGCTGCCTCTGCTGGACACTAGAGGAACTGCAGGCATCAGTGCTTCAGGTGTGAGTCTCTGGTCTGACTGTTAGCTAAATGTGTGTTTGCAGGTGTGCATCTCACTCTTTGTGACCAAGTTGGGAGGAGTCTGCAGGCGTACCTGGACTTAAGCCACACCCCCTACCCACCTGGCCTGTTGCCGGGTAACACTCTGCTGTTGTCTGGTTTCCAGAGGAGGCTGTCCAGGTGAGACACACATAGACAGTCTTATAAATGTTTGGACTCTTTATTTGGACTCATTTCCAACCAATGTAACCCAACAATAAAATTATGAATTATCTTGCATAAATAGGCTGCTGATTTTCTTTACTCATTTCAGATGTTACAAGCAAAATAGTTGTTTGATCCTCTGGGAATGTACCCAGATTTATTTATTTATTTAGACAGAGATCTTGAACCCCCCACTGTTCAATACAAAGTTATGCCGATGGTTACGTACCTGTGTGGTTTACCTGTGTGTGTGTTTCAGGACAGGAAGTGTGTACTGCACGTACTTACCTGTCAGCTCGATAACTGTGGTCTCCCTGGGAGACACCAGGTAAGTTTACAGGGCAGGTAAATTCTAGTTCACGTGTTTGTTGTGCTGTTGTTTATTTGTTTGTTTTGTTTCTATCAGCTCGGCCCAGCCTCCTCCTCCTGCTCCCATCATGCACCTGGGTGAGTGGGCTCTGAGCAGCAAGCAGAGGTGCACTGTGGGACAGGTCAAAGGTCACGTGGTGTGTTTCCTGTTCCTGCAACTGCAGTGGAGCTGCTTGCTGTGTGGCAGCGTGTACACACAGGTACTGCATAAAATACACACAGTGTGTACAGGATGTGTTTAGTTGTAGTTTCTCGGGTGCAGTGAAAGTACTCAGAGTGCTTCATGTGTTGTTAGCGTGTTGGTGGTGTGTTAGTGTTAGTGCACGTAAGTAAAGTGTAGTTTTGGAGTAAACTGCTCACAATTTCAGGTGTGTGTGTTTACCTGTTGCTCTCTCTCTCTCAGGGCTGCAGCAGCTCTCAGTGTCACTCGACCTCGTCAGTGTTTCAGTCCAAAGCAAAGTAAGAGCAGCTTCCTGTTGAGCTCACCTGCTGATACATGTTAGTCACCTGGATCAGTCAGGTGACGGTCACATGATCAAACCATGTCGCTCTGCTCTTCAATCAGGCTGGTGATTGATGACGGGACAGGTGAGGCTCACGTCTGGTTCTCAGCGGCTCTGGTTCGTGCTCTGCTGGGATTGGCTGATGCTCAGTGGGAGGGGCTTCAGAGAGCACTCAGGGTCAGAGGTCACATCAGAATCTTCCCTCGTGGGCAGAGCCAGGTCAGTACCACCTGTCAGGTGTATATATTTACCTGTCACAGGTGAATCACGTGCTCATCATCGTCTTTAAACTTTATTTTGTCTTTAAAATTTAAGATCGGGTCATGTTTTTATTTCTAAGGCTTTAACTGTGAAAGGGCACATCCTGTTTGCATCCTGGTAACAGCTCCGTCTGCTCACACTTTACTGCTGAACTGGTTTGGGGGCGTGGCCACTTCCACCTTTAAAAGTCTGTAGGTGTGACGGACCCACGCTGGGCTCACGTGAACAGGGGGGAGGGGCCTTACAGCCGTGTGTTTCAGTGAGACTCAGGTCGTGCCACTGACTCCACCCACTCGACCTGAAGAAGCAGCAGGTGGTGTAGCTCTGAGGGTAATCAGGGCTGACCAGCTCCATGTTCACTGCAACGCCACACCTCCCACACAGAGGGTGGAGACCACAGGGGAGGGGCAGGACAGCGAGAGGCATTTAGGACTCGGGTCACACCAGGAGAACCCACAGGGACCCTCCACCCACAGGTGGAGCTGTGTTAACTGAATATTAATTTTTGTCCTTTACTGCAGAAAATAATTATAATCATAAGAAAGTGAGATTAGTATCAAACAGTAACAGTTTATAAAAACACAAACGTGGAGTCTAAACTGAGACGTCCTGTTTAAAATAACAAGAACACGTTTTAACTCCATAAACTGTGACACGAGACTCTTTATGATTAATGAGCACTTATTTCCATTTATGTTTTAACTCATTCATGTTATTTGTTATTTACTTTGCAAAGATCAGTTTGTAGACTCAAGTTCAAACTGAGGGTTTTCTTCATATTTACAGTCGGTGTAAAAACGTCAGAAGGTTTGAGTGAAAAGAGAGAAACAGACGTTTGTGAGGATTCACATTGTGGATATCTGAGGTTATCAGAGTGTCAGGAAGTGAAACCTGAAGAAAGTCAAAGAGCCGCCCAGTACAGAACAAGCCTGTCAGAGCAAAGACCTCAAAGACTCTATAGGCTGCACAGGGACACACTGTGAGCTCACAGAGCTCCACGTCTGCAGAGCAGACACCTTCAGCCACACTGCTGAGGACGACCGGGACAAAGACCCTGCAGACTGAAACGTCCTGTGGTCAGAGGAGGTGAAACGAGAAGAAGATGCAGCTACAACCCAAAGAACAGCGTCCACACAGTGAAGCACGGTGGAGACACTGTGGGGGGACACCACAGAGAGAAACAGGCGTCCTGCAGGACGTTTCCACAGAGCCGAGCCGTGAGTCTGCAGTCACATAACCTCTGTCTCTGTCTCAGGTGTGTGACGGGGACGCTGACGACTTCCTCCTCCACTTCCTGTTGTGTCTGTGCAGCAGTGATGTCATGATTCGGCCGCTCAGCCTCACCTGCAGGAAACGCACCAACCAGAGACCAGAAGGTAACCGCACCCTCACCACCCTGACCCAACCTGACTGCAACCTTCAGAGTCGTGTGTCTGTGTGTGTGTGTTTCAGAGGTGAGGAGGTTCACTCGAGGAGACAGAGAGTTCCTGACCAGACTGGCTCCTCCCCTTCAGCTCACCTGTCTGCACCTCCACCCTGACTGAGCTCCACCTGCTTCGTTCTGATTTGATCTGTTTTACGTGTTCGTACAAATAAAACTTTATTGTTCCTCCTCCTGTCACACGGTATCTCACCTTCACTGACCCTAACGCTGGTGATCAGGGTCAGAGGTCACATGAAGCTCTCTGGGTTTAACCTCACGTGAAAGGGGCGGAGCTGTCATAATCATAAAGGGGCGTATAACAGGTAATGTGACCCTCCTACAGGAAGTGTATGTGTGAGTGGCGTCCACATCAGAGACGTTCTCAGATGGTGATTCATAAAACCTGAACCAGTAAAATCTGACAGTAGAAGGATGATGAGTAAAACTGGTTAATCTGGTGTTTGTGGCACAGAGCGGGACAATAAAGGTTTGACCTCCACTGTGTGACAACTGTACCTGAACAGGTGTGCTGTGTGACACGTGTACCTGAACAGGTGTGCTGTGTGACACGTGTGTCTCTGGGTCAGGTGTAACTCCCACAGCCGGCCTGTAGTTCAGATTCTCTCTGTGTTTGTGAAGTAAAACTAAACACTGTGAACGTGTTTCAGTTTCTTTACAGACGTCAGACGGTGAAAGCTTCAGCCTGACCAGGAAAGAATCAGTCTGCTTTAAGTCACACTTACTTTAAAATTCATTTCTCCTCACCTTCATGTGTTTTGTATTATTTGATCTTATACTGAAAGAGTTCATCCATCGACACATTTTAATCCTGCAACATTTCACCGTGTTAGTTTGTCATAAATTGGACTATTTTAGGTTAAATGATTTCGGTTCATCTTTCCAATAAAGCTGGCAGCTCTGAAACAACTGTTCTCTCTGAGGGTGTTTAGCATGTAAATAAAAGTGAAATCATTAAATGTAAGTTGTGTGAACAGAGCCGTCCAGTGGAGCTCCTCAGGGCTCTGTGCTTTCACCACTTTGTTTTCTATGCTAATGAGTGTCAGAGCACGTCAGCATTAGTCCTTCAACATGGTCACAGCCACTGATGAATGTGTTCAAATGTGGGTTTTTTAATCCAGGTTTACATCACACTTAAACAGCCTCCATGAAACAGGCCTCTGCACTCATTCATCCTTCATCCTGGAGATCACTCATCTAAACCAACTAACATGAAGAATGTGATGTTTTCAAAGCTAACAAAGTGAATCACTCGTAACAAAATGTGAGTGTCAAGTTTGGATCTGTACACACCACTCAAATAACTCACATGTGCTTTGTGAACTGTATAGCTCTTACATTAATGTCCTTCGATGTATTGCAGCCTTTTCACTTTTACTTCAGCTCAGCTCTCCTAGCAGCAATGCAATGCTGATTTAAATATTTTTCCTTCTGAAAGTGAAAGTCCTACAAATCCATATGCAGATCAGCTGCAAAAATACTCCTGTCCACAGCTTTCAGTCTCAAGGTTTCAGTTGCTGCAAATGTCAGTAAATCTGACTCTAAAGCTTCCAAAGAAAAATCATTTTAAAAAATCAGCTTCCAACAAAATCGTAACTGAAACATGCGCTTGTACTTAGAACTGTGCCTTGCACACATGCTGCTTGAACACATAGAGAAAAATCTGATATTTGAAATTACATGGTGGTGGATAAAAAGTGACAGTTTTTTATCCACCACCATGTAATTTCAAATACCAGTATCTGTATTACAGGCTAGTAGTGAGCTTTAGGGCTGGGTATTGTCACTGATTTCTAGAATCGATTTGATCTGATTCACAAGGTCCTGAATTGATTTGATCCATGATTTGATTCGATTCAATTTAATTTTAATTGGGGAAATTTTGCCTCAGTCAGAAATATTATAATTCTGATCACGTATCAGTACATTTCCATATTTTTACATCTATAAAAAGAAAGCTGGCACTTGCGAGACATTATCAAAAGTGTGAGCATCACAGCAGATGCCTTTGTGTGAAAGTAACTGAGGATAAAACAGAAAAACATGAAGGAGATTTTCCTGGCCTGGGATTTTATGGCAGATGGTCTTAGAATATTCTGCAGGAGATCAAAAACGAAAGAAAACCATGAATCAACATGTGAACATTAGCTGATGCTGCTGAAGTGAATCAGAGCAAAGTTACAGAGGTTTGATTAGAGACACAGATAAGAGTTTTGTAATTTTGCATCATTTTACATTTCTTCTCTGTTAAACAGCAGAAATGAGGCTTTCTTGTTGGAGGTCATTTTCGGAGGGGGGGGGGGCATAATAATAATAAGTAGGTCAAAGGTCAAAACAAGAGTACAGTTAAGTTAAAATTAATAGGTCAAAGGTCAGGTTAAACAGGATCAGCAAAACTTAAACAAGGATGAAGAAATAATACATTAAACAAGGAAATAAATTAAAAGTTTGAGTTAATGAGAAATTAAACGATTAAATCAGGTTAAGAGTTAAATTTTAACCCTTTGTTAGTTAAACCAGATGAAATAAGCAGAATAAACGATTGGAGGAAAAAGCAAAGATGTTGTAATCAAAGCTCTTTTAAAATAGTTTGTATGGCATTAAAAAAACACATGTTTCAGTAAATTGTATGTTGAGCTAAAACCACTGTAGACACTGGTAGAGACCTCAAATCATTGTTACTGAAGGAGGAGGAATTCCACCTCAAAACAATAAAAACCAGTAAAGTGTTCTTTAACAGTGTGCGTGTGTGTGTGTGTGTGTGTGTGTGTGCAGCTGTTCTTTGTGTTGTTGCTGGATGGTTGCCTCAGGGGGAAAGTTGTGTGTGTGTTGAACATGCAGACTAACAGAGACTGCAGCTGTCAGCAGCCACACACACTTTATATTCTTCAAATCAAATCACAGTGAAACATGTTCACTGACAGCTCAGCTTCAGCATCTTCTTCATGCTGTGACTGCAGCCGTTCAACTCTGTTTCTCTTTAACCCAAATCATCACAACATGGAAATATAATCATCAAAATGATGTGACTGAAAGGATGCAGCAGTCTGTGCTCCACCTTTCTCCTCCACACCTGCAGGTGGAGAACATGGATGCATGAATCTCTACAGAGTTCTTTGAATATTATCCGTCTTATCAGTTTTCAGTGAACAAAAATCCTCACAGAGCCAAAATAAGCAGTTTGTATCCAACATAACTCAGCTGGACTCTGATGCTCCGTATAACAGCCACACATGAGTCTGGATTCACTCAAAGCATTGAACAAACTTTATTGTAAATGAAGCTTTTGGACATTTATTCTCTGATATTTGCTCTTCAGCTCGAGTCTCCATCAGTGGGAACATTTCCTGATTCAACTTTTCTTCTGTTCAAATCAAACTCCATGAGAATCAAAGTGTGAATCAGAGTCCTGATGATCAGATTCTATAGAAACATGGAGACTGTAGAGGATTTACACTCAATATGTTCATTTGGTCCCTTAAAGAAAAATCAATCATTCATCAAATAAAATCAGTCGTTGATCGACTCAGTTTGATTGACAGGACAGATGATCAGAGGTGCAGAGTTTTTACCACCATCATTCATATAGGGACTGAAGTATGGGTGGAGTTTGTGAGTGAAGGAGCAGCCAGTAAAGGAGTAGATCAGAGCTGCAGCACCTACATCATAAAAGGAGACCAGACCCTCCTCATAATCCACAAACACCCCCACCTTCTCAGGACCAGGATGAAGACAGAGGGGGACTGAAGGGTCATCAAGAGCTTTGTACTCATTTCTATTTCTCAGCATCACAGTCCAGAAACCATCCTCAGGACTCAGTGTGATTTGTCCCTTCCTGTTGATCGACTCTGTGGCCACTCCTAAATCCCACTCAGTCTTTCCTTTAACCTGAACCTCAAAGTAAAATCTGCCTGAAGAGAAACTCTGCTCTCCTAAAACACAAACACAGTAAGAAAATCTCTCTGGGTTGTCTGGAAGTTTCTTCTTCACATCACCACAGTACACTTGTTTTCCATCATCAGACAGGATGAGCCAGGGATTTGCTGTATCAGGATCCAGAGTCACATCCACCTCATACTGCTGCACCCTCTGCAGCTCAGCCTCAAACAGCTTCTTCTTTATGGGTTTCCAGACTGTCTCCTCCAGCTGAGCCACAGCTCTCCCCACAGTCCCCTCATATGATGGTGGATGAACTCTGACCTCTGTCCAGTCCTTGGTGGGTGGAGCAGCTTTCAGGGAGGAGAAGCTTTGGAGGAGGTGGAGGTGGTCTTCAGAGCGTGAGAGCTGCTCCACCTCAGAGCTTCTCTCCATCAGCTCAGAGATTTCCTGTTCCAGATCTTTGATGAGACCTTCAGCCTGTTTCTCTGTAGTTTCCTGTTTGTCTTCGATCTCCTTCATGAGCTCCTTCAGGCGTCTCTCAACAGACTCCATCAGAGCAGTGAAGACCTGAACACCTTCTGCTTTCTTTCTGTCTGCAGCATCTTTACTCATCTTCACCGACTCTGTGATCTCCTGAATCTTCAGTCGTCTCTTCTGGATCATCTGCTGAATCTCAGCCTCTGTCTTCTCCAGCTCTGCCTTCTTTCCTTCATATTCTTCTCTCAGAGGAACAAACTCGTGGTTCTTGTGCTCTAAAACAGAGCAGAGCACGCAGACACATGTCTGGTCGGTCTTACAGAACAGCTCCAGAAGTTTATCGTGCTTCGTGCACATCCTGCCTTCCAGGTTCTCCACAGCATCAATCAGCTGATGTCTTTTCAGGCCTTTCAGTGTCAGATGAGGCTCCAGGTGAGTCTGACAGTAGGAGGTCTGACACACCAGGCAGGACTTCAGGGCCTTCAGTCTGGTTCCAGTGCAGACGTCACAGGGAACTTCTCCTGGTTTGGCAGCTTGTTGCTCTGAGCTGCTGCTGCTGGCTTTCTGCTGAGCTTCACGTCTGAACTGAGCAACCATCTCAGAGATGAAGGTGTTGACCCTCAGCTGAGGTCTAGTGTAGAAAGTCTCTTTACACATGGGACACTGACAGCTCTGATTCATGTCCCAGTGCTGACTGATGCAGGTTTTGCAGAAGTTGTGTCCACATGGTGTAGTGACTGGATCAGTGAACACATCCAGACAGATGGAGCACAGAAACTGATCTTCAGATCGCAGATTGCTGGCAGCAGACATGTCTGCACTCTGAGGGAGAAAGAAAAGAAACATTTGATTCAAAATTCACTTTAAATTTCATTTTTAAAAAGAGAGAAACAAGCGTCAGTAGTCTGAGGAGCTTGGAAAGAAAAGCGTCTGGACTTCTTTGAGTTTCTTGAAGACGTTTCATCAGAGAAGCTTCTTCAGTTCTCAGAGTAACTGGTGGAGACCCAGCAACACACTCAGACACAAACTGGTTCATCCCAAACACAAACTTAACATCGTAGTGTCTGCTGTACAGTGCAGCGTCCAGATGAACAGAATAACTTTGGGGATGAAGATAAATACAGTCGTTAAAAAGATGTGAAATTGTTTCTCTGACTGTTTTACAGAAGCTCCAAGATTCATCCAGATCATTTTATACTTGAATAAATCAGTTTGTTGGATATTTTCCATCAATTACTGTGAAGTAAACTTCGACCTTGTTGGTGACTAAATCCTTCTTATTGTAAGTCCAGATCAGAATCAGAATCGTGTTTATTTGCCAAGTATATGTGCAGACAAATACAAGGAATTTGGTTCCGGTAGATGGTGGCTCTCGAGCACAGCAATGTAAATCACACACAGACACACACACACACACACACACACACACACACACACACACACACACACACACACACGTATCTATATATACATTACACATGCATACACATACATACACAAAGCTGTGTAAACCAACTATAAATAACTAATCTAAACGTATATACACAAAATACAGAAATGAAATGAGGTGGAATGAATACCACGGAATGTACATAAGGTGCAGTTGCAGTCTGGCAGTGGGAGCAGTGTGACAGGTCAACTGTTTAGAAGGGAGATGGCGAGGGGAAAGAAACTGTTCCTGTGTCGGGTGGTCCTGGTCTGCAGGCTTCTGTACCGTCTGCCAGAGGGCAACAGATCAAAAAGTCTGTGTCCAGGGTGTGAGGGGTCTGTGATGATTTTCCCTGCCCGTTTCCTGGTTCTTGAGAGGTACAGATCCTGGATGGAGGGCAGGGGGGCGCCGATGATCCTTTCTGCTGCCCGTACAGTCCGCTGCAGTCTGCTCCTGTCCTGTTTGGTGGCTGCACCATACCAGACTGTGATGGAGGAGCACAGGACAGACTCAATGACTGCAGTGTAGAACTGGATCAGCAGCTCCTGTGGAAGACTGTACTTCCCCAGTTGTCTCAGGAAGTACATCCTCTGCTGGGTCTTTTTGAGGATGGAGTTGATGTTGGTCTCCCACTTCAGGTCCTGGGAGATGGTGGTACCCAGGAACTTGAAGATCTCCACAGTCGACACAGGGCTGTCTGATATGATGAGGGGGGGCAGAGTTGAGGGATGTCTCCTGAAGTCCACTGTCATCTCTACAGTTTTAAGAGTGTTCAGCTCCAGATTGTGCTGACTGCACCAGAGTACCAGCCGCTCAACTTCCTGCCGGTATGCAGACTCATCACCATCCTGAATGAGGCCAATGACGGTGGTGTCATCTGCAAACTTTAGGAGTTTTACAGCTGAGTTCTTGGAGGTGCAGTCATTAGTGTAGAGGGAGAACAGTAGTGGTGAGAGGACACATCCTTGAGGGGCACCAATACTGAGGGACCGAGTTTCAGAGGTGATCTCCCCCAGCCTCACTTGTTGCTTTCTGTCTGTCAAGAAGCTGGTGATCCACTGACAGGTAGCTGGAGACACGCTGAGCTGGGAGAGCTTGGAAGAGAGAAGTTCAGGCACGATGGTGTTAAAAGCCGAACTAAAGTCCACAAACAGGATCCTGGCATAGGTTCCCGGGCGGTCGAGGTGTTGCAGGATGTAATGCAGCCCCATATTCACTGCATCATCCACAGACCTGTTTGCCCGGTAGGCAAACTGCAGAGGGTCCAGCTGGTGGCCTGTAATGTCCTTCAGATGGGCTAACACCAGTCATTCAAAGGATTTCATGACCACAGACGTCAAGGCAACAGGTCTGTAGTCATTCAGTCCTGTGATGGTGGGTTTCTTGGGAACAGGGATGATGGTGGAGCGTTTGAAGCAGGAGGGAACTTCACACAGTTCCAGGGATCTGTTGAAGATGCGAGTAAAGATGGGAGCCAGCTGTTCAGAACAGGTCTTGAGGCAGGAGGGTGAGACACCGTCTGGTCCGGGGGCTTTCCTGGGCTTCTGTTTCTGAAATAGTCGGCTCACATCCTCAGTGTGTATTCTGAGTTTCAGGGAGGAGGGAAGGGGGGTGAGAGGTGTGATGGAGGTCGTTGAGTCTGGATTGGAGAGGGTGATGGTCGTCGTTGAGTCTGAAATGGGGAGGATGGGGGTGGTCGTTGAGACTGGATTGGGGAGGGGGAGGGTGAAGGGGGGAGAAGTGGAAGGTGTGTTGGGGGTCATTGTCTGAAGCAGTGTCTCTGGGGAGGGGAGGGTGAGGCGTGGGAGTCTGTCCGTCTCAAACCTGCAATAGAATGTATTTAGCTCGTTGGCCAGGTCTTTGTTTGCTTCAACAGTGGGTGGGGGGCGTCTGTAGCTGGTGATTTCCTGCAGGCCCCTCCACACTGACGCAGGGTCGTTGGCTGAGAGCCGTTCTTCCAGCTTCTGAGAGTAGACCCTTTTAGCTGCTTTGATCTCCTTGGTCAGTGTGTTCCTGGCCTGCTTGTACAGGGCCCTGTCACCACTTCTGTAGGCGTCCTCCTTGGCCTTACGAAGATTTTGGAGTTTAGGAGTGAACCATGGTTTATTGTTGTTGTATGTGCAAAAGGTCTTTGTTGGCACACACACGTCTTCACAAAAACTGATGTATGATGTCACAGTGTCCGTGCGCTCATCCAGGTTCTCAGATGCAGCTTCAAAAACAGTCCAATCAGTGCAGTCAAAACAGTCCTGTAGTTCCTGCTTTGCTGCGTTAGTCCACTTCTTCACAGTTTTGACTACAGGCTTGGCACGTTTGAGTTTTTGCCTATAAACTGGAATAAGATGGACCATGCAGTGATCAGAATGTCCCAAAGCTGCCCGGGGCACAGAGCGATAGGCATCTTTTACAGTGGTGTAACAGTGATCCAGTATGATGTTGTCCCTGGTGGGGCAGTCTATATGCTGTCTGTATTTAGGGAGTTCGTGGTTGAGGTTTGCTCTGTTAAAGTCCCCAAGGATAATTGTAAAGGAATCCGGGAATTTCCTTTCCAGGGTGGTGATCTGGTCAGCCAGCTCGCACAGTGCGTTGTTCGCGTTGGCCTGAGGAGGGATGTAAACTCCGACCAGCATGAAGGAAGAAAACTCCCGCGGTGAATAAAACGGTTTACAATTGATGAAAAAACTTTCCAAGTGTGGGCTGCAGTGTTTCTGTAACACTGTGACATCAGTACACCAACCTTCATTAATGTAGAAGCAGACTCAACGAGCCATTAATATTAAACAGTGACTGTTCCAATAGAAGTGACAGTGAGGAGGACAATGAATCATAAACCTCAGAAATGTGTTATTAACTGTTGATCCAGTATATTAATGGCATTTATGAGAACATGTTTATTCAGTGGTGTCTGTATATTTGCTCCATTTGTGCGTCACTAAAAACTGTTTTCTCTCACAGATACTGGAACATCACAGCTCCTCACAAACTCAGGATATGGAAGAAGATGAACTTTTCCAGTCACTCGCTGGGATACATCATTCAATTATTCTGGATCCTCAGAAAACATTGATTTATTTTTGTATTTCATATATTTGTTTGTCCAGATCAAAGATTTATGTTAGTAGAGAAGAAGCCACCATGATAAAGCCTGTGTGTGAAAATGAGATCAGTGGATTTTGTTGATCAAAATCACATTTAAGGAGGAATTCTGTCCTCCAGTTTGTTTAAATAAGCTTTGGGATTAAACACCATCATCTATGTCTGTGTCTGATGACATGTTTGATCCAGTTCAGCTTGAATATCACAGCTGATGTGTGAACTCTGACATATTTAAAGCCTCGATTATCAGGATGATTCAAACACATCTGTTTAAATAATGAGATTTATGTTTCCACACAAAGTTATAAAGTGCAGCATCGACTGTTTTCTGAATGATTCAGGAACATCTGTGACTCTTACAGGATACACTAAGTCAGATAATCTCTCTTTGTAAAATGTCTGAATGTTTTTTTGAAGTACTGACCAAAATCTGCTGGTTTACAGTATCAAAGGCTTTATATCAATAAAGAATAAACAGGTGTTTTCACGTCTGTAATCCTTATGATCAATCAGATCCAGAATCAATCTAATAGGAACAGGAAGTGATGAATAACCAGGAAGTGTGGAGTCAGTCTGAAGTCCAGAGCACAGACTGAGTCCACAGTCCTGAGCAGAGCCACAGTGAGACTGAAGCAGCAGCTCGATGTTCCTACAGTGGATCTGTGCTTACATGAGCAGATTTCTATGGATCCAGTGTGACTGTGATGAGTCAGCATGAAGTGAACAGAGTGAAGATTTGTGTAGAAACAGGAAGTGTGATCAGCTGCACTCACCACTGTTGCTGAGAGAAACCTGATGGACTCCAGTGAATCTTCTTTTAGAGACAAACAGGACTCGACTGCAGCTCTGCTGCTGCTCTCTCACACTTTCACTTCTGCAAAATGACGTTGAACTTCTCGTCTTTGCTCCGCCTCTTCCTGCCTCTCCCTTTATCAGCCGGTCTGTACTCAGTGGCTGTGTGCAGCGGGTGGGAGGAGTGAGGAGTGGTGTGTGGGTTCACACAGTAATGACGTCCTCAGGTGATCAGGAGAAACTCACCTGGATTTCCTTTTTCCACAGCAGACTGAGAGCTTCAGGTGGACCCTGAAGGAGGTCTCAGACACAGGTGGTAAAAGTACACACAGTCTGTACTGAAGTAGAAGTACTACTGTTAAAAATACTCCAAGTACTAATTCAACTTCTTTACTCAAGTAAAAGTAAAAAAGTACTGGCTGTGAAATGTAAGAGAGTAAAAAGAGCTGATTGAAGAACATTTCTAACACATGTGTTTATACAAAGCTAACTGAACCATGTGCTACATCAACGTAATAATAAAATAATATTATTCACTTTATTTCTGTCTAAATTTGAATTCTAATAAATATTCCCAGCTTGAATCAACAAGTTGAACATGAGCAGAGAAAAAGGAGGAAAATCCAAATATTCCTGTGTTCAGTTTTCTCCATTGTACAGACTGACTGTGCCTCTAAACAGGAACATGAGCAGGAAGAGGCTGAAGTGGATTCAGCAGGTGGAGGATGCCCAACATCAGCTGGAAAGATTTACTGTGACGTTTGTTTGCTGTTTTCACCTCGTGCACGAGAACATCACCAAATGAACTCGAGACAGTTTTTAATATTTTATTGTTCAAGAGCAAAAAGACTGACGGACTGTGTTTAAGCTCACAAATGTCACACATGAAATATTCAGTGTTTATTTGCTGGTTTGTTGGCAGCAGCTCCTTAAAGTCTGTCACACACAAGTAGCGAAAGACCGCGGGGGTTTGAAAGCGATAATCTAATTTAATAACTTTAATCTCAGCCAAACCGATTTACTCACGAACAACCCAACCCAATGCTCCCTCTAAGCTGCGCACGTGTGCAATTGCGCACTGCTGGCACTGTCTCTGCACACAGAAAATCTGCGTTGCGCACAAAAAAATTAACCTGAATTGAAATTAAAATTAATACTTTAACAATTCTGTTTTGCAGTGTTAGTCAGTAAGTGACTGGCTGCTCTCATATTGTATTAGAACGACGCCACCTTATCCCATAGTCCAGCCAATCATGCGATTCACATTCGTATATACGCAGCCAATCAACGTGGTTGACAGGCTATGACAGCGTCCTTATGTGCCGACACCGGTGTTTTAGCTAGCAAAGTGGCGTGGCTGATGTGGAGTGAAGCCACGTTAATGACAACGTGTACAACCATTGGAGATGTGAGCAGGACAGACGGAACAATTGACGGGAAAAGTGTGGACTTTATACCAGTTTTTAAATTGTGTTGATCGGCCACGTAAAACCAGAGTTATGATAAAAATATCTGCAATGTTTGGTTTTCTTCCTGAATACTATCGTTGTTTATATTTACTGCGGGAAGAAACAGTAAAAACGGCGTTTTATAAGAAAAAAGGCTCGAAAGCCTGTGAGCAAAAACTAACTCCACCCCCTCTCCCTTTCCTATTCGTCCAAAAATGTACCATGTCGACCAATCAAAAAATGATACGGCAATGTGACATCTAGTTGTTAAGAAACGGGGGGAAGTTTTAGGAGTGACGGTGGTGTTTTGAGATGTTGTAGATTTGAGACGTTTAGCACAAATCTTGTGTAGTTAGTGTGTAGTGTAGTCAATAGTTTTGTTGTGTGTGTCAGAACAATGAGGCGACTGCTGAATGTTACAGGTGTTACAGGAGTGACACATCTCCTGTTGTCAGGCCAGCAGGTATCAGGCTGTTGTTCTCCTTTATCTCATAGTGGACAGAAATTATTTTTTGGAGTGGCACAAATAATTTGTGTGGCATCAAACTTGATGCAGAACAGCTGACTGTTCTGTAAATAGTTTGAAATGTTTATTTAAAAAATGCCCTGGCAGCATTTTTAGGTAAACAGCTGCAAAAAATGTTGTTTGCAAAACTCAGTTACTTTTTTGAAGAAGTAACTATATAATTATTTGCTCAACATTGTCATTATATACTGTATTTTGCAGACAGAGAGTTACAGGACTCTCTCCCAGACCACAGGCTTATAGTCATAATACAAGTCAGAGATTTATAAAAAAAATAGGGGAAAGAGTTCCACAATCTGGGAGCCACAGTGACAAAATCTGTGGACTCAGTAGTCTCTTTTAAGAAACAACCAAAAACTAATCTTTTTAGAATTGCACTTTGTTAACTTTTGTCTGTTTTTGTTTTATACTTTGTCATCCCTGTGTGAAGCACTTTGTGATCTTTTATCAAGAAAGGTGTTATATAAATTAAATTTTACTCACTTACTTAACTGCAGGTGACTTTAATAAGGCCAACATAAACAAAGTTCTATCAGCATGTGAACTGTCCCACCAGGGGAGAGCACACTCGAGATCATGTTTACTCCAACATCAAGCATGCATTTAGAGCCATACCCCTCCCCCACCTTGGCCAGTAAGACCACCTCTCCCTCCTGCTCTCTCCAGCCTACACCCCCCTCAGATGCAGTGCCAGGCCCACCACGAAGACTGTTAAAACCCTGCCTGAAAATGCTCTCTCCAAACTGCAGGACTGCTTCACACAGACAGACTGGGACATATTTGAACACCAGGACCTAGAAACTTTCACAGGATCAATAATGGACTATATCAAGTTCTGTATTGGGAATTTGACTGTGGACAAAAGCATTCAGGTTTTCCCAAACCAAAAACCCTGGATGACCAGCCAGGTCCAATCACTCTTCAAATAAACAGCTTCTTCGCCCACTTTGCAACAGCAGCACTCATCTGCTCATCTGGTTCGTGCATGTCTCAACTCACTGACCACGATGTCAGACGTGTTCCTAGCAGTGAACCTCAGGAAGGCTGCCAGTCCAGATGGAGTACCTTGCAAGGTGCTAAGAGCATGTGCTCACTAGATCACCCTCATCTTAACCATAATCTTCAACCTCTCACTGGATCAGGCAGCCATCCCATCCTGTCTAAAATCAGCCACAATCATCCCAGTGCCCAAGAAGTCTCCCATCACCAGCCTGAACGATTTCCACCCTGTGGCCCTCACGCTGGTAATCATGAAATGCTTCGAGAGACTAGTCCTTCAGCACATTAAGGACTTCCTCCCCCCAGAGTTCAACCCCTACCAGTTTGCATACCGTGGAAACAGATCCACAGAAGATGCCATTGCCAATAGCCCTCCACTCTGTGATGCTCTATATACACTTTTCTCAGACAGGCATGAACATTTTCACACTTTTCTCTCTTGTTTAAACAGTCTCAGATTTCAAAATGTCATAGAAAAATAAGTCCAGAATTATAAAATGAAACCAAAGATCAAACCCTGTTTTCAGGTCTAGAACATGGGAATAGAGCAGCTGTGAGAGAATTCAATATTAATATATCAATGGTACTGAAGTAGAGAAAGCAAGAAGAATGAGTTGGGAAAAGTTTGACTTATCTGACAGTTTTGTTTCACTTAATGTGCCTTATAGTTCAGCTTGTCTTATGGTCCGAAAAACAAAGTAACTTCTGCCTTCCTTTAGCATGTCCAGAAGTCCAACTTGTGCTAGAGTCAGCATCTTCCTCTGCTTTTTGGATGCTACAGCAGGTGCCCTTGACAGTGCAAAACGTTTCGTCGACATTGTTGTGTTTGTTGGGGAGAAAACTTACAAACACACAGTGCAACACTTCAGAGTCACACTGCTAGTGATTTAAGATTTATGTAAATTCAATTCAATTCAATTCAATTCAATAAAACTTTATTGATCCTGAAGGTTGACCCCGAGGGAAATTTGGGTTAAGGCTGCCGACCTTTGCCAGCGCCGACTTACCCTTCTGACCATACATACATCACACAAACATCACATGGGGAAGACAGGTCAGAGAGGTATAACAATGGAAAATGCACCACATGAGGAAAGATAAGGAGAAAAAATAACTCCCCCCAGACTGAGCTCCAACAGGGAGATCAGTTTGAGAACAGAAAAAAACACCTCTGCACATAGCACATGAAAAAAACTCTTAATACACCAAAGATACACAAGCAACAGGGGTGGGTAAAGGGTGAGAGACAGCCAGTGTAGACAGTACATCCAGGCCTGCAGCCTATGCGCTGGTCTCCTTGATCCACCGTCAGCATCGGAGGGGAATAAGCATTGAAGGCGTTTGGAGGGGGGAGGGGGGATGAGTGTAAATCTGCATGTGTATATATGTCTGTGTGTGTGTGTGTGTCTGTGTCCAGAGTTCTTGCCTTCCCTATTTCAGTAGCAGCTAGGCTGGAGAGGAGGAGGAGAGAGCTGCAGGAGCAGAGAGCCAGTGCAGACAGGAGCAGTGAGCACTGCAAAATGCTGTAGGGTGCAGGGAAAAGCCACAGACACTGTAGCAAAATAAAAACCAAACTGTGAGCTTCTGAGTCGTGTCAGGTCCTTTGGGTTACAATTATGTACTGGTTTTGATCGTCTTTCAATGCTATTTCAATATCATCAGTGGTGGATTTGGATGCTGAAGTGTAGTACACCTTTTCAAAAAGTTAGAATGGAGATAGGTCTATCCTCGTTTGTGACATTTAAACACCTAACAAGTGGAGCGTGTGTGTCTCCTACTAGCTGATAATCAACAATGTTGCTGTATATGAACATGTAGTATCTTCCACCCTAAATATCCACGGGCTGGGGGGGAATTTTCCCCTAGTATAAATTTCTTGCCTGGGTTACTGGGCTTAAGCCTGGGTTGTTTTTGTCTTTTGGAGTGTAATTTTTTTCCTACTTAGATGCCTGACTGACAACTGTATAAAACAAAACTACACACACTACAAGCACAAAGAGCAGACTGTGGGAATTTACGACTGTGCGTAAATCTCCTCTAATTTCAAGAGCACCTGGCTGTAGCCAGACCCTTCTCCTCACTTCTGCACTTGTCGTACTTCCTAGTACGTGCCGTGCGTAGTACGCGAACTGCGCGTATTCTGAAGCGTGCGGTCGCTGGATTGGGATACAGCCTCAGATTACTTACTTTTTCCAGCGGCATCATGATCATTTGTGTCAGCTGTGTCTCCCCAGGTGTTTCCACTTCCCTCAGTAGCCTTCTGTGTATTTAAGTCCTCTGTTGGGTCGTCTGTCTTCATGTCAGCTCACAGAGATTTTGCTTCCCACTGTTCGTTTGCATGTTTGGATTGTTTCACACTTATGTTTTTGCATGTTCCTGTTCAGTTTCATAGTTAGTGTTACTTTTTTCCAATTTAGGTTTTAGTTTAGTGTCAACTTTGTTTCGCCTTTTCTTATTTTCTATTTTGTCATCAGGCCCAAAATACAGATTCAGTTCTGTCTCTCCTTTGCATGTTTTTGTGTTTGCCCCTCTGTGACACATACACTACCACCATCCACTACTCTGAATGTGTGCTGTTGCTACTGGCAGTTTACGCTTAAAGAGATACTTGTTTAAAAAACAGACCACCTAAATTAATCTTTGGTCTCTGAGATGAGTTTTGTGAGGGTTGTAGCTACCTTACCAACCCAGTGTCACAGCAGAGTGTGAAATGAACACGCATTCACAAGTTACAGTAAGCTGCAGTATCAGCAGTAAGAAGACATTTGATTTCCGACCAACATAAAGACAGTTCTAGGACATGTAAGTACATATCAGACACCCAGCTTGATCTCACCTGGCAGAAAAGGTGCCTGGACTGTACTCTTTTAATTCTCAAACAATATAACAGTACAGCGCTTATTTTGACATGTCAACAAAGAGTCATATACAAGTATAAGAACAAAGCAGTAGTCAAACAAAGGAACATTTAAAGAACAGTATAGGTCAGGAATAAAGCAGCATACAAGTACAGTAAGGTGACATAACATATACAAGTATATACAATCTAGTTACATCAATCAAAAAGCTGCATCAAAAACTGAAGTAAGGCTTGAGCTTCATTTAAGTTACACTTATCTAAATAAAGCCTTCCACAGCAGGGCTTCATTTTTAAAACCAACCAAAATTGGAGTAATTTTCGAGAAGCGACATTTGTGAATGAAAAATTTAGCAACTATAATTAAGTTGTTAATTCTATATTCTTTTAAATTTTCTGTAACCTGCACTGTACTTCCTACATTCCTTCGTCAGTAGCGACTGGTTGGCTGTGAATAAATAATCGTGTCCATTTCACACTGAGCAGAGGCAAAGCGTAGAATCCACACTGTGGACCAGCCTGTCTGTTAATCGCTTGCTGTGATACAAGATGATAATCATGTCTGAGTCTAGTTAGATAATATAGTGGCTCTGAGGATCACAGAGGTGATCAAAGGTAGAGGACATGTAACCATGACCTGCTGCATGGGCTGAGAGTCTGAGAGCTCAGCTCCTGGAGCAGGAACAGGGTGTTAAAATTAACTTCAGGATGGAAGAGACTGTGTTAGCACCTGGTGGGAAGGATTCCTTTAGGTTCATTCACTGATGTGTTTTTAATGTAGCACATGTTTTATTTTGGCTTTATTAAGAACAGCAGATGAAGATAAAATCATTTTTATTTGAGAAATGTCCTGAAACCATTTTGTTCCCCCGTCTGGATCTGTTCTTTGTGGGGTTTCTATCAAAAACACTTTCATGGTTCTCACTAGGGCTGCCACGATAAGTCGACTAGTCACGATTACGTCGACTATCAAAATCGTCGCCGACTAATTTAATAGTCGACTCGTTGTTTGAAGCTTTGTAAGATCCCTTTGTAGCTTTGTAAGCTTTGTAAGATAAGTAGTGGGATGTAAGAGTGTAATAACGGACTGAAACAGAAGATGGCAGCACTGCATGTACAAGGATGCCAGCTGCCATTAAACACAGAAGAAGAAGAAGCTGTGTCCCAGAATTCATAGCGCGGCCCATCTCGGCCCAGCTCAGTTTCCAGCAATGGCGGCAGCTAGTTAGTTTTAATATTACTGTTATTATTCTTTCTGGGTCACAAAATAAACGTTTAACATATTGTCATGCAAGAATGTAGCTGTGTAAACCTCAAATATCTGCTCAGTTTATCAAGACACCACATATTTTCAATAGCGCTCCGACGTTTTCGGAGACGTCTGTTACCCACCAGCTTGATAGCTAGCCGAGAGCTCGAGGCTCACTAGAGCCGGTGAGAACACCGGACTCCCGGCAAATCGTTTTCAAACCCGCCGCCGTCTTTCGCTACTCAGGTTAAACATGATATATGAGTCACTTAGATAACTTAAAATATTATTGTTTGGCTTTTTTCAGTATTTTATTTGCTCCTGAGTAAATCGGTTTGGCTGAGATTAAAGTTATAGTTTTTACACAGCTGAATAAACGTCAAGCAGACAACTGATTATCAGAAGTGTGAGATGCTCGAGGATATACTCCGGTGTCCTGTTATATTTTAGATAGTGTAGCCGGATGGGCTACTCGCCTTTCTTTTCTCTCTCTCGCTCGCCCGCTCTACTGCTCTCGCTCTCTCCTGCGCTCGCTCTCACTGCAAAACTAGGTCAATTGGGAACCCACCTGCATGTTGATTGCAGGCTGGCATCAGGTATAAAGCTAAGCTGGTGCTTCTCTGAACTATTCCTCCCATGCATTCAGTGCAAAGCAGCAGTAAATGCTGGCACTCTGCGACGGACTGATCGGCAAGAGTAGATTATATGACAGCCACAGCGCGGCAGGTTGTTTTATTCCGGCGTTGCGAAGAGAGGTGCTCGTGTGATCCTCCACCAGCCTCCGGTCCTGGGGGTTTGATCGCTGCCTTCACCTCCGTGGCAACTCACACAGCCTTAATTGAAGAATCAAGACGCCTGCCTAGCCGTTGTTGTGAGGGCTCCTCCTCGGTGGAGCCTGCTGTCTTGTCTGGCCTTGTTTTCTCTATTTTGTTTTATTCTGTTTTATCTTGTCGTGAGACTGGTTTTATTAAGTAGGCTTGCCATTTCCTGGTTCGCCTGGTTTTATTTTATCTCTGGATTGTTGCGTGTGCCCACGCTTCTGTGATCGGGCTGAAGCAATTCTTTGCCCGAGTGTCGTGCCGGGGATTTTAAATTGCCCCGTTGCTGGTAGCCTGTGGGGAGCCAGACCAGCTTGCGATTGAGGCTGGGACAACTACTACCAGTACGAGTGGACCCGTGGGGCACAAGCCTTCCAGTGTGTGTGTGTGTGTGTGTGTGTGTGCGGTTTCTTTTATTAAAGCTGTTAAAGTGTGTTTTAGTTTTTTTTGTTTTTTTTTTTTTATGATCTGTAGCGAGCCTGACGCTCAGTGTCCTTTTATTCTTTTAACATATTTTTCTGTGTTTTCTTTTAGTGAACGGAGGACGTGCCAGTGGCCCTGGGACCTCAGGTGGTGGGTCGTTTTCACACTTTCTTTTGTACAGCACCGGGTGGGCTGCAGTGATTTTCGTTTTGTGTGATTTTCTTTTGGGTCCACGGCTGCTGGTAAGTCCAAGTTCCATGATTGTTTTATTTTCACGTTAGGACACTGTCAACAATGACGCTACATCTTGGTTTTTAATATTTTATTTATTTTTACTATAAATAAAACTGTTTTAATATTGGAGCCAACCTGCCTCAGAGTGCATCCTTGAATCTGTGTGGCCTCTTTTTATTCCTTTTATCTATTTTTCTTAAATATATTTCCTAGGGGTGAAATTCCCCTAGGTGGCGTTGTCATTTTATTATTTCCTTTTATCTGACCCCGCCGACCACTTGGTCACAATAGCAAGGAGTTATCTAAAATATTATATATTATAA
The DNA here is from genome assembly GCF_036321145.2 of Pelmatolapia mariae. NCBI lineage: Eukaryota > Metazoa > Chordata > Actinopteri > Cichliformes > Cichlidae > Pelmatolapia > Pelmatolapia mariae. Next base: position 29,108,372 of record NC_086229.1, read on the forward strand.
TTATTAAATATTATATAATATTAAACTTCACCGAAACAATCTGCAGATTTCATTAAAAATTTAATAAACTATCATCTTGTCTTTATTTTTAGTTAGCACATACCTTAAACACTTCAAGCTGTAAGCTAATGATAGCTATATAAGAGCAGATGCATGCTGGTGCAATAAGCTGTACGTTTTACGTCCAGTGGATGTATAATCTGATTAGTCGACTAATCGCAAAAGTAATCAGTTACTAGTCGACTATCAAAATAATCGTTTGTTGCAGCCCTAGTGGATACCAGAGCATTTCAGACGTGTTTCAGAGACACGTTCAGCTGATTCAGGTCTCTCAGGTCTGAGACGTTTCCTGTGTCTGATCCAGCAGCATCACTTCATTCATGTCTTCAGGTCCTCCTGAGGTCACTTATTGTCAGGTGGCCATCAAACCTCAGAGGAAGGCTGGCAGGAGGACAGGTACCACAACAACCACACACATACACAGTAATGGATGTTTTCATCTACAGGCTCAGAGTTGTATTAATATCCTTCCTCTCGCTCTGACCCTGTAAACCAGTATATTATCGCTCTGATGTGGCCTCTGTAGAAAAGAGTGTCAGGCCCTTGAAGTGCACACAGGTGGGTCTAAATGTGGTGCTTTAACTGTGTTCCAGCATTTTATTAAATTATGACCTGAAAAACATGTTTAAGCTCTGTTAGAAACTGCACCAATACCATCAGACATAGATCCATGATCTAGTGGGAAAAGAGCTAACAGTGGTTGATTATCTCAGTGTGCTGTGATAATGTTAGCAGACCGCAGCGCTCTGAGCTAAATCTCTCAGACTGTCAGTGTTCATGACAGTCTGACGGTGTCACAGCTGTGGTTCATGTTTCTACTACACAGTCAGAGATCTGAGTCTCTGTCTCTGCGGTCACTTCTGCTGAGGCTGAAGCATCATTAACATGCACATTTAAACACACGTTATGAAAGCAGGTACACGCCTCGGTGGGCTGAGCTGTTGTCACACAGTTCATGACAGTCGTGATAAGATCAGTTTAGCTCTGCATTGCTGTCTTTGTTCTTCTCTGTTTGCGCTTTATATCATCTGCTACTGTCTTTGTCTTTAATGAAACGCCCACGTTAAGCTGAACTGAACCACCTACCACAACCTGCATACACATCATTACACGGCCTGATGAGAGAGGATCGTCTCTGCATCTGTGTGTGGAGCTTCTTCGTTAGTTTGTAGTCTTTGTGACCTTCAAAGAAAAACTATTAAACTTCTGACACTGGTGCTTCAGAGAAATACAAGTATTTCATAAAGGTTAAAAAATGGTTCTGGGCCCATAAAAGAGGTCAAATGTGGGCTCTGGCGGTATCATATGAAGTGACTAGAGGTGAGTGAGAAGACATAAGATTAGAATTTAAAGATCATCTAAACCATGTGTTCAGGTGTAAAATGTAGAAAACCTTTGGAAACAGCAGATAATGAGTTTTTTTTTTTTTAATTATTGTATTAAAGTGAAGTAAAGACAGAGTTTGAAAGCAACACTATCGATCTGTCAGTCTGTGTCTCCACCTCCACCTGTGGTCATGAGCCAATGAGAGATGCTAAATAGCTGCACTACAGCACCAGCGTTCAGCTGAACCAGGTCTATCTTAGAAATGAGACACTGAGTCTCAGCAGGACTACCTGTGGAAATAAAGGTTAAATAATAAAAGCTAAAGGCTCTCCTTCGGTCTACAAAGGTTCATGGGAGTTCTACCTCTGCTTCTTCTATAGCACAGCTATAACCACACAGCTTGCTGAGATATGACCTGTTTCCTGCGCTGTAACTTGAGGTGAACCTCGTTGTGTTGTCACAGTCTTTGAATATTGTGATCGGTCTGTTCCATACAGTCGACTCATTTTTCGAATGGATCAGTGAGAGAACTTCAAAGATGAAGAGTAATAATCAGAGTTTCAATATAAAGACTCAGAGATGTGAGAATCCTGGAGGCAGATTGATGAAAGTGTTGGAATGAATGCAACTGTACAGAGAAGTAGAAGAACCAGAGGGACGAGTATGTTTCAGGCTCTACAGAGACACAGAGTCCATCAGACACTGAAGTCTTTCTGAACAGTCGTCTCCAGGATCAGAATGACCGCTATCATCAGCACCCTCATCACGAAAGCAAATAATGAACTTCCTGTGGTCAATGATACAACTACTTCATCATCAGTGAATCCATCCTCACCTCCATCCTCACCACCTGCAGACTGAAAGCTGATCACCTGCAGTCTGCTCTTCCTCCATGTTATGCAGGTAGGACATATTACTGCTGACCTCTCCAACCTCCCTCAAAGAGAAACTTCCTGAGTTGCTCCCCTCAGGCAGGAGGCTGCAGTCCATCAGGGTCAGAACCTCTCGGCACCAGAACTGTTTCTGTCCATGTGAAGTTGAACTACTGGACACAAGCTTTATTCCTCCAGCCTGTCTACTGGTCACTTTACAGTTAATGAATTAGAATAACACACGCTTACTATGAACACATTAGAGTCCCTCACAGGGCCACATTTCTCCTAATGTACATAGAAATAAATAAATGTCAGAAGGTTGCCAACCTGTGTGCAGCACTAAAGTCTCCTGGTCCTACCTTTTTAGATACATCATGTTTCAGTTTATACCATGAAAACTCATCTGCCCCTCACCAATGTCTTGGTTTTGTACATATTTGTCACACTTATTATTTCCAATCATGAAACAAATGTAATATTAGACAAATACAACCTGAGTTCTACACAATACAGTTTTTAAATGAGGATTTCATTTATTAAGTAAAAATGTTTTTGAAACTTACCGGACACTGTGTGGGCGTGCTTCTCATCAGTGGAGCGTTTGCTCAGACAGTGAAAGTGTTAACAGGGAAGTGGTGAAGCTGAAGACGTCTACGCTGCTCAGACTTAAAGCATTCAGTCGCCATTCAGACACCATGAAGACCCCGTCTGCCTCTCTGCTCCTCGGTGAGTCAAACGTTCATCTACTCATTTATCCATGATATCATCTGCCCAGTGTTGCGGAGTAACGGAATACATGTACCGGTGTTACGTATTTAAAATACAAAATATGGGTAACTGCAGTCCTTTACAGTTACTGTTGGTAATCAGAAGTTACTTTGTTGAAATAAATAGAACACACGGCGCTCATTTCCAGTTTCATATGTTAGTGTATCCCCTCTCTATGCCTTCTCCAATTTTGGTGCTTAATAACAGCCTGGGCAGGATTAGCTCCGTTGATGGTGTAGATATATATCGCATTGCTGAGAGCAGCTGGCCTGGGTTTGAGTAGTATTAATCAGTGAAATCTGGAGTTTTTAATCTCATGACCACAGGTGTATAAAATGCAGCAGCTGCCATGCAGACTGCTTTTAGAAACATTAGTCAAAGAATGGATCTTTCTAAGAGCTCAGTGAACGTGAGTCTAGAACTGTAACAGGATCATAACACGTTGGTTTGGAAAAATCTTTTTTATTCTATTTTATTTTAAATGTTGCCTCTTTCAAACCATCTGTCCTCTCTGTCCAAAATGTGAACATAGGCATCCTCAAAGAGTGACCTTTGACCTTTAGATGCAGAAGGATGCCTAGTCTTGACCGTAGAGGTGGACAGATTCAAAATTTTCCACAGCTCTAAGTGAAATCATTTCACAGTGGAAACATTTAGTAACCACAGCAGCTCATCCCGGAAGTATAAGACCATATACGGTCACAGAACACAGTCATCGAGTCTCAAGGCAATTGGTGTGTAAAAGTCACGTAAAATGCGGAGCTCCAAACGTCCTCTCAAGATCAGCACAGACACTGTTCACCGCAAAATTCATCAGCATAAGTTTTTTTAATGAGGAGACAAACTGCTGTAGTTTGAAAGCTAAATTATTCTCTTTCTAGCTTAATATAAAAAATACAAACTACACAATAAGATGACATCCAACACTTCTGAGCTTGAAAGAAGAATGGCTCATGCAAATACCAAATTCCCTCTGATGACCCTTCCAGGGGTAACTTGTTCCTAGCAACTAATGACCTCTGACCTTTAGTGACCTCTGCCCTCCTGTTGCAGGTGTGTGTGTGCTGCTGCTGTCTGCACCGACTGTTTCTGCAGGTGAGTTGATGAAGTGAAAACAATCAGTGAGACTCCAACAAGAACACAAAAGCATTTACTCTGTGTGTGTGTGTGTGTGTGTGTGTGTGTGTCCTCCAGTGTCTCTGTCTGTCAGTCCAAACCTTCAGCAGTTCTTCAGAGGATCTTCTTCAGTGTATCTGAGCTGTGTTGATGATGATGGACAGACAGCTGATGGATGGACAGTGAAGAGGACCAGAGGAGGACTCACTGAGGACTGTGGAGCAGCTGCAGGCTTTGGGAGGCTTCTTGGTTCCTCCTGTGTTCTGGATCGCTCCGTCTCCTCTGATGGAAGTTACTTCTGTGAGAACTCATCTGGACAGCAGAGCGATGAAGTGTCCATCATTGTTTCAGGTACAGACAGGGAGATGTTCTAGTGTCTCTGTGCTGATGTTTGCAGATGTTGGCTACATTTCTGTAAGTGAGATAGTAAAGGGCTAATGGACTGGTTCTTATATAGCGCTTTTCTACTCTTCTGAGCACTCAAAGCGCTGTACACAACTTGTGCATTCACCCAAGCACATTTTTTCTGGGTGCTTTCTAAGTAACATTCACACACACACTCATACTCCAATGGATGCAGCGGAGAGCAATTCAGGGTTAGTATCTTGCCCAAGGATATTTGGCATGCAGACTAGGGGAAGCCAAGAACCGAACTACCAACCTTCCGATCAGTAGATGACCTGCTCTACCACCTGAGCTACAGCCACCCCAATCCCAATATTTTGGCAGCATGTGTTCAGACTGGTGGATGTTTTGAGGTTTGACCTGCTCAGATCGTCTCAGTGACAGGAAGTCAGCGAGGGGCTCGTTCAGACAGGAAGCAGCACATCTGAGAGGAGCTCTTGACTCTGCTCTGTTTGTGTTTCTGTTGTCAGATAAAGGTGCGATTCTGGAGATTCCTGCACTTCCTGTGAGGACAGGAAGTGATCTCACTCTGCGTTGCAGAGAGAGGAGCGGTGACACAGCTGCTGCTTATTTCTCCTTTAATGGACATCCTGTTGGATCTGGAACCGCAGCAGAGCTCGTCATTAGACGGGTTAAACAGTCTGATGAAGGTCTCTACTCGTGTGCTACGGAAGCATTTGGATCGTCTCCTCAGAGCTTTCTGAGGGTCAGAGGTCAGAACAGTGACATCACTTCCTGTTTACAGACATGACTTGCTGATAAAATGACTGAACCGTCTGCATCATCTCTCCTGCAGGTCCTCCTCAGCACAGGAGCTCAGCCTCCACTCCTCCTGTGAACTCTTCTGTTGACACTGCTTCATCACCTCCTCAGGGTCTCACCTCCTTTCTCACTGCACTCATAGCAGGCCTGGTTCCTGTGGTTCTTCTGGTTCTGCTCTTGGTTCTAGTTCGACTTCTTTTCCACTGCAAAAAGCAAAATGAAGCAAATGGTACGACCTCTGTCACATTCACCTGAGATCTTTTATTTTTCATCACAACAAGGAGCCCAGCTGCTGCAGTCTGAGGCCAGATGTTTCCATTTTGGTTGATCTCAGCTGCTCCTTTATGAGTACTTTTGGTTTTATGAAGCTTCAGATGTTTCAGTGAGTGAAACAGGTGGACTACAGGCAGGCTAGCTTAGCAACCAGACTTATTTCTGAAGTGTGATCACACTGAGGTTTGGAAACATCTGACTGAAATGATGAGATGAGGCTTGAGGTTTTGGGTTTCTGTTGTTTTCTCTGAGGGCTGTCTGCTTTGACCTCGGGGTCAGTTACCTTTGTCTGGAAATGGATTCAAAAACCTTCCCACAATGTCAACAAACTTACCTGTAAAATCACTGTTGTCTTTATTGTTGGTGTTGTGTTAACACACAGCTGAATGCTCCAGACCACCAAACTGCCAAACGTCTGCTTCATTACAGGTGAATCAATATCAGTCAGTGTGACTTAGTATGAGTCAGTATGTTTGAGGTTCTGTGCTGACTGCAGCTGATTACAGACTTTAAACATCATCTGTTTGTGTTTCCTCTGCTTGTAGTTGTAACATGACCTGAGTGTGTGTGTTTGTATTTTCCAGATACACATGTTGTCTACTCTGACGTGAGGATTCTCACTGCAGGTACAAACAAATAAAATGAATTTTCTTAATTTTATTAGATCAGGTTTTTTTCATAGCAATAAATGTGCAGCACACCCGAGAGAAAAATAGCAGATTAAGGAAGAAGGTAGGAAATATAAAATGTAGTCAGATTAATGGGGGCTGAATACAGATTCACACCACACTTTACAGGATGAATATAAATACTTTGTCAAGACACTGTACATAGAACACAAACATCTGGATGGGAGTCCAGCAGCTGAGTCAAGACCTGAAGGGGGGTCGGTATGAGAAAGTGGACTGTTGGCAAGAGACGAGTCTCAGTTTAACAGGTTTAATATCACAGAATGAGCACCGATGAGAGACTAAAGGATTACAACGACTGGGAGAAAGAAACTGTTCTGATGGAGCTCGTGTCAGGGTGGTGTCACAAACACTTCACATCTGGGGTGGGAGGGGTTCCAGAGTCTGAGAGGCTGAAGTGGAAGGTGATTTCTGCTCTGGTGTCAGGGTTGCTGTGGGGTAAGACCACAGAGCTCTGAGTTCATCACTTCCTAAGTAACTGATGTGGAAGAACAGAAAGGAGGGTTGATCTGTTTGTGATCATTTACTGGAGGAAACTTCACAGACATGTGGGACAGGTGGCTGCTCGGAGCAGATAGAGGAGATGAAAGGACCCCATATGGAAAAGAAAAACTTATATGATTTACTCATGAAAGTGGCCACTTTCTCATTACTTTCATATATTGTTTTAGTAAGTATCCAAAACATACAAGTTTCATTATATAGTTTTTCAAGGGATCTTATATCTGTTTTCACTCTTGTATGCTTTTCATACAAGTTTCACACATGACAGATACAAACTTTATAAGATTTATATATATATATCTTTTCCATATGGGACTCCTCTTTGAATTTATATGCAGTGAGTGAGAAGTTGGAGCTTCATGTATGTGAGCTGCCTCTGACAGTTTGAACCTACACATGACTGCAGGACACGTATGATGCTTCACACTCCTTTGTTGTTTTTCTGTGTGTGTTACAGAGCAGTCAGCTGATCCAGGTGTTGTGTATTCATCACTGAGAGCAGGTAACATTTACACACAAATGTAAAGTTTTCAATTCAATTCAATTTTATTTATACAGCGCCAAAACACAACAATCACCTCAAGGTGCTTCAGATTATAAGGTAGACCCTAGAATAATACATACAGAGGAAAACCCAACAATCATATACCCTCGGCTCAGTGTTTCTGTTTGTTGGATCGTTACTACTTGTGTCAGTCGGCTCTTTTCTACTCTGGTATTCTCTTGGCCTTTGTTATTACTGATTCTAATCGCCTGTTTCTTTGTATGTAGATTTCCTTGGACGTGTCCCTGATTCTTCCCTGAATCCCTGAGTGTGAGTTTGGAGTTTTGTGTGTGTTTCTGGCAGTGTGGCGTGAACCAAAGAGGAGTGTGGAGAAAGTGTCCCTTCCCTTGGATTATTGTAACGGTCTTTTTACTTGTTCCCACCAGTCAGCCTTGGATTGCCTTCAGATTACACAGAACGCTGATGCATTCTGGTCAAACATTACTCCAGTTTTGGCTTCTCTTCATTGGTTGCCAGTAAATTTTAGATCTCTTCATGGTGAAGCTCCCCAGTACATCTCTGACCTGTTTAAACCTCACGCTTCATCCTGAGCACTTAGGCCTTCAGGTCAGAGGTTACTGTTGGTCCCACGTACTCGGTTCAAAACATGAGTGGATTGTGCTTTTCAGGCAGCGGCACCAAGGTCGTCTCCTCCACCGTGTTTACGCTGAATCCACTGAGTGTCTTTAAAAAGCAGCTGAAGGCATTTCTGTACAGACAAGCTGTTAATTAATTAATCGTTTCATATTATTATTTTATTTATACTTCTGGTTTTATTGTGAAGCAGTTTGTGATTTTTATCTGTGAGTGTGTGATCTACTGTAAACACATTTTACTTATTGTACTATAAGGTCATTAAGATCAGATGGGCTGACTGTGAGGAGCTGACATCATGTTTGTCTCTGAACAGGAAGCTGAGGATACCCTGGGCCTGATGGACCTTCATCCTTCCCTCTGCTCCTCTTCTTCATGCTGTCTGTGCTTTAGTCTGTTTTAAATACAGCTGTTAGCTCTCACCTGTGCACACAGTAACATCTGCTCAGGAAGCAGGTTCAGTAACTCTGAGTTTCCTGTTGTCACCTGTGCAGGTTTCAGACTTGCACACAGACGCTGTGCTGCACTCTAACACACTCTCACACTGATGGAGGCGGCAGACTGTTTAGCACAGAGGTCCTCTGACTGCCAATCCACAGTCTCTGGTTGGTGGGGACCCGCTGTACCCCTGAGCCACAGACAGAAGCAGTAGTGAGAGCTGAGGACACAGGTGTGAATGAGGGTCTGTGACCTCCTCAGAGAGCTGAGTCTGTGTGACAGAGCGTGGATGTGAGCCTGAGTCGGCAGGTTTCTGTAGTCACACAGCAGGAAGACGCTCACTGTGAGCTCAGCAGCATTAACATGCACTGAGAGCGACACACAACTACTGTCTGTCCCCTCTGATGTCCACACAGACACACTTAGGCAGCAGCAGGTGCAGCAGGTGAGGTCAAACACAGAAGCACTGAGATGAGCCGACAGCGCCGTCTGCTGGTCCCAGTTTGAGCTGCTGCTGATTGTCCACAGACCATATTTGTTCATTCCTATTTCCTCCTACATGCTCTCCTTCACACTCTTTACATGTTTGTACTAAACATCAGGAGTTATGGCTTTCTGGATGTGTGCCATCTGTTGCCATGGTAACTGACCCTGTTCAAGTTATCCTTCTTACTGGGACCAAAAGGCTGGAGTTTCCTTCATCTGAGGATTAACAAACTCAGAGTTTCACTCAAACCTGCTTCCTGTAAGAGAAACTGTGTGTGTGTGTGTGTGTGTGTGTGTGTGTGTGTGTGTGTGTGTGTGTGTGTGTGTGTGTGTGTGTGTGTATAATCTTTTTCCATTTGCTTTTCAATGAAATTCTTTTTAATGTTTTCTAAACGTTTGATCGGATAAAACGAATAAAACTCTTTGTTTGTTTTAGGGAACTTTTGTGTCATCATTATCAGATCTGTCCTGTGTCAGATCTGACAGCATACCTGTCTGATCTTTCCCTCTGAGCTCTTTATTGTAAAACATTTACAGATCTGAGCTCCATCATGTGGGTCCGACCTGCTGGTGTGCTGAGCTGGCACAGCCCTGCTGAGGTAACAATTCCTGGTCCTGAGCCAAAGTCCAGTCTGAGGTCTGAGAGAGACTGCGTTCTCTGAACTGCTCAAATATCTCTGTGTGTAGTCACACTGAGAGTTTTTACAAATCTTTAAAACCATTTCAGTCTCTAAAATCACACAATAATCATGATCAATACTGAAATACGTCCTGATTTAAATACTGATTATAATAATCATGATGATCATTTTGACAGTGCTGATGCATGCTGGACTCCTGCCTCACACAACCTCAGTGAGGAGTTAATAATAAACTGTAGTCCTGCAGGAGGAGAATGTGAGGATAATGAGTGTATCAGATGATCATGAAGGAGTCCACAGTTTTATGATTTAGCTGATGTCAGCACTGACAGCAGAACACAACATCATTGTTGTATGTTCACCAGTATGATAATGATGAAGCAGTAGATTCAGATAACGTGGTTTTATTAACCAGCAGAGCAGCAGACAACTTACATGCTTGGACTCAATAACGGAATGCCGCCTACACCACTCAAAACATACACAGACCTACACGGAGGTTCGGCAAGCGGATTAGGACACAATACCAAACTAACAGCAGGTTGTCTACATCCCCCTTCTTTAGTACATCCCTAACCGGATATAAAGTTTAATGCATGCTAAACAACAATAATCAAAGCATTAAAAGGTGACATACACTGATCCTTAGGAACATTTAAATTTGCAACCAGATGGAAGAAATAAACATGACAAAATATCATTTTGCTGTATAAAGTTAAATATGATTATTACTGAAAATTACCTCAAACAGAATTTTAACTTGAATGTAACGTGGACATCAGTTACTGTTGGATCAAATATCAAACCTGAACAAGTTATGTGTTTTAACTAGTACCCGATTAATCCCTATATCTTGGATTTGGTTTGCATACACGACCAAAGCGTGTCCTGTAAACACCATCACTCCTGGAAGGTCCTGAAGAATGCAAAACATCAGAAGAGCTCTCAACATGAGTGCTGTCTTTAAACTGTTCTACATCATTGTTTTCACCCACAACCTGCAGTCCATCATAATGATGATGATCAGTGTCTTTCTGAGCAGTAACAGGCTCAGACACAGGTAATATGTGTCTGTGATTTCTCCTGTAAATGTTCCCATCTGACTGTACCAGGTAGGATCTAGGTTCTTTACAAAGTTCCTTCACCACACCTGTGCGGTCATAACCCTGTGCGGTCTGTAACCTCACTACTTGTCCTTCTTCAAGAGGTGGAAGTGGTCGCCTGGATCTGTCATAACAGACCTTCTGAGTCAGTCTCTTGTTGAGTAGCTGGGCTTTCACTTTCTCAGATCCACGGTGTTGTGGTTCGAGCAGTTTGGTCGTGATTGGGAGCGTAGTTCGAATCTGTCTGGATAGAAGTCGTTCTGCAGGGGAACCCAGGTTAAGATCACGTGGAACATTCCTGAGATTCAGCAGGTTGAGAAATACATCTGTGCCATCTCTGTGAGATTTCTCCATCAGCTGTTTAGCACTGCGCACTGCTCTCTCAGCAAGCCCATTGGATTGAGGATACTCTGGACTGCTGGTGACATGTTGAAAGTCCCACTGTGAAGCGAAGTCTTTGAAACGCTGGCATGTAAACTGACTTCCATTGTCTGAGATCAGAGTGTGTGGAGCACCATGGACTGAGAAGTGTCTTTTCAGCTTTTTGATGACTGTCACTGATGTCAAATCCTTTAGCAGGTCAATCTCAAACCAGCCTGAGTATGAGTCGACTACTACAAAATAGTGCTGACAGTGCCACTCAAAGATATCCGTAGCCACGGTCGACCAAGGAAGATCTGGAACTTCATGCAGATGAAGGGGCTCTTTTTGTTGATGAGGTTTAGTGCTGTTACACACCGAGCAGGAAGTAACCGTTTGTTCAATATCTCTTGACATGAACGGCCAGAAGATGATCCCCCGTGCTCTCCGCTTGGTAGCTTCTACACCAGGATGTCCTCTGTGCATGATGGTGATGTAGTCTCCTTGCAGTGATTTTGGGATCACGGCTTTGGAACCTTTAAGAATGATGCCATCATCCACAGTCAGCTCATCCCTGAAAGGGAAATATGGATGAACTGCCATGGGAAGGCTGTGGAGTCGTTCTGGCCAACCATGTTTGATGAACGAGCTGAGCACTTGCAATGTCTCATCCTCAGCTGTGTGTCCTTTAAGTTCCTCCAGGCGTGAAGAAGAGATGCAGCTCACCGTCATGACATCAAAGTTGTCCTCTTCTTCAGACTGCTGGAAAGTGGATCTGCTGGGAGCACGAGACAGCGTGTCAGCCAGATACATTTGTTTTCCACATTTATATGTGAGCGTGATGTTGTACTTTTGGAGCCTCAACAACATCCTCTGCAATCTGGCTGGTGCGGCGTGAATAGGTTTCTTTAGTATGGTGACCAGTGGCTGATGGTCTGTTTCTACAACCACAGGCTTGCCATAAATGTAGTCATGAAATTTCGTACATGCGAAAACAACAGCCAGTAGTATGTCTGTGAAGGTTCTCAGTCATCCAGGTCATAGTAGACTAAGGAGCTTGGAAAGAAAAGCGTCTGGACTTCTTGAGTTGCTTGAAGACGTTTCACCTCTCATCCGAGAAGCTTCTTCAGTTCTAAGGATCAGTGGTGGAGAGTCCCAGATTTAAACCTAATGGGAGTTAGGGGGGGGAGACTCCCATCCAATGAGTATATCATCAACAATGATGGCACATGGATAACCAGCGAATATCTGCTCCATGGCTCGCTGAAACACCTCGCTGGCAGCATTAAGACCAAAAGGCATTCTGAGAAGCCTGTAACGACCAAAACAAGTGCTGAAGGTGGTCAGCATGGATGATTTCTGATCCAATGACACCTGCCAAAAAGAGTTCTTAGCATCCAAAACAGAGAACACAGTAGCATTTGACATTAATGCAGCCACTTCTTCTACTGTGCGCGTTGGATGGTGTGGTCTTTTCAGAGCTGTGTTTAAATCTCGAGGATTTATGCATATCCTTATTTCATCTTTGCCTTTCTTGTTGGTGGCTACCATAGAAGACACCCAGTCTGTCGGCTCTGAGACGGGAGTAATGACGCCTAACTTCTCCATCCTGTCCAACTCTGCCTTGACTCTGTCTTTCATGGCCAAAGGGATGCGATGTGCTGGGCGAACAACTGGTTTCACATCTGGGTTCAGTGTCATGCAATAGGTGACTGGCAACCTTCCAAGCCCATCAGAAAATAAGTCGCTGTATTCCGTGATAAGCTGTTGTGACAGGTCATCTGTAGACGTACTTAATTGGTGGACGTCATTGCTGAATGATACAAGTCCCATTTCTCTGCATGCACATAGTCCAAGTATTGGCTGAACATCTTCATTAACGACAAAGAATGATAGCACATGTGACTGCCCATGCAGAAAACACTGCAGCTTAATTACACCTGAGGTTTGAATCTTGCTGCCTCCAAATGCTACTAGGTTAACGGACTTGGGGTGTGCTTTCATTTGTTTATATGCTCTTATAATGTTAACCGTTTTCTTGGGAAGCATATTACATTTAGCACCTGTGTCCACTTTCATCTCAACAGGAATCCCATTAATCTGCACGGTGACAAAAACTTCCTCTTTGTGTTCCACATGTACAGCAGTCGCATGGATTGCATATTGCAGGTTTATTCCATCAACGTAGAATGTGTCATCTCCGCTGTCATCAGCTTGGTCTGGTTCCACATAATGGACTGACTTTCTGTGCCTTGCTACATGTTGGGTAGGCTGAATGGCTCTGCACCGTTTCTTAAAATGATTCCACTTTTTGCATGCATGACACTGCTGCCCAAAAGCCGGACATTTACTCTTTTTTGCAGCATGAGCACCCCCACAGTTAGTACAGTTAGTGATATGCTGTGTTTCAGACCTTTCTCCTTGATTTTTCATTTTATCTCCTCTGTGCTTTCTTGTAAATTTGGGCTGGAGCACATCAACATTTGTTGCAGATTGTTGAGGAAAATCAAATGTTTTATTATGCTCTTCAGTCATTTCATGAATCTGGCAGACAGATATGGCTTTTGCAAGTGTTAAATCACTGTCACGCAGTAGCGCTTTCCTTAAATTGTCATTGTTGATGCCACAAACTAGTCTGTCTGTTATTAGTTCTTCACTCATGTGACCAAGTGGTCGGCGGGGTTCTAAAAGAAATAAAAAATGACAACGCCACATGGGGGGGGGGGGATTCTAGCCCCCAGGAAATATGAACTATAAAAATAAAATGTAATTAAAACAACGCTCGCACAGGTTCAGGGATGCACACTGAGGCCAACTCAAATATGAACACAATTTTATTTATTAATGTAAAATAGAAAAAACAAAGCAACAGCGCACTGAATATCTAAAACGGTGTGTCCCAAATTACAATAAAAATAAATACAACTGGGACTTACCAGCAGTGGTGGACCAAAAAGAACCACACAAAAAAACATACTACAGTCTATTCACCTGGTGCTGTACAACAAAAGAAGTGTGGAAAACGACCCACCACCTGAGGTCCCACGGCCGCTGGTAAATCCTCAGTTCGCTGAAATAAAAACACGAGATAAACACATTAAAAAGGATAAAAGCATGGGACATAAACAAGCTCTCGACCTAGAAAACAAAAGAAAGAAACAATTAAAGGAAAACAAAGGTCGGTGATACAACACACCCAGTTATACACCACAGAGCACCGGTTAAAAATACTTTCACTCGGCGAACCAGCCCACAGCTGGTGCTGGGTCCAATTATCCTTGGTCTGCTCGGTCTCACAACAACTTCCCACAGCTGGGAGAAGGGGAAAGGCAGTACCAGTTCGTACAACTGGCCCAGTATACGGCCGAGAACCGCCCCGGCCAGCCACGAAAGCTGGAGGGAACAATAGTCCAAAAGGGCGTGGAAAGGCAAGCTACAAGGGAAAACTGGGCCGCCGACAGATTAATCGTAATATAACAAAATCAACAAAACAAGACAGCAGCAGGGCAGGTGCCCGACTCGCTACGTAGCCAAAGCAGGCGGTTGGTCCCCGAGAGGGCACGGCAGCAATCAAACCCTACAAATTAGAAAAAGGCAAAACTAACCTTAGTCTTCTTTAATTTACAAAACTAGCAGCTATAAAATAAGCGGCTTACCCCAGAACTTGGAGGCGCTGTACTGCACGGCGGATGCACTCACGCGTCTCCTCACCACTGCTGGAGCAAAGGAGAGAAAAACAGCCGCGCTGTAGCGGGCCGCGGAAATATAACTACTAATTGCCGACGTTAGGGAGAGATCAGAAATCGAAGAGGAGACCTACCTGTAGCAATCGCGCGACCTGATCACCTCAGTAATTTAACCAGCAAGCCAGCGTCTACCGCTGTATCGCACCAGAAGCTCGGGAGGAAATAATCCAACAAAAGAACCCGGCTTCTCTTTATACAGGTGAACGCCGCCCTGTAATCAATATACAGGTGTGCTCCTAGTTGACGTAAGCGCGCAGCGGGAGCAAGCACAGGAGGGAGAGAGAGAAAGCAGTAGCGCAAGTGGGGGTGAGAGAGAAAGAAAAAGCGAGTAGCCCTTCCAGCTACATCTACCCCACCTTTTTGTATTGGCGCCCCGACAATAACCCGAGGGAGCTAACAACATGGCCTGAATATGGCAAGCTGAGCATTGGCAACTGGCTCAACAGAACGTGGCAAATGATGTACATTCGAATGCTGACCAGCTGTAGAACGTGCTGTTCTCCGCAAGGGTGGCCTACCCACCTCGGACTGTTCACCAGAGCCCGAGGAAGAACATGGGGGAGCTGAGGTTGAGGGTGCTACAACCACACTGGGGGCAGACCTGAGTTCCACCGATGGAACTCTAGAGGCATCAGAAGATGACGCCACAGGTGCCACAGGTTGTGAAGGTACCTCAGGGACAAGGAGCCACAACTCATCATCACTCAGAGAGGTCCGCTCTGAGTCAGCAGGCACAGGCGGGGATGGAGCCTGTGGACCAGGTGCAGGAGGCCCTGGGCTGACCTGTGCCTTCAACATGTCGCAATGGACATGTCGAACCTTCTCCAAGTCTCCCACGGGGGCAATGGTATAAACAGCCCCATTCTCTTGGGGTGCCCTCAAGACCTGATAGACCACAGAGCTCCATAGGTCCTGGATCTTGTGCCGGCCCCGGGCGCTGTGATCTCGAAGATACACCAGCTGACCGACCTTTAAAGGAACAGGGTGGACTCTCTGGTCGTGGCGCTCCTTGCGACGGTCAGCAGCCAGCGACAACCGTGCCCGAGCTCCCTCAAAAGCCACCATTAACCTGGCTTGATGCTCAACCACCCAGTCGTGGACCTCTCCAGGCACCGGGTCCTGAACACGACCTAGAAGAAAATCAATGGGCAGCCTAGGATCCCTGCCAAACATCAGGAAAAAGGGCGACTCTCCCGTGCCCTGATGGGGCGTGCTATTATAGCAAAAGAGCAGGTGTGGTAAGCATGCAGCCCAGTCGCGTTTCCGAGATGACGGCAGGGTCCGCAGGAGGTTATGGTGGGTCCGATTAAACCGTTCACACTGCCCATTACCTGCTGGGTGGTAAGGTGTTGTACGGGACTTAGCTACCCGATACAACTCACATAATTGTTGCATCACCAGACTCTCAAAATTTCTACCCTGGTCAGAGTGGAGGCGGCTAGGAATGCCAAACTTAAAAAACCACTCTGTCAACAGGGCCTGGGCCACAGTAGAGGCCCGCTGGTCCCGGGTAGGGACTGCGACAGTGTATTTGCTGAAAACGTCAGTCATAACCAGGACGTTTTCGACTCCACTACGAGAAGGTTCCAACAGTGTGAAATCCATGGCCAGAATTTCATTCGGCCTAGATGCCAACAGGTGGCCCATATAACTATGAGGCCCCAACTCTGAATCCTTCGCGACCTGACAGCGTTCACAACGCTGAACCCATTGTTTGATGTCAGAGGACATCCCGGGCCAATAGCAACGCTGCCGGACTAATTCAGTGGTACGCTCAATACCTTGGTGCCCATACTTGGTGTTGGTCGACAGGATGCACATTTGAGGTAGATGTTTGGTTTTGTAAATTGTTTTATTTTTGTAGAGAGCTTAGTTTACCTGTTTGAAGGCTCTATTTCTTTTTAAGTGTGATTATAGACAAGACAGCAGTATCCAGGTTTAGGAGGAAGAGTAATAGAATTTTAGCACCTTGCTGATTTAATTTTTGCTGTTTTGGTCTAAAATTTATTATGGAGGAAGAATTGCAGCAACTTAGAGACTTGGTAGCACAGTTAAAAGCAGATAATGAGCAATTGCGCCGGGATGGAGGCGCTGTGCTGGAGTCTGGTGGTGGTGCCGCTTCGGCCTCCTTCGCACCAGCTGGTTGCATACCAAATGTTGGTAGCCAGGCCGCTGTTACAGAGCGTTTGGTGGTGGTGCCTAGGGACCGTAAATGTCCCATGTTTAATGGCAGAACGGGCATCAATATAGCTGAATGGGTCGAAGAGGTTCAAGCGTGCATGCGTGCCCGGCACCTGTCTGTTGCTGATCAAGCATTCTTTATTTTTGACCATTTAGAGGGAGAAGCAAGGGAGGAGATCAAATTTCGCCCCAATTCAGAGCGAGGGGATCCTGCTCGGGTGTTGACCATTTTAAAGGAACTGTATGGTAATGCGCAGTCCTGTGTCACTCTGCAGCAGGCTTTCTTTTCGAGGAGACAGCGGGAGGGAGAGACTTTGCGGGAGTTTTCCTTAGCGCTAATGGCTCTGATGGAGCAAGTGAAACAAAGTGCACCTGACGGCATGCGTAATGCAGAGGTGCTGCTCCGAGACCAGTTTGTAGAACATGTCGCTGACAGTGCTCTCCGCAGAGAGCTTAAACAATATGTTCGCCGTGAGCCTACTGCCACCTTGTTAGAGGTGCGCGGGGAAGCAAATAGATGGGAAAGAGAAGGGTTTTCAGGCGGTGTTCGCGACCGTGGCTATTCCCACCCATCAGCGTATGGTTTCCAGTGTGGGGTGCACACTAGCCCTAGGTTCACTCCTGTTGGTACACCTGAGTCTGAGTGGCGTGAGCTAAAGGAACTCCTAAAGCGCCAGCAAGAGCAGTTAAATCAGCTCACTGAGACAGTGGTTTCTTTACAGAACCCCCGAAGAGGTGTTCGGCCTTCACGGGCTGGCTCTGTGATTTGTCGCCGGTGTCAGCAGCCAGGACACTTTGCTAGGGAGTGCACTGGGGAGCGGGCTTCACGCCGCACCAGAGCAGGTTCTGATTCAGGCCCTCCTTATACCGCAGTTGGAAATCATTTTCCTGCTACCCAGTCGGAAAACTAAAGCCCTCTGAGCTGCAGAGTCACAGTTCAGGTGGGGAGTTCACTGGCTCACAGAAGGATAAGATGGGCAGGCTAATTTCATCGTGTCCAAAGGTAGATGTGCTGATTAGTGGGGTGACTGTCCCTTGTTTGGTGGATACTGGGTCCATGGTTTCCACCATCACAGAAAGTTTCTTTTTGGCACATTTTGCCCCTTGGGGGCAAGAACGCCTTCAGTCATGCCATTGGTTGCAGCTTCGGGCCGCCAATGGGTTGGCCATTCCCTACATTGGTTATTTGGAGCTCAGTGTACTCCTGTGTGGCAAGGAAATGCCCTCTTGTGGGATCCTTATAGTGAAGGACCCTCCTGGTGCCACGCCCTCAGTTCCTGGTATTTTAGGGATGAATGTAATCCGCCGCTGTTATCAAGAACTGTTTGGGGCTTTCGGTGGCTCCTTGTTTAATTCTCCTTCTGTGTCACAGGCACCAAGACCAGTTTTGGAGGCCTTACATCAGTGTCACCAGTCTGCAGCCCAAGCCCCAGAGGACCGTGTTGGTACCGTCAAGGTACAGGGCCCGCGGGCCGTGCGGATGCCTGGTGGTGTCATGCAGCTGGTGGCCACCACTTGTTCACAGCAGTTGTCAGGCCAGTCTGTGCTTTTCGAGCCTCCTGAGTCCGGGCTGCCAGTTGGGTTACTGGCCTCTCCATGTTTGGTCCAGGTGGGATAAGGGTGTTGCCTATGTTCCAGTCACTAATGTGGGAACAGTTGAAGCTGTCCTCCACCCATGGACCCATTTAGGAGTGATAAGCCAAGCTACTGTTGTTAGCCTCCCTGCTGGTGTTAGCAAGGAACACTCTTTTCCCATTACAGTTTCCTCCCATACGACCAGCAGCCCTGCTCGAGACATGGTGGATGCAATTGACCTGTCTGCTCTCGCTGAGTCAGAGCAACATGAGGTACGGTTACTTTTGCAGAAGTACCGCTCTGTTTTCTCCACTCATGAGGGAGACTTGGGCTGCACCAACCTTATCTCGCACGATATACCTCTGCTAGATGACGTACCCATCCGGCAGAGGTATAGGCGGATTCCTCCTTCTGATTATGAGGACGTCAGGGTCCATATCAATCAGTTATTGGAGGCCCAGGTAATCAGGGAGAGTAGCAGTCCGTATGCCTCCCCCATGGTGTTGGTCCGCAAGAAGGATGGAAGTCTCCGTTTGTGCGTTGACTATCGTCTGCTGAATAGCAAAACGAGGAAGGACGCCTTCCCGCTACCTCGCATTGAGGAAAGTCTGGATGCCCTTGCTGGCGCACGCTGGTTTTCTACCATCGATCTGGCCAGTGGGTATAACCAGGTGCCAGTCTCTGAGCAGGATAAGCCTAAGACCGCTTTTTGCACGCCGTTTGGCTTGTTCGAATGGAATCGAATGCCATTTGGGCTGTGCAATGCTCCTGGTACTTTTCAGCGCCTAATGCAGCGGATGTTCGGGGATCAGCAGTGTCAGTCGCTACTGCTGTACCTGGACGACATCATTGTGTTTTCCTCGTCCGTTTCTCAGCATCTGCAACGGCTAGAGATGGTGATGAAAAGGCTGCAGCAAGAGGGGCTCAAGGCTAGACTAGAAAAGTGTGCCTTTTTCCAGCCAAAGGTCAACTACTTGGGTCATGTCATCTCGTGTGAGGGCGTCTCCACCGATCCAGCTAAGGTTGACGCAGTAGCCAAGTGGCGGTGTCCTCGCTCTGTGTCGGAGCTGCGATCCTTCTTGGGTTTCGCTAGCTATTACCGGCGTTTTGTGGAGGGGTTTGCCACGCTGGCGGCCCCCCTGCATCAAGTGGTGGCTAAATTGGCTGGCACTAAGACAAAGAAGGGCTCGGGGCAGAGTTTGAGTGCTATCTGGACACCTCAGTGTGAGGAGAGTTTTGAGGCCCTGAAAGCCAAACTTGTGTCTGCCCCTGTGCTGGCGTATGCTGATTTCACACATCCATTCATATTGGAGGTTGACGCCAGTCACAGTGGTTTGGGTGCAGTCCTCTCCCAAGAAGTAGAGGGTGTTGTCCGGCCAGTGGCTTATGCCAGTCGAGGTCTCCGGCCCCATGAGCGCAATATGGACAATATGGAAGCCACCTGCATATTGATTGCAGGCTGGCATCAGGTATAAAGCTAAGCCGGTGCTTCTCCGGACTATTCCTCCCATGCATTCAGCGCAAAGCAGCAGTAAATGCTGGCACTCTGCGACGGACTGATCGGCAAGAGTAGATCATATGACCGTCACAGGTATGCTCTTGCTTAACCTCAGATTCCCTCTCAGTATTGGAATGTATAGTAATAGTTTTTGCGGCCTGTTGTAGCGCGGCAGGTTGTTTTATTCCGGTGTTGCAGAGAGAGGTGCTTGTGCGACCCTCCGCCAGTGAGAGTATAGCGCCTCCGGTCCTGGGGTAAGCCGTTAAAACTATTTTTATTGGCATTCACAGCTACCAGAGGCTAAGGTTACATTTGTCTGTTTTAGGGCTTGATCGCTGCCTTCACCTCCATGGCAACTTGCACAGCCTTAATTGAAGAATCAAGACGCCTGCTTAGCCGTTGTTGTGAGGGCTCCTCCTCGGTGGAGCCTGCTGTCTTGTCTTGTCTTGCCTTGTCTTGTCGGGTTTTGAATTGTTTTATTAAGTAGGCCTACCATTTCCTGGTTCGCCTGGTTTTATTTTATTTTATCTCTGGACTGTTGCCTGTGCCCAGGCTTCTGTGATCGGGCTGAAACAATCCTTTGCCCAAGTGTCGTGCTGGGGATTTTAAATTGCCTCCGTTGCTGGTCTTAGCCTGTGGGGAGCCAGACCAGCTTGCGATTGAGGCTTGGACAACTACTACCAGTACGAGTGGATCCATGGGGCATAAGCCTTCCAGTGTGGTGTGCGTGTGTGCGGTTTCTTTTATTAAAGTTATTAAAGTGTGTTAGTTTTTTTATGATCTGTAGCGAGCTAGACGCTCAGTGTCCCTTCTATTCTTTTAACATATTTCTGTTTTATTTCAGTGGACGAAGGACGTGCCAGTGGCCCTGGGACCTCAGGTGGTGGGTCGTTTTCACACTTTCTTTTGTACAGCACCGGGTGGTCTGCAGTGATTTTCGTTTTGTGTGATTTTCTTTTGGGTACACGGCTGCTGGTAAGTCCAAGTTCCATGTTTGTTTTAATTTCACTTTAGGACACTGTCAACAATGACGCTACATCTTGGTTTCTAAATATTTTATTTATTTTTACTATAAATAAAACTGTTTTAATATTGGAGCCAACCTGCCTCAGTGTGCATCCTTGAATCTTTGCGGCCTCCTTTTATTCTTTTTTATCTATTTTTCTTAAATATATTTCCTGGGGGTGAAATTCCCCTAGGTGGCGTTGTCATTTTATTATTTCTTTTATAACCCCGCCGACCACTTGGTCACACTCAGCTCACCAAATCTGCAGCTTTTTGCTTTAATCTGTAAATCACTTACATAGGATTCAACAGTCTCACCAGTCCTCTGATTCCGCGTGTTGAACTTGTGTCTTTCCATCGTGACGTTGGTTTGTGGGCTGCACATTTCCCTGAATTTCCTTTTGAGGCACTCAGGATCCTCCTTCGATTCTGCAGGAATGAGAACTCATCCTCCATCGCCGGGCTCTCTCACTTCTGGCGCGTAAACAAAAGACCGCTCCCGTTCTATAGCTTCAGGACCTGCTAAGTTGAGCAATATGTAGGCTTGTGTGCACGCTGGCTTGTCAGAGTGTGCCGCCGCTATAAAAATGTCATACTCCTGCTCAAAAATGCGCCAATTTTCAGCAACATTACCATCGAAAACAAGCGGGTCGGGCCTCCTGAATCCTTCCGCCATGTCGGCTACAGTCCGGATACAAAAAATGCACCCACAAAAAAGACTTGAGACGGAAAAAAAAAATACCGTCAAATACGAAGTACGTGTTCCGTCGCTTCTGACACCATGTTGTATGTTCACCAGTATGATAATGATGACGCAGTAGATTCAGTTAACGTGGTTTTATTAACCAGCAGAGCAGCAGACAACTTACATGCTTGGACTCAATAACGGAATGCCGCCTACACCACTCAAAACATACACAGACCTACACGGAGGTTCGGCAAGATTAGGACAAAATACCAAACTAACAGCAGGTTGTCTACAATCGTCATCAACATCATTATCATCTCCTTATGAAGTGGATTCAAAGACTGTTTAAATTTACAGATACAGCTGTGCTGCCCCTTAAGGCAGGCATGATAATTTGGGAGTGTGTTTTTTGTACCAGCAGACTTGCTGTAGTACCTCACCAGTGAAAAACAGTCCTTTAGCCAAACTTGTCTGTTCCACTTTTTGTTCACTTTTTCTTGCTGAGCCTGAGAGAGCACATGCCTGTAAGTAGTTGCTATTTGTTTTGTAAGCTTTCCAGCGTTAGTTTTGTGTAGCAGTTTCGAGTTTTGTGTGAGAGACTTTCTTTTGTGAGGAAAAACGGCTACGATGCTAACACGTTAGCCCGTCTATGGGATTTCCCATGTAATGTTAGCATTAAGCTAATCGCTAAACGGGTGGGCCTAATAGCCAGTGAAAGGGTTTGGATAAGCTTGTGTTTATGTGTTATATACATTGTAGTGCATGGCTTAATGTTTGATGTTGTAAAGAAAATGCAATTATAGCAGAAATGTAATATTTTATTTTTGTTTCTGTACCAGTTTTACAGTGCTTCTACAGTAAACATCTAAAACGTATCCGCTGACCCCTGGATGTTTATTGTGGACCTGTTAGCTATCTGCCAAGCTAGAAACCAGCTTCACACCCTAGTGAGGGCAGAATAGTAAAAAGGCACCGTCCCAACACGGCTACCTACCTACAGAAAAGTGGATCTGCGTGGAAACAGTTTCTTCTGTTTCTTCTAAGCTACAATGGATAGTAACGACACGCTTGAGACGTGGTCAGTATGCTCCAACACCTCACGTGCCAGTCAGCGCTCTTCAGCCAGTGCCATTGCAGCCAGAGCACGGGCAAAAGCAGAGGCTGCACGTGCTCAAGCACTATTTGCACAAAAAGAGTCAGATATGTTAAAAGCACAAGCATATATTGAGGAAGAACAACAAAAAGCAGCAGCTGAGGCTGCTAGGAAGAAAGCAGAGCTGCAAGCCAGTTTGCATACCTTGAGGCTTGATAGCGTGGCTGCAGCTGCCATTGCTGAAGAGAATGTTCTTGAAGCAGCTGTTGAGAACGAATTTGGGGAGTTAGATCGGGTTGGCCTGAAAAATGCATACGTTGAGCATAATCCAAGTCCTGAACCTCACCAAAACTCAGAGCTACCAGAACTCATGCCAACTCTGATGCACCAACTACCAGTCGACAATGATGATCAGCAAATACGACTTGCCTGTACAAAGAACAACCAAATTGAGTCAAGATGCCACTCCCTATTACCCTCGTACTCAAAGCCCCTGCAGGACAGGCCCGTTCAAGCAAGAACATTCACACAGCTTAAATCCATCCAAGGATACCTACAGACACCAGACACAGTCACATGATATGAGACAATACAGCAGTACCTACCAACCACCTCAGTCTCATACAGGTGCTGCCAGAACTGACGAGCCCACTTCATCATCGACCACAGACCTGGCCAAGTATCTAATACGGTGAGAGATGATAAGGTCTGGGCTGTTAAGGTTCGATGATCAGCCAGAAAATTATTGGGCCTGGAAGCAATCCTTCCACGGTTCTACAGAGGACTTAAAACTGACTTCAAGAGAAGAGCTTGATCTGCTATGTAAATGGCTGGGACCAAAGTCATCAGAGCATGCTAAGAGGATACGAGCGGTCCACATACACGACACAGCTGCAGGTGTAAGAATGGTATGGCAAAGGTTGGAAGACTGCTATGGATCGCCAGAAGCAATTGAAGAGGCTCTCCTAAAGAAACTGGATGATTTTCCATGAATCTCAAATCGAGAAAATCAAAAGCTGAGAGAGCTGGGAGACATTCTCTTGGAGCTTGAAGCCGCCAGAGCCGATGGGTTCCTACCAGGCCTCAGTTACCTGGACACATCTCTGGGCATCACTCCAATCATCCAAAAGTTGCCATACTCCCTGCATGAAAAGTGGGTCTCTGTAGCATCTTGTTACAAAGAAAATCATCAAGCGTCTTACCCACGGTTCTCCTTCTTCGCAAAGTTTGTTTGTGATCAACCCAAAACGCTCAATGATCCCAGCTTTGCCCCTCTTACAGGTGGTTGGAGGACAGGGAAGCCAGAACACCCCTTCAAATCAAACATGAAAATACCAATTTCTGTCAAAAAGACAGGAATCTCCGCAAACTCTAAAAGCATGCAAGCCAGCCCCTCAGGGAAGAGGAGGGCCGAACCAGATGAACAATGCCCACTCCATAACAAACCACACCCCCTCAGAAACTGTCGTGGGTTTAGGAGCAGATCTTTGGATGAAAGGAAAGCTTATCTTAAAGAGAATAATATTTGCTTTAAGTGCTGCGCTTCGTTCACTCATCTAACGAAGGACTGCCAAAAAAACGTTCAGTGCAGAGAGTGCAGGAGTGAGAACCAGCCTACTGCACTACACCCAGGGCCGGCCCCCTGGATATCAGAGACTCCTGTAACCACAAGAGAGCAAGGCGGGGAGCAAGGAGAAGAAGCTCCTCTAGCTGTCACAGCAAACTGCACAGACATTTGTGGGACTACCGTCAGAGCAAAGTCATGCTCCAATATCTGTCTTGTCAGAGTTTATCCAGCTGGCCAGAGGGAGAAAGCTTTTAAGGCGTACGTTGTTCTCGATGAGCAAACCAATAAGTCTTTGGCAAGAACAGAGTTTTTTGAGCTCTTTGGGGTTACAGAGGGCACGGCAGCAAACACCTTGAAGACCTGCTCAGGAGTTATGGAAACAACAGGGTGCCGAGCTAACAATTTCATCATGGAGTCATTAGATGGTAAAACTCACATTCCACTCCCCACCTTAATTGAATGTGACATGCTTCCTGATGATAAGTCTGAAATCCCCACACCTGAGATCGCCAGACATTATCAAGTGGGTTGTGGATAGAATCCCGGCTATAGATCCATCAGCAAGCATGCTGATCTTGCTCGGTCGAGATGTACCACAGGCACACAAGGTTCGAGAGTGATGCAATGGGCCCCACGATGCCCCCTACGCCCAGCGTCTCGACTTGGGATGGGTGATTGTGGGAGAGGTTTGTCTCGGAAGAGCTCACAAACCAGAGTTTGTAAACGTTTATCGGTGCAACGTGCTGAGTAACGGTCGTACATCTCTTTTCGACCCTTGCACTAACAGTCTCCACATCAAAGAGAATCTTGACACTCCAGAGCAGCAGCGTCAGTTTCTAGGAGCTAATGCATCCAAAATCCTGTTTGATGGGAAAGATGGCCTTGGTGAAGGAGTCTTCCAGCAAACACCACACGACAACAAACCTGCGATGTCTGTGGAAGACAAACTCTTTCTGGAAATAATGGACAACGAGGTCTTCATAGACGACTCGAATAGTTGGGTGTCACCACTACCTTTCAGGCAACCAAGGCGCAAGCTCCCTAACAACCGAGCCCAAGCAGTCAAGCATCTTTTGACATTACGGCACATGCTGGAGAAGAAGCCAGACATGAAAGAACACATGATTGTCTTCATGCAGAAGATCTTTGAGGCAGGTCATGCTGAACCAGTACCACCACCCACTGATGAACAAGAGTGCTGGTAATGGCAATCTTCGGAGTGTATCATTCGCGAAAACCAGGTCAGGTACTGGCAGTGTTCGACTCCAGCGCTAAGCAGGATGGTGTCTCACTGAATGACATCCTGCTGAGTGGCCCTGACTTGAATAATTCACTTTTAGGAGTCCTCATCTGCTTCCGCAAGGAACCTGTAGCGGTGGCAGCAGACATAGAACAGATTATTATTAGTCCTTTATTTATTCAGGTAAAAATCTCATTGAGATTTAAAATCTCATTTCCAAGAGAGACCTGGCATCATGGCAACAAAAGTCACATACCACATAGGTATATAAAATTTAAAACAAATACAATATCCCATAGAACATGTGTAAAATATACAATAACAGATCAAATTAAGAGTACATTAAAAACAATCACACTGAGTAAAAGAGCTGTTCTCTCGTTCCTTTAAGACAGACTTAAACTCTCCCAAGGTAAC
Source organism: Pelmatolapia mariae (assembly GCF_036321145.2). Lineage (NCBI taxonomy): Eukaryota > Metazoa > Chordata > Actinopteri > Cichliformes > Cichlidae > Pelmatolapia > Pelmatolapia mariae. Next base: position 29,134,326 of record NC_086229.1, read on the forward strand.
CAATTCTGATAATTTCAGTTCCTTCTGCAGATTATTCCAGGAAGCAGGGGCAGCGTATTTAAAAGCCTTTTTCCCCAATTCTGTTCTGATTTTAGGGACAATCAATTGTATGGTATTGTGAGAGCGAAGGCTGTATTGGTTGTGGTTTCTACACATATAAACACATAAATAAGATGGAACCAGCCCAAGGAGAGATTTATAGATAAAGATCAACCAATGGGAGAGTCTGCGAATATGCAAAGATGGACATTTAGCAGCAGCATACAAAGAACAATGATGTACACGATTTCCATAGCCAGTAATAAAACGTAAAGCACAATGGTACACAGTATCCAACCTCTTTAGGTAGTGGGCAGGTGCATTCATAAAAAGCAGGTGTTCTATTGCTTCAAAGTCCGCCATGATCACCCCACCCTCACCACCCTGACCACCCTGACCCAACCTGACTGCAACCTTCAGTCGTGTGTGTGTGTGTGTGTTTCAGAGGTGAGGAGGTTCACTCAAGGAGACAGAGAGTTCCTGACCAGACTGGCTCCTCCCCTTCAGCTCACCTGTCTGCACCTCCACCCTGACTCAGCTCCACCTGCTTCGTTCTGATTTTATCTGTTCTACGTGTTCATACAAATAAAACTTTATTGTTCCTCATCCTGTCACACGGTATCTCACCTTCACTGACCCTAATGAGCTGTCATCATCACAAAGGGGCCTATAACAGGTCATGTGACCCTTCTACAGGAAGTGATCCCTGTGAGTGGCGCCCACATCAGAGACGTTCTCAGATGGTGATTCATAAAACCTGCACCAGTAAAATCTGACAGTAGAAGGATGATGAGTGAAACTGGTTAATCTGGTGTTTGTGACGCAGAGCGGGACAATAAAGGTTTGACCTCCGCTGTGTGACACGTGTACCTGAACAGGTGTGCTGTGTGACGCGTGTACCTGAACACGTGTGCTGTTCAGGTACTTTCATCATCCTGAATCGATTCGATCCATGATTTGATTCGATTCAATTTGATTTTAATTAGGGAAATTTTGCCTCAGTCAGAAATATAATTCTGATCATGTATCAATACATTTCCATATTTTAACATCTAAAACAAAAAGCTGATACTTGCGAGACATTATCAAAAGTGTGAGCATCACAGCAGATGCCTTTGTGTCAAAGTAACTGAGGATAAAACAGAAAAACATGAAGGAGATATTCATGGCCTGGGATTTTATAGCAGATAACCTTAAAATATTCTGCAGTAGATCAAAAATGAAAGAAAACCATGAATCAACATGTGAACATTAGCTGATGCTGCTGAAGTGAAGCAGAGCAAAGTTACAGAGGTTTGATTAGAGACACAGATAAGAGTTTTGTAATTTTGCATCATCTTCACTGTTAAACAGCAGAAATGAGGCTTTCAGGTTGGAGGTCATTTTCGGGGGTGGGGGGGGGGGCAGCGTAATAATAATAAGTAGGTCAAAGGTCAAAACGAGTACACTTAAGTTAAAATTAATAGGTCAAAGGTCAGGTTAGTGCGTATGTGTGTGTCTGCAGCTGTTCTTTGTGTTGTTGCTGGATCGTTGCCTCAGGGGGAAAGTTGTGTGTGTGTTGAACATGCAGACTAACAGAGACTGCAGCTGTCAGCAGCCACACACACTTTATATTCTAAAAATCAAATCACAGTGAAACATGTTCACTGACAGCTCAGCTTCAGCATCTTATTCATGCTGTGACTGCAGCCGTTCAACTCTGTTTCTCTTTACTACTAATAAGATGGCACCTGTTCAAGATGGCGGCCAACCAAACCGGTTTGAGAACCGGTTTGACCGGTTTCGTGCATGTGTATGCGCGTTCAGGTGTGCTGGGGGGTCATGCGAGTTCATGTGTGGAAACACACAGGGGTTAGAGAGGTTATATGAGTTTATAGGTTTATATGAGTTCATGTGTTTTTGACTGGTTTTTAATTTAAACAAACCATAGGGTTTTTAATTAAACTATTTTTATCACTTTGGTATGTCTCAACATTCAGTTATGCAGACATATGTGTCCTTAAGAGCACTTCTTTGTTTTGCGGGCGGTGTGGAAGGCGTTTTGCTTCGCAGTGCACATTAACAAAGCGGGGATGCTTTTTATTTACATCTAGTCAAAAGTGGTACTAATTGTGTTTTAACCACACTAATTTTATCATTCTGACAATGTCCCAGCAGCACACAGCGATGCAACCATTTTATTTTAAAAACGGCACAAATGCGAATTTCTTCTGAATGGGTAATGTCAGCCTGTTCACAAGCGTTTCATTTAATAAAACCACTAGTTTTAATTTAACTAGTTTTACGCATCTAGTGGGGTTTCTTTCAAAGATTGATGCGATCATTTTATTTAAAAATCGGGATTTCGGAATGTTGAACTAAGCGGGAGACAGAGCCAGCTAGTTTTTAACACAGTAAATGGTCACAAATAACATTCAGTCCCTTTAGAAAATAAATGCTATAAGCCTAATTCTAAAACACGCTGCACATGATGTCACCTTTTCACCCAAAGCAACCAGTATCGCTCTTTTCAAACTAATCCTGTTTTAATCACACTCATTTTGTGATTCTGATGTCACAGCATGCAGCGATGCATGCCTTTTATTTTAAAAACGGATCAAACGGGCATTTCTTCTGTAAGGGGTTTCATGGTTTCAGAGTAGTTTTTAACACAACAGATGGTCGCAAATAACATTCAGCCCTTTAGAAAATAAATGTTATAAGCAGGCAGTATCGGTCTTTTCAACAGCCGGTTAATTGTTTGAAATTTTTCAGGATTGCAAAAGCCCACTGCGGGTATCATTTAATTGTTGTGATTCCTTAGGAAAAGGTAAAAGCCGACAGGTGTACCGGTAACAAGATCCTTACTCTGGACGGCATCGTCTTGAGCCATCCATTGTAGTGATTTGGCACATTATATGTAAAATTGAAGCACACAATCCCGTCGCATAACATCAACATTTTATTTATATACAAAATAAAAATGCTTTTTTACAGAAAAGAACTGTAGCTTCACAATTCATCACCGTTTACGTGGGTACAGAGGGTAAGTCCCCATCCTTATCCCATAGTGATTTGGGTAATTTCTCAGGGCCTTGGAAGGGTGACCATATATCAGGATACATGTTTTAAATTTATGTTTAAAAAAGGATACATGCTTTTAAAAATGTGGTAAAATGCAGGTTACACATTTTAAAAAGAAAAATCTGGATGCTTGTTTGAAAAAAATAAGCAGGGTAGCTGTTTGAAAGATACGGTTCAATACGTTTTTTGGGTTTTTTGGAAAGAATCAGTGTTTCAGAGAAAACATTAGCAGCCTCCTTTGTAACACTCTGTGACCAACCGTAGCTGTCCGATTTTCACCACGTCCAACCCCACCAGATTGTCGTATGCCTCGGCGATGGCGTCAAAGACTTTCTTTACCGTTTTTAGTTCGTGCAAGAGAGTCTCCGCCACCGTGCGGACTTTGACATCGTCCATTTTGATGTTGCGGGCAATCATCAGACATTGAATGGAAGGAATGAAACGAGGGGTGAGGAGTCTTTTTCGGATGCTGTAATAATTTTCAGCGTAAAAGTCATCCTCCAACACTTGCAGACACTCATGCTGTCTCTGGCTGGGGTGATCGAACTTACAGCCACTGCATTCGTCAGTGAGGTACTTGTTGATTACTAGGTTGACTAGGTGATACACAGCTGTTTTCACGGTATCGATGAATAAAGAAGAAGCCCGACCGTCAAGCTCGATGGCTTGCTGCTGCTGCTTCTCCAAGGGGCGATAGTAACCGGGCGTGTCAGGTACTAAAGAGCCCTCGTCCGAGGAACTGTCCTCCTCCTCAGTGTGACGCAGGGGTGCACAGTCCATCCTTCTCGCTGTTTTGAGATAAAAAAGGTTTTGGAGGAATGAGACGGCGGTATTGTTTTAAAATAACAGAAGGTGGGGCTTGATCTGGAAGTGGGATGATCTTAAAGGGCTGGTAGGATATGAAGCGTTTGAAATGCAATACGTGTCCTTATCAGCTGGAAATATTAAAGCCAGAACTTACAACACGATACTTTTTACTTCATGTACAGGGTTTCCAAAATAAGTTTTATTTCAAGTAAACAAACAAATACATTTGATTCAGGTAAAACACATCATCACATTTATTCTTGTAAAGGGTTTTCTAAAAAGTTTTATTTCATGTAAAGTGTTTCCAAGGCTGTTAGCCGCGTTGCCCTGTATTGAACTTATTTACAGTGTGTCAGTAAAGGGTGACATGCACTTCTGGCCCCTGTGTTGAATGAGCCCATGTTGGGTTTGTGAATTTGACACTTTAAGGTTTTGAAGTTGGGGATACTTGCTCCTGGGGAGCATAAGATGTCTGATAACAGCTTGACATCTCAGTTATAAATGGAATTCAAAATGTTTTTGGAAGTATGACTAATGTATAATCTGACTTCTAAGGTACGCACGCCAAGGCCTAGAAGACAAGGGGACAATTTACTTTATGCTATAAAAACACAAACCTTAATCTTTGATCTTCCAACTTTATCTTTCTGTTCTGGTTTTAGAGTCTCTGTTTATTGAGTCGTACTTTGGGAATCACCCTCTTGTGAGACAAGGGTACGCTGGGAGAGAATATGGCATTATACAAGCAGAGTGTTTTGGCTGTATCACTAGATCTAAGAAATACACCTGTTATTAGTTATTAAGAAGAGTTAGCTGTGGTGCAGGTTTAATGTATAATTTTTGCATGAATTGTTCAAGAATTACAGACAGCTTTATATACCGATAGTACGGGCATTTTTTTACTTAAGCAGAAGTATAGCTGCTAGTGTCAGAAATACTGATCGGCTCAGAAATGTGCTCAAAGTAAGAAAGTCAAAGTAGTAAGTTAACCAAGCTGAATATTGTGCTATAATAAAATAATATTAGTAGGTGAGACTACAAACTTAGTCCGGTGGTGAAAAGGCCCAAGTGGCTCAGAGCCACATTTGGCAGCCAGGGTTAGAGGTCAGAAACCCTGAGCCTGGTGGTTTGGCTAGCAACATGGTCTGGTAAAAGAGTCTAACAGCCATGCGTTACATGGTGTTGCGACTGATAAAAAACAAAAACAAACAAACAAACAAACAAAAAGAAAACCTATAAACTAACCCCCCTTGTTTAGAGGTGATTGTCAGTTTGCTGGGTTTTTAGAGACGCTGAGAGTGAGAGAGATCATGTTCTACATTACTTTAAAAGTGATTTTCAGAGCTGTTGATGTATGAAACAGTGTCCACAGAGACATGGATCAACTCTGTTTATGGCGTTGAGTGTTAAATTGTGACAGTTTCAATAAAGCTTGCAAAATTCTTGCATTTATACTGGGGAGCAAAGAAAAGTTAGACGTTGGTTGTACAAATGAAAACCAGTTTCATAAAAACCATGTAAACAGACATGAAGAAGAATGTGTTTGTAAAACTAGTGGTGAAGTATGGGAACTATAAGGCAGACTGTTTCTGCTATCAAAACAGTTTGTGTTGTTAATCCTGAATGATTCTTGGTCACAACATTTTACTCCACACACATTTGGAAAATTGCATAGTTTGACAATAAATATCCCTGTAAAGACGCTTTATTTGTTGTGAAATATGCCGAGGGAGTGATGTTTATCAAAAGTAGAAGTTATAACTGTTGTACAAAAGAACTTTCAAAATCTATAGTGTGTGAGGTTGTGTGAGTAAGGGATGGCTTGCCCTTCTTGCCCGCATGCGACAAACCATCTGTTGGATCACGGATTTGACATCTTAGCATTGTGAAAGTGGGGAAACATACTCCTGGCTGAGCATAAGATTTCTTCTTACAACTTAGAATCTCACTTCTTCTAAATGAAATTAAAAAATGTTTTTTGTAAGTATGGCTAATGTATACTTTGACTTCTAAGGCATTCACGCACACACAAGAACAACATCAACACAGAGAAGAAGAAGAGGGGGTAGTTTACTACGCATCATAAAAAAAACAAACAAACAAAAAAAAACGCAATCATTAATCTTCCAACTGTATCTTTCTGTTCTGAATTCAGAGTCCTTGTTTGTTTACTGAGCCGCACTTTGAGAGTCATACTGTTGTGATACTGGGAAGAAAAGGGTAAGGTGTGCGAGACTAAACCATTACACACAAAACTTCAAAAATCTAAAGAGAATGTGAGACTGCTAGCTTTATTGTCCAGCAACAAACTTATCTACAAAGTGCTAGTAAAGAGCAACTTGTACATCTGTCCCATTAAGCAATGGCTTAACAAATTTCACTGCAATCTATAAAAGGAATCTGGGTTTAAATATAACATAGTAGTGTTGGATTAAGTGTAGGAAATAAGGTGTCTATGGAACAAATCTCCTTCAACATTCATAATGACCAAAGTGAGGACTACAGGCATTTCTCTCAGTCAGCTGATTGTGTTTAGGGTAAAAGCAGCTAAATACACTGAGTGCTCCACATTTTAGTGAGTAAACTCAGGATGTCTGCGGGTTTTGTCAACTTGGGGTGAACAAAAGCAGAAAAACAGTAAAAGATTCAGGCATTGAAAGTCTGGTTTATTTCATGAATACAATGAAACATTTTACAGTCCACAGAGCAAAGTAGCATACATGATAATGGATACTAAAACATAACACGGACAGTGAGAAGTAAAACTCATCGTCTTTCCAGCTGTTATATTCTGTAAACTTACAATAAACCCCTGAAATTAGATTTTAGTTTTTTTAAGTCATGTATTTAAAAAGAAATGAGTCAATACTTGTTTCCCTCAGCAGCATTACTGAGGTGACACCTTAACAATGCTTCATATCACAGTCTTTATGATGAAAAAACACGTTCTCTCGTTAGCAGATGTAGCAGAATGCATTTATTGCAATGTATGAGTTACACTTCTTGTTACAAAAAAAAAAAAAAAAAAAAAGCTGATTGGAGATGCATTCAAAAAAAAAAATGCTCCTGTCTGCTTCTGCGAGCACGCACGCACTCACACGCACACACATGCACACACACGCACACAAGAACAACAACACAGAGAGAGAGGGAGAAAGAGAGATCATTAATACAAAGGATTGCAGCAGCTTTTTGGATTTTCACTCTTTGATGGCTTTAATATGAACAACCACATATAATTCATTCCAACTTTTGCCTTTGCTTCAATTAAGATGTGTCTTTAAATCTATGATACCTGCCTTGTTCAAAACGTTTACTGACATAGTAAAGAAGTAGCTAGGGAACTCAGTAAGTATGAGTAGCAGTAGCTTAGGGACACTTTCTCAAATAAAGAGGATTTCATCATCTGCAGTTCCTGAAAATTGTGCCACATTAAAAACAAATCAATTGATCCACAAATTATGGATGCAGACTCTTTTCAGCTATTGAGGTATACTTCATGCACTTATCAGCTTACAGTTTAAAGGCTTGCATTAGAGTGCATTGGTGCACAATCTTTTATGGTTATACCACTGTGAATTTTGCTATACAAATATGCTCAAGAGTCTATCATATGTTTGACATCCAACTAAAAATTCGTAAATATATATTTTTAAATCAGTAACTTTGCAAATTTAGAGGAAATGTTTTTTGGACAACAAATGAGTCACGTTTTAAAAACAGTTTAAATAATCTACGCTGCCAGACAGACATTTATGAAGCGCTGGCTATAACACACATCCTTACCGTGTGAAAGGACCGCGGATGTCTTGGAGCAGAGAACCGCGTTGTATTGTCGCTTTTCTCTTATGCATAAGCAACGCCGGCTGGTCAGAAACGCTCTGTGTGGGTAGAAAATGGTCTGCACCGGCGCTGGTCCTGACGCGAAATGGCGAGGGTCTCAGGCTCTGAGGAACTCTTCATATAGGACCGGGTGCTTCCAAAACAGTAGCTGGGTTGCCGATAAGTCTGGGGGGCGATACACCTGCAGGGCATCCCCTTGCTGTACAAGTTTAAAACAATGAGGGTGGGGCACGCAGTTGGGGAGCTCCCGTGTAACTGACCAAGATAGGCCTAAGGGTCCGCTGTTGCTGGCTACTTCAGAAAATAGGCGAGAACTTGCATGACTGGTACATCTGCGGGACTTTTACCTTTTCCTAAGGAATTACAAATGAACCGATACTTCAGACAATAGGCGGGGTCCCCACCCGACCGGTACACCTGTCGGCTTTTACCTTTTCCTAAGGAATCACAACAATTAAATGATACCCGCAGTGGGCTTTTGCAATCCTGAAAAATTTCAAACAATTAACCGGCTGTTGAAAAGACCGATACTGCCTGCTTATAACATTTATTTTCTAAAGGGCTGAATGTTATTTGCGACCATCTGTTGTGTTAAAAACTACTCTGAAACCATGAAACCCCTTACAGAAGAAATGCCCGTTTGATCCGTTTTTAAAATAAAAGGCATGCATCGCTGCATGCTGTGACATCAGAATCACAAAATGAGTGTGATTAAAACAGGATTAGTTTGAAAAGAGCGATACTGGTTGCTTTGGGTGAAAAGGTGACATCATGTGCAGCGTGTTTTAGAAGTAGGCTTATAGCATTCATTTTCTAAAGGGCTGAATGTTATTTGTGACCATTTACTGTGTTGAAAAACTAGCTGGCCCTCTCTCCCTCTTGGATCAATATTCCGAAATCCCGATTTTTAAATAAAATGATGCATCAATCCGTGAAAGAAACCCAGTACATGCGTAAAACTAATTAGATTAAAAACTAGTGGTTTGATTAAATGAAACGCTTGTGAACAGGTTGAAATTACCCGTACAGAAGAAATTCCCACTTGTGCCGTTTTTAAAATAAAAGGCATGCATCGCACCATGCTGTGACATCAGTATCACAAAATGAGTGTGATTAAAACACAATTAGTTTGAAAAGAGCGATACTGCCTGCTTATAGCATTTATTTTCTAAAGGGACTGAATGTTATTTGTGACCATTTACTGTGTTAAAAACTAGCTGGCTCTGTCTCCCGCTTAGTTCAACATTCCGAAATCCCGATTTTTAAATAAAATGATCGCATCAATCTTTGAAAGAAACCCCACTAGATGCGTAAAACTAGTTAAATTAAAACTAGTGGTTTTATTAAATGAAACGCTTGTGAACAGGCTGACATTACCCATTCAGAAGAAATTCGCATTTGTGCCGTTTTTAAAATAAAATGGTTGCATCGCTGTGTGCTGCTGGGACATTGTCAGAATGATAAAATTAGTGTGGTTAAAACACAATTAGTACCACTTTTGACTAGATGTAAATAAAAAGCATCCCCGCTTTGTTAATGTGCACTGCGAAGCAAAACGCCTTCCACACCGCCCGCAAAACAAAGAAGTGCTCTTACGGACACATATGTCTGCATAACTGAATGTTGAGACATACCAAAGTGATAAAAATAGTTTAATTAAAAACCCTATGGTTTGTTTAAATTAAAAACCAGTCAAAAACACATGAACTCATATAAACCTATAAACTCATATAACCTCTCTAACCCCTGTGTGTTTCCACACATGAACTCGCATGACCCCCCAGCACACCTGAACGCGCATACACATGCACGAAACCGGTCAAACCGGTTCTCAAACCGGTTTGGTTGGCCGCCATCTTGAACAGGTGCCATCTTATTAGTAGTCTCTTTAACCCAAATCATCACAACATGGAAATATAATCATCAAAATGATGTGACTGGAAGGATGCAGCAGTCTGTGCTCCACCTTTCTCCTCCACACCTGCAGGTGGAGAACATGGATGCATGAATCTCTACAGAGTTCTTTGAATATTATCCGTCTTATCAGTTTTCAGTGAACAAAAATCCTCACAGAGCCAAAATAAGCAGTTTGTATCCAACATAACTCAGCTGGACTCTGATGCTCCGTATAACAGCCACACATGAGTCTGGATTCACTCAAAGCATTGAACAAACTTTATTGTAAATGAAGCTTTTGGACATTTATTCTCTGATATTTGCTCTTCAGCTCGAGTCTCCATCAGTGGGAACATTTCCTGATTCAACTTTTCTTCTGTTCAAATCAAACTCCATGAGAATCAAAGTGTGAATCAGAGTCCTGATGATCAGATTCTTGAAGCGCCTTGAGGCGACTTTTGTTGTGATTTGGCGCTATATAAATAAAATTGAATTGAATTGAATTGATTCTATAGAAACATGGAGAGTGTAGAGGATTTACACTCAATATGTTCATTTGTTCCCTTCAAGAAAAATCAATCATTCATCAAATAAAATCAGTCGTTGATCGACTCAGTTTGATTGACAGGACAGATGATCAGAGGTGCAGAGTTTTTACCACCATCATTAGGACATGGACTGAAGAATGGGTGGAGTCTGTGAGTGAAGGAGCAGCCAGTAAAGGAGTAGATCAGAGCTGCAGCACCTACATCATAAAAGGAGACCAGACCCTCCTCATAATCCACAAACACCCCCACCTTCTCAGGACCAGGATGAAGACAGAGGGGAAGTGAAGGGGAAGCAAGAGCTTTGTAATCATTTCCATTTCTCAGCCACACAGTCCAGAAACCATCCTCAGGACTCACTCTGATTTTTCCCTTCCGTTTGATCGACTCTGTGGCCACTCCTAAATCCCACTCAGTCTTTCCTTTAACCTGAACCTCAAAGTAGAATCTGCCTGAAGAGAAACTCTGCTCTCCTAAAACACAAGCACACAGAGAAAATCTCTCTGGGTTGTCTGGAAGATTCTTCCTCACTTCACTATGATACACTTGTTTTCCATCATCAGACAGGATGAGTTTAGGATGAGCTGTATCAGGATCCAGAGTCACATCCACCTCATGCTGCTGCACCCTCTGCAGCTCAGCCTCAAACAGCTTCTTCTTCATGGGTTTCCAGACTGTCTCCTCCAGCTGAGCCACAGCTCTCCCCACAGTCCCCTCATATGATGGTGGATGAACTCTTGCCTCTGTCCTGTCCTTGGTGGGTGGAGCAGCTTTCAGGGAGGAGAAGCTTTGGAGGAGGTGGAGGTGGTCTTCAGAGCGTGAGAGCTGCTCCACCTCAGAGCTTCTCTCCATCAGCTCAGAGATTTCGTGTTCCAGATCTTTGATGAGACTTTCAGCCTGTTTCTCTGTAGTTTCCTGTTTGTCTTCGATCTCCTTCATGAGCTCCTTCAGGCGTCTCTCAACAGACTCCATCAGAGCAGTGAAGACCTGAACACCTTCTGCTTTCTGTCTGTCTGCAGCATCTTTACTCATCTTCACCGACTCTGTGATCTCCTGAATCTTCAGTCGTCTCTTCTGGATCATCTGCTGAATCTCAGCCTCTGTCTTCTCCAGCTCTGCCTTCTTTCCTTCATATTCTTCTCTCAGAGGAACAAACTCGTGGTTCTTGTGGTCTAAAACAGAGCAGAGCACACAGACACATGTCTGGTCGGTCTTACAGAACAGCTGCAGAAGGTTATCGTGCTTCGTGCACATCCTGCCTTCCAGGTTCTCCACAGCATCAATCAGCTGATGTCTTTTCAGACCTTTCTTTGTCAGATGAGGCTCCAGGTGAGTCTGACAGTAGGAGGTCCGACACACCAGGCAGGACTTCAGGGCCTTCAGTCTGGTTCCAGTGCAGACGTCACAGGGAACTTCTCCTGGTTTGGCAGCTTGTTGCTCTGAGCTGCTGCTGCTGGCTTTCTGCTGAGCTTCACGTCTGAACTGAGCAACCATCCCAGAGATGAAGGTGTTGACCCTCAGCTGAGGTCTAGTGGAGAAAGTCTCTTTACACATGGGACACTGACAGCTCTGATTCATGTCCCAGTGCTGACTGATGCAGGTTTTGCAGAAGTTGTGTCCACATGGTGTAGAGACTGGATCAGTGAACACATCCAGACAGATGGAGCACAGAAACTGATCTTCAGATCGCAGATTGCTGGCAGCAGACATGTCTGCACTCTGAGGGAGAAAGAAAAGAAACATTTGATTCAAAATTCACTTTAAATTTCATTTTTAAAAAGAGAGAAACAAGCGTCAGTAGTCTGAGGAGCTTGGAAAGAAAAGTGTCTGGACTTCTTTGAGTTTCTTGAAGACGTTTCATCAGAGAAGCTTCTTCAGTTCTCAGAGTAACTGGTGGAGACCCAGCAACACACTCAGACACAAACTGGTTCATCACAAACACAAACTTAACATCGTAGTGTCTGCTGTACAGTGCAGCGTCCAGATGAACAGAATAACTTTGGGGATGAAGATAAATACAGTCGTTAAAAAGATGTGAAATTGTTTCTCTGACTGTTTTACAGAAGGTCCAAGATTCATCCAAATCATTTTATACTTGAATAAATCAGTTTGTTGGATATATTCCATCAATTACTGTGAAGTAAACTTCGACCTTGTTGGTGACTAAATCCTTCTTATTGTAAGTCCAGATCAACGAGCCATTAATGTTAAACAGTGACTGTTCCAATAGAAGTGACAGTGAGGAGGACAATGAATCATAAACCTCAGAAATGTGTTATTAACTGTTGATCCAGTATATGAATGGCATTTATGAGAACATGTTTATTCAGTGGTGTCTGTATATTTGGTCCATTTGTGCGTCATTAAAAACTGTTTTCTCTCACAGATACTGGAACATCACAGCTCCTCACAAACTCAGGATATGGAAGAAGATGAACTTTTCCAGTCACTCGCTGGGATACATCATTCAATTATTCTGGATCCTCAGAAAACATTGATTTATTTTTGTATTTCATATATATTTCAAAGATTTATGTTAGTAGAGAAGAAGCCACCATGATAAAGCCTGTGTGTGAAAATGAGATCAGCGGATTTTGTTGATCAAAATCACATTTAAGGAGGAATTCTGTCCTCCAGTTTGTTTAAATAAGCTTTGGGATTAAACACCATCATCTATGTTTGTGTCTGATGACATGTTTGATCCAGTTCAGCTTGAATATCACAGCTGATGTGTGAACTCTGACATATTTAAAGCCTCGATTATCAGGATGATTTAAACATATCTGTTTAAATAATGAGATTTATGTTTCCACACAAAGTTATAAAGTGCAGCATCGACTGTTTTCTGAATGATTCAGGAACATCTGTGACTCTTACAGGATACACTAAGTCAGACAATCTCTCTTTGTAAAATGTCTGAATGACTTTTTGAAGTACTGACCAAAATCTGCTGGTTTACAGTATCAAAGGCTTTATATCAATAAAGAATAAACAGGTGTTTTCACGTCTGTAATCAGTGGGTGGCTTAAAAGGGGCTACGCATCGATAGTAGAAACATTGATCGGCAACCCTGTGATTGGTCGGCGAAGATGTCGAAGGAGCGCGCTCAGTATTTTACGGCAGCAGAGCAAGAACTCTTGATTGAGGGATTTCAGGAGTTTCAGAGTTTAATTAAAACGCAGGAGAACACTGCAAAGGCTGCAAAAGCAAGGAGAGAGGGCTGGCAGAAAGTTGCTGACATATTAAACTCGTAAGTGATCCATGATATTACATTATATCATGTGATATTATATTATACCACAGTACATTATATTACATTATATCCTCTTCCACATTAGAGCCACAACAGGACCCACTAGAACATGGGAACAAGTAAAAGTGAAATATAAGAATATTCTACAGAATGGTAAAATTTATCACTTATATTGCTTTTAGTCTCTTGAAAAGAGACCCTGGAATAATCAGTTTGTTTGTTTTTAACAGCAACCAAGAAAAGGGCAGAGCAAATAAAGACAGGTGGTGGTCCTGCACCCCCTCGTCACACCCCTTTACTGTACTGTGCTACCTATTGACATTGTGGGTTTTTTTGTGTGTAGTTTGACATAACACTTCATCACTTTTACCTGTTCCCATGCAAGGGGTGACTGAAGCATGCACAATAATAATAATAATTATAATGCATTGGATTTATATAGCGCTTTTCAAGGCACCCAAAGCGCTTTACAATGCCATTATTCATTCACGTTCACATTCATACACTGGTGGAGGCAAGCTACAGTTGTAGCCACAGCTGCCCTGGGGCAGACTGACAGAAGCGAGGCTGCCATATCGCGCCATCGGCCCCTCTGGCCAACACCAGTAGGCGGTAGGTGAAGTGTCTTGCCCAAGGACACAATGACCAGGACAGAGAGGCCGGGACAGTAAGTTGGGAGATATATATATATATCTAGAGAGAGAGAGGAAGAAAGTAAATAATACCCTCACGGGAGAATCGATATCTCTCTACGAGCACACCGTCGCTCTGAGCTAAAGGATCCTGTCTATCCCACAATATCCGCTGAATTCTGGAAACTCTCCTTATCAATCTTGCACCTTCCGCAATGGGTTGCTTGCGTACAAACTGACAGGACATGGCTGCGACAGACTTCCCAAATCCACCTTCGCTTTTATAGCCGTGGTCTCTCATCTTGATTGCACGTAGTAATTTACTATTACTACTCTAAAATATGAATTACATCTGACATAATCTACTACATGACATAGAATGATTAATAGTACATTTCCCTTTTTTTCGGAAATGACCTGTATGTATCTGTATGAAATCAATAAAAGAATCAAATGCTGCATTATCTTATATATATATATTTCCTGTTAACTCCTAGGGGAGCATAGGTCCGCAACAACACCACGCCAACAAACTCTGTTCTGGGCTGCTCTCTTTAGCTGGGTCCACGTCATTCCAGCGGCCTTCACTTCGCTCTCGACAGATCTTCTCCACGTCTGTTTGGGCCTCCCCACTTTCCTTTTCCCTTGTGGGTTCCAGTCCAGTGCTTGCCTTGCGACGTTGTCGAGTGGTTTTCGAAGTGTGTGGCCTATCCAGCCCCATTTTCTCTTCCTGATGTCTTGATCGACCGGGTTCTGGCTGGTTCTCTTCCACAGGTCTGTGTTTGAGATCTTCTCAGGCCATCTGATGTTGAGGATGTGTCGCAAGCACTTGTTGATGAAAATCTGTATCTTGCTAGTAGTGGTCTTGGTCACTCGCCATGTCTCGGACCCATACAGAAGGACTGCTTTCACATTGCTGTTGAAGATGCAGATCTTGCTGCGCTGAGATAAGGCTTTGGAGTTCCAGATGGGTCGCAGGGTGTTAAATGCAAGCCTTGCTTTGTTTATCCGGCTCCTAACGTCTTCATCTGCGCCGCCGTCGCTGTTGACTATGCTTCCTAGGTAGATGAAGCGGTTGGTTTCCACCAAGTCTTCTCCCTGTAGCTGCAGTGGATGTTCTATTATCTTACATTGATAATATTTATTTATGGTAAAACAGTGGCGAAATATCGCTGTTGCTTTCGTATAGATGAAGCGGACATACCTGAGTGGCCGCGATCTAATCCTGTTTACATAAAGTAAGCCTGCTCCCGAGCAGGTTTACGCTTACGGATCTGTTGCTATGACAGCAAGTCCCGGATGAGCTTCGGAGAACCGAACGATCCAAGATCACGAATCATGAATAACCAGGAAGTGTGGAGTCAGTCTGAAGTCCAGAGCACAGACTGAGTCCACAGTCCTGAGCAGAGCCACAGTGAGACTGAAGCAGCAGCTCGATGTTCCTACAGTGGATCTGTGCTTACATGAGCAGATTTCTATGGATCCAGTGTGACTGTGATGAGTCAGCATGAAGTGAACAGAGTGAAGATTTGTGTAGAAACAGGAAGTGTGATCAGCTGCACTCACCACTGTTGTTGAGAGAAACCTGATGGACTCCAGTGAATCTTCCTTTAGAGACAAACAGGACTCGACTGCAGCTCTGCTGCTGCTCTCTCACACTTTCACTTCTGCAAAATGACATTGAACTTGTTGTTTTTCAGGTGTTGCTCCACTTCTTCCTGCACCTGTTTGTCTGGTTTTGCTGCCTCTCCCTTTACAGCAATCAGCTGTTCTGTACTCAGTGACTGTGTGCAGCGGGTGGGAGGAGTGAGGAGTGGTGTGTGGGTAAAGTTCACACAGTAATGACGGCCTCAGGTGATCAGGAGAAACTCACCTGGATTTCCTTTTTCCACAGCAGACTGAGAGCTTCAGGTGGACCCTGAAAGAGGTCTCAGACACAGGTGGTAAAAGTACACACAGTGTGTACTGAAGTAGAAGTACTACTGTTAAAAATACTCCAAGTACTAATTCAACTTCTTTACTCAAGTAAAAGTAAAAAAGTACTGGCTGTGAAATGTGAGAGAAATTAAAAAACTAAAAGAAAAAAAGAAGACGTGTGTAACTTTTATCTTTATTTATTTTTGACATTTTTCATTGTTAACATTAGGTTCAGTGTGTATTACACTATAATAATACAAGGGTTAGGGAGAGGTAAGATTTCTTTTAATATACTGATCTTTGTTGAAAATCTTATTCAACATTCTTCTGTATGAATGGTTTTATATAAACAAACATTTGTTTTCTTGACTAAATAATAGAAATCAGTAGACTATTTGTTAGAAAGTAGATTATATTTTCAAAAGGTAAATAGGACACTAGAAAATACAAGAGTCGTATTTCACGTAATTATGATATAAATAGCTTTAGTATTTTTTTTTAAGAATTATTTGGCATGATGTGAAGCCGATGCATGAAATAATGGAGCACTTTAGGTTCATATTTGCTTTCTGAACTGAAGTGTAAGGAAGAGGACTCCCTTACTACATTTATATATATTATATGATTTGTATAGCAGTTTAGAGCACACCTTTCACTTTATTAAAAGCACCTTATCAAGCACTTTATTAAGCATTGCACTTAAAGCATGGATTTGCACAGTAAAACATTTGCACACAAGAAGTTTAATTATTTATTGAATATTTATTGGGAATTTTAAAATCAGTTGGTAGCCTTGTTTTAGATCCTAGATCCTTAGATTTAAGAATTTACCTGAGAGTGGAAGAATGGTTTAGTCTGTGACAGCTGAACATATTTAAGGCTGCCGGTTGTCATTAGAGAGGGTGGATTTGTGCTGTGAAGAAGCTCGATGAGTTAATAGTTGTAAGGAGAGCTGTATAGCAAATAAATACTTTTGTTCCACTACACTTGCCTTGGTCCATCTCACTGTGTTTCCAGCTGCTAAGGGCCGCCTTGTTACATGCAGCTTGACATAAATTACTCTAAATTCTTGATACTTGTATTGCAACATATTTAAGATGTTTCTTGAATTTCTGTTGAATGGTGATAAAACTTAATTCTCACTAAAGTCTCTTTAACAGCTTATCAAAAACTGTGTAAGACTATGGTCAATAGATATGGATCATGACAGAAAAATTTTAAATTGTAATGCTCCCACAGTCTTCAGTGTACAGTGAACAACTTAAAGATAAAAACAAAACAAAAGTCCTATGTACAACACAATACAATAAACACTAGTGTCATACAATCAGAGTGCTTTCGGGCAAGAGTTTGTGTGCAAGTAGGGGTGGGGCAGTCAGTCAAAGGGCGATGTTTAGAGTTTTGTATGTCTGTCGGGTTGGGGGAATCAGAGGAAAGAGATGAATGCAGGTCTGGAGTTTGTGTGTGTGACAGTCAAGAGGGACAGAGCAGGGACAGCCTAAAGGTAGGGGAGGTGAGGTAAGACCTCTATGTCACCATAGGCCTTGATCGCAGCCATGGAGGTGTGTGCCGGGAAGCAGCAACATGTAGAGCAGCTTTAAAGGTATGAAAAGTGATTAAAACTTTTTTAGTTTCTTATACCTATATCTTAAGGTTTCTGCTGAAATCTTTCAGCATTTTCTGTTTGAATGTGAGAAAGTTATTTAGTAATAATTTATAATATTGGTTTGCTAGATTTGCCCTTGATAATTTTGAAAAAAAAAAAAAAGGCTTTAGCTAATTAGCCCGAAAAAGCTAGCCACGTATAGATTACACATTCAGAGCTGTCTTGGATTAAAAATCAAGGGATGTATGAATGAACCAAACTTTCAATATTTTAGGGGGTTTCATTTTTTTATGCTTTTATGATTCTAAAATAAAAAAGGATGTTTATTAGCATCCTTAAGTTTTTCATGTGCAAGCTAACAATGAGGATTAGCTTGTTAATTAAGAGAGGCTAATAAAATTGAAAAAATAAATAAGATTCATAAAAAGGAATATTATGTTATTTGTGTAATTTATTTATTTATTTATTTATTATTCTGAAACAAAGAAACATAAATAAGCTGCAGGATTTTGAATGTCCCCATTTAGGTTAAAGTGGAGTGGATTTGTGTTAGAAACTTCCCCAAAAGTCACTAGAATATGGCATACTAAAGACTATAGTTGGATATGGTTTTGTAATTTTTTTTAATGGTATCATGTCCCTTTTTTCTGTATAAATCTACCCATGAAGTCGGAGAACAATTTATCAATGATTCCCACACTCAAGCAAGGGTTATGTTGTAAAATCCTTCATTATGTCTAAGATTTAGAAATATGGAACAAATACCAATCAGAATGAGGACTAAGACAAAGAAATCCCTCCCCCAAATCATTACACATACCTCAACATAAGCAAATATTTAATAATCAGAGTTCATTGCATTTACCAGTTCCCTAAGAAAAGTTTCCCATTGAATGTCCAACTTTAGGTTAAAGTGGAGTGTATTTGTGTTAGAAATGTCCCCAAAAGTCATAAGTGTATGGCATACTAATGACTATAGTTGGATATGCTTTGGGATCTTTTAAAAGATGTTATCATGTCCCTTTTTTCTGTATAAATCTACCTATAAAGTCAACAAACAATTTATCAATGATCACCCCACTCAAGTAAGGGTTATTGTTGTAAAATCCTTCATTATGTCTAAGATTTGGAAATGTGAAACAAATACCAATCAGAAGGAGGACTAAGAGAAAGAAATCCATCTCCCAAATCATTACTAATACCTCAACATATGCATATGTTTCATAATCAGAGTTTGTTGTATTTACCAGTTCCCTAAGGAAATTTTCCCATTGAATGTCCCCATTTCGGTTAAAGCGGAGTGTATTTGTGTGAGAAACGTCCCCAAAAGTCATAAGTATATGGCATACTAATGACTATAGATGGATATGTTTTTGTATTTTTAAAAAAAAAAATGGTTTCATGTCTCTTTTTCTCTATAACTCCATACATGAAGTTCGAGAACAATTTATCAGTGATCACCACACTCAAGTAAGAGTTATGATGTAAAATCCTACACTATGTCTAAGATTTGGAAATATGAAACAAATACCAATCAGAATGAGGACTAAGAGAAAGCAATCCCTCCCCCAAATCATTATACATACTTTAACAAAGGGGACCCAATCCCAGTCCACGAGGGCCGGTGTCCATGCAGGTTTGAGATGTGTCCTTGATCCATCACAGCTTATTTAAATGGTTAAATTACCTTCTCAACATGTCTTGAAGTTCTCCAGAGGCCTGGTGATGAACTAATCATGTGATTCAGATGTGTTGACCCAGGGTGAGATCTAAAACCTGCAGGGACACCGGCCCTCGTGGACTGGGATCGGGGACCCCTGCTTTAACATAAGCAAATATTTAATAATCAGAGTTCATTGTGTTTACCAGTTCCCTAAGGAATGTTTCCATGGAATGTCCCCATTTAGGTTAAAGTGGAGTGTATTTGTGTTAGAAACGTCCCCAAAAGTCATAAGTATATGGCATACTAATGACTATAGTTGGATATGCTTTTGTATTGTTTTTTAAAAATAGTGTCATGTCCCTTTTTCAGTATAAATTTCTCCATGAAGTCTGTAAACAATTTCTCAATGATGCCCACACTCAAGTAAGGGTTATTGTTGTAAAATCCTACATTATGTCTAAGATTTGAAAATATGGAACAAATACCAATCAGAATGAGGAGTAAGATAAAGCAATCCAGCGCCCAAATCATTACACATACCTCAACATATGCATATGTTTCATAATCAGAGTTCATTGTGTTTACCAGTTCCCTAAGGAAAGTTTCCCATTGAATTTCCCCATTTAGGTTAAAGCGGAGTGTATTTGTGTTAGAAACGTCCCCAAAAGTCATAAGTATATGGCATTCTAATGACTATAGTTGGATATGCTTTTGTATTGTTTTTTAAAAATAGTGTCATGTCCCTTTTTCAGTGTAACTCCATACATGAATTTCGAGAACAATTTATCAGTGATCACCACACTCAAGTAAGAGTTATGTTGTAAAATCCTTCATTATGTCTAAGATTTGGAAATATGAAACAAATACCAATCAGAATGAGGACTAAGAGAAAGCAATCCATCCCCCAAATCATTATACATAGTTTAACATAAGCAAATATTTAATAATTAGAGTTCATTGTATTTACCAGTTCCCTAAGGAAAGTTTCCCATTGAATGTCCCCATTTAGGTTAAAGCGGAGTGTATTTGTGTTAGAAACGTCCCCAAAAGTCATAAGTATATGGCATACTAATGATTATAGTTGGATATATTTTTGTATGTTTTTTTAAAAATTAAAAAGTAAGAGTTATGTTGTAAAACCCGTCATTATGTCTAAGATTTGGAAATATGAAACAAATACCAATGAGAATGAGGACTAATATAAAGCAATCCATCCCCCAAATCATTACACATTGTGTTTCCCAATTCCCTAAGGAATGTTTCCCATGGAATGTCCTCATTTAGGTTAAAGTGGAGTGTATTTGTGTTAGAAACGTCCCCAAAAGTCATAAGAGTCAGGTGTAGCAATAACTATATTTGGATATGTTTTTGCAATATTTAAATGGAGGTATATTTCTGTATTTAGTATTAATCCACCCTTGAGATCAGTGACAAAACCGTTAATGGTCACTGATCGTTAATGACATCAGTTAATGATCACTGTACTCTGTTACTATATCAATTCTATTCAATTTCATTTATGTATATCCTTTTGATTGTCCTCAGTCAGGTTAACGCAGTGTATTTTTGTTAGAAATGTCCCCGGAAGTCATAAGAGTCATCTTTTTTGGCAGTTTTCAATTGTCTCTTGTCTATTTGTTATTCATGTTAAATCTACTCATAACATCAGTGAAAACTAAAATTAAGAAATCCATTCTAAAATCGTTCAGCTTGTCTTATCACTCACAGATCTTTAGTACTGTACTTATTGGTGCCCTGAGGTAAAGGATATTTTGATTGGTTCTAATGTAGGTTAAAGCAGACATCAATCTAATCAAATGAACCCTTAGTAATTGTGTACAAATTATCTCTGTTAACAATTCATAGTTGAAATTAGTTTAAATAAATAATAAATAAATTAAATTAAATATAAAAACTAGGTTAACTGTCTAATGTTTCCCTATTTAACTTATGTTTATCTACTCAAGACTAATCAAGCTGAAGCAGCATCATGAGAAATGCCTGAAACGTTAAAAAAAAAAAATTGATCTGCAAAATCCGGATTCCTCAAGCAATGAGATTGAGTCTCTTCTTTCAGGTATGGAGGCAACAAAAACACAATAGAATAAGAAAACAGATCAAGATGAAGACAGGGGACCAGGGACTTCTTTCTAGTGAACAACAAAGTTCTTGCCATACAATTTGCTGGTAACAAACACTCCATAGTACAGATGATTTTTTCCCCAAGTTTCTCTGCATTAATGATGTGCATGTATACTCCCAAAACAACACAGTAGTAATAAATGCAGTTAAAAATTTATATTGTTCTATGTCCGAGACAATGGACATAGTTTTGATTTCTTCAAGATAAATAGAGACCTTAATTATTGTTTAGATCATTGTTAGATTGGGTAGTTAACCTTACATTTTACTTTGAAGGACTTGCCTTTAAGGGAAGTAATATCCGCAAAACTGACATAAAATAACTTGTGTATGTGTGTATTGCTGCAGACCCCAAAGGGAAGTAAGTGTTGGGATGCCTGGGTCGTTGACCTATGGTTTTGAGTTTAGAAATGATAAATACTATAATAAATGGCCTGTATTTATATAGCGCTTTACTAGTCCCTAAGGACCCCAAAGCGCTTTACATATCCAGTCATCCACCCATTCACACACACATTCACACACTGGTGATGGCAAGCTACGTTGTAGCCACAGCCACCCTGGGGCGCACTGATAATAGTCTTTGGTTTCTTTGTTAGAGTTCTGTCTTTTTGTTTTTGTCTCTGTGTAATCCTTAGTTGCTGTCTCCCCTGTCTGCTATATCCACTCAGTGTCTGTCTGCCCTGGTCCCATGTCTCTCTGTTGTAGTGCCTGCCTGTGAGTCTGTCTGTAAGTTCAGTCTGTGTTATGTTTCCTGTTTTACTTTGAAAGTCCGTGTCTTATGTTAATGTATCTGGTTTTGTTTCCCCTGTTTCGTTAGGCCTGATTTGCCCCAGGTGTGTTTCCCTCCTGTTACTCTGATTGCTCCCTCTGTGTATTTAAGCCCTGTGTTTCTTTGTGTCCGTGTCGCGATCTACCCTCATCTTGCTGTGTGTTCTGTCTGTTTGCCAGTGTAAGTTTATTTTGTATTCCTTGATTTGTTACTTTTTGAGTTTAGCATTAAAGCTGTATTTGAGTTCACATTTTGCCTCCATCCGCACTTTGGGTCCTCATACTACCATTCCTGCCTGCACACAGCCTACACATGACAGTAAGGTCCCCAAAACTGACATAAAATAACATGTGTATGTGTATGTTGCTGAAGACCCCAAATGGAAGCAAGGTCCCCAAAAGTGGCATAAAATAGTTTGTGTATGTGTGTGTTGCTGAAGACCCCAAATGGAAGTAAGGTCCCCAAAAGTGGCATAAAAAAGTTTGTTTATCTGTGTATCGCTGAAGACCCCAAAGTGGACATTAAAAATTCCCAGTCCCCAATGGGAGGGTAAAAATACTGTCTGGACAAAAGTTGCTTAAAATGAAAATCTCAAGGGATTTTTTATTTCTGTAGTCTTGGAGGAGTAAAACTCAGTTGCCAGCTTGCTTCTAAACCATACAGAAAGTGGTGTCCCCAAATGGTGGGAGTTAAGATATGCGACCCCAAATGGGACTTAAGCAAGTATACGTGTGTGTGTGTGTGTGTGTGTGTGTGTGTGTGTGTGTGTGTGTGTGTGTGTGTGTCCCTTCCGTGCGACAATCTCTCCGGAATTGGCACCATCATCTGTTTTCTCTTCGGTAACCTTCGGTCACGCTCTTGGTTAAATTTTTCTCTAGTCGTCACACTCATTTCCTCCATTACCCGGGCGGCACGGCAGCTGGCTGCTTCCCAAACAAATACACATGTGCGGCTTGGAACATGTGCTGTACGTAACAAGTCACGTGACGTGACGCTGCGGCTGTGATTGGTTAGGCTCTGCGCTACTTAATTTGGATTGGCTGTTCTTCTCTTTTTTTAAGAGGAGAAGAGAGATGAGGCCTATCGCAATAGTTCAATTTTTCTATTGAGAAAAACTTATTTCGCAATACAGATCGTTATCGTTCTATCGCCCAGCTGTACTTAAATGGGAGTTTGTTCCTTCCACTGTCGTGAAATCACTTGCTCATAACAGCAGATATCCTTTTCAAATAACGAGTAATGTATTAGGATTACTTCATTGGAGAGGTAATCAGTAATTAGTAACTAATTACTTTTTCACTTGACCAGGATAAGAGGCTGTCTGATTGCTGTTTTTCTCTGTATGTATTATTGTAGGGTCTACCTTACAGGATAAAATGTCTTGAGGTGACTGTTGCTGTTGTTCGGCGTTGTATAAATAAAAGTGAATTGAATTGAATAAAACACCAGATAAACCAAAGAATTTACTGTTGCATGGTTTCTGGAGCAGGTGGCACTACTCCAGATTATTTATGAAACACTTCTTTCACACACAGGTGAAACCCTGGATTAACTTAATGGGTGGAAAGCTATCTTCATGTGACAGTTTATTGTCATCACTGGTGTTTTGGTAAGCAAATACGGATACAGGAAAAATACCCCGGATATATAGCTGACTGGCTGTGCTGAAATTAGGACGTTTAACAGGATCTAGATGGCAAACAGAGAAACTCCCTGACAATGTCTGCATTGTTCATATTCCAAAGAAAACAAACAATGTCAGAGCTGACCTCCGATCAGTGTGTTCTGATCTCATCATCCTTCAGTTCATGAACAAACATTCTATTTTCACTTTTAGGGTATGCACAGAGGATTATTTGGTGCCAGTCAGACTGTGAGGACTGCTCACAAAAACACTGCTGATTTCTTTCACCTGAATTCATCTCATCACTGTGAGTATGACTTCGTTTATTTGACAGAAAAGGAGACAAGTTCATGTTTATTAGGTAATCTTACATGTAAATGCTTCTTTCTCTGACTCACCACTTTTTCAGAAGCTGGCTTTCAATGTTTTTCTGCTCTCTGTGTTTGGAGCACTTACCGTGGAAATATGAGTCATGTCACAGATGCTCAAACACACTGAGCATCCATTTTTAAACTGTGTTTTTAAAAGATTAAAGGCATGAAATGAGAAAGGGAAGTTTAAGGGGAAAAATCTGCAGAGCCCTTTGAAAGAAAATTTTTAAAAAAGGTCTCTCTTATTGGAAGCGTCCAACAGGATGGAGCACGGGGAGTGTGTAACGATCAGTGGACACTATGATGGTATTTGTATCATGCCTACTGGAGTCTTCAGTAGGGGTGGGTTTTGATAATCGATTTATTGATTAAAATCAAATCTAGCTTGGATAACGTGATATCGATTCATTAAAATCCTGAATCGATTTTTTAAATATTAATTTATTTTGCCCGAAACACCAGAGTCTCAGGTTAAACCTCACAAAATTTAAAGAACCACCAAACAGCTAAAACAATAAATGAGAGCAGGAACACGGATTCTGCACAAAGACGTGAACACAAAGCGCGGACCGGCCGAAGGATCAGAATCAGTGAGATGTCGCCTTTCTCACCTGATGGCATGGACATGATCGGGGCTGAAAGCTGACAGCTCGCTGATTCTGATCTGTTGGCGGGTCCGCGGTTTGTGTTTAAGCCCCTTTTGCGCTGATTCTAAAGCTGTTAGTTTGATCTTTCTCCAAACATTATTGACCGAACCAGCAGCAAAAGAAGAATCAAACTACGCTTCACAAAAACATCGTCATGAAATCACTCTCTTTTGCTGTTTTGCTTCCACCACACTTCATGCACAGCTCTCTCTCTCTCTCTCTCTCCCTCTCTCTGTACTTCAGGAACAGTTTTCCATCTTAAAATCTGTTTTCTGCATTATTTGTTTTCTTGTTATGACCAGTCTACCGTTGTTTACAGTGCTGTCTGCCGCTGTTTGTTTCCCCCTTTTACTTACTTCCGAAAAGAAAACCTCATTTCTGCTTTTCAATAGGCTTCTGAAGAAATTTTAACTTTTTAAAATCATGCAAAATGCAAAACGCTCAGCCGTGTCTCTAATAAAACCGCTGTAACGTCAGAGGTAACGTTCATATGTTGATTAATGGTTTTCTTTCGTTTTTGATGTACTGCAGAATATTTTTATAAAATCCAGGCCAGGAAAACCACCTTCATGTTTTTCTGTGTTTTATCTTCAGCTACTTTGACACAAAGGCATCTGCTGTGACGCACCTTTGATAAAGTCTTGCGAGTGTCAGCTTCCTTTTTATAGATACAAAAATATGTAAATGTACTGATCTGAATTATAATATTTCTGACTGTCTGAGGCAAAATTTCCCAGATTTAAATCAAATTGAATCGAATGGTGGATCGAATCGATTTGGGACCTTGTGAATCGGAATGACTCGATTCTATAAATCAGTGACGATACCCAGCCCTAGTCTTCAGCCATGTGCTCACAGATGTACAAACAGAGATGCTTCCACAGACAGAAACATGGTCTTCACTCTTTTTTTTGTTCTTCAGTTTGCAGACACCATGGGTGCTCGACAGTCCGCCATTCATATTACCAACAAGACTGAGGGCTACACCCTTCGTAACCCCAGGTGACGACACTTTTGTTCTTCTGTGTTTACGGTGGTGGTTTCTAAAGTGGGCGGGATTTATCTGTAACCCTAGAGTAAGTTTCCACACATTAAAAATCTATACTGCATGGATCTTAAAGGATATTGTTTTGGCTTTATTTTACAAACTCATCCATATTGACCTTTCATGCAGGTGAGTGCTGCTGAACTCAACAGCTGATGAATTAAAAACAAAAGAAATGTACATAAAATGAAACAGAATTGGCTCAGCAGCATCACACCTGTGTTTGTGTGAACACACGGGAAGCTGTAACAAAGACACAAATTTAACACATCTGCACCTTACAGTAATGCCCCTATCCATGTTTCTTACTCTAAAGACATTGATCCACCTGACTCATGATGAGGAGTGTGGATCCTGTTTGAATATTAATTCATGTTTTCTTTTTTCTGACTAGTCTGCATCTTGTTAGCGGACTCTGCCAGATTCCTCTGCCAACAAAACTTGAGCCTTCTGAATCTGGCAATGCTCTGTTCTCTAAGATTGGTGGCACAGCGTGTGGATCTGTTGGAGTCTTCACCTACGATCTCTACAATCCAGCTAAAGACAGAGCTGATAAGAAAATTGCCGTCATGTTCTCTGTTCCTTTTGACTACGGCCGGTACTCTAACTGGTTTGCAGTCGGAGCCTTTGACAGGGAAACAAACTGTGATAATGATCTTTATCACAAGATGTATTACAGTGATGAGAGAAGGTTTGTTAGAGGAAAAGCTGATGGTCATGATCTGAAACACAGAGATGATGATGTTGTTGTTACATTGGGCATGACAAACTCCAGCGTTGCAACACTGAAAGTTGGTGTACACAACAGGGAGCAAATCTAATTATTATAATGAGAGGTTAAAATGAAAGGTCTTACTGTTTTTAAGGCAGATCTAGCAAAATGACTTGATCACCCATCATCTGTATTATCTGGATTTACTCACCCTAAGGCTGATGATCAGGATATCAGCTGGTTAAGGGCCCCAGGGCTTCCCTTTCTTCTACAGAAAATCATCCTTATAACATCTAGACCAAAGATATGCCAGTAAAACACAACACTGTTGGAAAGGACATCTGATTAAGGCTGCAGCTGTTTGAGATTGTGAACCAGCTTCACAGTACAGAAAAATCAGGTCAATCCTCTGGAGTTAAAACCTTTAAAAATTAGCTTTGACATTGAATCACTAAATATCAGCTAAAGCAGGCATAACATGGTCACATAGATGGGATGTTGGATAATTGATCAAATCAGACTGAACCTCTCCACACAGCAACATCTCCAGTGTTTAATTAACACTGGAGAGAGTGTATATGTGTCCACTCCTCTGAGTGTTAAATATAACACCTGTGCTGATTTTCTAACAATGGACTCAAAATGTTAGAAATATTCCAGTGTTAGAAAATCAGCACTGCTCAGTGTTAGTCATTGTAAATCTTCAGAACTGGTTACTTTTAAAAATATAACACAAAAGTGTTCATTTAACACTCAGAGGAGTGGACACATATACACACTCTATAGTGTTAATTTAACACTGGAGATTTTGCTGTGCACCAAATATTATTGAAATCCTCACTAAACTGTGAGGGTGTAGTGGAAGATTTTTGGCATTTAATAATCTTTTATTGTTTCTGCTGGAAATACTTTCTGAGAATTACTGATTTTATGTTTCCAGTGCATAACTTTAAACAAATGAATAAAGAAATAAACCAGACTTTACTGAAACCGTCTCTTTGCTTTATTCACTGACATTTCTTCCACTTTATTGAATTTTGTGAAAAATATGTAATTCTTTCAACAATATAAATCGAATTTTGACAGACATGTTCACAGTATTGCTGTATGGAAAGATCAGTCTTGGTCTTCCTTGGACTCTTGCACTATGAGGGTCTCTGGATGTCTGGAGTTTCGATCTCCTCCATACTTCATGCCCTGGAGGACGGGGCTGTGGCCCCCCACACCCTCCAGCAAATCATTACATGAAGGAACCTTTTAAATCCAAGCGCGTTCGTGCTCACAGGTATACACACGGGTGCTCACACACACAAACTACACCTTTCTTGGCTGCTACCTTAAAGCACACTGTGCGCTGTCTATCCTACGTGCTGCACAATAATATTCAATATTTAGTATTAACCACAGATTATCACGATGAGTTGTTTATTATATTGCTCTCTTTTATATATATATATATATATATATATATATATATCACCATCACCACCTTTTTTTCGTCTTATTTTTATCGTGTCCTTTATCGCCGTTCCTCTTCCCCGCTTTTTTCCCACCCTCTCTTTCTTTCTCCCTTTCCTTTCCCCCAGTCATGTCTGTCCCGTGTGTAATAACTGAAAATAAAATAAAATACAGGTCCTTCTCAAAAAATTTACATATTGTGATAAAGTTCATTATTCCTGTAATGTACTGATAAACATTAGACTTTCATATATTTTAGGTTCATTACACACAACTGAAGTAGTTTCGTTGTTTTAATATTGATGATTTTGGCATACATAACTCATGAAAACCCAAAATTCCTGTCATCATCAACTTATTTCCACATCAGAAACAAACCATGTGACCATGTGCAAGACTCTCAGCTGTGGTTTAGTTTGAATAATAAAATCACCAGTGGACCATCTGACAGTGACCCTCCAAGCCTGCATGAACCCAGCAGAGCTGAGCACCGACTCTGGTCAGGTCTCCAAATTGATTGATTGATTGATTATACTTTATTCATCCCGAGGGAAATTGGATTAAGGTTGCCAGCCGTGCCAGCGCCATCTTACCCTTCCGACCATACATACATCACACAAACATCACATGGGGAAGACCGGTCAGAGGGTATAACATGGAAAAGCACAACATGAGGAAAGATAAGGAGAAAAAATAACTCCCCCCAGACTGAGCTCCAACAGGAGATCAGTTTGAGAACAGTAAAAAACACCTCTGCACATGAAAAAACTCTTAATACACCAAAGAAACACATGACAACCAACAGGGGTGGGTAAAGGGTGAGAGACAGCCAATGTAGACAGTACAGAACAGCCGGTTCTGCTTTCTTTAATCTTCGATAAGTCAGGGCCAAGTCAGCTACGATCAGCAAGAACCCTGTTATCATGGTTCAGAACAGGCAGGTGTCTTCAGTGTCCTCAATACAGTCCCGCCAGGCACACGAGCCTCCAGTTATGCCACCCGTCCATCGTGTATCCGGCAGGTTATGCATGATTGTTGCATGACCTCATGCAGCATACATGTTCAGAAACAACCAAAATACCATAGTGTGCCTGAGACCTGTCATTATATTTAATGTTCATTTCCTCATATGAGATAAAACTGAGATTTGATTTAAGAATGAAGATATCTGCATTAGTGTCATGATCCTGGGTTTTGTACCCAGTTTCCTGTTTGATATTTGATGTTTCCTGTCTTATTTTGATATCCTGTTTTCCTGTGCCTTGTTTTTCCAAACTGTGTGTCTTTTCCTGACTCGCTTATGTGCAGTTAAGCCTCAGTTTTCTTTAATTCTTGTTGTACTCGGATTGTTAAAGTGTTTGCTTCAAGTATTACCTGATTTGAACCCTTCCTTCTTCAGCCTTCTGGATTTACTGTCTGTGATAATAAAGGTTTATTTTGTGTTTAATAAATTCTGTTTTGGGTCAAGATTTTCCACAACTACTACGATTTATATATTCTCAGCCTGTCATGTGAGGGCTGTGCAGGCAGGAATGGTGGACCAAAATGCAGACTCAGGGAAACGAAACATGAACTCAAAACAGCTTTAATGCTGAACTGAAAAGGGAAACAAAACTAGGACTACAAAATAAGCTCACACAGACAGAACACACAGCAAGATGAGGGCAGATGGCAACATGGACACAGAGAAACACAGGGCTTAAATACACAGAGGAGCAATCAGGGAATGAGTAACAGCAGGGAAACACAGCTGGGGCACATCAGGCCTAACGAAACAGGGGAAGCAAAACCAGATACATTAACATAAGACATGGACCTTCAAAATAAAACAGGAAACAGACTGAACTTATAGACACAGACTCACAAGCAGGCACTGTAACAGAGACGTGGGAACAGGGCAGACACACACTGACTGGACACAGAATAGAGGGAGAAACCCAAACCTGAGAACTACATAATCAAACATCAAGAAGAACTGGGGAAAAACTTAGAAATGCAAAACAGAAACCAAAACCTTCACAAAAACAAACTAAGATAAGAACTCTAATAAAAAGGTACAAAACTGAAACCACTGGGTCAACGACCCAGGTACCCTAACATGAGGACAATGTCTGCTCCAGCAGACTGTCTGGTTTAGAGGCAACGATTCAATTTAATTCAGTTTATACAGCAGCAAAACACAACAACAGTTAAAGCCGACCCTACAATAATCTAAAAGAACATCTAAGTAGCGCTGTCACTCAGCTCTGTGCTGTTTCCTTCCTCAGTAATCATCTATTTTTGTTGTGGCACGTCCTCCTTTTCTCTTTTGTTCCTGTTTTCATCTTCTTACCACTGCAAATCATTTTTTCATGTGACATCATAACTGAGCCTCCTGCTTAGTTCAGGGTCACTCGGGTAAAACAGCAATTTCAGTCACAGATCAGGGTGACTTATTAGACTCCTCACATATTGATTTAATTATTTATTTATTTTACATTTTTTAAATTAATTATAAGTGACAAGTTTGTGCCAGCTGGTGGTGGGGGTGTCTGCAGTTCTCTCGAAGTGGAAGTTCCTCTGCTAATGAGATGTCCATGTTATCTGTATTTGTCCCGTTGCCTTTGTAGTTGGTGATGTGTTTCAGGCCCTCCCATACCTTCCTGGAGTCGTTATCAGAGAGGAGATCTGATAACTTGTTTGAAATGTCCAGTTTTGCTGCTCTGATGCCTTTTTTAAGGTCTGCTCTTGCTCTGCTGTACATGTCCTGGTCCCCAGATTTGTATGTCGAGTTGCCTTTAACATGCCTGAACCTGACTTGTCATCCAGGGTTTACGGTTTGTCGCACTTTTCTGTGGTGACAGTGTCCATGCAGTGTTTGATGTAACCCAGCACTGCGGTTGTGTGAGTCTCTAGGTCGTCCTGTTCAGAGACACTCTGTGAGCGCAAAACAGTCCTGCAGCTGAGCCAGAGCTTCCTCAGAAAAGGTGTTACTGGTTCTGATGGTGGGCTTTGTCCTTTTCCTGAGTGTGTGTGCTGGGACAATGATGAACTTTAGCTTGGTACATGATAACTACAGGCTGTGGTGCAGTAAAGTAAGCCCCGCCCTCACCAACCACACAGTGTGGTGGAGTTCAGCCAGTGAAACACTTCATGTGTTAAACTTGTTAAAGGGGAAGTGATGAAGCTGAAGGCGTCTCGCTGCTGCTCAGACTGATGTTCAGTCGTCATCCAGACACGATGAAGACTCCGTGTGTCTCTCTGCTCCTCGGTGAGTCAAACTCAGAGCTGCTGCTCATTTATTCATCAGCATTAAACTGAATGGAAGCTCTGCTACACACAGCCGGGAATGTGGGAAACTGTGATGCAGGACAGACACAGACACTAAATCCACACTGTGAAATCTAATTAGCTCCCAGAACTAAAAAACAGCTAATAAAACTTGTTGCCTCAAAAAAACAGAGTAAAGCTTAAGATGACTATATTAGGACAACTTATTCATTAAGTGTACAGTTCTAAGAATAACTTGATGACTGTGTAACACTGATTGTTCACCCACTGACAAACATGTCAAATTCTGCTACATTAAAGAACAACTTGTAGTAACTTATATTAATATAACACTGTATGCAAATGTGATTCAAAAAGAATAATTAACAACACTTCTTGTAATGGTGTTTAAATCAGCCCAACTTTTATTTTGAAATGTAAAACAGCCAACATCCTGGACACCGTTCTGCTGAACAACAACAGTTATACTGTCATCATTGTTATAATCTTACAATGAAACAACGTCTCAGATTTAATTATTCTTATTATTAGTTTATTAAGTTTGTTTGTAGTTACATTACTTCTATAATCAAAATAAAATGTATTTATTGTTCAGTCTCCAGATCAAACAACACATTTGTTTTACATTCAAACACAGGAGCTGGTGTGTTGTAATATTTTAAGGATGCTTGTTTCCAGTCCAGGCATCACTGCCTGAATGACTGTCATGGATCGAGCTGATCCAAATGTAAGTGCAGCAGAAAGTCTTTAACTGCCCTTCAGTACAGTGGCAGTGGATGTGGGCTGGAGATGCAATGACCTTTGACCTGCAGGTCACTGACCAACCATCAGTGATGGAGGACTCATCTCTGCTGGTGTCCTGCAAGCAAACAATCAGATTCTTTAGAACAACAACTTATTTGCTTTATTAAAACATGTTTTTCTGCATTTGCTATTCAACAGACCTCAGTTCAGACTCAATCTCAGGCTCCACCCCCACCAGAGAGGTGACATTCACTGATAGCTCTGACCACCACCCCACACATGATAATGTCATGAAAGCATAATTTTAAAAATATAATAATTTGGCCACAAAATAAATTTCACTGTTCAAAAACTTGCAGACTTCACTATATACAGTGCAGACAGTGTGGACCCTCTAAACTAAGTCTGTGATCTTTGAATAAATGCAGACCAAACTGTTGTTGTTTGTTACTTACACAACATGTCCTGTAGGATTAACTGGAGTCATCAGCAACAGCACAGAGCAGTCACATCTCAGGTCTAATAACAGAAGACATGAAACCAAAGCACAAAGGAAACAGCAAGTAAAACAGTTTGATCTAAATTATGATTAAAGTTCAGATTAATATAAATGTGACAGCTACTAATATATTGTGGGAAGTAAACTGTAACCAAAATACTTCCCACTCAGCTGATGTCTTTCTGTCCAGCAGCTCCTTTTCTAGACGTGTAAGAGTTTGATGTCATGTGAAAAGCTGCCACAAAGAATTAAAATAAATACAGAGGTTAAGAAGATGCAGTTCATGTGTTATAAAAGTGGGTTGAAAACAAGCCCCGCCCCTAACAGCTGGGCTCTTATCTGGTATCTGCTCACGTTTCTATTTCAAATAGTCAACAGAAAACTTCACTGAGAGATTTTATATAATGTTTTTAAAGCTGTGGATTAATTTTTAAGTAACATGAGCCCAGAGGCAGCAGCAACGCTAGGCTAACACTAGCTAGCTAGCAAGTTCATAAACCTGGTGCTAAACTGAGAGAAGGCACAAAATCAGTTTGAATAAGAGTAAACATTTACTCACTGAGTCAGTGTATCAGGTAAAGATCCACAGCAGTGACAACAATAATCTCTTGAGCTGAAACTTCTCCAGGTTTGCTCAACATCTTCCAGAAAAAGATGGCGGCACCATGAACACGCGGACTGATCTGTGAGAGGAGGAGGACGGTAGTGACGTGGCATTTTCAAACCATATAGTCTCAATTTCCAGCTTACTTAGTTTTTCTAATTTAAGACAACTCAAATAAACTGAGTTGATCAGCTCTTTGAATAAAAAGTACAGGTAACTTACCTAACCTGAGATCTAATAACAACCTGATGAAAATTGAGTTCAGTCTACTTAATGTTTACCGTCGTTTAATAACAGTTTACAAAAACAATGCCATCAGGTCATGAATTTAAATAAAAACTTCGGACTTTTATACACTTTAATAATTCTCCAGTACACCAGAGTGACTACACGCTAATAATTATGGTTAAACAAGCAGGAAAAGCATTTAAAATACTGATTTCAGTGGTCTGGGACACTGTGAACATGAAAAGGTGTAAAACACAACACCTGGTGATTAAACCATAAACTAGTTTCATTAAAAAACATCCCTTTGACTACATTCAGTGTGGTAGCCTGACTGTGCCACTGTTATGTATGTGATTGGTCTTTAGATCAAACGTCACCGTTTCACAGACAAGACTACAGACTTCCTGGAGGTGATTTCCTTTAAGGGAAAATAGGAATATAAATGTAAATACATGGAAAAGTACAAACTCCTCAGGAAATAGCATCTCTGTATTACTGCTGCCTCTTTTCACTCACCTTTAAAACCATCTGTGGGAGTGATGGGGGTACAGGTCTGTGTGTGGGTGGATTTTCAGTGCTGACTCTTCCATCCACCTTAAAGAGCTCAGCACAGAGAGCACCCTGTTCTGAATATATCCTAATCCTACTAACTACATGTGACTTCCTGCTGACTTCCACTCGACTGGAAACCAGTGAGAAAACAACCAAATATGTCCAAAGAAAAAACTTGAATGGTGATCATAAACCCTGGAGAACTGCTGCTCAAGACCACTTCAACCTCCCTCCGTGATACTTTGACCTTGGCCTCTAGTCTCCTTCTCCATGGAGGCCACTGCTGCTTGTAGCATCTCACTGATCTCTCCTGCTGTGGTGTAGATGAGCTGGTTGCAGTAGGTGTGGTCCTGCATTCACATCATCTAGTAGATCTGCTGTGGTGCAGTTTAAAGTTTAAAGAGGTCATGTCAGAGACAATGTCTTGAAGCTAAAGTCCAGAGGATCAAACATAAACACACAGATACAGACATGTAGATGCAACATAGAAGTAAACACATATGTAAGACTGTTCATGTGTATAATGCTCCATTTTAACATAATACAATGTGATGCATGTTCAAAGGGAGATAAATAAAAAGAGAAATAACTTGAATTTCCTCTTTTCTGTTTCACACACTGACTGTGTCTCAGTTATACTGGTAACACATCTCAACCACAGTTTCCACTCTCCTGTGCTTTTGCACGTTTCTGCTCTGTGAGTAAACTGAGCTCCAGCTTGTGCTGCCAGGATTTTAACCCTGGCTGACTCAGAGCCTCACACACATGTGGAGGAGCTCACTGATGAGCTGGGAACCATATTTGGCTGTGATTATGTCGACTGTGGAGAAACTGCTTTAGTGTGTGGAGCCAAACATGGTGACGATGCTCAGAGTCAAAGCTGAGAAACTCGTCTCAGTGGTGGAAGGTCACCTCTTACAAGCTTCAGGTCCACGTTAGTCACATCAGCTGACTGCAGGCTGGAAAATCTGATTTGGTTGTTGGTTTGGATCTGACAGGGTCTGGGTCCAGACTGTGGTCTGCCTGTTTGTGACCTCTGACCTTTAGTGACCTCTGACCTCCTGTTGCAGGTGTGTGTGTGCTGCTGCTGTCTGCACCGACTGTTTCTGCAGGTGAGTTGATGGAAGTGAAAACAATCAGTGAGACTCCAACAAGAACACAAATACATTTACTCTGTGTGTGTGTGTGTGTCTGTGTGTGTGTGTGTGTGTGTGTGTGTGTGTGTGTGTGTGTGTGTGTGTGTGTGTGTGTGTGTTTGTGTGTGTGTGTGTCCTCCAGTGTCTTTGTCTGTCGGTCCAAACCTTCAGCAGGTCTTCAGAGGATCTTTAGTGGATCTGAGTTGTGTTGATGATGGACAGACAGCTGATGGATGGACAGTGAAGAGGACCAGAGGAGGACTCACTGAGGACTGTGGAGCAGCTCCAGGCTTTGGGAGGCTTCTTGGTTCCTACTGTGTTGTGGATCTTTCTGCTCCCAATGAAACCTTCTGGTGTGAGGACTCCTCTGGACAGCAGAGTGACAGAGTCTCCTTCAGTGTCCAATCAGACACTACAGGTGAGATGTTCCAGCTGTGTCTCTGTCTCTGTGTGACTCTGCTCTCATTAACTCTGTTTGTCTCTGATGGTCAGATAAAGCTGTCATCCTGGAGATCCCTACACTTCCTGTGAGGACAGGAAGTGATGTCATTCTGCGCTGCAGACAGAGGAATGGTGCCACAGTCGCAGCTTATTTCTTCATCAAAGGAAGTTCTGTTGGTCATAAACCAGAGCACATCATCACTAACATCACACAGGCTGATGAAGGTCTCTACTCATGTTCTACTAATCAGGGTGGAAAGTCTCCTCAGAGCTCTCTGAGGGTCAGAGGTCAGAACACTGACATCACTTCCTGTTTAAAAGCTGATGTAACATTGTGACCTGATAATAAACTGACTGAACCATCTTCATCATCTCTCCTGCAGATCCTCTCAAAATCATCCATCCTCCTCACTGTCCTCCTCCTCCAAGCACCTCCACAAACTTTGCTCCTCCTGTAGAAACTGGTCTTACATGTCCTCCCTGTCCTCCTCCTCCTCCTTCTCTCGTGGTCCCAGTTGTAGCAGGTCTGGTCTCTGGGGTTCTCCTGGTTCTGGTTCTGGGTGGAGTTCTGTTCCTCTGCAGTAAACTAAAAGGTGATAAACCTGCACAGAAGTAAAAGTCTTGTTCCTTTATCCCTTAAAGCTGACGAGAGCACCTGCAACTCCTTTAAAACCTGCTGCAGGATGAGTTGGAACAATAATGTTTGTGTGTTTGAAAACAGAGGAGTTGTGTTTACACATCACACATTCAGCTGGTCCCAGGTTTCCTTCCACTCATGTGTCTGCAGGAACAACAAGTTCACAGCACTTCCTGCTGTCTAACAAACACCATCACGCTGTCAGCACGAACCATCACATGAGTTTGATGTGCACCATTACTCCTCCTGTGCTGATGTTTCTCTGTGTGATGTAGGAGGTCGGGGAGCAGACCTGTGGAGCTGTGGAGGTGACGGCTGTCTGAGACGGAGCGTCTGCCTCTGCTGTGAGTCTCCTTCATGTTTCATGTATTATCTGTGTTTCCACCACTGGAGGGCGCTGTGGGTTATTGATGTGTGGGAACAGTAACCAATCACTGCAGTCTGAATGCTTCTCTTTGGTCATGTGACCATTTGATCTCTGATCAGTGTGTTCTTCAGTTTCAGGCCTGTTTCTGCTGACTGCTGCAGGTGAGCTGATGTTCCTACACCTGTCTGTCCTCATCATGACCTCTGACCTTTGGTGACCTTTAGTGACCTCTGTCCTGTTGCAGGTGTGTGTGTGCTGCTGCTGTCTGCTCTGGCTGTTCCTGCAGGTGAGTAGAGGATGAAGAACAAACACTAATAAATGAAGGAGGAGGGAGAAAAGTCCTCTGGAGGAAGAGCCACAGACAGAGTCCTCCTTCATTACTGCTGGACTTAGAAATATTGTTACCACACTCTGCTCCTTAATCAGGAGGCTTTCATTTTCTTTCTACCGTCTTGTCAGCTGTCAGCACTGCACAGTGTTTACCACCTTGGGCCATTACTGTTTTCATTGTATCTCCTGCCACTGGGTGCGATCTTTCGTAAACACAAAGTTTCATTTCATTTATATCCTGATGATTGCCAGCTCTATTTTCCTTTCAGTCATTCTGATAGCTCCCCAATTAGACTCCTGCTTGATTGCCTTAGTGATGTTAAGTCATGGATGGCTCAAAACCTTTTAAAATTTAATGAACGTAAAACGGAAGCAATTCTGTTCGACCTGAATCGTTCCTCTGATATCCCTGATGTTGACCTTGCTGTTCTGACTCCTCACCTGAAGAGCTCGATTACCAATCTTGGGTTAAAAATCGACTCTGCACTTACCTTTGATGGCCACGTGAATGGGGTGATGAAATCGTCATTCTATCAACTCAGGCGTCTGTCGAAGGTTAAACCTTTTCTTTCATGGCGTGACTTGGAGACTGTTATCCACGCTTTTATAACCTCACGCCTGGATTATTGTAACTCCCTTCTAATAGGGGTTGGACCGGGCACTCTGACACGCCTGCAACTAGTACAGTAGCTGCGGCACGGTTTTTATCTGGTAAAAGGAAATTTGAGCACATTACTCCGGTCCTGGCCTCCCTGCACTGGCTTCCAATTGAATTTAGGATTCATTTTAAAGTTCTTTTATTGGTTTTTAAATCTTTAAATGGTCTGGCACCTGCATATATGTCTGATTTGCTGAAGCCCTATGTCCTCGCTTGTTCGCTCCGGTCAGCTGAGCAGCTGTTGCTCTCAGTCCCCAAATCACGGCTGAAACTGAGAGGAGACCGAGCGTTCTCTATCCTGGCTCCTAAGCTTTGGAATAATCTTCCTCTTCACATTAGGCAATCGAAATCAGTGCTGGTTTTTAAATCCAGATTGAAAACACATTTTTATTCGCTTGTTTTTGACTCAGTGGTTGACTGACTTGTATTTTATTGTTTTCGCTATGTTTATTATTTTATCGTATTTATTATTCTTATGGTATCTATTATGTTTCTATTGTTCAGCACTTTGGTCAGCTTTGTGTGTTTTTAAAGTGCTATATAAAGAAACGATGATGATGATGATGATTGAATGCACAGAGCTGGACTGAGATTGGGGACCCCTGTGTTAAGGTCTCACACGCCACAGCCGCTCTATCACGTGATGCATACTGCTCCGACGTGCTAAGGTTATGAGCTGAGTTACTCCATGTCGCGAGTTTTCTGAGGTGCTTTTGTGATATTTCATGGATCGGATTACATTTTTTATTTCTCTCCGATATCCGATCCAGTAATTTAGGTCAGTATCGGACCGACACTGATACGTAATATCGGATCGGTCCATCTCTAGAACATACCGGACAGAAATCACCCAGCTGGGGCTAAAATCAACCTCCTTGCTGTGAGGGGACAGTGCTGACCACTGCACCACTGTGCTCTCTTCAGCTGATCAATACACACTGATATCTGCACCAGTCACAGTAGTATCTACTGCACTCAGGTTCCTCTCCTGCTGAGACCTGATCCATGATGGGAGTTTCTTTATTCTCTGATCTAAAACTCTGATGGTCCACAGTAACAGTGGAACCCCCACATCCACAAGTTTGGATCATCTGACTTGGAAACTTAGGGTCAAAGGTCAGAGCTGCACATAGATAGTAGGTTATTACTGTGTAAGCATGAAATAATTCATGTGTGATAACAGTGTCTGTTAAACACAAACTACTCTGCAGCAACAATGACGTACAATTCAAAGTGTGAGACAAATTGTGTCCAGCTGTGTGTGCACTGAAACAAAAGAAAAGTTTAGAAGCAGAAGATTTTATACTCCTGACTCCTCCTCTCTGCTTCCTCGTCCTTCAGCTCCTCCTCCCTCTGAGCTCAGACTCTTCTGCCATCTAGTGGTCTTCTGTCCGTACTGCATCTCCACCGGTCTGCTGCTGTCCATCTGCTGGAGCAGGAAGAACAAACCAGCTGTCTCCATGGAGATGACCCAGCGTGATGGAGGAGGTCAGGGATTGGACAGAGAGTATGATGATGTCACCACTGAGCATGCCTTCTGAGCTGCGGAGCCTGTTAGTGTTTAAGCTGCAGATGATGATTTTTCACTGCTGGTAAAGACTTCACTGGTCTTTAACTTCTTCTTCAAACTCTTCCACTGGACTGCTCCACATCAGCTCACAGTTGTTCATATTTGTTGTAAACTGACTCCTCCTCCCACTGTCCCACAGCCAGGAGTGTTTATGATGGAGCAGCTGCTGCAGCCACATTTATGGAGGGTCGGGAGTGCCAACATGAATTAAAGAAATACACCAATAATTTTTTTATTTAAATGTTTCATTAATTTCATTAAAATGTATCAATTATTTATTTCCAATTTTCATTAATTAATGACAAGTTTGAATAATTACAGATTTAATTATTTAACCCTCTGGGTTTGTT
Organism: Pelmatolapia mariae; assembly: GCF_036321145.2. NCBI lineage: Eukaryota > Metazoa > Chordata > Actinopteri > Cichliformes > Cichlidae > Pelmatolapia > Pelmatolapia mariae. The sequence continues at coordinate 29,173,747 of NC_086229.1, forward strand.
CAAAATCACGACCCTTTCAGCTTGTTCGTGGCCAAAAGTGGCCTGACCTTACCCCCGATACCATGAACACCTCCATTCACCCATTTCACCTTTGCTGTGATATCAGGTTGCAGTTTAACACAGTGAAAGGATGAAACTTGACATTTTCTGACACAGTATCTTGTTTCCTTCTAGATTACACGTCACAATTCAACACTTAGATACTTCAAAATAAAAGAAATAAAATAAAAAGTAAAAATAAAGTCAGAATTTTCTATCACAACATCCTGTTTCTTTATAGATTATACACTACAATAAGGACTTTGCTACTTAAATAAATACATACAATTACTGATTGCAACATGATTACATTACATTCACATTACAGTTCAGGTCACACTGATATAGATAAAAAGTACATGCATGATCATAATATTCTTCTCTGCTGTTTGTTGAAAAGCAAAAGCAGGGTCTGCTCTTCATCCATCAGCTGGTTTAACAACAGAGGCATCTGTGTTTTTACTCTGTGCTCCAGTCGGAATCTTTGTTCCTCCTGGAGGAGCAGACAGAGGAGAGTCAGAGAGAGCATCAGATGGATCCAGGCTGGTCTCATAATGACACACATGTAACATCACATGTTCCAGTTTCACACAGAGAAGTGGGCAAAGCTTTGATCCACGTCATGTGATCCCACTCAGCCCTCAGGTGGTCTACACCTGATCATCGTGCAGAGACTGCAGCATCCCTGGACATGAGGACAATATTCCAGAGAAAAGCAGAGACTGCAGGGACAAAGCAGCTGTCTGTCACTGTGTTTGTACATGAATCAAACAGGAAGTGCTGCTGTGGTTATCACTGCAGGTTTAATGTCATATTAAACAATAACTGCTCCATACAGTTCATGCATAGATTATTAGTGCTGTGTTAATTACATGTTGATGCATTTTAACAGCAGCATTAGTGACATGATTGGAGTGAACATCCTGCTGTGTGTGTGTTGTTGGCTGTGTGCAGTCACAGAGCTCTGGTGGACATGTGGAGTTTGGCTTCAGTGAAACAGTTTTTATATTTCTGTTTGTTTGGAAACCTTTGAAACTGGCTCATCACAAACTTTCAGGGTCGGGAAAAAACAATATTTCTTTTTTTTATTTAGAATTTTCCAGAAACAAAGAAGATTTTTTAAATAAGGAACGTAACATAAAACAACCTCTAAACTGCTCAGATTGGAGCAGGAAGGACCCGTGGGTCAGAGGGGGTGTGTCATGATGTTTGTCTGATCTTCTCTGAAGCTCTGATGCTTCCTGACAGTCAGCAGCTTTGACCTTTGACTCAAATGAAGCATTTTCCCTCCATCAGAAAAGCAGAAACACGTTCGGGGTCATCATCATTATAAACTTCTAATGTTAGACAAACAGCTGCAGAACATCTGGCTGAGGTTAGTTAGCTGTTAGCTGTTAGCAGAGGAAGGCCAAAGCAAAGCTGCGTCTTCATCTTCCTCAGTGGTGAATACACAAGAGATACTGTATATACACACAGGCTGCTCTTCATCACCAGCTCCTCCTCCTCATCAGACTGTTTCTTCAGCAGTCAGACGTTCCTGTTCTTGGTTCGTGTTCCTGAGGACACAGAGGAGAGTCAGACACTCACATGGGTCCGTGGGTTTGATGCTGGAGTCTATCCCAGCTGTGCCAGCTGATCAATATCCTACAAACAGACTGATCGGTTCTCTGATCTGTGATCGATCAGCTGGGACTAGGATGAGGATCAGAGCCAAGAATTAAACCAGGTTCATACATTCATACCTGCACGGGCAGGTGAGTTCCTGTGATCATGTGACCCTACACATCCTCACTCACTGAGCTCATTTACAGTGGACCAGCTGCAGTTACCATGGTGACCTCACTGGTAAACACAGACACCACTGTGACCCTGCAAACATACCTCTTTTCCATTTTAATCTCAGATTTTGCTGCCCTCCTCCTCCTGAGACGTGCCAGCATGTCTGCCATGGCTCCCTTTAAGGTTGCTGCAGAGGAGAAAACAGGAGCGAGTCTCAGAGCTCATCAACTTATTTCTACATCACACACACAAACCAGGTGACCATGTGCAAGACTCTTTCCTCTCAGCTGTGGTTTAGTTTGAATTTGAATAGTGGAAATACTAAAATCACTAGTGGAACATGAGTGACCGTCCAAGCCTGCATGAACCCGGCAGAGCTGAACACTGACTCTGGTCAGGTCTCCAAATTCATGCTGTTAGATTTATAAAACCGTACAACTCAATCTTAATGAGCGTGATTGAGTGAATCTGATTTCTGTGATTGAATATGTGGATGGAAATCTGGGTTCACAGCCTCTTATTTGTGCCCCTGCACGGTATGTACCACCGGCAGATAGAGGAGGCGGCTGACATCCAGAAATCCTTCCAGTGGCTGGACAAAGCTGGATTGAAAGACAGCACAGAGGCACTAATCATGGCAGCACAGGAACAAGCTCTGAGTACAAGATCCATAGAGGCTGGGGTCGATCACACAGGGCAAGACCCTTTATATTGTACAGTAGATCGTACAACAATAGATACAGAGAAAAACCCAACAATCATATGACCCCCTATGAGCAGCACTTTGGCAACAGTGGGAAGGAAAAACTTTTAACAGGAAGAAACCTCCGGCAGAACCAGGCTCAGGGAGGGGCCTTTCCTTTCCAGTCACCTTTCTCACTCACTATGTGTTAATAGACCTCTCTGCCTTGAATCATATCTGTTATTAACCTCTGTCTCTCTTCCACAGCATGTCTTTATCCTGTCTTACTTCTCTCACCCCAACTGGTCGCAGCAGATGGCCCCGCCCCTCTCTGAGCCTGGTTCTGACGGAGGTTTCTTCCTGTTAAAAGGGAGTTTTTCCTTCCAACAGTATGATCTACTGTAGAATATAAAGCACCTTAAGGCGCCTGTTGTTGCCATATAAATACAATTTAATTGAACTGAACAGAAGAGTGCAGTTCTAGCAACAGCAAAGATACTGTGCAGGACCCTCAAGCTCTGAGGCCTCTGATAGATAATGTCAGGTTTTTGTTTCACTCTCGGTTTATTAATGATTGCGTGTTTATTGAAGATGATTCTGGGTTGTGTAGGTGCCTGAGATATTTCAGAGTTTCTCTGGTAAAGGAGCAGGAGAAGGATGGACTCTCATCATATCTCTTTATACACGACATGAGCCGTGTCCAAATTCATGGGCTGCATCCTCCTGAGGACCCGTCCTTCGCGGTCTACGTGGGCTGGGTCCTCAGAAGGTCGGGTAGGCCAGAAGTAAAATGCTGTGAAATTGGACGGTCTAGCCTTCAGATTTGCGTCACCGCTCTCTGTGGAGTTTAATAAACTCGGCCGTCTACTCCTTGCTATCTAAACTATAACAGGACACTGACGTAAGTTCTCGACTGTCTCACACTTCTGTTTAATCAGTTTTCTGTTTGACGTTTAGTCAGCTGTGTGAAAACCAAGGAGGAACCCATCCAGGGGATTAATAAAGTTTTATTTTATCTAATCTGATCTAATAACTTTAATCTCAGCCAAACCGATTTAGTCATGGACAAATAAAACACTGAAAAAGTCAAAAACAATAACATTTTTAGGTTGTCTAAGTAACTTACATATTACGTTTAACCTGAGTAGCGAAATTATCTGAAAATGATGTGCCGGGAGTTGTGCCGTTCTCAGCTCTAGTGACCCTCGAGCTCTCGGCTCGCTATCGAGCTGGTGGGTGACAGACGTCTCCGAAAACGTCGGAACACTTTTGCAAATATGCGATATCTTGATAAACCGAGCAGATATTTGAAGTTTACATACCCACATTCTTGCCTGAAAATATGTTAAAAGTTTATTTTGTGACCCAGAAAGAGTAATAAGAGTAATTTTAAAATTTAGTAGTGGCCGCCATTGTTGAAAACTGGAATTGACTGAGCCACGCTATGAATTCTGGGATATGGTGGGCCACGAAGGACACACCCGACCCATCCTTCAAATTCGGGGAAAAGGAGGACGCATTTGTCGGCTGCATTCGGAGGAGTCTACGAATTTGGACAGCCTTCATCACGTCGCTGTGACGTAATCGGTCTACAAATGCGTCCTCAGGAGGATGCAGCCCATGAATCTGAACACCCACATGATTTATTAGTCTGATTGCATTATTTAGCAAATACTCACTGAGACCTGTGACTTGTTCACTCACCTCTGACACTGAGAGTCACTACTCTCTGTAGCAGCATGTGTCCATCCTTGTTGTAGACGGTGCAGGTGTAGACTCCACTGTCAGTGAGGCGGAGGTCTTTCAGGGTCAGACTGAGGTCTCCAGTTCTCAGTGCATCTTCATCCATCTCTGCGCGACCTCTGTAACCCTGGTGCTGTTTGTCTGGCTGGCTTTGGCGTTTCTGAAACACGCAGACTTTGGTGTGTTTGGAGTCTGAGCGTGTCCACTCCACTGTGACGCCCTGACGAAGGTCAGCTGTGGTTTGAAAGGGCAGCAGCACAGACCTCTCCCCTTGTGTCACCTCCAACACGCCCACTTCATTATCTGAAAAGAGACCAGAGCAGAACATGTCAAGTACAGACAGACAGACATCAGCGAGGTTGATCCTCCATCATGTCCTCTGCTGTGTAACCAGCAGCTCCTGTTTTCAGTGTTTCTCTGACTTGGAGCTGAACTGCTTTTGTGTTTATGTGTGAGGCTGCATAGCTTTCTGTTGCTTTCTTTACTCTTACACATTCATTCTCAAACAGCTGGAAACAGCTGGACTCACAGCTGAACAATGTCCTGAACACTGGGACATTTCTTCATCTGAACAGTTTTAAATGGATGGAAAAATGTAACATGTCAGCAGAGTATGACTTTTTTAATTCACTTTGTTTCTGTGATATCAGGTTATCACAGATCCATCAGCAGATCTTTGATTACACTGATTCATGTTCGATTCACACAAACAGCTGTTACACTCACCTGTGACACTGAGAGTCACCACTTTCTGTAGCAGGATGTCTCTGTATGTGTTGTTGACGGTGCAGGTGTAGACTCCACTGTCAGTGAGGTGGGGGTCTCTAAGGGTCAGACTGAAGTCTCCAGTTGTCAGTGGATATCCATCCATCCTGGCACGATCTCTGCGAGGCTGGTGCTCTGTGCAACAACTTATAACTATCAACTTGCACTTGTAGACTTTCACACTGTTGTGTCTCCACTCCACTGTGGTGCCCTGAGGAAGGTCACGTGGTATTTTGAAGGGCAGCATTACAGACTTTAGCCCTTGTGTAACCACCATCTGCATCCCAACATCTAAAAGCAAAATATCAGAGTACAGACAGACAGACATAAGTGAGGTTGATCCTCCATCATGTCCTCTGCTGTGTAACAAGCAGCTCTTCATTCCTGTTTCTCTGACTTGGAGCTGAACTTCGTGTGTGTTGATGTGTGAGGCTGCACAAACAGCTGTGCAGCTTTTATCCTCACACAGCTGGAAGCACTCACAGGTTTTTCTTCTACAGCAACAACATAGAAAAGTATAAGTAACAGTAAATAATAAGTTATGAATGTTACTGAGCAGCACACAAGACCAACAATGCAGGATATGCTTTGAGGCAGCAGCACAGGAAGATAGTGTGTGTCTGTGAACACCTGTGTGTACACCTGTGTGCGTGAACACATTTGTATTCAAAGGTTTCTCCATGTAACTATCTGATAGTGGGTGTCGGGAGCCATGACAGGGGGTCACCCAGCAGCCATGGAAGCCACAGAAAGCACAGGGGACTGTAGTGATGAGCCCGCGGGCTCTGTTCCCCTGTTTCTTATCAAGTGCAACAGTGATATCATTTACCACTTCTGAACGTCTGTGGATTATTTCGGTTCTCAGTGGTCACAGACAAGTAATATCCGGATTTAGCTTGAACGCGGACATTGCAGACTCGGCTATCCAGCTAACCGGATTAGCATGCTACCGAGCCGACAGAGAAGCCTCCTTATCTTGTAAGAGCCTAGGCGGTGGTTTGTGTGTAAATGTCAACAAACTGTGGTGCACAAATTTGGCTGAAGTGAGTCGCCACTGCTCACCACAGGAGGGATTTTTAATAGTAAAGTGTTTTCCTCGATACTTGTTATAGCAGTGTATCTCCGTACAAAAGCTAATGCTAACATAGCACTAGGAGAGCTATCTCAGGCTATCAACAAGCTCCAGACTGCACATCCGGAAGCTTTCCTTGTCATAGCTGGCAACATTAACCCTGTAAACCTCAAGACAGTCCTCACCAAATTCCCCCAACATGTACATTTTTTCAACAAGAGGGAAGAACTGCCTGAAGTTTCCTCGGTTCCAAAGCCAGACCCTCCTTTGATGGTCTGACAGAAGTGTGTGCACTGGAGCCCATCATCAAGGAGTGTGTTTTCTCTCCTCCAGACCCCTCTGCTTATATAGCAAGTAATGATATGCCAGAGGAGGCAAGACATTAAATAATATATGAAAAGACTGTGTGTGAACTGGCAAGTGATCATGTTTTGCTTGCTGTTCCTATGTTCAAAAAACTGAAAATGCTGATCATGAACCCGCCTTAAACTCAAAAAGGACAATATGGATTCAGGTCATGGTAACCCAAACTGTGAAACTTCTCAACTAGAATTCTGTTTACCTCAGAATATCAAGCAGGGTGTTTTTGAATGTTTAGCACTGTCACCTCCAATCAGGAGATTGAGGCTGAGCTCAGGGGATCCGATTCTACTGTTAGTGAATAAATGTTATCTCCTCTCAAAGTTAGGCTGACATATTTCTCCTCTGAGTCTGTGAACTCATTACTAGACAAGGTTTTGAGTTGGGATGATAATGTTACCACCAACACACAGCCTCAAATGTCACCTGTATCAGCTAGAGATTCTAGCACTGTGTTATCTGTACCTGTCTCTCCACACAACCCAGTTAACACTACTAAGTTACAGTTCGCTTCAAGTGTGGTTTCAAGCAAATATGGCAATCCTATATACAACTGTCATGCTATTAAGTTGCCATCAACTAGATGCTTACCTGGAAATTTAAGGTTTGCCCTGGAACCCAGCCATGAAGGTCTAAGTTGTGTTTTTGTGGGCAATGCTGTAGATCTTGTTTGTTGTCCAGCCTCTCTGGACTTTAAAGAACTATCAATGAATGGGGATGTCGAGCCTATGTTCAATTCTTCTGGGTTTGAGGAGAGTGAACTCACTGCTTTAGAGCCAGTTTGCATCACTTCTGGATCAAACTAGCTGGCTCTCCTGTCACCCATTTCCAGGTGCCCAGAGACTGTTTGTTTTTGGACGTTTTGCTGTGGGGTTACTTGTCGGGTGGTGTGGCAGTTACTTGTGCCAGCTGGGGGCTCAGGCGAGCTCGCCCAGCATCCCGCTCCAGCGACCAGCCTTGTCTGGTCCAGCCTTGTCTCCTGCTGCTGCCATGCCACCGCCACGCAGTGCGCCCTGCACTCCTGCGTCTGCCATCGGCCACTTTCCAGGCTGTCAGCTGGACATCTCCGCCATCATAGTCGGCCCCCTGAACTGCTTCGCCGCCAATCCCTTCCCCACGGTCACCCTCCTGAGCTGCTTCACATCAGAAAAAGCAACACATCATCTGCATACAGACTGAGTTTATGCTCTACATTCTTAATTACTACAGCCTGTCTAAATGCTGGTTTGATAAAAACTGCAAACAGTAAAGGAGAGAGTGGGCATCCCTGCCTGGTGCCACTCAGGAGACAGAAGTTGGAGAATGTTTGGTCATTTGGCCTCAGACAAGCTGTTGCTTTCTCTCTTGCTGTGAGTTTTTTAGTGGCACCGGAGCAGAGAGTGGACAGTGGACTATTGATTTTTGCCTGAGCAAAGATAGAAAGACAGAGACTAAAACACAACCATTGTGTGGTGGGTCCTTGTTACAATAATCTACATTTATTTATAAGTCATATCTTGGATTTGGTCTGCTGTTCTGGCGTTACCCCCACTCATTGTTTCCCCAATCTGATCATATGTTTATTTCTTTTAATGTAATGCAACAGCTTCCAAAACCTGTGACATCACATTTAGAAAAATCAGTAATATTAATCTTCCTGATCTTTCATCTCCCATTTATGACCTTACATTTATTCACAGCTTCTCATCCCCTGATGAACTCGTTTCTTATTATACTGTCAACGTTCATAATCTTCTTAACATATTTGCTCCACTTAAACACCGAACTGTCTCATTTTCCCATTCAGCACTGTGGTTTACACGTAACATGCACCATATCAAAGCTAAAGGATGCCAACTGGAACGTCTGTTCAAGAAAACCGGACTCACCATACATAAAGAAATGTATAAGTATCATATCTTGTTGTATAAGGACTGCATTGCTTCAGCCAAATCTGCATACTATTCTGGCTTAGTCAGTTCTAGTGAAGGTAACTCCAGGTCTCTCTTTTCTTTAGTAAAATCACAAAACCTCCGGACTCATTCTCCTCTCATATGGACTCTGCTGACTTTTGCAACTCTTACATCTTTTTTCACTCTTATAATCTCTGACATCCACCAACAATTTACCTCTTTAGGAACTTCTAACCTTGAAGTAGACTTTCTGTTTCCCTCACTGTCTTCCTGTCATTCATTTTCAAATTTACTCCTACCTGATGTATCAAATCTTATTCAAAAATCTAATTTACCCACTGGTCAGCTCGACCTTCTTCCCACTGTGTTAGTTAAAGCCTGTCTTCCCTCATTGGCTCCTCTCATAACTTGTTAGGGTGCCTGGGTCGTTGACCCAGGGTTTTGTTTATTATATTATTGAAATTGATTTTGATATTATTTATCATTTCTAGTCTTTAGTTTCTTTGTTAGTTCTTTGGTTTATTCTCTGTGTCCCCTGTCAGCTGTATCCCCTTGTTAAGTTCGCATCTCTGTTATGTTTCCTGTTTTACTTTGAAAGTCTGTGTCTCATGTTAATGCGTCTGGTTTTGCTTCCTTTGTCTCGTCAGCCCTGATTTGTCCCAGCTGTGTTTCCCTCCTGTCTCTCATCTGCTTGCTTGCCTGCCTCGCAGTTTTGTAACATAACTAGTATTATCCACTCTTCCATTCACACTGGAATTGTTCCTTCATCTTTGAAAACTCCTTTTGTCATTCGAATTCTCTCAAAGCCTGGGGCAGATCCCAATAACTTTTATAATCTTCGCCCAATATCAAACTTCCCCTTTATTTCAAAAATCCTTGAGAAAGTTGTTGCCTCCCAGCTTCACTCATAGCTCAGTGACCATAATCTCTACGAACAATTTCAGTCTGGTTTCCGCCCCAATCATAGCACAGAAACTGCTCTGTTAAGGATTACTAATGACTAATGACCTTCTGATGGCAGCTGATTCTGGTCTTTTAACCATTCTAATCCTTCTTGATCTTAGTGCAGCATTTGATTGCATTTCTCATAATATCCTCCTGAACATTAGCATCCATTTGCATTAGTCATACCCCCCTTGCCTGGTTCACCTCCTATCTCTCAGACCACACTTAGTTTATCCAAATTAAATTCCACTCTTCAAGTTTCTTTACTGTTTCTGCTGGTGTGCCCCAGGGTTCAGTATTAGGGCCTCTTTTATTCATTATCTACATGCTCCCTCTTGGCCATATATTCTGAAAATATAATATCAGTTTTCATTGTTATGATGATGACATCCAGCTCTACATTTCCTCCAAATCTAATTCATCACTTCCACTCTCAAACTGTCTTATGGAGATTAGATCATGGTTCTCCTCCAATCTTAACAGTAATAAAACAGAAGTTTTACTTTCAAAGCCTCCATCTTAACCAGATCTCACAGTTTCTCCATTAATATTGAAAATTCCCACATCCTTCCTTCCCCGCAGGTGAAGAGTTTGGGTGTTTCAGATTTCAGTCTCACATTAATTACATAACCCGGTCTGCATAATTTCCACTTACATAACATTAACCAACCTTGTCTCTTTCTTACTCCCATGCTGCTGCCATACTTGTCTATAGTCCTATTACTTCGGGGATTGTTTATTGCAACACCATCTTATTTGGTCTCCCCAATAAGTCCCACCAAAAACGTCTTCAGAATTCTGCAGCTCCGGTCGTAACTCGTACTTCCTTAAGAGACCATATTACCCCAATTCTCCAACAGCTTCACTGGTTGCCCATAGAAGCTGGGATGCATTTTTATGGTGTATCCTACATCTTAGTTCTCATGTTTAAGTGCATCCACAATCTTGCCCCTCCTTGTATCTGTCATCTGCTTCTTCCGCTTCTGTCTTCTCAATATGGGGAACAGAGCTTTCAGTCACTCTGCTCCTCAGCACCGGAACTCACTTCCTTCAGTATTAACCCTCTCGAGCCAGGCGTTGCCGATTTGCAACAGTTAAAAACTAACAACCTGATTACCCCACATACAGTTTTTTTTTGATAATTTTCCCCAAATATCAGATTTTTCCTGTAACTAAAACTTAATTTGAGCCTGAGAAGTTTAAGAAATATAGATTCCCTACCCTTATTCACTTCATCCACTTATCTCCAAGGCCGAGGTCAGAAGCCGGGTCTGGCCCGGCGCTGGATAAATAGCTGCAGGGCAGGATGACTGGGTCTACATCGGCTTACTTCTCACCAATTACTTCTCGAGATTGATAAAAATGTCCGGGTTTTCCTATATTCCGACAGAAGACCCATGTGTGACGTCATCCCCAAACAGCTGCTTTGTGAGCACTTGTTCTGCTCTCACAGACAGGACAGACAGCGCACAGCAACGAGTCTAATGATGTCTAAAAGATCCCAAAGCATAAGTCCTTCTTTCAGATGAACTGCAAAAGAAATTTCCCTCCTACCGACCATAGCTTGACTGGCCATGGGGCATTCCGGGCATTTGCCCGTTGGGCCCATGGTGATTTTTCGATTTTACGGGCCGATGTTTTTTTGTTGTTGTTGTTTTTGTAACGGTATAAACAATGAAAGGTGGTGGATTGGCCAGATGCTGGCTGATGTGTAAAAATATCTCAATTGTTTGGTAGTGCTCCTTCAATCATAAAACTGTCAATGATCAGCTAATCGGCTTTTCTGATGCAAGTCCCTTCTTTCTTGTTTGTTTATTGCCCACTTTGCGCTAGAAAGAGGAGACCAGTGGATAAACAAAAGCAGCACGTTTAAGCTTGATCAGCTGTAGTTAGAATGTATTTAATATTAATTTCTAGTATCAGCTGATGTTTGCTGGAGCCACAGCTGTAAAGCTGCTGGTCATGATATCAGTTTGGATATGTGGTGAGAGGGAAACATGAAGATGAAACCAGGAGATGTCCTTACTGAATCATCAGAGCTGAACAGGTGATGGTGAAACAGGTTTACCTTTTAGGTGACATGAATAAGTTGAAGGGAAGTTATGAACTGTTTCTGAGAGACAAATAACACCAGGATCATTTTTCTAAGTAGCTGACAGCTGGTAACTGTGCAGGGGCGGGTCTAGCAAGGTTTTGCCAGGGGGGCCAGGTAGGGCATTAACAGGGAAAGGGGGGCACAAAGAAATACATGGCATTGTAAACTGGAGATGCAGATCGAAGTAAAGAAGAATTTGAGTTGAAAGCATTCTTCTCATTCTGTTCACAGTCTGTCAAACTGGATAATCTAAGTCAAGTCCACATCTAGTGAGGACAGAAGTTGGCAGAATTCATATTTGGTGGTAGTCTGCCATTTTCCTTGATTTCCTGCAACATTCTGTGGTGTGAGAATTGTCCAGAATTATTTGTAGAAAGCCAACTCGACCTGGAGCCTTATTATTGGGCATACTTATCAGGGCTTCCTGGAGTTCACCTCGTGTCAGCAGCAAATCCAGTGCTGTTGCTTGACTGTCTAGCAATTTTGATCAATTTCGTATTTAGATGGGTTTATTTGTGGTGAGTACAAAATTTCATAGATATCCCTAATAATGTTGTTTATTCTTTTAGGGTCATAAATTATGTTCCCAGATAAATAAACAGCACATATAGTTGTTTTTTTCCCTATTTATGTTTAACTGGTTAGTGTGAGGAATTGAGGTGTTATTTTTCTGCCATTTTTATTATTTCATTTTACTATTTCTAGTTTCATTATTTTGTTATTGCTATTGCATCATAATCATATAACAAGCATCTGCATTGACGCATTTATTAATATTGATATTGCATTTAGATGTTTAAACATATTGGCACCCAATTAAGCTTTATTACAGGTGCAGTTATAACCACTTTAAACTGTTGAGTTGAATTTATAATCTTAAATGTTTATATGCAGACCGCAGTGTGAAAGAGTAACTCTGTGCCAAAATAAGACAGGAAGTTACATGTTTTTTGAAGTTACATGCTTTGCAGGAAGTGAAACCAAAACCAGAGTCTGAGCGAAAGTTATTCTGAGGAGCTAGTCGGCAGGTGAAATGGGGTGCGATTGTGGTTAGCACATAGACATACACGTAACCACACACACACACACACACACACACACACACACACACACACACTTAGTTAGAGGGATCATTTATAGGGGAAAGTTTAAATTGTTTTGCTTGGGGTTGCTTTTAGACTATATTAGGAGGAGCGAATATATTGGCAACTTTTGAAACCGTTGGAACTTCTGTTATGAAAACGATTATAATTGTCATGATCCTGGGTCCTTTTGACCCAGCGTTTTGTGTTTTTTCTATTGTGATTTTGGTTCTGTTCTTCCTCTGTTTAGTGTTTATTCAGTTCTGCCCATGTGTTCCTGTGTTTAGTCCGCGTTTCTTAGTCTGTGTCTTTGCTTGTGTAGTTCCTGTTTTATTGTGAAGGTCTGTGTCTGATGTCAGTGTGTTCTGTTTACGTTTTCCCCTGTCTCGTCAGTCCTGATTTCTCCCAGCTGTGTCTCCCTTCTGTTGTCCATTCCCTGATTACTTCCCTGTGTATATTAGCCCTGTGTTTGCCCCTGCTCAGTGTCGCGTCGTACCCTCAACTAGCTGTGTGTTTTGCCTCTGTGTTTCCAGTGTTTTGGTCTCCAGCTCCAGTTTAGTATTTCTGTTCTAGTGTTTTAGTTCTCTAGGGTTTTTGTTTGCTTTTTGGTGAGTTTAGTTAATTCAAGGTTTTTTCCCAGCAATAAAGCTGCGCTTTAAGTTGAACCCCCGTGTCTGAGTCCTGCATTTTGGATCCACCTCTCCTGCCTGCCTGCCACACAGCCAATCATGACAGAACGACGCGACCACCAAATGGATCCAGCAGACTCACTGTTCCTCGCGCAGCTGTGGAATTATTGCCGGGATGTTATCCACGCTGAGAACACCCCCAAGAGACTCATTCAGGTTGTTTTTTTTGACAACTTTCTGTCTTCCACCCTTTGTACAGCCAGCTTTTTGGACATTAAAAGACTAACTCAAATAATAGCAGCTCTGCGAGCCAGGTGTTGCTTTGAGCTGTTTGGCATGGGTGGTCCAGGCAAGGAAGATTCCGCGGCCCTTCTGGACGCCCTCGCAGCCTGGTGTTCTCAGCGTCAGCATCTTTTCCAATCAAGACTAACCAAATCCTTCGATCCTCCCGTCAGTAAGAGACTGCATCCTCACTGTCCTACGCAGCCACTCTCCACTCAGTCTCCAGTGTCAGTCGCTCACTCACACTCTGCGCAGTCTCCAGAGCTCCCAGCTGCACCCTCAGTGCAGTCCCCAGAGCTCCCAGCTGCTCCCTCAGTGCAGTCTCCAGAGCTCCCAGCTGCTCCCTCAGTGCAGTCTCCAGAGCTCCCAGCTGCTCCCTCAGTGCAGTCTCCAGTGCTCCCAGCTGCACCCTCAGTGCAGTCTCCAGTGCCCCTTTCGGCTCAGTCCCCTCCAGTGTCGCCTGTAGTTCAGTCTCCAGTGCCTCCAGTGTCGCCTGTAGTTCAGTCTCCAGTGCCTCCAGTGTCGCCTGTAGTTCAGTCTCCAGTGCCTCCAGTGTCGCCTGTAGTTCAGTCTCCAGTGCCTCCAGTGTCGCCTGTAGTTCAGTCTCCAGTGCCTCCAGTGTCGCCTGTAGTTCAGTCTCCAGTGCCTCCAGTGTCGCCTGTAGTTCAGTCTCCAGTGCCTCCAGTGCCGCCTGTAGTCCAGGCCCCAGTGCCGCCTGTAGTCCAGGCCCCAGTGCCGCCTGTAGTCCAGGCCCCAGTGCCGCCTGTAGTCCAGGCCCCAGTGCCGCCTGTAGTCCAGGCCCCAGTGCCGCCTGTAGTCCAGGCCCCAGTGCCGCCTGTAGTCCAGGCCCCAGTGCCGCCTGTAGTCCAGGCCCCTGCGCCTCCAGTGTCACCGTTACTTGTAGTTCAGGCCCCAGGACCACCAGGTTCACCCGTTCACTCCACGCAGGGAGGAAGTCTCACGTCTTCTCAGTGTACTTTTCAGGGTTTAGCCGCCGTTGGTACAGTTTGCCACTCCAGGGCTTCCCCAGAGGCTAGGTGTCAGGCCCCAGCTAATTCTGGACCCCTGCAGTTTAAGCAGCCCCCTGAGTACCACCTCACGTCAGCGTTGCCTGGGCGGAGCCAGTGCTCAGTGCATTGTCAGTCGCCACTGTGTCAGCTAGTGGCCTCCATGACTGCTGGCTTGGTCATGGCTTCTGCTGGAGGGTCCGAGGGACAGCTCCGGCCTTCGTTTCGTGTCTCCGCTGGAGGGTCCGAGGGACCGCTCCGGCCTTCGTCTCTAGTCTCCGCTGGAGGGTCCGAGGGACCGCTCCGGCCTTCGTTTCGTGTCTCCGCTGAAGGGTCCGAGGGACCGCTCCGGCCTTCGTCTCTGGTCTCCGCTGGAGGGTCCGAGGGACCGCTCCGGCCTTTGCCTCGTGTCTCCGCTGGAGGGTCCGAGGGACCGCTCCGGCCTTTGCCTCGTGTCTCCGCTGGAGGGTCCGAGGGACCGCTCCGGCCTTTGCCTCGTGTCTCCGCTGGAGGGTCCGAAGGACCGCTCCGGCCTTTGCTTCCTGTCATCGCTGGAGGGTCCAAGGGATCCGTCCAGCCTGCAGCGCCTCCGTCTCCGGCTTCCACGCCGCCGCCAGCTGCAGCGCTTCCGTCTCCGGCGTCCACGCCGCCGCCAGCTGCAGCGCCTCCGTCTCCGGCTTCCACGCCGCCGCCTGCAGCGCCTCCGTCTCCGGCTTTCACGCCAGCTGCGGCCTCTTCATTCATGCCAGCTGCAGCCTCTTCATTCACGCCAGCTGCAGCGCCGCCGCCTCCGGCTTCCACGCCGCCGCCTGCAGCGCCGCCGCCGCCTGCAGCGCCGCCGCCTCCGGCTTCCACGCCGCCGCCTGCAGCGCTTCCGTCTCTGGCTTCCACGCCAGCTGCCGCCTCTTCATTCACGCCAGCTGCAGCGCCTCCGGCTTCCACGCCGCCGCCAGCTGCAGCTTCCCCATCCACGCCGCCAGCTGCAGTGCCTTCGTCTCCGGCTTCCACGCCGTCACCTGCGGCCTCTTCGTCTCCGGCTTCCACGCCGTCACCTGCGGCCTCTTCGTCTCCGGCTTCCACGCCGTCACCTGCGGCCTCTTCGTCTCCGGCTTCCACGCCGTCACCTGCGGCCTCATCAGCGTCGTCTGGTCCGGCTTCCACGCAGTCACCTGCGGCCTCATCAGCGTCGTCTGGTCCGGCTTCCACGCAGTCACCTGCGGCCTCATCAGCGTCGTCTGGTCCAGCCTCCGAGTCTTCATCCTCGTCTGGTCCAGCCTCCGAGTCTTCATCCTCGTCTGGCCCAGCCTCCGAGTCTTCATCCTCGTCTGGCCCAGCCTCCGTGTCTTCATCCTCGTCTGGTCCAGCCTCCGTGTCTTCATCCTCGTCTGGTCCAGCCTCCGTGTCTTCATCCTCGTCTGGTCCAGCCTCCGTGTCTTCTTCCTCGTCTGGTCCAGCATCATCATCATCATCATCAGCTTCATCCGCGCCTGCAGCGTCAGCATCAGCTTCATTGGCTTCCGCAGCTGCCACGCTGCCGCCCGGTCCTGCTTTGCCTGGTCCGGCCTCAGCCTCGCCTGGTCCTGCTGTGGCAACTCTGCTGTCAGAGCCAGCTCGACCTGCGCCTCCTCGCCTTTGTTGGCCGCTTTTCAAGCCTCCGAGTCGGCATCATGGCCGTCGAGGGCGGCCCCCTGAACTGTTTGCCCGGCGCCGCCGTTGCCGTGCGCACGGTCGGCCGCCTGAACTGCTTTCCCCTTGGCTCCTGTGTTGCCGGCCCCCGGGCCGGCCCCCTGAACTGTGCCCACGTCGCCGCCGCTGCCGTCCTCACGGCCGACCCCCTGAACTGTGCCCACGTCGCCGCCGCTGCCGTCCTCACGGCCGACCCCCTGAACTGTCTGGGCTCCGGTGCTGTCGGCCCCCTGGCCGTCCCCCTGAACTGTGTCCACGTTGCCGTCCTCACGGCCGGCCCCCTGAGGTGTTCTGATTTGGACTGTTTTCTTGAGCGCTGGTGTGTTTCTTTTCTTTTGGTTTTGGGACTCGTGTTTTGTTTTTTGCTGTCTAGTGCACCTGTTTTGTTTTGCTCCGAGCCCTCCGTCCTGGACCCCCGCCGCCCGCCCTGGTCGGGTTTTCTGTTTTTCGGGCGGTTTTGTTTTTCTTGTTGGGCTGTCTGGGGCCAGCCTTCGAGGGGGGGGTACTGTCATGATCCTGGGTCCTTTTGACCCAGCGTTTTGTGTTTTTTCTATTGTGATTTTGGTTCTGTTCTTCCTCTGTTTAGTGTTTATTCAGTTCTGCCCATGTGTTCCTGTGTTTAGTCCGCGTTTCTTAGTCTGTGTCTTT
Source organism: Pelmatolapia mariae (assembly GCF_036321145.2). Taxonomy (NCBI): domain Eukaryota; kingdom Metazoa; phylum Chordata; class Actinopteri; order Cichliformes; family Cichlidae; genus Pelmatolapia; species Pelmatolapia mariae. The sequence goes on from NC_086229.1 coordinate 29,190,453, forward strand.
GCTTGTGTAGTTCCTGTTTTATTGTGAAGGTCTGTGTCTGATGTCAGTGTGTTCTGTTTACGTTTTCCCCTGTCTCGTCAGTCCTGATTTCTCCCAGCTGTGTCTCCCTTCTGTTGTCCATTCCCTGATTACTTCCCTGTGTATATTAGCCCTGTGTTTGCCCCTGCTCAGTGTCGCGTCGTACCCTCAACTAGCTGTGTGTTTTGCCTCTGTGTTTCCAGTGTTTTGGTCTCCAGCTCCAGTTTAGTATTTCTGTTCTAGTGTTTTAGTTCTCTAGGGTTTTTGTTTGCTTTTTGGTGAGTTTAGTTAATTCAAGGTTTTTTCCCAGCAATAAAGCTGCGCTTTAAGTTGAACCCCCGTGTCTGAGTCCTGCATTTTGGATCCACCTCTCCTGCCTGCCTGCCACACAGCCAATCATGACAATAATCATTTATACATAATTGCATTTTGTGCTTATTAAAGAGCTGTCGCTCCTTGGTCAAGTGAGGGTCAAAAACTTTTGGTTGGCGTTATGACCAGCCAATCTACTGTGAGTTTGACTGGAGCTGTGGAAGGATCGCAACACACGCTGTTTATATTCTTTGATTAAGTTTTAAGTAGTACCATTTAAGTAAGACATTTATTCAATATATTACACATCAGTTTCAGTTGTGTATGTGCTGGCCTTTGTCTGGGGAGAAGGTGAGAGGTGAGACAAAGTGCAGCTGCGGTGATGACATAACCACATACATACACATAGTAGTAGGCCCATTTTGTGGTAAAGAGTTCAGATTTAATTCTGCTATAACTGTAAGAGTGCCGGCGGACGCGACCGAGCTGTTTCAGGAAACCGATCTGCTGGTTCCAGCGATAAGCGACAGCGGTGTGGGGGAAAACATCTGCATGGAGGCGAAGACGCGATGTTCTTTTAATTGTGTCTCAAGTTGTCAAATAGAACATTTGTGGTTTTGAAGCTGATGTACTGACGCAATGAGGGGGCGTCACAAAATATACTCTGATGCATATAAAACTGTAGTTTGATGTTAGGAGGATGAGATTGTGGGGCTCTCTGCTTACGGAGTCAGCTCATTCTCCCACGCGTGTCTTTTCATTAAAAACCATCGTCTTTACCTTTTGGACCAGTGTGGTTACTTGCATTCCGCCTGTATTTCCTTCCTAATATTTTTGAACCCAACATTAGCTAGGAATCAACCGGATTTGTTACCGTGTTCAACATTTTGCAGGAGAAGTCTTTGTACTAAGAACTGAGTTTTTTTTATTAACAATTTTATTTAATCCCAAGAATCGATTCTGTTCATGTTCACGCATTTTTCAGTAGGAGAAACTTTCCGCCTCTCATCCAAGTGACTTCTTCGGTCTCAGCTGACTGCCGGTTTCCCCAACCCTATGAACAGTACATTTGCATAATGACTGAAACAAAACATTTCTCCCACAAAATGCTGCGTCCAGATGAACAGAATCAACTTTTGGGGATTTACTTACCTTGATGATTGAGCATGCATCAAGACATAATTTGATTTAATTCTAGTTTTGTTTTAAATATCTTGTTTAGTATTTTCTGTTCTTGGTGGCGCACGTAGGCTTCTTGCCCTGCTTCCCTGCTTTCCAGAGTACAGATGCTAATGTTCCAGGAAGGTCATTATAGTCGAAATATAAAGTTCACTGTTTTAAAAACAATTTCACGGACAGGTTTCTACATCTGGGATTCACACTGTGGACAAGAAGCTGTTACACTCACCTCTGACACTGAGTATCACTGATTTCTGTATCAGAATGTGTCCATCCTTGTTGTAGATGGTGCAGGTGTAGACCCCACAGTCAGTGAGGCGGAGGTGTTTCAGGGTCAGACTGAGGTCTTTAGTGTTCAGTGGATCTTCATTCATCTCTGTGCGACCTCTGTAACCCTGGTCCTGTTTATCTGGCTGATTGTTTCCACTCTCATACACGTGAACCTTCATTTGTTGTGGTTCAGTGAGAGTCCACTCCACTGTGACGTCCTCAGGAAGGTCAGGTGTGGTTGTAAAGGGTAGAAGGACAGATGTCTCTCCTTGTGTCACCTCAACCACCTCTGTCTGAGAAACTGAGAGAAAAAAAGAAGCAAAAAACAAACAAACAGACATCAGTGAGGTTGATCCTCCATCCTCTCCTTTGCTGTGTAACCAGCAGATCTTCACTCCTGTTTTTAGTGTTTCTCTGACTTGGAGCTGAACTGCTTGTGCGTTTATGTGTGAGGCTGCACAAACAGCTGGACACACAGGTTTACACATCTGGGATTCAGACTGTGGACAAACAGCTGTTACACTCACCTCTGACACTGAGTATCAGTGACTTGTGTAGCAGCATGTGTCCATCCTTATTGTAGACGGTGCAGGTGTAGACTCCACGGTCAGTAAAGTGGAGGTTTTTCAGGGTCAGGCTGAAGTCTTTATTTTTCACTCGATCTTCGTTCATCTCTGTGCGACCTCTGTAATCCTGGTCCTGTTTATCTGGCTTATTGTTTCCACTCTCATACACGTGGACCTTCATGGATTTGGGTTGAGTGAGAGCCCACTCCACTCTGACGTCCTGAGGAAGGTCAGGTGTAGTCTTAAAGGGCAGCAGGACAGACCTTTCACCCTGTGTTACCTCCAACATCTTTGTCTGAGGAACTGAGAGAAAAATAAAACACAAAGTTTACAGACAGACTCACAGGGAGTGTGATTCTCCATCATGTCCTCTGCTGTGTAAACAGCAGCTCTTCATTCTTATTTTCGGTTACTGTAGAAAAACAGCTGTTACCTGTGACAGTGAGAGTCACTGATTTCTGTAGCAGCATGTGTCCATCCTTGTTGTAGACGGTGCAGGTGTAGACTCCACAGTCAGTGAGGTGGAGGTCTTTCAGAGTCAGACTGAGGTCTTTAGTGTTCAGTGGATCTTCATCCATCTCTGTGCGACCTCTGTAACCCTGGTCTTGTTTATGTGGCTGATTGTTTCCACTCTCATACACGTGGACCTTCATGGGTTTGGGTTGAGTGAGAGTCCACTCCACTCTGACGTCCTGAGGAAGGTCAGGTGTGGTCTTAAAGGGCAGCAGGGCAGACTCCTCTCCTTCGGTCACTACCAACGCCTCCACCCACTCTGGAGGAGGAACTGAGAGAAAAAGCGAAACACAGTCCAATCCTACTTTATTTATAAAGCACTTTAAAATACCCAGCACAGGACCAAAGTGCTGTACATAAAATAAGTTAAAAACAATAGAATAAGAGAAAACAGCAAAAGTAAATAAAACACACAATACATAAAAATTAAAACAGCGCTATATTAAAAAAAGAAAACAAGATAAAACCGCATAGAATCAATTAAAACAACTAAAATGAAACTAAAAAATAAAAACCAACATGTCACGTGGTGTCAAAGGCCAGGGTGAAGAGGTGGGTTTTCAGGAGTGACTTAAAAACAGGTAGTGAGTAGGGATGGGTATCGTTTAGGTTTTATCCGATACCGGTGCCAAACCGGTACTTTGGAAACGGTGCCGGTGCAAGTTTCCTGCAGTTTCTGAGGAATATTACAGTCAATCTGGATCAAAATTGGCCCACATGTACAGTAGGTGTCCCACAGGAGAAATCTGTCAAACGTTGGACCTCAACTACTCAGGATGATTTTTAATGAATTTTTGAAATTGACATAATTATATTGTATTGACTGTATTGCATATAATAGACGTTTCCTGCAGTTTCTGAGGAATATTACAGTCAATCTGGATGAAACTTGGAACAGATGTACAGTAGGTGTCCCAGATGAGAAATCTGTCGAAAGTTGGACATCAACTATCAAGAATGATTCAATAATGAATTTTTTGACATCAACCAGACTGTCCCGCTTTAGGCTGTCCCAAAGCAATTTATGCACGTGCGTGCATGTCTGAGTCCGCTCGCGTGCATGAGTGAGTGCGTGCGCAAGTGTACTTGTGCGCTGATCTATGCTTCCGATCGGGAAGTAAGGAGAAAAGGCGCTGCCGTAAAGACTGGTGTAAAAGCGGAAGAAAATTAATGTAGCGGATAAGAAGTGGCTGACTTGACCGCGGTTCTAAAAGAACGTACGTACATGGACCCGCCTACTATCCTTGTAAAATGATTGGCTAGAATCTGAAACTTTCCCAGGAAGGCCATTAATTGGCTGTAAACTACCTTTTCAAGAATTTTGGAAAGAAAAGATAGTTTAGAGGAAGGCCTGTAATTTGGAAGAACCGTAGGATCAAGAGCAGGTGTTTTTAATCGGGGGTTTGACTACTGCATGTTTAAAATCTTTAGGGACAACACCTGACATCAAAGGGTTTACCAGCTCAAGAACCAAAGGTCCAACTGTTGGTAACACCTCTTTTAAGAGTTTACAGACAGACAGACAGATGTCAGTGAGTGTGATCCTCCATCATCTCCTCTGCTGTGTAACTAGCAGCTCTTCACTCCTGTTTTCAGTTTTTCTGTGGACAACCAGCTGTTACACTCACCTCTGACAGCGAGAGTCACTGATTTCTGTAGCAGCACGTTTCCATCCTTGTTGTAGACGGTGCAGGTGTAGCGTCCACTGTCAGTGAGGTAGAAGTCTTTCAGGGTCAGACTGAAGTCTCCAGTTGTCAGTGGATCTTCCTTCATCTCTGTGCGACCTCTGTAGCCCTGGTCTTGTTTATGTGGCTGATTGTTTCCACTCTCATACACGTGGACCGTCATGAGTTTGGGTTGAGTGCGAGTCCACTCCACTGTGACGTCCTCAGAAAGGTCAGGTGTAGTTTTAAAGGGCAGCAGGACAGACTTCACCCCCTGTGTCACCTCCACAAACTCGCTTTGAGGAACTGAGAGAAAAAAGCAAAACACAAGACAGACAGACATCAATGAGTTTGATCTTCTCTGTGGAAACACACACACACACACACACACACACACACACACACACACGCACACACACACACACGCACACACTGATATATACCTTCACTCTGCTTCATCCTTTTATGTTCAAAATACACACAGAGACCACAGAGAAGAGTCAGGAGAAGAAGAGTACCCAGGACACCTGAGAGGACTTTGGGCCAGACTGGAGGAGCTTCTGTAATACAAACATGGGAGAGGTTGTTTGAGTTCTCTGTTGTACGCACTGCTCACCATCCTCTGTTTGGACTGTCTTTTTGTATGTTTTCTGTTTACGGAGTTTTGATTTTGGACCACAGTCAGTAGTTAGAGCCGGCTCTTTTTAGTGATCCGAGCTGAAAGAGACGGTTCTCTAAAAAGAGCTGGAATTCCCATCAGTATTGAGAACAGCTTTCTTGGTGTGATAATAGATGGTAAAATAAATAAATCATATACATAGCAAAGTTTCAAGAAGTGCTTCAATACTGAGTACACATTCTGGAGCACAAACCACTCCACAACCTCTATTGTTCACTGCTTTTACCGTATTTGCATTAGTGTGCAGAGGTTTGAGGCAATACTTATAAATGTTCACTTTAATCAATCTTCATATTGCAAAAAAGGGCCATAAGGATAATCCATAAAACTATTACAGTTTAATGGATTGTGCCTTTTCTATTCTTTACCACAGATTGGTAAATATGCATTAGTTAATGTACACTGCACAGCTTACAAGCAGAGATTATTTGGTCATTTGCACAACTCGGTAAAGGAAGTGGTTCGTTATGACAATTGTGTGTAAATTGTGAGGGAGGCAACATATCTGTGTGTGTGCAGTGAAGCAGGTGGAACAGACCTCAGTGAAGACCTGAAGCAACGTGCCAGCATGACTTAGGTTAAAAAGAGGTACAAAAATGTGTTTTTTACACAGTACAAGGAGGAGGTAGGGCTTTATGGGGTGTATCACCCACTGCTTTTACACTGTGTGTGAACACATATGTTTATATGTCTGTAAATATGTTTATCTCTTGGAGTGAGCTCTATCAACAGAACTGACCTGTGACCTTCAGCTGTACTTCAGTCCGGCTCAGCTCTTGTCCTTGCTTGCGGGCGGTGCAGGTGTAGGTTCCACTGTCAGAGACTGTGGGGTTCCTCAGAGTAAGGCTGAGGTCTCCAGTCTGCAGAGCGTCGGCTCTCATTGATGTTCGGTTGGTGTAATGATCATTTTGAAGAGAAAGATCATCACCGCTCTTCACACGTCCGTGAACCATTGGCTTCGTCAGTTCCTCTTGGTCCCACACTGCTGCTGTGGAGCTCATGGAAACATTAACTGGTACCTGACAGGGCAGCACGACAGACTCAACCCCCTGCTCTACTTCCACCCCTGAGGCATGCTGGGAAACTGAGGAGAGAAACATGAAGAGGTGAGTGCTGTGAATGTAGATATGGGTTATGAACTTTGATGTTTTTATGATTGATCTCTCTCCTGTACTTCAAAAGTCACGTTTATTTAAACAGCCTAATAACATCACACAGGGGTCACAGTTCAAGTGATTGCTGTCAGTGGGAGCGTGCAGCTGCTTAAAGCTGTAGCACCTAGAATACTGACGCAGACAGCTACTTCCATGCAACTGATATAACGTGCAACAAAACATGTTTATACCTTTGTTATTAGGCAAAGTTATGCATTCATGGAACTTTAAGCTTTCTTGTAACCAAATTATGATGATTGTCTGAAGTTTATTTGCAGTGTATAGCACAAGCAGCACGATGTTATAATTAATACCTACAGGTTTAGTATATCTACTCTCATTGTTCATACTGGTTATAAGTCTGAATAATTTGTAGGTAAAACAATAAAAACCGATTGTGCCAGTTTCCCCATGACTCTTTCTTTGTTTTTGAGAATAACGACTGACAACATCCATTTTCAAGCTGCCAAAAAGTGATTGCTGCTTATAACTTGTGACAGAAATACTGTTTGTACTTCATACTGCTGGATATCATTCAGGAGGGTTATATGTGACACATTATACTGCAAACTTAAAGTGAGCTTTTCGTGGACAATCCAAAGAAACTCAAATGTCCAAAATGTTGTAATTCACAAAATGAGACCAAAACAGGAATAATGGCCTAATTTAAACAGGTGGGAGGAGCTTAAAAAAATCAGGGAGTGTAAGTAATGGTGGTTCATTTCCTGCCTACCACCAGAGAGAGCCTAGTGGTACGCGTACCACAGATTGAGAACCCATCCAGAATCAAAGGTATCGTTCTCTGGTATGTATCAACACGACAATTTGTCCCACAGAGCTGCCACTCACTGAATCTTTCTGTCTTTGGGACTATTCTGTTGGGTGATGTTTGTGTGAAAATCAAACAAAGAGAAACTGGCTTCTTTTTTCTACTATAACTGTGTTTACAGGCCAATCCACTGTTTATCTGTCTTACACACTTGACCAAACAACAAATACAAAATTAAACAAAAAGCTAAAAATCAAAATGTATCTTCTGGGGACATAAAAAAAAGTTCAGTGCGAGTTGGCCCATCTCAAATAAATGAATAATTCAAAAAGTAGCTATGCTAATGCTGAAACAAAGAAGAAAAAGTAAAATATTCTTCCAAACAAAACGTATAAATTCTAAATGCACAAATCAGTCCGTGCATGATTGCATGGCTCTGCCATCAAAAAGTCACCTGCATGAATATATCGCCTATCGTCATTTATTAGATTGATGAGTTTATATCATGTCTGTGTGACTCCACATGTTTAAACTCTGACTGTTATCAGTTTTGTTTACTATAAATGAACATGCACAGCAGCTCCTGGGAGACACACAAGTTGTATATAAAACACAAACAGATGTGTTTCACCTGGAAAAGCTGCCTCAGATTAACAGGTGAGAGTGAAACAGATGTGTAGGATAAAATCCTACCTGCTGACAAACACGTGAATACTTCTGCTTAAAAATGCATTTCTTTGTTATTTTCTGTTTAAACCATGACACATGCCTGTGCTGTCACATTGTTTTACCTGCTGAGAGAGAGAGAGAGACTGCTGCTACAACATTAAAGGTGTGTGACTGATGTACTGGCTGATATTTCAACATGTATGATGGATGATTAATGAAATAACTGCACATAACAAATGTCACAGAAACCTGTTTGTCTGATGTATCTGACAGAAAACTGATATCAGGAGTATGTCAGATTTTTAAATCATTCATTAATTGTATAAGTTTGAAAAATCGTGGTTCTTACTTTTGTGTTCAGAAAAGTTATTTTACAGTTTTTATTTGCGTAAAATTACAGGTTAAAAGTTACTTCTGTACTTTCAATGAAGACTTATTTACCCAAAATAAAAACACTTTGGCCAGATACGCTTGAAATTCATTGTGATGAAGGTTTAATATAACTCAGAGCTAAAATCACAACAATAAAGTAGCTTCTAACAGAACAAGCCTCGGTTCAATCCCCAAATTCCAGCAGACAGCTCTGATGTTTTCCACAGACTTACTGACGCATTATCCTCTCCGAGGAATAGAAGGCGTGACTGTGGGGAAGTACGGGTGACGTCAGTACATACAGCACGAGCGACACAGCGGCAAATGGACCATAAAGTTTGGTTTTGAAGATTTAATCTGCAGTAATAACAATAATAACAATGATGGTGACGACAGCGGCTTCTGTGACATAACTGTATTAACTGCACTTCTGGTTTTTAAAGCCTCCATGAGCCGCACAGTGAGTTTATGTACGAGTAGCAGCTGACCACACAGAATGACGTCACACACGTTACTGTGGTGGTGTTTAAACACGTGCTCACAGCTGTCCGTGCGCGCGCGCTCAGAGGATCAGAGAGGCCTTCTTACCGAAAACGAGGAGCAGAAACATCAGCATCTTTAAACAGTCCCGTTACAGCTGATCCTCACCACCGACACAGGAACCACCGACAGCTCTCAGATCCGTTACTCTGCTGAAGGAGGCGCAGAGAGTCTCCTCCCTGCTGGACAGGAAACACTGACAGGGGGCGTTTCTCAGCACCAAGCTGCTGTTTTATTCTCTTTATCGATGATGTCATTAATACGTCTACATTAACAACAGAGAGACCACAGCAGAGGGACAAATGACAACTCACTTTCTGATTTTTGAATCTGTCCTGGTTTGAATGTAACACTCGGTTTTGTATTTAAATGTTCTGAATAAATGTTCGTTTATGAATCTTGGTTCTTTAAATTCAGGACACTTTATAAAAGTTAGGGGTTGTTCATGAACTGTTTCATTAAATGTAAAAAAAGTGAAAATGGAGATGACTGAATTCATACGTGTTCATAATGTAGTGACTGTGTTTCTCATTTCTCCAATAACTTGAGTATGTGACTAATGGGACCACCCCGCTGCTGGTTAATAAAGGTGGCGGTACAGTCGGGGGCGGGGCCTATTATTAAATTATGTTATTAACTATGAAAGAGTGTGGAATGAACACGCATTCACGAGTTGCAGCAAGCTGCAGTATCAGCAGTAGGAAGATGTTTGATTTCCGACCAACATAAAGACAATTCTAGGACATGTTAGGACATATCAGACACCCAGCTCGATCTCACCAGGCAGAAAAGGTGCCTGGACTGTACTTTTTTAATTCTCAAACAATATAACAGTACAGCGCTTATTTTGACATGTCAACAAAGAGTCATATACAAGTATAAGTGGAACAAAGCAGTAGTCAAGCAAAGGAACATTTAAAGAACAGTATAGGTCAGGAATAAAGCAGCATACAAGTACAGTAAGGTGACATAACATATACAAGTATGCATATACAATCCAGTTACATCAATCAAAAACTCCAGTAAGGCTTGAGCTTTATTTAAGTTACACTTATCTAAATACAGCCTTCCACAGCAGGGCTTCATTTTTAAAACCAACAAAAATTGGAGTAATTTTCAAGAAGCGACATTTGTGAATGAAAAATTTAGCAACTATAATTAAGTTGTTAATTCTATATTCTTTTAAATTTTCTGTAACCTGGACTGTACTACCTACATTCCTTCATCAGTAGCGACTGGTTGGCTGTGAATAAATAATCGTGTCCATTTCACACTGAGCAGAGGCAAAGCGTAGAATCCACACTGTGGACCAGCGTGTCTGTTAATCGCTTGCTGTGATACAAGATGATAATCATGTCTGAGTCTAGTTAGAGTAGATAGTGGCTCTGAGGATCACAGAGGTGATCAAGGGTAGAGGACATGTAACCATGACCTGCTGCATGGGCTGAGAGTCTGAGAGCTCAGCTCCTGGAGCAGGAACAGGGTGTTAAAATTAACTTCAGGATGGGACAGACTGTGTGAGCACCTGGTGGGAAGGATTCCTTTAGGTTCATTCACTGATGTGTTTTTAATGTAGCACGTTTTATTTTGGCTTTATTAAGAACAGCAGATGAAGATAAAATCATTTTTATTTGAGAAATGTCTTAAAACCATTTTGTCCCCAGTCTGGATCTGTTCTTTGTGGGGTTTCTATCAAAAACAGTTTCATGGTTCTCACAGAGCGTTTCAGACGTGTTTCAGAGACACGTTCAGCTGATTCAGGTCTCTCAGGAGTGAGATGTTTCCTGTGTCTGATCCAGCAGCATCACTTCATTCATGTCTTCACGTCTTCAGGTCCTCCTGAGGTCACTTATTGTCAGGTGGCCATCAAACCTCAGAGGAAGGCTGGCAGGAGGACAGGTAACACAACAACCACACACATACACAGTAATGGATGTTATCCTCTCGCTCTGACGCTGTAAACCAGTATATTACTGCTCTGATGTGGCCTCTGTAGAAAAGAGTGTCAGGCCCTTGAAGTGCACACAGGTGGGTCTAAATGTGGTGCTTTAACTGAGTTCCAGCATTTTTATTAAATTATGACCTGAAAAACCTGTTTAAGCTCTGTTAGAAACTGCACCAATACCATCAGACATAGATCCATGATCTAGTGGGAAAACATTTAATATCTGTGATGTAGATACATATATGAACGTTGGTACCCTGAACTTTTGAATCCACCTTCACAAAGTGCATTTTGGGTCAAATTTAAGGGTGATATTAGCATGTGTGATTAAAAAAAGCCTCCTTTAGATAAAAGAGACTGATCCTTTTTGCCAAACTGCTTAAAGAAGTTGTTGAAATGTTTTACACTGAGCTGATGTCATGAGTCATGATGTCAGAGCTCTGTGTGTATGTGAGCTTCCTCTGGCATGTTGAACAGGTGAGTCAGCACTTAGATCTGTGGGAGCTCTGTAAAGTGTTCACAGTGACTGTGGGTCAGTAACAGCTGCCCACTGAGTCACTGACACACACTTCAACATCGTGTGACATCCCACTGACTCACAGCTCTGCAGCAGTTTCTACTGCCGTCTGTAGAGGGCGCCAGAGGCATGGACGTGAAAAGTGTTAAAGGCAGATGACAGTGTGCTCTGTGTGAAGCTTAGAATAACCCCGCTCTGCTTTGTAATCTAATGTTTCCTGTAAAGTCTTCTCTGTATGGGCCTTTGTCTGATTTTAAAGTGTTACATGAAAAAACGTGAAGCTTTTTATGACTTTATGAATAAAACTCAACAACCTGAAATCTTCCTGTTTTTACGAGTGCTGCATTCAGGTGCAGCACTCGCTGGTGAGCCTCACAGCTCAGATATAACAGGACATAATCATTTAAAGTACAAGCTGAACATACACAGTCAGAGCCAAAGACCTTTAACAAAAGCAAAATGAACACAGTAAAAATGAACATGTCACAGGAAATCTATCACGAGGTGTGTTTGAGTGTTTATGAAACACAGTTTTATGCACTAACCAGCAACCAGCAGAAGGCGTCTGTGAGCCAGTCCTGTCTGCTCCTGTTTCATTGTATTGATTCTGTTCTTCTTTCAGTCTCCTGGACAAAGGTCCTGTCCAAATTCATGGGCTGTATCCTCCTGAGGACCCGGCCTTCGTGGTCTACGTGGGCCGGGTCCTCAGAAGGTCGGGTAAGCTGGAAGTAAACGGCTGTGAAATTGGACAGTCTAGCCTTCAGATTAGTGTCACCGCTGTCTCAGTGGAGTTTAATAAACTCGGCCGTCTGCTCCTTGCTATCTAAAATATAACAGGACACTGACGTAAGTTCTCGACCGTCTCACACTTCTGTTTAATCAGTTTTCTGTTTGACGTTTAGTCAGCTGTGTGAAAACCAAGGAGGAACCCACCCAGGGGATTAATAAAGTTTTATTTTATCTAATCTGATCTAATAACTTTAATCTCAGCCAAACAGATTTAGCCATGAACAAATAAAACACTGAAAAAAGCAAAAACAATAAAATTTTTAGGTTGTCTAAGTGACTTACATATTAAGTTTAACCTGAGTAGGGAAATGATCTGAAAATGATGTGCCGGGAGTTGTGCCGTTCTCGACCCTCGAGCTCCCGGTTAGCTATCGAGCTGGTGGGTAACAGACGTCTCCAAAAACGTCGAAGCACTTTTAGAAATATGCGATATCTTGATAAACTGAGCAGATATTCGAAGTTTACACAGCTACATTCTCGCCTGAAAATATGTTAAAAGTTTATTTTGTGACCGAGAAAGATTAATAAGAGTAATTTTAAAACTTAGTAGCGGCCGCCATTGTTGGAAACTAGAGTTTGGCTGGGCTGCGCTATGAATTCTGGGATATGGTGGGCCACGAAGGACACACCCGACCCATCCTTCAAATTCGGGGAAAAGGAGGATGCATTTGTCGGCTGCATTCGGAGGAGTCTACGAATTTGGACAGCCTTCGGCGCGTCGCTGTGACGTAATCGGTCTACAAATGCGTCCTCAGGAGGATGCAGCCCATGAATTTGGACACAGATATAGACAGGCTTATAAATGTTTGGACTCTTTATTTGGACTCATTTCCAACCAATGTAACCCAACAATAAAATTATGAATTATCTTCCATAAATAGGCTGTTGATCTTCTTTACTCATTTCAGGTGTTACCAGCAAAATAGTTGCATGTTTAATCATCTGGGAATGTACCCAGATTAATTTATTTATTTAGACAGAGATCTTGACCCCCCAATGTTCAATACAAAGTTACGCTGATGGTTACGTACCTGTGTGGTTTACCTGTGTGTGTGTTTCAGGACAGGAAGTGTGTACTGCACGTACTTACCTGTCAGCTCGATAACTGTGGTCTCCCTGGGAGACACCAGGTAAGTTTACAGGGCAGGTAAAGTCTGGTTCACGTGTTTGTCGTGCTGTTGTTTATTTGTTTGTTTCTATCAGCTCGGCCCAGCCTCCTCCTCCTGCTCCCATCATGCACCTGGGTGAGTGGGCTCTGAGCAGCAAGCAGAGGTGCACTGTGGGACAGGTCAAAGGTCACGTGGTGTGTTTCCTGTTCCTGCAACTGCAGTGGAGCTGCTCGCTGTGTGGCAGCGTGTACACACAGGTACTGCATAAAATACACACAGTGTGTACAGGATGTGTTTAGTTGTAGTTTCTCGGGTGCAGTGAAAGTACTCAGAGTGCTTCATGTGTTGTTAGCGTGTTGGTGGTGTGTTAGTGTTAGTGCACGTAAGTAAAGTGTAGTTTTGGAGTAAACTGCTCACGATTTCAGGTGTGTGTGTGTTTACCTGTTGCTCTCTCTCTCTCAGGGCTGCAGCAGCTCTCAGTGTCACTCGACCTCGTCAGTGTTTCAGTCCACAGCAAAGTAAGAGCAGCTTCCTGTTGAGCTCACCTGCTGATACATGTTAATCACCTGGATCAGTCAGGTGACAGTCACATGATCAAACCATGTCGCTCTGCTCTTCGATCAGGCTGGTGATTGATGACGGGACAGGTGAGGCTCACGTCTGGTTCTCAGCTGCTCTGGTTCGTGCTCTGCTGGGATTGGCTGATGCTCAGTGGGAGGGGCTTCAGAGAGCACTCAGGGTCAGAGGTCACATCAGAATCTTCCCTCGTGGGCAGAGCCAGGTCAGTACCACCTGTCAGGTGTATATATTTACCTGTCACAGGTGAGTCACGTGCTCATCGTCCTCTTTAAACTTTATTTTGTCTTTAAAATTTAAGATCGGGTCATTTTTTATTTCTGAGGCTTTAACTGTGAAAGGGCACATCCTGTTTGCATCCTGGTAACAGCTCCGTCTGCTCACACTGCTGAACTGGTTTGGGGGCGTGGCCACTTCCACCTTTAAAAGTCTGTAGGTGTGACGGACCCACGCTGGGCTCACGTGAACAGGGGGGAGGGGCCTTACAGCCGTGTGTTTCAGCGAGACTCAGGTCGTGCCCCTGACTCCACCCACTCGACCTGAAGAAGCAGCAGGTGGTGTAGTTCTGAGGGTAATCAGGGCTGACCAGCTCCATGTTCACTGCAACGCCACACCTCCCACACGGAGGGTGGAGACCACAGGGGAGGGGCAGGACAGCGAGAGGCATTTAGGACTCGGGTCACACCAGGAGAACCCACAGGGACCCTCCACCCACAGGTGGAGCTGTGTTAACTGAATATTAATTTTTGTCCTTTACTGCAGAAAATAATTATAATCATAAGAAAGTGAGATTAGTATCAAACAGTAACAGTTTCTAAAAACACAAACGTGGAGTCTAAACTGAGACGTCCTGTTTAAAATAACAAGAACACGTTTTAACTCCATAAACTGTGACACGAGACTCTTTATGATTAATGAGCACTTATTTCCATTTATGGTTTTAACTCATATCTGTTATTTGTTATTCACTTTGCAAAGCTCAGTTTGTAGACTCAAGTTCAAACTGAGGGTTTTCTTCATATTTACAGTCGGTGTAAAAACGTCAGAAGGTTTGAGTGAAAAGAAAGAAACAGACGTTTGTGAGGATTCACATTGTGGATATCTGAGCTTATCAGAGTGTCAGGAAGTGAAACCTGAAGAAAGTCAAAGAGCCGCCCAGTACAGAACAAGCCTGTCAGAGCAAAGACTTCAAAGACTCTATAGGCTGCACAGGGACACACTGTGAGCTCACAGAGCTCCACGTCTGCAGAGCAGACACCTTCAGCCACACTGCTGAGGACGACCGGGACAAAGACCCTGCAGACTGAAACGTCCTGTGGTCAGAGGAGGTGAAACGAGAAGAAGATGCAGCTACAACCCAAAGAACAGCGTCCACACAGTGAAGCACGGTGGGGACACTGTGGGGGGACACCACAGAGAGAAACAGACGTCCTGCATGACGTTTCCACAGGGCCGAGCCGTGAGTCTGCAGTCACATAACCTCTGTCTCTGTCTCAGGTGTGTGACGGGGACGCTGACGACTTCCTCCTCCACTTCCTGTTGTGTCTGTGCAGCAGTGATGTCATGATTCGGCCGCTCAGCCTCACCTGCAGGAAACGCACCAACCAGAGACCAGAAGGTAACCCCACCCTCACCACCCTGACCAACCTGACTGCAACCTTCAGTCGTGTGTGTGTGTGTGTGTGTGTGTTTGTGTTTCAGAGGTGAGGAGGTTCACTCGAGGAGACAGAGAGTTCCTGACCAGACTGGCTCCTCCCCTTCAGCTCACCTGTCTCCACCTCCACCCTGACTGAGCTCCACCTGCTTTGTTCTGACTTCATCTCTTCTACGTGTTCGTACAAATAAAACTTTATTGTTCCTCCTCCTGTCACACGGTATCTCACCTTCACTGACCCTAACGCTGGTGATCAGGGTCAGAGGTCACACGAAGCTCTCTGGGTTTAACCCAACTGTCATCATCACAAAGGGGCCTATAACAGGTCATGTGACCCTTCTACAGGAAGTGATCCCTGTGAGTGGCGCCTACATCAGAGACGTTCTCAGATGGTGATTCATAAAACCTGCACCAGTAAAATCTGACAGTAGAAGGATGATGAGTGAAACTGGTTAATCTGGTGTTTGTGGCACAGAGCGGGACAATAAAGGTTTGACCTCCACTGTGTGACACGTGTGTCTCTGGGTCAGGTGTAACTCCCACAGCCTGTAGTTCAGATTCTCTCTGTGTTTGTGAAGTAAAACTAAACACTGTGAACGTGTTTCAGTTTCTTTACAGACGTCAGACAGTGAAAGCTTCAGCCTGACCAGGAAAGAATCAGTCTGCTTTAAATCACACTTACTTTAAAATTCATTTCTCCTCACCTTCATGTGTTTTGTATTATTTGATCTTATACTGAAAGAGTTCATCCATCGACACATTTTAATCCTGCAACATTTCACCGTGTTAGTTTGTCATAAATTGAACTATTTTAGGTTAAATGATTTCAGTTCATCTTTCCAATAAAGCTGGCAGCTCTGAAACAACTGTTCTCTCTGAGGGTGTTTTGCATGTAAATAAAAGTGAAATCATTAAATGTAAGTTGTGTGAACAGAGCCGTCCAGTGGAGCTCCTCAGGGCTCTGTGCTTTCACCACTTTGTTTTCTATGCTAATGAGTGTCAGAGCACGTCAGCATTAGTCCTTCAACATGGTCACAGCCACTGATGAATGTGTTCAAATGTGGGGTTTTTAATCCAGGTTTACATCACACTTAAACAGTCTCCATGAAACGGGCCTCTGCACTCATTCATCCTTCATCCTGGAGATCACTCATCTAAACCAACTAACATGAAGAATGTGATGTTTTCAAAGCTAACATGTACAAACAATTGTTATGGATGCGATTAAATGTATTTAGGAGCGATGATTTGTGAAATCCTACATGCGTGTTCTAACATGCATCATGCTAACATGATGGTATGAGCTGAAAATAAATAACATAAAGTTAATAGTTTATCTGCAACAAAACTTTTTCACCGGTTCAGTTTTTGGTGTCGGGGTCTTTTCCATATACGGTGGTGCTGACCTCGTAGGGAGCAGCGCTGGGCTCTCCAAATCACGGACAAACAGTATCCCACATTCTTGATTTTTAGTTCACAAACACTTGTTGTAATGACTAACTTACTCCTGACATTTTGGACATGTTAGCTCTTTATACAGTAAAGTTATAGTGGGATACAAATAACATCAGGCTGATCCTGCCACGATTTGTTCCCCTGGTTCAAATCACAGACAAACAGTATCCTACAGTTGTTTATGTTTTTGAACCCATTTTGCAGAGGGATTGAAAAATGTATTGATAGCAATGTTGAATATTATTACACAGGAAAAAAAACAACTACATGTAAAATAATCACACCGTGACGCCTCTGCCTTTCTAAATGGAGGGACAGTAACTGCGTGTGTGTATGTAAGCGTGTTACACTGCAGATAGTCAGATTAACAGTATTTTGTCTCTATCTGCCATTCTGCAGTTCATCTCATGTAAACAATAACGTGGCGCACAGCGTGACGTGAAAAAAGGCACATGCCTTTGACGTTGTGTGACGAACTCTGTATTCCTCGTCCACACGTAAACGCAAAAAAGGAGTTTTAAAAAATCTCTGTGGTGATTCGAAAAGTCGTTCACGTGTGGACGAAACAGCTGCGTGTTCAAAAATACCCGTTTAGGTGCGGATATAGTGTAAAAGAGATAGTAGTTTATTTTCTTGCTACCTGTAATTTATTGCAGATTACTTGTATTTGCTTAATTGTTTACTAAATGTTTGAGGTGTGAAATAAACAGCAATGGAGCAAAATATGGGTGTGTGTGGTTGGAGGATGTGTTTGTGAGTGTGCGTGCTACGTGCGGGGGGGTGGGGGGGACATTTTTCTTGTAAAACAAAGGGGGGCCCAGCAAAAAGAGATTGGGGACCACTGATTTATGGACACTCAAATTAACAGAGTGACATTAAACGCACCTCATTGCCTGCCTTAGCGTTCTTCGCAGCTGCACTTCACCTCAAAGGTCGGTTAATACTTTGGATTTAACTTAACCCGGGCCGTGCAGAGACGTTTAAAGGGGCAGGTGCTCAAAGCTAAAAAGGGGCACATTGAACCAGGCTGAATAACAACAACACACATTCATCAAGAATCTAATATGGGATCGCATCATATTATATCACTGTTGTGAGGCAAAGCTAACGTAGCCTATATAGAGATTGAAAATGTGACGTCATTCAGGGGTAAAACCGCAAAGGATTCTGGGAGGTGGTGGTAAGAGGTACTAGCGGGCACTGGCTTTCAATAGAAATCAGTTAAACAGCGATAAAAAGAAACATAAAATGGCAAGAAGCTGTTGTATTATTAACTGCACAAGCCGGGCGAACGACAGCCGCGTGAAGTCGACGGGAAATGCGTTTGGTTTTTATCGGATTCCGGCGTGAAAGAGAAATTGTCCAAGCCATGTCTCCGAAGTCACGAAGAGGCGATGGATGGCCTGGATTGCCGCTATCCTAATACCTAATATAACGTTCGAAAACACTCCACCTCACATGTTAGTCTGCTCCAAGCATTTCCACAAAGGTAAGTGTTTTGTGGTAGTTAATACGTCTTAATTGGCGCTGAACAGAAATCATCGCGCTATGCTGCTGTGTGTAATGTTTGCTGTATTTTGTAGGCAAACCAGCCTACGAAATGCTGGAATGCGATCCAGACTGGGCATATAATATAATATATTATATATAATAATTGCCACGTTTATGCAGACGATTTGTGAGACTGGTAAACTTACCTTTGTTCGTACGATGGTCTTGTGTTCTACACGGTGCATTTCAAGGTCCTGCACCCATCCGTCGGTAAACTGTACCTGGGCTTGTTGCAATGACCTGAAGTTACTAAAAACTTCATGAGTGTATGCACTCACTCCAAGAACCATATAATTATAAATCTGAGCGTGGTGAAAGTTGGCCAGTACGCTGACGTCTTTTATCCACTCTGTGTGCTCGTAAGGGTCTGACCCTTTCACTCCTTTGATATTTTCCTCGTACCTTTTCTTTGCCTTTTTGTCGAGTCTGTCTCTGTCCTTCATTTGTACATTCTTTTTTTGGTGAGGAAAGAAAAAGCAAGAAGGTATTGGAACCGGAGAATAAACGTTTTGTGGTGCTGCAAATGCTTGTATTTAATGCGGTACTTTGAATGTTTTTCCATCACCTCCTGGCATGCAACGCGCGAAAGTCACGTGGTCTGTCAATCTCTATTGCTGCTGCTCCTGCTGCTGATAGTGCTGGAGGGCAGGGCTGTGTTGATCTGAGACTGTAGACATTAAAAAGTCCATAGGAGAGATGGTAGCTGATTAAACAAGTGTCATGAGATAATAACAAAATGCAAAGATTGGTGACAGCGCTTGGAACCATAAGGCAACAAAAAACTGAGAAACAAACAAGGCTCTGCCTGTGAATCACTCTTTGCATCTCTTCCTCCTTCCATCCCCTCATTTCAGATATCACTCTCCACTTGCTGTACATCTGAGAACAAGGCACAACTTGCTATTGCAATAAACTATTATTTAATTATCCACACTTAACAACTCTTACACGTAATCTATAATAAAATGATGACAGAAAAATGTTATAGAAGCAAAACATTCCAGTTGTTCTTATTATTATTTTTAGTAAAAATAATATTAATAAATATTGATAAATTGATAATTAATTGAAAAAATTGATAAATAATAAATAAATATTAATAAATAATAAAAAAAAGTATTTCAAGTAAAAAACTGGCTGTGAAATGTAAGAGAGTAAAAAGAGCTGATTGAAGAACATTTCTAACACATGTGTTTATACAAAGCTAACTGAAACATGTGCTGCATCAACGTAATAATAAAATAATATTATTCACTTTATTTCAGTCTAAATTTGAATTCTAATAAATATTCCCAGCTTGAATCAGACAAGTTGAACATGAGCAGAGAAAAAGAGGAAAATCCAAATATTCCTGTGTTCAGTTTTCTCCATTGTACAGACTGACTGTGCCTCTAAACAGGAACATGAGCAGGAAGAGGCTGAAGTGGATTCAGCAGGTGGAGGATGCCCGACATCAGCTGGAAAGATTTACTGTGACGTTTGTTTGCTGTTTTCGCCTCGTGCATGAGAACATCACCAAATAAACTCGAGACAGTTTTTAATATTTTATTGTTCAAGAGCAAAAAGACTGACGGACTGTGTTTAAGGTAAACTCACAAATGTCACACATGAAATATTCAGTGTTTATTTGCTGGTTTGTTGGCAGCAGCTCCTTAAAGTCTGTCACACATCTGTTTGACCGTCTCCAGTTAATCTGAGCATCAGGCGGCTCAGCTGATCTCTGGTGTGTAGCTGCTGTGCTGTGTGCTCTAGACTAACTTTTTGACATGGGCGCACCGGTACGCCTAACTTTAAAAATTTAGGCGTACCGGCACAAAAGTTAGGCGCACTCAAATTTTTCAACCACATCACTTAACACCGCAGTTTTACATGTGCACTTTCTTTGGGGGGAAGTCCATACAGACAATATTCATTTCTAAATTATTAACTAACAATGTTGTGCTTAAAGTGCTTTGTCAATATTGTAGAAAATGTTAAACTTAATCATCATCTTGGCCTCCTCTGACGACCTGTTTGCTGCTGCTGCTGCTGAAAGGCAGTGGGGAGAGAGGACACTTGGGCAGTGCATTTATTGCAGCATGAAGTGTGTTTTCTGGATACACTGCTGTTTTTTCAGCATTCAAAGATTGATGGCACTGACTATGAATTTCAGACGGATCAGGCCTTAACTTAACACAAAAGTTATCAATAGTTCTTTTCATCTTTTCTTATTACCCACAGCTACATCCACTTCTGTCAGGCCTAGGCTGCTCACTAGGGCTGGATATCATCACTGATTTCTATAATCCATTCGATTCCGGTTCTCAAAGTCCTGATTCGATTCAATTTAGCCTCAGACAGTCAGAAATATTATAATTCTGATCATTTATCAGTACTGACACTTGTGAGACTTCATCAGAATTGTGAACATCACAGCAGATGCCTTTGTGTAAAAGTAACTGAGAATAAAACACAGAAAAACATGAAGGAGATTTTCCTGGTCTGACTTTTTATAGCAGATAACCTTAAAAATATTCTGCAATATTCTGCAATTTTGCATAATTTTAAAAAGTTTAAATTTCTTCAGTATTGAACAGCAGAAATTAGGCTTTCTTGTCCGAGGACATTTAAGTGAAAAAAAGAAAAAGAAAAGAAAAAGACAGCGGCCGACAGCGCTGTAAACAACGGTAGACTGGTGGGTAATAAGCGAATGAATAATGCAGAAAACAGAGATTTGAGATGGAAACTGTTCTTCAAGTACACACAAAGAGCTGTGTATGAAGTGTGATTTTTATCGTGGTGGAAGCAAAACAGCAAAAGTCAGAGGAAATTCATGAGGACATTGATCAAATGTGAAGCGTAGTTTGCTGCTTCTTTTGCTGCTGGCTCGGCGAATTTTGACAGGGAGTAGAGACTCTTTGAACCCTTTTCTGGATCTTCAGAGGGGATGAAGGAGGAAGAGGATGAAGGAGGAAGAGGAGGAAGGAGAGATAGGTCTGTGTTTTATTGTAAGATAGAGACCTGGGACTATTCTGGGAATGACAGCCTACTTTGGCCCATCGGTGGAGGATCTCATGAAGAGAGACGGCAGGGAGAAGGACAGTGTTTCATCGATAACAGCTCCAACACCTACAGTGTATATAATATATACATCAATGTATATTTTGTGTACTTAATGTATATAATATAATGTTCTTCTGTCCCTTTTGCACAGTGCAGGAGCGTGTCAGGATACATTTCACTGCGTGTTGTACTTGTATAACTGTGCATGTGACAAATAAAGAATCTTGAATCTACAATAATCACCACAAACAAGGCTCTGACACATGGATTGTTTTTAATAGTTTATTTAAAAGGATTAAACCCAAAAATGTGAAAACAAAAACATCAACAGGCAAAACAGAGCTGACAATGTTCCCGATGTCTGTCTGTAAATAAAGGGTGAGTGGAAAACTAAAGCTGGGATTGTGAAACTTGCTGTGATTACTAACAGCTGCAAGAGTTCTGGAGTCACTAATAACCACAAAAAAACAAAAAGTAAAAAAATATCTGTGGAGGTGAAATTCCCTCCATGGAGCTGCTGGGAGATCTGCTGACCTGTTGGTGGCAGGTCTATAATTCTAGTAACTTTGGTAGGGTGTATGTTGGAGCGCTCTCTCCTTGTTTTCTTTTTAAAAGGGGCACAAAGCTCAGCATTACATAGATAAGGGATTAGGTGGGGAATACTTTCAATGCAACCCCAGGATGACAGCACGAGGTGAGGCAGAGGAGGAGCAGGCAAGTGACAAAGGAGGACCAAAAGGATTCTTCTGTATCTTTGGGTTTGCAGCAATAAGCAGGTGGATTTTTAATGTTTCTAACTGTTAATTGTTTGCACAGTTTCCATGCTGTTATTTTTTTAGCTTTGGGGCCGTTTTCAAAATAGTTTTGTCTGAGGTATTTAAGCTTCTATTTGCTTATCCAGAATATTGTTTAGCTGATTCTATATGAGCTCGTTCCAGTTCTGTCAGTCAGTCTGTTGCTTCTCTCCTGATCATTTTCCCTGTTCCTCATAAATCCCAAGGATGGAGCCCGTGGGTCATGTTAGAGTCTGGACACATTTCCAACCTGAAAAGAAGAAATGATATTCAGTTACCTTTGTGTGCAGCAGAAATGCCTGTCTTGGTAGATCAAACGGGCAACACTTCACTATTAAAAATCCCTCCTGTGGTGAGCAGTGGCAAATCACTTCAGTTGAGTTTGTGCACCACTGTTTGTTGCTGTACACACACAAACCACCGCCTAGGCTCTTACCAGATAAGGAGGCTTCTCTGTCGGCTCGGTAGCATGCTAATCCGGTTAGCTGGATAGCCGAGTCTGCAATGTCCGCGTTCAAGCTAAATCCGAATATTACTTGTCTGTCACCACTGAGAAAATAATCCACAGACGTTCTGCAGTGAAAGTGGTAAATGATATCACTGTTGCACTTGATAAGAAACAACACTGTGCATCTCTTTTTATTGATTTATCAAAAGCATTGCACACTGTTAATCATTGTATTTTAAAACTTGGACTCCTCCAGTCAGGACTTGCTGAGAGAGCATGGTTCTCTAATGACCTCAGTAACAGGTCTCATTGCATTAAATCTAATGGTCTATGTTCTGAATCTGTTACAGTGCACAGGGCTTTGTATTAGGTCCCCTTCTATTTATCATTTACATTAACAATCTCTGACTAAATGTGTCAGATGCAAGCTTGCATTTCTATGCTGATGACACAGTTATTGACAGCTGTGGTTCAATTCTTGTCCAAGACATTGATTCCTTCCAGAAAGTAATTTTTACTGTCCAACACTCATCACTTCAGCTTAAACTTGATCTCAATGCAGACAAAACAAAGCTGTTGTTTTCCAAATCAAGAAAAATGGGCCCAAATGATTGAGTCAGTAATCGCTCTTGAAGGTAATAAAATAGAGTTGGCTCACACGTATAAATATCTATTTATCTGATGACTCGCTCACCTTCTAACCACATGTAAAGTTAACACTGAGTTTTTAATTTCAAAATAAGTCGTGTTTTTCTTTTAATACAAAGAAGCTTGTGGTTGGCACAGTTTTACCTGGATTATGAAAATATTCTATATATGAATGATTAATGTCTTTGAACAGTTGATACCATGCTTCTCTGGGAGACCTCAGTCTGACCCTGAAAGACCTCCACCTCACTGACCGTGGAGTCTACACCTGCACCGTCTACAACAAGGATGGACACATGCTGCTACAGAGAGTAGTGATGCTCAGTGTCAGAGGTGAGTGAACAAGTCACAGGTCTCAGTGAGTATTTGCTAAATAATGCAATCAGACTAATAAATCATGTCATGTATAAAGAGATATGATGAGAGTCCATCCTTCTGCTCCTTTACCAGAGAAACTCTGAAATATCTCAGGCACCTACACAACCCAGAATCATCTTCAATAAACACGCAATCATTAAGAAACCGAAAGTGAATCAAAAACCCGACATTATCCACCAGAGGCCTCAGAGCTTGAGGGTCCTGCACAGTATCTTTGCTGTTCCTAGGACTGCACTCTTCTGTTCAGTTCAATTCAATTTTATTTATACAGCACGAAATCATAACAACAGTCGCCTCAAGGTGCTTTATATTGTACAGCAGATCGCACAATAATAGATACAGAGAAAAACCCAACAATCATATGACCCCCTATGAGCAGCACTTTGGCGACAGTGGGAAGGAAAAACTCCCTTTTAACAGGAAGAAACCTCCGGCAGAACCAGGCTCAGGGAGGCCATCTGCTGCGACCAGTTGGGGTGAAAGAAGGAATGGGAATCATGGCATCATGGGAATCCCCGGCAGCCTACGTCTATTGCAGCATAACTAAGGGAGGACTCAGGGTCACCTGGTCCAGC
This sequence comes from Pelmatolapia mariae, assembly GCF_036321145.2. Taxonomy (NCBI): domain Eukaryota; kingdom Metazoa; phylum Chordata; class Actinopteri; order Cichliformes; family Cichlidae; genus Pelmatolapia; species Pelmatolapia mariae. The sequence goes on from NC_086229.1 coordinate 29,214,639, forward strand.
CCTAACTATATGCTTTAGCAAAGAGGAAAGTTTTAAGCCTAATCTTGAAAGTAGAGATAGTGTCTGTCTCCCGAATCCAAACTGGAAGCTGGTTCCACAGAAGAGGGGCCTGAAAACTGAAGGCTCTCCCTCCCATTCTACTTTTAAATACTCTAGGGACAACAAGTAAGCCTGCAAAGCGAGAGCGAAGTGCTCTAAGAGGGTGATATGGTACTACAAGGTCATTAAGATAAGATGGGGCCTGATTATTTAAGACCTTGATCAGGCCGTTTGCTCCCATTAAAGATAAATGTGCATCTAAAATCTAACGTTGTGGATATTCATGAGTCTAACAGTTTAAACCTGTGTGTGACTTTGTGTCCTTGAACGGCCCTGACAGACTGCTGTAGCCATAATATTAACAGATCATTTTCCTGTTGACTAAAATAAGCAGCTGAGCTCTGTGAGGGGAGAGCTGCTGCTAACAGGTGAGTCTGTTACCTGGACTGGACTGAGTGAGCTGCTGTGTCACAGCTTTACACACTCAGCATGTGTGTGTGTGTGTGTGTGTGTGTGTGTGTGTGTGTGTGTGTGATATGTCACAGTGCTTGAAACACACATGAAAATATATTAAAGGTTGATTCTTTTTTTCTTTTGGTTTGTGGAACAAAAATCAGCAACAAAGAAACTCTAGTACGTGCTGCCTTTAGGTGCACCTGGTAAATTCAGGAGTCTCTACTCCAAACCACAGCAGGTTGTTTTAAAGGCTTTTCTGGGTTCATGTTTGTTTGTTGGCATAAACATGTCTGTGATCACTGTGTTGTTCTTTTTGATGCAGTATTTCATGTAACTAAAATCATAACAATAAAGTAAGTTTAACAGTTCTAGTGCTCATGCAGCATTTTAGATTAACTGAAGGCTTTTCAGGGAGTTTTAGGACTTCCTGATAATAATGAATTACGAAAGTCCAGCCTGGAAGTAATACATGCATGAACTAGCTCTTCTGGACAGAGATCTCTGATGCGCTGCAAAAACTCAAAATCTTACCAAGTATATTTGTCAAAATATCTTATTACACTTAAAATAAGACACAATCAGCTACAGAGCAACATTTTGTAAGATATATGAACTTTTTTCAAGACAGTGAATCTTGAAACCAGAGAGACTAAGGAGCTTGCAAAGAAAAGCGTCTGGACTTCTTGAGTTGCCTGAAGACATTTCACCTCTCATCCGAGAAGCTTCTTCAGTTCCAAGGGTCAAATGGTGGAGAGTCCCAGATTTAAACCCAGTGGGAGTTTCCCCCCAAAGGGGGACAAAGGACCCCCTGATGATCCTCTACCTAATCACATGAGCCAAGGTGTGAAAGTGGGTGTGGGTCCTAATCAGCCAGGGTTTCGGGTGAGCTCATTATGAAACCTGGCCCCACCCTATCATGTGATTTCCTGAGGTCAGATGGCCCAGGATGTGAGTGGGCGTTAAGGCATCTGTGAAGGGAACTCAAAACTGGATTATAGATGGCAGACAGTTGGTGTTGTAACCAGAGAAAAACTAGAGAATTTTAACTTGTTCCATTGGCAGATTTTTTTCACTTATTTCAAGCTAAAATATTTATTAGAATTCAAATTTAGACAGAAATAAAGTGAATAATATTATTTTATTATTACGTTGATGCAGCACATGGTTCAGTTAGCTTTGTATAAACACATGTGTTAGAAATGTTCTTCAATCAGCTCTTTTTACTCTCTTACATTTCACAGCCAGTACTTTTTTACTTTTACTTGAGTAAAGAAGTTGAAATAGTACTTGGAGTATTTTTAACAGTAGTACTTCTACTTCAGTACACACTGTGTGTACTTTTACCACCTGTGTCTGAGACCTCCTTCAGGGTCCACCTGAAGCTCTCAGTCTGCTGTGGAGAAAGGAAATCCAGGTGAGTTTCTCCTGATCACCTGAGGCCGTCATTACTGTGTGACCCACACACCACTCCTCACTCCTCCCACCCGCTGCACACAGTCAGAGTACAGACCGGCTGATAAAGGAAGAGGCGGAGCAAAGACGAGAAGTTCAACGTCATTTTGCAGAAGTGAAAGTGTGAGAGAGCAGCAGCAGAGCTGCAGTCGAGTCCTGTTTGTCTCTAAAAGAAGATTCACTGGAGTCCATCAGGTTTCTCTCAGCAACAGTGGTGAGTGCAGCTGATCACACTTCCTGTTTCTACACAAATCTTCACTCTGTTCACTTCATCAGGGCTCTAGAGCGCCACCTCATTTCTCCATGGTGCGACTTAGGCTACGTCCACACTCGCCCGGATAGATTTGAAAACAGCACTCCGTGTCCACAGTAGCGTTTTCTGTCGTTTTCACAGATTTGCGCGTCCACATTAAAACGGCCGAAAACGCTTACGCTCCAGTCCTGCGCATGCGTGAAACGCAAGACGATTGGACCGGTCTCATTTCTTTCGGCCATTTATTTACTTTCCGGCTCTTTTAAACTTCGCGGCAAAAGGTGGAGGAAAAGCACCGAGTTTTTTAAATGGACTAACAATGAGGTGGAGTTGTTGCTGCGAGTAACACAAAAGTACAAACTTGCAAAAGCGAGTGAGAATTAAAGAATTTGAAGAAAAGCTATGTGGAGCATTTACAGACTGATATTAATCTTTAATAGGCCTGTCAAAACTGCTGCTGTATAATGCTCTCCACTATCTTTGTTTAATTGGTCACATGACTGCATCACATGACTAACATGCATCATCGTTTTAGAAAGTCTCTGTTTTCACTGTTCACACTGTGACACAAACGCACCGTCTCGTTTTGTTTTCAAAATGTTTTCCTTGGAGAAAACGGCGTCTCAGTGTGGAGGCCAAAACGGAGAGAAAACAGTGCTTTTTCAAACGAAACCGCATTAGTGTGGACGTAGCCTAAACAAATGCTAGGTCACACCGGTATGACCAGCCATTCCAGCAAAAACAAAAGGAAATCTCTGCAAATCTGAAAGTCTCCGTGTGGTCAACAACACATTATGCCCATATCGTTGGCTAAACCAATCAGAGAGAAGTCAGGACCTCTCTGATTGGCCGTGGTCCAGATATGACCCTGGAGGGCAAAAAGATGGCTGCTAGGGTGCAGACACACAGCTTGGCAGGTCCTGTGCTTTTGCCAAAAAACCCCACCTAAAAAACCATCTAAAAACCCCTGGATCTTGACATCAACTTGTCTTTTTGTTTTTATACATTTTCATCTTCTGTGGAGTTCGACATGTCCAAGAAAGCTGGATAATTATACCACTTTCCCAGCCAAATGGAGTCAACATCTTTTGTTCACAAGATTCTTGGATTTTGGTCATGCTAGACCACCCCCAGGTAAACATGAACAATCAAATATACCACAACTATCGCTGGAGATTCTGAAACTTGTTCTGATGCTACTTTTGGCTGGTGATATAGAACTAAATCCTGGACCTAATTCAAACATCAGTGATTTGGACTGGCTACAACTAATTAGCCTAGTTAGCCTATGGGCACAGCTATCTCTGCATTGCTTTCCACCTCAACTAACTGTGCTCCAACCACCGTCCCAGTTAGTAAGGCTACACCTGCAGCTAATAGTATTTATGCCCCTGTTGTCCGGGCCTCCACTCTTGCTGTTTGGGTTACCACCTCAGCTGCTTGGGCCTCTGCCTTAGTTGCCTGGGCCCCCGCCTCAGTTGCCTGGGCCCCCGCCTCGGCTGCCTGGGCCCCCACCTCGGCTGCTAAAGGGTTTCTCATCATTAAATGCTCATAGCATTGTCAACAAAAGGACAAGAAATCCTGCTATTAAAAGTTACAGAGGAACAAATATCTGCAAGACATTTAATCAGGCTAAAGTAATCTGGGACACTAAAAATAAACCAAAGGGGCTTCTATGTGGACACATTAACATTCTCAGTATGTTACCAAAGCATGAGCAACTGGAACATATTCTAAGCAATTCCAATATTTCTATTTTGGGTATCTCTGAATCTTGGCTCACAAGTTCTTCTCCTGAATCTGCGGTTGTCTTTCCAGAGTACACAGTATTCAGAAGGGATAGAATTGGAACAAGAGGAGGAGGAATACTTGTGTATGTAAAAAAAACACCTGGATTGCTCTTTACTTAGTTCACCAATAGATGTCGAAATAGAACATATTTCTGTTAAAATCACTCTTTCCCCAGAAATGTCATTTACGTTGATCTGTTTATATCGCCCTCCTTCTGCAAAGAATATTTTTTATGAACAACTACAGATATTACTTAAATATCATACTATAAATAATAAGTCTAATGAAATAATTGTAATGGGAGATTTTAATGTCAACTGGGACTGTGAAAAGGACAGAAAAACACTCAAGGACATAATGGAGACTTTGAACTTTACTCAACACATAGAATAACGAGACATTCTAAAACTAAAATAGATCTGTTTTTCAGTAATAAGCCCGAGCGAATTATTAAATCTTATAATTTTATCACTGGTATTTCAGACCACAATTTTATATTATTTTCTAGAAAACTTATAAAATCACGGGTTAAGAATCACTTTCATAGTTCATCTAATAGGAGATCCTTTTATGAATTTATACCAAGAAGTCAGCGACAAAATGTAGCAGAAGCATTAGCATCAGCATCAGTTAACTGGGAGCCTTTATTGTGTAGTGATGATCCACAATTCTGCAGCAGTCACTTCACTGACATTGTCAAGGATGTTATATCAACATACTCCATTAGAGGTCGACAAAAAATAAAGACAACATCTAATTTGCCCTGGTTAAACAAAGAGTGCAAGAATTTAATGAAAACAAGAGATCAATTACTAAAACAGTTCCTGAAAACAGGTCTAACTCTGGATAGACAGAGATTTACTTCAATGCGGAACAAAGTAACAAGAAGTTTGAGACAGGCCAAAGCAAATTTTTTTTATAAATATAGTTGAAAGAGCCAAAGGTAATGGTAAAATTATCTGGCAACACTTAAATAAATTACTTGGCTGTCATTCAAACAAAAGTAAAAATACAATTGAACTTTATGTAAATAACTCTATTGTTAGAGAGCCTCTATCTATTGCCAGTAACTTAAACACTTTCTTTATTTCATCTGTAAAGGAGATCAGTCAGAGCTTTGACTCAGTCGTATGCTCTGATAATGTAAATGATGTTGGTCAAAATTTGTTCACCATCACTCATATTTCAGACACTGAAGTTGCTAAACTAATTACAGGTTTAAAACAATCAAAAGCACTTGATGTATATGGTATTAACACAAATTTCCTAAAGGAACATATGGATTTGCTTGTACGTCCAACCACTCATGTTTTGAATATGTCTTTTGAACACAAGACTGACATGGCTAATTATCGCCCCATAAGCATACTCCCGGTCGTATCTAAAATAGCTGAGAAGTGGGTGGTTAAACTCCTCACTGCTCACCTAGAAAACACCCAACCATCCATTGCAGTTTGGCTTTCGGGCACATCACTCCACGGATACTGCCCTGTGTATGTTAGTGGAGAACTTGAAGAGCCTGCTGGACAACAGTCCCTGTGTTGGAGCTGTATTTTTAGATCTGAAGAAGGCTTTCGACTCTGTAAACCATCAGATATTGTTGTCCAGATTGACTCAGTTTAATATCTCCAGTCAGGCTCTTCAGTGGTTTGCCTCATATCTCTCACACAGGAAACAGTGTGTGGTGTTGGATGGGGTTAAATCTCCATATTTAGACTGTGATACAGGGGTTCCTCAAGGATCTGTTCTTGGGCCCTTATTGTTCTCTCTTTTTATCAATAACTTACCTGAAGTCTGTCCAAATATATTTGCTCAAATGTATGCGGATGATGCAGTTAGATATACGCAAGCAAATAGTGTCCAGCAGGTGGCAAAAGATCTTACAGCTGCTTTAGCATTAATGCACAGCTGGCTGGAGGACTCATGCCTAATGTTGAACACCTCAAAAACTGTCTGTATGTATTTTTGAAAACGCCCCTTAAACTTGAAGCAGTCAAACATATTCCTGGATGGAGTAGAGCTTGAATTAGCTCCAGAATTTAAATATCTTGGGGTCATTCTAGACCCAACATTATCCTTCAAGAGTAACATAAATAAAGTGTCCCAGGTACTTAAATTTAATAATCAAAATTTTAATCATATACGTAATAATTTTAATATGAATGTTGCAAAAACGTATTTTTACTCAATGATCATCTCTCATATGGACTATTGTTTGACGTCCTGGTCCCTTGCTTGTCCAACAACACTTAAAACTATTGAAAACATTTATAAAAGAAGTTTAAAACTACTTGACAAAAAACCGACTTCCTACCACCACTGTCATGTGTTAAAAAAACATAAATTACTGAACTTCAATAACTTAGTGAAACTTAAAAGAGTCTGTTTAATATATAAAGTCTTACACTCCCTTGCTCCACCACCACTAAAGCAGTTCATTAGGCATAAAGAAAGCTCAGACAGGACCACTCGAGCTACAATCCGAGGAGACATGTTTATACCCCACAGACGGACAGCATTTGGGCAGAACGTCCTCTCAGTCAAGGGTGGCCATCTGTGGAACAGTCTTCCTCAACCCATTAGAGAATGCGCGACATTCAACTTGTTTAAGGCAAAGGTTAAAAACTGGTTATGGACAAATCAAGTGTGTGATCATGTATGAGTTGTATAGTTTTAATGTTTTATTTGGGAACAGAATGGTGTGTATGTGTAAGTTTGGTGATGGAGTTTTTATTATGAATGAATGATGAACTTTTATGAATTATTATGTCTATTTTTTTTATGTTTAAGGACAACAGATTGGAATTAGCCTTTGGCTATAATCTGGCATGTTTACATTCATGTAATTTTTTTTTACATTTATGTTCATTAACATGCACTGTCCTAAATAAATAAAATAAAAAATAAATAAAATATTCCTGCAGGCCTAAGTGTGTACGTTTGAAAGTGCAGGAGGTGAGCAGCCTGATAGGAGTGGATGTAGCTGTGGGTAATGAGAAAAGATGAAAAGAACGATTGATAACTTTTTCGTTGAGGCCAGTGCTCTGACACGGAGCCATCAACCTCTCAGTGTCTAACAGTCGAAGAAGCTATTGAAGAATCTTGTTCTGTGTGTGATGCTGCTGTCCGCTCTGTTGTCTCTGAGATTGTATGTGCAGGTCCATGGAGGCAAGTTTTGTTCCCATAATCCTCTCTGCAGACTTTATGACTCTTTGCAGAGCCTTCCTCTCTGTCTGTGTAGTGTTTCCATACCAGACAGTGATGCCTGCGGTGAGGATGCTCTCTATCAGTCCTCTGTAGGCCTGGGTGAGAGGGTGGTGGTTCATGCCAGCTTTCCTGAGCAGCCTAATGAAATAAAGCCTTGCTGGGCTTTTTTCACTGTTGCTGTGGTGTTGAGAGTCCAGCTCAGGTCTGATGTAACCTGCAGTCCCAGCAACCTGTGGCTGTTTGCCCTCTCCACCTCCACCCCTTTGACGATAAGAGGCTGCAGGGGAGGGGGTTCTTCCAAAAGTCCAGTATTAATAAAATAAAAGTCCAGACGCTTTTCTTTCCAAGCTCCTCAGACTACTGACGCTTGTTTCTCTCTTTTTAAAAATGAAATTTAAAGTGAATTTTGAATCAAATGTGTTTCTTTTCTTTCTCCCTCAGAGTGCAGACATGTCTGCTGCCAGCAATCTGCGATCTGAAGATCAGTTTCTGTGCTCCATCTGTCTGGATGTGTTCACTGATCCAGTCTCTACACCATGTGGACACAACTTCTGCAAAACCTGCATCAGTCAGCACTGGGACCTGAATCAGAGCTGTCAGTGTCCCATGTGTAAAGAGACTTTCTACACTAGACCTCAGCTGAGGGTCAACACCTTCATCTCTGAGATGGTTGCTCAGTTCAGACGTGAAGCTCAGCAGAAAGCCAGCAGCAGCAGCTCAGAGCAACAAGCTGCCAAACCAGGAGAAGTTCCCTGTGACGTCTGCACTGGAACCAGACTGAAGGCCCTGAAGTCCTGCCTGGTGTGTCAGACCTCCTACTGTCAGACTCACCTGGAGCCTCATCTGACAGTGAAACGTCTGAAAAGACATCAGCTGATTGATGCTGTGGAGAACCTGGAAGGCAGGATGTGTACGAAGCACGATAAACCTCTGGAGCTGTTCTGTAAGACCGACCAGACATGTGTCTGCGTGCTCTGCTCTGTTTTAGACCACAAGAACCACGAGTTTGTTCCTCTGAGAGAAGAATATGAAGGAAAGAAGGCAGAGCTGGAGAAGACAGAGGCTGAGATTCAGCAGATGATCCAGAAGAGACGACTGAAGATTCAGGAGATCACAGAGTCGGTGAAGATGAGTAAAGATGCTGCAGACAGACAGAAAGCAGAAGGTGTTCAGGTCTTCACTGCTCTGATGGAGTCTGTTGAGAGACGCCTGAAGGAGCTCATGAAGGAGATCGAAGACAAACAGGAAACAACAGAGAAACAGGCTGAAGGTCTCATCAAAGATCTGGAACAGGAAATCTCTGAGCTGATGGAGAGAAGCTCTGAGGTGGAGCAGCTCTCACGCTCTGAAGACCACCTCCACCTCCTCCAAAGCTTCTCCTCCCTGAAAGCTGCTCTACCCAGCAAGGACTGGACAGAGGTCAAAGTTCATCCACCATCATATGAGGGGACTGTGGTGAGAGCTGTGGCTCAGCTGGAGGAGACAGTCTGGAAACCCATGAAGAAGGAGCTGTTTGAGGCTGAGCTGCAGAGGGTGCAGCAGTATGAGGTGGATGTGACTCTGGATCCTGATACAGCAAATCCATGGCTCATCCTGTCTGATGATGGAAAACAAGTGTACTGTGGTGATGTGGAGAAGAATCTTCCAGACAACCCAGAGAGATTTTCTTACTGTGCTTGTGTTTTAGGAGAGCAGAGTTTCTCTTCAGGCAGATTTTACTTTGAGGTTCAGGTTGAAGGAAAGACTGACTGGGATTTAGGAGTGGCCACAGAGTCGATCAACAGGAAGGGACAAATCACACTGAGACCTCAGGATGGTTTCTGGACTGTGAGGCTGAGAAATGGAAATAAGTACAGAGCTCTTATTGGTTCACCACTCCCCCTCTGTCTTCATCCTGGTCCTGAGAAGGTGGGGGTGTTTGTGGATTATGAGGAGGGTCTGGTCTCCTTTTATGATGTAGGTGCTGCAGCTCTGGTCTACTCCTTTACTGGCTGCTCCTTCACTCACAAACTCCACCCATTGTTCGGTCCATGTCCTAATTATGGTGGTAAAAACTCTGCACCTCTGATCATCTGTCCTGTCAATCAAACTGAGTCGATCAACGACTGATTTTATTTGATGAATGATTGATTTTTCTTGAAGGGACCAAATGAACATACACTGTAAAAAGAATAACCCTATTCAAATTTTAAAAAATTATGTCCAATTGTCACATCCAAAATATTTGACTTCATAGAATCCAAATTGAGTCACTTGATATGACCTGATACTTTTATGTTGATATAAACAATATTACTAGACTTGACTGAAACTTTAAATTTTGCATTGATCCAAATTGATTTTTTTTACATAGAACCATATTTTAATTATTGAACCAAGCTAATATATTGAAATTTAACCAACCTAATGTATTCACATCGAACCAAATTAACATGAACTAATATGTTTGTGTTGAAGCTAGGTAATTGATTTACATATATCACGGTGGCACGGTGGTTATCACTGTTGCCGCACAGCAAGAAGGTCCTGAGTTCAATTCCACCATCAGGCCGGGGTCTTTCTGTGTGGAGTTTGCATGTTCTCCCCGTGTTTGCGTGGGTTTTCTCCGGGTACTCCGGGTTCCTCCCACCGTCCAAAGACATGCAGCTTGAGGGGATAGGTTAATTGGATCATCCAAATTGTCATTAGGTGTGAATGGTTGTCTGTCCCTGTGTGTTGGCCCTGCGACAGACTGGCGACCTGTCCAGGGTGTACCCCGCCTCTCGCCCTATGACGGCTGGGATAGGCTCCAGCGCCCCCCGCGATCCTGGAAAGGATAAGCGGAAGCGAATGGATGGATATTCAAACTATATTTTTTACATTTCATTTTATTTCAGTTCAAAAATGCTCTGCATTTCCTATAAAAAACAAGACAGTTGGCCAACCAATTATTTCAAAATTATTTATTGTTCCAAACCATTTTAACTATAATCAATAGAGAGGATTAGTAATATACAGATTTAGTGCTACGGCAGAAATGATTAGAGAAATGTTTGTTTTATAAAACCTGCAATCTTTTGAAAACCAGTATAAAACCTGCAATCTTTTGAAAACCAGTATAAAACCTGCAATCTTTTTAGAACTGGTATAAAACCTGCAACCTGTCTAAAACTGGCATAAAACCATTATAAAAACTCTTTTTAAACCAATTTGCAAGTACTCAAAAATGTTTATGTGCACTGTGCCTGTACAATGTAAAAAAAAAATCTACACATGTATCAATGAAATCAACTTAAATCTCCCTTTCAAATGGGTGTTCTTATAATTTTTGAATGTAGAATACCACTGCAGGCCAACCAAGCAAAATAACCAAGCACACATGCACATGCATGTGCACATACACATGCACACATGCATGCAAACACACTACTGTGCAGTGTTAAGTTCACAATTAAGTTTGCGAATCTTAGAGGTCATCTTGTTAAAGTCAAGCTCCATCATAATCTTTTGAAGAGCCTCAAAGGTGAACCTGAATCCTCGTGGATATTCCATATTAAGAGCATAACAGAGTCCAAAGACCATTGCCACTCCAGCTGCCACAGAAGGCAACTCATTCAGGACTTCCACACCATCAATGATTATCCCGATGTCTCGAGGCTGATGTAGGAGGCTTGAGTTGTCCCTGAAGACGAAGAGTGCCATGGTGGTACTCTGCAGCTCTTCCTCAGCTTCATCTTTCTGGGATATCTTGAGTTAAAATATGGAACAAAATGTACAAGTGAAGAACTGAAGTCTGGCACACCTGATAAATCTTTGACCATAATAAACTACTATTTTGATAGTTGTTTGGTCACAGACTATTAGAACAATTATTTGACTAATCAGATTGTGAATTGCATAATCATTAAATTAAATCAATGGTGGAACATTTTCATAAATGTTCCACAAAGCCCAAGAAAAAAAAGAAAACAATACAGAACCCTAAGATATTAACTTGATGAGTTGATTAATCGTTGCTGTTCTACATTAATCACTGCATTTAATAGCAGAGTTGTCAAATTTACATCAAGAGACTGCATCTCATGTAGAGACAGAACAGATATGGACATACCATGTATTCTTTTATCAACTCCTCAACACGTTCTCCAAGGTAGATAATGAGAGATTTAAGTATACACTCCCTCCTAATGTCAGCATCAGCATCCTGCAAGAACAGTTAAAATTGTTACTATGCAATATGGAGAGTATGCTGCGTGAGAGGAATTTTTTTTTCACCTCTCTATCCTCATGAGGTGACTAATGCCCCTTTTCCACCGACAAATCGGCACGGTGCGCTTGAGAGCAGTTCAGTTTAGCGCGGATGAACTCGCTTGTTGCGGTGGAAACATAAAGCGGACGTAACTGGGAACAGGGGCGAACCCATCTGGCTATGAAAAGTCGCGCGCAAAAGTCTTTGTCCGCAACGTCACAGCCCGAAGAACAACAACAATCGCGATATATGTGTGTTTTTGTACTTTGCTCTGTCTGTGGTTCATTTTGATTGGTTTGATTTTTGGTTCTTGTGGAGGAAGTCGTCATGGTCCAAAGTCAGTGGAGTATGGTTGCTGGGAGTTTTTTTTAAAGCCTTTTGTGGGAGCGCTTCTATATCACATCACGTGGGCACCACACACACCCGGGCCAATCAGGTGTAAAGGCGGTGGAAAAGCGTCTGCAGGGGGCTAAAGTGAACTGAGCCACACCGTGTTCTGTCGGTGGAAAAGCGGCATATGCTTTCTTGTCCCTAAATAAAAGTTTATACGTATATATGTATGTATGTGTATCTGGCGAGTGAGAGTGAAAATGTGTCTCCAAAATAAATTTTGTTGTAGTTGTGCTCTGTACTTGTATAATGACAATAAATCTCTTCATTCATTCAAGGACAAAGCCCACACTGCCTTTCAACATTTTAAAACGTCACAGCCATAATCACTGACGTTACCAAAATAAAACTGTAACAGGATACAAATTCTCATTAGATACAGGGGTTAAAATGCTAACTGTCATGTTAATAGTTAATTATATACACCCTACCTGATCAAGAAACTCTAGGATTATGGCAGTTTTTGCTTTGGTTGTCCCTCCTTTCTTTCTGATTATTTTAAGTAGCTGTGGGGAGTGCTTGTCCAGCTGGGCCATGAATCTGGTTAGCAGGGGAACTGCAGTAACCCGCAGAAACTCTGCATTAATCTGTACATGAGTAGACAGTGTACAATACATTTTTTTAAAGACCAACTTCCAACAAGAAAAAGTCAAAACATATATTTCCCATTTCCAAACTATGATAAAAGGCATTAGTACAAAAAAGTTAAAGTTATACCTCTTTCATCTGAAATAGACCTGGCCATCTTTCCAAGAGATTCTTGATGTCAGGCTTCTTATCCACAACCTCTTTCCTCCTGAATTCGAAGGTCCTGGCCATCTTCTCTCGTACAGTTTTCTCATTGTTTCTCTTCTTTAATTCGGTCAGGAGAGATATTCGCTCTAGTTCTAGGCTTTCTGGATTCTCACTGCTGGTCTGAGGATAGTAATTGGCCTCACCTCTTCTTGCCTTTTTGTTGTTCTTGGCTGGCTTGGGAACAGGATCTTCTCGTGACTTTGATTTGAGGGTATTTACTAAGAGCTCAGATGCAAGTCCATGTGACTTAAGCTGAGTGCGGTAATTGCTCATCTTAGTCTTTAGTCTGAGTTTCCATCCGTAGCTCTCATTGAAGGAGTCTGGTTGCCTCAAGCAGGGATGTTTCCTTGTCAGAGCCTCCGCAACGTCACTCAGGTCTGCATCACTGGGGTACGCCTTGTAGGAGAAAATTCTCTGCCAGTCTTTCCAGAATGTCGGAGAACATTTTCGATGTAGGTGTGAGCCTGGTTTGGTCCTTTGTGTATTCCGCATTCCCTTTCTCAAGTTGACCTTCTGTTTCAAAAGAGAATTGTGGGATGTTGAACTCCTTTGGCCAGGGCTCTGTGAGGAGTTTCTCAGAGGAGCTGCTGCTTAGTATGACTGTGTCATCAGTGTGTGTTGAGATGGAGCTTGTATCTAGGTCACTTTCTACAAATTCTAAAATTAATGTTTCAGTAGCAGACGGTATGACCTTGATGGTGGTAAGATCCGTGATCATGGAGGTTGAGTTCAAGTTCACAAATGTTCCACCAAAGTCTACATCTTTATATTGCAGCCTGATACCTCTAGCAACTTTGCATGACTCTTTAACTTGTTCAATGAGCTCTTCAACTGTGTCTGGCACCCTTGATAGATCCATCCTCTCAGAGCTATTGTCACTAAACAAAATGAGGAGTCGTATGGGATTTGCCATATTTGTGGATCAAGTTGCCTCTCAGCGCTAGTGTACACAAAACTTACAACATAAAATAACACAAAGGAAAGAGACACAACACAGTATCAGCTCCCACTGCAGGTTTTTGAACATATGTTATAAGGGTACTGTCACAGAAGACTGCAAATTTGGATTGCATGTTTAGTGTGTACAACCACACCTTATCCTATACAAAGGACATTTTCCAAAGCCAAAAGTGGTCCAGTTATGTCATGGACTTTTCTAGCCTGTATTGCACAGAAGATAAAGTGTGTTCTAAGTCCAACCTTGACTTTTTTGTGGACATGCTCTTCCATGGAGACCACAGGAGGCAAGAGAAGACCAGGTTAGAAATAAATGTTACAAGTCACAACTGTCATTCTTACCTGTGCGTGTTGAAGGGTTGATGTAGACTGTGCACAAACTACTTATGTAGCGCAGGAATTTAATGTCAAAACACGTCCTGGATGTCTATAGAAAAGGAGCAAGGGAGGGAGGAGGCATTAGTTCCCATTTACAATCTCCTTGTGTTGGCATAAAGATGATCAGGTTAAAATTGTAAGTGCTATGTCAATGCAGACCTTAAACTTGAATATATCTCTTTAAGGTAATCAAACGCATTCCTCCTACAGTATAATCCACCAATGGATATGGATCTGTCAGTTCATCTGGCCCCAAAAGCAAAATGTCCTTGTTGGGGCTCACTTGAAGTTCAAAGGCCCTGAAATGCTCCCAATGCCACGCCCTCAGCTTGCGAACAATGTATGATTTTCCTAAGCGCACCACTTCGAAGTGTTCCTGTGGCCAATGTAAACCATGTGTAAGAGTTAGACCAAAAAGGGTAGAATTTAACAAGTTTACACAGAAATGTCAAAAACTGCCCAAAACTGAAAGATTGCCTTGTAAAAACCCATTATAACAGTTTCTAAGCAAAACAAGTTGTTAGGCTTCAGTTACTCTTTAAGTAGTTACACTCCAAAATAACAGGACACAACCAAAATGAAATGTTCCCTTTGCCCTCCATAGAAAATGTTGCTGCATTTATAACTGGACAGAGGAAATTAGTGGACAAGGATCTCTTACTAACTCACACAACGGATGTAACTAATGCAATAGCAATATTACTTACTACTACAAAAGTGATTTTCAGAGTGCTTTTCAATTACGAAGACTAGAAAAGGGGAAATGGGGCACATCTCCCTACACAACCAGCACTGAGCACACACCTGGGTGAAGCCGAGAGAGCAATTATTGCACACAATAGTGCCAACACATCAGCAAGGTGAATGAGAGGATAATGAGGGAGGGTCTAGATTATTATGAAATGTTTAAAAAGGATGTGCAGTGTAAATGCAAAATGATACCTGTTCAGATTAAATGAAAATGTATGCTTCAGCCATGGAATGGATGGAGCGATCTGTGGTTCTGAAAGCATACAGAAAAAAAAGAATAATGTTACTTCTCTATAAAACACATAACATAGAAAAACCAAGAAATACGTAACATGACATACACATCCTTATAAAAAGCTAGTACTATAATTTGATTTAGGTTTACCAAACAGTCTACAGACCAGCCATTAGCGACTAAGTTTGGCATAGGGTCATTTTTTTGCTGTTAAAATTAAAATTTCTTCAGAAAATGCACATTTTTCCGAGCCGCGCCTGAAAGTCAATTGAAGGAATTAGTCTTATGTCATTGATCTTATATGCTGGCGTGTTATTTCTGTCTCTAAATCATGCACATTAATAATTATCTTTTGCGCTCGGTGTACACACACATAACACACAGATATTTATATGAAGAGAGACAGAGACAAACGTGCGCGCACAAACACAAGCTTGTGTCTAGAAACCGCGAGCTCACCAGAAAAATTCAAACGAAGCGGAGCTTCAGTGAGTGTCCACTCCACTGTAATTTATTAATTAAGTTATACTATGAATGTTATGAACTATGAACTTATGCTAGCTAGCTGTATCCACCACCGATGCATCGTGGTAACGCTAGCTAGTTAGTATACTGGTAAAAAACGGCTTTTTGCCTAACTTGCATTCCCGACAGTGATGGTCGGTTGCTGGTAACCAGTTCTAACGTCGCGCCGGATAGCTAGCTAGCTTGTAGCTAGCAGCTACAATCATGCAAAAATTGGGGGTGGCTGTCGACCCAGCTTAAATGGGGTTATTTTCTGCAATTTTGGCAATACAAATTATAAAAGCTTTTGTAACACACTTGGCTTTACTTACATTT
Organism: Pelmatolapia mariae; assembly: GCF_036321145.2. Classification (NCBI taxonomy): domain Eukaryota; kingdom Metazoa; phylum Chordata; class Actinopteri; order Cichliformes; family Cichlidae; genus Pelmatolapia; species Pelmatolapia mariae. Next base: position 29,230,410 of record NC_086229.1, read on the forward strand.
ATTTTCAGATGAAATTAATCAAAGATGTGACACGATGTTTCCAGCAGCCATGCAGAATAAAAATGGGTCCCGGTCTATTTCTGGTGGGCGTGTTCAAGTGCAAATCACTTTGACTCAAATTAAAGATACTATCTGTTCAACATGAAAAGAAATATATGTTTTGAGAGAAATCAAAAACTTTGCGTTGTGTCCTTTGTACAGATATTTAGTTTCATCCAAATCAAAAGTGGTATTTTAAAATGCAAAAAGAAAGGGTTTCACAATCAAATCAATGATTTTATTCTGTTTTGAATGGCACTTATTAGATTGAATGAATGACTGCATGTTAGACTTTTTTCAGTGTATTGAGTGTAAATCCTCTACAGTCTCCATGTTTCTATAGAATCTGATCATCAGGACTCTGATTCACACTTTGATTCTCATGGAGTTTGATTTGAACAGAAGAAAAGTTGAATCAGGAAATGTTCCCACTGATGGAGACTCGAGCTGAAGAGCAAATATCAGAGAATAAATGTCCAAAAGCTTCATTTACAATAAAGTTTGTTCAATGCTTTGAGTGAATCCAGACTCATGTGTGGCTGTTATACGGAGCATCAGAGTCCAGCTGAGTTATGTTGGATACAAACTGCTTATTTTGGCTCTGTGAGGATTTTTGTTGACTGAAAACTGATAAGATGGATAATATTCAAAGAACTCTGTAGAGATTCATGCATCCATGTTCTCCACCTGCAGGTGTGGAGGAGAAAGGTGGAGCACAGACTGCTGCATCCTTCCAGTCACATCATTTTGATGATTATATTTCCATGTTGTGATGATTTGGGTTAAAGAGAAACAGAGTTGAACGGCTGCAGTCACAGCATGAAGAAGATGCTGAAGCTGAGCTGTCAGTGAACATGTTTCACTGTGATTTGATTTGAAGAATATAAAGTGTGTGTGGCTGCTGACAGCTGCAGTCTCTGTTAGTCTGCATGTTCAACACACACACAACTTTCACCCTGAGGCAACGATCCAGCAACAACACAAAGAACAGCTGCAGACACACACACACACACACACACACACACCTTTCAGTCTGAACTCTCAAACACACAAACACACAAACAAACTCTATCAATGTCGTACGGTTAAAGAACACTTTACTGGTTAAAGCAGAATTCCTCCTTCCTCAGTAACAATGATCTGAGGTCACTACCAGTGTCTACAGTGGTTTTAGCTCAACATACAATTTACTGAAACGTGTTTTTCTTTATGCCGTACAAACTATTTTAAAAGAGCTTTGATCACAACATCTTTGCGATTTTCCCCCAATTCTGATTATTTTATCTGGTTTAACTAACAAAGGCTTAAAATTTCACTTAATCTTAACCTTTGACCTATGTCCTTGTTAGCTTTGATAAACCTTGAAATTTCTGTCACCTTTAAACTTCAGGGTTAATTTAAACCTTTGTTAAAAACCTTCTTACTAACTTGTAATTCCAACTTTATGTATTAAACATGTATCTTATCATATAAACACTCGATCAGTGTGACTGAGAGAACTGTAACCTCTCACCGCTCACATTTTAATTTGGTTTATGTCCAATTTTGCAGCTTTTGATATAGGGCTTTGGAGCGTGATGTCACTGGAGCTGGGCCACGCCCCTTTCCGCCATGACAGTAGGCTAGACACAGGATACAGCTTCAGCTATGGTTCGTAGGTGTTGTGTTATCAGTTGCAACGTTTGACCACACGATCGTGAAGGCAAGAAGCTGGATAATGGGCTCTCTTTTCATCGTTTTTCAACCTGGAGGCAATGTGAAGGATCCCATGTATCAGATATTACTAAACAAAGACGTCAGGCTTGCATTGCAGCGGTGAGACGAGCGGATCGAGTTCTGTGCAATCCCCAGCTTTTTGTTGGTTTGGTCTCCGAAAGTGGTGACTCTCAATGTTAAAGGTCAGTAAACACATCACAGGTCTCAGTGAATGCTGCATCAACAGCAGCTCCACCCTCCTCCTCCTCCTCTACAGGAGAAACTTTCTGTTTTTCCATATAATCTATGATTATTGTTCCCACGGCGACACACACAGCATCATGACCTGAACAACATGATCCCTGATCTGATGTTATAATCCTGTATTTTACACGTGTGTCAGTTTTTAAGAAAGAAAATAAGTTGTTGTTCTAAAGAATCTGATTGTTTGCTTGCAGGACACCAGGAGAGATGAGTCCTCCGTCACAGAAGTATTTATATATTTTCTATTTCTATTGTATATATTAATCAGCATCTGTGGGTGGACAGCAAAAAATTTCATTGCACAGAGAAATGCCTTTTCTCTTGTGACACATGACAATAAACACTTTGAATCTTGAATCTTTGAATCTTGAAGACGGTCACCTGCAGGTCAAAGGTCATTGCATCTCCAACCCACATCCACTGTTACTAAGTTAAAGACTTTCTTCTGCACTTACATTTGGACCACCTCGATCTATGACAGTCATTCAGGCAGTGATGCCTGGACTGGAAACAAGCATCCTTACTAAGCATACTGTTTTGCATTTCAAAATAAAAGTTGGGCTTATTTTGATGCCATTACAGGAACTGCTGTGAATTCTTCTGTTTGAATCATAATCAGGTTTCCACTAATTGCTTTCTAATTTAGTGAAACTTGAAATGTTTGTCAGTGGATACACGGTTAGTCCTGCACAGTCAGAAACATCAACTTATTCTTAGTACTGTGTGCTTGCAATGAACAAGTTGTCCTAACAGAGTCACCTTCAGTCAGCTTTACTTAGTTTTTTAAGTTGTGGGAACTTATGAGGTTTTACGTTCATGTTGGGAGAAGAGAGCCAGAATCATCTTATTGTCACAGTATATAAGCTGTACGACTGTTTCAGGCTGATCCTTGGTGTGAGGCAGACTGTTGTCACACTGGGATCCTGTAAACTTGTCATTTCACCTGCTGAAGGAAATCTTTTTAAATATTTTTCTCCTGAATTCCTTCTGAAAACATTTGAACACAACAAATCGGTGACACGGCATCATTTTTCAGTTGGAAAGGAGAAAAGGAGGATTGGAGAAGCTCCTGACGGAGCTGCTGTCAGACGCCAGAAGTGGAGGAAACTGATTCACCCTCACAGAAGGCCTTCAAAATAAAGGTACGCTGAGCCTGTTATAGGGCTTTGGAGTTGACGTCACTGGAGCTGGGCCACGCCCCCTTTCCGCCATGACAGTAGGCTAGACACAGGATACAGCTTCAGCTATGGTTCGTACGTGTTGTGTTGTCAGTTGCAACGTTTGATCACACGATCGTGAAGGCAAGAAGCTGGATAATGGGCTCTCTTTTCATCGTTTTTCAACCTGGAGGCAACGTGAAGGATCCCATGTATCAGATATTACTAAACAAAGACGTCAGGCTTGCATTGCAGCGGTGAGACGAGCGGATCGAGTTCTGTGCAATCCCCAGCTTTTTGTTGGTTTGGTCTCCGCATCTTCTTTCCGGTGAGTTCTAAATTAATTCATATCACTATTAAAATGCTTTTAGTGTTATTTTCAATGTGCTGAGGTCATAGATAATGAGATAAAACATGCTAATGTGTGATGCTGCAGAACCACGTCATGTCATCATGTCGACTGAGTAGCTTATGATTTAGCATTATTGCAGGCAAACCAGCATATGAAATGGATGTAACAAATCCAGACTGGGCACCAACACTGCTCATGGGCCTCTAAAAACATACTAAATTGCTCTCATTGTACACTAATCCGCACATAACTTCCAGATGAATCACACACCTGTCATGTGCACTAATTTTATCTTACCGCCTTTGTCCTATCCCGATCTTTGCATACCTTGTCTGTGGAGTCAGCGCATACACAGCAAACCAGTTTAAGAATTATAAATCCCTGGAGGCCCACATCCAATTCACGAACGGCTGGGTGCAAGATTTGTCCATCTTTATGCCTCCACGCTGCGACAACTGTACGTTGTCGTGATAACATGATAACTTTCTAAACAACTTCCTTGTTACAGTTTTTGATTTGCACGTACAGCCAAACCATCTATATTAGCCTTGGTTCATTACAGACCTTTTATTAAAAGTGGTTTTTGTGTGTTTCAGGTACTGCACTCACAACGACTGAATGAAACTGCACTGTGACCTCGTTGTGTGGACACAGAGAGACCTGTCATACGCATCTTCCCTGATGTGGATTTCTGGGAACCACGTTTAAAGCAAGCACAAGACTTCTTTCTTAAAGTGTGTCTTCCTGAACTTGTTGGGAAATACTTCTCCAAACAATGTGCTGCTCTAAATAGCCTGTAATGTTTCATTTTGTGGTTCAAGATTGATGCCAGCTGTGTGTTGCCATGTAAATAGTTTGCATTTCATTTCTATGTACTTGCTAAGTACATGTGATAAGATCAAGAATAAAAAAACAAAAAAAACATGTATACTATTCTTTTCTGTTTTATTGAAATTACTTCACACAAAGTACAATTATTTACAATGAACTACACATGCAACACAACAGCTTTATGAATACTCAACAAGAGCAAGTTTCATTTGGCGCTGGTTTGACAACCACACTGGGGCACATATTCACCAAAACACAGCAAACCTTAACAATCTTATCAAGCAGTGTTGTGTTTATTTCTGCTCTGCCCTGTTCATTGCACACACAATGCTTCGTCTGCCCTTTAGCTTCTGTGATGCTGTCTGTCCGATCACCACTGTCCACATTTACAGGTGGTACCTCAACCTCCACTTGTCCAACACAACTGCTGTCCACAGCTATGACATTGTAATTTTGTTGTTGTTCTTCTGTCAGATCTTCATCAATTACTTCTGCACGGGGCACACCTTCAGACTCTGCAGCTGCATAAAAGCCTGTAAGATAAAATTAGTGCACATGACAGGTGTGTGATTCATCTGGAAGTTATGTGCGGATTAGTGTACAATGAGAGCAATTTAGTATGTTTTTAGAGGCCCATGAGCAGTGTTGGTGCCCAGTCTGGATTTGTTACATCCATTTCATATGCTGGTTTGCCTGCAATAATGCTAAATCATAAGCTACTCAGTCGACATGATGACATGACGTGGTTCTGCAGCATCACACATTAGCATGTTTTATCTCATTATCTATGACCTCAGCACATTGAAAATAACACTAAAAGCATTTTAATAGTGATATGAATTAATTTAGAACTCACCGGAAAGAAGATGCGGAGACCAAACCAACAAAAAGCTGGGGATTGCACAGAACTCGATCCGCTCGTCTCACCGCTGCAATGCAAGCCTGACGTCTTTGTTTAGTAATATCTGATACATGGGATCCTTCACGTTGCCTCCAGGTTGAAAAACGATGAAAAGAGAGCCCATTATCCAGCTTCTTGCCTTCACGATCGTGTGATCAAACGTTGCAACTGACAACACAACACGTACGAACCATAGCTGAAGCTGTATCCTGTGTCTAGCCTACTGTCATGGCGGAAAGGGGGCGTGGCCCAGCTCCAGTGACGTCAACTCCAAAGCCCTATAACAGGCTCAGCGTACCTTTATTTTGAAGGCCTTCTGTGAGGGTGAATCAGTTTCCTCCACTTCTGGCGTCTGACAGCAGCTCCGTCAGGAGCTTCTCCAATCCTCCTTTTCTCCTTTCCAACTGAAAAATGATGCCGTGTCACCGATTTGTTGTGTTCAAATGTTTTCAGAAGGAATTCAGGAGAAAAATATTTAAAAAGATTTCCTTCAGCAGGTGAAATGACAAGTTTACAGGATCCCAGTGTGACAACAGTCTGCCTCACACCAAGGATCAGCCTGAAACAGTCGTACAGCTTATATACTGTGACAATAAGATGATTCTGGCTCTCTTCTCCCAACATGAACGTAAAACCTCATAAGTTCCCACAACTTAAAAAACTAAGTAAAGCTGACTGAAGGTGACTCTGTTAGGACAACTTGTTCATTGCAAGCACACAGTACTAAGAATAAGTTGATGTTTCTGACTGTGCAGGACTAACCGTGTATCCACTGACAAACATTTCAAGTTTCACTAAATTAGAAAGCAATTAGTGGAAACCTGATTATGATTCAAACAGAAGAATTCACAGCAGTTCCTGTAATGGCATCAAAATAAGCCCAACTTTTATTTTGAAATGCAAAACAGTATGCTTAGTAAGGATGCTTGTTTCCAGTCCAGGCATCACTGCCTGAATGACTGTCATAGATCGAGGTGGTCCAAATGTAAGTGCAGAAGAAAGTCTTTAACTTAGTAACAGTGGATGTGGGTTGGAGATGCAATGACCTTTGACCTGCAGGTGACCGTCTTCAAGATTCAAAGATTCAAGATTCAAAGTGTTTATTGTCATGTGTCACAAGAGAAAAGGCATTTCTCTGTGCAATGAAATTTTTTGCTGTCCACCCACAGATGCTGATTAATATATACAATAGAAATAGAAAATATATAAATACTTCTGTGACGGAGGACTCATCTCTCCTGGTGTCCTGCAAGCAAACAATCAGATTCTTTAGAACAACAACTTATTTTCTTTCTTAAAAACTGACACACGTGTAAAATACAGGATTATAACATCAGATCAGGGATCATGTTGTTCAGGTCATGATGCTGTGTGTGTCGCCGTGGGAACAATAATCATAGATTATATGGAAAAACAGAAAGTTTCTCCTGTAGAGGAGGAGGAGGAGGGTGGAGCTGCTGTTGATGCAGCATTCACTGAGACCTGTGATGTGTTTACTGACCTTTAACATTGAGAGTCACCACTTTCTGCAGCAGGACATATCCATCCTTACTGCTGACGGTGCAGGTGTAGACTCCACTGTCAGTCAGGTGGAGGTCTTTCAGGGTTAGACTGAAGTGGTCTCTGTGCGACCTCTGTAATCCTGGTCCTGTTTATCTGGCTGATTGTTTCCACTCTCATGGACCTTCATGGGTTTGGGTTCAGTGAGTGTCCACTCCACTGTGACGTCCTGAGGAAGGTCAGGTGTGGTTTTAAAGGGCCACAGGACAGACTCCTCCCCCTCTGTCACCTCCACCATCCCCGCCTGGTACCCTGAGAGGAGAACATGCAGCTAAACATGTCAGTCCTGGTCCGACTGGGGAGGGACCAGAGAAAAGCAAAGTTACTGATTCAATATTGATTTTAGTGACCTCTGATTGACGTGACCAGGTGTCATTACTGCAGTACCCACAGTACAACTGTAGCACACACAATACTGCGTCTCCCCCCATTATCACTGCACACTTCTTCAGCTGGTGATGAGCGCCCCCTGGTGTCACAGTGTTGATGACGTCATGCAAAGTGAAACATAAACAGTGTCTGTTAATAAAAATCATTTGTTCATTCTCATGTTTGCATCATGTTTCTGTAAAATCATCAGCTGTTTTTATAAGAACAGAAACATGTTAACACAAAGTTTCCTCAGACTGAGCGTGTGACTCTGTGTGAACATCAGAGGACCTGTGACCAAGACTAAACACTGTTTGACTTCTGTCCATGGACGCAGGATTGTCTGATGTCCTATAAACACATCACGACTGCAGAGGCTGAAGCAGCGCTCGTACACAGGTGTTCAGTGACATCACACAGGTGGGCTGTGACCTGAGCCATCACCTGCTGACAGCCCTTCACAGCTTCGTATAACTGAACGTCTGAAGCTGTGTTTCATTAACAGCTAATAACACCGTGAGTCCTCAAAGGCTTCACACACATCACTGCACACATTTATACATCCTAGTTGAAGCTTGTTGATCATGCACGTTAGTGATGCTTCAGCCTCAGAGGGTCATAACAGAGGGTCAAGGTGACAGGTGGAGCATTTAGATTTAAATAACAGCAGATGCAACAGAAAACAAAGTTATCATAGAACTCTACTGGTATGCTATTCCTAAGCACAGGCCCTGCACACAACATAAAGTATTGAAGCTCTGTTACTTTCCATCTATCAGTTTCTGATTACTCTGATTACTCCCTTGGCCTGCGGTTAAACTGGATTGGTGTGTAAGTTCCCAGTTCTTTCAACTGTACTGAAAGTTCCCCGACAGTCTGCCTGGACAGCCGAGCTGCAGGTACTTTGGCCTTCATCCACATGTTCACGAGTTTTCTTGTAACTCCAGGGCTCTAGAGTGCGACCAAATTTTTCAGTGGTGCGACTAAAAAAAATATTTGGTCGCACCAGTGCGACCAACTGTTCGAGTAACAAAAACAAAAAACCAATCTCTGCAACTCTCCGTGTGGTCAACAACAGACACACATTATTCCCCTATCGTGGACTAAACCAATCAGAGATAGTCAGGGGCGGGACCTCTCTGATTGGCCGTGGTCCAGTTGAAAGTGCAGGTGGAAAAGGGAGGTGAGTAGCTTGAATAAAGCCATATCGATTCATTAACGGATTCCACACAAAGACGTAAACACAGAGCGGACCCGACGCATCAGAATCAGCTTTGTCTTTCTTGGCTTTCTCACCCCACGGCCCGAACACGGACACGCTGTCGGAGCTCACTGAGCCCACCATCCGTGCTGTGTTTACGTCTTTTTTGCGCTAATTCTGAGCTGCAGGTTTTGTCTTTCCAACCAAAATTCACCGAGCCAGCAGCGAATGAAGCAGCAAACTACGCTTCACATTTGATCAATGTCGTCATGAATTCCCTCTGACTTTTGCTGTTTTGCTTCCACCACGTTAAAAATCACACTTCATACACAGCTCTTTGTGTGTACTTGAAGAACAGTGTCCCGTCTCAAATTTCTGTTTTCTGCATTATTCATTCGCTTATTACCCACCAGTCTACCGTTGTTTACAGCGCTGTCAGCCGCTGTCTTTTTCTTTTCTTTTTCTTTTTTTCACTTAAATGACCTCGGACAAGAAAGCCTAATTTCTGCTGTTCAATACTGAAGAAATTTAAACTTTTTAAAATTATGCAAAATTACAGAATATTGCAGAATATTTTTAAGGTTATCTACTATAAAAAGTCAGGTCAGAAAAGTCTCCTTCATGTTTTTCTGTGTTTTATTCTCAGTTACTTTCACACAAAGGCATCTGCTGTGATGTTCACAATTCTGATGATTATAATATTTCTGACTGTCTGAGGCTAAATTGAATCCAATCAGGACTTTGAGAACCGGAATCGAATGGATTATAGAAATCAGAGATGATACCCAGCCCTAGTGAGCAGCCTAGGCCTGACAGAAGTGGATGTAGCTGTGGGTAATAAAAAAAGATGAAAAGAACTATTGATAACTTTTTTGTTAAGTTAAAGCCTGATCCATCTGAAATTCATAGCCAGCTCTGACACGGTGCCATCAATCTTTGAATGCTGAAAAAGCAGCAGTGTATCCAGAAAACACATTATATGCTGCAATAAATGCACTGCCCAAGTGTCCCCTCTCCCCACTGCCTTTCTTCAGCATGCAACAGCAAACAGGTCGTCAGAGGAGCCAAGATGATGATTAAGTTTAACATTTTCTACAATACTGACAAAGCACTTTAAGCACAAGTTTGTTAGTTAATAATTTAGAAATGAATATTGTCTGTATGGACTTCCCCCAAAAATTGTGCAAATGTAAAACTGCGGTTTGAAACATTTGAGTACGCCTAACTTTTGTGCCGGTGCGCCCATGGCAAAAAGTTAGTCTAGAGCCCTGAACTCCAAGACAACATAAATGCATATAATCCAATTTAAACACTGTAATCATCTCAACTATACCAGCTACAGGAGACAATGTTTGATGTTGTATGTCTTCCATTTTCTAATAATTGCTCCCACAGTTGATTTCTTCACACCAAGCTGTTTACCTATTGCAGATTCAGTCTTCCCAGCCTATGATGAAAATTACAGGCCTCTCTCATCTTTTAAATGGGAGAACTTGCACAATTGTTGGCTGACTAAATACTTTTTGCCCCATTGTACATCTCTATCTTTCACCACACTGACCTGCAGTAAATCCTTTCCAGCTACAGCTGTCTTTCCAGCCAATTCTCTGCATTGCATGCCTAATAGCAATGCAGGGAATTGGCTACAGTGTTGGCTTGATTTGGTTGTAGACAATTCTTCCTTAGTGTCCTTTCCTATAAAATCCCTGGATGTTTGGCAAGGCTAAGTTACCTCAAAACATGGCCTGTGCCTAAGAAAGTACAGCATTTTTCCCCATTTTGAAAGATGGGAAGGAAATCCTGTACTTCCTGAAATATAGATAGAGCAGAGCTCTGATAGGAGGATCCTTTGGTTAATGAAGATCTCAGAATCCCAAAAGGTGGGTTTTGTTCTTTTGGATTTAACATTTTCAGTGGAAGAAACATTTTGTCATTTCATCAGAGTGAAGAAATGTTCCTCCCACTGAAAACGCTCCAGATGAACAGAATCCACTTTTTGGGATTTACTCACCTGGATGATTGAGCATCAAGCATCAACACAAGAGCTCAGAATGTTTCTTCAGCTCACAGCGTTTAAAGGCATCGTTTACTCACCTGAGGAGGATTCGGTCCAGGTGTATCTGAGGTGTTAGAACAGCTGTGCTAAAGGAACAGAAATACAGAAAAGACCCACGAGAAGCAGAGACCTCAGTCTGACCCTGAAAACAGAAAACAAACAAAGGAAAAAAACAAAGATGATGTTCCTCGGGACGTCAAAGTGGACTGGAAACACCGAAATATGATGGTCCATGTGTATCAGAGCAATGAACACCAGCAGCTCTTACAGGACCAGGATCACAGAGACCACACAGAGATGAATGAAGATCCTCTGAGAACTAAAGACTTCAGTCTGAAACTGAAAGACCCCCGACTTAGTGACCATGGTGGCTACACCTGCACCGTCTACAACAAGGGTGGATACATCCTGCTACAGAAAGTAGTGTTACTAAATGTCACAGGTGAGAAAAATATTCTGAATCCCAGATGTGTAAACCTGTGTGTGGGTCCAGCTGTTTTCAGCTGTGTGAGAATAAAAGCTGCACAGCTGTTTGTGCAGCTTCACACATCAACAACTGTCTGGTATGAAAACACCACACAGCCAGAGAGGAACGTTCTGCAAAGAGTCATAAAGTCTGTGGAGAGGATTATAGGAACAAAACTTCCTTCCATGGACTCTCTGCACACACAATGCTGCCAAAAAAGAGCAGAGAGAATTATCAGGGACTCACACCATCCAGCTCACTCTCTGCTCAGACACAAAAACTGCAACACAATCTGAGACACAACAGAGCGGACATCATCATCACACACAGAACAAGATTATTCAACAGCTTCTTCCCCACAACTGTCAGACTGAATATGCCACAGTCAGACTGATGGCAAACAAAAAACACAGAACACTTAAACTAACACAGCACTTCTTAACCTCATTTTGAATGTATGATCGGTTCACTGACTAATGTGCAATATACTCACAACAGACTTGTGCAACAGATTTGTGAAAAATGTGCAATATTATGAGTGCAATACTAGGAAGTGTATTACAACACTCTCTGGACAGTTTTTTATGTACATAGCAAATAATATGATTGCACCACTTCTTACTTTCTTTCTATCTTTCCTTTTTAGCTGCTCTGTCTTTATATTGTAAAAAGTGTGACTTGACCTGGAAAGCTCTGCACAAGAATTCCAATGTTGGTCCTGTGTGCAAATAAAAATCTTGAATCTTGAACACACAAACAGTTCAGCTCCAAGTCAGAGAAACACTGAAAACAGGAGTGAAGAGCTGCTGGTTACACAGCAGAGGACATGATGGAGGATCAACCTCACTGATGTCTGTCTGTTTCATGTTCTGCTGCCAGTTCTGCAGGTGGAGATGATGGAGGTGACCCAGGGGGAAAAGTCTGTCCTTCTAACCTTCAGAATCAAAGACAACCTGCCTGTGGATGTAAGTCTGCTGTGGAGATGTGAAAAAGTGACGGTCCATTGGTGGGCAAGAGACAAAAACAGGGCGTTGTTGGAATGCTACTACGCAAGTAACCCTGGCGGAAGGGGTTATATGAATAGGATGAGGGACCTATGGATTCTTCGATACCCAACATCCACAATGACGGCAAAACAACTAGTAGCTTAGTGTTCCAACATTCAAAAGAAGGGACTTCTCTCACAGCTAGAGATTGATGAGGTACAACATAAATGCTACGGCAAGGAGGAGTCAGGACGCCAGGTCAGGGGGGAGATATCATCACCCCCACCCGAGATTGGGTACCAAGCCCCAAGTGCGATAGGAGAAGGATCATTGAGTGCGAGAGGAACTGACCTGAAAGATAGGATCATGGCCAAGCTTGAAACCTGGACCCCCCGTAGCCAGTTACCAAGATTACGTGAAGTACCCTCAGAAGGTCTGCTAGATGATGTTAATGCAGCACTACGGACGTTACCTACAGACACGATTACCGACACTAACAAGCTGATCTACAATACGGCAGCAGTGATCAGTGAGATGCTTGGCTACAAGTTGAACAGCCACAAGGGAGAGTACCCTCCATGGAGAAGTAGGCTAGAGGCTAAGATCAAGGTAGCACGGAGGGAGGTTAGCCAACTAACGGAGCTGCAGAAAGGTGCGATGAGGAAGGTGCCTAAGAAGTACAGGAAGCTGTCCATACCTGAGGCCTTGAAAACTGCCAAGCAACGACTCACAGCCTTGGCCAGCTGCTTGAAGAGATACACCAGAGAGATAGAAGGCAGGAGAATAAACCAGCTGTTCTCCACGGAAGCAGCCAAGGTGTACTCTCAGTGGCAAGGGAACAATATGAGAACAGCACCACCAAGGCTGGAGGCAGAACAATACTGGAAGAGCATATGGGAGAAGGACACAACCCATAACGGCAATGCTCAGTGGCTAGTGGATCTGAGGGCAGACCACAGCGACCTCCCCGAACAGGGTCCAATAACCATCACAGTGGCAGATATCCAAGAAAGGGTCTCCAGTATGAAGAGTTGGACAGCACCAGGGCCCGACATGGTTCACGCCTACTGGCTGAAGAAGCTGACTGCATTCCACGAGCGCCTGGCAGCACAAATGAACCAGCTGCTAGTTGACGAGAGACACCTGGAATGGCTAACCGAAGGCCGGACAGTAGGACCCCCAGAAGGGACCGTCTCCTCCAACTATCGACCAATAACCTGCCTCAGCACCACGTGGAAGCTCCTGTCAGGCATCATAGAGGCTAAGATGAACAGGCACATGGGTCAATACATGAGCAGGGCACAGAAAGGGATGGGCAAGAATACCAGAGGCGCAAAACACCAGCTACTGGCAGACCAAGCAGTCAGCCGAGACTGCAGGACCAGACTGACCAAGCTGTGCTCTGCCTGGATTGATTACAAGAAGGCCTATGACTCAATGCCCCACACCTGGATCCTGGAATGCCTAGAATTGTACAAGATCAACAGGACCCCGAGAGCCTTCATCAGGAACTCAATGGGGATGTGGCGTACAACACTGGAGGCCAACCTCAAGCCCATAGCACAAGTCACCATCAAGTGCGGGATCTACCAAGGAGATGCTCTGTCCCCACTGCTGTTCTGCATAGGCCTTAACCCCCTCAGTGAGATAATTGACAAGACTGGCTACGGATACCGACTACGGAATGGAACAGTTGTCAGCCACCTCCTGTACATGGATGACATCAAGCTGTATGCCAAGAGTGAACGAGACATCGATTCACTGATACACACTACCAGGATATACAGCAATGACATTGCAATGTCGTTCGGACTGGAGACGTGTAGTCGGATGGTAACAAAGAGAGGGAAGGTAGTCAGAACGGAGGGGATCAAACTACCAGAAGGCAACATTGCAGACATATATATATATGTATACATATATATATATATATATATATATATATATATATATATATATGTATATATATATGTGTGTATGTATGTATGTATGTATATATGTATATATATATATATACATATATACATATATATATATATATATATATCACAACAACAGTCACTTCCAGCTGGTTTTGGATTGGTCACTACATGCTGATCTGGAACAAAACCAGCTCTAGAGCAGGTTAGGTCTACAGCATCTGTTTCCATGGCGATTTATCCCAGTAAGCAGTGAACACCTCCATCGTACAGAAATCCCAGAGTGGAGCCTGAAGTTACCTGGATAAGAACACATCCTGTTCATAGTACAGACCTCTGAGGGTTACACAGCAGAGCAGACTCACAGTTTGTGACACAGACACACAGAGACCGATTAAAAAAACACAGAGACAGTTTAAAAAGTCAAAGTGCATCAGAAACACAAACACAATCCAAACCCTGCTGGAAACACACAGAGGAGGGAACACAGCACAATAAACACACACAGGGACCATTAAAGGAAGTGGACACAGCTGAAGGTCATGATACAGGGAACTCAGAGTAGAACTATCAAAATAAAACAGGAAATAACCCAACAGCAGTAACTCTAGATGATGGAGGATCACCATCACTGACATCTGTCTGTATGTCTCATGTTCTCCTCTCAGTTCCTGACGTTCAGATGTCGGAGGAATTGTGAAGTTACAATTCTTTTCTTTAAAAAGCATTTTTATTTTTGTATATAAATAAATGCTGTTGTTGTGCTATGGGATTGTATGTTTCAATTTTACTTATAATGTGCCAAATCACTACGACAGGCGGCTCAATGCAATGCCGTCCAGAGTAAGGATCTTGTTAGACAGTGTTTCTAAGATTTTTACGCTCCGTTTTGTGGTGGCAGATTTCTTTTTTCATATATTAATCACATATTTAATTATATCACATTAGTTACAGTAATATCACCGTCTGGCTGTTCTGTCATTGGAACTCCGCGTCTGTCAGGACGTGGTGGAGGACTCGCTGTTGTTTACCAGGACAGACTCACATGCAAACTGATGTCCTCGGACTTCTTTTCTTCATTTGAGTCACAGATGATGAAGGTCGGTTCTCTGAAAACCTTTTACTGTATTTTAATCTATCGACCTCCTGGACCTGCTGGGGTCTTTCTAACTGAATTTAACGATCTTCTGACATCGATCATTAAATTGGAGAAGGTTGTAATATTGGGAGACTTCAACCTTCATATTGATGACGCTTCCTGTAACACTGCTGCTGAGCTCATCACTATCACTGAGTCTTTTAACTTTAAGCAGCATGTTTCTGGCCCCACACATACAAAGGGCCACACACTGGACCTTGTTTTCTCCCTGGGTTTAAATATATATGATGTATGTGTGGAGGATGTCCAAGTGAGTGACCATAGCTGCATATTCTTTAATTTGTCATTTTACGTGGATCCTTCACCTCCTAAATTGATGATCCAAAGGCGGATTATAAACCAGGATGCTGCTGGAAGGTTCACTGCCATGTTTGACCCTCGCATGGCTCAAAATGACGTTGATTCACTTATTTTGTCTTTTAACAATCAATGTAAATCTATTTTAGATGCGGTGGCACCTCTGAAACAAAATGTTGTCCATTCTTCACATTTCTGTCCTTGGATAAATGAAAATATTCGAAATTTTAGGAGATATTGTCGCAAATTAGAACGTTTATGGAAGGCTTCCAAGCTTGAGGTCCATAGGATACATCTCAAGGAATCAATTTTCTTACTTAATGACATGATAAAAAATGCCAGAACTGAATATTTTGCTAATCTAATAGCTTCAAAAAAGAAAAATCCCAGAGTATTGTTTGATACAATTAAGAACATTGTCTCTCCTGATGTTCCTCATGTACCAGTCTATACTAAATCTGATTGTAATGACTTTTTAAACTATTTTGTTAATAAGGTCGCTGCCATCAGGTCTAATATTTCTCCATCATCCTCTCAGTATCACACTGACACGTTGCTTACCTCTGACACCTGGTCCTCTTTTACTCCTGTCACCTTGCAGGACATCAGTGCTCTACTCGGTCGAATGAAACTGACTTCAAGCCACCTTGATGTACTTCCTCCATCATTTTTCATTAGTGTGTTTGACTCTATTGGCCCCTGTATTCTGGAAATAATTAATATTTCTCTTGATACTGGCTCAGTTCCCAGCTATTTTAAACAAGCTATTGTTGAACCAATATTAAAGAAACCAAATTTGGACCCATCTCTTCCAAGCAGTTACAGGCCAATATCAAAATTACCATTGGTGTCAAAGATCTTGGAAAAAATAGTTGCAGAACAACTTAACAACTTTTTGGAGAAGAACAATGTTCTGGACATTTTCCAGTCTGGTTTCCGCAAATTGCACTCCACTGAAACCGCTTTGCTTAAAGTATCTAGTGACATTTTGATGGCAGCAGACTCTGGAGAGTACACCGTTCTGGTTCTGTTGGATCTCAGCTCTGCTTTTGATACTGTTGATCACAGCATCATGATAAATAGGCTGAAGGACTTGTTTGGGATCACTGGTGTTGTTTTAAAATGGTTTATGTCGTATCTGTCTGAGAGATCCTTTACTGTCTGTATCAATCATGTGTTGTCTGAAACGTCAGTTCTGCCTTCTGGGGTACCTCAAGGATCTGTTTTAGGTCCGATTCTCTTTTTGCTGTATATACTCCCTCTAGGCCAAATTATCAAACGTTACAGTAATATTTCTTATCATCTCTATGCTGATGACATTCAGTTATACTGTTCTTTCAAAGCTTCTGAGTTTTACAAATTGTCTTGTTTAAATAATTGTCTGTCAGAAATCAAACAATGGTTAAATGACAATTTCCTTCAGTTAAATGCAGATAAAACAGAAACCTTGATTATTGCACCTGATCACATGCTCTCAGAAATTCAGCAGCATATCAGTTTTTTAGACCCTTCATTTCAGTCGAGTCTCAGAAACTTAGGTGTTATATTTGACAGTTCAATGTCTCTTGAGAAACACTCAAAACAACTTGTCCGGAACTGTTTTTATCATCTAAGAAACATTTCTAAACTCAGACTACTAGTGTCAAAGACAGAACTTGAGATGATTATTCATGCTTTTATTTCTTCTCGTTTGGATTATTGTAACGGTCTTTTTACGTGTCTCAACAAATCTGCTCTGGATCGCCTTCAGTCTGTACAGAATGCAGCGGCAAGACTTTTAACTGGTACAAACAAGAGGTCTCACATTACTCCAGTTTTGGCTTATCTTCATTGGTTGCCAGTAAATTTTAGGGTTCATTTTAAAATTTTAGTTGTAACCTTTAGAGCTCTGCACGGTGAAGCTCCCCAGTATATCTCTGACCTGTTGAAACCTCATGCTTCATCCCGAGCACTTAGGTCTTCAGGTCAGAGGCTACTGGTGGTCCCACGTACTAGGTTTAAAACACGTGGGGATCGGGCTTTTCAGGCACTGGCACCTAGGCTGTGGAACTCCCTGCCGTTGTCTTTACGCTGTCTAGACTCTACTGACTCCTTTAAAAAGCAGCTGAAGACATTTTTATACAAACGGGCTTTTAATTAATTTTAACTTGTGTGTCTGATCTTATTGTGAAGCACTTTGTGATTTTTATCTGTGAAATGTGCTATATAAATAAATTTTACTTACTTACTTACTTACTTTCTCACTTTACCATAGTAAGAGCACTCCTGCCACTACTTTACATGCATGTGGAAAGTTAACACAGTGAGGCCATTGTAATGGGAGACATTAAACAGATAGTGAGACTTATTCTGCTTATCAGGGATGTAAATCCTTAGGTGAAGGCTAAGCAGAAAACAAGGTCATAATTCTCTCTGTGCGGGAGGAGGTATTGTTTTTTTTTACACTTAGACATGCTCGGAACCGGGCCTAATATGTGTTTTGGGGTTGTTGTTGGGTTTTTTTTGTTTGTTTGTTTTTTTGTAACAGTGCACTTAGGAAAAAACCTGCCAGGTATCATCCCTCTGGGGGTGATGTTTTGTGTGTTGATGATTTAAAAGCAGGCCTACAAGATTGGGAGCAAAAGCGCTATAAAATACTTTAATTGAGAGCAAATATAAGGTGAGCTTCTCTAGATTACAACTGGCTTCTGAGAAAATTCACCTACCTAGGACGCTGACCATATTAGATGGTAAGTCCTGTGTTTAAAAGGATTGTAGCGATTCAATCCATTTTAAAAGCAGTAAGAATTGTTTTTGTTTTTTGAATGACGAAATATTGCTGTCAGTGGATATTTATATTTGTGCGCGGTTTTCCACTGTCAGCAATGATCGTTATGAATGCATGTGACTAGATGAATGCATGTGATTAGTATAAATGCAAATGCAGAGGACTGTGACGGGACTGATGATGTGGACTAAATATGACTGACTTGAAATTGAGAAGACAGTAACTATTTTAGGATTAGTCACTTCTAATACCTAATCCACCCAAACAGTGAAAAAGGGTGGATGTGTGTGAGTTTGTTTGCTTGTTTTTGCAGAAGCAGAAGGATGACAGAGACCAGAGGAGAGACTGTAGGTTTACAGAGTGTGGGCAGACTTAACCCTTTATCTGCTACTTTTCTGTTTTACTGATTTTGTGTGAAAGAAACTGTTTTTACTGGCTGCTTGTTGGTTATAGTAACACTCTGTATTGTTGGAAAATGTCAAATGTTAGAAGTTGGCAGAAAACATAGCGGCCTTGAAGAGCGTGCAGAGAAGGCCAGCCATCATCAGCAGCAGTTATGTTCTGATTAACGGTTTTCAACAACCCACTGCTGACTTTATTAGGAAACAAAATTTTAATCAAAACACAGACGGGTCAGTTGAATGCATGAATTGGGCCCGACATGTGCAGGAAGTTATTACAAATTAAAAAAAAAAAAAAAGAAAAGAAAAAAAAGAAAAAAAAAGTCACAAAGCTCTGACCATAGATTTAATTGAGGTGGATAAATGCTAAAAGTAGTGAGGTTGCACCTCCACATGACGACAGGGTGGATGTATCTATGTGTGTTTCTCTGTTTTTAAAGGAGTGGAAAGATGACAGCAACATCCTAGGTTGCGTGCTGATTTAACCTTTTAAATGCCACTTTCTGTGTCTGTGAATTTACCAGCAGAGTGTTATTTATGACCCAGTATTGCCAAATGCAGAGGTCACTTTGAGAAAGTGTGTATACACCTTCGCAGCGCTAACATTTACATTCTCTTTTCTACAGCAGAGGGTTAATCATGTGATCTGATTCTGTGATTTATAGGACATACCACAGGTTGTTTATTTATTTATTTTTTCTCACAGAATTACTGGGTTTACGTGTGAAGGCAACTGTGATTACAGGTTATATGTTGGTTGTGCAATTACACTATGTTGTTGAGAAAATGTTGGAGAAAATGTGACTACAGTGTCAAACATACTGTGTTTGAAACCAGTATTATCTCTTTTACAGCAGAGTGTTAACTTTATGATCTTTTGCAGCACCTCTGGAATCTGTTGATCCAGGAAGAATTTCCAGGATGCTTCATATGTTTTGCTAATGTTTGTTTCTCTCTAAGAGTGCTTGTGAAGGATTCAGCGCAGACAGACAAGTGATGTTAGAGTAGAAGTGCAGTGATTGTGTGACATTTTTAGTATTGGGCTCATTATCTGATTACTGTTGAGCTCATAGTGATAAACAGTGTGAGTGACATTGCTTAAGGAAAGTCGCTGGTTACAGTAATATTGAAGAAACACATGGGATGATCCATGTCTGGGGCGAATCATGGCAATAATTGTGGTTTAATAATTTGAGAAAACCTGCACAGGATACTTGTCTTTGTTGCTGAATACTTCATTACTCTTATGATCTACAATTGTTTGCAAGTGTGAAGTTTGATTTACCTTCCAGATCTTGTTGTGTGTATGCAGGCTCCTAGCGGAGCCATGTGTTAAGCAAATTTAATATGCAAAACACACTGACATCTTTTATTCCAGGGTTACAGAGCTACTCCGGAGGAGACGCCCTGATGTTGCATTGACAATGATCTAGCTGACCTTTTTCTTTGAGAAAGGAGCCTAGTTCTGATGAGTTGACTCATGGGAGTGTCCATGCATCAAGAGGAGGGATTCCAGGTTTAACATGAAACAATGTAACATGAAACAATGCTTTCTGTGTTTTTCATGAGTTTTTCATGATGATTTTCTCCATGACTTTTTTTACTGTGACTTGTGGGATTAACATGCTATGGACAGGTATTAAACCTCTACAGGTGGTACACCCATGTTCAGACGAGGGTTTGAAAACCTGTAAGTGAAGTTCACTAAACTGAAAGGAAAAATGTGGATTGATGTTGGTCGATATATTTTCCAAATGGTTAGAAGTTTTTCCTTCTAGTAGGGAGATACAGGTGCAGTGGCCAGAGTATTGCTGGAAGAAATCATCCCAAGGGTGGAACCTCCAGACTGAGATTGAGACTGGGTGCTGATCAGAAGTCTTCAGAGACCCAGCGAGAACTAGGAAACACTCATGGCATAGCTGACAGCCCAGACAGTGGTTGAGGTCAAAGGTCGTGCGGTTTGTGGCCCTACTAGTCATTATGAGAAGATTCCAGAACCACAGCAATAACCATAAAGCTGCATTGGAACGAGAGGGCGAGGGGTGAAAAGAGCGCCCTCCTCCAACAAGAGCGTGCCACGCTCCAACTCAGTGACTGCAGAGTGAGACTCTGTGCCACCCAAGAGGGATCATGAATGCAGATGACACCTGATTAAACAATCAGGCAGTTGTGCCTGAAGTAGTTCTGTGTGTCTTTGAGTTAAGGGGGTCATTGGTGTGACAGTTCTAATCATCTTATAAATGATATGCATTTACACGACTCTCTGAACATCACAAACTCTGTTAGAGTCCTGAGCCTGACTGGAAGTGACTGGAGTAGTTATAGCATGCAAGTTTTACAGCAACCTAACTAATAATTATTTGTGTATATTTTGTAGGGTAGCTAGACTGATTTTCTAGCATGTCATTTCCTGATGCGTAAGTGCATTAGGTCCTTATTGTCTGAGTAAACATAGTAACAACAGTTGTGAGTTCTTTTAACATGTGTACTCAGCTTTGACACATTGTTTGACACCCTACAGTAGGATTTTGGGTTTATCACATTTCATTGAGGGATTTTGATAAGTCTCAAACATGCTGGAAGCACTTAAAGAATGAGGTTGTTCTTCTAGAGTTAAATGTGGTTCTTTTGGTTTCCCCAATCACTGATGTGGGGACAGTAAAGATAATTGTAAATGCCTTTGAGAGGGTTTACACTGTTTAAATGGGTCTACAGTAGGAAAGAGTACAGCACAATGCATCGATCTCTCTGTTGTAAATGTAGCTCAGAAGTGTTTAATATATGTTGGCTGTGTGGAAATTCATGGCTACTTCTGGGTTTTACCCCAGACTTTGGGAAGCACTAACACTGAAGTTAGTTTATGTTTGTGGTATTCACTTAGGTACAGATATAGTCACCGTCCTTTATGGCAAACATCTGGACAGGGCAAAGCAAATGGCACGAAGGAGTGTGTGTGATGTTTGGTGAGGCATGTGTGCCTCAATCCCTAATAACACTGAGGATGAGGGTCTTTTACAGAAACCGTTAATAAATTGGGAAACATGGGTTGATGGATTTAATGATAAATTGGGAAAGATATATCACACACTGAAAGACTTCCTTATCTAAACAACAGGTTCTTACGAAAGAGCAGCTTGATGTAACTAAGGTTACAGATGAACAACGAAGGCCGTTTCATTTCTGTATATGATCTCATATTGTGTTTTCCTTTATGATATAACTGCCATCCTTCAAACAAAGGGTGGAGACTCAGATGGAGCGAAGATGACCATAAAGTGTGAATTTGTTTTTTTTTTTTCCTTCTGATTATAGGGAGGATGCACATTATGGAATTTCTTTGAGGACGCAGTTGTGCTGATGTTATGTTCGGTAGTTAGAAAAGAAATCCCCATGTTTTCATGTGATTCTTAATTGTGGTATCACAAAGGGTGGAATGTGGTGGCAGATTTCTTTTTTCATATATTAATCACATATTTAATTATATCACATTAGTTATAGTAATATCACTTTCTCCCTTTACCATAGTAAGAGCACTCCTGCCACTACTTTACATGCATGTGGAAAGTTAACACAGTGAGGCCATTGTAATGGGAGACATTAAACAGATAGTGAGACTTCTTCTGCTTATCAGGGATGTAAATCCTTAGGTGAAGGCTAAGCAGAAAACAAGGTCATAATTCTCTCTGTGCGGGAGGAGGTTTAATATGCAACTTATCTGTATTCTAATTTTAATAACTGTACAGTACTCTGCTTTGGTAACTATTGTCCACGATGTAAATATGTGAAAATATTGTTTCTGTTCTGTTTGTATATGTCTGTTTTTGCTGCTGATACAACCAAATTTAACCTTGTGTGACAATTAAAGGACTATTCTATTCTATTCTTAATCTATAAATGCTTTAAAGGCTCAGAGAGTGTGGAAATCATCCTGTTATTGAAGCAGATAGTTAGAAGATATTTTAAATGTATCCATCCATCCATCCATCCATCCATCCATCCATTCGCTTCCACTTATCCTTTTCAGGGTCGCGGGCGGCGCTGGAGCCTATCCCAGCTGTCACAGGGCGAGAGGCGGGGTACACCCTGGACAGGTCGCCAGTCTGTCGCAGGGCCAACACACAGGGACAGACAACCATATTTTTAATCATATCTTATTTTAAATGTAGCTGAGCACAATTCCTCTGAAATATGTCTAAATATGTTTCACAGTTTGTTCATTGGTTCATTTGGGGAAACAATCAGGTGACTAATGAGCAGTCGTTGTACAACATGTTGCTGCTCACATTCATTGGATTTTGATAGCATTTTTATAGATGGTCTGCAGATATATATTGTGTTAGAACAGAAGGTGGCACTATTCCTCAGTCTGTAGACAAACCCTTTTTAAGGCTCCTCTCCAGAATCTCCTGGAAGTGTTTAGTTAAATGTTGAGGCACAGAGCAAGAGAAGGACCTGGGTTTGAACTCAGGCTGCTTTTCTGTGTGGAGTTTGCATGTTCTCCCTGTGTCTCTGTGGGTTCTCCCCAGGTACTCCGGCTTCCTCCCCACAGTCCAAAAACATGCAGTTACTGAGGTTAGGTTAACTAAATCTAAATTTAGCACAGGTGTGAATGTGAGTGTGCATGTTTGTCTCTCTGTGTTAGTCCTACAAAGGCCTGGTGATCTGTCCAGAATGTACCCTGCCTCTCACTCTTCCATGACCTGAACTGGATCAGCAGAAGAAGATAGACTGATGTATTAGATGTCATTCTGTTGACTGTGATGGCCTCTGGAATTATAGATATATTTCTCATTTTTATTCAACTATTCAGAAATTGAATTGAATGTCTCTCATTCTTGTTATTCCATTCATCCATTTTCTTTTGCTTATCAAATTCAGTTAAATATAATTGTAAATTTTATCAATTATGCCAAGAAAAGTGGTCAGTTAACCAAATGTAAGTGTAACATATGTATTAAATGGTTTTGAATTTGACCAAAACACTCTTTTTTAATTAAATATTTCATGTAATCTCCTGTCTATGTGAAGTTTTTAATGAATTTTAGCCCGAGGATGCAGCTGTAGTACTGGCATGCTAAGTGAGCCTGGTCGCTAGCGGCAGGTGAAAGAAATCACTGCGGTATTTTGTTGATGGCTGATCTCTTGTCAGGAGAGGTACTCTAGCAAGAGCGCAGCACACACAGGTCACAGCTTTGTGTTTCCATATTTTGCAGGTATGGAGATATTTTTTATGTTCCTGGGATGTAGTTTTTCAATTATTGCTTTTATGGTGTAGTGTTATATTACCTGTTAAATGGAAAATGACAATTCATTAATATAATTGGATTTGAGTTTAAGTTTAAATTATAAGCACCAAAATGCTGGACCCTGGTTATTAAGTTGTATTTGTTTGTCTGATTGTTTAATTGGTTTTGAATTATTTTGTTTTTTGTTCTTATAAGTTGTTTTTGATGATTTTTCAGTGATAATATTATTTATTTTGTGTTTTTGCTGTTTTTTGAGAGCTTAAGTTGATATTTTAAAACAAATAAATAAAACTGCAGGACACAACTCCACTCAGCATGGTTGGAGGAGAGGTGTCCCAGTAGGTGTGCAACACAGACAGATCACAGCTCTGTATGTCGATGTGTAGCAGATGTTGCTGCGATTTACACTAAACAGCCCAGAGATCCAGTGTCGTCTCCTGCCTCTTATTCATACGCCAGAACACAACGCATCGACAGACATAACACACAAACGGGTTACATAAGGAGGGGTGGATGCATATATTTGAGCCTGTATGCACACTTGTGACTTTGTGTGGATTAGACAAACCATGGAAAAGGAAATAAACAGAGTTTCTAAAAGTGTAGCACATTTTGCCAAGAAATACTGATACAAAAAGGAAACCAACCAACCAAAGACAAGTTTTCTTACTTTTTAGACTAACTGTAATTGTAACAGTACAGTGAACAGGCGTGAAATAAAGGACAGTGTTGTACAGTGTGGCATACAGTTTGTGCATACAGAGGTTTACATACACTTATACATACATAGCAGCAGTTCATAACCTTAGCTGCCTTCTTTTGACTTCCTTTGTACAGTTATTGCATTGACTTTCACACTCCTGGAACATACACAATGGATCTAAAGTCAATTTTCTACTTTTATTTTGGTAAAAATTTGAAAGGAAACCAGATTAAATCCATGAAAATGAAAAGACCTGCAAGACAGGACTTTTAGACTGATTTAATGTCATCCATGCTGACAATAATATTAGTAACTGTTTTCCATAAACACACCACATACGTGATGTGTTTAATTTGTAAAAAACAGTTTTTCCTGTCTAACTGTGACACTGCAGTGACTGTTGGTGTGACTTTACAGTTCCAGAGTCCACACAGCATCTACCAGGAGACCTCAGAGCTCTTCATACTTCGTTCTCTTCACAAGCTTCATGGAGATGCTGGTTTCCTTTCCCAGCAGGAGTCAGGAGCTGCTCACAAACACACTAAACCAAAAGCTTATTACTGTGTTTGATTGGTCAGCCAGCTCTCCTGACCTGAACACCTTGGAGAATCTGTTATTATTAAGATGAAGATGAGAAACTCTGGAAGAGCTGAAGATCACAGTCAGAGCAGCCTGAGCCTCAGTGACTCCTCAGCAGGAGCTGATGCAGTAACTCATGGTGCTGGAGCCCAAACCAAGTACTGAGAGCAGTGGCGGTCCTAGCCTGTTTGGTGCCCTGGGCGAATACTCCCTCTGGCGCCCTTACTCCCAGCAAATGGGCGATAGAAAACCGATCGGTGCCTATGCCATTCCCAATATGCGCTGGCATGACGTCGGGGCAGCATGAGTACGAGCATTTATTTTTTTTTTTTGCCGATGCCCGTGATGCCGCCCCCCACCACGATGCCGCCCCGGGCAACTGCCCGTGTCGCCCGTATCTAAAACCGCTACTGACTGAGAGTGTAAATGAACAGAGTTTCTGAGGGTGGATGTTTTTGAATGTAAACACTGTTTTTATTGATGCAACAATGTACAATTCATTCTTCACACTTCCTGGCTGCCTCAACATTAATGATGCTGAATGATCCAAACTACATTCTTGGTATCAGGTTCATGTTATGTCCACAAGGAACTCCAGTGTAAGAGAGTAAAATACAGAATTTACAAGTTTGTTTCGTGGGAAACACTGATTTACACAAACAGGTGGTCTTTGTGTTTGCAGAGGATCAAAAAACAAAACATCACAACAGCAACAATCACAGAGTCATTTATAGAAACATGTCATCTTTCCACATGGTTACAGAATACATAGAATAACACGTACAGTCGAGTATATCTGATATTAAAACTTTATATGAAGACAACATATGACACTAGCTGTACACAGAGAAGGAATCAATGTTAAAGTTTTCCTTTTACCTCACAGTTCAACACTTCTATAATCAATAAATAAATAAATATAAACATGCAGTAAGTTTGTTCTAATGAACCTTTACAATACATTCAGATTAGAGTTCACGTCACACTGATATGGACAACACACTCAGCCCACAGGCTTCAGCACAAGGCTATAGATGGAGATCCATCAGAACACAAGGAAACAGCACAGCAGCACCGGGAACCAACACTGAGGAACAACACACTCTGGATCATCATCATTATGAGCTTCTAATGTTAGAGAAACAGCTGGCTGAGGTTGTTCAGCTGTTAGCAGAGGAAGGTCAAAGCAAAGCTGCATCTTCATGTTTATGGTATCATAGTTACACCACATACTTTACAGTGTATGAACCACAACAAGCTAACAGAGGGTCTGTTCTTCATACTCCAGTTCCATTTCGTCCACTTTGAGCCACAGCCTGGCCACCTTTTTGGCTCACCCATCCAGTAACAGTATTCCCCCATCCTGGAGGAGCAGACAGAGGAGAGTCAGAGAGAGCATCAGATGGATCCAGGCTGGTCTCATAATGACACACATGTAACATCACATGTTCCAGTTTCACACAGAGGAGTGGGCAAAGCTTTGATTCATGTTATGTGTAATCCCACTCAGCCCTCAGGTGGTCTACGCCTGATCATCAAGCAGAGCCAAAGGACTGCAGCATCCCTGGACATGAGGACAATATTCCAGAGAAAAGCAGAGACTGCAGGGACAAAGCAGCTGTCTGTCACTGTGTTTGTATATGAATCAATCTCACTAATGATCTCATCAGCAGCCACTTTTAAAGCTGTCACATATGGCTGGATTGTTTGTTGAACCAAGATGGTTTTTAGTTTTGCTCTTCCCGTCTTCTGTCTGTTCCCTTTGTAAAGACCTTCACTGGATTCCCTCTCTGGAGTGTGGTGAGTGTCTAGTGACACTTTTATGGCAGCAGACACTGGAGAGGACGCCGTTCTGGTTATGTTGGATCCCACCTCTGCTTTTGATACTGTTGATCACGGTGTCATGATAATCACGCTCAAAGGAAGGAGAGAGGAGGTTGAAATGACTGAGAGGAAGCAGCTCCATCACTGACTGTTTTTAATAGATGCCTTAAAACACTAAACTCTAATATCAAGGGTTTATTTAAGTTGAGGAAGAATCAGCTTAAAGTTTTCTCAATCCAAGACGGCGCCTGTGTGTGCAGCTTGCCGTCAGCTGCTACCTGCTTTGTTAACATCCATTTTCTTCAAAAATGTCTCTGCTCTTCTGGTTTATAACTTCTAATGGTTTATTCTAAGTTTATAGACTATAACAACTTGTAAGACGATGAGTTTTACTCAGCCCATGTTATGTTGTAGTATCCATTTATCATGTATGCTACTTTGCTCTGTGGACTGTAAAAATGTTTGTATTCATGAAATAAACCACACTTTCACAGTTTGCACCTTTTACTGTTTTCCTGCTTTTATTCACTCCGAGTTTGACAAAAAGATTAGAGCCAAGTTCTTTCCATTGCTTGTTTTCTGAGATGTAGAGTTGAAAATGTTATGTTCAGACAGACAGATCATCCAATCAGCTGCTGTATAACCAGCAGCTCTTTAATAGGGAACTACAAACATGGAGGACCAAATCTGTTCCTTCCTTCTTTGATGGTACACAGTACAATGTGTGGATTTCTCTTGTAATGTGCCAAGAACTTTTCCAGAGCAATGCACATGTCAGCTATAGATCAGACTGTGATGGAGAAACTGACCACTGTGAATCATTTACCACCATTTATGAGGCGTTCACTGACCTGTGTCAAACTGTTCTTCCTGTGGGACATTTGTTTTCGTTGTTTCTTCTGAATAGCAGAGGACCATATGATGTGTGAAGACAAACAGTTTGTTTGGAGGAATTCAGGTACTTTTCACTGGTTGTTTATGCGAGATGATTGATTACTAGTTTTAGTTTTGGCCTGATATTTTCTGTCTGTTGGATCTAAATTAATCGCACGATGCGTTCAGGGCCTCTGGTGTTGTGCGATAAATCAAACTGTATAAAAGTCTGAAGGCCATCTAACGGTGTGAAATTAGGATCCACTGAGTTCAGGTCAGGACAGTTGCCTCGTGTGCTGTGGTCACACATGTTTTGGTGTTTCTAACTTGGTATCTTAATAACATGTAATTCTGACAGGACGACTCTTTTTGGTTTATGCGAGCAGTATTTGCCTAACTCCTGCAAACAACACAGGACTCTGAATGGGATTATGATGTGTTTACTGACCTGTGTGAAGCATTTCTCAAGCTCTGTGAGGTGTTTACTGACCTGTGTCAGACGTGTCTGCCTGTTGGAAATCTGGATCTGTCGTTGTTTTCTGAGAGATTGAGATGAAAAATGGATTGTCAAGAGAGACAGACAGATATCAATAAGTGTGATTGTCCATCCGTCTCTGCTGGTATCTTCAACATGAACCTCTTAGATCCAACCTGCTGACCTGCTCCTTTCACAGAAGTTAAAAGGGAGGAACCCCCAATATGTCTGTGAAGGTTCTCAGTCATCCAGGTCATCGTAGTCAAAGGAGTTTGCAAAGAAAAGCGTCTGGACTTCTTTAAGTTGCTTGAAGACGTTTCACCTCTCATCCGAGAAGCTTCTTCAGTTCTAAGGTCAAATGGCCGAGAGTCCCAGATTTAAACCCAGTGGGAGTATCCCCCCACAGAGGGACAAAGGACCCCCTGGTGATCCTCCAATCACATGCGCCAAAGTGTGAAAGCGGGTGTGGGACCTAATCAGCCAGGGTTTCGGGTGAGCTCATTGTGAAACCTGGCCCCACCCTATCATGTGATTTCCTGAGGTCAGATGGCCCAGGATGTGAGTGGGCGTTAAGGCGTCTGGGAAGGGAACTCAAAACTGGATTATAGATGGCAGACAGTTGGTGTCGTAAACCACCGCCTCTGTTCAAAGATGGTCGCTCACAGTGGACATAGATGGCCTCTTTCACTCCTCTTTCAAACCATCTGTCCTCTCTGTCCAATATGTGAACATTGGCATCCTCGAAAGAGTGACCTTTATCCTTAAGATGCAGATGGACTGCTGAGTCTTGTCCTGTGGAGGTGGCTCTTCTATGTTGTGCCATGCGCTTGTGAAGTGGCTGTTTGGTCTCTCCAATGTAGAGGTCTGGGCATTCCTCGCTGCACTGTACAGCATACACCACATTGTTTAGTCTGTGTTTTGGAGTTTTGTCTTTCGGGTGAACCAGTTTCTGTCTGAGTGTGTTGCTGGGTCTGAAGTACACTGGGATGTCGTGCTTGGAGAAAACTCTCCTGAGTTTCTCTGATACACCGGCTACATAGGGGATGACAACGTTGTTGCGTCTGTCTTTCTTATCCTCCCTCGCTGGTGTCTGATCTTCTTTTCTGTGCCTCTTTGCTGACTTTATGAACGCCCAGTTCGGATAACCGCATGTTTTCAGTGCTTCCTTTACATGTGTGTGTTCCTTCTTTTTCCCTTCAGGCTTAGAGGGAACATGTTCTGCCTGGTGGTGTAGGGTCCTGATTACTCCAAGTTTGTGTTCCAGAGGGTGATGGGAGTCAAAGAGGAGGTACTGGTCCGTGTGTGTGGGCTTCCGGTAAACGAGCTCACCCGAAACCCTGGCTGATTAGGTCCCACACCCGCTTTCACACCTTGGCGCATGTGATTAGAGGATCACCAGGGGGTCCTTTGTCCCTCCTTGGGGGGATACTCCCACTGGGTTTAAATCTGGGAAGCACTGAAAACATGCGGTTATCCGAACTGGGCGTTCATAAAGTCAGCAAAGAGGCACAGAAAAGAAGATCAGACACCAGCGAGGGAGGATAAGAAAGACAGACGCAACAACGTTGTCATCCCCTATGTAGCCGGTGTATCAGAGAAACTCAGGAGAGTTTTCTCCAAGCACGACATCCCAGTGTACTTCAGACCCAGCAACACACTCAGACAGAAACTGGTTCACCCGAAAGACAAAACTCCAAAACACAGACTAAACAATGTGGTGTATGCTGTACAGTGCAGCGAGGAATGCCCAGACCTCTACATTGGAGAGACCAAACAGCCACTTCACAAGCGCATGGCACAACATAGAAGAGCCACCTCCACAGGACAAGACTCAGCAGTCCATCTGCATCTTAAGGATAAAGGTCACTCTTTCGAGGATGCCAATGTTCACATATTGGACAGAGAGGACAGATGGTTTGAAAGAGGAGTGAAAGAGGCCATCTATGTCCACTGTGAGCGACCATCTTTGAACAGAGGCGGTGGTTTACGACACCAACTGTCTGCCATCTATAATCCAGTTTTGAGTTCCCTCCCCAGACGCCTTAACGCCCACTCACATCCTGGGCCATCTGACCTCAGGAAATCACATGATAGGGTGGGGCCAGGTTTCACAATGAGCTCACCCGAAACCCTGGCTGATTAGGTCCCACACCCGCTTTCACACTTTGGCGCATGTGATTAGAGGATCACCAGGGGGTCCTTTGTCCCTCCTTGGGGGGATACTCCCACTGGGTTTAAATCTGGGACTCTCGGCCATTTGACCTTAGAACTGAAGAAGCTTCTCGGATGAGAGGTGAAACGTCTTCAAGCAACTTAAAGAAGTCCAGACGCTTTTCTTTGCAAACTCCTTTGACAACCCCCAATATCTTCTACACCTTACTTCCATACCTGCCCACCCTTTCTCCCCCCTCTC
Source organism: Pelmatolapia mariae (assembly GCF_036321145.2). Taxonomy (NCBI): domain Eukaryota; kingdom Metazoa; phylum Chordata; class Actinopteri; order Cichliformes; family Cichlidae; genus Pelmatolapia; species Pelmatolapia mariae. Next base: position 29,260,943 of record NC_086229.1, read on the forward strand.
CTGTTGGATGCCTTCAACACCCACACCTTCTTTCTCTCTCTGACTTCTTCTACACCGATGATTAAAAATAGAATTTAAATTTAAACTATAAAATTATTTTATTAAATTTCCTTCTTTCCTGTAACAGAAACTGCATCACATTTAAACATTCAGTGAGTATTGATTATAATTCACTCCATGTTTCATTTACTTTATGTGATCTTCAGTGAGATTGAATTAATACATTTAGACAAGAACATTCATTTTACACTCTTTAAATCAGTTATATGAAAATTTTCTTTTACTTTTTAAAACTCTGTTTGTCAATCACATTTTACTCAATTCAAATTTCTTGTCATTGAAAGAAATGACTGCAAAATGTCAGTTTAATGTCACATAAATCAGTCTGTGATGTGTTTACCAACCTCTGTGAGGAAGTTACTGACCTGTGCCAGGTGTGTCTCCATGTTCCACATCTGCATCTGGTATTTTTTATGAGAAGCAGAATAGAATATGATGTGTCAAGACAGACAGGAAACCAGGTACTTTGCATTCGCTGTATTTGCCTGATGATTATTATCTTATTTCAGGCCTTCAATTTGGAAATATTTGGTCGTAATTTTCCAGAAAACAAATGAAGTGAGTTGTAAATCAGTCTGAGAAATACAGTAGAATATCATGTGTCAAGAGAGACAGAAAGACAGACAGATTTCAAACATAGAGGATTAACTCTGTAGCCTCTTTGATGGTAGACAGATGATGTATTATGAATCCTTCAGTGATGTGTTTACTGACCTCTTTGAGTTGTTTCCTGGTCTGTGTCTCCCTGTTGGACAGCTGTGTTTGGTGTTTCTTCTGAAATGTAGAATGAAAAATGGTTTGTCAAGAGAGACAGACAGACAGATATCAGCATATATAAATAATATAAAATTGAATTAAGTTGTGGATCCATCTCAGTATGTTTACAGCCCTCTGTGGATGATTTACCAACATTTCTGAGGCATTTACTGACCTTTGTCAGCACTTTCACCATCTGTGCCAGTGTTAGCTCCAACATTGATTTGCCTGTCTGAAGTTTTTTCTTAATTGTAGAGAGAAAAATGACATTAGTCCGTGATGCATTTTTTTTTTTTTTTTGCTTGTTTTCTCTTTTTTTTCTCTCAACAGGTGATCCAGGAGATTTTTTTCTCTTCTTTCTCTTTGTAAGTGCCCTTTCTCACGGTCCCTCTTCCCTTATGTTTTTCTTTTTCTTCATCTTTCTTTCTCCCTTTCCTATCCCTCAGTCATGTCTGTCCCGTCTGTAACAACTGAAAATAAAATAAAATAAATAATAACAACAAATCTTGATCAAATGGACCAATACGGCAAGGCTGTGATGACAAATTTGATCAAAGTAAATCCATTGGGTATCCTTGTTGGTCTTCAGACAACAATTCTGACGGCTAAAGAACCAAATGGGACAGACAAGAAAAAAACAAAAAGACAGACAGACAGATGTCAGTAAGTGTGATCATCCAGCTGTGTAGCCACCAACTCTTTAATAGGGAACTACAAACATGGAGGACCCAATCTGTTCTTTCTGTCTTTGATGGTACACAGTACAATCTGTGCATTTCTCTTGTAATGTGCCAAGAACCTTTCCAGAAATAAAACGTCAGCCACAGATCAGACTGTGATGGAGAAACTGACCACTGTGAATCATTTACCAACACTTATGAGGTGCTGCCTGATGACTGCAAAGTGTCAGTTTAATGTCACATGAATCACTCTGTGATCTGTTTACCAACCTCTGTGAGGAAGTTGCTTACGTGCGTAAGAGGTGTCTATCTTTTGGACACCTGTGTCTGGCGTCTCTGGTGAGAAGCAGAATAGAATATGACACTTTATGGCAGCACGGAAACAAAGTACTTGACATTGGTTGTATGTGCCTGATGACTGATTACTGCTATGATAGAGTCCTACATATCAAACTGAGAAAACAGTCTGCTTTGATGGTGGACTTGTTCTGTTTTCCTACAGAGCACCACGTCATCTTCTTATATCAACATCTGCCAGTCTGTGTACAGGGAATGAGGAAACCCCGTTCATTTACTGAGATCAACAGCAGACTTTCCAGTGTAAGATGTCATAAATATGTGAACATGAGCTGACTCTGGAACAGCTTCTATACAATCATGGACTGTAAAACAGAGGCAGGAGCCACCCTCTCTCTCCTGCACTGTACGGCTCAACTCACATACAGCAAACCTGCACTGATTCTACATATGTCACATTCCCATGATGCATCACAGGCTGTTTGATTGGATCTTTTTCATTGAGGATTTGTAATGTGGACAAACAGATGTTACTCTCACCTCTGACACTGAGAGTCACTGATTTCTGTAGCAGCATGTGTCCATCCTTGTTGTAGACGGTGCAGGTGTAGACTCCACTGTCAGTGAGGTGGAGGTCTTTCAGGGTCAGACTGAGGTCTTTAGCGCTCAGTGGTTCTTTGTTCATCTCAGTGCGGCCTACATAAACCTGATCCTGTTTCTGACTGCTGTCGTTACAGTGAACCATCTTTTCTTCAGGGTGAGTGAGTCTCCACTCCACTTTGATCACCTGAGGAAGCTCACCTGTAATTTTAAACGGCATCAGGACAGACTTCTGACCTTGTGTCACCTCCACCACTACTGACTGGTAGTCTGTGAGGAGAACAAAGCAGAACATGAGCTGTACAGACAGAAGCAATGAGAGACGTCAGCATGACAGACTCAGTTTGGTTGAAGATCAAGGGGACTGAGATCCTCTGGCTCATCTATTCAAAAGAGTAGATCAGACTGAACATCCAGCCTTTTATAGCTACAGACATACAGAGTGCTATAATAGAATATTTTGTTAATAGTTAGTCATGCATAAATCTATTCTAAATCTATTATGTATGGAATTTCAGGAGCGGGACCACGCCTCCAAACACGCTCCTTCCGGCTGTCATCTATATAGGTTCCCCCCAGTTCCGCAAGCTGATCATTCTCGTTTACGTGCCCCACCCTCCCTCCATCCTTCTTCTCCATTCTTCACCTTCTTCATTTCTGTTTATTACATGGGGATCTGCCAGGTCCGTGAGCCATCGCCAGAGGCCTTCCCCAAACCGCAGCTCAATTCATGTCAAAGCATTCACTTTTACCTACTAAAATGCTGTCAAACTTAAAATGAGGACGTGGGCCCAGCGAGTGAAATGAAATATAAGGGATGAAAAAATGAAACTTGGGTAATGTTTAAACTTTGCCTTTAATTTTATGCATGCTGAGATAGAAAGAGGAACTGCTGAGCCTGATTGTGAAATATGCCAAGAATGTGCAGGCAGCACGGTGGCACGATGGTTAGCACTGCTGCCACTCAGCAAGAAGGTCCTGCGTTCAATTCCACCATCAGGCCGGGATCTTTCCGTGTGGAGTTTGCATGTTCTCCATGTGTTTGTGTGGCCTATCTCCCACAGCCTAAAGAAAGGGGATCGGTTAATTGACTAATCTAAATTACCCATAGGTGTGAATGGTTGTGTGTTAGCCCTGTGACAGACTGGTGACCTGTCCAGGTTGTACCCTGCCTCTCGCCCTGTGACAGCTGGGATAGGCTCCAGCCCCTCTGAAAAGCATAAGTGGAAGCGAATGGATGGATGGGTGTGTATTTATACATGGACTTTGATAGAACATTTATGAAGCACAGAAAATGTTAGCAAGGGGAGAGAGAGAGAGTGGAAGCACTGCACATGCCCAAATGAGTTTATTAGGAAGGTTCAGGGTTCTGTTAGGGTTAGAAATCTTTGGTATTGTATTTAAATTATTAAATAAAGCTGTTTTAATGATTTTCTTTATACACAATGCAAATGTGGAGCCTTCCTTCTATTGGATTTTGTACATATTGGAATTTTGAACTGAGCACTTCAAAAAGACTTTGCATAGAGCACTACTGCACCAACACTGTAAATAAACTCAATGAACTTTCATTCCTGAGTCCTGCGTTTGAGTCCAGTCAGACAAACCATGACAGCTTGATTTCATCTGTCAGTCATTGGAAACAGTAATACAGCTATGTACTTATGATTTTAACTAAATGACTGTATTAATGCAGTATTTTCAGTTCCATGTTTTCCTCTTTAACCACAGGTGATCCAATCAAAGGTAACAACACAAAACATTTAACAGGAAATATTTAAATCCTCTCTTCATTTGCTGCTCTCTGGTTATTTGTGGCACAACTTCAACATTTAATACAAAATATTTGTCTCAAAAAGCATTGCACTGTGACACAGTCCTACATATCCTACATACAGAACAGCTTCTATACAATCATGGACTGTAAAACAGAGGCAGGAGCCACCCTCTCTCTCCTGCGCTGTACGGCTCAACTCACATACAGCAAACCTGCACTGATTCTACATATGTCACATTCCCATGATGCATCACAGGCTGTTTGATTGGATCTTTTTCATTGAGGATTTGTAATGTGGACAAACAGAAGTTACACTCACCTCTGACACTGAGAGTCACTGCTTTCTGTAGCAGCATGTGTCCATCCTTGTTGTAGACGGTGCAGGTGTAGACTCCACTGTCAGTGAGGTGGAGGTCTTTCAGGGTCAGATTGAGGTCTCCATTTTTTATTTGCTCGTTCTTCACTTCTGTGCGACTTTGTATGTAAGACTGGTTTTGGTCTTTCTGATAAACGTGGACTTTCTTGTCTTCATGTTTCCACTCCACTGTGACGTCCTGAAGCTTGATATCAGTTGTAAATGGCAGCAGGACAGACTGAACCCCTTTAACTGTTTCCACCATCTGAACCTCAGGAACTGAGAGGAGAATATGAGACAGACAGACAGATGTCAGTGAAGGTGATCCTCCATCATCTACAGTTATTATAGTTTGATACTTTCATTGTTTTTATTTAGTGTTGGCCTTTTCTTTGGAATTCAGTTTAGTTTCTGTGAGTTTCCAGAGTGGGTTTGCTCCTTTCACTTTTGTTTTGATTGTGTGTAAATGTTTAGTTTTTGTTTAACTTTTATTACGTGAACTCTTAGTTTTAGTCTCTAAATTCTGTTTTGTTACTTATAAATCTATACCTATTTTGGACGGTGGACAAACAGCTGTAACACTCACCTCTGACACTGAGAGTCACTGATTTCCGTAGCAGCATGTGTCCATCCTTGTTGTAGACGGTGCAGGTGTAGACTCCACTGTCAGTGAGGTGGAGGTCTTTCAGGGTCAGACTGAGGTCTTTAGTGTTCAGTGGGTCTTTCTTCATCTCAGTGCGCTGTTTCTGATCTTGGCCCTTTAAGTGACACTGGTCTTTACCAATCTGATACTCATGGACCATCTTGTTTTTGTGTTTCCACTCCACTTTGACATCCTGGGTGAAGCCTTCTTTGATTTTAAAGGGCAGCAGGACAAACTCCTTCCCCTGTGTCACCTCCACCATCTCCAGCTGGTACTCTAAAGAGAAAACAGAGGAGAACATAGTCAGTGAGACAACATCCTTTACATCTAGACGACTCATTGTAGAGACGTCAGGTCTGAACTTCCTGGAGCCAGGAGATTTTCTGACTGAGGCCAGACCCACAAAATCAGACACTTCCTTTGATAGATCCAAATCTTGTACCGGTTAAAGGACTCAGTATAAGATTTGGGGACCGATGAGCTACTAGAAGATGGATCTTCAAAGTCCTCATCCCCACAATGTTGTGCACCATCAGACTCTTCTCTCTCATTACATGAGCCAGTAAAAATTTTGGTTTCTTCATTAGTTGGAAATGCTTCCCTAATTTTGTGATTGTTAGTCTATCTTTGTCATGGCCTTGAGCTGTTTGACCTAGGGTTTTTAAGTCTTTTAGCAGTCATGTCATTTGTAAAGTTTTTATTTAAATATTCTGTTTGGTTCTTCATTTGTGTGTTTTTAGTGTTTATGTTTTATAATTGTACTTTTCTTAAGTGTTTTTAGTCTACTTCTTAGTTCTGGGTTGTATTAGAGTTTAGTTTTTCTCTCAGTGTCTCTTGTTCCATTTTTTGTGTGTCTGCATTTCCATGTTTAGTTATCACTTCTCACTTCCTGCTTTATTGGATAGTTATTCATCCCTTGCTCTTTACTGTGAGTTTTACTTCCCTCATCTTATTATCTGTTCTTTTACATCTGTGTCTCATTTTCCCAACTGTCTCTACTCCCCTGATTACCCTTCTCTGTGTGTATATATAGTGCTGATTTCTCTCAGTCCTGGTCAAAACATCAACTCTACTTCTCAGTGAATTTTCTTCATGTACTTCTGCTGTATTTCTTCTATTTCTTTCAGCCCAGTGTATTTCCAAGTTCCATGTTCCGCTAGTTATGGTTTTCAATTTTCTTTTAGACGTTATATGTTCCCCTATTTGACTTTCCTCTAAAACAGCCTAACAAAGATTCAAATCCTCTCTTCATTTAGAGCTCTCTGGTGATTTGTGCCATAACTTCAACATTAAATATAAAACAAGCTCAAACTGAAAGAGCACAAAGAGCTATCAATTTAAAATATATTGGAATTTATGAGGTGCCGTAAGGGACATTATTACTGAAACGCTCTCACACACACACTACTGAAATTTTACCTCTCACACACACTATTGAAATTTTACCTCTCACACACACTACTGAAAAACCAAAGCATTTCAGTTGAACAGGAAGGTGTTTCAGTTGAACAGGAAGGCATTTCAGTTAAACAGGAAGGTGTTTCAGTTGAACAGGAAGGTACTTCAGTTAAACAGGAAGGCGTTTCAGTTGAACAGGAAGGCGTTTCAGTGGAACAGGAAGGCATTTCAGTTGAACAGGAAGGCGTTTCAGTGGAACAGGAAGGCGTTTCAGTTAAACAGGAAGGCGTTTCAGTTAAACAGGAAGGCGTTTCAGTTAAACAGGAAGGCGTTTCAGTTGAACAGGAAGGCATTTCAGTTAAACAGGAAGGCGTTTCAGTTGAACAGGAAGGCGTTTCAGTTAAACAGGAAGGCGTTTCAGTTAAACAGGAAGGCGTTTCAGTTGAACAGGAAGGCATTTCAGTTAAACAGGAAGGCGTTTCAGTTAAACAGGAAAGCGTTTCAGTCGAACAGGAAGGCATTTCAGTTAAACAGGAAGGCGTTTCAGTTAAACAGGAAGGCATTTCAGTTGAACAGGAAGGCGTTTCAGTTAAACAGGAAGGCGTTTCATTTGAACAGGAAGTTGTTTCTTGACACGAAAACTGAAGGAAAAAGTGGTAGATTTCAAACAAACCACTACACAGATGTCTACTCAGCAACCTGCTAGTAGCCTAAGTGAAGCAGCTGCATTACTTAACAATATATAAGCCTCAGCATAAGTCAAAATTTAGAATAGCAGACGGGCATTATCCTGGTTAATTTTTTTATGTGCTTTTTGTCTTTTTTAGCAAAGAAAAAATATCTTAAAATCATTAATAAAACCAGGGAGAGAAGGCTTAGCGTTCCTCCATTTAGCACAATGGATATGATATTTACTCAAAAGTATGATGATGACACCCAATGCTAGATGATCCATATAAAAAAATTTATGATGTAATTCAAATAGTGGCACATCATTAATATTTAGGGAAATCCAATTTTTTTAAGTTGCACCATATCCATTGTGTGATAGGGCATAGAAAAAAAGATGTTCTAGGGTTTCATTTTCATCAGTACAAAAGGAACATTGATCCACCTCAAAACCAAATCTCTTTTTTAGTAATTCTGCCACAGGATTAATTTTGTTTATTACTTTAAGTGTGTTTCTTCAACTTTAGGTAGAATAGGCTATCTCATAAATTTTTAGTATTGTGGCGAGCTCAGTCACGGAGGAGACAAAGGTTTCTTTGGGAGCACCCGTTTATTTACAACCGGCCCAGAACACTGCCGCTACCTCCCTCCTCAGCGTGGCAACAACATAAAACAACAAAAAAAGGCGCTCTCTCACCGGAAACACAGTCGCCGAGAGAGCGCGTCACTCGTCACCATAACAACATGACAACAAACACATAACTGTAATAACCGAACAAACCCCGAACAGCCCTGGCCCGCTACATAGCCCCCACCTAAGTGGTCAGTCGTCCCCGACAGCCCCATTACCCCACACAAAGTCCTGTAAGTGTCCGGGTGCCTTCTTCTGGCGCACCGGCTGGTCTCGACCGGCGGGGGAAAAGTCACTCGGATCAGAACCTGGGGTGTCACCAGCATCCCCTGCCCCGGCGTCTGCCGGAGCGAGCGGTCGGTACGGTGAAAGCCTGTCTCGGTGCAACACCACCATGCGCCCCGGGCCCGGCATGCGGATACGGTACACCACTTCCGTTAGCCGCTCCACGACCTCCGCCGGCCCTTGCCAGTGACTGCACAGTTTGGGGGACACTCCTGTCTTGCGAACCGGGCAGTACACCCAAACCTTGTCGCCAGGCACAAAAGCCTCCCCCCGGCACTTGGTGTCGTAGGCTCTTTTCTGTCGTACTCCGGCGCTGGCCTGGGCCTGGCTGGTGTAGTCGTGAACCACCTGCAGCCGCTCCCTCAGCCTCCTGTAGTAGTCCATCTCTGGCCCACCGTCAATGTCCGGCTCGGGGGGGGGGGGACCCAAACACCAGATCCACAGGCGTCCGGAGCTCCCGCCCAAACATCAAAGCGGCAGGCGTGCACTGGCTGGACTCCTGAACCGCAGTCCGATATGACCAAAGGACCAGGGGCAGATGTCGGTCCCAATCCCGCTGGTGGCGGCTGGTGAGAATGGCGAGCTGGGTAGCCAGTGTGCGGCACTTCGCAGGGTTGAGCCGCAGCCCAGCTCGACGGATGGCGCTGAAGACCTCGCTCAGGTGAGACAGTGCACTGTCGAAGTCGCCACCGTGCACCAACATGTCATCCAGATACACAACACAGCGGCTACGAGGGATGTTCACGAGCACCCTCTCCATCAGCCTCTCAAACATCGCTGGCGCATTGCAGAGCCCAAATGGCATGACCCTGAACTGCCACAGCCCCTGTCCAATGGTGAATGCAGTCTTAGGCCTTGCTTCGGGGGCTAGCTCCACCTGCCACTAGCCGCTGCATAGGTCGAGGGAGCTGAACCAGCTGGAGCCGGTAACGTAATCCAGGGCCTCGTCGATCCGTGGAAGCGGGTACGAGTCCTTCTTGGTGACTGCATTGAGACGGCGAAAATCCACGCAGAACCTCGGGCTGCCATGCTTCTTCCCCACCAGGACCACGGGTGCCGCCCATGGGCTGTTGGACGGCTCGATCACCCCAGCCGCAGCCATCTCACGGATCTTTTCCTCTGCCACCTGCCGTTTGGAGAGGGGCAGCCGGTGTGGGCGCAGACGGATGGGTTGAGCAGAGCCGCTGTCGATGGTGTGCTGGACCAGCCCCGTCTGCCTGCAGTCTTTGTCACTGGCGGCAAAGATGTCCACATTCTCGTCCAGGAGGCACCTCAACCGCTGGCGCTGGTCAACGTTGAGACCTACGCTGCTGCGCTGCCACAGGTCACCAACAGCCTCAGTTGTCTCGGTCGAGGGAGATTTGTCGGGCTGAGAGGCCGGGGCTGAGGTGAGTAGAGATGACCCGGAGCCACCGGCACCCGAAATCTGCTGAGCGGCAGCCGCCCGACGCCTGTCTCGTCTGGCTCGGGTTCCCTCCGCTCCCTGCTTTTGACCGCACTGGAGGGCAAGAGTCTCTGTGCCAAGAGTGATAGCCCGCTTTGCGGTGTCGACGCACGCCCCCCAGCGGGTCAGCAGATCAAGGCCGATGATGCCCTGGTCTTGAATGTCAGCAAGCCAGAAGTCGTGCACCAGCTCCAGATCCATCACTCGGACCCGCAACGGTTTCTTCCCCCGCATATCAGCCCTCTCACCCGTCACCGTCATCAGCTGGGTGTCGGTGGGTGACCAACCCTTCACCAATGGCCCGGACGTTCCAGGGAGCACGCCAGGTCGTATCAGGGAAATGGTGGACCCCGTGTCCACCAGGGCCTGGCATGGCAGGTCCTCAACACAGCAGCTCAGGTAGAGTCCCTTGAGGTGCCCAACTCGGCCCACCACCGTGCATCGTCCTTGGAGGGGGGCAGGAAGCTGGAGCAGTGGTCCCCTCACTACACCGCTCCCTCCCTGTTTCCCTGAGGCTGCGTAGTCCTGGTCTTCGGGACAAGGTGCTGGGCAGTCACGCGCCACGTGGCCAGGCTCATTGCACCGGTAGCAGCGGTCGGTCGGTCGACGGGGACGCCTCCGGGGCACCGAGGGTTGCAGCTGGCATATCTCGGCGACCTCCCCCTCCCCGTCGCAGTCTGCGACTCTGATTTGGGGGCAGTTTGGGGGGGGCACCTGCTGGTTAGGTTGCGAGGTGAACACCAGCTCGGCCCTCTCAGCCTCAAGGAGCGCCTCACGGAGAGTTTGAGGCATGGCCAGGCGGACGTGTTGACGTAGTCGCTCTGGAAAAAGTCCTCGCAGAAAAGCATGCAGGCTAAGCTCCTCACGGGCTGCTGCTGGGAACTCCGGGTAGCTACGACGAGCATGCAGCAACACGTCCGCTGCAAAGGTGCCCAGGCTCTCCCCCGGCCGACAGCTCCGGTTGGTCAGCTGCTCTCTGCTCTGATCAGTGGAGTGCCGCTGCCCGAATCGCCTCTCGGTGCTATGGTGAGGGTCTGGAGCTCATGCTGCTCTGACGGGGCTAGGTCAAGGAGTACCTGCAGTGCATCTCCTTCCAATGCTAGCGCTAAGTGTGTAGCAGCCTCTTCGTCGCTCCAGCCATTATGCCTCGCGGCTAGCCGTACTTGTGAGAGGTAGGGCTCTAGCGGGGTTAGCCCATTGTATTTCGGTACCTTAGCTGGCATTGCAGGCGTCACTGCTCGCTGTCGGGGGCTCGGTGTGTCGGTCGACAGAGGCAGCCCATGAAGCATTGCCCTAGCACCTGTCGCGACGGGCCGCCGCCGCGGTGCGCTTGCGCCGTCGGGACCCGTCGGGGGACTTACATGGCCGCTCGCTTCCTCTCTCCTCGATCGCCAGCTTCCCAAGCAGCGGATGCTCTCCTCGACAGCTTGCTCCAGCCTCCGAATGTCTCTCTCCATTATGGCGAGGGTGAGCAATCCCACTTCTGACACCAATGTGGCGAGCTCAGTCACGGAGGAGACAAAGGTTTCTTTGGGAGCACCCGTTTATTTACAAGCGGCCTAGAACACTGCCGCTACCTCCCTCCTCAGCGCGGCAACAACATAAAACAACAAAAAAAGGCGCTCTCTCACCGGAAACACAGTCGCCGAGAGAGCGCGTCACTCGTGACCATAACAACATGACAACAAACACATAACTGTAATAACCGAACAAACCCCGAACAGCCCTGGCCCGCTACAGTATGCTTTATCCAGTATATGAAATAACTAAATTAGAACCATGCAATGTAACCATTCTGTTGTAACTATGAAATATTTTGTCTTTGAAGAAACTACTAATAAATCTATTATTGCATTCTTATCAAACAGCTGACATTGCCCTAGCAATAAATTTGGGAGCACAGATGGGAACTTATTGTATATCATAACATTTTTAATCAAATGAAGCAGAGGCAGTGGGACCAGTTCACAAAATTTGTTATATTCTCTTTGAGAACAGTTTAGACAATATTTTTCTGAGATGTTTCAATGTAATGGGTTTTATTCCTCCACAAAAATTTGAAAATAACTGTGTTAGCCTTATTAATGTTTTTAGAGGAGATATATAGAGAGTGACAAGGATAAATCAATTTGGAGATGCCTTCAGCTTTAGATAGGATGTTTCTGCCAATAATAGCGAGGTCTCTGGTTAACCACTGGCTAAGTGATTTCTTCATCTCCATGATACAGTTAGAAATATTAGTGTCTTCTCTGCTAATTGTTTTTTTTAGATATTATCAGCCCTATATATTTAACTTTAGGTTCAACTCTAACCAAAGCTATTGAAGAGTCAGAGCTTGTATGAATCGGGAGTAGTTCACATTTTTTGATACTGAGAGATAAACGAGAAGCATTAGAGAAAATTTAGTTTTCTCCACCACGTATTTCTCTTTAAAAAAAATAGATGTATCATCTGCGATTTGACTTATTTTGAAGTCTTTATTAAAAATTGATATTCCTTGTATGTCGTTAGAATTTTTGATTAATAGTGTTAACAACTGAGTTGCCAATATAAAAAGCTTAGGGGAAACAGGACATACTTGCCGAATTCCCTCTTGCACCTTGAATCCATTCCTTGATTCAAGGAAGCTAAAATATTGTTAAGTAATGTGGCTGCTTCACTTAAGCTACAAGCACAGCCGTCCCCAACCCCCAGGTCCTGGACCAGTACCAGTCTGTGAGTCGTTTGGTACCGGGTCACAAGAGTTGAGGGTTGAGTTTGAAATTGATTGTTTTCAGGGTATTTATCGGGTTTTTTTTATTTATTTATTTTTTTTATCGTTTATATTGTTAACTCGGTTTCCTTGGGTCTTTTCCCGTGTGTTATAATTAAATCTTCTGTTTTTGGAAGCGGTACTGGTTTTATTTTATTGTATTTATCCAAGACAACTTAAAGGCCGGTCCATGAAATTATTGTCAGCCATAAATGGTACGTGGTGAAAAAAAGGTTGGGGACCGCTGTACTAGCAGGCTGTTGAGTAGACATCCTTGTAGTGTTTTGCAATATACCACTTTTTCCATCAGTTTCCTTGTCAGGAAACAACTTCCTGTTCAGCGGAAATGCCTCTGGTTTCAGTGGAGTGCGTGAGAGCATTTCAGTAGTGTGTGTGAGAGCGTTTCAGTTGTGTGTGTGAGAGCGTTTCAGTAGTGTGTGTGAGAGCGTTTCAGTAGTGTGTGTGAGAGGTAAAATTTCAGTAGTGTGTGTGAGAGTTTAATTTCAGTAGTGTGTGTGAGAGCGTTTCAGTAGTGTGTGTGAGAGCATTTCAGTAGTGTGTGTGAGAGCGTTTCAGTTGTGTGTGTGAGAGCATTTCAGTAGTGTGTGTGAGAGCGTTTCAGTAGTGTGTGTGAGAGCGTTTCAGTAATAATGTCCCTTACGGCACCTCATAGGAATTAATAAACATTAGACTGTGACACAGTCCTACATATCAAACTGAGAAAACAGTCTGCTTTGATGGTGGACTTGTTCTGTTTTCCTACAGAGCACTACGTCATCTTCTTATATCAACATCTGCCAGTCTGTGTACAGGGAATGAGGAAACCCCGTTCATTTACTGAGATCAACAGCAGACTTTCCAGTGTAAGACTTCATAAATATGTGAACACGAGCTGACTCTGGAACAGCTTCTATACAATCATGGACTGTAAAACAGAGGCAGGTGCCACCCTCTCTCTCCTGCACTGTACGGCTCAACTCACATACAGCAAACCTGCACTGATTCTACATATGTCACATTCCCATGATGCATCACAGGCTGTTTGATTGGATCTTTTTCATTGATGATTTGTAATGTGGACAAACAGATGTTATTCTCACCTTTGACACTGAGAGTCACTGATTTCTGTAGCAGCATGTGTCCATCCTTGTTGTAGACGGTGCAGGTGTAGACTCCACTGTCAGTGAGGTGGAGGTCTTTCAGGGTCAGACTGAGGTCTCCATTTTTTATTTGCTCGTTCTTCACTTCTGTGCGACTTTGTATGTAAGACTGGTTTTGGTCTCTCTGATAAACGTGGACTTTCTTGTCTTCATGTTTCCACTCCGCTGTGACGTCCTGAAGCTTGATATCAGTTGTAAATGGCAGCAGGACAGACTGAACCCCTTTAACTGTTTCCACCATCTGAACCTCAGGAACTGAGAGGAGAATATGAGACAGACAGACAGATGTCAGTGAAGGTGATCTTCCATCATCTACAGTTATTATAGTTTGATACTTTCATTGTTTTTATTTAGCGTTGGCCTTTTCTTTTGAATTCAGTTTATTTTCTGTGAGTTTCCAGAGTGGGTTTGCTCCTTTCACTTTTGTTTTTATTGTGTGTAAATGTGTCAGGGATCGTGGCTCAAGAGTTGGGAGTTCGCCTTGTAATCGGAAGGTTGCCGGTTCGAGCCCCGGCTCGGACAGTCTCGGTCGTTGTGTCCTTGGGCAAGACACTTCACCCGTTGCCTACTGGTGGTGGTCAGAGGGCCTGGTGGCGCCAGTGTCCGGCAGCCTCGCCTCTGTCAGTGCGCCCCAGGGTGGCTATGGCTACAACGTAACTTGCCATCACCAGTGTGTGAATGTGTGCGTGAATGGGTGAATGCCTATATATATAAAGCGCTTTGGGTCCCTTAGGGACCATAAAAGCGCTATATAAATACAGGCCATTTACCATCCCTGAGCAGTTATAAACTTGTTTTATTGTATGTATATTTGGTGTTGCTGCCCCTCTTCTTCCTGTTTGTGGATGTGTGTGTGTGTGTATACGTGTTTCTGCCAGCGCCGGTTTGCGTGCGCCTTCAGACCTGGTGGGTGTGGCCCTGCTGTTGGACTGACCACACCCAAAGCCACACACCTGCTCCTGATCAGGCCTCGTCGGGGGAGCTACTTAAGAGAGTCTTGGAGCTCCCACCAATGCGGGATCATTGAGTTAGACTCCCAAGTCAGTGTGTTAGTGCAGGAAGTTCTGATCGTGTTTGCCCGCAGGGGTCAGTGTCTAACGGCTGCTTCCATTGTTTTCTCCTCAGGAGGAGCGTGGAGAGGAAGGACAGCAGGCACAGGGTGTGCAGAGTTATGACAGCGGGGAGCACGAACACGGACGCCACTGGAAGACACACACGGGAGTCTTGGGGAGCACGGGGATTAATTGTACATCGTTATTTACTACACTGTAAATAAACGCACTGTTGTTATTCAGAGCTCCGCGCTTGGGTCCTTTTCCCCATACCCCCACGGTCTGCCATGCCGAACCGTCACAGAATGATCCCGCCAAGCATGGACCCAGCGGTCTCTGAGGAGAGGCTCAGGAAGGAGGTAATGGACAAAGTTTACAGACTCTGTGAATTATGGTGGGAGAAGCCCGCGGAGGGGTTGCGTCGTGCCGTGGAGAGGCGGCTGCAGGAGACGCTGTTTAAATTCCCCTGGCTGGTGGACTCCCTTAATTCAGTTGTCCTGGACTTCCTGCTTTCAACCCTCCACCTCCACTCTCCTACTCAGGCTGCTCACCAGCCCGGTCAGCTGGTGGATGCACAGCCTGACACGCCGGCCCCGACGTCTACCCGGAAACGATGTTCGCGCCGCCGGCGTTCCTCACCGCAGCCGACTTCCCGGACATCTCAAGAGCCGGCTGTGGTGAGTAATAAGGACACTTTTTCATTTCTCACCCCATCTGCTTCTTCGTTTACAGTGGATGGTGACGCCGCTGACGCTGCTGTAAGCTAGCCAACAGTACAGCTAGCGTCGCCTCATTCAGCAATCTCCTCACCGCTCACCTCTTCACCATCTGTAGCAGTGCCTCCTGCTACAACGCCACCCATACTTGCTCGGCCCGAGCCGGAGGAGCTCAGCTAGCCGGAGGAGCTCAGCTAGCCGGAGGAGCTCGCGCCGCTCGAGCAGGAGCTCAGCGAGCCGGAGGAGCTCGCGCTGCCAGAGCCGGAGCTCGGCGAGCGGGAGGAGCCCGCGCCACCAGCCGAGGAGCCGGAGCAGGAGCTGGAGCTCAGCGAGCCGGAGCAGGAGCCATTCAGCGAGCCACCAGCTGAGGAGCCGGAGCAGCTCTGCGAGCCACCAGCTGAGGAGCCAGAGCAGCTCTGCGAGCCACCAGCTGAGGAGCCAGAGCAGCTCTGCGAGCCACCAGCTGAGGAGCCAGAGCAGCTCTGCGAGCCACCAGCTGAGGAGCCGGAGCAGGAGCAGCTCTGCGAGCCACCAGCTGAGGAGCCGGAGCAGGAGCAGCTCTGCGAGCCACCAGCTGAGGAGCCAGAGCAGGAGCAGCTTTGCGAGCCACCAGCTGAGGAGCCGGAGCAGGAGCAGCTCTGCAAGCCACGAGCTGAGGAGCCGGAGCAGGAGCAGCTTTGCGAGCCACCAGCTGAGGAGCCAGCGCCGCCGCTGCTGGAGGACCTCAACGAGCCGGAGGGACCGGTGTTGCCAGCAGAGGAGCTCGGCGAGCGGAAGGAGCGTGGTGAGCAGGAGCAACCCGCGCCGCAGCCGGAGGAGCTCGGAGGTCCAGAGGGACCTGCTCAGCCGGAACTGGAGGTCAGTGTGCCGGTGGGACCTCCACGTCTTGCGCGCCCTCCACGCCGCCCACCTCTAGCACGCCCTGCACGCCATTCACGTCCAGCGCGTCCACGTCAGCGATCAGCGCTTCATAGACCTTATGCCACTCCTCGCTGTTGCTCACCGGAGCAGCGTCGTTGCCGTCGGACCCGAGGCAGGCCGCCGGAGGAGCAGCGCCGCCGCCACTGGTCCCGGGGCAGGCCGCCGGAGGAGCAGCGCCGAGGTCGGCCGCCTAAAGTGTCCATCTGCCATCACGGAACCCGAGGTAGGCCACCTGAACTCCTTTGTGATGGGCCGCCTGAGACTGGTTTGTGGCGTTTTTCTTTTTTGCGCCACTGCGGGATGCGCGGTCTGACTCTGGGACTGTGACCTGGGAGGGTTTGTTATTTCTTGTTTTTGCTTGTTTTGGAGCGTGGAGAGGAAGGACAGCACGCACAGGGTGTGCAGAGTTACGACAGCGGGGAGCACGAACATGGACGCCACTGGAAGACACACACGGGAGTCTTGGGGAGCACGGGGAATAATTGTACATCGTTATTTACTACACTGTAAATAAACGCACTATTGTTATTAAGAGCTCCGCACCTGGGTCCTTTTCCCCATACCCCCACGGTCTGCCATGCCGAACCGTGACAGAATGTTTAGTTTTTGTTTAACTTTTATTACGTGAACTCTTAGTTTTAGTCTCTAAATTCTTTTTTGTTACTCATGAATCTATACCTATTTTGGACGGTGGACAAACAGCTGTAACACTCACCTCTGACACTGAGAGTCACTGATTTCTGTAGCAGCATGTGTCCATCCTTGTTGTAGACGGTGCAGGTGTAGACTCCACTGTCAGTGAGGTGGAGGTCTTTCAGGGTCAGACTGAGGTCTTTAGTGTTCAGTGGGTCTTTCTTCATCTCAGTGCGCTGTTTCTGATCTTGGCCCTTTAAGTGACACTGGTCTTTACCAATCTGATACTCATGGACCATCTTGTTTTTGTGTTTCCACTCCACTTTGACATCCTGGGTGAAGCCTTCTTTGATTTTAAAGGGCAGCAGGACAAACTCCTTCCCCTGTGTCACCTCCACCATCTCCAGCTGGTACTCTAAAGAGAAAACAGAGGAGAACATAGTCAGAGAGACAACATCCTTTACATCTAGATGACTCATTGTAGAGACGTCAGGTCTGAACTTCCTGGAGCCAGGAGATTTTCTGACTGAGGCCAGACCCACAAAATCAGACACTTCCTTTGATAGATCCAAATCTTGTTTCTGTCATGATCTCCGTTCCTGCCCGGCCGGCCCCACAAGGCTACATTTGCTGTTTCAGTTCTCTCTCTCTCTCACTCTCTGCCTGGGCGGAGCTCACTGTGGGCTCCCGCCCTTGGCCCACACACCTGAGAACAATCACCTGTCATCCTGCGCCCGGAACAAGCTTTCGAACCGCCCTCCACCGGGTCTTCTGCAGCCTCTCCCTACACCAGCCCGACCATGGTCCCACGTTTCTTTGGACTTTGTCACGGGTCTGCCGCCCTCTGCAGGTAACACCACCATACTTACCATTATTGATCGTTTTTCCAAAGCTGCACACTTCATCGCCCTCCCAAAGCTCCCCTCTGCCTTGGAGACGGCCCGGCTCCTCACCTCACATGTGTTCCGACTTCACGGGATCCCCGAGGACATCGTCTCGGATAGAGGGCCACAATTCACGTCCCGAGTTTGGAGGGAGTTCTGCTCCGCACTGGGGGCCAAGGTCAGTCTTTCTTCCGGTTTCCATCCGCAGAGTAACGGGCAATCGGAGCGGGCCAACCAGGAGCTGGAAGCTGCCCTCCGCTGTGTCGCTTCGCACAACCAATCAACCTGGAGTGAACAGCTTCCATGGATCGAATACGCCCACAACAGCCACACATCCTCCGCCACGGGCAAATCTCCTTTCGAAGCATCCCTGGGCTATCAACCGCCTTTGCTCCCGGCCATCGAAGTTGAGCACTCCGTTCCCTCAGTACAGGCTCACCTCCGCGGGTGCCGTCGTGCCTGGCGTGCGACTCGGGCTGCCCTATTCCGTACTAAGGAGCGGAACAAGGCCCTCGCTGACCGTCGCCGGACACCAGCCCCTGAGTATGCCATCGGACAACAGGTATGGCTGTCTACCCGTTTTGTGCCGCTACGGACTGAGTCGAAGAAGCTGTCCCCTCAGTTTATTGGCCCTTTTCCCATTGACGCCATTGTGAACCCTGTGTCTGTCCGCCTCAAACTGCCGCGCAACATGCGCATTCACAATGTCTTCCATGTGTCTCAGGTCAAGCCAGTGCTCTCCAGCCCGTTGTGCCCTCCCTCCAGGGCCCCGCCGCCCCCCCGGCTCGTGGATGGTCAGCTGGTTTACAACATCACCCGCATCATGGACTCGGGACGCCGGGGTAGGGGTTTTCAGTACCTGGTTGACAAGGAGGGCTACGGGATAGAGTTACGCTCCTGGGTGCCTCGAGCAGCTGTCCTGGATAAGGCAATGCTCCGGGACTTCCACCGCAGGCATCCAGGTAAGCCTGGTGGGTCGCCGGGAGACTCCCGTTGAGGGGGGGGGGTACTGTCATGGTCTCCGTGCCTGCCCGGCCGGCCCCACAAGGCTACATTTGCTGTTTCGGTTCTCTCTCTCTCTCTCTCTCTCTCTCTTTCTCTCTCTCTACCTGGGCGGAGCTCACTGTGGGCTCCCGCCCTTGGCCCACACACCTGACAACAATCACCTGTCATCACCGGGAGCACTATTTGAGGCTGGAACACAGATCCTCTCGTCGCTGGATGATTGTACTACTGACGTTAGTGTTCTCACAGCTCCTGTGAACTTGTGCTTCGTGATTTGTGATTAGTTTGTGACTTCCCTTCTCTTCTGCTTAGGACCTCCCCCCCCGGACCTGCGACCTCCCTGCCGTGTGAACGTGTGTGAGTGTGGGCAAGAAGACGTGAGCGAGTGTGAGAGAGCTACCCTGTTATTCCCTGGAGTTTTGGATTCCCTTCACTGTATATATTGTGCACTGGTGCCGTAAATAAACTGTTATTTGGAGACATCTAACCGCTCTGCGCTTGAGTCCCTACAACCAGATCGTGACAGTATCGGTTAAAAGATTCAGTATAAGATTTGGGGACCGATGAGCTACTAGAAGATGGATCTTCAAAGTCCTCATCCCCACAATGTTGTGCACCATCAGACTCTTCTCTCTCATTACATGAGCCAGTAAAAATTTTGGCTTCTTCATTAGTTGGAAATGCTTCCCTAATTTTGTGATTGTTAGTCTATCTTTGTCATGGCCTTGAGCTGTTTGACCTAGGGTTTTTAAGTCTTTTAGCAGTCATGTCATTTGTAAAGTTTTTATTTAAATATTCTGTTTGGTTCATCATTTGTGTGTTTTTAGTGTTTATGTTTTATAATTGTACTTTTCTTAAGTGTTTTTAGTCTACTTCTTAGTTCTGGGTTGTATTAGAGTTTACTTTTTCTCTCAGTGTTTCTTGTTCCATTTTTTGTGTGTCTGCATTTCCATGTTTAGTTATCACTTCTCACTTCCTGCTTTATTGGATAGTTATTCATCCCTTGCTCTTTACTGTGAGTTTTACTTCCCTCATCTTATTATCTCTTTAGTACATCTGTGTCTCATTTTCCCAACTGTCTCTACTCCCCTGATTACCCTTCTCTGTGTGTATATACAGTGGCTTGCAAAAGTATTCGGCCCCCTTGAATTTTCCACATTTTGTCACATTACAGCCACAAACATGAATCAATTTTATTGGAATTCCATGTGAAAGACCAACACAAAGTGGTGTACATGTGAGAAGTGGAACGAAAATCATACATGATTCCAAACATTTTTTACAAATAAATAACTGCAAAGTGGGGTGTGCGTAATTATTCAGCCCCCTGAGTCAATACTTTGTAGAACCACCTTTTGCTGCAATTACAGCTGCCAGTCTTTTAGGGTATGTCTCTACCAGCTTTGCACATCTAGAGACTGAAATTCTTGCCCATTCTTCTTTGCAAAACAGCTCCACAACTGCCCTGTGATGGCCTCAGAGGTTGTCTAAGAGAATATTGGGAGCAACAACACCATGAAGTCCAAAGAACACACCAGAAAGGTCAGGGATAAAGGTATTGAGAAATTTAAAGCAGGCTTAGGCTACAAAAAGATTTCCCAAGCCTTGAACATCCCACGGAGCACTGTTCAAGCCATCATTCAGAAATGGAAGGAGTATGGCACAACTGTAAACCTACCAAGACAAGGCCGTCCACCTAAACTCACAGGCCGAACAAGGAGAGCGCTGATCAGAAATGCAGCCAAGAGGCCCATGGTGACTCTGGACGAGCTGCAGAGATCTATAGCTCAGGTGGGGGAATCTGTCCATAGGACAACTATTAGTCGTGCACTGCACAAAGTTGGCCTTTATGGAAGAGTGGCAAGAAGAAAGCCATTGTTAACAGAAAACCATAAGAAGTCAGTTTGCAGTTTGCCACAACCCATGTGGGGGACACAGCAAACATGTGGAAGAAGGTGCTCTGGTCAGATGAGACCAAAATGGAACTTTTTGGCCAAAATGCAAAACGCTATGTGTGGCGGAAAACTAACACTGCACATCACTCTGAACACACCATCCCCACTGTCAAATATGGTGGTGGCAGCATCATGCTCTGGGGGTGCTTCTCTTCAGCAGGGACAGGGAAGCTGGTCAGAGTTGATGGGAAGATGGATGGAGCCAAATACAGGGCAATCCTGGAAGAAAACCTCTTGGAGTCTGCAAAAGACTTGAGACTGGGGCGGAGGTTCACCTTCCAGCAGGACAACGACCCTAAACATAAAGCCAGGGCAACAATGGAACGGTTTAAAACAAAACATATCCATGTGTTAGAATGGCCCAGTCAAAGTCCAGATCTAAATCCAATCGAGAATCTGTGGCAAGATCTGAAAACTGCTGTTCACAAACGCTGTCCATCTAATCTGACTGAGCTGGAGCTGTTTTGCAAAGAAGAATGGGCAAGAATTTCAGTCTCTAGATGTGCAAAGCTGGTAGAGACATACCCTAAAAGACTGGCAGCTGTAATTGCAGCAAAAGGTGGTTCTACAAAGTATTGACTCAGGGGGCTGAATAATTACGCACACCCCACTTTTCAGTCATTTATTTGTAAAAAATGTTTGGAATCATGTATGATTTTCGTTCCACTTCTCACGTGTACACCACTTTTTATTGGTCTTTCCCGTGGAATTCCAATAACATTGATTCATGTTTGTGGCTGTAATGTGACAAAATGTGGAAAACTTCAAGGGGGCCGAATACTTTTGCAAGCCACTGTATAGTGCTGATTTCTCTCAGTCCTGGTCAAAACATCAACTCTACTTCTCAGTGAATTTTCTTCATGTACTTCTGCTGTATTTCTTCTATTTCTTTCAGCCCAGTGTATTTCCAAGTTCCATGTTCCGCTGGTTATGGTTTTCAATTTTCTTTTAGACGTTATATGTTCCACTATTTGATTTTCCTCTAAAACAGCCTAACAAAGATTCAAATCCTCTCTTCATTTAGAGCTCTCTGGTTATTTTTTGCCATAACTTCAACATTAAATATAAAACAAGCTCAAACTGAAAGAGCACAAAGAGCTATCAATGTAAAATATATTGGAATTAATAAACATTAGACTATGATAAAGTCCTACATATCAAACTGAGAAAACAGTCTGCTTTGATGGTGGACTTGTTCTGTTTTCCTACAGAGCACCACGTCATCTTCTTATATCAACATCTGCCAGTCTGTGTACAGGGAATGAGGAAACCCCGTTCATTTACTGAGATCAACAGCAGACTTTCCAGTGTAAGACTTCATAAATATGTGAACATGAGCTGACTCTGGAACAGCTTCTATACAATCATGGACTGTAAAACAGAGGCAGGTGCCACCCTCTCTCTCCTGCACTGTACGGCTCAACTCACATACAGCAAACCTGCACTGATTCTACATATGTCACATTCCCATGATGCATCACAGGCTGTTTGATTGGATCTTTTTCATTGAGGATTTGTAATGTGGACAAACAGATGTTACTCTCACCTCTGACACTGAGAGTCACTGATTTCTATAGCAGCATGTGTCCATCTTTGTTGTAGACGGTGCAGGTGTAGACTCCACTGTCAGTGAGTTGGAGGTCTTTCAGGGTCAGACTGAGGTCTCCATTTTTTATATGCTCGTTCTTCACTTCTGTGCGACTTTGTATGTAAGACTGGTTTTGGTCTTTCTGATAAACGTGGACTTTCTTGTCTTCATGTTTCCACTCCGCTGTGACGTCCTGAAGCTTGATATCAGTTGTAAATGGCAGCAGGACAGACTGAACCCCTTTAACTGTTTCAACCATCTGAACCTCAGGAACTGAGAGGAGAATATGAGACAGACAGACGGATGTCAGTGAAGGTGATCCTCCATCATCTACAGTTATTATAGTTTGATACTTTCATTGTTTTTATTTAGTGTTGGCCTTTTCTTTTGAATTCAGTTTAGTTTCTGTCAGTTTCCAGAGTGGGTTTGCTCCTTTCACTTTTGTTTTGATTGTGTATAAATGTTTAGTTTTTGTTTAACTTTTATTATGTGAACTCTTAGTTTTAGTCTTGTCAGGGTCCTGGGTCTGAGCGACCCAGGGACCCTGAGCAGTTTTGGACTTATATTATAATGTATGTATTTTGTATTGCTGTCCCTCGTTCTCCCTGCATATGTGTGGGTGTGGGTGTGTGTGTGTATGTGGGTGTGGCCCTGGCAGGTGATTGGCCACACCTGAAGACCATGTCACACCTGCAGCTGATCAGGCCTCGTTGGAGGAGCTACTTGAGAGTGTGGTGGAGCTCTCTCCGACGCGGGATCATTGCGTGACTTGACGTTAGTCTCCCGGCTAGTCAGTCAGATTGTCCTCCCGCATTGTGTGTCTGTCTTATGGCTGTCTGTTTGTCATATCCCCAGGAGAAGCAGGGAGACAAGAGGACGAGCGAGCACGGGGTGCTCAGACATCAAGGAGCGGGGACACTGACACTGGGAGAAGGACACGTCACGGGAGTCGGGAGTGCACAGAGGATTAACTATTGTTTTCCTTACCACTGTAAATAAACGCACTGTTTACACACAGAGCACCGCGACTGGGTCCTCATTCCTCACACCCCCCACGGTCTGCCAGCCAGACCGTGACAGAATGATCCCGCCAAGCATGGACCCAGCGGTCTCTGAGGAGAGGCTCAGGAGGGAGATTATGGACAGAGTTTATAGACTGTGTGAATTGTGGTGGGAGAAGCCCGCGGAAATGTTGCGTCGCGCCGTGGAGAGGCGGCTGCAGGATACGCTTTTTAAGTTTCCCTGGCTGATGGACTCCCTCAATGCAGTCGTCCTGGATTTCCTCCTCTCAACCCTCCACCTCCACTCTCCTCCTCAGGCTGCTCACCGGCTCGGACAGCTGGTGGATTCGCAGCCTGATACGCCGGCCCCGACGTCTACCCAGAAACGACGTTCGCGCCGCCGGTGCTCCTCACCGCAGCCGAATTCACGGTCATCTCAAGTGCCGGCTGTGGTGAGTAACACGGACAATATTTCATTTCTCTCACAATCTGTTTTTGTGTCTGTAGTGGATGCTGACGCTGCTGTAAGCCAGCCGTACGCACAGGTAGCACCACCTCGGTTGGCGGTTTCCACACCACTCGCTGCATCACCATCTGCAGCTGTAGTGCCACCGCTGTCTCATCTCCCTACAGCCACTACTCAACCTTCTTCTTCACCACCCGATCCTGCTCAGCCCGAGCCGGAGGAGCCCGCGCCGCCAGCTGCGAAGCCCTGCGAGCCGGAGCGGGAGCTCGGAGAGCGGGAGGAGCCCGCGCCGCCAGCTGAGGAGCCCAGCGAGCCGCCAGCTGAGGAGCAGGCTGGTCCGTACTGTCACGGCGAGTGAGATGAGTCGTGTGGAAAAGGTAAAGGAGGATCCAAGCGCAGGCAGTCGTGAAGGTGTGAAGGTGATTTATTGACACAAAAAATATAGAGAGCCAAACGACAAAACGGAGAACTAAACTATACTGGGACAACTAAACTACAGAGCATGAACAAGAACACGAACCTGAACATAAAGCAAGGTGGACAACGGTACAAGATGGTGACAGCAGGGAACACACGGAAGAAACATGGTGGACACACAGACGGACCAGCAACTACAATGACTGAAGACATGACTTAAATACACAAAGAAACACAGGGAGATTACACACAGGTGGTGGACACAGCTGGGAGTAATTAACGAGACGAGACAAGGGAGGTAAACTGAACACACTCACATGAGACGCAGACCTTCACAATAAAACAGGAAACAAGAACACTACACCAAGATGCAGACCTGACACTGAGAGACAGACAGAGGAAGACACATGGAACTTGAACTAAACCTGCAATAAACATGAGAACACAAACCCTACGAACTAATACCTAAACAAGAATAACCAAAACATAGATTGATAATCATCATCATAAGAAAAGAATCACAAATGCAAAATACACCAAAACATAACAACTCAAAATACTGGGTCCAACGGACCCAGAACCGTGACAAAATGTTTAGTTTTTGTTTAACTTTTATTATGTGAACTCTTAGTTTTAGTCTCTAAATTCTTTTTTCTTACTTATAAATCTATACCTATCTTGGACGGTGGACAAACAGCTGTAACACTCACCTCTGACACTGAGAGTCACTGATTTCCGTAGCAGCATGTGTCCATCCTTGTTGTAGACGGTGCAGGTGTAGACTCCACTGTCAGTGAGGTGGAGGTCTTTCAGGGTCAGACTGAGGTCTTTAGCGCTCAGTGGTTCTTTGTTCATCTCAGTGCGGCCTACATAAACCTGATCCTGTTTCTGACTGCTGTTGTTACAGTGAACCATCTTTTCTTCAGGGTGAGTGAGTCTCCACTCCACTTTGATCACCTGAGGAAGCTCACCTGTAATTTTAAACGGCATCAGGACAGACTTCTGACCTTGTGTCACCTCCACCACTACTGACTGGTAGTCTGTGAGGAGAACAAAGCAGAACATGAGCTGTACAGACAGAAACAATGAGAGACGTCAGCATGACAGACTCAGTTTGGTTGAAGATCAAGGGGACTGAGATCCTCTGGCTCATCTATTAGAAAGAGTAGATGAGACTGAACATCCAGCCTTTTATAGCTACAGACATACAGAGTGCTATAATAGAATATTTTGCTAATAGTTAGTCATGCATAAATCTATTCTAAATCTATTATGTATGGAATTTCAGGAGCGGGACCACGCCTCCAAACACGCTCCTTCCGGCTGTCATCTATATAGGTTCCCCCCAGTTCCGCAAGCTGATCATTCTCGTTTACGTGCCCCACCCTCCCTCCATCCTTCTTCTCCATTCTTCACCTTCTTCATTTCTGTTTATTACATGGGGATCTGCCAGGTCCGTGAGCCATCGCCAGAGGCCTTCCCCAAACCGCAGCTCAATTCATGTCAAAGCATTCACTTTTACCTACTAAAATGCTGTCAAACTTAAAATGAGGACGTGGGCCCAGCGAGTGAAATGAAATATAAGGGATGAAAAAATGAAACTTGGGTAATGTTTAAACTTTGCCTTTAATTTTATGCATGCTGAGATAGAAAGAGGAACTGCTGAGCCTGATTGTGAAATATGCCAAGAATGTGCAGGCAGCACGGTGGCACGATGGTTAGCACTGCTGCCACTCAGCAAGAAGGTCCTGCGTTCAATTCCACCATCAGGCCGGGATCTTTCCGTGTGGAGTTTGCATGTTCTCCATGTGTTTGTGTGGCCTATCTCCCACAGCCTAAAGAAAGGGGATCGGTTAATTGACTAATCTAAATTACCCATAGGTGTGAATGGTTGTGTGTTAGCCCTGTGACAGACTGGCGACCTGTCCAGGTTGTACCCTGCCTCTCGCCCTGTGACAGCTGGGATAGGCTCCAGCCCCTCTGAAAAGCATAAGTGGAAGCGAATGGATGGATGGGTGTGTATTTATACATGGACTTTGATGGAACATTTATGAAGCACAGAAAATGTTAGCAAGGGGAGAGAGAGAGAGTGGAAGCACTGCACATGCCCAAATGAGTTTATTAGGAAGGTTCAGGGTTCTGTTAGGGTTAGAAATCTTTGGTATTGTATTTAAATTATTAAATAAAGCTGTTTTAATGATTTTCTTTATACACAATGCAAATGTGGAGCCTTCCTTCTATTGGATTTTGTACATATTGGAATTTTGAACTGAGCACTTCAAAAAGACTTTGCATAGAGCACTACTGCACCAACACTGTAAATAAACTCAATGAACTTTCATTCCTGAGTCCTGCGTTTGAGTCCAGTCAGACAAACCATGACAGCTTGATTTCATCTGTCAGTCATTGGAAACAGTAATACAGCTATGTACTTATGATTTTAACTAAATGACTGTATTAATGCAGTATTTTCAGTTCCATGTTTTCCTCTTTAACCACAGGTGATCCAATCAAAGGTAACAACACAAAACATTTAACAGGAAATATTTAAATCCTCTCTTCATTTGCTGCTCTCTGGTTATTTGTGGCACAACTTCAACATTTAATACAAAATATTTGTCTCAAAAAGCATTGCACTGTGACACAGTCCTACATATCAAACTGAGAAAACAGTCTGCTTTGATAGTGGACTTCTATACAATCATGGACTGTAAAACAGAGGCAGGAGCCACCCTCTCTCTCCTGCGCTGTACGGCTCAACTCACATACAGCAAACCTGCACTGATTCTACATATGTCACATTCCCATGATGCATCACAGGCTGTTTGATTGGATCTTTTTCATTGAGGATTTGTAATGTGGACAAACAGATGTTACTCTCACCTTTGACACTGAGAGTCACTGATTTCTGTAGCAGCATGTGTCCATCCTTGTTGTAGACGGTGCAGGTGTAGACTCCACTGTCAGTGAGTTGGAGGTCTTTCAGGGTCAGATTGAGGTCTCCATTTTTTATTTGCTCGTTCTTCACTTCTGTGCGACTTTGTATGTAAGACTGGTTTTGGTCTTTCTGATAAACGTGGACTTTCTTGTCTTCATGTTTCCACTCCGCTGTGACGTCCTGAAGCTTGATATCAGTTGTAAATGGCAGCAGGACAGACTGAACCCCTTTAACTGTTTCCACCATCTGAACCTCAGGAACTGAGAGGAGAATATGAGACAGACAGACAGATGTCAGTGAAGGTGATCCTCCATCATCTACAGTTATTATAGTTTGATACTTTCATTGTTTTTATTTAGCGTTGGCCTTTTCTTTTGAATTCAGTTTAGTTTCTGTGAGTTTCCAGAGTGGGTTTGCTTCTTTCACTTTTGTTTTGATTGTGTGTAAATGTTTAGTTTTTGTTTAACTTTTATTATGTGAACTCTTAGTTTTAGTCTCTAAATTCTTTTTTCTTACTTATAAATATTTTGGACGGTGGACAAACAGCTGTAACACTCACCTCTGACACTGAGAGTCACTGATTTCCGTAGCAGCATGTGTCCATCCTTGTTGTAGACGGTGCAGGTGTAGACTCCACTGTCAGTGAGGTGGAGGTCTTTCAGGGTCAGACTGAGGTCTTTAGTGTTCAGTGGGTCTTTCTTCATCTCAGTGCGCTGTTTCTGATCTTGGCCCTTTAAGTGACACTGGTCTTTACCAATCTGATACTCATGGACCATCTTGTTTTTGTGTTTCCACTCCATTTTGACATCCTGGGTGAAGCCTTCTTTGATTTGAAAGGGCAGCAGGACAAACTCCTTCCCCTGTGTCACCTCCACCATCTCCAGCTGGTACTCTAAAGAGAAAACAGAGGAGAACATAGTCAGAGAGACAACATCCTTTACATCTAGATGACTCATTGTAGAGACGTCAGGTCTGAACTTCCTGGAGCCAGGAGATTTTCTGACTGAGGCCAGACCCACAAAATCAGGCACTTCCTTTGATAGATCCAAATCTTGTACCGGTTAAAGGACTCAGTATAAGATTTGGGCACCGATGAGCTACTAGAAGATGGATCTTCAAAGTCCTCATCCCCACAATGTTGTGCACCATCAGACTCTTCTCTCTCATTACATGAGCCAGTAAAAATTTTTGGCTTCTTCATTAGTTGGGAATGCTTCCCTAATTTTGTGATTGTTAGTCTATCTTTGTCATGGCCTTGAGCTGTTTGACCTAGGGTTTTTAAGTCTTTTAGCAGTCATGTCATTTGTAAAGTTTTTATTTAAATATTCTGTTTGGTTCTTCATTTGTGTGTTTTTAGTGTTTATGTTTTATAATTGTACTTTTCTTAAGTGTTTTTAGTCTACTTCTTAGTTCTGGGTTGTATTAGAGTTTAGTTTTTCTCTCAGTGTCTCTTGTTCCATTTTTTGTGTGTCTGCATTTCCATGTTTAGTTATCACTTCTCACTTCCTGCTTTATTGGATAGTTATTCATCCCTTGCTCTTTACTGTGAGTTTTACTTCCCTCATCTTATTATCTGTTCTTTTACATCTGTGTCTCATTTTCCCAACTGTCTCTACTCCCCTGATTACCCTTCTCTGTGTGTATATATAGTGCTGATTTCTCTCAGTCCTGGTCAAAACATCAACTCTACTTCTCAGTGAATTTTCTTCATGTACTTCTGCTGTATTTCTTCTATTTCTTTCAGCCCAGTGTATTTCCAAGTTCCATGTTCCGCTAGTTATGGTTTTCAATTTTCTTGTACACGTTATATGTTCCACTATTTGATTTTCCTCTAAAACAGCCTAACAAAGATTCAAATCCTCTCTTCATTTAGAGCTCTCTGGTTATGTTTGCCATAACATCAACATTAAATATAAAACAAGCTCAAACTGAAAGAGCACAAAGAGCTATCAATTTAAAATATATTGGAATTAATAAACATTAGACTATGATAGAGTCCTACATATCAAACTGAGAAAACAGTCTGCTTTGATGGTGGACTTGTTCTGTTTTCCTACAGAGCACCACGTCATCTTCTTATATCAACATCTGCCAGTCTGTGTACAGGGAATGAGGAAACCCCGTTCATTTACTGAGATCAAGAGCAGACTTTCCAGTGTAAGACTTCATAAATATGTGACCATGAGCTGACTCTGGAACAGCTTCTATACAATCATGGACTGTAAAACAGAGGCAGGAGCCACCCTCTCTCTCCTGCACTGTACGGCTCAACTCACATACAGCAAACCTGCACTGATTCTACATATGTCACATTCCCATGATGCATCACAGGCTGTTTGATTGGATCTTTTTCATTGAGGATTTGTAATGTGGATAAACAGATGTTACTCTCACCTCTGACACTGAGAGTCACTGATTTCTGTAGCAGCATGTGTCCATCCTTGTTGTAGACGGTGCAGGTGTAGACTCCACTGTCAGTGAGTTGGAGGTCTTTCAGGGTCAGACTGAGGTCTCCATTTTTTATTTGCTCGTTCTTCACTTCTGTGCGACTTTGTATGTAAGACTGGTTTTGGTCTTTCTGATAAACGTGGACTTTCTTGTCTTCATGTTTCCACTCCGCTGTGACGTCCTGAAGCTTGATATCAGTTGTAAATGGCAGCAGGACAGACTGAACCCCTTTAACTGTTTCCACCATCTGAACCTCAGGTACTGAGAGGAGAATATGAGACAGACAGACGGATGTCAGTGAAGGTGATCCTCCATCATCTACAGTTATTATAGTTTGATACTTTCATTGTTTTTATTTAGTGTTGGCCTTTTCTTTTGAATTCAGTTTAGTTTCTGTCAGTTTCCAGAGTGGGTTTGCTTCTTTCACTTTTGTTTTGATTGTGTATAAATGTTTAGTTTTTGTTTAACTTTTATTATGTGAACTCTTAGTTTTAGTCTCTAAATTCTTTTTTCTTACTTATAAATATTTTGGACGGTGGACAAACAGCTGTAACACTCACCTCTGACACTGAGAGTCACTGATTTCCGTAGCAGCATGTGTCCATCCTTGTTGTAGACGGTGCAGGTGTAGACTCCACTGTCAGTGAGGTGGAGGTCTTTCAGGGTCAGACTGAGGTCTTTAGTGTTCAGTGGGTCTTTCTTCATCTCAGTGCGCTGTTTCTGATCTTGGCCCTTTAAGTGACACTGGTCTTTACCAATCTGATACTCATGGACCATCTTGTTTTTGTGTTTCCACTCCATTTTGACATCCTGGGTGAAGCCTTCTTTGATTTGAAAGGGCAGCAGGACAAACTCCTTCCCCTGTGTCACCTCCACCATCTCCAGCTGGTACTCTAAAGAGAAAACAGAGGAGAACATAGTCAGAGAGACAACATCCTTTACATCTAGATGACTCATTGTAGAGACGTCAGGTCTGAACTTCCTGGAGCCAGGAGATTTTCTGACTGAGGCCAGACCCACAAAATCAGGCACTTCCTTTGATAGATCCAAATCTTGTACCGGTTAAAGGACTCAGTATAAGATTTGGGCACCGATGAGCTACTAGAAGATGGATCTTCAAAGTCCTCATCCCCACAATGTTGTGCACCATCAGACTCTTCTCTCTCATTACATGAGCCAGTAAAAATTTTTGGCTTCTTCATTAGTTGGGAATGCTTCCCTAATTTTGTGATTGTTAGTCTATCTTTGTCATGGCCTTGAGCTGTTTGACCTAGGGTTTTTAAGTCTTTTAGCAGTCATGTCATTTGTAAAGTTTTTATTTAAATATTCTGTTTGGTTCTTCATTTGTGTGTTTTTAGTGTTTATGTTTTATAATTGTACTTTTCTTAAGTGTTTTTAGTCTACTTCTTAGTTCTGGGTTGTATTAGAGTTTAGTTTTTCTCTCAGTGTCTCTTGTTCCATTTTTTGTGTGTCTGCATTTCCATGTTTAGTTATCACTTCTCACTTCCTGCTTTATTGGATAGTTATTCATCCCTTGCTCTTTACTGTGAGTTTTACTTCCCTCATCTTATTATCTGTTCTTTTACATCTGTGTCTCATTTTCCCAACTGTCTCTACTCCCCTGATTACCCTTCTCTGTGTGTATATATAGTGCTGATTTCTCTCAGTCCTGGTCAAAACATCAACTCTACTTCTCAGTGAATTTTCTTCATGTACTTCTGCTGTATTTCTTCTATTTCTTTCAGCCCAGTGTATTTCCAAGTTCCATGTTCCGCTAGTTATGGTTTTCAATTTTCTTGTACACGTTATATGTTCCACTATTTGATTTTCCTCTAAAACAGCCTAACAAAGATTCAAATCCTCTCTTCATTTAGAGCTCTCTGGTTATGTTTGCCATAACATCAACATTAAATATAAAACAAGCTCAAACTGAAAGAGCACAAAGAGCTATCAATTTAAAATATATTGGAATTAATAAACATTAGACTATGATAGAGTCCTACATATCAAACTGAGAAAACAGTCTGCTTTGATGGTGGACTTGTTCTGTTTTCCTACAGAGCACCACGTCATCTTCTTATATCAACATCTGCCAGTCTGTGTACAGGGAATGAGGAAACCCCGTTCATTTACTGAGATCAAGAGCAGACTTTCCAGTGTAAGACTTCATAAATATGTGACCATGAGCTGACTCTGGAACAGCTTCTATACAATCATGGACTGTAAAACAGAGGCAGGAGCCACCCTCTCTCTCCTGCACTGTACGGCTCAACTCACATACAGCAAACCTGCACTGATTCTACATATGTCACATTCCCATGATGCATCACAGGCTGTTTGATTGGATCTTTTTCATTGAGGATTTGTAATGTGGATAAACAGATGTTACTCTCACCTCTGACACTGAGAGTCACTGATTTCTGTAGCAGCATGTGTCCATCCTTGTTGTAGACGGTGCAGGTGTAGACTCCACTGTCAGTGAGTTGGAGGTCTTTCAGGGTCAGACTGAGGTCTCCATTTTTTATTTGCTCGTTCTTCACTTCTGTGCGACTTTGTATGTAAGACTGGTTTTGGTCTTTCTGATAAACGTGGACTTTCTTGTCTTCATGTTTCCACTCCGCTGTGACGTCCTGAAGCTTGATATCAGTTGTAAATGGCAGCAGGACAGACTGAACCCCTTTAACTGTTTCCACCATCTGAACCTCAGGTACTGAGAGGAGAATATGAGACAGACAGACGGATGTCAGTGAAGGTGATCCTCCATCATCTACAGTTATTATAGTTTGATACTTTCATTGTTTTTATTTAGTGTTGGCCTTTTCTTTTGAATTCAGTTTAGTTTCTGTCAGTTTCCAGAGTGGGTTTGCTTCTTTCACTTTTGTTTTGATTGTGTATAAATGTTTAGTTTTTGTTTAACTTTTATTATGTGAACTCTTAGTTTTAGTCTCTAAATTCTTTTTTCTTACTTATAAATATTTTGGACGGTGGACAAACAGCTGTAACACTCACCTCTGACACTGAGAGTCACTGATTTCCGTAGCAGCATGTGTCCATCCTTGTTGTAGACGGTGCAGGTGTAGACTCCACTGTCAGTGAGGTGGAGGTCTTTCAGGGTCAGACTGAGGTCTTTAGTGTTCAGTGGGTCTTTCTTCATCTCAGTGCGCTGTTTCTGATCTTGGCCCTTTAAGTGACACTGGTCTTTACCAATCTGATACTCATGGACCATCTTGTTTTTGTGTTTCCACTCCATTTTGACATCCTGGGTGAAGCCTTCTTTGATTTGAAAGGGCAGCAGGACAAACTCCTTCCCCTGTGTCACCTCCACCATCTCCAGCTGGTACTCTAAAGAGAAAACAGAGGAGAACATAGTCAGAGAGACAACATCCTTTACATCTAGATGACTCATTGTAGAGACGTCAGGTCTGAACTTCCTGGAGCCAGGAGATTTTCTGACTGAGGCCAGACCCACAAAATCAGGCACTTCCTTTGATAGATCCAAATCTTGTACCGGTTAAAGGACTCAGTATAAGATTTGGGCACCGATGAGCTACTAGAAGATGGATCTTCAAAGTCCTCATCCCCACAATGTTGTGCACCATCAGACTCTTCTCTCTCATTACATGAGCCAGTAAAAATTTTTGGCTTCTTCATTAGTTGGGAATGCTTCCCTAATTTTGTGATTGTTAGTCTATCTTTGTCATGGCCTTGAGCTGTTTGACCTAGGGTTTTTAAGTCTTTTAGCAGTCATGTCATTTGTAAAGTTTTTATTTAAATATTCTGTTTGGTTCTTCATTTGTGTGTTTTTAGTGTTTATGTTTTATAATTGTACTTTTCTTAAGTGTTTTTAGTCTACTTCTTAGTTCTGGGTTGTATTAGAGTTTAGTTTTTCTCTCAGTGTCTCTTGTTCCATTTTTTGTGTGTCTGCATTTCCATGTTTAGTTATCACTTCTCACTTCCTGCTTTATTGGATAGTTATTCATCCCTTGCTCTTTACTGTGAGTTTTACTTCCCTCATCTTATTATCTGTTCTTTTACATCTGTGTCTCATTTTCCCAACTGTCTCTACTCCCCTGATTACCCTTCTCTGTGTGTATATATAGTGCTGATTTCTCTCAGTCCTGGTCAAAACATCAACTCTACTTCTCAGTGAATTTTCTTCATGTACTTCTGCTGTATTTCTTCTATTTCTTTCAGCCCAGTGTATTTCCAAGTTCCATGTTCCGCTAGTTATGGTTTTCAATTTTCTTGTACACGTTATATGTTCCACTATTTGATTTTCCTCTAAAACAGCCTAACAAAGATTCAAATCCTCTCTTCATTTAGAGCTCTCTGGTTATGTTTGCCATAACATCAACATTAAATATAAAACAAGCTCAAACTGAAAGAGCACAAAGAGCTATCAATTTAAAATATATTGGAATTAATAAACATTAGACTATGATAGAGTCCTACATATCAAACTGAGAAAACAGTCTGCTTTGATGGTGGACTTGTTCTGTTTTCCTACAGAGCACCACGTCATCTTCTTATATCAACATCTGCCAGTCTGTGTACAGGGAATGAGGAAACCCCGTTCATTTACTGAGATCAAGAGCAGACTTTCCAGTGTAAGACTTCATAAATATGTGACCATGAGCTGACTCTGGAACAGCTTCTATACAATCATGGACTGTAAAACAGAGGCAGGAGCCACCCTCTCTCTCCTGCACTGTACGGCTCAACTCACATACAGCAAACCTGCACTGATTCTACATATGTCACATTCCCATGATGCATCACAGGCTGTTTGATTGGATCTTTTTCATTGAGGATTTGTAATGTGGATAAACAGATGTTACTCTCACCTCTGACACTGAGAGTCACTGATTTCTGTAGCAGCATGTGTCCATCCTTGTTGTAGACGGTGCAGGTGTAGACTCCACTGTCAGTGAGTTGGAGGTCTTTCAGGGTCAGACTGAGGTCTCCATTTTTTATTTGCTCGTTCTTCACTTCTGTGCGACTTTGTATGTAAGACTGGTTTTGGTCTTTCTGATAAACGTGGACTTTCTTGTCTTCATGTTTCCACTCCGCTGTGACGTCCTGAAGCTTGATATCAGTTGTAAATGGCAGCAGGACAGACTGAACCCCTTTAACTGTTTCCACCATCTGAACCTCAGGTACTGAGAGGAGAATATGAGACAGACAGACGGATGTCAGTGAAGGTGATCCTCCATCATCTACAGTTATTATAGTTTGATACTTTCATTGTTTTTATTTAGTGTTGGCCTTTTCTTTTGAATTCAGTTTAGTTTCTGTCAGTTTCCAGAGTGGGTTTGCTTCTTTCACTTTTGTTTTGATTGTGTATAAATGTTTAGTTTTTGTTTAACTTTTATTATGTGAACTCTTAGTTTTAGTCTCTAAATTCTTTTTTCTTACTTATAAATATTTTGGACGGTGGACAAACAGCTGTAACACTCACCTCTGACACTGAGAGTCACTGATTTCCGTAGCAGCATGTGTCCATCCTTGTTGTAGACGGTGCAGGTGTAGACTCCACTGTCAGTGAGGTGGAGGTCTTTCAGGGTCAGACTGAGGTCTTTAGTGTTCAGTGGGTCTTTCTTCATCTCAGTGCGCTGTTTCTGATCTTGGCCCTTTAAGTGACACTGGTCTTTACCAATCTGATACTCATGGACCATCTTGTTTTTGTGTTTCCACTCCATTTTGACATCCTGGGTGAAGCCTTCTTTGATTTGAAAGGGCAGCAGGACAAACTCCTTCCCCTGTGTCACCTCCACCATCTCCAGCTGGTACTCTAAAGAGAAAACAGAGGAGAACATAGTCAGAGAGACAACATCCTTTACATCTAGATGACTCATTGTAGAGACGTCAGGTCTGAACTTCCTGGAGCCAGGAGATTTTCTGACTGAGGCCAGACCCACAAAATCAGGCACTTCCTTTGATAGATCCAAATCTTGTACCGGTTAAAGGACTCAGTATAAGATTTGGGCACCGATGAGCTACTAGAAGATGGATCTTCAAAGTCCTCATCCCCACAATGTTGTGCACCATCAGACTCTTCTCTCTCATTACATGAGCCAGTAAAAATTTTTGGCTTCTTCATTAGTTGGGAATGCTTCCCTAATTTTGTGATTGTTAGTCTATCTTTGTCATGGCCTTGAGCTGTTTGACCTAGGGTTTTTAAGTCTTTTAGCAGTCATGTCATTTGTAAAGTTTTTATTTAAATATTCTGTTTGGTTCTTCATTTGTGTGTTTTTAGTGTTTATGTTTTATAATTGTACTTTTCTTAAGTGTTTTTAGTCTACTTCTTAGTTCTGGGTTGTATTAGAGTTTAGTTTTTCTCTCAGTGTCTCTTGTTCCATTTTTTGTGTGTCTGCATTTCCATGTTTAGTTATCACTTCTCACTTCCTGCTTTATTGGATAGTTATTCATCCCTTGCTCTTTACTGTGAGTTTTACTTCCCTCATCTTATTATCTGTTCTTTTACATCTGTGTCTCATTTTCCCAACTGTCTCTACTCCCCTGATTACCCTTCTCTGTGTGTATATATAGTGCTGATTTCTCTCAGTCCTGGTCAAAACATCAACTCTACTTCTCAGTGAATTTTCTTCATGTACTTCTGCTGTATTTCTTCTATTTCTTTCAGCCCAGTGTATTTCCAAGTTCCATGTTCCGCTAGTTATGGTTTTCAATTTTCTTGTACACGTTATATGTTCCACTATTTGATTTTCCTCTAAAACAGCCTAACAAAGATTCAAATCCTCTCTTCATTTAGAGCTCTCTGGTTATGTTTGCCATAACATCAACATTAAATATAAAACAAGCTCAAACTGAAAGAGCACAAAGAGCTATCAATTTAAAATATATTGGAATTAATAAACATTAGACTATGATAGAGTCCTACATATCAAACTGAGAAAACAGTCTGCTTTGATGGTGGACTTGTTCTGTTTTCCTACAGAGCACCACGTCATCTTCTTATATCAACATCTGCCAGTCTGTGTACAGGGAATGAGGAAACCCCGTTCATTTACTGAGATCAAGAGCAGACTTTCCAGTGTAAGACTTCATAAATATGTGACCATGAGCTGACTCTGGAACAGCTTCTATACAATCATGGACTGTAAAACAGAGGCAGGAGCCACCCTCTCTCTCCTGCACTGTACGGCTCAACTCACATACAGCAAACCTGCACTGATTCTACATATGTCACATTCCCATGATGCATCACAGGCTGTTTGATTGGATCTTTTTCATTGAGGATTTGTAATGTGGATAAACAGATGTTACTCTCACCTCTGACACTGAGAGTCACTGATTTCTGTAGCAGCATGTGTCCATCCTTGTTGTAGACGGTGCAGGTGTAGACTCCACTGTCAGTGAGTTGGAGGTCTTTCAGGGTCAGACTGAGGTCTCCATTTTTTATTTGCTCGTTCTTCACTTCTGTGCGACTTTGTATGTAAGACTGGTTTTGGTCTTTCTGATAAACGTGGACTTTCTTGTCTTCATGTTTCCACTCCGCTGTGACGTCCTGAAGCTTGATATCAGTTGTAAATGGCAGCAGGACAGACTGAACCCCTTTAACTGTTTCCACCATCTGAACCTCAGGTACTGAGAGGAGAATATGAGACAGACAGACGGATGTCAGTGAAGGTGATCCTCCATCATCTACAGTTATTATAGTTTGATACTTTCATTGTTTTTATTTAGTGTTGGCCTTTTCTTTTGAATTCAGTTTAGTTTCTGTCAGTTTCCAGAGTGGGTTTGCTTCTTTCACTTTTGTTTTGATTGTGTATAAATGTTTAGTTTTTGTTTAACTTTTATTATGTGAACTCTTAGTTTTAGTCTTGTCAGGGTCCTGGGTCTGAGCGACCCAGGGACCCTGAACAGTTTTGGACTTATATTATAATGTATGTATTTTGTATTGCTGTCCCTCGTTCTCCCTGCATATGTGTGGGTGTGGGTGTGTGTGTGTATGTGGGTGTGGCCCTGGCAGGTGATTGGCCACACCTGAAGACCATGTCACACCTGCAGCTGATCAGGCCTCGTTGGAGGAGCTACTTGAGAGTGTGGTGGAGCTCTCTCCGACGCGGGATCATTGCGTGACTTGACGTTAGTCTCCCGGCTAGTCAGTCAGATTGTCCTCCCGCATTGTGTGTCTGTCTTATGGCTGTCTGTTTGTCATATCCCCAGGAGAAGCAGGGAGACAAGAGGACGAGCGAGCACGGGGTGCTCAGACACCAAGGAGCGGGGACACTGACACTGGGAGAAGGACACGTCACGGGAGTCGGGAGTGCACAGAGGATTAACTATTGTTTTCCTTACCACTGTAAATAAACGCACTGTTTACACACAGAGCACCGCGACTGGGTCCTCATTCCTCACACCCCCCACGGTCTGCCAGCCAGACCGTGACAGAATGATCCCGCCAAGCATGGACCCAGCGGTCTCTGAGGAGAGGCTCAGGAGGGAGATTATGGACAGAGTTTATAGACTGTGTGAATTGTGGTGGGAGAAGCCCGCGGAAATGTTGCGTCGCGCCGTGGAGAGGTTGCTGCAGGATACGCTTTTTAAGTTTCCCTGGCTGATGGACTCCCTCAATGCAGTCGTCCTGGATTTCCTCCTCTCAACCCTCCACCTCCACTCTCCTCCTCAGGCTGCTCACCGGCTCGGACAGCTGGTGGATTCGCAGCCTGATACGCCGGCCCCGACGTCTACCCAGAAACGACGTTCGCGCCGCCGGTGCTCCTCACCGCAGCCGAATTCACGGTCATCTCAAGTGCCGGCTGTGGTGAGTAACACGGACAATATTTCATTTCTCTCACAATCTGTTTTTGTGTCTGTAGTGGATGCTGACGCTGCTGTAAGCCAGCCGTACGCACAGGTAGCACCACCTCGGTTGGCGGTTTCCACACCACTCGCTGCATCACCATCTGCAGCTGTAGTGCCACCGCTGTCTCATCTCCCTACAGCCACTACTCAACCTTCTTCTTCACCACCCGATCCTGCTCAGCCCGAGCCGGAGGAGCCCGCGCCGCCAGCTGCGAAGCCCTGCGAGCCGGAGCGGGAGCTCGGAGAGCGGGAGGAGCCCGCGCCGCCAGCTGAGGAGCCCAGCGAGCCGCCAGCTGAGGAGCAGGCTGGTCCGTACTGTCACGGCGAGTGAGATGAGTCGTGTGGAAAAGGTAAAGGAGGATCCAAGCGCAGGCAGTCGTGAAGGTGTGAAGGTGATTTATTGACACAAAAAATATAGAGAGGCAAACGACAAAACGGAGAACTAAACTATACTGGGACAACTAAACTACAGAGCATGAACAAGAACACGAACCTGAACATAAAGCAAGGTGGACAACGGTACAAGATGGTGACAGCAGGGAACACACGGAAGAAACATGGTGGACACACAGACGGACCAGCAACTACAATGACTGAAGACATGACTTAAATACACAAAGAAACACAGGGAGATTACACACAGGTGGTGGACACAGCTGGGAGTAATTAACGAGACGAGACAAGGGAGGTAAACTGAACACACTCACATGAGACGCAGACCTTCACAATAAAACAGGAAACAAGAACACTACACCAAGATGCAGACCTGACACTGAGAGACAGACAGAGGAAGACACATGGAACTTGAACTAAACCTGCAATAAACATGAGAACACAAACCCTACGAACTAATACCTAAACAAGAATAACCAAAACATAGATTGATAATCATCATCATAAGAAAAGAATCACAAATGCAAAATACACCAAAACATAACAACTCAAAATACTGGGTCCAACGGACCCAGAACCGTGACAAAATGTTTAGTTTTTGTTTAACTTTTATTATGTGAACTCTTAGTTTTAGTCTCTAAATTCTTTTTTCTTCCTTATAAATCTATACCTATCTTGGACGGTGGACAAACAGCTGTAACACTCACCTCTGACACTGAGAGTCACTGATTTCCGTAGCAGCATGTGTCCATCCTTGTTGTAGACGGTGCAGGTGTAGACTCCACTGTCAGTGAGGTGGAGGTCTTTCAGGGTCAGACTGAGGTCTTTAGCGCTCAGTGGTTCTTTGTTCATCTCAGTGCGGCCTACATAAACCTGATCCTGTTTCTGACTGCTGTTGTTACAGTGAACCATCTTTTCTTCAGGGTGAGTGAGTCTCCACTCCACTTTGATCACCTGAGGAAGCTCACCTGTAATTTTAAACGGCATCAGGACAGACTTCTGACCTTGTGTCACCTCCACCACTACTGACTGGTAGTCTGTGAGGAGAACAAAGCAGAACATGAGCTGTACAGACAGAAACAATGAGAGACGTCAGCATGACAGACTCAGTTTGGTTGAAGATCAAGGGGACTGAGATCCTCTGGCTCATCTATTAGAAAGAGTAGATGAGACTGAACATCCAGCCTTTTATAGCTACAGACATACAGAGTGCTATAATAGAATATTTTGCTAATAGTTAGTCATGCATAAATCTATTCTAAATCTATTATGTATGGAATTTCAGGAGCGGGACCACGCCTCCAAACACGCTCCTTCCGGCTGTCATCTATATAGGTTCCCCCCAGTTCCGCAAGCTGATCATTCTCGTTTACGTGCCCCACCCTCCCTCCATCCTTCTTCTCCATTCTTCACCTTCTTCATTTCTGTTTATTACATGGGGATCTGCCAGGTCCGTGAGCCATCGCCAGAGGCCTTCCCCAAACCGCAGCTCAATTCATGTCAAAGCATTCACTTTTACCTACTAAAATGCTGTCAAACTTAAAATGAGGACGTGGGCCCAGCGAGTGAAATGAAATATAAGGGATGAAAAAATGAAAATTGGGTAATGTTTAAACTTTGCCTTTAATTTTGTGCATGCTGAGATAGAAAGAGGAACTGTTGAGACTGATTGTGAAATATGCCAACAATGTGCAGGCAGGCGTGTGCAGCACGGTGGCACGATGGTTAGCACTGCTGCCACTCAGCAAGAAGGTCCTGAGTTCAATTCCACCATCAGGCCGGGATCTTTCCGTGTGGAGTTTGCATGTTCTCCATGTGTTTGTGTGGCCTATCTCCCACAGCCTAAAGAAAGGGGATCGGTTAATTGACTAATCTAAATTACCCATAGGTGTGAATGGTTGTGTGTTAGCCCTGTGACAGACTGGCGACCTGTCCAGGCTTTACCCTGCCTCTCGCCCTGTGACAGCTGGGATAGGCTCCAGCCCCTCTGAAAAGCATAAGTGGAAGCGAATGGATGGATGGGTGTGTATTTATACATGGACTTTGATAGAACATTTATGAAGCACAGAAAATGTTAGCAAGGGGAGAGAGAGAGAGTGGAAGCACTGCACATGCCCAAATGAGTTTATTAGGAAGGTTCAGGGTTCTGTTAGGGTTAGAAATCTTTGATATTGTATTTAAATTATTAAATAAAGCTGTTTTAATGATTTTCTTTATACACAATGCAAATGTGGAGCCTTCCTTCTATTGGATTTTGTACATATTGGAATTTTGAACTGAGCACTTCAAAAAGACTTTGCATAGAGCACTACTGCACCAACACTGTAAATAAACTCAATGAACTTTCATTCCTGACTCCTGCGTTTGAGTCCAGTCAGACAAACCATGACAGCTTGATCTCATCTGTCAGTCATTGGAAACAGTAATACAGCTATGTACTTATGATTTTAACTAAATTACTGTATTAATGCAGTATTTTCAGTTCCATGTTTTCCTCTTTAAC
This sequence comes from Pelmatolapia mariae, assembly GCF_036321145.2. Taxonomy (NCBI): domain Eukaryota; kingdom Metazoa; phylum Chordata; class Actinopteri; order Cichliformes; family Cichlidae; genus Pelmatolapia; species Pelmatolapia mariae. The sequence continues at coordinate 29,302,199 of NC_086229.1, forward strand.
CACAGGTGATCCAATCAAAGGTAACAACACAAAACATTTAACAGGAAATATTTAAATCCTCTCTTCATTTGCTGCTCTCTGGTTATTTGTGGCACAACTTCAACATTTAATACAAAAGATTTGTCTCAAAAAGCATTGCACTGTGACACAGTCCTACATATCAAACTGAGAAAACAGTCTGCTTTGATGGTGGACTTGTTCTGTTTTCCTACAGAGCACCACGTCATCTTCTTATATCAACATCTGCCAGTCTGTGTACAGGGAATGAGGAAACCCTGTTCATTTACTGAGATCAAGAGCAGACTTTCCAGTGTAAGACTTCATAAATATGTGAACATGAGCTGACTCTGGAACAGCTTCTATACAATCATGGACTGTAAAACAGAGGCAGGAGTCACCCTCTCTCTCCTGCACTGTATGTATTAGTGATGGGAGTTCCAGCTCTTATTCATGGAGGATTTGTAATGCAGACAAACAGATGTTACTCTCACCTTTGACACTGAGAGTCACTGATTTCTGTAGCAGCATGTGTCCATCCTTGTTGTAGACGGTGCAGGTGTAGACTCCACTGTCAGTGAGGTGGAGGTCTTTCAGGCTCAGACTGAGGTCTCCATTTTTTATTGGCTCGTTCTTCACTTCTGTGCGACTTTGTATGTATGACTGGTTTTGGTCTCTCTGATAAACGTGGACTTTCTTGTTTTCATGTTTCCACTCCGCTGTGACGTCCTGAAGCTTGATATCAGTTGTAAATGGCAGCAGGACAGACTGAACCCCTTTAACTGTTTCCACCATCTGAACCTCAGGAACTGAGAGGAGAATATGAGACAGACAGACAGATGTCAGTGAAGGTGATTCTCCATCATCTACAGTTATTATAGTTTGATACTTTCATTGTTTTTATTTAGTGTTGGCCTTTTCTTTTGAATTCAGTTTAGTTTCTGTGAGTTTCCAGAGTGGCTTTGCTTCTTTCACTTTTGTTTTGATTGTGTGTAAATGTTTAGTTTTTGTTTAACTTTTATTACGTGAACTCTTAGTTTTAGTCTCTAAATTCTGTTTTGTTACTTATAAATCTATACCTATTTTGGACGGTGGACAAACAGCTGTAACACTCACCTCTGACACTGAGAGTCACTGATTTCCGTAGCAGCATGTGTCCATCCTTGTTGTAGATGGTGCAGGTGTAGACTCCACTGTCAGTGAGGTGGAGGTCTTTCAGGGTCAGACTGAGGTCTTTAGTGTTCAGTGGGTCTTTCTTCATCTCAGTGCGCTGTTTCTGATCTTGGCCCTTTAAGTGACACTGGTCTTTACCAATCTGATACTCATGGACCATCTTGTTTTTGTGTTTCCACTCCACTTTGACATCCTGGGTGAAGCCTTCTTTGATTTTAAAGGGCAGCAGGACAAACTCCTTCCCCTGTGTCACCTCCACCATCTCCAGCTGGTACTCTAAAGAGAAAACAGAGGAGAACATAGTCAGAGAGACAACATCCTTTACATCTACACTGTAAAATCTAATTAGTTCCCAGAACTCAAAAAAATTATGGAAACTCGTTGCCTCAAAAAAATTGAGTAAAGCTTAGCTAAAAATGACTAAGTTAGGACAACGTATTTATTTTGAGTACCCTGTACAAGCTCATTTGTTCCCAGAACTCAAAAAAATTGGATCAAGTTTACGTAAGATGACCAAGTTAGGGCAACTTACTCATTTTGAGTACACTGTACTCAAAATGTACACAGCCGTGTTAGTTCCCAGAACTCAAAAAAATTATGGAAACTCGTTGCCTCAAAAAAACTAAGTAAAGCTTACTTAGGATGACTGTTAGGACAACTTATACATTGCAAGTCTGCAGTATTAAGAATAACTTGATATTTCTGACTGTACAATACTAATTGTTAACCTACTGACAAACATTTCAAGTTCAACTAAATGAAAAAACAATTTGTGGTACCATGAATATGATTAAAAATAATTAACAACAATTTTTGTAATGATGTTAAAATGAGCACAACTTTTATTTTCAAACACAACAAAGTACAACAGCCAACATACTGGACACTGTTCTGCTGAATAAAAATTATATTGCCATCGCTGTTATAATCTTACAATGAAACAAAGTCTCAGATGTAATTATTCTGAAAATAAGTTTAGGTCTACCACAAGTTTGTTTTGTACTTACATTATTTATATAATCAAAATAAAATATTTATTGTTCTGTCACAAGTGCAGTCTCTAATTTAAACAACACATTTGTTTTTCATTCCAACACAGGAGCTGGAATGTTGTAATATTTTAAGGATGGCTTGTTTCCAGTCCAGGCATTACTGCCTGAATGACTGTCATGGATCGAGGTGATCCAAATGTAGGTGCAGAAGAAAGTCTTTAACTTCCCTTAAGTACAGTGGCAGTGGATGTGGGTTGGAGATGCAATGAGCTTGAACCTGCAGGTGACCACCTTCACTGACCACACCATCTGTGATGGAGGACTCATCTCTCCTGGTGTCCTGCAAGCAAACAATCATATTTTTTGGAACATGAACTTAATTGCTTTCTTAAAACATTTTTTTCTGCATTTGGTATAAAACAGACTCCAATTTAGACAATCTCAGGCCCCCTCCCCACCGGAGAGGTGACATTCAATGTCCCAAATTCTCAGTCTAGATAGCCGTGACCACCACGCAACACACAATATTGTCATGAAAGCATCATTTTAAAAAGGGCTATGCAAACATGGGCAATAACTTTCATTCTAATGATCTGCAAAATGATTTGGGCACAAAACAAATTTTGCTGTTAGAAAACTTGCAGACTTCACTATATACAGTGTAGACCCTCTAAACTAAGTTTGGGGGATGTGAACTTTCAAGAAATGCAGACCAAACTGTTGTTGTTTGTTTACTTACACAGCATGTCTTGTAGAATTAACTGGAGTCACAGCAACAGCATAGTGCAGTCATATCTCAAGTCTAATAACAGAAGACAGGAAAAATCAGTAAAGAAACAACTTCCCCAAACCAAAGCACAAACAAAACAATAAGTAAAACAGGCTGATCTAAAGTATGATTAAAGTTCAGCCTGATTAATATAAATGTCACTGACAGTTGCTAATATATTGGAAAACCAAAATACTTACCACTGAGTTGATGTCTTCCTGTCCAACAACAGGAGTGCTGGTCCAGAGCCTCAAAGACAGTAAGAAGCAAGCAGAGGGAGAAAAAACAGAACATTTTTCAGAAACTGATTTGATCCTTAATGGCTGTGCAATCATTGTAACATAGAGTTCGCTTATGTTGTTAAATAAAGGCTAGATTTGACATTAATAGATGCCACAGATGTTCTAAAGCTGCCACAAAGCATGAAAACGTCGGAGCATTTTTGCAAATATGTGATGTCTTGATAAATCGAGCAGATATTTGAAATTCACACAGCTACATTCTCGCCTGAAAATATCTTAAAAGTTTATTTTGTGACCCAGAAAAAGTAATACGTTTTTCAGCAGTGCTCCTCCGCCATTGCCGCGCTTACAAGTACGCACAGGCTCCGACAACCATGGCCGACAAATGCGATCCTCCTTTTCACCAGACTGCCCTTTCTGGGTCACAAAATAACCTTTTAAGATATTTTCAGGCGAGAATGTAGCTGAGTAATGCTCAAATATCTACTTGATTTATCAAAATATCACATATTTGCAAAAGTGCTTCCACGTTTTCGGAGAGCTCCGTTATCCACCCCCCACACCCCTAACGGCTGCACCTCCCAAAGAATTTTGTCTGGGCTCTTATCTCACTTATTTATTTCAAACGATCAACAGAAAATTTCACCACATAGTTTTATGTAAGGTTTTTAAAGCTGTGGTGTTAATTTTTAAGTAACATGAGCACAGCGGCAGCAGCAACGCTAGGCTAACACTAACTAGCTAGCAAGATTATAAACCTGGTGCTAAACTAAGAGAAGCCACAAAATCAGTTTGAATAAGAGTAAACATTTACTCACCAAGTCAGTAAAGATCCACAGCAATGACAACAATAATATCTCCAGGTTTGCTCAATATATTCCATAACAAATGCTGGCGCCATGAACATGCGGACTGATCCGGGAGGGAGGAGGACGGTAGTCACGTGGCATTTTCAAAACACATCTTTCATCCTTCCGCCCTGAGAAGCAAAACTTCCAGCTTACTTAGTTTTTCTAAGTTAGGACAGCTCAAATTAATCGAGTTTATCAGCATTTTTGCATAAAAAGTACTGGTAACTTATTTAAATTGAGTTCTAATAACAAATTGATAAAAATTGAGTTCAGCCTATTTAATATTTTTAATTAAACACAATATTACATTTTACAGTGTAGATGACTCATTGTAGAGACGTCAGGTCTGAACTTCCTGGAGCCAGGAGATTTTCTGACTGAGGCCAGACCCACAAAATCAGACACTTCCTTTGATAGATCCAAATCTTGTACCGGTTAAAGGACTCAGTATAAGATTTGGGGACCGATGAGCTACTAGAAGATGGATCTTCAAAGTCCTCATGCCCACAATGTTGTGCACCATCAGACTCTTCTCTCTCATTACATGAGCCAGTAAAAAATTTTGGCTTCTTCATTAGTTGGAAATGCTTCCCTAATTTTGTGATTGTTAGTCTATCTTTGTCATGGCCTTGAGCTGTTTGACCTAGGGTTTTTAAGTCTTTTAGCAGTCATGTCATTTGTAAAGTTTTTATTTAAATATTCTGTTTGGTTCTTCATTTGTGTGTTTTTAGTGTTTATGTTTTATAATTGTACTTTTCTTAAGTGTTTTTAGTCTACTTCTTAGTTCTGGGTTGTATTAGAGTTTAGTTTTCCTCTCAGTGTCTCTTGTTCTGTCACGGCCTGGGGGATCAGCGAGACGCTGATCGATCTCTCCTGTCTTTCTCTCTCTCTCTCTCGTGCTCTCTCTCTCTCTCACCTTCTCTCTGTCGCCGGGGCGGAACTCATTGTGGGTTCACGCCCTCGGCCCACGCCCACGGAGATCATCACACCTGACGTCCATCAAGGGGAACGGCATTTCAGCCAGGAGAGGACTGCTGGTCGTTGCTGGATCATTGTCTGCAACGCGTTAGTGAAAGTCGAACTTCAGTGCAAGATAAGTCAAGAGTTTTCTGTGAATATCGGTCTCATTCCTGTCTCCTGTCTACAGACCCCCTGGACCACCCCTCTCGTGTGAATCTGTGCGTCAAGTGTGAAAGAAGAGGACAGCCGTTGTGAATGTGGCGAGTTGGAGAACGAGTGTTTCCCCCCTTGGATTTCCCTGGAGCCCGTCCCTCACATTTCTGAACATAGCACTACCCCGCACTCTCTGTATATACACATTGGTGACCTCTGTAAATAAATCCCTGTGGTCAGCTATTTCAGGAGTCCCGCGTTTGAGTCCCCTACATTGAACCTTAACATAACGATCCAGCCAGAATATGGACTCAGCGGACTCTGCCGCCCAGCAGCGCACCCCCACGGCCGAGGAGGTTTTGGAATGCCACGAGCAAATGCTGCAGCTCCTCAATCAGCAGTTGGCCACTCTAACGCAGGCTTTTGCTGAGTGCATACCCCTGGTAAGCCCAGCAGCCTCTCCTCCCTCTGTCTCCTCACAGTTACCGGCTTCTGAGCCTTCGGCACCCGGATCTTTGGCTTTGCCTCATCACACTCCCTTGGAGCCCCCGGAGCAAGCATTGCCAACACCTGAACTCTTCGCGAGTGAGTTTCACAAGTGTGCCGGTTTTCTGACCCAAATAACCATACAGGTTAGACAGTTACGGAGGACATATGAAACCGATGACGCTAAGATTGCCTTTTTTGTCCAGCTGTTACGCGGACTGGCTTTAAACTGGGCTCAAGCTGTTTTGAGAACGGACGCCAGCATCTCGTACCAGGATTTTCTTGCTAAATTTAAATGTGTGTTTGAGAGAGGTACTGGGGCTGACGCAGCAGCTCACCGTTTACTGAATCTTAAGCAGGGAAGACGAAGTATGGCGGAATACTCCATTGAGTTCTGGACGCTGGCCGAAGAGACCGGGTGGGGGCAGCCTGCATTGATAAGCACCTTGCTGAATAATGTGTGTGATGAGTTAAAGGGCGAACTAGTTATGAGAGAGTTACCTAAAACTTTGTCTGATGTGATAACGTTGTGTGTGAAGGTGGACGAGCATTTACGTGCATGCCGCAGAACTGAGGACTACGTTTCCCAGAGGTCTCTGGGCCGCGGCGAGGCAGCATCGGGCGGAAGCTTGGTGTTCGCTCGCTCTGCGGTATAGTATCACTTCCTGTTCCTGCTCAAACACAGTGGTGTTTCTGAGTAGCTTTTCTGCTTAGCAATTTAATTTAAATCTCTTGATACATCCCTTTTTCATAGTATAATCTTAACGTGCTTCATCTGAATCACCCTTTCTGTGTGCTCACTGCCTAATTTATAGCCAAAGTATTCACTCACTGTCTCTGTACTGTTTCGCTAGCTTAGCTTAGCTCGTAGCCGACTCGTTAGCACCATGGCTACTTCACCTGTCCCTCCTGCACTTTCCTGCTCATTGTGTCAGATGTTTAGTTACTCCTCGGCCTCCTTTAGCAGTAGTGATACCTGTAACAAATGTAGCATATTTGCAGCTCTGGAGGCCAGGATTACTGAATTGGAGACTCGGCTTCGCACCCTTCATTCACCCGTAGCTAGCCAGGCCCCTGTAGCTGGTGCAGCCGAAGATAGCGTAGGCCCCGCTAGCTGTTCCCCGGCAGACCCCAAGCAGCTGGGGAAAGAGGGTGGCTGGGTGACGGTGAGGAGGAAGCATAGTCTTAAACTGAAGCCCCAGGTACACCACCAACCTGTTCATGTGTCTAACCGTTTTTCCCCACTCGGCGACACACCCGCCGGGGGTCAAACTCTGGTAATTGGCGATTCTGTTCTCAGACATGTGAAGCTAGAGACACCGGCAACCATAGTCAATTGCCTTCCAGGGGCCAGAGCAGGCGACATTGAAGGAAATTTAAAACTGCTGGCTAAGGGTAAACGTAAATACAGTAAGATCATAATTCACGTCGGCAGTAATGACACCCGGTTACGTCAATCGGAGGTCACTAAAATCAATATTGAATCGGTGTGTAACTTTGCCAAAACAATGTCGGACTCTGTAGTTTTCTCTGGTCCCCTCCCCAATCAGACCAGGAGTGACATGTTTAGCCGCATGTTCTCCTTAAATTGCTGGCTGTCTGAGTGGTGTCCCAGAAACGATGTGGGCTTCATAGATAATTGGCAAACCTTCTGGAGGAAACCTGGTCTTTTTAGGAGAGACGGCATCCATCCCACTTTGGATGGAGCAGCTCTCATTTCTAGAAATATGGACCAATTTATTAAACTCCCCAAAATATGACTATCCAGAGTTGGGACCAGGAAGCAGAGTTGCAGTCTTACACGCCTCTCTGCAGCTTCTCTCCTCCTGCTACCCCCCCAAAAACCCATCTCCATTCAGACTGTGTCAGCTCCCAAACAGACAAAAAACAAACTAAAAACCAGCAATAAACAACTTAAACATAAAAAATCACAAAGAAAGAACAATACAGTATCCACATCTGAACCAAAGAGTAAAACAATGAAATGTGGATTATTAAATATTAGGTCTCTCTCCTCCAAGTCTCTGTTAGTACATGACTTAATAATTGATCAACAAATCGATTTACTCTGCCTTACAGAAACCTGGTTGCAGCAGGATGATTATGTTAGTTTAAATGAATCAACACCCCCGAGTCATTCTAACTACCAGAAACCTCGAAGCACAGGCCAAGGGGGCGGTGTGGCAGCAATTTTTCACACCAGCCTATTAATTAACGAAAGACCAAGACAGACTTTTAATTCATTTGAAAGCCTGATGCTTAGCCTCGTCCACCCCAGCTGTAAAACTCAGAAACCAGTCTTACTTGTTATCATCTATCGTCCACCTGGGCCTTACACAGAGTTTCTCTCTGATTTCTCAGACTTTTTATCGGATTTAGTGCTCAGCTCAGATAAAATAATTATTGTGGGTGATTTTAACATCCATGTAGATGCTAAAAATGACAGCCTCAACATCGCATTTAATCTGTTATTAGACTCAATTGGCTTCTCTCAAAATGTAAAAGAACCCACCCACCACTTTAATCACACTCTAGATCTCATTTTAACATATGGCATAGAAACTGAACATTTAACAGTGTTTCCTGAAAACCCTCTGCTGTCTGATCATTTCCTGATAACATTTACATTTACAATAATTGATTACACAGCAATGGAGAGTAGACTTTATCAAAGTAGATGTCTTTCTGAAAGTGCTGTAACTAAGTTTAAGAATATAATCCACCCACTGTTATCTTCTTCAATGCCCTGTACCAACATAGAGCAGAGCAGCTATCTGAACGCTACTCCAACAGAGGTCGATTATCTTGTTAATAATTTTACCTCCTCACTACGTACAACTCTGGATACTGTAGCTCCTGTGAAAACTAAGGCCTCAAATCCAAAGTCCCTGACTCCGTGGTATAATTCTCAAACACGTAGCCTAAAGCAGATAACCCGTAAGCTGGAGAGGAAATGGCGTGTCACAAATTTAGAGGATCATCATTTAGCCTGGAGAAATAGTTTGCTGCTTTATAAGAAAGCCCTCCACAAAGCCAGAACATCTTACTATTCGTCACTGATTGAAGAAAATAAGAACAACCCCAGGTTTCTCTTCAGCACTGTAGCCAGTGTTGGGATTTTGAGATTCTTTTATTGTTATCATATAATCTGTCTTATGATAAATGCATTGATGACATGTTTTACAGTATTATTTTATCAGTAATATTGTTTACAGGGTTCATATTGCATTGAATAGGTTTGTCATCACATTCATTCTATTCACAGGAAGAGTTCATTTTATACACATTGCATATCTGTGCTTGTTTAGAGTTGATGTTCTATCCAAGAGGGTTTTAAGCTTCACTGGTGAGAGTGTCCAGGTGATACATGTTGAGGGAAGATGAGAACATAGCAGGTTAATTGCATGCATGCTTACAATACACATAAATCTAGTAGCAGGCCTGAGCGAAGGCCCGAGTGTCTTCTGCTTCTTATTTGAGACCTGCGCCAATTCAGTCTGCTTAGAGATTGAGGACGAGGGTCAATTATTAGCCCTTAGAGGCCCTGAAGCTTGAAGTTGTTACCTTAAAAGGAAGGTGTTATCAAAAAGAGAAGTTATATGTCTGTTTATAGTTATTAAGATGTACAAGATCTACCCTTGTCTGTAAACAATGACTGTACACAATGTATTTTTGACTTGTATTGACGTGTACGTGGGGGCGTGATCCTCTATGCTATAAAACCAGAACCCAGTGTATTTTTGTCAGAGCAAAACAGGCCATATGCTGATGGTTGTTCTCCGTTGTCAATAAACTCATCGTTTGATTGCACTTGTCTGGTGCCTCCGTCGTTTGTTGTCTGATCTGCAGTTGAATGATCTCGCTTCATTTGGTGGAGGATGCGGGCAACTAAAGATCAGCAGAAAGAAGTACAGGTGTTTGTTGTCGAGGCGGAGGTCGAGGCCAGATCAGGTGATCGAACGGCATACGTCACGGTGATCGCTTGACTATTGGGCCCGCAAAAAGGTAAGGCACAAACCTCTTAAACTGAAATTGTGCTGTATTGGATTATAATTCTAGAATATGTAGTCAAGTGGTCATCCGTTGATCTCTGTTTTGAGTTTTGTTTGAAACGAAAACCTTTGTTGCAACGAAAGTGAAACTTAAGAGTAGTGTTGTGTTCACAGTCGCTCGGAAAAAGCAGTACTGAGCTAAAAGTAATTTGAGTGTTGTGTTCACGGTCGCTCGGAAAAAGCAGTACTGAGCTAAAAGTAATTTGAGATGTTGTGTTAAGAAAATAGAGAGAAGAGAGATTGAGCTGTGATTGAGGAATAAAGAGATTATAAGTGTCTAAAAGTCACGGAGCCGGAGGACTCCACCCCCGGGAAAGACGTTTCCTGGGTATTAAACTGGGGGAAGGGCCCCACTGAGATTTTGTGGCCTCAGATATATCCCTGGTGATCGCAGAGGATCATTGTTAGGGAGACACTTAATTAAGAGAAAGAGAATAAATACCGGACGAGAAGGTCCGAGGATTTGATACATGTTTCTAAGAGAATAAATACCGGACGCGAAGGGTCCGAGGTGTTGATATATGATTTAAGAGAATTCAAGTCAGCCGCGAGCCGATCAGTAAAACAAATGTGGCCGAAGGTTGGATCTGATATGAGGCGAACAGAGGACTGGTCTAAAAAGATTAAAAGGTACGCACAAACCTGTTCAATAAGCAAATTTGTGCAAATTGGCTGAATTCTAAATTATCTGTTCGCTGAGTAGATGATCTTAACTACTAAATTGGCGCAGTAGTGGTAAAACTGAATTCTTGAGAATAAAGCAAAACGTTGAAGTAATGAATGAGAAACTTTGAAGTAATGAGAAGCTTTGAAGCAAGGATAATGAAACTTTGAGAAACAGACAGTACTGAGTTAAAAGGTTATTTGGTATTTCATGGTAAAAGAGAAAAAGAGACCAATGTATGTTTAAGAATAAAAAAGAATATAAGAGTTATTGGTTAGATTATGGTTTAATAAGTGTCAAACTCCTGTACCTCTTTGAGACTTCAAAGAGGAGCTCCGGCGTGGGCATTTGGGAGACGCTTATTTGTAAGTAAAAGGATTAAGTTCGGACGAGGAAGTCCGACAGAAACACCTGGTGCTGTCAGGATGTTTAAGTGACACAGAAGTTCAGAAAAGCGAGTCAGAAATGGTTTTGTGGCTCTTGGTAAACTGATTGTGAAGGAAAATCAGTGTTTATTGTGCTAAAGTAACAGATCCGGCGCGGTCTGACGGGAAGAATCAGCTGCACAATTCTGAGTGTGCAGCGTTGTTGATATTAATAGATCCAGCGTGGTCTGAGGAAAAGAAATAAATCGGTTAATGGCTGATATATTTATATGAATTTTGGTGGATCTGCTGAGGTCCAGAAAATAATCAATGCGGACTGTGTTGGTAAATGATCCAGGAAGAATTGCCCTGGGTCTGTGTCTGTGTGTGTGTGTTGTTCAGTGACAACATGCGCAGTTTAAAATTGGGCCCTGTTCCTTCCTCTTTTTAGTTTCAAAACACAAAGGCTGTTGGATTAAGAATTACTGTGTGAAGAACGGCTTCACTTTTGACTAGGTAAATAATATGCTTACTTTTGGGTCTATGAAGATCTCGTAACATTCCGGGGGAGATGCCGGGGTAAAAAGAGTGAGCTCAGACGAGGGAGTCCGAGAAAAAGACACCGTGAGTTGAGCAAGGTGTTAACTGACTCAGGATTTCAGAGAATCGAGTCAGCTGTGATCTTGAGTTCTAATGGTAAGTTGATTCTAAAGGAAAATCAATGTTTACCATGTTGAAGTAATTCTGATGATATTACTAGGTGAAGAATAAGTTGTGTAAATGTGGACACACAATTGTGTTGATATGGATGGATCGGCTGCGGTCCATCTGATAAGTGAATACTGGGTAAACTGAGACAAGAAACTGTTTTTAAATCTTCACTGGCTGCAGTGATGTACATGTGCTGAAGATTACTGGACCCGGCGAGGTCCATATGATGAAGTTCTTGGGCAGATAAATGACAGAAACAGTTTCTGAATTTTGAGGAGAATTCTGAAGCACTGAGGTTGAATTTTCTCTGTGCTTGGTGCGCTGTGTGGACTTATATTAGAGTTATAAGTCCAAAGGTTATGACCTGGAGGTCATTCATGGTGTTTAAAGAAGAATAGGAATTACAAAAGGATATTTAATGTCATATTTTGTGTAAATTGAGGAAAACTCACCACATGTGTCCCTTTAAATTTAAATTTAATTTTCCTAAAACATGTGTTCACCTTTTTTCATTTAAAGGGACACAGACATTAACACACACACACAGTTCTTGGGTGTGAGTTACTTCCTCTTTTAATTTTAAACTGCAACACATGTGTGCATTGAACTAGAATTTCAGCAGAAATTAGAAAACACTGGAATGCAATAAAATAAAGTAGAATAGAATAATATATACAATAGAATAAAATAGAATACCAATACTATATACAGCTGAGTAAGAAAATACAAAATACAATTTTGTCAAAGAAAGAATTGCACATATAGCAGTCTTATTGCACGTATGAGGGTTCTGGTAAAGTACTAGTTCTGGTAAAGTAAAAGATTATGCTCAAAGTTTTATGCCCTGGAGGCCAAGAGTCGTGTGTAGAGAAGAACATGACTTAGAAACGGACATTTAAGGTCACATTTTGTCTAAGATGGGGAGAATTGTCCCAGATGTGTTTATTTCTCTTCTTTTTAAGAGGACAGACGCAGTCACTGAGTGTTGTCTACTTCCTCTTTCTGATTCTAAGCAAGCATGTTTGATAAAATACTCTTAGGAAAGCGTATTTTGAGTGCTTCTAAGTGTGTGAATGTTGTGAGTACTTGATTTGAATGATTCTGTGTGATTTGTACAAAATAATAAATAAGTAATAATAACTCATAGGAGAGTGCGTGAATAGAGGAGGCCTGAGAGAGAACTGTGTGCATCAAACAGGAAGTCTGATTATAGCTTGTGAGTTAGAGAGACATTGCAGCATGAAAACAGAGGAATTAGAGACTGAATGTCTTAAGAAAAAGTAATAAAATTATATTAATTACATGTTTTAGAAAAGACAAAGACCGAGAAAATAAAATACATGAACTGACATTTACATTAATGAATAGAAAACGCACGTACACAAATTGCTACAGGTGAAATTATTGTTGGAAACAATCAGAAGTGGGATAGTTTAATACACCCAGGCAATGAAGAAAGCAGCTTACACTCCTTTAATTTCCAGAGTCAGTGTGTCCCCTGCCCTCATAGCACTCGTGCCCAATTGGCCCCCGTATCAGGCGAGCATGGAAGGCTGGACAGCCCATGACGGGTAAGATCCCACCTCGAAACCCTGGGACAACCTAAGGCAAGGCGCAGTCACGATTGCTTGAACCTAAGTCCCTAAGTGAGCTTGGACTCACTGGCGGAGACGGGACTTCAAGGGTAAAGCCGCTGGGGCAGAGGGGGAAATGCTAAACAAACATGTCATTAACAATGACGAGTGATGAGCCAAAGAGGGGAGACACTCACTGTCTTTCAGGGTGAATTGTTCCCTGAACCTGAAATCAAGCTCTAACTTCTGGCTGAGGACAAGGAATGCTGTTAAAAAGGGAGAAATTTGGGAAAGAGAAAAACTGACTGTTTAAGTGGAACCTTGTGAGGGAGTCTGAAAAAACACGAAAAGAAACATATACACAATCACACACACAAATAGAAAATGCGTTAACCTTAGAATACAAAAGAGTTCATGAAGATCAGATAGCAGGTTTAGCATAGGAGTCTGTTTATCATGTTGTCCAACTCGCTTAGTGTGTAGTAGTTTTCAGAAGAGAAAATTTAGAATTTAGTGATGATGGTGTGCAAGTTGTGTGGTGTTTAACGAGATTTTCTGTGTTTTGAGCAGGTGAAATTATGTTAAGTTGACCTGAGAGTGTCAGGACCCTGAAGAACTTGTGGCAAAATGTTCTGTGTTTAAGATTGTTGAGGTTGTTGTTGTAGTGATGGGTTACTTCTATCGGTTAGATTTGTGTTGTTTTCTTATTTTAATAGAGGGAGTTTTATCAAACATGCACATGTCTAAGGGGGTCCATCATTTTTGTAACAGTGCACTTAGAAAAACCTGTCAGGTGATTTTGTTTTGTGTTTTGATGAGCTAATAATCAGCTCTCTTCTTCTCATTTTTGTTCTAAGCAGGCCTGAAAAAGAGTGGATAACAGCGTTGAAAATTCTCGGGAGAACAAATATAAGGTGACCTTCTCCAGATTACAATGGGCAGAGGAGAAGGCTAAGTCTCTGTCTAAAAGATTGCCGCGAGCCAATCCAGTCTAAAAGCAGAAAGAATTATTTCCCTAAAAACAAAATAAAACAAAAAATGAGTTGATGTTGCTGAGAGTGAAGACTGATTATTTGCGAGATAGTCTCCACTGTCAGCAATACCTGATGTTAATGCATGTGAGTGAATGTGTGTAAATGGATGGTGACTGGATGGACGAGGCAGACCATAGGTTGGACCGACTGGACACTGAGATAAAGACTGGACTAAGGTTAGACACATGACTGATAACTGTTCTGTTTTAAGTTTCCTTTCTCATAACACAGATTGGATCGTAAGTGGGAAAAAAACTGAGTATGAAATGTGAAGTTTTGGTTAACACACAGGTTTTGTTTCTAGGAAGTTCCAAGGATGCAGGCTGTGGATGGAGCCAAGAAAAGATTTGACATGATGAATAATTTGATTTCATTCCTTAAACACAGGTTTGAAGGGCCGGAGCATGTATACCTAATATGATATGACTAACCTTTTTCTCTTAATTTTCTAAGCTCGAGTGAAGGATTTTGAGTTTGTAACACATAAGATGTGTTACAAAAGGGGGGAGTTATAGGATTTAAGGTTTAATTTGAAATGGGTTTTAGGATCGTTTTATGACGTTTGGGGTTTTTGATAATTTAGATATGGTAAAATTGAGGCAGAAATTGTTATTTTCATGTTCTTTTCGATCTGTTTTTATGCTCAGATGGTGATGGTTTATATCTTACCCTGGGTGTGTTTAACAAGGCTGACAGTGTTGCTCACACACATGAAGGCCATGGAGATTAAGTAAAGTTAATATGAAGGACAGAGCCCAGAACATGATATGGTGAAACAACTTTGAATGATTAAAGGAACCTTAGATGAACACAGTAGATTAGTGAGGTGTAGCAGAGAGAGGCTTTTTGTTTTCTATCCTTTACAGGAGAAGATTTCAGGACCACAGCAACCACAGGGGTGGCGAGAATCCTGGAAGCCCGAGATCGAACGGAACCAACCAGAGAAAGGAGAAAAACAGAGCACAAAGACACCTAGTTGTTTATATTGCAAAGAAGATCAAAAGCTTGTTAGACATAGGTTATAATGGAAGCATAAAAGGGATGAGAGGAACTTTACATAACATAGAAATCCTGCAACAATTCGTAAATTGCCCAAACACAGTGTTCAGACCGGATATGCGCTACCCGTTAAAGGGGGCGAAGAAATCAGGCCTAAGTTTGAAAGATGAAATGGGTTAACTCGATAGAGGATGTTTCCAAAGGTTGGGAAAATAATGTAGGACCTTTTACCAGGAGAAAGCTAATTGTATCTTTTACACTTTACAGTGTGCACTGAGGGAAGTCAGGAATAGTTTAAATTAGGATTGAAAAAATTAAACTAGGTGAAAAGGGGGTGTAGCAAGTAGATTTAGGGCAGCTCACAGCCTGGCGTAAACGCAAGGTGCTGTCACACAGCTTAAGTTATTTGCCGGAGGTTTCTTCCTGTTAAAAGGAAGTTTTTCCTTCCCACTGTTGCCAAAGTGCTTGCTCAATAAGGGGTCACAAGATTGTTGGGTTTTTCTCTGTATCTATGAAGCGCCTTGAGGCAACTTTTGTTGTGATTTGGCGCTATATAAATAAAATTCAATTGGATTGTATTGAAGTAAACTTAAATGTGATAAATTAGGAATTAGTTCATTTCTCAAGTGAGAAATGAAAAAGGGGGACTGGTGTTAGGAATAAAAGAAATATTTTTTAATGTGTAATGTGTACCTGCTCATTATCTTGTTTTATGTACTTTAATAATGAAGGCTTGTAGAGCAAGGCCACCTTTGACTCACAAACAAGTGCTCAGCCAGATTGAAAAACAGGAAGTTTTAGTGCACAAGGCATATTAATAGATATAGACACAAAAAAGAGGAACTCCCCATATAAACAACGTTCAAGCCTGTGTGACGTGTAAAGTACCGAAATAACACCATATAAGTCACAGCTGATGATTCTAATGTTAGAAGACCTCTTGCAACTGGCGTCTCAGCTGTGCAGAGGTCTCTCACCCCCGGAAGATGATTGAATAAAGAAAGACAGGCACCCTACATGCATACAGCATGCAGCAGGGGTTGCCAAAATAATATAGAAAACAGCACATGTAGTGAGAGAACACCCACTAAAAGTTCTGACTACACACGGTGTGGTGGCATATGTGAACTCGCAGGCGTTCACTATGACATCATTAGCACAATAGAGACTGAGTAAAGTTTTAGATGCTCCAAATCTGACATTTACACATGAAGGAATCAATATGGCAGATTTAATGGGATCAGGAGAACCTCATGATTGTACTAAGAAAGCAGAAGTTGAAGGGAAAGTCAGGGAAGATTTAAAAGCAGAACCTATCCCTGGAGCTGAGGATTGGTTCATAGATGGCTGCTGTCATCGTGATGAAGAAGGATCGAAAGCAGGCTATGCTATCGTCTGCAAACAAGGAACTGAATTTGAGCCCACGAGGAACTCCAGCAGTGGAAGGAGCCACGCTGGACGGGTCCTTATGAGGTCGTTGCCAGAACAACCACAGCAGTTCAACTGAAAGGGAAAGGCGATACCTGGTATCATTGGTCGCAGTGTGCGCCAGCACATGAGAGTTTAGTAGAGGAAAACTCCTCTACATCCAACACAGGTGGTAACGAGCAGAGGCAAAATAAATCCTCTCACCTGTGCAACGGGCCAACCAGTAGTCCACCTGGGAGGCCGAAGAAAGAAGAGCAGCAGCTTAGAAGGTCGCCACGCCAGCAGAAAGGAGCGGTGACAAGTTGAGGACTCCACAAAAGCAGGGGAGTTTCATTCCAGGATATAAAGTTTATATAACATGATGCAAACACACGAATCAGAGACACGTAATGAGAAAACTGATTAAAATGTTCCTTACAACTACATGTTTATTGTATGCAATGATATTAACTATGGCTGTGTTGTTTATTGTCTATATTTAGCAGGGCACTTCGGACCACTTGTCTGAACACAGAGGCCAGTCCAGCACAGCGCTTCCTGAGACTGTAGTTGCTAAAACGGGATCGGTAAAAAAGACAAAAGCGCGAGGTGTCAGGTAAAGGTGATGAGTGTCTCAGCATGAATAATGGCATAGATTTGAATTATGTTAAAGGGTCTACCAGCTCATTCACGTTTGATTTGTGTGACGTCATTAAGTGTACAGGAGCCAGCAGTAGCTGGAGAGCGTATGATGTATGGGTCTGCAAAAGACCCCATGATATGCTTAGGGTAAATTTAGTTGATGCAAAGTCTAAGCCGCTCGCAGAAAGCTTAATCACCATTCTGACTGATCAGATGGTAACTTCGGGAACAGTAGCTCAAAAGGAACAGGAACCAAAAGAGAGATTGATTGTTTCAAGGACAGTAACCTCTGGCTTGATTGGGTGGCTCAAAAAGCTAGAGAACAACATGTATCTGACTGTGTTGCCTGTGCGTCAGCTAGTCCACGGTTGTTCACAGAGCCCGCACCGTTGCATTTAGAAGATAAGTGGGGCTATGATTGTATGTTGCAGCTAACAAGGAATGCGGTGAGTACTGGCAACTGTACTTTGTTGTCCAGACTTTTCCCTCCTGTTTCAAAGCAGACAACAGTGGGACCATTTATGCCAAAACGAGATAACTATAAAAGTACAAGGTGGGAGAGATCGACCCAACTGGGTGTGCTGTCACACTCACGGGACGAACCACCAACAATGTAAGCGACTCTAGCATGGTAATGGGAACATGGTCAAGAAGTGGGCTGTATTATTATTGTGGGGAAAACACTCTGTTAGTTCGTGTTCCTATGGGAAGCGTAGGGACATGTGCGATGGTGCGACTAGGAGCTCCGCTCATGCTTATTGGGAACCAGGTAAAGTCCATTCCAGAACACAACACACGTACCTTAGCAGCCAGACGTAAGAGACATATTCTGGCCAAAAGAGGGACCCAGGGTACACATGCTTATGATCCTCGCCTGAACTCACCGACTTGGATAGACTCCATAGGAGTCCCCAGGGGAGTTCCAGACGAGTACAAGCTGGTAAATCCGATAGCCGCAGGATTTGAAAGTATATTTCTTTGGGTAACGCCTAATAAGAATGTTGATCGCATTAACTATGTTCATTACAACCTGCTGAGACTCTCTAACCTAACCAGGGACGCCATGATGGGGTTCGCAGAACAATCGGGTCCGAGTTCACTGACGGGAGTGCAAAATCAAATGGCCCTTGACATGAGAGGGGAGGCGTATGCGCCATGTTCGGAGACATGTGCTGCACTTTTATCCCTATTAATACTGCCCCAGATGGCTCAGTAACCTGAGCTCTGGAGGGCCTGAAAACTTTGTCTAAAACTATGCATGAACACTCAGGTATCGAAAATCTGCTGGCGTCCTGGATGACATCTGTGTTTGGACAATGGAAAAGTGTGGCTATGTCAGTGATGTTTTCTTTGACTGTACTTTTGGGAATACTGGTCATCGCTGGTTGTTGTATCATTCCTTGTCTCAGAGGATTGTTGGTAAAAGTAATGGCGAGGGTTGCGAACTCTGGCTGGGTTGAGGGCATTTACCAGATGAACTTAGAACCCATAGAGTGGGGCAGGGAGTGATACAACATGAAGTGTGGTGACATTCCTTGTTGGAATGTCAAAAGAGGGAATGTTGGGATTTAGAGATTCTTTTATTGTTATCATATAATCTGTCTTATGATAAATGCATTGATGGCATGTTTTACAGTATTATTTTATCAGTAATATTGTTTACAGGGTTCATATTGCATTGAATAGGTTTGTCATCACATTCATTCTATTCACAGGAAGAGTTCATTTTATACACATTGCATATCTGTGCTTGTTTAGAGTTGATGTTCTATCCAAGAGGGTTTTAAGCTTCACTGGTGAGAGTGTCCAGGTGATACATGTTGAGGGAAGATGAGAACATAGCAGGTTAATTGCATGCATGCTTACAATACACATAAATCTAGTAGCAGGCCTGAGCGAAGGCCCGAGTGTCTTCTGCTTCTTATTTGAGACCTGCGCCAATTCAGTCTGCTTAGAGATTGAGGACGAGGGTCAATTATTAGCCCTTAGAGGCCCTGAAGCTTGAAGTTGTTACCTTAAAAGGAAGGTGTTATCAAAAAGAGAAGTTATATGTCTGTTTATAGTTATTAAGATGTACAAGATCTACCCTTGTCTGTAAACAATGACTGTACACAATGTATTTTTGACTTGTATTGACGTGTACGTGGGGGCGTGATCCTCTATGCTATAAAACCAGAACCCAGTGTATTTTTGTCAGAGCAAAACAGGCCATATGCTGATGGTTGTTCTCCGTTGTCAATAAACTCATCGTTTGATTGCACTTGTCTGGTGCCTCCGTCGTTTGTTGTCTGATCTGCAGTTGAATGATCTCGCTTCACGAGGCTGACAAAAAGTCAGAGCTCTACTGAGCCAACCATCCCTTTAACGTTAACTTTTAATGACTTCATGAACTTCTTCACAAATAAAATTTTTATCATTAGAGAAAAAATTACCAATAATCATCCCACAGATGTAATATTATCTACAGCTACTTTTAGTACCATCGATGTTAAGTTAGACTCTTTTTCTCCAATTGATCTTTCTGAGTTAACTTCAATAATTAATTCCTCCAAACCATCAACGTGTCTTTTAGACCCCATTCCTACAAAACTGCTCAAAGAAGTCCTGCCATTAATTAATTCTTCGATCTTAAGCATGATCAACCTATCTCTAATAATCGGCTATGTACCACAGGCCTTCAAGCTGGCTGTAGTTAAACCTTTACTCAAAAAGCCATCTCTAGACCCAGCTGTCTTAGCTAATTACAGGCCAATCTCCAACCTTCCTTTTATATCAAAAATCCTTGAAAGAGTAGTTGTCAAACAGCTAACAGATCATCTGCAGAGGAATGGCTTATTTGAAGAGTTTCAGTCAGGTTTCAGAGCTCATCACAGCACAGAAACAGCTTTAGTGAAGGTTACAAATGATCTTCTTATGGCCTCTGACAGTGGACTCATCTCTGTGCTTGTCCTGCTAGACCTTAGTGCTGCGTTTGATACTGTTGATCATAATATCCTATTAGAGCGATTAGAACATGCTGTAGGTATTACAGGTACTGCACTGCAGTGGTTTGTATCATATCTATCTAATAGACTCCAATTTGTTCAAGTAAATGGAGAGTCCTCTTCACACACTAAGGTCAATTATGGTGTTCCACAGGGTTCAGTGCTAGGACCAATTCTATTTACATTATACATGCTTCCCCTAGGCAGCATCATTAGAAGACATAGCATAAATTTTCACTGCTATGCAGATGACACGCAGCTCTATCTATCCATGAAGCCAGGTAACACACACCAATTAGTTAAACTGCAGGAATGTCTTAAAGACATAAAGACCTGGATGGCCGCTAACTTTCTGCTTCTTAATTCAGATAAAACTGAGGTTATTGTACTCGGCCCTGAAAATCTTAGAAATATGGTATCTAACCAGATTCTTACTCTGGATGGCATTACCTTGGCCTCCAGTAACACTGTGAGGAACCTTGGAGTCATTTTTGACCAGGACATGTCCTTCAACGCACATATTAAACAAATATGTAAGACTGCTTTCTTCCATTTGTGCAACATCTCTAAAATTAGAAATATCCTGTCTCAGAGTGATGCTGAAAAACTAGTTCATGCCTTCATTACTTCCAGGCTGGACTACTGTAATTCTTTATTATCAGGATGTCCTAAAAACTCCCTGAAAAGTCTTCAGCTAATCCAAAATGCTGCAGCAAGAGTACTGACAGGGACTAGGAAGAGAGAACATATTTCTCCTGTTTTGGCTTCCCTTCATTGGCTTCCTGTTAAATCCAGAATTGAATTCAAAATCCTGCTCCTCACATACAAGGTCTTAAATAATCAGGCCCCATCTTATCTTAATGACCTTGTGGTACCATATCACCCTATTAGAGCACTTCGCTCTCGCTCTGCAGGCCTACTTGTTGTTCCTAGAGTATTTAAAAGTAGAATGGGAGGGAGAGCCTTCAGTTTTCAGGCCCCTCTTCTGTGGAACCAGCTTCCAGTTTGGATTCGGGAGACAGACACTATCTCTACTTTCAAGATTAGGCTTAAAACTTTCCTTTTTGCTAAAGCATATAGTTAGGGCTGGACCAGGTGACCCTGAATCCTCCCTTAGTTATGCTGCAATAGACGTAGGCTGCCGGGGATTCCCATGATGCATTGAGTTTTTCCTTTCCAGCCACTCACTATGTGTTAATAGACCTCTCTGCATCGAATCATATCTGTTATTAATTTCTGTCTCTCTTCCACAGCATGTCTTTATCCTGTTTTCCTTCTTCACCCCAACAGGTCGCAGCAGATGGCCGCCCCTCCCTGAACCTGGTTCTGCCGGAGGTTTCTTCCTGTTAAAAGGGAGTTTTTCCTTCCCACTGTCGCCAAAGTGCTTGCTCATAGGGGGTCATATGATATGATTGTTGGGGTTTTCTCTGTATTTATTATTGTGCGATCTATTGTACAATATAAAGCGCCTTGAGGCGACTTTTGTTGTGATTTGGCGCTATATAAATAAAATTGAATTGAATTGAATTGAATTGAAGCGCCACGAGTGGCGGAAGAGATTCGGAGTTGCACAACATGGAGGAGAGTGAGCAACCTATGCAACTGGGTCGCTCTCGCCTTTCACCCGAGGAATGGCACCGTCGGTGGAGGGCCGGTGAGTGTTTTTATTGCAGCCGTAAGGGTCATATCGCCAATGTTTGTCCGTCACTGCCAAAAGGCCGTGCTCGCCAGTAGAGAGGGGAATACGGGTGGGCGAGGTCTCTGTTTCACAGTCTCCTCCACGGCTCATGCTAGCAGCTAAATTAACGGTGCAGCTTCAGGTCCACGCTCTTAAGGCTCTAATCGATTCAGGGGCGGAACAGAACTTTATTGACGCTTCGCTGGCCCAACGATTAAATCTGAACTCTGAGCCTTTGCCACGGTCACTCCAGGTCATCGCCCTCAGTGGCCAGTGGCTTCCTAACATCACTCATATCACTGAGCCCGTTTTACTGACTCTCTCAGGTAATCATTCCGAGACCATACAACTATATGTGTTCCAAGCTCCGCTCTCACCGCTAGTTCTGGGTTACCCTTGGTTGCGTCACCATAATCCTGTTATCGATTGGAAAAAGGAGAGCATTGTGGGGTGGGGGGAGGCTTGTCACATGTCCTGTCTTAAAGCTGCCACCCCCTTTTCTGAACCGCTAACCAATTCTTCTCTCTCCGAGCCGCCGGACCTCTCCTCCGTGCCACCCGTCTACCATGATCTCAAACAAGTGTTTTGCAAGGATAGGGCACGTTCGCTTCCTCCGCATCGGCCGTACGACTGCGGCATTGATCTTCTTCCAGGCGCACCTCTCCCTACCAGCCGCCTATACAGTCTGTCTCAGCCCGAACGCGAAAGCATGGAAAGATACATCAATGAATCACTCGCCACGGGTCTCATTCGCCCTTCGACCTCTCCTGTGGCCGCCGGCTTCTTCTTCGTCACCAAGAAAGACAAGAGTTTACGACCTTGTATTGATTATCGGGGCCTTAACAACATCTCAGTGAAGAATAAGTATCCACTCCCTCTTTTAAATTCTGCCTTCGAGCTCCTTCAGGGGGCCACCATCTTCACTAAACTGGACCTGCGCAACGCCTACCATCTGGTAAGAATAAGGGAGGGGGATGAATGGAAAACAGCCTTCAACACTCACCCTGGTCATTTTGAATACCTTGTCATGCCGTTTGGTCTCACCAATGCCCCAGCTGTTTTTCAGGCCCTGGTAAACGACGTACTCCGGGACTTCATCAACCACTTCGTCTTCGTTTATCTGGATGACATTCTCATTTTCTCTCATTCTGTCTCTGAACATGAACGCCATGTCAGGCAGGTTCTCCAACGCCTCCTGGAAAACCGTCTCTTCGTGAAGGTGGAAAAATGTGAGTTTCATACCCCCACAATCTCTTTTCTGGGCTATGTCATTGAACAAGGTGACCTGAGAGCGGATCCCGCCAAAGTTCAGGCTGTGTTAAACTGGCCCACTCCTTCCCATCGCAAACAGCTTCAGAGTTTCTTGGGTTTCGCTAACTTTTATCGCTGTTTCATCCGCAACTATAGCCAGCTCGCTCTACCCCTGACTCGTCTCACCTCACCTAAGGTCCCCTTCCGCTGGGATGAACTGGCTCGCCAGGCTTTCTCGTGCCTGAAGGAACGCTTTGCTTCTGCACCCATCCTCGTCCAACCCGACCTCAGTCAACCCTTCGTCGTGGAGGTGAACGCCTCGGACGCAGGAGTGGGGGCGGTGCTCTCCCAGCGACAAGGCGGTAAGCTTCACCCTTGTGCTTACTTCTCTCGTCGTCTCTCTCCTGCAGAAAGGAATTATGACGTGGGGAACCGAGAGCTATTGGCCATCAAGCTGGCCCTTGAAGAGTGGCGTCACTGGTTGGAGGGAGCTGCCCAACCGTTCGTGGTTTGGACAGACCACAAAAACTTGGAATACATTCGGTCCGCAAAACGACTCAACGCCAGGCAAGCTAGGTGGGCCCTGTTTTTCACCAGATTCCAATTCACAATCACCTACAGACCCGGCTCCCGTAATGTCAAACCCGATGCCCTCTCACGCCAATTTGCCGCCTCTGAAGACGCTGCCCAGGACATCCCCATTTTTCCTTCCACGTGTGTAGTCGGGGCCCTAACCTGGGAGATCAAGTCAGCTATTCGAGACGCTCAACGAACTGAACCAGACCCTGGTACGAGTCCCCCAGGCCTACTCTTTGTTCCCTCTACAGTCAGATCACGAGTTTTGCATTGGGCTCACACGGCCAAGTTCACCTGCCACCCTGGGGTCCACCACACCGTTACCTTCCTCCAACGCTTTGCCTGGTGGCCATCTTTACCTAAGGACGTCCGAGAATACATTGCTGCCTGTCCTACATGCGCTCAAAACAAGAGCGTCAACCAGCCATCTTCCGGCCTTCTCCAACCCCTACCGACCCTTGGCCGCCCGTGGTCACACATTGCAATGGACTTCATCACGGGCCTCCCGTCCTCATCAGGTAACTCAGTCATCCTTACATTCATTGATCGTTTTTCGAAAGCTGCTCACTTTGTCGCCCTTCCCAAGCTCCCCACTGCTCTAGAAACAGCTCGACTCCTGACAAACCATGTCTTCCGCCTCCACGGAATCCCCGCGGACATCGTCTCTGATAGGGGGCCGCAGTTCACATCACGGGTCTGGAAAGAATTCTGTAACGCCCTCGGAGCGCAGGTCAGTCTCTCCTCTGGTTTCCATCCTCAGACTAACGGCCAGACAGAACGAGCCAATCAGGAACTCGAGGCGGCCCTCCGGTGCTTGGCATCCACCAATCAGACAACTTGGAGTGAGCAACTCCCGTGGATTGAGTACGCTCACAATAGTCTTACCTCCTCAGCCACCGGGGTGTCCCCCTTCGAAGCTTCTCTGGGTTACCAACCACCTCTCTTTCCGGCCGTCGAAGGTGAGCACTTTGTCCCCTCTGTCCAGCAGCAGCTACGGAGGTGTCGACGCGCCTGGAGAGCCACCCGGGCTGCCCTTCGTCGCACAGCTGATCGCAATAAGCGCCTGGCGGACCGTCACCGGACCCCCGCACCCACCTACGCCCCGGGACAAAAGGTCTGGCTGTCAACCCGATTTGTTCCGCTCCGGGCTGAGTCTAAGAAGCTATCTCCCACCTTCATTGGTCCGTTTGTTATAGACTCTCTGGTTAACCCGATTTCTGTCCGTCTCAAGTTGCCCCGAAATATGCGGATCCATAACGTGTTTCATGTGTCTCAAGTGAAACCCTGCCTGTCCAGTCCTTTGTGCCCTCCTTCCAGGCCCCTGCCACCCGCCCGGGTCATCGATGGCCACCCGGCTTTCACTGTCTCTCGGATCATGGACGTCAGGCGCCGGGATCGTGGCCTGCAGTATTTGGTGGACTGGGAGGGCTACGGGATGGAGGAACGGTCCTGGGTTCCGCGGGCTGCCATGCTGGACCATCGCATGGTGCGGGCGTTCCACGAGGCCCATCCTGCCAAGCCTGGGGGTCGCCGGGAGGCTCCCGTTGGGGGAGGGGTACTGTCACAGCCTGGGGGATCGGCGAGATGCTGATCGACCTCTCCTGTCTTTCTCTCTCTCTCTCGTGCTCTCTCTCTCTCTCTCCTTCTCTCTGTCGCCGGGGCGGAACTCATTGCGGGTTCACGCCCTCAGCCCACGCCCACGGAGATCATCACACCTGACGTCCATCAAGGGGAACGGCATTTAAGCCAGGAGAGGACTGCTGGTCGTTGCTGGATCGTTGTCTGCCACGCGTTAGTGAAAGTCGAACTTCAGTGCAAGATAAGTCAAGAGTTTTCTGTGAATATCGGTCTCATTCCTGTCTCCTGTCTACAGACCCCCTGGACCACCCCTCTCGTGTGAATCTGTGCGTCAAGTGTGAAAGAAGAGGACAGCCGTTGTGAATGTGGAGAGTTGGAGAACGAGTGTTTCCCCCCCTTGGATTTCCCTAGAGCCCGTCCCTCACATTTCTGTACATAGCACTACCCCGCACTCTCTGTATATACACATTGGTGACATCTGTAAATAAATCCCCGTGGTCAGCTATTTCAGGAGTCCCGCGTTTGAGTCCCCTACATTGAACCTTAACATGTTCCATTTTTTGTGTGATGTTTGTTTGTGTGTCTGCGTTTCCATGTTTAGTTATCACTTCTCACTTCCTGCTTTATTGGATAGTTATTCATCCCTTGCTCTTTACTGTGAGTTTTACTTCCCTCATCTTATTATCTGTTCTTTTACATCTGTGTCTCATTTTCCCAACTGTCTCTACTCCCCTGATTACCCTTCTCTGTGTGCATATATAGTGCTGATTTCTCTCAGTCCTGGTCAAAACATCAACTCTACTTCTCAGTGAATTTTCTTCATGTACTTCTGCTGTATTTTTTCTATTTCTTTCAGCCCAGTGTATTTCCAAGTTCCATGTTCCGCTAGTTATGGTTTTCAATTTTCTTGTAGACCTTATATGTTCCCCTATTTGACTTTCCTCTAAAACAGCCTAACAAAGATTCAAATCCTCTCTTCATTTAGAGCTCTCTGGTTATTTGTGCCATAACTTCAACATTAAATATAAAACAAGCTCAAACTGAAAGAGCACAAAGAGCTATCAATTTAAAATATATTGGAATTTATGAGGTGCCGTAAGGGACATTATTACTGAAACGCTCTCACACACACTACTGAAACGCTCTCACACACACTACTGAAATTTTACCTATCACACACACTACTGAAACGCTCTCACACACACTACTGAAATTTTACCTCTCACACAAACTACTGAAACACTCTCACACACACTACTGAAATGTTCTCACACACGCTACTGAAATTTTACCTCTCACACACGCTACTGAAATTTTACCTCTCACACACACTACTGAGATTTTACCTCTCACACACACTACTGAAACACTCTCACACACACTACTGAAATGCTCTCACACACACTACTGAAATTTTACCTCTCACACACACTACTGAAACACTCTCACACACACTACTGAAACGCTCTCACACACACTACTGAAATTTTACCTCTCACACACACTACTGAAACACTCTCACACACACTACTGAAACGCTCTCACACACACTACTGAAATTTTACCTCTCACACACACTACTGAAACACTCTCACACACACTACTGAAACGCTCTCACACACACTACTGAAATGCTCTCACACACACTACTGAAATTTTACCTCTCACACACACTACTGAAACGCTATCACACACACTACTGAAATGCTCTCACACACACTACTGAAATGGTCTCACACACACTACTGAAATTTTACCTCTCACACACACTACTGAAACGCTCTCACACACACTACTGAAACACTCTCACACACACTACTGAAACGCTCTCACACACACTACTGAAATGCTCTCACACACACTACTGAAATTTTACCTCTCACACACACTACTGAAACGCTATCACACACACTACTGAAATGCTCTCACACACACTACTGAAATGGTCTCACACACACTACTGAAATTTTACCTCTCACACACACTACTGAAACGCTATCACACACACTACTGAAACACTCTCACACACACTACTGAAACGCTCTCACACACACTACTGAAATGCTCTCACACACACTACTGAAATTTTACCTCTCACACACACTACTGAAACGCTATCACACACACTACTGAAATGCTCTCACACACACTACTGAAATGGTCTCACACACACTACTGAAATTTTACCTCTCACACACACTACTGAAACGCTCTCACACACACTACTGAAACGCTCTCACACACACTACTGAAACGCTCTCACACACACTACTGAAATTTTACCTCTCACACACACTACTGAAACGCTCTCACACACACTACTGAAACGCTCTCACACACACTACTGAAACGCTCTCACACACACTACTGAAATTTTACCTCTCACACACACTACTGAAATGCTCTCACACACACTACTGAAATGCTCTCACACACACTACTGAAATGCTCTCACACACACTACTGAAATTTTACCTCTCACACACACTACTGAAACGCTCTCACACACACTACTGAAACGCTCTCACACACACTACTGAAACGCTCTCACACACACTACTGAAATGCTCTCACACACACTACTGAAATGCTCTCACACACACTACTGAAATGCTCTCACACACACTACTGAAACGCTCTCACACACACTACTGAAATGGTCTCACACACACTACTGAAAAACCAAGGCGTTTCAGTTGAATAGGAAGGCGTTTCAGTTGAACAGGAAGGCATTTCAGTTAAACAGGAAGCCGTTTCAGTTGAACAGGTAGGCATTTCAGTTGAACAGGAAGGCGTTTCAGTTAAACAGGAAGGTGTTTCATTTGAACAGGAAGTTGTTTCTTGACAAGGAAACTGAAGGGAAAAGTGGTAGATTTCAAACAAACCACTACACAGATGTCTACTCAGCAACCTGCTAGTAGCCTAAGTGAAGCAGCTGCATTACTTAACAATATATAAGCCTCAGCATAAGTCAAAATTTAGAATAGCAGACGGGCATTATCCTGGTTAATTTTTTTATGTGCTTTTTGTCTTTTTCAGCAAAGAAAAAATATCTTAAAATCATTAATAAAACCAGGGAGAGAAGGCTTAGCGTTCCTCCATTTAGCACAATGAATATGATATTTACTCAAAAGTATGATGATGACACCCAATGCTAGATGATCCATATAAAAAAAATTATGATGTAATTCAAATAGTGGCACGTCATTAATATTTAGGGAAATCCAATTTTTTTAAGTTGCACCATATGCATTGCGTGATAGGGCATAGAAAAAAAGATGTTCTAGGGTTTCATTTTCATCAGTACAAAAAGAACATTGATCCACCTCAAAACCAAATCTCTTTTTTAGTAATTCTGCCACAGGATTAATTTTGTTTATTACTTTAAGAGTGTTTCTTCAACTTTAGGTAGAATAGGCTATTTCATAAATTTTTAGTATGCTTTATCCAGTATATGAAATAACTCAATTAGAACCATGCAATGTAACCATTCTGTTGTAACTATGAAATATTTTGTCTTTGAAGAAACTACTAATAAATCTATTATTGCATTTTTATCAAACAGCTGACATTGCCCTAGCAATAAATTTGGGAGCACAGATGGGAACTTATTGTATATCATAACATTTTTAATCAAATGAAGCAGAGGCAGTGGGACCAGTTCACAAAATTTGTTATATTCTCTTTGAGGACAGTTTAGACAATATTTTTCTGAGATGTTTCAATGTAATGGGTTTTATTCCTCCACAAAAATTTGAAAATAACTGTGTTAGCCTTATTAATGTTTTTAGAGGAGATATATAGAGAGTGACAAGGATAAATCAATTTGGAGATGCCTTCAGCTTTAGATAGGATGTTTCTGCCAATAATAGCGAGGTCTCTGGTTAACCACTGGCTAAGTGATTTCTTCATCTCCATGATACAGTTAGAAATATCAGTGTCTTCTCTGCTAATTGGTTTTTTTAGATATTATCAGCCCTATATATTTAACTTTAGGTTGGACTCTAACCAAAGCTATTGAGGAGTCAGAGCTTGTATGAATCGGGAGTAGTTAGAGCTGGGCGATAAAACGATAACGATATGTATTGCGAAATAACTTTTTCTCAATAGAAAAATTAAACTATTGCGATAGGCCTCACCTCTCTTGTCCTATTAAAAGAAAAAAAAAAAGAACAGCCAATCCAAATTAAGTAGCGCAGAGCCGAACCAATCACAGCCGCAGCGTCACGTCACGTGACTTGTTACGTACAGCACAAGCACCAAGGCGCACTTGTGTATTTGTTTTTGCAGCCGTGCAGCCCGGGTAATGAAGGAAAGGAGTTTGCCGACTAGAGAAAAATCAACCGAGAGCGTGAGCGAAGGTTACCGAAGAAAAAATAGATGATGGTTCCAATGCCGGAGAGCTTGTCGAACGGAAGGGCCACAGAAGTTCCGTAGTGTGAAGGTATTTCGGCTATTTCAAGTCTGACAAAAAACAAAGTAGCGCGCACTGTAAATTGTGCCGAATGCAAGTCTGGAAATACAATAAAGCGGTGCATGCTCAATCTCTGACTGAAAGCGCTAATTCGTCATTCGGCTTTTGTCAGACTAAAGTAATTGTTAAAACTGTTTGAAAAGCTAAGCTATACAACAAGGAGAGATTGAGAATTTCCTTTTAGTTCTCAGTTTATTTGATATTGACAAAAGTTAGTCAATTTTGTCTGTTCTTCTGTAAAACGACCTAAGATTTATTTTTAGAATTAATATTTTGTTTCTAAGTGGAATTGACAATTTAGTGGTCTGTTTTGTTTGTTCTATTTTGAAACTTAAACACTTTAGCGGCTGCCTTTTGTGTAGTTTGCAATATTTGCCTTTATTTATCTGAAACTGAAGTCTCATGTTCCTTAAGTACATCTGCCCTGTTGAACTTATTAGGGGAAATAAATATTTTAATTGAAACAAGCTGCTAATTCTTTCACATTTTACTTGTGAGCAACGGCACATTTAAATCTTACAAATATAGTTATTTGGCTTATATCGTAATATATATCGTTATTGCCTGAAATGAAAAAAACATATCGTGATATGAAAAAATCTTATATCGCCCAGCTCTAGGAGTAGTTCACATTTTTTGATACTGAGAGATAAACGAGAAGCTTTAGAGAAAATTTAGTTTTCTCGGCCACATATTTCTCTTTAAAAAAAATAGATGTATCATCTGCGAATTGACTTATTTTGAAGTCTTTATTAAAAATTTATATTCTTTGTATGTCGTTAGAATTTTTGATTAATAGTGTTAACAACTGAGTTACCAATATAAAAAGCTTAGGGGAAACAGGACATGCTTGCCGAATTCCCTCTTGCACCTTGAATCCATTCCTTGATTCAAGGAAGCTAAAATATTGTTAAGTAATGTGGCTGCTTCACTTAAGCTACAAGCACAGCCGTCCCCAACCCCCAGGTCCTGGACCAGTACCAGTCTGTGATTCATTTGGTATCGGGTCGCAAGAGTTGAGGCTTGAGTTTGCAGGAGCCACCCTCTCTCTCCTGCACTGTACGGCTCAACTCACATACAGCAAACCTGCACTGATTCTACATATGTCACATTCCCATGATGCATCACAGGCTGTTTGATTGGATCTTTTTCATTGAGGATTTGTAATGTGGACAAACAGATGTTACTCTCACCTTTGACACTGAGAGTCACTGATTTCTGTAGCAGCATGTGTCCATCCTTGTTGTAGACGGTGCAGGTGTAGACTCCACTGTCAGTGAGGTGGAGGTCTTTCAGGGTCAGACTGAGGTCTCCATTTTTTATTTGCTCGTTCTTCACTTCTGTGCGACTTTGTATGTAAGACTGGTTTTGGTCTCCCTTATAAACGTGGACTTTCTTGTCTTCATTTTTCCACTCCGCTGTGACGTCCTGAAGCTTGATATCAGTTGTAAATGGCAGCAGGACAGACTGAACCCCTTTAACTGTTTCCACCATCTGAACCTCAGGAACTGAGAGGAGAATATGAGACAGACAGACAGACGTCAGTGAAGGTGATCCTCCATCATCTACAGTTATTATAGTTTGATACTTTCATTGTTTTTATTTAGCGTTGGCCTTTTCTTTTGAATTCAGTTTAGTTTCTGTCAGTTTCCAGAGTGGCTTTGCTCCTTTCACTTTTGTTTTGATTGTGTGTAAATGTTTAGTTTTTGTTTAACTTTTATTACGTGAACTCTTAGTTTTAGTCTCTAAATTCTTTTTGGTTACTTATAAATCTATACCTATTTTGGACGGTGGACAAACAGCTGTAACACTCACCTCTGACACTGAGAGTCACTGATTTCCATAGCAGCATGTGTCCATCCTTGTTGTAGACGGTGCAGGTGTAGACTCCACTGTCAGTGAGGTGGAGGTCTTTCAGGGTCAGACTGAGGTCTTTAGTGTTCAGTGGGTCTTTCTTCATCTCAGTGCGCTGTTTCTGATCTTGGCCCTTTAAGTGACACTGGTCTTTACCAATCTGATACTCATGGACCATCTTGTTTTTGTGTTTCCACTCCACTTTGACATCCTGGGTGAAGCCTTCTTTGATTTTAAAGGGCAGCAGGACAAACTCCTTCCCCTGTGTCACCTCCACCATCTCCAGGTGGTACTCTAAAGAGAAAACAGAGGAGAACATAGTCAGAGAGACAACATCCTTTACATCTAGATGACTCATTGTAGAGACGTCAGGTCTGAACTTCCTGGAGCCAGGAGATTTTCTGACTGAGGCCAGACCCACAAAATCAGACACTTCCTTTGATAGATCCAAATCTTGTACCGGTTAAAGGACTCAGTATAAGATTTGGGGACCGATGAGCTACTAGAAGATGGATCTTCAAAGTCCACATGCCCACAATGTTGTGCACCATCAGACTCTTCTCTCTCATTACATGAGCCAGTAAAAATTTTGGCTTCTTCATTAGTTGGAAATGCTTCCCTAATTTTGTGATTGTTAGTCTATCTTTGTCATGGCCTTGAGTTGTTTGACCTAGGGTTTTTAAGTCTTTTAGCAGTCATGTCATTTGTAAGTTTTTATTTAAATATTCTGTTTGGTTCTTCATTTGTGTGTTTTTAGTGTTTATGTTTTATAATTGTACTTTTCTTAAGTGTTTTTAGTCTACTTCTTAGTTCTGGGTTGTATTAGAGTTTTATAATTAGTTGTAGATTAATAGAGGTTTGATCCTTAGTAGTCTGTAGACACACGTTGTGTGCATTCCAGAGCACTCTGGCTTTCACACCCACATTTTGGGAGCATGGGAGAGGTCATACCTTGTCTTATTGTTTTATGGTAGGATAAACGTATCTATGTCTGTTTTAGGCTAATTGCATTTGGTTAGATGAACTGCTGGACTTCCAGGCCAGCAGGTTTAGGAAGTCATTTATGGGTTCATATATACACACACACACACACACACACACACACACACACACACAGGGTATTCTTTGTTCACATGTATACCTATGTAAGATGTTATATGTTAATGAACCTATGCATATTCATGTAACCACAATAAAAGGAGTGCTATGGGGAACCTGGCTGAGAGTCTGACGGAGGTTAAGTGGTTGGAACGATACTTGGCTCCAGACAGGCCTCCTCATGCATGAGTAACACAAAGACGTTGCCTACTTGTGTCTTATTCTTGCTGTGTAGCAAATTGTCCTGAACGTTCCAGTGAATAGGTTCATGCTACAAACCTATCATTAATTGGTCCTTCTTGAGCCGGATCCTTGGAATCGACGTTCACCGAGGGGAAAAGGGACACGCCACAAGACTGACGTCGGCCAGGACTTATAGAGGTCCTGCAGCAAAGCCCCGAGGCGTGAGAATTCGTCATCGGGCCGGTGGATTAGCTGTCTGTTTTTCTCCTCGATGGATGACGATTGACGGGATCTGACGGGACTGATGCTGCACGCAATGAGCAACACCAAGTAAGTTCGAAGAGCCCGACTCTATAACCGTGTGAGTGTGTTGACCCTTAGCCACTTTGTGGTTCTAAGTACAGTGTTTTTCGCTACTTTGTGGAGCGATAGGTACAGACCACTTTGTGAGGTACTGTAGTGAGTCCTCCGCCACTTTGTGAGGCATTGAGAAGTTCCGCGGGGTCCAGACTGTGCTGGACAATAGGCCTATTTTATGTTGTTGTTGTTGTGTGAGTGTGTTTGTGTGAGTGGGTGTGAGCAGACACGTGGTCTGTGACGTCAGCTGTTGTTATTATTATGGGTTCCCAAGCAACCAAGAGTGCGTCAGAGGGTTTATGATGAAATTCGCTCCTAGAAGCACAAAGTATTTAGGACATTGGCGCAAGAAATATGATTTTGAAGGTAAACTGGTTGTGGGACAATATCGAATGTTAGTAGAGCAGTTGACAGTAAAGGCAGCTTGTGCAAAAGGGAAATTGAAACAGGAGAGAGAGTTACAGCTGGCGTCCCCTAAACTGTGGTTAGAGCAGGCGCAGAAAAGACAGGAGGCAGGGAACGCGAAGAGAGCAGCTCTGCAGGCATTAGCTGTGAAACCTGAAGATGAGACGGTGCAGTCTACTTCAGTGGTGCTGATGTTAAGAGACCAACAGCGTAGAGCAGCATTAGAGAGGGAGAGAGAGGCCAGAGAGGAGGAAGAAAAGCAGGAGCAGGAAAAGAGAGCGAGAGAGGAGGAGGATAGAATGCGACAGGAGTTTGGGGATGCCGCAGCACAATATTTAAGCCCTTATAACACTAGAGCCAAAACTAAAAGGGATGAGACGGGTGCAGCTGGTATACCTGTCTACCCTGTCTATGCAGCAGATACCTTTCCCATGGTGGAGGTCGCGAATCCCCATTTTGGTGTTGCAGGTGACCCAAGCCGTGTTATTTGTGTTTACAGGCCATGGACTGAATCTGAATGTGCAGAGGCATGTAAAGGTTTAGGAGACCCGTTGACTAATGTTGATGAATTTATCGCCCGACACAAGCAACTCTGCTCCTCGTACCGCTTAAACGGTCAGGAAACAGAAGCCACTTTTAGGAAGTGTCTCACATATAACTGGGCTCGGGTGCGAGGCAACTACACAGGGAGGGATGGTAATACCATCCTACCCTATGGCCATGACAATTTAAAAGGCCAAGTTGATGGGGTCTATGAGCGCCTTAGAACTACCTTTAAAGCTTCTGTAGATTACAACAAAATTGCCCAAGGTGTGCAGAAAGAAGCAGAGGATGTTCATGAATTCAGGGCGAGATTAGAGGAAGTTTTCAAAGTACATAGCGGCCTTGAAGAGAGTGCGGAGAAGGCCAGCCCATATCAGCAGCAGTTAAAACATGCTTTGATGAATGGCTTTCATTCACCCATTGCTGATTTCATCAGAAAACAAAATGTTAGTCATAACACTGACGGGTCCGTTGAATGCATGAACTGGGCCCGCCATGCGCAGGAAGTCATTAAAAATAAAAAAAAGAAGTCACAAAGTTCTGCGGCCGCTACCTTTTTAGCAGGTGAAATTTTATTTCAGGGACAGGCTGGAAGAGAGCAAAATAGAGGCAGGAGTAGGAGAAATAAGGGCTCATGGCAATTTAGGGGGAACCGTGGCAAAAAGAATGATATATGCTATGCATGTGGGGAAACGGGGCACCACGCAAGAGAGTGCCCTGATCGCATGCCTGAAGAGTATAGACGTCCTGATGCAGGAAACCCTTATTATAATAAATGACTAGCACCTGTTGACACTGCTAACACACACACATGTACAAATGATCCCTTAGTTTCCCAGAATTTACAACAGCCTGTGTTTCAGACTCTAGATTTAACTGAAGTATTGTTAAATTTGTCAGGGAAAGAAGTAAAACCAGTTTGCACGTTGACTGTGCAAGGAAAAACTGTTCAATTTCTGTGTGATTCAGGTGCAGATAAAACTGTTTTAAAAGATCATGTGTCAGGAGTTGACCCTTCAAGTGGCACAATTTATGTGAAGTCTGCAAATGGTCAGTTAAATCAGCATAGAATCTCTAAACCAGTGTGGATTAGAGATCCTACCACAGGAGAAGCAGCT
The DNA here is from genome assembly GCF_036321145.2 of Pelmatolapia mariae. Lineage (NCBI taxonomy): Eukaryota > Metazoa > Chordata > Actinopteri > Cichliformes > Cichlidae > Pelmatolapia > Pelmatolapia mariae. The sequence goes on from NC_086229.1 coordinate 29,337,369, forward strand.
CAGGGTCCAGTTGTAATGTGCCCAACTTGTCCGGTGAACCTCTTGGGAAGAGATATGATGATGAAACTTGGAATTTCAATAATTCCAACATCCATTGGGATGATAGCTGCAGGGAAAGGAGAAATTGCTGAGACAATGGTTCATCAGGACAGTGGGGATTTGCATTATTGCTGGACACTTGACCTGTCAGCCTCCAGACCTGATCAAATAAACTGTAAACTGTTAGTTGCAGCTGAGGAAATGTTGACAACCAGCCACGACACACAGGCGCCAGAAGACTTGCATGTCACACTGAGATTTAAGACCACGCTTGGGCCTGATGAGGCCTACACAGATAAAGTGCTGAAATTAGGGCCACAGAGAATCACCATAAAAGCAATATATACTGATGGTGAAACCATGGCTGGATGTAGTGTGATCCTTTCTGAAGCTGCACAACAACTTTTTACAGGGCAGACACCACATGTTTCACTGACAAAGAGTGGCATGGCTGAGTGGACAGACTTAGCATCTCTAGTGAGGCAGGGGGAGAGTGTTGGAATGTGGCAGCAAGCTGGAGGGGGTTAGGAATCATACATGCAGTACAACATCTTTCGTAAAACGCTGGGATGGGTGACACATACTACACCACAAACACATTTAAAGGGGGGTGAGAATGACACAACAGAATGATATGTTGTAGATGTCAGAGATCACCCGGAGCTTAAACAGGTTCCAGAGAAGCTCTGGTCTACTGGGAAGACTGATGTGGGGTTAATGACTACAGCGAGTCCAGTAGTTATAAAGCCCAAAACGTCTTTTAGGCCAAGAGTGAAGCAATATCCCTTGAAGCCTGATGCAGTGGAAGGCATTAAACCAGTAATAGAGGACATGATTAAAGCAGGAATACTAGTTGAAGCTCCACAGGCAGTATGTAACACACCCATCTTCCCAGTTAGAAAGGCTGATTCACAGTCATGGCGCATGATTCAAGATTTAAGAGCTGTAAATCAGGCAGTGGAGAGTATAGCTCCATGCGTCCCCGACCCCCACACCTTGTTAAACCAGCTTAACCTCCTAAGACCCGAACTCTTCCACGACATGCATTTTTAATTTCTCTTTGATATTTGGGCACATTGGGGCCTGATGAATGTAAAAACAAAGAATTTCCAGATTTTTTTTTTTTTTTACCTTATTTTTGTTTTTAAGAAAAATGAGAGCCACAAATGAGGATATTCATTTAAAATTTTGATAGAACAGTAGCAGTATAATGTCCTCGTAAGTGGATATCAGGCCCATGTAGAGCAAAATTGAGTATTTTGGTCTAAATAACCAAAAATGTGATGTCCACATATGTGGACGGCAGGTCCTAGGAGGTTAAACCAGACAAGACACACTTCACTGTGGTGGATTTGAGTAATGCTTTCTTTTCCATACCAGTGCATGAGAATTCACAAGGCTGGTTTGGTTTCACGTATCAAGGCAAAAAATACACATACACCAGATTGCCGCAAGGTTTTTGTGATAGTCCTACAATTTTCACACAGAATATTACAAATTGTCTGTCTGATTTTGTAGTTCCATCACATTCACAGATGTTGGTATATGTCGATGACATTTTAATTGCATCCAATTCAGAGCAGAACTGTAGGGCCATATCATTGGCATTGCTAACTCACTTAGCTGAAACAGGTAACAAGGCCTCACTTTAAAAGCTACAGTGGGTAAAGACAGATGTGAAATTTTTAGGACATCTGCTTAGTGCTGCAGGGAAGAGCATACATCCAGAGAGGAAAACAGCTATTTTGGCAGCACCTAGGCCAGAGACAAAGAAACGCATGATACAATTTCTAGGGTTGCTAAATTTCTGTCGATCGTGGATGCCCCATTACACTGAAGTTGCGCAGCCATTATTAGATATGATGTACAGTAAACCTTTAGCTATGTCAGAAAGTCTGAGTTGGACCCCCGAGGGGGAGCAAGCTCTGTGCATGCTGAAACAGATGCTGACAGGAGCATCAGTTCTAGGTCTTCCAGATTATAACAAGCCTTTTGTTCAAACTGTTGATTGTAAAGGGCATTTTATGACATCCATGTTAGTGTAGCCGGATGGGCTACTCGCCTTTCTTTTCTCTCTCTCGCTCGCTCGCTCTACTGCTCTTGCTCTCTCCTGCGCTCGCTCTCACTGCACAACTAGGTTAATTGGGAACCCACCTGCATATTGATTGCAGGGTGGCATCAGTCCGTATAAAGCTAAGCCGGTGTTTCTCTGGATTATTCCTCCCATGCATTCAGTGCAAAGCAGCAGTAAATGCTGGTACTCTGCGACGGACTGATCAGCAAGAGTAGATCATATGACAGCCACAGCGCGGCAGTTTGTTTTATTCCGGCGTTGTGGAGAGAGGTGCTCGTGTGATCCCCACCAGTGAGAGTATAGCGCCTCCGGTCCTGGGGGTTTGATCGCTGCTTTCACCTCTGTGGCAACTCGCACAGCCTTAATTGAAGAATCAAGACGCCTGCCTAGCCGTTGTTGTGAGGGCTCCTCCTCGGTGGAGCCTGCTGTCTTGTCTTGTCTGGTCTTGTTTTGTCTATTTTGTTTTATTCTGTCTTATCTTCTCGTGAGACTGGTTTTATTAAGTAGGCCTACCATTTCCTGGTTCGCCTGGTTTTATTTTATTTTATCTCTGGACTGTTGCGTGTGCCCATGCTTCTGTGATCGGGCTGAAGCAATCCTTTGCCCGAGTGTCGTGCCGGGAATTTTAAATTGCCTCAGTTGCCGGTCTCAGCCTGTGGGGAGCCAGACTGCCTTGCGATTGAGGCTTGGACAATTACTACCAGCACGAGTGGTAGTTTGACCCGTGGGGCATAAGCCTTCGTGTGTGTGTGTGTGTGTGTGCATGTGCGATTTCTTTTATTAAAGTGTGTTTTAGTTTTTTATGATCTGTAGCGAGCCAGACGCTCAGTGTCCTTTTATTCATTTAATGTATTTTTCTGTTTTATTTCAGTGAACGGAGGACGTGCCAGTGGCCCTGGGACCTCAGGTGGCGGGTCGTTTTCACACTTTCTGTTGTACAGCACTGGGTGGGCTGCAGTGATTCTCTTTTTTTTTGTGTGATTTTCTCTTGGGTCCACGGCTGCTGGTAAGTCCAAATTCCATGATTATTTTATTGTACTTTTAGGACACTGTCAACAAAGACGCTACATTTTGTTCTTCTAATATTTTATTCTTTATTTCTTTTACTATAAATAAAACTGTTTTAATATTGGAGCCAACCTGCCTCAGTGTGCATCCTTGAATCTGTGCGGCCTCTTTTATTCCTTTTTATCTATTTTTCTTAAACATATATTTCCTGGGGGTGAAATTCCCCTAGGTGGCGTTGTCATTTTATTATTTCTTTTATAACCCCGCCGACCACTTGGTCACATTAGCGCAAAAATGTGGAGGTAGAATGAAGCCAGTGGCTTATTATTCTAAGAGGCTGGATTCAGTGGCTTGTGCCTTACCTCACTGTGTGCGATCTGTGTGTGCAGCTGCTGAAGCCGTAAAGTGTTCTGGTGAAATTGTTTTGTTTCACCCCTTGACCCTGTTAGTTCCACATGAGGTGGATGTTTTATTGCTGCAGACAAAAATGACATTCTTGTCACCTGCAAGACACTTATCTTTAATGTCATTGTTGCTCTCCCAGCCACACATAACTATTAAGCGGTGTACAACTTTGAATCCCTCTACACTGTTACCCACAGAGGAAGAGGGTACACCACATGTGTGTCGTGAGCATGTGGAAACACAGTGTAAACCTAGAAGTGATTTAACAGACATACCACTCACTGAGGGCAAGGTTTGGTTTGTTGATGGTTCAAGTTTTAAAACGGCAGAGGGAAAGACTAAAACAGGCTTTGCTGTTGTGGATGATGTGCAGGTCATCCGTGCTGGGCAGTTATCGCATTCCATGTTTCCCAAAGCAGCTGAGATAGTGGCTCTGACGGAAGCCTGCAAAGCAGCTGAGGGGCAGGCAGTGACTATATATACAGACAGTCAATATGCCTATGCCATACTTCATTTCTTTGCCACTCAGTGGTCAAGACGAGGCATGACAACATCAACAGGGAAACCTGTGGAGCATGCAACACTTTTACAGAGCCTGTTGAAAGCAGTCTTACTGCCCAGTAAAGTTTCGGTTTGTAAATGTGCAGCACACACACGTGGCACTGACCCTGTTGCATTGGGCAACGCCTTTGCAGATAAAATTGCAAAGGAAGCGGCCCTTGGAACACATGGGGTTCATATTCTGGCATCTCAGGAGCAAACTGTGCTCATTACACATGATGTGTTAGCAGACATGCAGTCACATTCACCTCCAGCTGAGAAGCAGCTGTGGCTCACTAAAGGAGCGAGCCTGAGAGGTGATGTCTATTATCTTTGTGATAAACCTATATTGCCTAAGAACTTATATAGGACTGCTGCAATTTTGAGCCATGGGCTCTGCCATGTCTCCACAGCCGGGATGGTGGCAGCAGTCGAACAGCAGTTTTTCACACTGGGATTCAATGCTTATTCAAAACATTTTTGTAAAGTATGTTTAATATGTTGTAAACATAATGCTCAGGGGAACCTCAGACCTAGAAGAGGAAGGTTTCCCAGACCCAGCCACCCATTTGAAGTAATCCATATGTATTTCATTGAGTTGTCTAACTGTAACACCTACAGGTACTGCCTGGTAGTTGTGTGCCCGTTCTCAAAGTGGGTAGAAATTGTCCCCACTAAGAAAGCAGATGCTATTTCAGTGGCTAAGGCAATATGCAAAAATGTGATCCCAGAGCATGGGATCCCCCAGACTATATACAGTGACAATGGTCCTCATTTTGTGAATGAAGTAACTGAGAAAATGTCACAGCATCTGGGGATAACACTGAAAAACCACTGCTCATACCACCCACAAAGTGCAGGGCTGGTTGAAAGAACTAATGGCACAGTAAAACTGAGACTCAGGAAGACAATGGAGGAAACAGGCAGAACATGGGTAGACTGCATTGAGCTAGTGAAAATGTATATGAGAATCACGCCAGCTGATAATGGCCTAACTCCCTTTGAAATAATATATGGCAGGCCATTTAGAGTTCCAGTGTTTTGTACCGATAATGATAAAGCAGAAGAAGAAAACACACTAGCAGACTGGATGATTAAAATGCTGAGTCTGTTAGGCTTAGCAACTCATCCTGGCAACAGTCCCCATGTCCAAGGCCAACTATAGTACACCTCTGAACATCACCTGTGTTATAGACAGTGTTGTTATTAATATATGTTTGGGGGCGTTGCACCCCGGAACCTTCAGAGGTTTTTCAGGGTCCTCCCTGCCGGAATGTTATGTGTGGGACAGTTTCCTGTATGTGTTGCGACTACCTGTGGTTGTTTAAAAAAGTGGTCAGTAAATGTCCTGAAATTGGCACTTGAGTTTCCGAGCATTTTTATTCTGAGGTTATAACACCTTTTTGGCGACGAGGACAAAAGGCGAACGCGGACAGTTTTGAGTTTTTGCTATAGATTTTGCCGTCGGACTACCACTTCGCATCTATGGCTACGATCAGATCGCTCACGGAGTTCGCCGAGGGGGACGGCGACTGGATTGAATATGTCGAGAGGCTGGAGCACTTTTTCTTGGCAAACGACATTTCGGACGAAGGGAAAAAAAGGTCAGTTCTTCTCAGTGCGTGTAGAGCGAGGACCTACAAGTTGATACGTAACCTGATGACGCCTCGGAAACCCGGGGACTTCAGTTTCAAAGAACTGGTGACGCTGGTGCAAAATCATCACTGCCCGAAACCCTCCGTGATTGTTCAGCAGTTCAAATTCCACACTCATTCACGCAAGCCGGGAGTTTCGGTGGCTGCGTATGTGACGGAGCTGAGACAGCTGTCGGAGCACTGTGAATTTGGAGGCATGCTGGATGACATGCTCCGCGACAGGTTGGTGTGTGGTATAAATGATGATGGCATGCAGCGTCGGTTGTTAGGGGAGCCCACACTGGACTTTAAGAAAGCTTTGGAAATTGCTCAGGCAATAGAAACGGCAGCTAATAACACTAAAGACATTCAGAAAGCTAACAACAATATGCACTCAACCGAGGTGCATCATGTATCTCAGAGTGTGAGGGGAAAACCGAGGGAGCTTTTGGAGTGTTACCAGTGTGGGGGAGCACACTTTGCAAAGGACTGTGTTTTCAAAGACAGTACCTGCCATAACTGCAAGAAAAAGGGGCACTTAGCCAAGAAATGCAGGGGCACTAAGGAGAACTCAAAGAAGGACTGGAAGACAAAACACAAACTAAACACACATCACCTGCAGAGCATGGCGCATGAGGAGGATGACGGTGTTTTCAACATGTTTAATCTGGTTGGCTTTGATAAGTGCCGTGCGGAGCCCATCTATGCCAATATCCAGGTAAATGGGAAGGAGCTACAAATGGAGGTGGATACAGGGGCCTCAGCTTCCGTGATCAGCCAAGCCACCTACCACAGCTTGTGGCACTCGGGCGGGGCACCAGCTCTCCAAGCGACTGAGATAAGCCTGAGACAGTACACGGGTGAATGCATTCCCCTGCTTGGTGCCATAGAGGTGCATGCAGCATATCAGGGTCAGGAAGCTGCAGCAACACTACTGGTGGTGAAAGGGGAGGGGCCTAGTCTGCTGGGTCGTGACCTTCTGCAGAAAATCCGCCTGAACTGGAGGGAAATCAGGTATGTAACTGTAATAGCAGAATTACTGGGAAGGTATGCAGATGTGTTCAAGAATGAATTGGGCACTCTCCGGGGCACCACTGTGAAGCTGTGTGTGGATCCTTTTGCCCGGCCACGCTTTTTCAAACCACGCACTGTACCATACGCCATGAAGGCCAAGGTGGAAGCGGAGTTGGAGAGACTACAAAAGATAGGGGTCATTGAGCCAATAGAGTTCTCGGACTGGGCAGCCCCAATTGTACCAGTGTTGAAGGAGGACGGAGGGGTGCGTATATGTGGTGATTACAAACTGACAGTAAACCAAGCCTCTCAGCTCGACGCCTACCCTCTGCCTCGAGTGGATGACCTGTTTGCCACACTGGCAGGTGGTCAGACAAAGTTGGATATGAGTCATGCTTACCAGCAGTTGCTGCTGGATGAGGAATCAAAAAAATATGTGACAATAAACACACACAAGGGGCTGTTCAAGTACAACCGCCTCGTGTTTGGCGTTGCATCCAGTCCGGCTATCTTTCAGCGCACCATGGACAATCTTCTGCAAAACATTTCTGGTGTTGCTGTTTACTTGGATGACATTTTAGTTACAGGTAAAACAGAAGAGGAGCATCTGCGTAACCTTGAGCAGGTGTTGAAGAAGCTCTCAGAAGCAGGGTTGCGTTTGAAGCGCAGTAAGTGTGTTTTCCAAGCCCCTAGCGTGACATACCTGGGTCATCGCATCTCTGCTCAGGGCCTGTCCCCGCTGGAAGAGAAAGTGAGGGCAGTAAAGGAAGCCCCGAGTCCAAAGAATGTAACTGAACTAAGATCATTCTTGGGCTTAGTGAACTATTATGGGAAGTTTTTGCCTGACCTCTCCAGCATGCTTGCTCCCCTGTATGGGCTACTGCACAAAGACAGTCAGTGGAGGTGGTCCCAAGCACAGGAGAAGGCCTTCAGACAGATAAAAGAACTGTTACAATCGGCACCGCTCCTGGTGCATTTTGATCCAGAGAAGGAGGTGGTCCTGTCCTGTGATGCCTCCCCGTATGGCATAGGAGCTGTTCTTTCACATCGCATGGAAGAGGGGGAAGAGAAACCGGTCGGATATGTGTCACGCACGCTCACAGCAGCAGAAAAGGGCTATTCACAGCTTGAGAAGGAAGGCTTAGCAATAGTTTTGGCTGTGAAACGATTTCATCAGTACCTGTATGGCTGCCCATTTACTGTTGTTACAGACCATAAGCCCCTCCTGAGTCTCTTTAGTGAAACAAAAGGCATCCCACCCATGGCTTCAGCCCGGGTTCAGCGCTGGGCATTAACACTGTCGGCATACCAGTATCGCATTGTTTATAAGGCGGGACCTGAAAATGCGAATGCAGATGCTTTCAGCTGCCTCCCCCTCCCGGAGGTCCCTGACCAGTCGAACATGCCCCCAGAAACTGTGTTTTTGCTGGACAGGCTGGCGAACACTCCGGTCTGTGCTAAAAACATCAAAGCATGGACTGAACAGGATCCAGAGTTATCTCAGGTTAAACAGTGGCTGTTGCAGGGCTGGCCAGCAACAGTGGAGCAGGATCAGCTCAAACCGTATGCCAAGCATCAGCAGGAGCTCAGTGTTCAAGATGGCTGTCTTCTGTGGGGTTCCCAAGTCATTGTTCCGCCTCCAGGTCGGTCACATATCATTGAAGTGTTTCATGAGGCTCATCCAGGGATTTCTCAAATGAAAAGTCTGGCAAGGTCATTCGTGTGGTGGCCGGGAATGGACAGTGCCTTGGAAGACAAGGTAAAAGCCTGTTCTCAATGTCAGTCAAACCAAAAAATGCCACCACCTGCCCCACTCCACCCATGGGAGTAGCCTGGCCGTCCATGGTCCAGGCTTCATCTAGATGTTGCCGACCCCTTTTTGGGCCACATGTTCCTGGTGTTGGTGGATGCGCATTCAAAATGGTTGGATGCCCACATAACGCCAACCATCACAGCCCCAGTTGTCACAGATACACTCTGGAGAATCTTTGCAACCCATGGATTACCTGAGGCAGTGGTCACGGACAATGGGCCCACGTTCACAAGTGGGGTTTTCCAAGAATTTATGGAGAGAAATGGGATCCGACATATCCGCACCGCACCCTACCACCCTGCCTCCAATGGCTTAGCGGAGCGCGCCGTGGAGACACTGAAAGACGGTCTGAAAAAAATGCCAGGTCTTTCAATAGAAAAGAGGCTCTGCCGTTTCCTGTTTCAGTATCGCATCACGCCTCATACAACCACAGGCTTGTCCCCAGCGGAGTTGCTGATGGGGAGGAAGCCCAGATCTCATCTGGATCCTCTTCGTCCAGATGTGGTAGCCAGAGTCACCCAGTCACAAAGTGGGCAGAAGGTGAGACATGATCTACATGCCAGAGGCTGTGTTTTCAAGCAGGGAGACTGCGTGTATGTCAAAAACTTTACGGGTGGCTCACAGTGGCTGCCTGGCGTCATTCACCACACTTCGGGACCAGTATCCTTTGTGGTGGAGTTATTGGATGGCAGACGAGTTTGCAGGCACAAGGATCATGTGAGAGCCCGCACGGACGGAGCTGAGAAGAGGGCTCAGAGTGGTTCGCACGCACATGGTGGAAACAGGGCTGTGGACATTGTGGGGCCTCAGAGTGGTTCACCCGGAGGGGAAGTCGTGTCAGCAGCCCCTGAGATCGGGATTGGTTCTTCAGTATCACCAGAAGGGCTGGTGGAGCAATCTAAGTCACCTGAGCTGAGCCCAGCCACAGGAGCTCAGCAGGCTCCTAGCCTGGAGAACCCAGCAGCAGGACTGAGAAGGTCAAAGAGGCAGCACAAGCCCCTGGATAGACTGAATTGTTAAAATAATGTGGTGTTGAATTCTCCCTCTCTTTTTGTACGTATACATAATACTATGTTGTGGGTTTTTGCTTAAGGGGAGGGAAGTGTTATAGACAGTGTTGTTGTTAATGTATGTTTGGGGGCGTTGCACCCCGGAACCTTCAGAGGTTTTTCAGGGTCCTCCCTGCCGGAATGTTATGTGTTGGACAGTTTCCTGTATGTGTTGCAACTAGCTGTGGTTGTTTAAAAAAGTGGTCAGTAAACCTCCTGAAATTGGCACTTGAGTTTCCGAGCATTTTTATCCTGAGGTTATAACAACCTGGAGTAAGTCGCCACTTCTGAACGTGAATTGTTCTGGGCGAACTGACTTATTGGCCTGGCCTCAAGTGTCAGACCCACTGCCAGACATAATATTGCTGAACAAGCTGAACGCAGCTCAACTGCCGGTGTGTGTGATGAACAATGGAACACTGTCAGTGGGGGAGCTGCCGCTTCGCTTATGTGGAAAGATATACACCTACTGCCCTCCGGAGAATGAGAGCAGGTGTATGAAATGCCTGACCAGTGCAAAGTGTGCTGAGAGCTTGATATTGAGGAGGACTGAATGCAAGTTCAACCTGGCTTACAGAATACCAGTAGAAGCAAAGAGGTCGAATTGGACAGGCTGTGCGAGGACAGCGCCGAGTAGTAAAGGAACAAGAGTGTTGGCTGATTGGTATTTCATGTGTGGACATAAAGCCTATCTATCACTCCCTGAGGGATGGGGAGGAGTATGTGCCTTGGTGAAGTTGTCGGATCATATCTTCTTCATGGATAGAGTTGAACATCACCCTAGCAACCGACGGAAGCGTGAGATGGATATAGCCTCACCAAACTCTTTTGGAGTGACAGTAGACACTGGAGTGCCGCGGGAATTCCGCATTTGGAGTGGAGGAGCAAAGTTCTTCCAAAGTCTGATCCCAAACATTGGAGTTGCAGAGGTGCGGGATCACGTGGAGATCAACCGGTATGCCCTACTGCAACACATTAATCTCACTAAGACTCTGGGGACAGCATTAGCGGAGGAGCAAAAGGCCATCAGAACGATGGTACTGCAGAATAGGCTGACCCTGGACTTCATAACGGCATCACAAGGAGGAGTGTGTAAGCTGATTGGAGAAAGATGTTGTATGTTTATCCCAGATGGATACACGACTGGAGGAGACATCTATGAAGCACTGCAGAACTTAACTGCTCTGCAGAGATATGTGGCGGACCACACATCAGGAGGAGACGCGTCACAAGGCTGGATAGCCTGGTTGACATCTGGACCATGGTGGAATATGTTCTTAAAGTTTTGACTCCCATTCTTACATTGTTGGCGTTGTTTTGCTTGGTTACAGGTTGCATCCTGCCATGTGTAAGATCGATGGAGAATAAAATGATTGCTAACACTTTTACCAACTACAAACTGTTGCAGCAGAGTGACATGGATGCTAAGGCTAATGTGTGTGTATGAAATGAAGCCTGCACTGAAAATGTTGACAAGTGGTGTAGAGCTGATGATATATATATACGCCGTATAGCCTTAAAAAATGACAATACAGGGTGGAGATGATGGGTTTAGATTTTATTATTGTCATTTGTGTTGTAAAGGCTCACCTTTCAGCACATTCACTTCACCAGATGCACCTTGTTTCCTTTCCTCACCTTTGATTGGGTGTGGTGCTTGGCCTTAATTGCACTCACCTGTCACTCATTATATAAGGACTGCACCCACCTACCCCTCACTCTTTCTTCACTTCCACATGGGGCGGCAGCTGAGAGATAGCAGTCCATGTGTGTCTTTCCTTTACCCATTATCCAATAAAAGGACAAAACCTGCAAATGACTGATGACTGCTTAATCTCATTCTAATCGGATGAACCCATGATGATGACTACTTAAACCCTGAGCCTTCCTTCCTCCAAAACATGGTCCTCCGAGCCGGAGTAGTGTTATCATCATGGATTCACAGCAGCCATTGACTGAAGGTTTGAGACGTTCCAGTCGTGATAGTCGACCTCCTACCCACCTGCAGCAGTATGACGTTCAGTACCCTGGAAGTAGAAGTGCTAGATGTGATACAGGGAGTCAAACAGAATGCCAGCATAGTGACACAGACACATGGGCTGCAGGATCCTGACGGGGAGTCAGAAAGACAACTAGAGACATCCCCTGCTCCTTTACCCACCAATCAAGATGAGGTGATGAGGGAACTCCTGATGACGATGAGGGAGATTAGGCAACTCATGATTCAATTATCTCCTCCCCATTCTCGCAGTTCCTCCAGATCTTCAATTCACACTATCTCATCTGATGAAAGCAAATCCTCTGTATGCGGTTTACAAGCCATTCCCCAAACACATCAGCAACATGAGCAGTTCCCAATGATTGATCCAGCAACATGTCAGTCACCCTCTCAGCCCCCACAGGTTAGCCGTCACTCCGGTGCAGTTCCGGCTGCTAGCCCTCCTGTCCCTAATTTAATATTACTATATTACTAACTTAATATTATTTAATATTAGATGCTGCAGTTCCTTCAAGTGGTTTGCCTAGACCAGTTTTTCCTACACCAAACGAGACTCCTTTTAATTTCCTGGCCACACCACTGCAAGGTCTGCACCAGATTTCATGTGTTCAACCTGCTGTTCCTCTAGATGAAGACCCCGCTCAACCCCTCATTTGCATTCCAGAACCAAGGCAGCACCCTCCTGTAAAGCAGCAACCAGCTACATCCAATGGCTTACATGAACAGAAACCTTTGGTACCTGTTACTGCTAGCTCGGGTCACTCCTCTAGCATTAGAACACACGTGTATAAGCTTGAGGGTCCTTCTTTCCCAGACCTTACCAGTGAAGATGAAATCCAGTTTAGGCTGTTACGAATGGCCCTTACTAACCTTCTTGACCCTCATGAGACAGAGCACTTTAAATATCATGTCCTTCTCGATCATCTGAAAGTAGACCAAGCTAAACGGTTAGCTATTTCCTTTTCCTATGCTCCTGACCCATACACTCAAGCCATCAAAGCCCTTGATGAGCGTTATGGGCAACCAAGACAGCTAGCATTGAAAGAGCTACGGAATATACTGGAGCTTCCTCCTATCAGAGCAGGTGATGGTCGGACTCTGGATAACTTTGCTCTTCGTGTGCAAGCTTTAGTTGGTTTGCTTAGCACTATGGGTGATCAAGGACAGACAGAACTAAATTGTGGCTCCCATGTCGATCGCCTACTTGAAAAGTTGCCCGCAGAGCATTCCAGTCGCTTCAAACGGCACATTTACAGGGAACAAGGAGATATGATGTATGACTTACCTTTGTTCTCGTCCTGGTTGCAAATGGAATGCAAGTGTCAACCAAGAAAGGACAGTCCTGTTTCATCCTTTAACCAGCCATGACCTGCCCGTAAGTACACCTCTCCACTCACAACAATATTACATGGGACAAATCCATCCGATCCTGTACAGGCAACACAACCCATCATAATGACTAAGGCAAGATGTGCATATTGCTGCTCACCTGAACACCACATTAGCAAGTGCCCTGAGTTCATTAACAAGACAAAGGATGAGAAAATAAACTGGATAAAGAGAAACAAACGGTGTTGGCGTTGTGCTAGAACTCATCAGGCTGCAAAGTGCAATCTGAGGAAAGACTGTGCTACCTGCATGGGACGACATCTACAGATCCTGTGTGAGATGAATCAGAGACCTAGAACTGAAGTTAATCCTGTAGTGAGGACACTGTACTTTGATAAACCTAGTGACTGTCCCAGTGTACTATTAAAAGTTGTGAAAGTGCTCCTGCGAAATGGCAAAAGAACTCTTGAAACATATGCCGTACTTGACGATGGCTCTCAACGCACCATGCTTCTGACATCAGCAGCTCAGCATCTCTACCTAACTGGGAAAGCTGAAAAATTATCACTCCGAACTGTCCATCAAGAAGTTGAAACTATTCAAGGTTCTTCTGTAAGTTTCCAGATTTCTCCCATCGCACATCCAGAGAAAACTTACACAGTTAATAATGCCTTCGCTACAAGTCACTTAGCACTTTCAGACCACACCTACCCTGTATCCTCTCTTCAACGGAGATACAACCATCTTCAAGGTATCCCATTAACCTTTATTAACAAAGCAGCTCCACTACTGCTCATAGGCTCTGATCATACCCACCTTATTACGCCTGTTGCACCAGTTAGACATGGACCATTTGGATCTCCTTCAGCAGTCAAAACCCGATTAGGATGGACACTTCAAGGTCCGATCACAGACTTCCAACCCCAGAGCAGTTTCACGCATGCCCAATGTTTGTTCACATCTTCCAGTTCAGGTTCAGGAGAACCGCTCCAGCACATCCTCATGTCCGTTGATGGCTCTGAATTCATTCAGCCACCTCCTACTCTACCATCAGCAGTACCTACGTCGTCACCGGCAGTGCCGCTATCACCAGTTCCACCACCTGTGGCTGCCATTCCGCCAGTGGTCAGGGCACCGCCTGCTCCTGCATCACCTGGTCCTGCCCCTGCCAAGTCCCGTAAATTGCCCCCAGCACCTGCAAAACTGCCCGACGGTCTGCAGGTCTGGGCCTGCAGCTGCATCCCACGCGGTTGGCATTTGGACCTGCTTTGCCGCCACCGCTGGCTACATGGTCGGCCCCCTGAACTGTCTGGCCTGCGTTGTCAACCTCTAGGTCGACCCCCCAAACCTATATCAGACCTGTAGCATGTCTGATTTCTCTGCCCCCGCTTTGTGAAAAAGAACAACTCTAATCCTTTGAACATATTTCTCAGTAGAAATATGGGGGCGGCTGTTGTAAAGGCTCACCTTTCAGCACATTCACTTCACCAGATGCACCTTGTTTCCTTTCCTCACCTTTGATTGGGGGTGGTGCTTGGCCTTAATTGCACTCACCTGTCACTCGTTATATAAGGACTGCACCCACCTACCCCTCACTCTTTCTTCACTTCCACATGGGGCGGCAGCTGAGAGATAGCAGTCCATGTGTGTCTTTCCTTTACCCATTATCCAATAAAAGGACAAAACCTGCAAATGACTGATGACTGCTTAATCTCATTCTAATCGGATGAGCCCATGATGATGACTACTTAAACCCTGAGCCTTCCTTCCTCCAAAACAATTTGTATTAAGAAATATTTAACCATATATGCTTAGAGGTGTATAATCGATTGTGTAGTGATAGGATGTGTGATCTTCAGTAGGCTGTAAAAGGCTTTGTGTGCATTCCAGAGTGTTCTGGCTTTCACACCCACATTTTAGGAGCATGGGAGAGGACATACCTTCTCTTATTGTTTTATGGTAGGATAAACGTATCTATGTCTGTTTTAGGCTAAGTGCATTTTGTTTAGATGAACTGCTGGCCAGCAGGTTTAGGAAATCATTTATGGGTTCATACACACACACACACACACACACACACACACACACACACACAGACACACACACACACACAGGGTATTCTTTGTTGGGAACCTGGCTGAGAGTCTGACGGAGGTTAAGTGGTTGGAACGACACTTGGCTCCAGACAGGCCTCCTCATGCATGAGTAACACTAAGAATGTCACCTACTTGTGTCTTATTCTTGCTGTGTAGCAAATTGTCCTGAACGTTCCAGTGAATAAGTTCATGCTACAAACCTATCAGTTTTTAGTCTACTTCTTAGTTCTGGGTTGTATGAGAGTTTATTTTTTCTCTCAGTGTTTCTTGTTCCATTTTTTGTGTGTCTGCATTTCCATGTTTAGTTATCACTTCTCACTTCCTGCTTTATTGGATAGTTATTCATCCCTTGCTCTTTACTGTGAGTTTTACTTCCCTCATCTTATTATCTGTTCTTTTACATCTGTGTCTCATTTTCCCAACTGTCTCTACTCCCCTGATTACCCTTCTCTGTGTGTATATATAGTGCTGATTTCTCTCAGTCCTGGTCAAAACATCAACTCTACTTCTCAGTGAATTTTCTTCATGTACTTCTGCTGTATTTCTTCTATTTCTTTCAGCCCAGTGTATTTCCAAGATCCATGTTCCGCTGGTTACGGTTTTCAATTTTCTTGTAGACGTTATATGTTCCCCTATTTGACTTTCCTCTAAATCAGCCTAACAAAGATTCAAATCCTCTCTTCATTTAGAGCTCTCTGGTTATTTGTGCCATAACTTCAACATTAAATATAAAACAAGCTCAAACTGAAAGAGCACAAAGAGCTATCAATTTAAAATATATTGGAATTAATAAACATTAGACTGTGACAAACTGAGAAAACAGTCTGCTTTGATGGTGGACTTGTTCTGTTTTCCTACAGAGCACCACGTCATCTTCTTATATCAATATCTGCCAGTCTGTGTACAGGGAATGAGGAAACCCCGTTCATTTACTGAGATCAACAGCAGACTTTCCAGTGTAAGACTTCATAAATATGTGAACATGAGCTGACTCTGGATCAGCTTCTATACAATCATGGACTGTAAAACAGAGGCAGGAGCCACCCTCTCTCTCCTGCACTGTACGGCTCAACTCACATACAGAAAACCTGCACTGATTCTACATATGTCACATTCCCATGATGCATCACAGGCTGTTTGATTGGATCTTTTTCATTGAGGATTTGTAATGTGGACAAACAGATGTTACTCTCACCTCTGACACTGAGAGTCACTGCTTTCTGTAGCAGCATGTGTCCATCCTTGTTGTAGACGGTGCAGGTGTAGACTCCACTGTCAGTGAGGTGGAGGTCTTTCAGGGTCAGACTGAGGTCTTTAGTGTTCAGTGGGTCTTTGTTCATCTCAGTGCGGCCTACATAAACCTGATCCTGTTTCTGACTGCTGTCGTTACAGTGAACCATCTTTTCTTCAGGGTGAGTGAGTTTCCACTCCACTTTGATCACCTGAGGAAGCTCACCTGTAATTTTAAACGGCATCAGGACAGACTTCTGACCTTGTGTCACCTCCACCACTACTGACTGGTAGTCTGTGAGGAGAACAAAGCAGAACATGAGCTGTACAGACAGAAGCAATGAGAGACGTCAGCATGACAGACTCAGTTTGGTTGAAGATCAAGGGGACTGAGATCCTCTGGCTCATCTATTCAAAAGAATAGATCAGACTGAACATCCAGCCTTTTATAGCTACAGACATACAGAGTGCTATAATAGAATATTTTGCTAATAGTTAGTCATGCATAAATCTATTCTAAATCTATTATGTATGGAATTTCAGGAGCGGGACCACGCCTCCAAACACGCTCCTTCCGGCTGTCATCTATATAGGTTCCCCCCAGTTCCGCAAGCTGATCATTCTCGTTTACGTGCCCCACCCTCCCTCCATCCTTCTTCTCCATTCTTCACCTTCTTCATTTCTGTTTAGTACATGGGTATCTGCCAGGCCCGGGAGCCATCGCCAGTCCCCTTCGAGGCCTTCCCCAAACCACAGCTCAATTCATGTCAAAGCATTCACTTTTACCTACTAAAATGCTGTCAAACTTAAAATGAGGACGTGGGCCCAGCTAGTGAAATGAAATATAAGGGATCAAAAAATAAAACTTCGGTAATGTTTAAACTTTGCCTTTAATTTTGTGCATGCTGAGATAGAAAGAGGAACTGCTGAGACTGATTGTGAAACATGCCAACAATGTGCAGGCAGGTCTGTGCAGCACGTTGGCACGATGGTTAGCACTGCTGCCACTCAGCAAGAAGGTCCTGAGTTCAATTCCACCATCAGGCCGGGATCTTTCCGTGTGGAGTTTGCATGTTCCCCATGTGTTTGTGTGGCCTATCTCCCACAACCTAAAGAAAGGGGATCGACTAATCTAAATTACCCATAGGTGTGAATGGTTGTGTGTTAGCCGTGTGACAGACTGGCGATCTTTCCAGGTTGTACCCTGCCTCTCGCCCTGTGACAGCTGGGATAGGCTCCAGCCCCTCTGAAAAGCAGAAGCGAATGGATGGATGGGTGTGTATTTCTACATGGACTTTGATAGAACATTTATGAAGCACAGAAAATGTTAGCAAGGGGAGAGAGAGAGAGAGTGGAAGCACTGCACATGCCCAAATGAGTTTATTAGGAAGGGTTAGGGTTAGAATTCTTTGATATTGTATTTAAATTATTAAATAAAGCTGTTTTAATGATTTTCTTTATACACAATGCAATTGTGGAGCCTTCCTTCTATTGGATTTTGTACATATTGGAATTTTGAACTGAGCACTTCAAAAAGACTTTGCATAGAGCACTACTGCACCAACACTGTAAATAAACTCAATGAACTTTCATTCCTGAGTCCTGCGTTTGAGTCCAGTCAGACAAACCATGACAGCTTGATCTCATCTGTCACTCATTGGAAACAGTAATACAGCTATGTACTTATGATTTTAACTAAATTACTGTATTAATGCAGTATTTTCAGTTCCATGTTTTCCTCTATAACCACAGGTGATCCAATCAAAGGTAACAACACAAAACATTTAACAGGAAATATTTAAATCCTCTCTTGATTTGCTGCTCTCTGGTTATTTGTGGCACGATTTCAACATTTAATACAAAATATTTG
This sequence comes from Pelmatolapia mariae, assembly GCF_036321145.2. NCBI lineage: Eukaryota > Metazoa > Chordata > Actinopteri > Cichliformes > Cichlidae > Pelmatolapia > Pelmatolapia mariae. The sequence goes on from NC_086229.1 coordinate 29,355,469, forward strand.
TCTCAAAAAGCATTGCACTATGACACAGTCCTACATATCAAACTGAGAAAACAGTCTGCTTTGATGGTGGACTTGTTCTGTTTTCCTACAGAGCACCACGTCATCTTCTTATATCAACATCTACCAGTCTGTGTACAGGGAATGAGGAAACCCTGTTCATTTACTGAGATGAACAGCAGACTTTCCAGTGTAAGACTTCATAAATATGTGAACATGAGCTGACTCTGGATCAGCTTCTATACAATCATGGACTGTAAAACAGAGGCAGGAGCCACCCTCTCTCTCCTGCACTGTACGGCTCAACTCACATACAGCAAACCTGCACTGATTCTACATATGTCACATTCCCATGATGCATCACAGGCTGTTTGATTGGATCTTTTTCATTGAGGATTTGTAATGTGGACAAACAGATGTTACTCTCACCTTTGACACTGAGAGTCACTGCTTTCTGTAGCAGCATGTGTCCATCCTTGTTGTAGACGGTGCAGGTGTAGACTCCACTGTCAGTGAGGTGGAGGTCTTTCAGGGTCAGACTGAGGTCTCCAGTTTTCAGTGGGTCTTTCTTCATCTCTGCTCGTCCTTGTGGAACTTTCCTGTCTTCATGTTTCCACTCCACTGTGACGTCCTGAAGCTTGATATCAGTTGTAAATGGCAGCAGGACAGACTGAACCCCTTTAACTGTTTCCACCATCTGAACCTCAGGAACTGAGAGGAGAATATGAGACAGACAGACAGATGTCAGTGAAGGTGATCCTCCATCATCTACAGTTATTATAGTTTGATACTTTCATTGTTTTTATTTAGTGTTGGCCTTTTCTTTTGAATTCAGTTTAGTTTCTGTGAGTTTCCAGAGTGGGTTTGCTTCTTTCACTTTTGTTTTGATTGTGTGTAAATGTTTAGTTTTTGTTTAACTTTTATTACGTGAACTCTTAGTTTTAGTCTCTAAATTCTGTTTTGTTACTTATAAATCTATACCTATTTTGGACGGTGGACAAACAGCTGTAACACTCACCTCTGACACTGAGAGTCACTGATTTCCGTAGCAGCATGTGTCCATCCTTGTTGTAGACGGTGCAGGTGTAGACTCCACTGTCAGTGAGGTGGAGGTCTTTCAGGGTCAGACTGAGGTCTTTAGTGTTCAGTGGGTCTTTCTTCATCTCAGTGCGCTGTTTCTGATCTTGGCCCTTTAAGTGACACTGGTCTTTACCAATCTGATACTCATGGACCATCTTGTTTTTGTGTTTCCACTCCACTTTGACATCCTGGGTGAAGCCTTCTTTGATTTTAAAGGGCAGCAGGACAAACTCCTTCCCCTGTGTCACCTCCACCATCTCCAGCTGGTACTCTAAAGAGAAAACAGAGGAGAACATAGTCAGAGAGACAACATCCTTTACATCTAGATGACTCATTGTAGAGACGTCAGGTCTGAACTTCCTGGAGCCAGGAGATTTTCTGACTGAGGCCAGACCCACAAAATCAGACACTTCCTTTGATAGATCCAAATCTTGTACCGGTTAAAGGACTCAGTATAAGATTTGGGGACCGATGAGCTACTAGAAGATGGATCTTCAAAGTCCTCATCCCCACAATGTTGTGCACCATCAGACTCTTCTCTCTCATTACATGAGCCAGTAAAAATTTTGGCTTCTTCATTAGTTGGAAATGCTTCCCTAATTTTGTGATTGTTAGTCTATCTTTGTCATGGCCTTGAGCTGTTTGACCTAGGGTTTTTAAGTCTTTTAGCAGTGAGTCTGAACATCAAACAATGGTTTTATGAACATTTTATGACTTTATTTGTGGGTTTAATAATTTAGGTATGGTAAAACTTAAGCTTATAATGTGTTAGACTTAGAAATGGTGCATTAATTTTTGATTCCTTTTACACACACATAGATTATGATTAGAATAAGTCCCTGGGTCAGAGAGTCCTGAACATGATATTCTAAACCAAATTTGAATCACTAGAAGAACAATGGATAACAATATTAGATTATCAAGGCTAGGGAGAGAGGTGTTTTGGTTTTCTGTCTCTTGCAGAGAAAGGAACAGACACCAGACGAGGACACGGAGATATGAGGACCCTTCACAGCAGAGACAGACGTAGGGACTCCCGAGACAGCAACTGGGGTCAAGTGTCATGGCGTTTGGGCTCCTTGAGAAGATGGATCCCATAAACACAGCAATAACCATGAAGGGGTTGGCGAAAATCTAGGAACACCAGACCAACGAGGTTCGAGAGGCTCTTGGCAAAAAGGGGGACACGGCGGTGACCCCAAAATTACACAGATCTTTGTTTGAAATCGGGGCAAAATAATCCCCTGATCTGTGCAATGATTAAAGGATGGTCTAACCCCGGAGGTCGAAGAAAGAAGCTGAGAATCACCTAACTGGAAGACACTGGTAGCTGCAGCAATAAAATAAAGGTTAAAAGCCCCTCGGACAGGGGTTCTAGTCTGAGTACATTTGAGGGTATAAGGTAGCACCAAGATGGGGGTGGAAAACTGGAGCACCAAAATAAAGCTGTGGGGAAACTGGAGAGTGATGGGAGTGTCATCTGTAACTACTGTTATTGTTGTAATCATAGTTTTTCTTGCATTTGACCTGCGCAAACACAGAGGTCATTCTACATATGGTCCACCCAAAAAGGGGGACAGAGGGTCTCAGGACCAAGAAGAACTGGACCTTGCAATGCTGGAGTGTATGTTATAAGTGATCTCTTTTTAAGAGATCAAAAGGGGGAATTGTGAGATTATTCGGTTATCATATGTTACCTTATATCTGTAATCAAAGTAGTTGAATTATGATACTGCTGTAGATCATATTATACCCCTTAATATAGAGTGTGTGATCAGTATGTAGTTTTAGTTTGCATTATACTTCTGACTTAAAAGAGTGTGAAAATCATTAGATCTATTGGATTGACCTGTATTACTCGACACTGTTGAATGTGTTACACTGTTTCTTGACATTTCATACTGCTGAATCATGAAGAGAATGTTGGGTGCAGAGGGCCTTGTGCCGATAATAGAAGAGACAGACCACATTCCATGCCCCCACCTTTACAGAGAGCAGAAAGACAGGGAGCCGAGGTCATAACTTAGGCGCCGTAAGAGAGAAAGAATGTGAATGTTTAGGCTTTTACGACTAGGTGGGGGCCACTAGAGGCTATAAAAGGCTGAGTAACCCGTCACCATTTTGAGACTTGCTGTGACCCTCTGCAGGCAAGTCTCCCCATCATGATGGTTCTTATGCTCTTAAGTGTTGAATTGTATGGAAATAAAATATTGTTGATTGAGCATTTATACACCGAGTATTGTCCTTCCTTCAGCCCAAAGATTAAAAGAATTGGGAGATTTTAACAGCAGTCATGTCATTTGTAAAGTTTTCATTTAAATATTCTGTTTGGTTCTTCATTTGTGTGTTTTTAGTGTTTATGTTTTATAATTGTACTTTTCTTAAGTGTTTTTAGTCTACTTCTTAGTTCTGGGTTGTATTAGAGTTTAGTTTTTCTCTCAGTGTTTCTTGTTCCATTTTTTGTGTGTCTGCATTTCCATGTTTAGTTATCACTTCTCACTTCCTGCTTTATTGGATAGTTATTCATCCCTTGCTCTTTACTGTGAGTTTTACTTCCCTCATCTTATTATCTGTTCTTTTACATCTGTGTCTCATTTTCCCAACTGTCTCTGCTCCCCTGATTACCCTTCTCTGTGTGTATATATAGTGCTGATTTCTCTCAGTCCTGGTCAAAACATCAACTCTACTTCTCAGTGAATTTTCTTCATGTACTTCTGCTGTATTTCTTCTATTTCTTTCAGCCCAGTGTATTTCCAAGTTCCACGTTCCGCTAGTTATGGTTTTCAATTTTCTTTTAGACGTTATATGTTCCCCTATTTGACTTTCCTCTAAAACAGCCTAACAAAGATTCAAATCCTCTCTTCATTTAGAGCTCTCTGGTTATTTGTGCCATAACTTCAACATTAAATATAAAACAAGCTCAAACTGAAAGAGCACAAAGAGCTATCAATTTAAAATATATTGGAATTCATGAGGTGCCGTAAGGGACATTATAACTGAAACGCCCTCACACACACACTACTGAAATTTTACCTCTCACACACACTACTGAAATTTTACCTCTCACACACACTACTGAAATGCTCTCACACACACTACTGAAAAACCAAGGCATTTCAGTTGAACAGGAAGGTATTTCAGTTAAACAGGAAGGCGTTTCAGTGGAACAGGAAGGCATTTCCGTTGAACAGGAAGGCGTTTCAGTTAAACAGGAAGGCGTTTCAGTTAAACAGGAAGGCGTTTCATTTGAACAGGAAGTTGTTTCTTGACAAGAAAACTGAAGAAAAAAGTGGTAGATTTCAAACAAACCACTACACAGATGTCTACTCAGCAACCTGCTAGTAGCCTAAGTGAAGCAGCTGCATTACTTAACAATATATAAGCCTCAGCATAAGTCAAAATTTAGAATAGCAGACGGGCATTATCCTGGTTAATTTTTTTATGTGCTTTTTGTCTTTTTTAGCAAAGAAAAAATATCTTAAAATCATTAATAAAACCAGGGAGAGAAGGCTTAGCGTTCCTCCATTTAGCACAATGGATATGATATTTACTCAAAAGTATGATGATGACACCCAATGCTAGATGATCCATATAAAAAAATTTATGATGTAATTCAAATAGTGGCACATCATTAATATTTAGGGAAATCCAATTTTTTTAAGTTGCACCATATCCATTGTGTGATAGGGCATAGAAAAAAAGATGTTCTAGGGTTTCATTTTCATCAGTACAAAAAGAACATTGATCCACCTCAAAACCAAATCTCTTTTTTAGTAATTCTGCCACAGGATTAATTTTGTTTATTACTTTAAGTGTGTTTCTTCAACTTTAGGTAGAATAGCCTATTTCATAAATTTTTAGTATTGTGGCGAGCTCAGTCAAGGAGGAGACAAAGGTTTCTTTGGGAGCACCCGTTTATTTACAAGCGGCCCAGAACACTGCCGCTACCTCCCTCCTCAGCGCGGCAACAACATAAAACAACAAAAAAAGGCGCTCTCTCACCGGAAACACAGTCGCCGAGAGAGCGCGTCACTCGTGACCATAACAACATGACAACAAACACATAACTGTAATAACCGAACAAAGCCCGAACAGCCCTGGCCCGCTACAGTATGCTTTATCCAGTATATGAAATAACTCAATTAGAACCATGCAATGTAACCATTCTGTTGTAACTATGAAATATTTTGTCTTTGAAGAAACTACTAATAAATCTATTATTGCATTTTTATCAAACAGCTGACATTGCCCTAGCAATAAATTTGGGAGCACAGATGGGAACTTATTGTATATCATAACATTTTTAATCAAATGAAGCAGAGGCAGTGGGACCAGTTCACAAAATTTGTTATATTCTCTTTGAGAACAGTTTAGACAATATTTTTCTGAGATGTTTCAATGTAATGGGTTTTATTCCTCCACAAAAATTTGAAAATAACTGTGTTAGCCTTATTAATGTTTTTAGAGGAGATATATAGAGAGTGACAAGGATAAATCAATTTGGAGATGCCTTCAGCTTTAGATAGGATGTTTCTGCCAATAATAGCGAGGTCTCTGGTTAACCACTGGCTAAGTGATTTCTTCATCTCCATGATACAGTTAGAAATATTAGTGTCTTCTCTGCTAATTGTTTTTTTTTAGATATTATCAGCCCTATATATTTAACTTTAGGTTCAACTCTAACCAAAGCTATTGAAGAGTCAGAGCTTATATGAATCAGGAGTAGTTCACATTTTTTGATACTGAGAGATAAACGAGAAGCATTAGAGAAAATTTAGTTTTCTCGACCACGTATTTCTCTTTAAAAAAATAGATGTATCATCTGCGAATTGACTTATTTTGAAGTCTTTATTAAAAATTGATATTCCTTGTATGTCGTTAGAATTTTTGATTAATAGTGTTAACAACAGAGTTGCCAATATAAAAAGCTTAGGGGAAACAGGACATACTTGCCGAATTCCCTCTTGCACCTTGAATCCATTCCTTGATTCAAGGATGCTAAAATATTGTTAAGTAATGTGGCTGCTTCACTTAAGCTACAAGCACAGCCTTCCCCAACCCCCAGGTCCTGGACCAGTACCGGTCTGTGATTCATTTGGTACCGGGTCACAAGAGTTGAGGCTTGAGTTTGAAATTTATTGTTTTCAGGGTATTTATCGTTTTTTGTTTTCTTTTTGGGGTTTTTTTAATATCGTTTATATTGTTAACACTGTTTCCTTGGGTCTTTTCCCGTGTGTTATAATTAAATCTTCTTTTTTTGGAAGCGGTACTGGTTTTATTTTATTGTATTTATCCAAGACAACTTAAAGGCCGGTCCGTGAAATTACTGTCGGCCATAAATGGTACGTGGCGCAAAAAAGGTTGGGGACCGCTGTACTAGCAGGTTGTTGAGTAGACATCCTTGTAGTGTTTTGCAAAATACCACTTTTTCCATCAGTTTCCTTGTCAGGAAACAACTTCCTGTTAAGCGGAAATGCCTCTGGTTTCAGTGGAGTGCGTGAGTGCATTTCAGTAGTGTGTGTGAGAGCATTTCAGTAGTGTGTGTGAGAGCATTTCAGTAGTGTGTGTGAGAGGTAAAATTTCAGTAGTGTGTGTGAGAGCGTTTCAGTAGTGTGTTTGAGAGCGTTTCAGTAGTGTGTGTGAGAGCATTTCAGTAGTGTGTGTGAGAGTGATTCAGTAGTGTGTGTGAGAGCGTTTCAGTAGTGTGTTTGAGAGCGTTTCAGTAGTGTGTGTGAGAGCGTTTCAGCAGTGTGTGTGAGAGCTAAAAATTCAGTAGTGTGTGTGAGAGCATTTCAGTAGTGTGTGTGAGAGCTAAAATTTCAGTTGTGTGTGTGAGAGCATTTCAGTAGTGTGTGTGAGAGCATTTCAGTAGTGTGTGTGAGAGCGTTTCAGTAGTGTGTGTGAGAGCATTTCAGTAGTGTGTTTGAGAGCGTTTCAGTAGTGTGTGTGAGAGCGTTTCAGTAGTGTGTGTGAGAGCTAAAATTTGAGTAGTGTGTGTGAGAGTATTTCAGTAGTGTGTTTGAGAGAGTTTCAGTAGTGTGTGTGAGAGCGTTTCAGTAGTGTGTGTGAGAGCGTTTCAGTAGTGTGTGTGAGAGCTAAAATTTCAGTAGTGTGTGTGAGAGCGTTTCAGTAGTGTGTGTGAGAGCGTTTCAGTTGTGTGTGTGAGAGTGTTTCAGTAGTGTGTGTGAGAGGTTTTCAGTAGTGTCTGTGAGAGCGTTTCAGTAGTGTGTGTGAGAGCGTTTCAGTAGTGTGTGTGAGAGTGTTTCAGTTGTGTGTGTGAGAGGTAAAATTTCAGTAGTGTGTGTGAGAGCGTTTCAGTAATAATGTCCCTTATGGCACCTCATAGGAATTAATAAACATTAGACTATGATAGAGTCCTACATATCAAACTGAGAAAACAGTCTGCTTTGATGGTGGACTTGTTCTGTTTTCCTACAGAGCACCACGTCATCTTCTCATATCAACATCTGCCAGTCTGTGTACAGGGAATGAGGAAACCCCGTTCATTTACTGAGATCAAGAGCAGACTTTCCAGCTTAAAGATGTGGTGGCACGAAGCAACCGATCATTTAAAGACCTTTTGATGGATGAACTAGCCAAAATTGGGGAGTCATTGGGAGGGGATGTCCACACAGCTGAGCCTTCCACTGAACAAGAGCCAGTGCCCCACAGTGATGAGGCCCTACCTTCTCCCCCTTTAACACCTAATAGCGACCATGTAAGTGCCTTGAATGATACTCACCCACCTGCAGAGGCCGAGAAACAAACCCCTCAGATTCCCCCCAACCTTTTAAGCACACCTGAAGTGCAGCGAGTTATTGTAGAGCACATTGTTAAAAGCAGTGAAGTCTGTCAGGGTTTCTGGGTCGTTGACCCAGTATTCTTAGTTCATGTTCACTGTTTATATTCTGTCTGTTTCACTTCCTGTTTTATTGTGTTAGCCTTGGTCCATGTGCATTATGTTCAGTCCTCTTCCCGTTTATCATTAGTTCATTATGTTCAGCTGTGTACTCACCAGTTTCTAATCTCTCATCACTCAGCCTGTGTATTTATGTTCCTCAGTTCAACCAGTCCAGTGTCGTGTCATTGATGTTCCTGTGATGTTGTTCCTGTCGCGTGTTCAGTTCAGTAAGCCAGCTAGTCTACCAGTCCATCAAGTTCAGCCAGCCACCCTGTCATCTTTTGTCTCCGTTTCCAATAAACCTCCTCATTCTGCACCAAGAGTCCTGCGTGTGGGTCATCTCTTCCTCGCCTCCGCACACGACCACTGACAGAATGACACGACCCGCTTTTGACCCAGCGGACTCGGACCTTTTTGAGTGGCAGGAGGCAGCGCTCTCCAGTTAGACGGAGAAACAGCGGCTCTTCGCGGAGCGAGACCACATCTTCGAGGGAACTCGCCTGGCTCTGGGCGGGCCTCGGAGACGCCGCGTTCCCCCACCTGCTGCCTCACCTTCACCGGAGCATTTGCCGCGGAGAGTGGGCGCTTCACGCCGCGCTTCGGCCGCTCCCTCTCTCGCCGCTCCGCTCCTCGCTAACACACCCGCCGTCTCATTCGCCGGACCTCCAACCTCGCCACGGCACAGCGGCTACGCCTCCCATCTCGGCTCGACGGAGGCTACCGCGCCAGAGGCTCATCTGTTTACCCCGGCCGCTTCCTCTTCCCGGAGAAAGCGGCGCACACGCCGCCATAATATTGGCCATTTTGAGCAGCTCCCGGCTGTGAGTTCCAGTGACTGTTTTCCACACCCTTCATCTAATTATTCACCTAAAACGCACAATGGACTCACTACTGATTCATGGGGAGTTTCCCTCCTAGAGGACGATGTGGCCTGGGAAGAACTTTTCTGCTCTGCTCCCTCTGAGCTGGGAGCCATTAAGGACAATACCCGCACTTCAACACCCCCGAAGACTGTTCAACTAAAGACTGTAAATGGTGATGGCAGAATGACCAGAGCAATCTTTGATAACTCTGTTACAGTCCCTGTGTATGCAAACCCTAGGCCGGGTCACTCTAGCACTGTTTCATCTGAGTCTGCTCCTTCGTCCACCTGTCAGCCTGTTCCAGTTTCATCAGCTCCGGCCACTGTTAAGAATACCCAGTCACCTAGACCTGTCAGTCTCATTCACCCAGTCACTATTTCCACTCCTATCAGTCAGCCTACACCCACACCTGTGCCAGCTCCCAGGCTGAGGGCAGCCAGAACCCAGCCTGACCTCCCTAGAGGCTTGGAAGAGCTAACCGGTCCACCTGCTACTTCACCTCTTCATCCACCTCCTGATCCAGCTTTTTACGCCCTCGCACTATCACTGGTTAGGCTAGCTGAGGTGTCCCCTGCTCAGGCACCAGCTTTATTAGCCCAGGCTGCAGTTTTGTCCCCTTCACTAGCTCAGTCTATAGCTCAGCCTTCCGCCACACCAACCTCAGCTCCGTCATCAGCTTCGCCTACCTCTGTTCAACCCTTAGCATCCCCACTCCAGTCAGTTCCCTCACCTGCTGTTCAGCCGCCACTCCAGTCAGCTAACACGCCTGCTGTTCAGCCTCCAGTCCAGCCTGTCCAGTCACCTGTAGCTCAGGCTGCTCCTGTCCAGTCACCTGTAGCTCAGGCTGCTCCTGTCCAGTCACCTGTAGCTCAGGCTGCTCCTGTAGCTCAGTCAGTCCAGCCTGCTCCAGTCCAGTCAGTCCAGCCTGCTCCGGTCCAGTCAGTCCAGCCTGCTCCGGTCCAGTCAGTCCAGCCTGCTCCAGCCCTCCAGGCCCCTGTAGCCCAGTCTCCTGTCCCTCAGGCCCCTGTAGCCCAGTCTCCTGTCCCTCAGGCCCCTGTAGCCCAGTCTCCTGTCCCTCAGGCCCCTGTAGCTCAGTCTCCTGTCCTCCAGTCTTGTCCTCTCCAGCCTGTCATCCAGTCGCCCGTCCTCCAGCCTGTCATCCAGTCGTCCGTCCTCCAGCCTGTCCAGCCAGTTCAGTCTGCCATCCAGCATCCTGTAGTTCAGTCACCCGTTCTCTCACCGTCTGTAGTCCAATCTCCTGTGGTCCAGTCACTCATTCACCACCCACTCCAGTTCCGGGACCTGCAGCCACAGCATCCAGAGCCAGCTGTGAGCTCTCCCGCTCCTCAGCCAGGGGTTTCCGCGCCCGCTGGCCCCGCCTGTCTCCAGCCAGAGGCCTCCGCGCCCGCTGGCCCCGCCTGTCTCCAGCCAGAGGCCTCCGCTCCCGCTGGCCCCGCCTGTCTCCAGCCAGAGGCTTCCGCGCCTACCGGCTCTGCAGCTGTTGCTCCGTCACCGCCGGCTCCCATGCCATCGCCTGGTCCAGCTTCTGCCACACCGTCGTCCAAGCCACGTTCTGGACGTCAACGTCGGCGCCGTCTTCCTCGCGGCCGCCCACCGGACCTTCTCAGTGGCCGCCGCCGTCTTCCTCGCGGCCGCCCACCGGACCTTCTCAGTGGCCGCCGCCGTCTTCCTCGCGGCCGCCCACCGGACCGGCTCAGTGGCCGCCGCCGTCTTCCTCGCGGCCGCCCACCGGACCGGCTCCAGCGTCACCGCCGGCCACGTGGCCGCCCGCCTGAACTGTTTTAGCTCAGCCACTGGCCACGTGGCCGCCCGCCTGAACTGTTTTTGTTTTGGACTCCGTCCCTCCGTCCTGGGCCCCCTCCGCCCTCCCTGTTCTGGTTTTTCGTTCTTTTGGCCGTCGGGTGCCGGCCTTTGAAGGGGGGGGGTACTGTCAGGGTTTCTGGGTCGTTGACCCAGTATTCTTAGTTCATGTTCACTGTTTATATTCTGTCTGTTTCACTTCCTGTTTTATTGTGTTAGCCTTGGTCCATGTGCATTATGTTCAGTCCTCTTCCCGTTTATCATTAGTTCATTATGTTCAGCTGTGTACTCACCAGTTTCTAATCTCTCATCACTCAGCCTGTGTATTTATGTTCCTCAGTTCAACCAGTCCAGTGTCGTGTCATTGATGTTCCTGTGATGTTGTTCCTGTCGCGTGTTCAGTTCAGTAAGCCAGCTAGTCTACCAGTCCATCAAGTTCAGCCAGCCACCCTGTCATCTTTTGTCTCCGTTTCCAATAAACCTCCTCATTCTGCACCAAGAGTCCTGCGTGTGGGTCATCTCTTCCTCGCCTCCGCACACGACCACTGACAAAGTCGTTCCCCCACCAAACTCACAATACAGACTGAAACCTTTTTCAGGGAGAGTTCCACATCCTCCTTTCGAAACTGACTATGGCACTTGGCGCAGCAGCGTAGAGTTTTGCTTGACTGATCCCTCGCTCACCGAAACTCAAGTTGTGCGAAAGATTGTTGAAAGTCTTTCACCCCCTGCAGCGGACCTGGTGAAAGCTCTTGGGCCAAAAGCAAGCCCCAAAACTTACCTTGAACATCTTGATTCTGCCTATGCAACTGTAGAGGACGGTGACGAACTCTTTGCCCGTTTCTTAAATACCAATCAAAATGGAGGTGAAAAACCCTCACATTACCTGCAAAGATTGCACACAGTGTTAAACCTAGTCTTAAAAAGAGACGGAATTGCTTCTAGTGACATCAATAAACAGCTCCTGAGACAATTTTGCAGAGGGTGTTGGGACAGCTCATTGATTGCAAACCTTCAACTTGAACAAAAGAAAGATGACCCACCTCATTTTGCGGAGCTACTTCTCCAACTATGCACCGAGGAGGACAAACAGGCAAGTAAAGCAACGCGCATGAAACAACATTTGGGGATCCAAAAGACTGGTGTGCATTCTAACATGCAAACCACATGCTCTCAAGGTAGGAACAATTATGAGCATGAAATGGACAGCAATTCGTCTGATCTCCAGAAGCAAATCGCTGACCTCAGGTCTCAAATCGCACAGGTCAGAGCTGACAAGACAGAGAAAAGATCAAAGAAACCTCAAAAGGAAGCAAAAAAGAACACAAGTACCAAAACACAGGACAAGCCGGAACAGATACCACAAATCGCTGCAGTGTCAGCCAAACCCAAACCTGGATACTGTCTCAAGTGTGGAGAAGATGGTCATATCGCTTCCAGCTGTAGTAATGATCCCAACCCAGCATTAGTAGCAGCTAAAAGGAATGCCCTCAGACAAAAGCAGCGAGAATGGGAAATATCCAGACTAGTTGATGAGTCCTTTAATTTAAACTAGAAGGAGCCCCTGTCGCGGGACAGATGGGTGCTAAATCTGAACCAAGTCCCACTAAGAAAAAGACAACAAAGGCCCAATGTGAAACAGCTAATGTTCACTCAGTGCCTAAACTTCCCAAAAGACTTGTGGGTAGAAAATGCACAGCCAGAGTTGTTATCAATGGCGTTGAATGTAGTTGCTTGCTCGACTCAGGCTCTCAAGTAACCACTATTGCCAAATCCTTCTATCAAGAACACTTACCTGATCATCCTATAAAACCCATCAGTGATCTCTTAGAGGTCGAAGGTGCGAATGGTCAGACAGTCCCCTACTTGGGATACATTGAGACGAGTATCATGTTCCCCAAAGATCTCGATCAGTCAGAGCTTGAACTATCTACTCTTGCCTTAGTTGTCCCTGACATTCGCTCAAACTCAGACACACCTCTACTAATTGGCACAAATACACTTGACCCCTTATATGAGCATCTTTGTGAGAGCACCTTACCTGACTTTAAGGTACTCCCTTATGGATACCAACAAGTGCTAAAGACATTAGCATCCAGAAAAAGACAAACTGACAGTGGCAAGATTGGTTTGGTAAAACTTCGAAGTAGAACCCAAGAAGTCCTTCCTGCAAATCAAAAGCTACTATTGGAAGGTTTTATACATGCTAGCCACGCTAAGCCTGAACAGTGTGTACTTATTGAACAGCCCACTGCCGGCTCCCTACCTGGTAGTGTGTTTGTAGATTGTTGCCTTATATCTCTGCCAAAGCACGGACCTTATAAAGTTCCTGTGTTGCTGAGGAACGAGACTAACCATGACATTACATTGCCCACTAACTGTGTAATTGCTGAGTTAATTGCCCCTGACTGTGTCATGCCATGTCCTGAGCCTAAGAAAGGTGACCAAAAGGTGTCTGCAATGTGTAACTCTCAGTAGCAGACCTCAAGGCTTCCTCTCAGTTTCGACTTTGGTGAATCACCACTATCTGAAGAGTGGAAAGAGAAGATAACTAAAAAGCTAAACAGTTTCTCCGATGTTTTCTCACACAATGATCTTGATTTTGGGCATGCCACACATATAAAACATCACATCAACTTAAGAGACGAAACCCCCTTCAAACAGAGATCTCGCCCGATTCATCCCCATGATTACGAGGCAGTTAAAAAGCACTTACAAGCCCTCTTAGATGCAGGTATAATCAGAGAATCTGAATCTCCATTCTCATCACCGATAGTGGTGGTCCGCAAAAAAAATGGTGATGTGCGGTTATGCATTGATTTTAGGAAGCTTAACTTGCAGACCATCCGCGATGCCTATGCCCTGCCAAACTTAGAGGAGTCATTTTCTGCTCTTGCAGGATCTCAGTGGTTCTCTGTGATGGACCTTAAGTCAGGGTACTATCAAATCGAAATGTGTGAAGAAGATAAGCCGAAGACAGCCTTCGTGTGCCCCTTCGGGTTCTACGAATTTAATAATATGCCCCAGGGAATAACAAATGCCCCAAGCACTTTCCAAAGGCTTATGGAAAAGTGTATGAAAGACATCAATCTGAAAGAAGTGTTAGTCTTTTTAGATGATTTGATAGTCTTTTCCAGTTCCCTTGAAGATCATGAGACCCGACTCATTCATGTTCTTGAGCGACTCAGAGAGTATGGGCTCAAACTCTCGCCCGACAAATGTCGTTTCTTCCAAACATCAGTCCGTTATCTAGGCCACATTGTATCTAGAGACGGCGTAAAGACTGACCCCGAAAAAACTGAAGCACTCAAAACCTGGACGAGACCCCAAACCTTAAAAACATTAAATAATTAAACATTAAAAATACCCAAACCTATCCTCTGAGACGAAAGCATTGTAAAAACCCACCCAGTGATCCAAAGTATCTGCACCCAAAGAACCCTTTGGTGATCGTTGGGGACCAGAGTGCCAGAAATCGTTTCAAACTATTATTGAAAAACTCACCACCTCACCAGTCCTTGGGTATGCCGATGCAAAGCTACCTTATCTGGTACACACAGATGCCAGTACAACCGGACTTGGGGCAGCTCTTTATCAAGTGCAGAATGGAACCACACAGGTTATAGCCTATGCAAGTCGTGGTCTATCCCGTAGTGAAGCTAGATACCCCGCCCACAAGTTAGAATTTTTAGCTTTAAAGTGGGCCATAACTGACAAGTTTCATGACTATTTATGTGGGAACACATTCACAGTCATCACTGACAATAATCCATTGACTTACCTTCTAACCACAGCAAAGCTTGATGCCACAAGTTATCGCTGGTTGGCTGCATTGTCCACCTATAACTTTGACATTAAGTACAGAGCTGGGAGACAAAATCTTGAAACAGATGGACTATCTAGGAAACCACATGCCAAACCTGAAGACGATCCAGTTTTTACCCGGGAATGTCAGCGCATTGATAAGTTCAGATCCCATCTCTTGTCCTCAGTCAAAGATGTCGAGCTCCAACTTCAATCTGATGCCGTGATGGCAGCCTGTCAAAGACATATGGCCATGGACCAGACTGAACCCTCTTGTGCTCTAGTCCAGTCACTTGCCATGTCTGCAGTTGCCATCCCAGACATGTTCAAAGAAGAAGGCATTGATAACAATCTCCTAGCCTTACCCAGATACACCCATACTGATCTTGTCAGCCTGCAAAGAAAAGATCCAGCCATTAGTGAAGTCATCAAGCTGCTGGCAGCTGACTCACGTCCACCAGCCAATACTAAGTCGGAGTCTTGCGATGTTCTCTTATTGTTAAGGGAGTGGAAACGTCTTGACCTTCAAAATGACTTGCTGTACCGGAAACGCCAGTTGGGGCCAGAGACCTTGTTGCAGTTAGTCCTTCCTGATTCCTTACGCCCTACAGTTATGCTTAATCTTCATGACAACATGGGGCATTTAGGGGTCGAACGCACACTGGAACTCATTCGGTCACGTTTCTACTGGCCAAAAATGGCAATTGATGTCGAAAAGAAAGTGAGAGCTTGCGAGAGATGTGTCCGTAGAAAAGCCCTGCCAGATAAGGCTGCTCCTCTGGTAAATATTAAAACTTCCAGGCCCATGGAGCTAGTCTGCATGGACTTCCTCTCAATAGAACCAGACAGTAAAAACACTAAAGACGTCCTAGTGATCACGGATCATTTTACAAAGTATGCTGTGTCCATTCCAACCAAAGACCAGAAAGCCACCATCGTTGCGAAGAACTTATGGGAGAACTTCCTAGTTCATTATTGCTTTCCAGAGCGACTTCATAGCGATCAAGGGAGAGACTTTGAATTGCGTACAATCAAAGAACTGTGCTCTCTGCTCGGTATCCGCAAAGTCCGAACAAGTCCTTATCATCCTCGTGGCAACCCTGTTGAGCGATACAATCGCACATTACTCAGTATGCTCGGCACCTTGAAAGACACCGAGAAACATCACTGGCGTGACTTCGTAAAACCACTTACTCATGCTTATAACTGTACAAAAAATGATGTAACAGGCTATTCTCCTTATGAGTTAATGTTTGGTAGACAGCCTCGCTTGCCCATTGATATTGCCTTTGGTTTGCCACAATCAAACAAGCCACACTTGACTCACTCTCAATACGTCAGGCAGTTGAAAAGCTACCTCGAACAGAGCTACGAAATAGCCATCAAAAACTCCCAGAAAGTAGCAGATAAAAACAAGAAAGGATTTGACAAAATCATCCGTGAATCCACACTACATGTAGGAGACCGAGTCTTGGTTCGAAATCTCCGCCTGAGAGAGAAGCACAAATTAGCGGACAAATGGGAGCAAACAGTGTATATTGTTACCAAACAAATGGAAAACTTACCAGTATATACTGTAAAACCGGAAAACGGAGATGGACCCAACAGAACGCTCCACAGAGATCTGTTACTTCCCTGTGGATTTCTCTCACCAACAGAGCATGAACCCGAACAAGTCACAAAAACTAACAGACCACGCACAAGACAAAGTTCAGCTTTGGAAGTTGACTCCGACCAAACACTTGAGGAAGAGGAAGATGAGTTTTATTACCCTGAACCTGCACAAGTGAAAGACAAACATTTTTACCAAGTATGTGCCATACCACCAACACAAGGATTCAAACAAAACAAAGATCCTGTAAATGATAACGAACAATCTAACACATTACCGGAAATGACAGACTTACCTGAGCAGGAAACTGAGAACGAAACTGAAACATACTTACCTGAAGGCGAAATTGGAAGTTCAACTGACACCAACTTACCTCGAATGGACAGTGAAACAGACCTACCTCCGACAGAACGTGAAAGTGAAGCAAACTTACCACGAAGCGAAAGTGACACAAGCCTACAAAACAACACACCAAGTGAATCTGAAACAGACACTCGAAAAGACAAAAATGTTTTGTTGACCAGTTTGTCAGATTCACCATTGTCAGAGAACTCAACTCATCAACTTTCACCTAAAAGACAAGTTGAAAATGATGAAGAACCTGAAACCTTGCAAACAGAAACACAGATCAGAAGATCTGAAAGAATTCGCCAACCGTCCCAAAGACTCACTTACCCTCAGCTAGGTAACCCACTAGTAACGGTGGTTAAATCACTCTTTCAAGGATTGAACAAAGCTTTCATCGACTCCCTTGCTAATGATGTTGCCTATTCCACCAGAGCCATGCACGGGGACGTGCATGAGATTTAAGAGGGGAGGATGTAACCCAGTGAGTTTACACGACTCAGTAATGCACTACAACATGTTATTGTTAATTGGGATTTATCATTACTCTGCTAATCACAGAGTTGAGATAAAGTAAATCAATAATAAAGGATAAATAATATAAATATAAAAATAAAACCCCAAAGAGTATATTTAACACCCCCTACTGGTTAGGAGGTAACAAGCCCCGCCTTCCCCTGCTTTGTACCGTCACTTGTGCTCAGACACAGAGAGAGACGGAGGTGCACGAGACCATGGCTGATTTTCACCGCCAAGCTTGTTGCTGGAAAATAACCATAAACTTGATAAATTGAGCAAATATCCATACCGGGGATCTGCATGGACCTTGGAGAACTGGACCTGATTTGTTGTGAACATTTTGGACTTTGAAACCATTGCGGTGAGTCGGAAGCTGTTAAGCTAACCTTGAAGCTAAAAAGATAACAAGAAGTTAACAGGGAATATAATGGCCCAATTTCAATGTTGTAGATCTGCACGGGTGCAGATGAAGTGGACAAGATCCTCTTTGAGAGTTGAACATTAGAAGCGTGCTGGTGAGTTAAACTGGGACTGGGCGAATCAGGCTAATTGAAAAGCTAACTAGCTAATGCTCATAGCTGTAGCTGTAGCTGACCACGTTTTCACTGTGGGAGAACACACGGGGTTTCTCATGGAGTTCAGCTACTCTGAGCACTCAGCTTGTGTGCTGATGATGGTTTAGTATTACTTGTTGAATATTAAATGCACTCAGATAAGATGTTTGGATAAGTTAACTTGATCTTAAAGGTCATGAATCTATTTTATTTTTTGTTACATTTGATGCTCGAGTGGCAATGTATAGATGTCCCTGCATATTCTTATTGTGCCAATGCCTTACCACATACTGTAAAACTACAGCCTGTGGGCTTTTGTACATTTTTTTGGTAATTTTATTCTGTACATTGAGTGTAAGTAACATATTGCTTCATTGCTATGCAGTGCAAAGCAATGCTCCTGTAATTCAGTTAAAGGGGCAGTACTATAAAAAATGATCTACCATAGTTCATGGTTTATTTATGATTTCTGATACAAATGTGCACCTTGATGATAGAATAAGCTGATTGTGATTTAAAGATTGCATTCATGATTAAGATGCACTGTATAGACTATAGTTAGAAATTAGGATTAATGTTTTGTGCTTGTTTTGTTATAACACTTACATTATTTACATATGGCCATATATACCATTAGAGTGTGAATTGAATTGGTAATAGCCCTGTTGTTTACAGGCTAGGTTTTTTTTTTGTGGGATCGTGAGACCTGGATTTCTTCCTGACGAGGAAGATGGCGAGCCTTTCCCTTTGAACCGAACCACAGCCATTTTGAGTTGGCCCAGAAGGGCAGGTTGCTCTTCTCCCACGAACAATTGCAACAGTGCGGTAGGACGAAATCGCACCAATCACAGACTTTTGACCTATTGGATTTGACTTGACTGAACACTGACTATTAAGCCGGCAAGACTGACATATCTGAGCTCAGATAGGATTCTGGTTATTATTATTATTGCTGTCACTGTATTTTATTTTATGTTTTCATTCCTGTTTATGAAGTGCTGTTAACTTGTTTCTAAATAGTTCAATACAATTCAAAGCAACTTTACCAGTGGCTCCAGTCATTCTTCTCCACGCAACTCACTTTATCCCTCCTACGAATCCAGCTATTGGCCCATTCTCTTCATCTTACTTTAACTTCCCCTACCCTATCCTGTACTTGGCTACATTACTTATAAATCTATACCTATTTTGGACGGTGGACAAACAGCTGTAACACTCACCTCTGACACTGAGAGTCACTGATTTCCGTAGCAGCATGTGTCCATCCTTGTTGTAGATGGTGCAGGTGTAGACTCCACTGTCAGTGAGGTGGAGGTCTTTCAGGGTCAGACTGAGGTCTTTAGTGTTCAGTGGGTCTTTCTTCATCTCAGTGCGCTGTTTCTGATCTTGGCCCTTTAAGTGACACTGGTCTTTACCAATCTGATACTCATGGACCATCTTGTTTTTGTGTTTCCACTCCACTTTGACATCCTGGGTGAAGCCTTCTTTGATTTTAAAGGGCAGCAGGATAAACTCCTTCCCCTGTGTCACCTCCACCATCTCCAGCTGGTACTCTAAAGAGAAAACAGAGGAGAACATAGTCAGAGAGACAACATCCTTTACATCTAGATGACTCATTGTAGACACGTCAGGTCTGAACTTCCTGGAGCCAGGAGATTTTCTGACTGAGGCCAGACCCACAAAATCAGACACTTTCTTTGATAGATCCAAATCTTGTACCGGTTAAAGGACTCAGTATAAGATTTGGGGACCGATGAGCTACTAGAAGATGGATCTTCAAAGTCTTCATCCCCACAATGTTGTGCACCATCAGACTCTTCTCTCTCATTACATGAGCCAGTAAAAATTTTGGCTTCTTCATTAGTTGGAAATGCTTCCCTAATTTTGTGATTGTTAGTCTATCTTTGTCATGGCCTTGAGCTGTTTGACCTAGGGTTTTTAAGTCTTTTAGCAGTCATGTCATTTGTAAAGTTTTCATTTAAATATTGTGTTTGGTTCTTCATTTGTGTGTTTTTAGTGTTTATGTTTTATAATTGTACTTTTCTTAAGTGTTTTTAGTCTACTTCTTAGTTCTGGGTTGTATTAGAGTTTAGTTTTTCTCTCAGTGTTTCTTGTTCCATTTTTTGTGTGTCTGCATTTCCATGTTTAGTTATCACTTCTCACTTCCTGCTTTATTGGATAGTTATTCATCCCTTGCTCTTTACTGTGAGTTTTACTTCCCTCATCTTATTATCTGTTCTTTTACATCTGTGTCTCATTTTCCCAACTGTCTCTACTCCCCTGATTACCCTTCTCTGTGTGCATATATAGTGCTGATTTCTCTCAGTCCTGGTCAAAACATCAACTCTACTTCTCAGTGAATTTTCTTCATGTACTTCTGCTGTATTTCTTCTATTTCTTTCAGCCCAGTGTATTTCCAAGTTCCATGTTCCGCTAGTTATGGTTTTCAATTTTCTTTTAGACCTTATATGTTCCCCTATTTGACTTTCCTCTAAAACAGCCTAACAAAGATTCAAATCCTCTCTTCATTTAAAGCTCTCTGGTTATTTGTGCCATAACTTCAACATTAAATATAAAACAAGCTCAAACTGAAAGAGCACAAAGTGCTATCAATTTAAAATATATTGGAATTAATAAACATTAGACTGTGACACAGTCCTACATATCAAACTGAGAAAACAGTCTGCTTTGATGGTGGACTTGTTCTGTTTTCATACAGAGCACCACGTCATCTTCTTATATCAACATATTCCAGTCTGTGTACAGGGAATGAGGAAACCCGTTCATTTACTGAGATCAACAGCAGACTTTCCAGTGTAAGACTTCATAAATATGTGAACATGAGCTGACTCTGGAACAGCTTCTATACAATCATGGACTGTAAAACAGAGGCAGGAGCCACCCTCTCTCTCCTGCACTGTACGGCTCAACTCACATACAGCAAACCTGCACTGATTCTACATATGTCACATTCCCATGATGCATCACAGGCTGTTTGATTGGATCTTTTTCATTGAGGATTTGTAATGTGGACAAACAGATGTTACTCTCACCTCTGACACTGAGAGTCACTGATTTCTGTAGCAGCATGTGTCCATCCTTGTTGTAGACGCTGCAGGTGTAGACTCCACTGTCAGTGAGGTGGAGTTCTTTCAGGGTCAGACTGAGGTCTCCATCTTTTACTTGCTCGTTCTTCACTTCTGTGCGACTTTGTATGTAAGACTGGTTTTGGTCTCTCTGATAAACGTGGACTTTCTTGTCTTCATGTTTCCACTCCGCTGTGACGTCCTGAAGCTTGATATCAGTTGTAAATGGCAGCAGGACAGACTGAACCCCTTTAACTGTTTCCACCATCTGAACCTCAGGAACTGAGAGGAGAATATGAGACAGACAGACAGATGTCAGTGAAGGTGATCCTCCATCATCTACAGTTATTATAGTTTGATACTTTCATTGTTTTTATTTAGTGTTGGCCTTTTCTTTTGAATTCAGTTTAGTTTCTGTCAGTTTCCAGAGTGGGTTTGCTTCTTTCACTTTTGTTTTGATTGTGTGTAAATGTTTTATTCAATTCAATTCAATTTTATTTATATAGCGCCAAATCACAACAAAAGTCGCCTCAAGGCGCTTTATATTGTACAGTAGATCGCACAATGATAAATACAGAGAAAAACCCAACAATCATATGACCCCCTATGAGCAAGCACTTTGGCGACAGTGGGAAGGAAAAACTCCCTTTTAACAGGAAGAAACCTCCGGCAGAACCAGGCTCAGGGAGGGGCGGCCATCTGCTGCGACCGGTTGGGGTGAGAGAAGGAAAACAGGATAAAGACATGTTGTGGAAGAGAAACAGAGATTAATAACAGACATGATTCAATGCAGAGAGGTCTATTAACACATAGTGAGTGAGAAAGGTGACTGGAAAGGAAAAACTCAAAGCATCATGGGAATCCCCGGCAGCCTACGTCTATTGCACCATAACTAAGGGAGGATTCAGGGTCACCTGGTCCAGCCCTAACTATATGCTTTAGGAAAAAGGAAAGTTTTAAGCCTAATCTTGAAAGGAGAGATAGTGTCTGTCTCCCGAATCCAAACTGGAAGCTGGTTCCACAGAAGAGGGGCCTGAAAATTGAAGGCTCTGCCTCCCATTCTACTTTTAAATACTCTAGGGACAGCAAGTAGGCCTGCAGAGCGAGAGCGAAGTGCTCTAATAGGGTGATATGGCACTACAAGGTCATTATGATAAGATGGGGCCTGATTATTTAAGACCTTGTATGTGAGGAGCAGAATTTTGAATTCAATTCTGGATTTAACAGGAAGCCAATGAAGGGAAGCCAAAACAGGAGAAATATGCTCTCTCTTTCTAGTCCCTGTCAGGACTCTTGCTGCAGCATTTTGGATTAGCTGAAGACTTCTCAGTGAGTTTTTAGGACATCCTGATAATAGTGAATTACAGTAGTCCAGCCTGGAAGTAATAAATGCATGAACTAGTTTTTCAGCATCACTCTGAGACAGGATATTTCTAATTTTAGAGGTGTTGTTCAAATGGAAGAAAGCAGTCTTACATATTTGTTTAATATGTGCGTTGAAGGACATGTCCTGGTCAAAAATGACTCCAAGGTTCCTCACAGCATTACTGGAGGCCAAGGTAATGCCATCCAGAGTAGGAATCTGGTTAGATACCATATTTCTAAGATTTTCAGGGCCGAGTACAATAACCTCAGTTTGATCTGAATTAAGAAGCAGAAAGTTAGCGGCCATCCAGGTCTTTGTGTCTTTAAGACATTCCTGCAGTTTAACTAATTGGTGTGTGTTACCTGGCTTCATGGATAGATAGAGCTGAGTGTCATCTGCATAGCAGTGAAAATTTATGCTATGTCTTCTAATGATGCTGCCTAAGGGAAGCATGTATAATGTAAATAGAATTGGTCCTAGCACTGAACCCTGTGGAACACCATAATTGACCTTAGTGGGTGAAGAGGACTCTCCATTTACATGTACAAATTGGAGTCTATTAGATAGATGTGATACAAACCACTGCAGTGCAGTACCTGTAATACCTACAGCATGTTCTAATCGCTCTAATAGGATATTATGGTCAGCAGTATCGAACACTGCACTGAGGTCTAGCAGGACAAGCACAGAGATGAGTCCACTGTCAGAGGTCATAAAAAGATCATTTGTAACCTTCACTAAAGCTGTTTCTGTGCTGTGATGAGCTCTGAAACCTGACTGAAACTCTTCAAATAAGCCATTCCTCTGCAGATGATCTGTTAGCTGTTTGACAACTACTCTTTCAAGGATTTTTGATATGAAAGGAAGGTTGGAGATTGGCCTATAATTAGCTAAGACTGTTGGGTCTAGAGATGGCTTTTTGAGTAAAGGTTTAACTACAGCCAGCTTGAAGGCCTGTGGTACATAGCCGATTATTAGAGATAGGTTGATCATATTTAAGATTGAAGCATTAATTAATGGCAGGACTTCTTTGAGCAGTTTTGTAGGAATGGGGTCTAAAAGACACGTTGATGGTTTGGAGGAATTATTTATTGAAGTTAACTCAGAAAGATCAATTGGAGAAAAAGAGTCTAACTCAACATCAATGGTACTAAGAGTAGCTGTAGATAATATTACATCTGAGGGATGATTATTGGTAATTTTTTCTCTAATGATAAAAATTTTATTTGTGAAGAAGTTCATGAAGTCATTACTAGTTAACGTTAAAGGGATGGTTGGCTCAACAGTGCTCTGACTTTTTGTCAGCCTGGCTACAGTGCTGAAGAGAAACCTGGGGTTGTTCTTATTTTCTTCAATCAGTGACGAATAGTAAGATGTTCTGGCTTTGCGGAGGGCTTTCTTATAAAGCAGCAAACTATTTCTCCAGGCTAAATGATGATCCTCTAAATTTGTGACACGCCATTTCCTCTCCAGTTTACGAGTTATCTGCTTTAGGCTACGTGTTTGAGAATTATACCACGGAGTCAGGGACTTCTGATTTGAGACCTTAGTTTTCACAGGAGCTACAGTATCCAGAGTCGTACGTAGTGAGGAGGTAAAATTTTTAACAAGATAATCGACCTCTGTTGGAGTAGCGTTCAGATAGCTGCTCTGCTCTATGTTGGTACAGGGCATTGAAGATGATAACAGTGGGCGGATTATATTCTTAAACTTAGTTACAGCACTTTCAGAAAGACATCTACTTTGATAAAGTCTACTCTCCACTGCTGTGTAATCAATTATTGTAAATGCAAATGTTATCAGGAAATGATCAGACAGCAGAGGGTTTTCAGGAAACACTGTTAAATGTTCAGTTTCTATGCCATATGTTAAAACAAGATCTAGAGTGTGATTAAAGTGGTGGGTGGGTTCTTTTACATTTTGAGAGAAGCCAATTGAGTCTAATAACAGATTAAATGTGATGTTGAGGCTGTCATTTTTAGCATCTACATGGATGTTAAAATCACCCACAATAATTATTTTATCTGAGCTGAGCACTAAATCAGATAAAAAGTCTGAGAAATCAGAAAGAAACTCTGTGTAAGGCCCAGGTGGACGATAGATGATAAGAAGTAAGACTGGTTTCTGAGTTTTACAGCTGGGGTGGACAAGGCTAAGCATCAGGCTTTCAAATGAATTAAAAGTCTGTCTTGGTCTTTCGTTAATTAATAGACTGGTGTGAAAAATTGCTGCCACACCGCCCCCTCGGCCTGTGCTTCGAGGTTTCTGGTAGTTAGAATGACTCGGGGGTGTTGATTCATTTAAACTAATATAATCATCCGGCTGCAACCAGGTTTCTGTAAGGCAGAGTAAATCGATTTGTTGATCAATTATTAAGTCTCGTACTAACAGAGACTTGGAGGAGAGAGACCTAATATTTAATAATCCACATTTCACTGTTTTACTCTTTGGTTCAGATGTGGAGACTGTATTGTTCTTTCTTTTTGATTTTTTATGTTTAAGTTGTTTGTTGCTGGTTTTTGGTTTGTTTTTTGTCATTTTGGGAGCTGACACAGTCTCTATGGAGATGGGTTTTTGGGGGGGTAGCAGGAGGAGAGAAGCTGCAGAGAGGCGTGTAAGACTGCAACTCTGCTTCCTGGTCCCAACTCTGGATAGTCATATTTTGGGGGGTTTAATAAATTGGTCCATATTTCTAGAAATGAGAGCTGCTCCATCCAAAGTGCGATGGTTGCCGTCTCTCCTAACAAGACGAGGTTTCCTCCAGAAGGTTTGCCAATTATCTATGTTAGTTTTTGTTTAATTTTTATTACGTGAACTCTTAGTTTTAGTCTCTAAATTTTTTTTTTGTTACTTATAAATCTATACCTATTTTGGACGGTGGACAAACAGCTGTAACACTCACCTCTGACACTGAGAGTCACTGATTTCCGTAGCAGCATGTGTCCATCCTTGTTGTAGACGGTGCAGGTGTAGACTCCACTGTCAGTGAGGTGGAGGTCTTTCAGGGTCAGACTGAGGTCTTTAGTGTTCAGTGGGTCTTTCTTCATCTCAGTGCGCTGTTTCTGATCTTGGCCCTTTAAGTGACACTGGTCTTTACCAATCTGATACTCACGGACCATCTTGTTTTTGTGTTTCCACTCCACTTTGACATCCTGGGTGAAGCCTTCTTTGATTTTAAAGGGCAGCAGGACAAACTCCTTCCCCTGTGTCACCTCCACCATCTCCAGCTGGTACTCTAAAGAGAAAACAGAGGAGAACATAGTCAGAGAGACAACATCCTTTACATCTAGATGACTCATTGTAGAGACGTCAGGTCTGAACTTCCTGGAGCCAGGAGATTTTCTGACTGAGGCCAGACCCACAAAATCAGACACTTCCTTTGATAGATCCAAATCTTGTATCGGTTAAAGGACTCAGTATAAGATTTGGGGACCGATGAGCTACTAGAAGATGGATCTTCAAAGTCCTCATCCCCACAATGTTGTGCACCATCAGACTCTTCTCTCTCACTACATGAGCCAGTAAAAATTTTGGCTTCTTCATTAGTTGGAAATGCTTCCCTAATTTTGTGATTGTTAGTCTATCTTTGTCATGGCCTTGAGCTGTTTGACCTAGGGTTTTTAAGTCTTTTAGCAGTCATGTCATTTGTAAAGTTTTTATTTACATATTCTGTTTGGTTCTTCATTTGTGTGTTTTTAGTGTTTATGTTTTATAATTGTACTTTTCTTAAGTGTTTTTAGTCTACTTCTTAGTTCTGGGTTGTATTAGAGTTTAGTTTTTCTCTCAGTGTTTCTTGTTCCATTTTTTGTGTGTCTGCATTTCCATGTTTAGTTATCACTTCTCACTTCCTGCTTTATTGGATAGTTATTCATCCCTTGCTCTTTACTGTGAGTTTTACTTCCCTCATCTTATTATCTGTTCTTTTACATCTGTGTCTCATTTTCCCAACTGTCTCTACTCCCCTGATTACCCTTCTCTGTGTGTATATATAGTGCTGATTTCTCTCAGTCCTGGTCAAAACATCAACTCTACTTCTCAGTGAATTTTCTTCATGTACTTTTGCTGTATTTCTTCTATTTCTTTCAGCCCAGTGTATTTCCAAGTTCCACGTTCCGCTAGTTATGGTTTTCAATTTTCTTTTAGACCTTATATGTTCCCCTATTTGACTTTCCTCTAAAACAGCCTAACAAAGATTCAAATCCTCTCTTCATTTAGAGCTCTCTGGTTATTTGTGCCATAACTTCAACATTAAATATAAAACAAGCTCAAACTGAAAGAGCACAAAGAGCTATCAATTTAAAATATATTGGAATTAATAAACATTAGACTGTGACACAGTCCTACATATCAAACTGAGAAAACAGTCTGCTTTGATGGTGGACTTGTTCTGTTTTCCTACAGAGCACCACGTCATCTTCTTATATCAACATCTGCCAGTCTGTGTACAGGGAATGAGGAAACCCCGTTCATTTACTGAGATCAACAGCAGACTTTCCAGTGTAAGACTTCATAAATATGTGAACATGAGCTGACTCTGGAACAGCTTCTATACAATCATGGACTGTAAAACAGAGGCAGGTGCCACCCTCTCTCTCCTGCACTGTACGGCTCAACTCACATACAGCAAACCTGCACTGATTCTACATATGTCACATTCCCATGATGCATCACAGGCTGTTTGATTGGATCTTTTTCACTGAGGATTTGTAATGTGGACAAACAGATGTTACTCTCACCTTTGACACTGAGAGTCACTGATTTCTGTAGCAGCATGTGTCCATCCTTGTTGTAGACGGTGCAGGTGTAGACTCCACTGTCAGTGAGGTGGAGGTCTTTCAGGGTCAGACTGAGGTCTCCATTTTTTATTAGCTCGTTCTTCACTTCTGTGCGACTTTGTATGTAAGACTGGTTTTGGTCTCTCTGACAAACGTGGACTTTCTTGTCTTCATGTTTCCACTCCGCTGTGACGTCCTGAAGCTTGATATCAGTTGTAAATGGCAGCAGGACAGACTGAACCCCTTTAACTGTTTCCACCATCTGAACCTCAGGAACTGAGAGGAGAATATGAGACAAACAGACAGATGTCAGTGAAGGTGATCCTCCATCATCTACAGTTATTATAGTTTGATACTTTCATTGTTTTTATTTAGTGTTGGCCTTTTCTTTGGAATTCAGTTTAGTTTCTGTCAGTTTCCAGAGTGGCTTTGCTTCTTTCACTTTTGTTTTGATTGTGTGTAAATGTGTCAGGGTCCTGGGTAGGAGCGACCCAGGATCCCTGAGCAGTTATAGACTTATGTTATTGTATGTATATTTGGTGTTGCTGCCCCTCTTCTTCCTGTTTGTGGATGTGTGTGTGTGTGTGTGTGTATACGTGTTTCTGCCAGCGCCGGTTTGCGGGCGCCTTCAGGCCTGATGGGTGTGGCCCTGCTGGCGGACTGGCCACACCCGAAGCCACACACCTGCTCCTGATCAGGCCTCGTCGGGGGAGCTACTTAAGAGAGTCTTGGAGCTCCCACCGACGCGGGATCATTGAGTTAGACTCCCAAGCCAGTGTGTTAGTGCAGGAAGTTCTGATCGTGTTTGCCCGCAGGGGTCAGTGTCTAACGACTGCTTCCATTGTTTTCCCCTCAGGAGGAGCGTGGAGAGGAAGGACAGCACGCACAGGGTGTGCAGAGTCACGACAGCGGGGAGCACGAACACGGACGCCACTGGAAGACACACACGGGAGTCTTGGGGAGCACGGGGATTAATTGTACATCGTTATTTACTACACTGTAAATAAACGCACTGTTGTTATTCATAGCTCCGCGCCTGGGTCCTTTTCCCCATACCCCCACGGTCTGCCATGCCGAACCGTGACAGAATGATCCCGCCAAGCATGGACCCAGCGGTCTCTGAGGAGAGGCTCAGGAAGGAGGTAATGGACAAAGTTTACAGACTCTGTGAATTATGGTGGGAGAAGCCCGCGGAGGGGTTGCGTCGTGCCGTGGAGAGGCGGCTGCAGGAGACGCTGTTTAAATTCCCCTGGCTGGTGGACTCCCTTAATTCAGTTGTCCTGGACTTCCTGCTTTCAACCCTCCACCTCCACTCTCCTACTCAGGCTGCTCACCAGCCCGGTCAGCTGGTGGATGCACAGCCTGACACGCCGGCCCCGACGTCTACCCGGAAACGACGTTCGCGCCGCCGGCGTTCCTCACCGCAGCCGACTTCCCGGACATCTCAAGAGCCGGTTGTGGTGAGTAATAAGGACACTTTTTCATTTCTCACCCCATCTGCTTCTTCGTTTACAGTGGATGGTGACGCCGCTGACGCTGCTGTAAGCCAGCCAACAGTACAGCTAGCGTCGCCTCATTCAGCGATCTCCTCACCGCTCACCTCTTCACCATCTGTAGCAGTGCCTCCTGCTACAACGCCACCCATACCTGCTCGGCCCGAGCCGGAGCAGCTCTGCGAGCCACCAGCTGAGGAGCCGGAGCAGGAGCAGCTCTGCGAGCCACCAGCTGAGGAGCCGGAGCAGGAGCAGCTTTGCGAGCCACCAGCTGAGGAGCCAGCGCCGCTGCTGCTGGAGGACCTCAACGAGCCGGAGGGACCGGTGTTGCCAGCAGAGGAGCTCGGCGAGCGGAAGGAGCGTGGCGAGCAGGAGCAACCCGCGCCGCAGCCGGAGGAGCTCGGAGGTCCGGAGGGACCTGCTCAGCCGGAACTGGAGGTCAGTGTGCCGGTGGGACCTCCACGTCTAGCGCACCCTCCACGCCGCCCACCTCTAGCACGCCCTCCACGCCATCCACGTCCAGCGCATCCACGTCAGCGACCAGCGCTTCATAGACCTTATGCCACTCCTCGCTGTTGCTTACCGGAGCAGCGTCGTTGCCGTCGGACCCGAGGCAGGCCGCCGGAGGAGCAGCGCCGCCGCCACTGGACCCGGGGCAGGCCGCCGGAGGAGCAGCGCCGAGGTCGGCCGCCTAAAGTGTCCATCTGCCATCATGGGACCCGAGGTAGGCCACCTGAACTCCTTTGTGATGGGCCGCCTGAGACTGTTTTGTGGCGTTTTTCTTTTTTGCGCCGCTGCGGGATGCGCGGTCTGACTCTGGGACTGTGACCTGGGAGGGTTTGTGATTTCTTGTTTTTGCTTGTTTTGGTTCTGGCCCTCCGTCCTGGACCCCGCCGCCACCTGCCCTGGGTTGGTTGTGCTGTGGTTTTGTTTGGTTTTGTTTTGGGTCGTCAGGGGCCGACCCTTAGAGGGGGGGTACTGTCAGGGTCCTGGGTAGGAGCGACCCAGGATCCCTGAGCAGTTATAGACTTGTGTTATTGTATGTATATTTGGTGTTGCTGCCCCTCTTCTCCCTGTTTGTGGATGTGTGTGTGTGTGTATATACACGTGTTTCTGCCAGCGCCGGTTTGCGGGCGCCTTCAGGCCTGGTGGGTGTGGCCCTGCTGGCGGACTGGCCACACCCGAAGCCACACACCTGCTCCTGATCAGGCCTCGTCGGGGGAGCTACTTAAGAGAGTCTTGGAGCTCCCACCGACGCGGGATCATTGAGTTAGACTCCCAAGTCAGTGTGTTAGTGCAGGAAGTTCTGATCGTGTTTGCCCGCAGGGGTCAGTGTCTAACGGCTGCTTCCATTGTTTTCCCCTCAGGAGGAGCGTGGAGAGGAAGGACAGCACGCACAGGGTGTGCAGAGTCACGACAGCGGGGAGCACGAACACGGACACCACTGGAAGACACACACGGGAGTCTTGGGGAGCACGGGGAATAATTGTACATCGTTATTTACTACACTGTAAATAAACGCACTGTTGTTATTCATAGCTCCGCGCCTGGGTCCTTTTCCCCATACCCCCACGGTCTGCCATGCCGAACCGTGACAGAATGTTTAGTTTTTGTTTAACTTTTATTACGTGAACTCTTAGTTTTAGTCTCTAAATTCTTTTTTGTAACTCATAAATCTATACCTATTTGGACGGTGGACAAACAGCTGTAACACTCACCTCTGACACTGAGAGTCACTGATTTCCGTAGCAGCATGTGTCCATCCTTGTTGTAGATGGTGCAGGTGTAGACTCCACTGTCAGTGAGGTGGAGGTCTTTCAGGGTCAGACTGAGGTCTTTAGTGTTCAGTGGGTCTTTCTTCATCTCAGTGCGCTGTTTCTGATCTTGGCCCTTTAAGTGACACTGGTCTTTACCAATCTGATACTCATGGACCATCTTGTTTTTGTGTTTCCACTCCACTTTGACATCCTGGGTGAAGCCTTCTTTGATTTTAAAGGGCAGCAGGATAAACTCCTTCCCCTGTGTCACCTCCACCATCTCCAGCTGGTACTCTAAAGAGAAAACAGAGGAGAACATAGTCAGAGAGACAACATCCTTTACATCTAGATGACTCATTGTAGAGACGTCAGGTCTGAATTTCCTGGAGCCAGGAGATTTTCTGACTGAGGCCAGACCCACAAAATCAGACACTTCCTTTGATAGATCCAAATCTTGTACCGGTTAAAGGACTCAGTATAAGATTTGGGGACCGATGAGCTACTAGAAGATGGATCTTCAAAGTCCTCATCCCCACAATGTTGTGCACCATCAGACTCTTCTCTCTCATTACATGAGCCAGTAAAAATTTTGGCTTCTTCATTAGTTGGAAATGCTTCCCTAATTTTGTGATTGTTAGTCTATCTTTGTCATGGCCTTGAGCTGTTTGACCTAGGGTTTTTAAGTCTTTTAGCAGTCATGTCATTTGTAAAGTTTTTATTTAAATATTCTGTTTGGTTCTTCATTTGTGTGTTTTTAGTGTTTATGTTTTATAATTGTACTTTTCTTAAGTGTTTTTAGTCTACTTCTTAGTTCTGGGTTGTATTAGAGTTTTATAATTAGTTGTAGATTAATAGAGGTTTGATCCTTAGTAGTCTGTAGACACATGTTGTGTGCATTCCAGAGCACTCTGGCTTTCACACCCACATTTTGGGAGCATGGGAGAGGTCGTACCTTCTCTTATTGTTTTATGGTAGGATAAACGTATCTATGTCTGTTTTAGGCTAATTGCATTTTGTTTAGATGAACTGCTGGACTTCCAGGCCAGCAGGTTTAGGAAGTCATTTATGGGTTCATATACACACACACACACACACACGGTATTCTTTGTTCACATGTATACCTATGTAAGATGTTATATGTTAATGAACCTATGCATATTCATGTAACCACAATAAAAGGAGTGCTATGGGGAACCTGGCTGAGAGTCTGACGGAGGTTAAGTGGTTGGAACGACACTTGGCTCCAGACAGGCCTCCTCATGCATGAGTAACACAAAGACATTGCCTACTTGTGTCTTATTCTTGCTGTGTAGCAAATTGTCCTGAACGTTCCAGTGAATAGGTTTATGCTACAAACCTATCATTAATTGGTCCTTCTTGAGCCGGATCCTTGGAATCGACGTTCACCGAGGGGAAAAGGGACACGCCAAAAGACTGACGTCGGCCAGGACTTATAGAGGTCCTGCAGCAAAGCCCCGAGGCGTGAGAATTCGTCATCGGGCCGGTGGATTAGCCGTCTGTTTTTCTCCTCGATGGATGACGATTGACGGGATCTGACGGGACTGATGCTGCACGCAATGAGCAACACCAAGTAAGTTCGAAGAGCCCGACTCTATAACCGTGTGAGTGTGTTGACCCTTAGCCACTTTGTGGTTCTAAGTACGGTGTTTTTCGCTACTTTGTGGAGCGATAGGTACAGACCACTTTGTGAGGTACTGTAGTGAGTCCTCCGCCACTTTGTGAGGCATTGAGAAGTTCCGCGGGGTCCAGACTGTGCTGGACAATAGGCCTATTTTGTGTTGTTGTTGTTGTGTGAGTGTGTTTGTGTGAGTGGGTGAGGAGCAGAACACGCGGTCTGTGACGTCAGCTGTTGTTATTATTATGGGTTCCCAAGCAACCAAGAGTGCATCAGAGGGTGACGAGAAGTTTATGATGAAATTCACTCCTAGAAGCACAAAGTATTTAGGACATTTAGGAAAAGCAGGAGCAGGAAAAGAGAGCGAGAGAGGAGGAGGATAGAGTGCGACAGGAGTTTGGGGATGCCGCAGCACAATATTTAAGCCCTTATAACACTAGAGCCAAAACTAAAAGGGATGAGATGGGTGCAGCTGGTATGCCTGTCTACCCTGTCTATGCAGCAGATACCTTTCCCATGGTGGAGGTCGCGAATCCCCATTTTGGTGTTGCAGGTGACCCAAGCCGTGTTATTTGTGTTTACAGGCCATGGACTGAATCTGAATGTGCAGAGGCATGTAAAGGTTTAGGAGACCCGTTGACTAATGTTGATGAATTTATCGCCCGACACAAGCAACTCTGCTCCTCGTACCGCTTAAACGGCCAGGAAACAGAAGCCACTTTTAGGAAGTGTCTCACATATAACTGGGCTCGGGTGCGAGGCACCTACACAGGGAGGGATGGTAATACCGTCCTACCCTATGGCCATGACAATTTAAAAGGCCAAGTTGATGGGGTCTATGAGCGTCTTAGAACTACCTTTAAAGCTTCTGTAGATTACAACAAAATTGCCCAAGGTGTGCAGAAAGAAGCAGAGGATGTTCATGAATTCAGGGCGAGATTAGAGGAAGTTTTCAAAGTACATAGCGGCCTTGAAGAGAGTGCGGAGAAGGCCAGCCCATATCAGCAGCAGTTAAAACATGCTTTGATGAATGGCTTTCATTCACCCATTGCTGATTTCATCAGAAAACAAAATGTTAGTCATAACACTGACGGGTCCGTTGAATGCATGAACTGGGCCCGCCATGCACAGGAAGTCATTAAAAATAAAAAAAAGAAGTCACAAAGTTCTGCGGCCGCTACCTTTTTAGCAGGTGAAATTTTATTTCAGGGACAGGCTGGAAGAGAGCAAAATAGAGGCAGGAGTAGGAGAAATAGGGGCTCATGGCAATTTAGGGGGAACCGTGGCAAAAAGAATGATATATGCTATGCATGTGGGGAAAAGGGGCACCACGCAAGAGAGTGCCCTGATCGCATGCCTGAAGAGTATAGATGTCCTGATGCAGGAAACCCTTATTATAATAAATGACTAGCACCTGTTGACACTGCTAACACACACACATGTACAAATGATCCCTTAGTTTCCCAGAATTTACAACAGCCTGTGTTTCAGACTCTAGATTTAACTGAAGTATTGTTAAATCTGTCAGGGAAAGAAGTAAAACCAGTTTGGACGTTGACTGTGCAAGGAAAAACTGTTCAATTTCTGTGTGATTCAGGTGCAGATAAAACTGTTTTAAAAGATCATGTGTCAGGAGTTGACCCTTCAAGTGGCACAATTTATGTGAAGTCTGCAAATGGTCAGTTAAATCAGCATAGAATCTCTAAACCAGTGTGGATTAGAGATCCTACCACAGGAGAAGCAGCTCAGGGTCCAGTTGTAATGTGCCCAACTTGTCCGGTGAACCTCTTGGGAAGAGATATGATGATGAAACTTGGAATTTCAATAATTCCAACATCCATTGGGATGATAGCTGCAGGGAAAGGAGAAACTGCTGAGACAATGGTTCATCAGGACAGTGGGGATTTGCATTATTGCTGGACACTTGACCTGTCAGCCTCCAGACCTGATCAAATAAACTGTAAACTGTTAGTTGCAGCTGAGGAAATGTTGACAACCAGCCACGACACACAGGCGCCAGAAGACTTGCATGTCACACTGAGATTTAAGACCACGCCTGGGCCTGATGAGGCCTACACAGATAAAGTGCTGAAATTAGGGCCACAGAGAATCACCATAAAAGCAATATATACTGATGGTGAAACCATGGCTGGATGTAGTGTGATCCTTTCTGAAGCTGCACAACAACTTTTTACAGGGCAGACACCACATGTTTCACTGACAAAGAGTGGCATGGCTGAGTGGACAGACTTAGCATCTCTAGTGAGGCAGGGGGAGAGTGTTGGAATGTGGCAGCAAGCTGGAGGGGGTTGGGAATCATACATGCAGTACAACATCTTTCGTAAAATGCTGGGATGGGTGACACATACTACACCACAAACACATTTAAAGGGGGGTGAGAATGACAAAACAGAATGATATGTTGTAGATGTCAGAGATCACCCGGAGCTTAAACAGGTTCCAGAGAAGCTCTGGTCTACTGGGAAGACTGATGTGGGGTTAATGACAACAGCAAGTCCAGTAGTAATAAAGCCCAAAACGTCTTTTAGGCCAAGAGTGAAGCAATATCCCTTGAAGCCTGATGCAGTGGAAGGCATTAAACCAGTAATAGAGGACATGATTAAAGCAGGAATACTAGTTGAAGCTCCACAGGCAGTATGTAACACACCCATCTTCCCAGTTAGAAAGGCTGATTCACAGTCATGGCGCATGATTCAAGACTTAAGAGCTGTAAATCAGGCAGTGGAGAGTATAGCTCCATGCGTCCCCGACCCCCACACCTTGTTAAACCAGCTTAACCTCCTAAGACCCGAACTCTTCCACGACATGCATTTTTAATTTCTCTTTGATATTTGGGCACATTGGGGCCTGATGAATGTAAAAACAAAGAATTTCCAGATTTTTTTTTTTTTTTTACCTTATTTTTGTTTTTAAGAAAAATGAGAGCCACAAATGAGGATATTCATTTAAAATTTTGATAGAACAGTAGCAGTATAATGTCCTCGTAAGTGGATATCAGGCCCATGTAGAGCAAAATTGAGTATTTTGGTCTAAATAACCAAAAATGTGATGTCCACATATGTGGACGGCAGGTCCTAGGAGGTTAAACCAGACAAGACACACTTCACTGTGGTGGATTTGAGTAATGCTTTCTTTTCCATACCAGTGCATGAGAATTCACAAGGCTGGTTTGGTTTCACGTATCAAGGCAAAAAATATACATACACCAGATTGCCGCAAGGTTTTTGTGATAGTCCTACAATTTTCACACAGAATATTACAAATTGTCTGTCTGATTTTGTAGTTCCATCACATTCACAGATGTTGGTATATGTCGATGACATTTTAATTGCATCCAATTCAGAGCAGAACTGTAGGGCCATATCATTGGCATTGCTAACTCACTTAGCTGAAACAGGTAACAAGGCCTCACTTTCAAAGCTACAGTGGGTAAAGACAGAAGTGAAATTTTTAGGACATCTGCTTAGTGCTGCAGGGAAGAGCATACATCCAGAGAGGAAAACAGCTATTTTGGCAGCACCTAGGCCAGAGACAAAGAAACGCATGATACAATTTCTAGGGTTGCTAAATTTCTGTCGATCGTGGATGCCCCATTACGCTGAAGTTGCGTAGCCATTATTAGATATGATGTACAGTAAACCTTTAGCTATGTCAGAAAGTTTGAGTTGGACCGCTGAGGGGGAGCAAGCTCTGTGCATGCTGAAACAGATGCTGACAGGAGCATCAGTTCTAGGTCTTCCAGATTATAACAAGCCTTTTGTTCAAACTGTTGACTGTAAAGGGCATTTTATGACATCCATGTTAGTGTAGCCGGATGGGCTACTCGCCTTTCTTTTCTCTCTCTCGCTCGCTCGCTCTACTGCTCTTGTTCTCTCCTGCGCTCGCTCTCACTGCACAACTAGGTTAATTGGGAACCCACCTGCATATTGATTGCAGGGTGGCGTCAGCCCGTATAAAGCTAAGCCGGTGTTTCTCTGGATTATTCCTCCCATGCATTCAGCGCAAAGCAGCAGTAAATGCTGGTACTCTGCGACGGACTGATCAGCAAGAGTAGATCATATGACAGCCACAGCGCGGCTGTTTGTTTTATTCCGGCGTTGCGGAGAGAGGTGCTCGTGTGATCCCCACCAGTGAGAGTATAGCGCCTCCGGTCCTGGGGGTTTGATCGCTGCTTTCACCTCTATGGCAACTCGCACAGCCTTAATTGAAGAATCAAGACGCCTGCCTAGCCGTTGTTGTGAGGGCTCCTCCTCGGTGGAGCCTGCTGTCTTGTCTTGTCTGGTCTTGTTTTGTCTATTTTGTTTTATTCTGTTTTATCTTCTCGTGAGACTGGTTTTATTAAGTAGGCCTACCATTTCCTGGTTCGCCTGGTTTTATTTTATTTTATCTCTGGACTGTTGCGTGTGCCCACGCTTCTGTGATCGGGCTGAAGCAATCCTTTGCCCGAGTGTCGTGCCGGGAATTTTAAATTGCCTCAGTTGCCGGTCTCAGCCTGTGGGGAGCCAGACCGGCTTGCGATTGAGGCTTGGACAATTACTACCAGCACGAGTGGTAGTTTGACCCGTGGGGCATAAGCCTTCGTGTGTGTGTGTGTGTGTGCATGTGCAATTTCTTTTATTAAAGTTATTAAAGTGTGTTTTAGTTTTTTATGATCTGTAGCGAGCCAGACGCTCAGTGTCCTTTTATTCGTTTAACGTATTTTTCTGTTTTATTTCAGTGAACGGAGGACGTGCCAGTGGCCCTGGGACCTCAGGTGGTGGGTCGTTTTCACACTTTCTGTTGTACAGCACTGGGTGGGCTGCAGTGATTCTCTTTTTTTTTGTGTGATTTTCTTTTGGGTCCACGGCTGCTGGTAAGTCCAAGTTCCATGATTATTTTATTGTACTTTTAGGACACTGTCAACAAAGACGCTACATTTTGTTCTTCTAATATTTTATTCTTTATTTCTTTTACTATAAATAAAACTGTTTTAATATTGGAGCCAACCTGCCTCAGTGTGCATCCTTGAATCTGTGCAGCCTCTTTTATTCCTTTTTATCTATTTTTCTTAAACATATATTTCCTGGGGGTGAAATTCCCCTAGGTGGCGTTGTCATTTTATTATTTCTTTTATAACCCCGCCGACCACTTGGTCACATTAGCGCAAAAATGTGGAGGTAGAATGAAGCCAGTGGCTTATTATTCTAAGAGGCTGGATTCAGTGGCTTGTGCCTTACCTCACTGTGTGCGATCTGTGTGTGCAGCCGCTGAAGCCATAAAGTGTTCTGGTGAAATTGTTTTGTTTCACCCCTTGACCCTGTTAGTTCCACATGAGGTGGATGTTTTACTGCTGCAGACTAAAATGACATTCTTGTCACCTGCAAGACACTTATCTCTAATGTCATTGTTGCTCTCCCAGCCACACATAACTATTAAGCAGTGTACAACTTTGAATCCCTCTACACTGTTACCCACAGAGGAAGAGGGTACACCACATGTGTGTCGTGAGCATGTGGAAACACAGTGTAAACCTAGAAGTGATTTAACAGACATACCACTCACTGAGGGTAAGGTTTGGTTTGTTGATGGTTCAAGTTTTAAAACGGCAGAGGGAAAGACTAAAACAGGCTTTGCTGTTGTGGATGATGTGCAGGTCATCCGTGCTGGGCAGTTATCGCATTCCATGTTTGCCAAAGCAGCTGAGATAGTGGCTCTGATGGAAGCCTGCAAAGCAGCTGAGGGGCAGGCAGTGACTATATATACAGACAGTCAATATGCCTATGCCACACTTCATTTCTTTGCCACTCAGTGGTCAAGACGAGGCATGACAACATCAACAGGGAAACCTGTGGAGCATGCAACACTTTTACAGAGCCTGTTGAAAGCAGTCTTACTGCCCAGTAAAGTTTCGGTTTGTAAATGTGCAGCACACACACGTGGCACTGACCCTGTTGCATTGGGCAACGCCTTTGCAGATAAAATTGCAAAGGAAGCGGCCCTTGGAACACATGGGGTTCATATTCTGGCATCTCAGGAGCAAACTGTGCTCATTACACATGATGTGTTAGCAGACATGCAGTCACATTCACCTCCAGCTGAGAAGCAGCTGTGGCTCACTAAAGGAGCGAGCCTGAGAGGTGATGTCTATTATCTTTGTGATAAACCTATATTGCCTAAGAACTTATATAGGACTGCTGCAATTTTGAGCCATGGGCTCTGCCATGTCTCCACAGCCGGGATGGTGGCAGCAGTCGAACAGCAGTTTTTCACACTGGGATTCAATGCTTATTCAAAACATTTTTGTAAAGCATGTTTAATATGTTGTAAACATAATGCTCAGGGGAACCTCAGACCTAGAAGAGGAAGGTTTCCCAGACCCAGCCACCCATTTGAAGTAATCCATATGTATTTCATTGAGTTGTCTAACTGTAACACCTACAGGTACTGCCTGGTAGTTGTGTGCCCGTTCTCAAAGTGGGTAGAAATTGTCCCCACTAAGAAAGCAGATGCTATTTCAGTGGCTAAGGCAATATGCAAAAATGTGATCCCAGAGCATGGGATCCCCCAGACTATATACAGTGACAATGGTCCTCATTTTGTGAATGAAGTAACTGAGAAAATGTCACAGCATCTGGGGATAACACTGAAAAACCACTGCTCATACCACCCACAAAGTGCAGGGCTGGTTGAAAGAACTAATGGCACAGTAAAACTGAGACTCAGGAAGACAATGGAGGAAACAGGCAGAACATGGGTAGACTGCATTGAGCTAGTGAAAATGTATATGAGAATCACGCCAGCTGATAATGGCCTAACTCCCTTTGAAATAATATATGGCAGGCCATTTAGAGTTCCAGTGTTTTGTACCGATAATGATAAAGCAGAAGAAGAAAACACACTAGCAGACTGGATGATTAAAATGCTGAAAAGCAAAGAAGTTATGAGTGCAAATAATCTGCCAGATGATTCTGTTTCTGTACAGGAAGAACGTCTGAAGCCAGGGAACTGGGTGCTGATAAAGGTCATAAAGAGGAAGTGCTGGTCGAAGCCACGGTGGGACGGACCATACCAGGCTCTGCTGACAACACCAACAGCTGTGAAAATCGCAGAGTGACCCACCTGGATACACCAAAGCCACTGCAAGAAGGTGACACACATCCAGGCCAGCTCGGAGTAAGTGGCCACAGGTACTCATCAGAATGGCTGGAAAAGTGTTGTCTACCCTGCTGGGTGTAATGGCTTTGATGTGATCATGGTCAGCAGTGGAGACCCTGTATGTCCAAGGAACCCACACCCAATACCCTCATGGCTATTCTACAAACTTTTGGTGGCAGTTTATGAATACAACTGCTCACTTGAACAATAGGACGGACTGCTATGTGTGTGCTCATATGCCGTTGTCAGCATATACATCTGGACTGTGGCCGTACAGCATACCAGAGGACGGAAGTTGGTGTCTGTTAGGCTTAGCAACTCATCCTGGCAACAGTCCCCATGTCCAAGGCCAACTATAGTACACCTCTGAACATCACCTGTGTTATAGACAGTGTTGTTATTAATATATGTTTGGGGGCGTTGCACCCCGGAACCTTCAGAGGTTTTTCAGGGTCCTCCCTGCCGGAATGTTATGTGTGGGACAGTTTCCTGTATGTGTTGCGACTAGCTGTGGTTGTTTAAAAAAGTGGTCAGTAAATGTCCTGAAATTGGCACTTGAGTTTCCGAGCATTTTTATTCTGAGGTTATAACACCTTTTTGGCGACGAGGACAAAAGGCGAACGCGGACAGTTTTGAGTTTTTGCTATAGATTTTGCCGTCGGACTACCACTTCGCATCTATGGCTACGATCAGATCGCTCACGGAGTTCGCCGAGGGGGACGGGGACTGGATTGAATATGTCGAGAGGCTGGAGCACTTTTTCTTGGCAAACGACATTTCGGACGAAGGGAAAAAAAGGTCAGTTCTTCTCAGTGCGTGTAGAGCGAGGACCTACAAGTTGATACGTAACCTGACGACGCCTTGGAAACCCGGGGACTTCAGTTTCAAAGAACTGGTGACGCTGGTGCAAAATCATCACTGCCCGAAACCCTCCGTGATTGTTCAGCGGTTCAAATTCCACACTCATTCACGCAAGCCGGGAGTTTCGGTGGCTACGTATGTGATGGAGCTGAGACAGCTGTCGGAGCACTGTGAATTTGGAGGCATGCTGGATGACATGCTCCGCGACAGGTTGGTGTGTGGTATAAATGATGATGGCATGTAGCGTCGGTTGTTAGGGGAGCCCACACTGGACTTTAAGAAAGCTTTGGAAATTGCTCAGGCAATAGAAACGGCAGCTAATAACACTAAAGACATTCGGAAAGCTAACAACAATATGCACTCAACCAAGGTGCATCATGTATCTCAGAGTGTGAGGGGCAAACCGAGGGAGCTTTTGGAGTGTTACCAGTGTGGGGGAGCACACTTTGCAAAGGACTGTGTTTTCAAAGACAGTACCTGCCATAACTGCAAGAAAAAGGGGCACTTAGCCAAGAAATGCAGGGGCACTAAGGAGAAATCAAAGAAGGACCGGAAGACAAAACACAAACTAAACACACATCACCTGCAGAGCATGGCGCCTGAGGAGGATGACTGTGTTTTCAACATGTTTAATCTGGTTGGCTTTGATAAGTGCCGTGCGGAGCCCATCTATGCCACTATCCAGGTAAATGGG
Organism: Pelmatolapia mariae; assembly: GCF_036321145.2. Taxonomy (NCBI): domain Eukaryota; kingdom Metazoa; phylum Chordata; class Actinopteri; order Cichliformes; family Cichlidae; genus Pelmatolapia; species Pelmatolapia mariae. Next base: position 29,395,788 of record NC_086229.1, read on the forward strand.
AAGGAGCTACAAATGGAGGTGGATACAGGGGCCTCAGCTTCCGTGATCAGCCAAGCCACCTACCACCAGTGTTGGGACTAACGCGTTATTAAGTAACGCGTAACAGTAACTACGTTGTTATTGTGGTAACGAGCACGGTAACTAGTTATTATGCCAAAACCAGGAACGCGTTACTCGTTACTGGGATTTAGATAGGCTCGTTACTCGTTACTTCCACAGATTCAATAACATTAGCAAGTGGTGGAAGCCAGCAGGTGGATGAAGGAAAAGGGAGGCAAGAAGAGAGACCCGAAGCGGCCGCTGGTCCGCGTGTCAGGTGAACTGAACTTCAGGTAAGAAGTTATGACCTGCAGTCTATCGGAGTCAGATATAAACCAAGTTTAGGTGGAGTTTATTTTCGGTATGATGACTTTTTCGTACTGCGTGCTAGCTTGCATGACGGAGTTTCTATACAGCTGGGTGGGTGCTATGTTACTGATGTTGAACTTTATTTTGTTCATACGGTTAATTATTAGAGTTGCCAACCGTCCCGTAAAAAACAGAATCGTCTGGTATTCAGAGAAAATATTACGCGTTTCGTACTGAGGTGAAAAGGAACACAGTTTGTCCCGGACTTCAGCTACAATGAAAAAGACACAAAGCTGAAGCTGCACAGCTGCCTCTTCTTCTTTCATTCTCTCCTCTCCTGTTTCTACTTCAATCACGAAACTGATCAATGATCAGCTGATCGGCTTTTCTCTCTTGTTTATTTATCGCCCACTTTGCGCCAGAAAGAGGAAACCAGCGGATGTCGCGTTAAACAACAGCAGCACGTTTAAGCTTGATCAGCTGTTGTTAGAATTTATTTAATATTAATTGCTAGTATCAGCTGATGTTTGCTGGAGCCACAGCTGTAAAGCTGCTGGTCATGATATCGGTTTGGTTATCTGGTGAGAGGGAAACATGCAGATGAAACCAGGAGATGTCCTTACTGAATCATCAGAGCTGAACAGGTGATGTAGAAACAGGTTTACCTTTTAGGTGACATGAATGAGTTGAAGGGAAGTTATGAACTGTTTCTGAGAGACAAATAACACCAGGATCCTTTTCTAAGTAGCTGACAGCTGGTAACTGTGCAGGGGCAGGTCTAGCAAAGTGTTGCCAGGGGGGTAGGTAGGGCATTAACAGGGAAAGGGGGGCACAAGGAAATACTTTTCTTTATTATTCTCATTTAAAATGTCTCGCTTTAAAAAAAAATAATTATCTGAGTCTTACAACAAACAATTGATAGATTGATACATATATACCATCAGAACAGTGTACATCACTGTCACAACAGTGTTTATTTTCATTCAAAGGCTTTATGATTTTTCCTATAATGGTGGGCCGGTCTCTAGTCAAAATGCCCGGGACTATTTTTTTGTCCCAGTCCAGCTCTGTATGCAAGCTCATCTGCAGTCTGGTGTTACCTACATCTTCCTATTCAGAAGGCAGAATTTCCAAGTTCTGAGTACAATCAAAAGCACCACGACTGCAGTTTTTGTGTTGGATGTAAAAAGCAGGCTAGAATCATGGCGGCGGTCAACGACGGTCCAGGCGTGGGATTTCTCTCGTGGAAATGTGCACATTATTTTTTCCTTTCTATTGGTAGGTGGCACAGTGCACTTGTGGCAAGTAAGCAAGCTTGAAGACTGGCAATCTTGCTGGGTATCCAGTTACGGAAGCAACACATTAACAAGAGAATTCTGAGTAAAACCAAAGTTACTTTCCCTAGTAACTAGTTACTTTGAAAGTAACGAGTAACTTGAAGTAACTGAGTTACTTTTTTAGAGAAGTAACTAGTAATGTAACTAAGTTACTAATTTAAAGTAACTTACCCAACACTGCCTACCACAGCTTGTGGCACTCGGGCGGGGCACCAGCTCTCCAAGCGACTGAGATAAGCCTGAGACAGTACACGGGTGAATGCATTCCCCTGCTTGGTGCCATAGAGGTGCATGCAGCATATCAGGGTCAGGAAGCTGCAGCAACACTACTGGTGGTGAAAGGGGAGGGGCCTAGTCTGCTGGGTCGTGACCTTCTGCAGAAAATCCGCCTGAACTGGAGGGAAATCAGGTATGTAACTGTAATAGCAGAATTACTGGGAAGGTATGCAGATGTGTTCAAGAATGAATTGGGCACTCTCCGGGGCACCACTGTGAAGCTGTGTGTGGATCCTTTTGCCCGGCCACGCTTTTTCAAACCACGCACTGTACCATACGCCATGAAGGCCAAGGTGGAAGCGGAGTTGGAGAGACTACAAAAGATAGGGGTCATTGAGCCAATAGAGTTCTCGGACTGGGCAGCCCCGATTGTACCAGTGTTGAAGGAGGATGGAGGGGTGCGTATATGCGGTGATTACAAACTGACAGTAAACCAAGCCTCTCGGCTCGACGCCTACCCTCTGCCTCGAGTGGATGACCTGTTTGCCACACTGGCAGGTGGTCAGACATTCACAAAGTTGGATATGAGTCATGCTTACCAGCAGTTGCTGCTGGATGAGGAATCAAAAAAATATGTGACAATAAACACACACAAGGGGCTGTTCAAGTACAACCACCTCGTGTTTGGCGTTGCATCCAGTCCGGCTATCTTTCAGCGCACCATGGACAATCTTCTGCAAAACATTTCTGGTGTTGCTGTTTACTTGGATGACATTTTAGTTACGGGTAAAACAGAAGAGGAGCATCTGCGTAACCTTGAGCAGGTGTTGAAGAAGCTCTCAGAAGCAGGGTTGCGTTTGAAGCGCAGTAAGTGTGTTTTCCAAGCCCCTAGCGTGACATACCTGGGTCATCGCATCTCTGCTCAGGGCCTGTCCCCGCTGGAAGAGAAAGTGAGGGCAGTAAAGGAAGCCCCGAGTCCAAAGAATGTAACTGAACTAAGATCATTCTTGGGCTTAGTGAACTATTATGGGAAGTTTTTGCCTGACCTCTCCAGCATGCTTGCTCCCCTGTATGGGCTACTGCACAAAGACAGTCAGTGGAGGTGGTCCCAAGCACAGGAGAAGGCCTTCAGACAGATAAAAGAACTGTTACAATCGGCACCGCTCCTGGTGCATTTTGATCCGGAGAAGGAGGTGGTCCTGTCCTGTGATGCCTCCCCGTATGGCATAGGAGCTGTTCTTTCACATCGCATGGAAGAGGGGGAAGAGAAACCGGTCGGATATGTGTCACGCACGCTCACAGCAGCAGAAAAGGGCTATTCACAGCTTGAGAAGGAAGGCTTAGCAATAGTTTTTGCTGTGAAACGATTTCATCAGTACCTGTATGGCTGCCCATTTACTGTTGTTACAGACCATAAGCCCCTCCTGAGTCTCTTTAGTGAAACAAAAGGCATCCCACCCATGGCTTCAGCCCGGGTTCAGCGCTGGGCATTAACACTGTCGGCATACCAGTATCGCATTGTTTATAAGGCGGGACCTGAAAATGCGAATGCAGATGCTTTCAGCCGCCTCCCCCTCCCGGAGGTCCCTGACCAGTCGAACATGCCCCCAGAAACTGTGTTTTTGCTGGACAGGCTGGCGAACACTCCGGTCTGTGCTAAAAACATCAAAGCATGGACTGAACAGGATCCAGAGTTATCTCAGGTTAAACAGTGGCTGTTGCAGGGCTGGCCAGCAACAGTGGAGCAGGATCAGCTCAAACCGTATGCCAAGCGTCAGCAGGAGCTCAATGTTCAAGATGGCTGCATCCTGTGGGGTTCCCGAGTCATTGTTCCGCCTCCAGGTCGGTCACATATCATTGAAGTGTTGCATGAGGCTCATCCAGGGATTTCTCAAATGAAAAGTCTGGCAAGGTCATTCGTGTGGTGGCCGGGAATGGACAGTGCCTTGGAAGACAAGGTAAAAGCCTGTTCTCAATGTCAGTCAAACCAAAAAATGCCACCACCTGCCCCACTCCACCCATGGGAGTGGCCTGGCCGTCCATGGTCCAGGATTCATCTAGATTTTGCCGGCCCCTTTTTGGGCCACATGTTCCTGGTGTTGGTGGATGCGCATTCAAAATGGTTAGATGCCCACATAACGCCAACCATCACAGCCCCAGTTGCCACAGATACACTCCGGAGAATCTTTGCAACCCATGGATTACCTGAGGCAGTGGTCACGGACAATGGGCCCACGTTCACAAGTGGGGTTTTCCAAGAATTTATGGAGAGAAATGGGATCCGACATATCCGCACCGCACCCTACCACCCTGCCTCCAATGGCTTAGCGGAGCGCGCCGTGGAGACACTGAAAGACAGTCTGAAAAAAGTGCCAGGTCTTTCAATAGAAAAGAGGCTCTGCCGTTTCCTGTTTCAGTATCGCATCACGCCTCATACAACCACAGGCTTGTCCCCAGCAGAGTTGCTGATGGGGAGGAAGCCCAGATCTCATCTGGATCTTCTTCGCCCAGATGTGGGAGCCAGAGTCACCCAGTCACAAAGTGGGCAGAAGGTGAGACATGATCTACATGCCAGAGGCTGTGTTTTCAAGCAGGGAGTATGTCAAAAACTTTACGGGTGGCTCACAGTGGCTGCCTGGCGTCATTCACCACACTTCGGGACCAGTATCTTTTGTGGTGGAGTTATTGGATGGCAGACGAGTTCGCAGGCACAAGGATCATGTGAGAGCCCGCACGGACGGAGCTGAGAAGAGGGCTCAGAGTGGTTCGCACGCACATGGTGGAAACAGGGCTGTGGACATTGTGGGGCCTCAGAGTGGTTCACCCGGAGGGGAAGTCGTGTCAGCAGCCCCTGAGATCGGGATTGGTTCTTCAGTATCACCAGAAGGGCTGGTGGAGCAATCTAAGTCACCTGAGCCGAACCCAGCCACAGGAGCTCAGCAGGCTCCTAGCCTGGAGAACCCAGCAGCAGGACTGAGAAGGTCAAAGAGGCAGCACAAGCCCCCGGAAAGACTGAATTGTTAAAATAATGTGGTGTTGAATTCTCCCTCTCTTTTCGTACGTATACATAATACTATGTTGTGGGTTTTTGCTTAAGGGGAGGGAAGTGTTATAGACAGTGTTGTTGTTAATGAATGTTTGGGGGCGTTGCACCCCGGAACCTTCAGAGGTTTTTCAGGGTCCTCCCTGCCGGAATGTTATGTGTGGGACAGTTTCCTGTATGTGTTGCGACTAGCTGTGGTTGTTTAAAAAAGTGGTCAGTAAACCACCTGAAATTGGCACTTGAGTTTCCGAGCATTTTTATCTTGAGGTTATAACAACCTGGAGTAAGTCGCCACTTCTGAACGTGAATTGTTCTGGGCGAACTGACTTATTGGCCTGGCCTCAAGTGTCAGACCCACTGCCAGACATAATATTGCTGAACAAGCTGAACGCAGCTCAACTGCCGGTGTGTGTGATGAACAATGGAACACTGTCAGTGGGAGAGCTGCCGCTTCGCTTATGTGGAAAGATATACACCTACTGCCCTCTGGAGAATGAGAGCAGGTGTATGAAATGCCTGACCAGTGCAAAGTGTGCTGAGAGCTTGACATTGAGGAGGACTGAATGCAAGTTCAACCTGGCTTACAGAATACCAGTAGAAGCAAAGAGGTCGAATTGGACAGGCTGTGCGAGGACAGCGCCGAGTAGTAAAGGAACAAGAGTGTTGGCTGATTGGTATTTTATGTGTGGACATAAAGCCTATCTATCACTCCCTGAGGGATGGGGAGGAGTATGTGCCTTGGTGAAGTTGTCGGATCATATCTTCTTCATGGATAGAGTTGAACATCACCCTAGCAACCGACGGAAGCGTGAGGTGGATATAGCCTCACCAAACTCTTTTGGAGTGACAGTAGACACTGGAGTGCCGCGGGAATTCCGCATTTGGAGTGGAGGAGCAAAGTTCTTCCAAAGTCTGATCCCAAACATTGGAGTTGCAGAGGTGCGGGATCACGTGGAGATCAACCGGTATGCCCTACTGCGACACATTAATCTCACTAAGACTCTGGGGACAGCCTTAGCGGAGGAGCAAAAGGCCATCAGAACGATGGTACTGCAGAATAGGCTGACCCTGGACTTCATAACGGCATCACAAGGAGGAGTGTGTAAGCTGATTGGAGAGACATGTTGTACGTTTATCCCAGATGGATACACGACTGGAGGAGACATCTATGAAGCACTGCAGAACTTAACTGCTCTGCAGAGATATGTGGCGGACCACACATCAGGAGGAGACGCGTCACAAGGCTGGATAGCCTGGTTGACATCTGGACCATGGTGGAATATGTTCTTAAAGTTTTGACTCCCATTCTTACATTGTTGGCGTTGTTTTGCTTGGTTACAGGTTGCATCCTGCCATGTGTAAGATCGATGGTGAATAAAATGATTGCTAACACTTTTACCAACTACATACTGTTGCAGCAGAGTGACATGGATGCTAAGGCTAATGTGTGTGTATGAAATGAAGCCTGCACTGAAAATGTTGACAAGTGGTGTAGAGCTGATGATATATATATACGCCGTATAGCCTTAAAAAATGACAATACAGGGTGGAGATGATGGGTTTAGATTTTATTATTGTCATTTGTGTTGTAAAGGCTCACCTTTCAGCACATTCACTTCACCAGATGCACCTTGTTTCCTTTCCTCACCTTTGATTGGGTGTGGTGCTTGGCCTTAATTGCACTCACCTGTCACTCGTTATATAAGGACTGCACCCACCTACCCCTCACTCTTTCTTCACTTCCACATTGGGCGGCAGCTGAGAGATAGCAGTCCATGTGTGTCTTTCCTTTACCCATTATCCAATAAAAGGACAAAACCTGCAAATGACTGATGACTGCTTAATCTCATTCTAATCGGATGAGCCCATGATGATGACTACTTAAAGCCTGAGCCTTCCTTCCTCCAAAACATGGTCCAGCCGGAGTAGTGTTATCATCATGGATTCACAGCAGCCATTGACTGAAGGTTTGAGACGTTCCAGTCGTGATAGTCGACCTCCTACCCACCTGCAGCAGTATGACGTTCAGTACCCTGGAAGTAGAAGTGCTAGATGTGATACAGGGAGTTAAACAGAATGCCAGCATAGTGACACAGACACACATGGGCTGCAGGATCCTGACGGGGAGTCAGAAAGACAACCAGAGACATCCCCTGCTCCTTTACCCACCAATCAAGATGAGGTGATGAGGGAACTCCTGATGACGATGAGGGAGATTAGGCAACTCATGATTCAATTATCTCCTCCCCATTCTTGCAGTTCCTCCAGATCTTCAATTCACACTGTCTCATCTGATGAAAGCAAATCCTCTGTATGCGGTTTACAAGCCATTCCCCAAACACATCAGCAACATGAGCAGTTCCCAATGATTGATCCAGCAACATGTCAGTCACCCTCTCAGCCCCCACAGGTTAGCCGTCACTCTGGTGCAGTTCCGGCTGCTAGCCCTCCTGTCCCTAATTCAACAATATTAGATGCTGCAGTTCCTTCAAGTGGTTTGCCTAGACCAGTTTTTCCTACACCAAACGAGACTCCTTTTAATTTCCTGGCCACACCACTGCAAGGTCCCCACCAGATTTCATGTGTTCAACCTGCTGTTCCTCTAGATGAAGACCCCGCTCAACCCCTCATTTGCATTCCAGAACCAAGGCAGCACCCTCCTGTAAAGCAGCAACCAGCTACATCCAATGGCTTACATGAACAGAAACCTTTGGTACCTGTTACTGCTAGCTTGGGTCACTCCTCTAGCATTAGAACACACGTGTATAAGCTTGAGGGTCCTTCTTTCCCAGACCTTACCAGTGAAGATGAAATCCAGTATAGGCTGTTACGAATGGCCCTTACTAACCTTCTTGACCCTCATGAGACAGAGCACTTTAAATATCATGTCCTTCTCGATCATCTGAAAGTAGACCAAGCTAAACGGTTAGCTATTTCCTTTTCCTATGCTCCTGACCCATACACTCAAGCCATCAAAACCCTTGATGAGCGTTATGGGCAACCAAGACAGCTAGCATTGAAAGAGCTACGGAATATACTGGAGCTTCCTCCTATCAGAGCAGGTGATGGTCGGACTCTGGATAACTTTGCTCTTCGTGTGCAAGCTTTAGTTGGTTTGCTTAGCACTATGGGTGATCAAGGACAGACAGAACTAAATTGTGGCTCCCATGTCGATCGCCTACTTGAAAAGTTGCCCGCAGAGCATTCCAGTCGCTTCAAACGGCACATTTACAGGGAACAAGGAGATATGATGTATGACTTACCTTTGTTCTCGTCCTGGTTGCAAATGGAATGCAAGTGTCAACCAAGAAAGGACAGTCCTGTTTCATCCTTTAACCAGCCACGACCTGCCTGTAAGTACACCTCTCCACTCACAACAATATTACATGGGACAAATCCATCCGATCCTGTACAGGCAACACAACCCATCATAATGACTAAGGCAAGATGTGCATATTGCTGCTCACCTGAACACCACATTAGCAAGTGCCCTGAGTTCATTAACAAGACAAAGGATGAGAAAATAAACTGGATAAAGAGAAACAAACGGTGTTGGCGTTGTGCAAGAACTCATCAGGCTGCAAAGTGCGATTTGAGAAAAGACTGTGCTACCTGCATGGGACGACATCTACAGATCCTGTGTGAGATGAATCAGAGACCTAGAACTGAAGTTAATCCTGTAGTGAGGACACTGTACTTTGATAAACCTAGTGACTGTCCCAGTGTACTATTAAAAGTTGTGAAAGTGCTCCTGCGAAATGGCAAAAGAACTCTTGAAACATATGCCGTACTTGACGATGGCTCCCAACGCACCATGCTTCTGACATCAGCAGCTCAGCATCTCTACCTAACTGGGAAAGCTGAAAAATTATCACTCCGAACTGTCCATCAAGAAGTTGAAACTATTCAAGGTTCTTCTGTAAGTTTCCAGATTTCTCCCATTGCACATCCAGAGAAAACTTACACAGTTAATAATGCCTTCGCTACAAGTCACTTAGCACTTTCAGACCACACCTACCCTGTATCCTCTCTTCAACGGAGATACAACCATCTTCAAGGTATCCCATTAACCTTTATTAACAAAGCAGCTCCACTACTGCTCATAGGCTCTGATCATACCCACCTTATTACGCCTGTTGCACCAGTTAGACATGGACCATTTGGATCTCCTTCAGCAGTCAAAACCCGATTAAGATGGACACTTCAAGGTCCGATCACAGACTTCCAACCCCAGAGCAGTTTCACGCATGCCCAATGTTCGTTCACATCTTCCAGTTCAGGTTCAGGAGAACCGCTCCAGCACATCCTCATGTCCGTTGATGGCTCTGAATTCATTCAGCCACCTCCTACTCTACCATCAGCAGTACCTACGTCGTCACCGGCAGTGCCGCTATCACCAGTTCCACCACCTGTGGCTGCCATTCCGCCAGTGGTCAGGGCACCGCCTGCTCCTGCATCACCTGGTCCTGCCCCTGCTAAGTCCCGTAAATTGCCCCCAGCACCTGCAAAACTGCCCGACGGTCTGCAGGTCTGGGCCTGCAGCTGCATCCCACGCGGTTGGCATTTGGACCTGCTTTGCCGCCACTGCTGGCTACATGGTCGGCCCCCTGAACTGTCTGGCCTGCGTTGTCAACCTCTAGGTCGACCCCCCAAACCTATATCAGACCTGTAGCATGTCTGATTTCTCTGCCCCCGCTTTGTGAAAAAGAACAACTCTAATCCTTTGAACATATTTCTCAGTAGAAATATGGGGGCGGCTGTTGTAAAGGCTCACCTTTCAGCACATTCACTTCAACAGATGCACCTTGTTTCCTTTCCTCACCTTTGATTGGGTGTGGTGCTTGGCCTTAATTGCACTCACCTGTCACTCGTTATATAAGGACTGCACCCACCTACCCCTCACTCTTTCTTCACTTCCACATTGGGCGGCAGCTGAGAGATAGCAGTCCATGTGTGTCTTTCCTTTACCCATTATCCAATAAAAGGACAAAACCTGCAAATGACTGATGACTGCTTAATCTCATTCTAATCGGATGAGCCCATGATAATGACTACTTAAACCCTGAGCCTTCCTTCCTCCAAAACAATTTGTATTAAGAAATATTTAACCATATATGCTTAGAGGTGTATAATCGATTGTGTAGTGATAGGATGTGTGATCTTCAGTAGGCTGTAAAAGGCTTTGTGTGCATTCCAGAGTGTTCTGGCTTTCACACCCACATTTTAGGAGCATGGGAGAGGTCGTACCTTCTCTTATTGTTTTATGGTAGGATAAACGTATCTATGTCTGTTTTAGGCTAAGTGCATTTTGTTTAGATGAACTGCTGGCCAGCAGGTTTAGGAAGTCATTTATGGGTTCATACACATACACACACACACACACACACACACACACACACACACACAGGGTATTCTTTGTTCACATGTATACCTATGTAAGATGTTATATGTTAATGAACCTATGCATATTCATGTAACCACAATAAAAGGAGTGCTATGGGGAACCTGGCTGAGAGTCTGACGGAGGTTAAGTGGTTGGAACGACATTTGGCTCGAGACAGGCCTCCTCATGCATGAGTAACACTAAGAATGTTACCTACTTGTGTCTTATTCTTGCCGTGTAGCAAATTCTCCTCAACGTTCCAGTGAATAGGTTTATGCTACAAACCTATCAGTTTTTAGTCTACTTCTTAGTTCTGGGTTTAGTTTTTCTCTCAGTGTTTCTTGTTCCATTTTTTGTGTGACTTTTGTTTGTGTGTCTGCATTTCCAAGTTTAGTTATCACTTCTCACTTCCTGCTTTATTGGATAGTTATTCATCCCTTGCTCTTTACTGTGAGTTTTACTTCCCTCATCTTATTATCTGTTCTTTTACATCTGTGTCTCATTTTCCCAACTGTCTCTACTCCCCTGATTACCCTTCTCTGTGTGTATATATAGTGCTGATTTCTCTCAGTCCTGCTCAAAACATCAACTCTACTTCTCAGTGAATTTTCTTCATGTACTTCTGCTGTATTTCTTCTATTTCTTTCAAGTTCCATGTTCCGCTAGTTATGGTTTTCAATTTTCTTGTAGACGTTATATGTTCCCCTATTTGACTTTCCTCCAAAACAGCCTAAGAAAGATTCAAATCCTCTCTTCATTTAGAGCTCTCTGGTTATTTGTGCCATAACTTCAACATTAAATATAAAACAAGCTCAAACTGAAAGAGCACAAAGAGCTATCAATTTAAAATATATTGGAATTAATAAACATTAGACTGTGACACAGTCCTACATATCAAACTGAGAAAACAGTCTGCTCTGATGGTGGACTTGTTCTGTTTTCCTACAGAGCACCACGTCATCTTCTTATATCAACATCTGCCAGTCTGTGTACAGGGAATGAGGAAACCCCGTTCATTTACTGAGATCAACAGCAGACTTTCCAGTGTAAGACTTCATAAATATGTGAACATGAGCTGATTCTGGAACAGCTTCTATACAATCATGGACTGTAAAACAGAGGCAGGAGCCACCCTCTCTCTCCTGCACTGTACGGCTCAACTCACATACAGCAAACCTGCACTGATTCTACATATGTCACATTCCCATGATGCATCCCAGGCTGTTTGATTGGATCTTTTTCATTGAGGATTTGTAATGTGGACAAACAGATGTTACTCTCACCTTTGACACTGAGAGTCACTGCTTTCTGTAGCAGCATGTGTCCATCCTTGTTGTAGACGGTGCAGGTGTAGACTCCACTGTCAGTGAGGTGGAGGTCTTTCAGGGTCAGACTGAGGTCTCCATTTTTTATTTGCTCGTTCTTCACTTCTGTGCGACTTTGTATATAAGACTGGTTTTGGTCTCCCTGATAAACGTGGACTTTCTTGTCTTCATGTTTCCACTCCGCTGTGACGTCCTGAAGCTTGATATCAGTTGTAAATGGCAGCAGGACAGACTGAACCCCTTTAACTGTTTCCACCATCTGAACCTCAGGAACTGAGAGGAGAATATGAGACAAACAGACAGATGTCAGTAAAGGTGATCCTCCATCATCTACAGTTATTATAGTTTGATACTTTCATTGTTTTTATTTAGTGTTGGCCTTTTCTTTGGAATTCAGTTTAGTTTCTGTGAATTTCCAGAGTGGATTTGCTCCTTTCACTTTTGTTTTGATTGTGTGTAAATGTGTCAGGGATCCTGGGTAGGAGCGACCCAGGATCCCTGAGCAGTTATAGACTTGTGTTATTGTATGCATATTTGGTGTTGCTGCCCCTCTTCTCCCTGTTTGTGGATGTGTGTGTGTGTATATACGTGTTTCTGCCAGCGCCGGTTTGCGGGCGCCTTCAGGCCTGGTGGGTGTGGCCCTGCTGGCGGACTGGCCACACCCGAAGCCACACACCTGCTCCTGATCAGGCCTCGTCGGGGGAGCTACTAAGGCTGCTCACCAGCCCGGTCAGCTGGTGGATGCACAGCCTGACACGCCGGCCCCGACGTCTACCCGGAAACGACGTTCGCGCCGCCGGCGTTCCTCACCGCAGCTGACTTCCCGGACATCTCAAGAGCCGGTTGTGGTGAGTAATAAGGACACTTTTTCATTTCTCACCCCATCTGCTTCTTTGTTTATAGTGGATGGTGACGCCGCTGACGCTGCTGTAAACCAGCCAACAGTACAACTAGCGTCGCCTCATTCAGCGATCTCCTCACCGCTCACCTCTTCACCATCTGTAGCAGTGCCTCCTGCTACAACGCCACCCATACCTGCTCGGCCCGAGCCGGAGGAGCTCAGCGAGCCGGAGGAGCTCGCGTCGCTCGAGCAGGAGCTCAGCGAGCCGGAGGAGCTCGCGCTGCCAGAGCCGGAGTTCGGCGAGTGGGAGGAGCCCGCGCCACAAGCCAAGGAGCCGGAGCAGGAGCTGGAGCTCAGCGAGCCGGAGTCGGAGCAGGAGCCGCTCATCGAGCCGGAGCAGGAGCCATTCAGCGAGCCACCAGCTGAGGAGCCGGAGCAGCTCTGCGAGCCACCAGCTGAGGAGCCGGAGCAGCTCTGCGAGCCACCAGCTGAGGAGCCGGAGCAGGAGCAGCTCTGCGAGCCACAAGCTGAGGAGCCGGAGCAGGAGCAGCTCTGCAAGCCACCAGCTGAGGAGCCGGAGCAGGAGCAGCTTTGCGAGCCACCAGCTGAGGAGCCAGCGCCGCCGCTGCTGGAGGACCTCAACGAGCCGGAGGGACCAGTGTTGCCAGCAGAGGAGCTCGGCAAGCGGAAGGAGCGTGGCGAGCAGGAGCAACCCGCGCCGCAGCCAGAGGAGCTCGGATGTCCAGAGGGACCTGCTCAGCCAGAACTGGAGGTCAGTGTGCCGGTGGGACCTCCACGTCTTGCGCGCCCTCCACGCCGCCCACCTCTAGCATGCCCTCCACGCCATCCACGTCCAGCGCATCCACGTCAGCGATCAGCGCTTCATAGACCTTATGCCACTCCTCGCTGTTGCTCACCGGAGCAGCGTCGTTGCCGTCGGACCCGAGGCAGGCCGCCGGAGGAGCAGCGCCGAGGTCGGCCTCCTAAAGTGTCCACCTGCCATCACGGGACCCAAGGTAGGCCACCTGAACTCCTTTGTGATGGGCCGCCTGAGACTGTTTTGTGGCGTTTTTCTTTTTTGTGCGGCTGCGGGATGCGCGGTCTGACTCTGGGACTGTGACCTGGGAGGGTTTGTTTTTTCTTGTTTTTGCTTGTTTTGGTTCTGGCCCTCCGTCCTGGACCCCCCCGCCACCCGCCCTGGGTTGGTTGTGCTGTGGTTTTTGTTTGGTTTTGTTTTGGGTCGTCAGGGGCCGACCATAGAGGGGGGGTACTGTCAGGGTCCTGGGTAGGAGCGACCCAGGATCCCTGAGCAGTTATAGACTTGTGTTATTGTATGTATATTTGGTGTTGCTGCCCCTCTACTCTCTGTTTGTGGATGTGTGTGTGTGTGTATATACGTGTTTCTGCCAGCGCCGGTTTGCGGGCGCCTTCAGGCCTGGTGGGTGTGGCCCTGCTGGCGGACTGGCCACACGCGAAGCCACACACCTGCTCCTGATCAGGCCTCATCGGGGGAGCTACTTAAGAGAGTCTTGGAGCTCCCACCGACGCGGGATCATTGAGTTAGACTCCCAAGTCAGTGTGTTAGTGCAGGAAGTTCTGATCGTGTTTGCCCGCAGGGGTCAGTGTCTAACGGCTGCTTCCATTGTTTTCCCCTCAGGAGGAGCGTGGACAGGAAGGACAGCACGCACAGGGTGTGCAGAGTCACGACAGCGGGGAGCACGAACACGGACGCCACTGGAAGACACACACGGGAGTCTTGGGGAGCACGGGGAATAATTGTACATCGTTATTTACTACACTGTAAATAAACGCACTGTTGTTATTCAGAGCTCCGCGCCTGGGTCCTTTTCCCCATACCCCCACAGTCTGCCATGGCGAACCGTGACAGAATGTTTAGTTTTTGTTTAACTTTTATTACGTGAACTCTTAGTTTTAGTCTCTAAATTCTTTTTTGTTACTTATAAATCTATACCTATTTGGACGGTGGACAAACAGCTGTTACACTCACCTCTGACACTGAGAGTCACTGATTTCTGTAGCAGCATGTGTCCATCCTTGTTGTAGACGGTGCAGGTGTAGACTCCACTGTCAGTGAGGTGGAGGTCTTTCAGGGTCAGACTGAGGTCTTTAGTGTTCAGTGGGTCTTTCTTCATCTCAGTGCGCTGTTTCTGATCTTGGCCCTTTAAGTGACACTGGTCTTTACCAATCTGATACTCATGTACCATCTTGTTTTTGTGTTTCCACTCCACTTTGACATCCTGGGTGAAGCCTTCTTTAATTTCAAAGGGCAGCAGGACAAACTCCTTCCCCTGTGTCACCTCCACCATCTCCAGCTGGTACTCTAAAGAGAAAACAGAGGAGAACATAGTCAGAGAGACAACATCCTTTACATCTAGATGACTCATTGTAGAGACGTCAGGTCTGAACTTCCTGGAGCCAGGAGATTTTCTGACTGAGGCCAGACCCACAAAATCAGACACTTCCTTTGATAGATCCAAATCTTGTACCGGTTAAAGGACTCAGTATAAGATTTGGGGACCGATGAGCTACTAGAAGATGGATCTTCAAAGTCCTCATGCCCACAATGTTGTGCACCATCAGACTCTTCTCTCTCATTACATGAGCCAGTAAAAATTTTGGCTTCTTCATTAGTTGGAAATGCTTCCCTAATTTTGTGATTGTTAGTCTATCTTTGTCATGGCCTTGAGCTTTTTGACCTAGGGTTTTTAAGTCTTTTAGCAGTCATGTCATTTGTAAAGTTTTTATTTAAATATTCTGTTTGGTTCTTCATTTGTGTGTTTTTAGTGTTTATGTTTAATAATTGTACTTTTCTTAAGTGTTTTTAGTCTACTTCTTAGTTCTGGGTTGTATTAGAGTTTAGTTTTTCTCTCAGTGTTTCTTGTTCCATTTTTTGTGTGACGTTTGTGTGTCTGCATTTCCATGTTTAGTTATCACTTCTCACTTCCTGCTTTATTGGATAGTTATTCATCCCTTGCTCTTTACTGTGAGTTTTACTTCCCTCATCTTATTATCTGTTCTTTTACATCTGTGTCTCATTTTGCCAACTGTCTCTACTCCCCTGATTACCCTTCTCTGTGTGTATATATAGTGCTGATTTCTCTCAGTCCTGGTCAAAACATCAACTCTACTTCTCAGTGAATTTTCTTCATGTACTTCTGCTGTATTTCTTCTATTTCTTTCAGCCCAGTGTATTTCCAAGTTCCATGTTCCGCTAGTTATGGTTTTCAATTTTCTTTTAGACCTTATATGTTCCCCTATTTGACTTTCCTCTAAAACAGCCTAAGAAAGATTCAAATCCTCTCTTCATTTAGAGCTCTCTGGTTATTTGTGCCATAACTTCAACATTAAATATAAAACAAGCTCAAACTGAAAGAGCACAAAGAGCTATCAATTTAAAATATATTGGAATTAATAAACATTAGACTGTGACACAGTCCTACATATCAAACTGAGAAAACAGTCTGCTCTGATGGTGGACTTGTTCTGTTTTCCTACAGAGCACCACGTCATCTTCTTATATCAACATCTGCCAGTCTGTGTACAGGGAATGAGGAAACCCCGTTCATTTACTGAGATCAACAGCAGACTTTCCAGTGTAAGACTTCATAAATATGTGAACATGAGCTGACTCTGGAACAGCTTCTATACAATCATGGACTGTAAAACAGAGGCAGGTGCCACCCTCTCTCTCCTGCACTGTACGGCTCAACTCACAT
Organism: Pelmatolapia mariae; assembly: GCF_036321145.2. Taxonomy (NCBI): domain Eukaryota; kingdom Metazoa; phylum Chordata; class Actinopteri; order Cichliformes; family Cichlidae; genus Pelmatolapia; species Pelmatolapia mariae. The sequence continues at coordinate 29,412,018 of NC_086229.1, forward strand.
ACAGCAAACCTGCACTGATTCTACATATGTCACATTCCCATGATGCATCACAGGCTGTTTGATTGGATCTTTTTCATTGAGGATTTGTAATGTGGACAAACAGATGTTACTCTCACCTCTGACACTGAGAGTCACTGATTTCTGTAGCAGCATGTGTCCATCCTTGTTGTAGACGGTGCAGGTGTAGACTCCACTGTCAGTGAGGTGGAGGTCTTTCAGGGTCAGACTGAGGTCTTTAGTGTTCAGTGGGTCTTTCTTCATCTCAGTGCGCTGTTTCTGATCTTGGCCCTTTAAGTGACACTGGTCTTTACCAATCTGATACTCATGGACCATCTTGTTTTTGTGTTTCCACTCCACTTTGACATCCTGGGTGAAGCCTTCTTTGATTTTAAAGGGCAGCAGGACAAACTCCTTCCCCTGTGTCACCTCCACCATCTCCAGCTGGTACTCTAAAGAGAAAACAGAGGACAACATAGTCAGAGAGACAACATCCTTTACATCTAGATGACTCATTGTAGAGACGTCAGGTCTGAACTTCCTGGGGCCAGGAGATTTTCTGACTGAGGCCAGACCCACAAAATCAGACACTTCCTTTGATAGATCCAAATCTTGTACCGGTTAAAGGACTGAGTATAAGATTTGGGGACCGATGAGCTACTAGAAGATGGATCTTCAAAGTCCTCATCCCCACAATGTTGTGCACCATCAGACTCTTCTCTCTCATTACATGAGCCAGTAAAAATTTTGGCTTCTTCATTAGTTGGAAATGCTTCCCTAATTTTGTGATTGTTAGTCTATCTTTGTCATGGCCTTGAGCTTTTTGACCTAGGGTTTTTAAGTCTTTTAGCAGTCATGTCATTTGTAAAGTTTTTATTTAAATATTCTGTTTGGTTCTTCATTTGTGTGTTTTTAGTGTTTATGTTTAATAATTGTACTTTTCTTAAGTGTTTTTAGTCTACTTCTTAGTTCTGGGTTGTATTAGAGTTTAGTTTTTCTCTCAGTGTTTCTTGTTCCATTTTTTGTGTGACGTTTGTGTGTCTGCATTTCCATGTTTAGTTATCACTTCTCACTTCCTGCTTTATTGGATAGTTATTCATCCCTTGCTCTTTACTGTGAGTTTTACTTCCCTCATCTTATTATCTGTTCTTTTACATCTGTGTCTCATTTTGCCAACTGTCTCTACTCCCCTGATTACCCTTCTCTGTGTGTATATATAGTGCTGATTTCTCTCAGTCCTGGTCAAAACATCAACTCTACTTCTCAGTGAATTTTCTTCATGTACTTCTGCTGTATTTCTTCTATTTCTTTCAGCCCAGTGTATTTCCAAGTTCCATGTTCCGCTAGTTATGGTTTTCAATTTTCTTTTAGACCTTATATGTTCCCCTATTTGACTTTCCTCTAAAACAGCCTAAGAAAGATTCAAATCCTCTCTTCATTTAGAGCTCTCTGGTTATTTGTGCCATAACTTCAACATTAAATATAAAACAAGCTCAAACTGAAAGAGCACAAAGAGCTATCAATTTAAAATATATTGGAATTAATAAACATTAGACTGTGACACAGTCCTACATATCAAACTGAGAAAACAGTCTGCTCTGATGGTGGACTTGTTCTGTTTTCCTACAGAGCACCACGTCATCTTCTTATATCAACATCTGCCAGTCTGTGTACAGGGAATGAGGAAACCCCGTTCATTTACTGAGATCAACAGCAGACTTTCCAGTGTAAGACTTCATAAATATGTGAACATGAGCTGACTCTGGAACAGCTTCTATACAATCATGGACTGTAAAACAGAGGCAGGTGCCACCCTCTCTCTCCTGCACTGTACGGCTCAACTCACATACAGCAAACCTGCACTGATTCTACATATGTCACATTCCCATGATGCATCACAGGCTGTTTGATTGGATCTTTTTCATTGAGGATTTGTAATGTGGACAAACAGATGTTACTCTCACCTCTGACACTGAGAGTCACTGCTTTCTGTAGCAGCATGTGTCCATCCTTGTTGTAGACGGTGCAGGTGTAGACTCCACTGTCAGTGAGGTGGAGGTCTTTCAGGGTCAGACTGAGGTCTTTAGTGTTCAGTGGGTCTTTCTTCATCTCAGTGCGCTGTTTCTGATCTTGGCCCTTTAAGTGACACTGGTCTTTACCAATCTGATACTCATGGACCATCTTGTTTTTGTGTTTCCACTCCACTTTGACATCCTGGGTGAAGCCTTCTTTAATTTCAAAGGGCAGCAGGACAAACTCCTTCCCCTGTGTCACCTCCACCATCTCCAGCTGGTACTCTAAAGAGAAAACAGAGGACAACATAGTCAGAGAGACAACATCCTTTACATCTAGATGACTCATTGTAGAGACGTCAGGTCTGAACTTCCTGGGGCCAGGAGATTTTCTGACTGAGGCCAGACCCACAAAATCAGACACTTCCTTTGATAGATCCAAATCTTGTACCGGTTAAAGGACTGAGTATAAGATTTGGGGACCGATGAGCTACTAGAAGATGGATCTTCAAAGTCCTCATGCCCACAATGTTGTGCACCATCAGACTCTTCTCTCTCATTACATGAGCCAGTAAAAATTTTGGCTTCTTCATTAGTTGGAAATGCTTCCCTAATTTTGTGATTGTTAGTCTATCTTTGTCATGGCCTTGAGCTGTTTGACCTAGGGTTTTTAAGTCTTTTAGCAGTCATGTCATTTGTAAAGTTTTTATTTAAATATTCTGTTTGGTTCTTCATTTGTGTGTTTTTAGTGTTTATGTTTTATAATTGTACTTTTCTTAAGTGTTTTTAGTCTACTTCTTAGTTCTGGGTTGTATTAGAGTTTAGTTTTTCTCTCAGTGTTTCTTGTTCCATTTTTTGTGTGTCTGCATTTCCATGTTTAGTTATCACTTCTCACTTCCTGCTTTATTGGATAGTTATTCATCCCTTGCTCTTTACTGTGAGTTTTACTTCCCTCATCTTATTATCTGTTCTTTTACATCTGTGTCTCATTTTCCCAACTGTCTCTACTCCCCTGATTACCCTTCTCTGTGTGTATATATAGTGCTGATTTCTTTCAGTCCTGGTCAAAACATCAACTCTACTTCTCAGTGAATTTTCTTCATGTACTTCTGCTGTATTTCTTCTATTTCTTTCAGCCCAGTGTATTTCCAAGTTCCATGTTCCGCTAGTTATGGTTTTCAATTTTCTTTTAGACGTTATATGTTCCCCTATTTGACTTTCCTCTAAAACAGCCTAACAAAGATTCAAATCCTCTCTTCATTTTGAGCTCTCTGGTTATTTGTGCCATAACTTCAACATTAAATATAAAACAAGCTCAAACTGAAAGAGCACAAAGAGCTATCAATTTAAAATATATTGGAAGTAATAAACATTAGACTGTGACACAATCCTACATATCAAACTGAGAAAACAGTCTGCTTTGATGGTGGACTTGTTCTGTTTTCCTACAGAGCACCACGTCATCTTCTTATATCAACATCTGCCAGTCTGTGTACAGGGAATGAGGAAACCCCGTTCATTTACTGAGATCAACAGCAGACTTTCCAGTGTAAGACTTCATAAATATGTGAACATGAGCTGACTCTGGAACAGCTTCTATACAGTCATGGACTGTAAAACAGAGGCAGGAGCCACCCTCTCTCTCCTGCACTGTATGGCTCAACTCACATACAGCAAACCTGCACTGATTCTACATATGTCACATTCCCATGATGCATCACAGGCTATTGGATCTTTTTCATTGAGGATTTGTAATGTGGACAAACAGATGTTACTCTCACCTCTGACACTGAGAGTCACTGCTTTCTGTAGCAGCATGTGTCCATCCTTGTTGTAGACGGTGCAGGTGTAGACTCCACTGTCAGTGAGGTGGAGGTCTTTCAGGGTCAGACTGAGGTCTTTAGTGTTCAGTGGGTCTTTCTTCATCTCAGTGCGCTGTTTCTGATCTTGGCCCTTTAAGTGACACTGGTCTTTACCAATCTGATACTCATGGACCATCTTGTTTTTGTGTTTCCACTCCACTTTGACATCCTGGGTGAAGCCTTCTTTAATTTCAAAGGGCAGCAGGACAAACTCCTTCCCCTGTGTCACCTCCACCATCTCCAGCTGGTACTCTAAAGAGAAAACAGAGGAGAACATAGTCAGAGAGACAACATCCTTTACATCTAGATGACTCATTGTAGAGACGTCAGGTCTGAATTTCCTGGAGCCAGGAGATTTTCTGACTGAGGCCAGACCCACAAAATCAGACACTTCCTTTGATAGATCCAAATCTTGTACCGGTTAAAGGACTCAGTATAAGATTTGGGGACCGATGAGCTACTAGAAGATGGATCTTCAAAGCCCTCATCCCCACAATGTTGTGCACCATCAGTCTCTTCTCTATCATTACATGAGCCAGTAAAAAATTTGGCTTAAAAGTCCACTTGTTCACTGTAACTGGTTTAGACTACGTTACCCATGATGCACCTCGGTATCTGTACTTCCGGTTGGGAACGTGTTCAGCGCATTTCTGCACAGATGAGAGGTGTGTCGGACGTTTAACGTTTTTACTTGCATTCCTGTGTGAGTTAACCCTGTGTGCGTGCTTATCATGTGAGTATTATAAGATGAGAGTGATGCTTGTTTGACTTTATCTGTGTAATTTGCTACGTAAGAAGCTAGTCCCGTTGCTATCGCTAAGCTGCGTTTTTTTTGCCTACTACAGGCAGCCTTGGTTGCAGCTGATATCTCATTTCATATACGACTTACTGTCAAGCATTGTGGTTGGAGGTGGATGTAACTATTTACTGTGTTTATTATCTGAATCGTTGTAATCTGTAGAGGTCCTGTTTGCCAATGTACATACCAGCTAGAAATTCATTTATAGTCTTAGGGTGCCATCTAGTGGCCATGAGGTTATGGGAGATTGTATAACATTACGCTGGAAACCCACAGTACTGCAGAAGGGGTACATTGCTATCCATAGTGGTTAATACAAATGTTTGTTCTTTCTGTTTACAGATGACCACACACACCCTCATATACACACTCACACTCCCTTTACCTGCATGTGAATACTGTAAGGCAATCGCCTCCCCACCAACGCTGTACATCCTGTTGATGTCATCTGCCACCTCCTTATTATAGTTATTCGAACTACGTCGCTGTGGAGTGCCATTCCTTCTGACCGAGAACGACTCAGTTGAAGCGTGATCGGCAATCAGTGCAAACATACATTACAAGTGGTCCTTCGAGCCGGATTCGCCTTGGCTGAGTTAATGAGATGGCAAACCCTCAGGATAGAGGTGCATCAAGTAGCCCCCGTCCAAAGCGGGAGAAGAAACTTCCGGGACATGTGGTGGACTATGAGCACAACCTAACTGAGCCACCCGAGCCATCTAGAGCTCCAAGTAGTTCAAGCAGCTCTGACTATGAAGAGGAAGAGAGATGGCAGAAGATGGAATCAGTTTGGAACAGTGTCCTCCAACACATGACTCAACTGCAAGTGTCTATGGAGGAAACTCATGGAACATTACTAAAGCGGGTGGAGCGTTTGGAGCAAGCTTCTAAACCTAGCAGTCCTCTTCCCACAGAAACAGGAGCGTTAGAACAATCCTAACATATTTCCTCCATATCAGAAGTTGCACCACGACAACCTAGCAATGAGGTGGTACATCATACCACAGAGCCACTACCTGTACCAGTAATACCCCCAGAGCAGGACACCACAACACCTGTGAACATGCTGACGCCAGTGGAAACATCCGCTCCATCACCTCCACGTAAAGTGAGCCTTCACACTCAGCCAGTACTGCACCCTGCCACTTATGTAGCCGCATCGACACCACTCAGGAGACCTGGACGATGCACTGCTGAACCCTTCTCATATCAGCGATCGGAACATCATCTCCTTATAAACAGGCCAGGCCAGGTGCAGCTATTACATCCTGCAGCCCCAGCTGATCAGCCACTACAACATGCTCATCTTTCAGTACACCAGCTATCACAGGCTGTGGACCCAGTGAGTCTGCAGCAGACGTCACATCCCGCTGCTCCCGTCTTCCAAGCCAGACATCCAGCTAATCCTGCGTACTTGCAGCAACCACCACGTCCTGCTGATCCTACCTACCAACCTTCACGTCCACCAGAACCTGTGACCCAGCCATCACAGTGGGCAGAAGCACATCGCCCTGTGCCCAACATACTGCATCCTGAAGCTTTGCCTGATCCAACTGGCAATTACTATGTTCCTTATCCCTCAGGAAGTAACTATTCATCATCTTCCTCTGCTGAACACCATAATCCACAGGTTGCCACAACTTACCCAGCAGGACCGCCTCTACCAAACCTGATGGAGATGATGGTAGCATCTTCATATGGCATTCCAAAGCCTAAGCTGGTGATCTTCAGGTCGGGCAGAGAGAGTGACTTCGCCTTATTAAAGAAAGGGCTGGACAGCACATTAGGGCCACATTCTCATCTGGGAGAAGATTACAAGTATCAGGTTCTACTAGATCATCTAGAGCATCCCAGTGCCCTACAGGTAGTCAAGCGCTACATTCACGACCGCACTCCCTACACTAGTGCGATGAGGGCGCTAGAGCAGAGGTATGGACAGCCAAGGCAGTTAGTCCAAAGTGAGCTTAGCACTATATTAAACTGCCCCCCTATTAGAACTGGAGACTCTCAAGCTATTGGAGACCTGTCCCTGTCTGTGTCCAGCCTGGTCGGGCTTCTCAGTACCATGGATGAAGTAGCAGCCAGTGAGCTCCATTATGGTTCACATGTGGACAGACTGCTTACCAAACTTCCCCTGAACTACAGAGACAGCTTCATCAAGTACTGTATCACCCGGGGGATCATCCGCACTGGCAGCAGCCAGCGTACAATATGTACGACTTCTCAGAATGGCTCGAACAGAAATCCCAAGTCCTTCAGCTATCTAGACAAGCCTCTCAAATGCCCCCTGACAAGCCACGTCCAGAGAAGAACCTCCTCAAAGCCTCAGCAGGGCTCAAGCCACACAACAAATCTGCTTCCATCTATTACGGCCCAAATCCAGCCCAAGCCAAGCTAAAACAAGAGGGAGAATCTACAGCTCCAGATCCGACAGTCCAACCTAAGAAGAGACAGAAGTTCAAACCTTATTGTCCATACTGCGAAGGGACAGAGCATTATCTGAATGGCTGTGATGGATTCAGAAGGCTAGACCTCAAAGCTATGGCTACCTGGATTACAGAGAAGGCCAAATGCTGGCGCTGTGGCCGTAAACATTCTCCAGAGCAGTGTACTCTGAAGAAGCCGTGCAGCACCTGTGGTGACCAGCATTTGTCGGTGCTCCATGACCTGGTTGAGGCCAAGAAGCGGGACCCTAACATACTAACTGTGAGTACTAGTATGGTTTACCTAGACTATTCAAGTCACTCAGGTCGAGTTATGCTTAAAGTAGTACCAATTCAACTACATCATGGTGGCAAATCTCTGGACACATTTGCTGTGCTTGATGACGGCTCAGAGAAGACTGTTGTGCTTCCTGCGGCAGTTAAATCTCTAGGTTTGGAGCAGGAGGAAGCAACACTCGCACTGCGAACTATCCGTCGAGATGTAATCCAGATGAAGGGAGGCTTTGTCTCATTTCAGGTGTCACCAAGGGCTAAGCCCAAAGTGAGGTACAAAGTAACACATGCCTTCACAGCCGACCAGCTGAGTCTAGCTACGCAGTCATGTCCAGCTGAACAGCTGAAGAAGAAGTATCTTCACTTGCAGAATGTCCATCTTGAAGGATTTAACCAGGTCCAACCTTTGGTGCTGATTGGCTCAGATAACGCTCATCTCATCACCCCTGTCCGTCCTGTCCTTCGGGGGTCATCCAAAGGGCCAGTAGCCATCTGCACCAGGCTCGGATGGGCCATCCAGGGGCCGGCCAGTAGTATGCCTACATCTGAGAGGGACCTGCAGTGCCTGAACATGTGCCTTTCTCCTGCAGAGGCCCTGCATCAAGATGTGAAGCGTTTGTGTCAACTAGATGCTCCCCCCTACAGGACAGAGAAGGAGGTCACACGGTCAAAGGAGGACAGAGAGGCAGTAGCTATGTTGGTAACAAAGACTATCAGAGTCCCAGTAGATGGTGTCGAGAGATACGCCACTCCGCTGCTGAGAAGAAGGGACTTTCCACGCATGTGTGTCTCTCCTGAAGCAGTAAAAGGCCTCCTCAGATCTACCGAACGTAAGCTGGCCAAGAACCCTGATCTGACCCTCACATACAGCCAGGAGATCCACAGGTTAGTAGATTCTGGTTATGTTGTTAAGCTGAGCCCAGATGAGACACATAGCTCTTCCGAGTCATGGTATGTACCCCACCACATGGTACATCACAACAATAAGGCCAGGGTGGTCTTCAACTGTTCATTTGAGTTTCAGGGGACCGTCCTGAACCACTACCTCTTACCAGGACCTCCCTTGGGGCCCACTCTGCTGGGGGTATTACTCCGCTTCCGCCAACACCCTGTAGCCGTGAGTGGAGATATCAAAGCCATGTTTCATCAGATTTGGCTGCTCCCAGAGGATTGTCCTCTGCTACGGTTTCTGTGGAGGGATTGTGAAACTGACCGGCCTCCAGACATATATGAGTGGAGAGTTTTGCCCTTCGGAACGACATGTAGCCCCTGTTGTGCTATTTTCGCCCTACAGAGACATGCAAGGGAGCACAAAGACACCCACAAGGACATCTGTGACTCTGTCCACACAGCCTTCTATGTGGATAACTGTTTACAGTCCCTGTCCAACCCAGAAGAGGCAAAGCAGCTCATTGACCGGATGAGAGATTTACTCATTCAAGGAGGATTCGAGATACAACAGTGGGCGAGCAACGTGCCCGAAGTAGTTGCTCATCTGCCCGCTTCAGCTAGATCAGAGAGCTGCGAACTTTGGCTGAACTTCAAAAGCCTCGACCCACAAGAGTCAACATTAGGGCTCAGCTGGCACTGCCCGACAGATGTCCTGGGATATAAGCACCGCCCTATAACCTACTCCACGGTCACGCTGCGCAATGTGTACAAGGTACTAGCCACCCAGTATCCACTAGGTTATCTTTGTCCCTACACTACAAGGGCCAAGCTGATTGTGCAGGCCCTGTGGAGCACAGAAAGAGGATGGGATGAGCCCATCGAAGGGAATCTACTTCAGTCCTGGCTTGAGTGGGAAGGTGAACTGTCACACCTTCAGCATGTCACCCTTCCCTGCTGCTACGCTCCTCCTCACAACTCCAGCAATGTGACATACAAGGCTCACATATTCTGTGACGCATCAGAAAAGGCTTATGGGGCTGTGGCTTATCTTCGAGTAATCGAGCAACAACTGCCCATCGCCACATCATTCCTGATGGCTCGCTCCAGAGTGGCCCCACGGAAACAGGTGTCAATGCCCCGGTTGGAGCTTTGCGCAGCACTCACAGGAGCCCAATTGGCCAAATTACTCTAGGCAGAGCTCACCATTCTCCTGCAGTCGATCTACCTGTGGACAGACTCTACAACGGTGCTGCAGTGGATCCAATCTAGTTCCTGTCGCTATAAGGTATTTGTGGGGACTAGAATCTGTGAAATACAGGAGCTGACATCTCCCGAACAGTGGCGGTATGTGACCTCTGACCTCAATCCCGCTGATGAGATCACCACATCTCGCCGACCTAACAGTCCCCAATTGTTGGTCACATGGTCCACCCTTCATGTCACAAACTGCTGACACTTGGCCTAAGTTGCCCACAGAGTTCCCGGCATGCAGTGAGGCAGAGCTCAGGAAAACTGCATTCTGTGGGCACGCTTCTGTATCCCCGACCTTACCGGATCCAACACAGTATGCCACGCTAGATGAGCTGATTGCTGCTACATACCGGACCCTACACGGGGCGGCCGACACTGCTATCACAGCAGCGGCGCAACTAGAAACCAAGACCATGCTGCTTCGCTCAGCTCAGACTGACAGCTTCGCAGAGGAGGCCAAAGCCCTCCAGATCAGTCACCCAGTCTGCTCAGACAGCCATCTTAGCGTGCTGTCCCCTGAATATGACAGTCTTACCGGTCTCATCAGAGTCGGAGGCCGCCTCCGTCGAGCTGCAGACTTAGATCCAGACAGTATTCATCCCATCGTATTAGCAGCTGAACATCCCCTGACCAAGCTCATCATAAAAACTTATGATGACCAGCTCCTTCATCCAGGTGCAGAGAGGCTATTTGCGGAAATACGGCGCACCTATTGGATTCTCAGAGGACGTCAAGCCATTAAGAAACATCAGCACCAGTGTGTGGACTGTAGGAGATGGCGCGCCTCACCTTCTACACCCAAAATGGCTGACTTACCTTCATCACGGCTGAGACTCTATAAGCCCCCGTTCTGGTCAACGGGCGTAGACTGTTTTGGGCCATACTTGATAAAGATAGGTCGTAGAAGAGAGAAACGCTGGGGAATTATCTACAAGTGTCTCACAACCAGATGCGTACACCTGGATCTCCTCACTAGCCTTGACAGCGATTCCTTCCTTATGTCATTACGCAGATTTATTGCACGCCGAGGAAAGCCATACGAGATGTGGTCTGATTGAGGAACCAATTTCAGAGGTGGTCAAACACGGAGCCTGACCTCAAGCAGCAACTACCCAAGCAGACTATCAACTTCTGCTTCAATCCCCCACACTCTCCTCATTTCGGAGGAGCCTGGGAAAGGGAAATCAGAGCACTGAAGTCAGCTCTGCAAGTAGTCCTGAAGGACCAAGTTGTGGCAGAAGAAGTCCTACTCACAGCTCTAATAGAGGTTGAGGGCATTTTGAACTCAAAACCGCTTGGCTATGCATCAGGTGACATAGCTGACCCAGATCCCATCACACCAAATCTTCTCTTGTTGGGGCAGCATGATTCACAGTGGTGTTTCCGAGTAGCTTTTCTGCTTAGCAATTTAATTAAAAATCTTTTGATACATCCCTTTTTCTTTTCTTTTTTTCTTTTTTTTAATTTGTTTTTTTATTAGTTTTTTCCTTTTTCAAAAATAGTACATAATTGCATAACATAATAAAGTATACAATTCAGAACCAAAAATAAATAACTAAAAACATAAACAAACAAATAAACAAAACAGAACAAAAACAAACAAATAAACAAACTGACAACTAAGCACAAAACACCAGCTCACGTCCATCTAAAAAATAAATAAATAAATAAAAAGAGAATACAATACAGTGCAATACCTGTAGTCCCAGTAGTACATTGAAATTTGAACACTCAAGAGAATCCTTGTAACATAATATTAGAAACATCAGGTTCCACATAATTCAAGTATGGTTCCCACACCTTAAAGAATTGATCTGTTTTTGAATGCAGTACACATGTAAGATATTCCAGTGGCAATAGATCCAACACTACTCTTTGCCAACCTTTAATAGTTGGTGCTTTTTCATTAATCCATTGGAGTAGTATATTCTTCCTCGCCGCATAGGTGAGAACACAGTACAATCTCCTATTATTCTTGGATATTAACCGCCGGCTGGGGAGGCCCAGTATGAGAGACATAGGGTCCATCTCCAATTCACAACAGAAAATCTTCTCCATTTCAGATAACACATTAGACCAATATTCTTGCAATTTCAAACATGACCAGAAGCTGTGAGTTAAGGTACCAATTTCTGTCTTGCATTTGAGGCACATGGGTGAAAAGGTAGGATTATACTGATGTCTGCGAAATATGGATATATGCATTCTATGTATAATTTTTAACTGTATTGCGATACATCCCTTTTTCATAGTATAACCTTAACGTGCTTCATCTAAATCACCCTTTCTGTGTGCTCACTACCTAATTTATAGCCAAAGTATTCACTCACTGTCTCTTTACTGTTTCGCTACCTTAGCTTAGCTCGTAGCCGACTCGTTAGCACCATGGCTACTTCACCTGTCCCTGTTGCACTTTCCTGCTCATTGTGTCAGATGTTTAGTTACTCCTCGGCCTCCTTTAGCAGTAATGATACCTGTAACAAATGTAGCATATTTGCAGCTCTGGAGGCCAGGATTACTGAATTGGAGACTCGGCTTCGCACCCTTCATTCATCCGTAGCTAGCCAGGCCCCTGCAGCTGGTGCAGCCGAAGATAGCGTAGGCCCCGCTAGCTGTTCCCCGGCAGACCCCAAGCAGCTGGGGAAAGAGGGCGGCTGGGTGACGGTGAGGAGGAAGCATAGTCCTAAACAGAAGCCCCAGGTACACCACCAACCTGTTCATGTGTCTAACCGTTTTTCCCCACTCGGCGACACACCCGCCGGGGGTCAAACTCTGGTAATTGGTGATTCTGTTCTCAGACATGTGAAGCTAGAGACACCAGCAACCATAGTCAATTGTCTTCCAGGGGCCAAAGCAGGCGACATTGAAGGAAATGTAAAACTGCTGGCTAAGGGTAAACGTAAATACAGTAAGATCATAATTCACGTCGGCAGTAATGACACCCGGTTACGCCAATCGGAGGTCACTAAAATCAATATTGAATCGGTGTGTAACTTTGCCAAAACAATGTCGGACTCTGTAGTTTTCTCTGGTCCCCTCCCCAATCAGACCAGGAGTGACATGTTTAGCCGCATGTTCTCCTTAAATTGCTGGCTGTCTGGGTGGTGTTCCAGAAACAATGTGGGCTTCATAGATAATTGGCAAACCCTCTGGAGGAAACCTGGTCTTGTTAGGAGAGACGGCATCCATCCCACTTTGGATGGAGCAGCTCTCATTTCTAGAAATATGGACCAATTTATTAAAGCCCCCAAAATATGACTATCCAGAGTTGGGACCAGGAAGCAGAGTTGCAGTCTTACACGCCTCTCTGCAGCTTCTCTCCTCCTGCTACCCCCCCAAAAACCCATCTCCATTGAGACTGTGTCAGCTCCCAAAAAGACAAAAAACAAACCAAAAACCAGCAATAAACAACTTAAACATAAAAAATCAAAAAGAAAGAACAATACAGTATCCACATCTGAACCAAAGAGTAAAACAGTGAAATGTGGATTATTAAATATTAGGTCTCTCTCCTCCAAGTCTCTGTTAGTACGTGACTTAATAATTGATCAACAAATCGATTTACTCTGCCTTACAGAAACCTGGTTGCAGCCGGATGATTATGTTAGTTTAAATGAATCAACACCCCCGAGTCATTCTAACTACCAGAAACCTCGAAGCACAGGCCGAGGGGGCAGTGTGGCAGCAATTTTTCACACCAGTCTATTAATTAACGAAAGACCAAGACAGACTTCTAATTCATTTGAAAGCCTGATGCTTAGCCTCGTCCACCCCAGCTGTAAAACTCAGAAACCAGTCTTACTTGTTATCATCTATCGTCCACCTGGGCCTTACACAGAGTTTCTCTCTGATTTCTCAGACTTTTTATCTGATTTAGTGCTCAGCTCAGATAAAATAATTATTGTGGGTGATTTTAACATCCATGTAGATGCTAAAAATGACAGCCTCAACACAGCTTTTAATCTGTTATTAGACTCAATTGGCTTCTCTCAAAATGTAAAAGAACCCACCCACCACTTTAATCACACTCTAGATCTTGTTTTAACATATGGCATAGAAACTGAACATTTAACAGTGTTTCCTGAAAACCCTCTGCTGTCTGATCATTTCCTGATAACATTTACATTTACAATAATTGATTACACAGCAATGGAGAGTAGACTTTATCAAAGTAGATGTCTTTCTGAAAGTGCTGTAACTAAGTTTAAGAATATAATCCGCCCACTGATATCATCTTCAATGCCCTGTACCAACAGAGAGCAGGGCAGCTATCTGAACGCTACTCCAACAGAGGTCGATTATCTTGTTAATAATTTTACCTCCTCACTACGTACGACTCTGGATACTGTAGCTCCTGTGAAAACTAAGGCCTCAAATCCGAAGTACCTGACTCCGTGGTATAATTCTCAAACACGTAGCCTAAAGCAGATAACTCGTAAGCTGGAGAGGAAATGGCGTGTCACAAATTTAGAGGATCATCATTTAGTCTGGAGAAATAGTTTGCTGCTTTATAAGAAAGCCCTCCGCAAAGCCAGAACATCTTACTATTCATCACTGATTGAAGAAAATAAGAACAACCCCAGGGTTCTCTTCAGCACTGTAGCCAGGCTGACAAACAGTCAGAGCTCTACTGAGCCAACCATCCCTTTAACTTTAACTAGTAATGACTTCATGAACTTCTTCAGAAATAAAATTTTTATCATTAGAGAAAAAATTACCAATAATCATCCCACAGATGTAATATTGTCTACAGCTACTTTTAGTACCATCAATGTTAAGTTACTCTTTTTCTCCAATTGATCTTTCTGAGTTAACTTCAATAATTAATTCCTCCAAACCATCAACGTGTCTTTTAGACCCCATTCCTACAACACTGCTTAAAGAAGTCCTGCCATTAATTAATTCTTCAATCTTAAATATGATCAACCTATCTCTAATAATCGGCTATGTACCACAGGCCTTCAAGGTGGCTGCAGTTAAACCTTTACTTAAAAAGCCATCTCTAGACCCAGCTGTCTTAGCTAATTATAGGCCAATCTCCAACCTTCCTTTCATATCACAAATCCTTGAAAGAGTAGTTGTCAAACAGCTAACAGATCATCTGCAGAGGAATGGCTTATTTGAAGAGTTTCAGTCAGGTTTCAGAGCTCATCACAGCACAGAAACAGCTTTAGTGAAGGTTACAAATGATCTTCTTATGGCCTCTAACAGTGGACTCATCTCTGTGCTTGTCATGCTAGACCTTAGTGCTGCGTTTGATACCGTTGATCATAATATCCTATTAGAGCGATTAGAACATGCTGTAGGTATTACAGGTACTGCGCTGCAGTGGTTTGTATCATATCTATCTAATAGACTCCAATTTGTTCAAGTAAATGAAGAGTCCTCTTCACACACTAAGGTCTATTATGGTGTTCCTCAGGGTTCGGTGCTAGGACCAATTCTATTTACATTATACATGCTTCCCTTAGGCAGCATCATTAGAAGACATAGCATAAATTTTCACTGCTATGCAGATGACACGCAGCTCTATTTATCCATGAAGCCAGGTAACACACACCAATTAGTTAAACTGCAGGAATGTCTTAAAGACATAAAGACCTGGATGGCCGCTAACTTTCTGCTTCTTAATTCAGATAAAACTGAGGTTATTGTACTTGGCCCTGAAAATCTTAGAAATATGGTATCTAACCAGATTCTTACTCTGGATTGCATTACCTTGGCCTCCAGTAATGCTGTGAGGAACCTTGGAGTCATTTTTGACCAGGACATATCCTTCAACGCTAATATTAAACAAATATGTAAGACTGCTTTCTTCCATTTGCGCAACATCTCTAAAATTAGAAATATCCTGTCTCAGAGTCACGCTGAAAAACTAGTTCATGCATTCATTACTTCCAGGCTGGACTACTGTAATTCATTATTATCAGGATGTCCTAAAAACTCGCTGAAAAGTCTTCAGCTAATCCAAAATGCTGCAGCAAGAGTCCTGACAGGGACTAGGAAGAGAGAGCATATTTCTCCTGTTTTGGCTTCCCTTCATTGGCTTCCTGTTAAATCCAGAATTGAATTCAAAATCCTGCTCCTCACTTACAAGGTCTTAAATAATCAGGCCCCATCTTATCTTAATGACCTTGTAGTACCATATCACCCTATTAGAGCACTTCGCTCTCGCTCTGCAGGCCTACTTGTTGTTCCTAGGGTATTTAAAAGTAGAATGGGAGGCAGAGCCTTCAGTTTGCAGGCCCCTCTTCTGTGGAACCAGCTTCCAGTTTGGATTCGGGAGACAGACACTATCTCTACTTTCAAGATTAGGCTTAAAACTTTCCTTTTTGCTAAAGCATATAGTTAGGGCTGGACCAGGTGACCCTGAATCCTCCCTTAGTTATGCTGCAATAGATGTAGGCTGCCGGGGATTCCCATGATGCATTGAGTTTTTCCTTTCCAGTCACCTTTCTCACTCACTATGTGTTAATAGACCTCTCTGCATCGAATCATATCTGTTATTAATTTCTGTCTCTCCTCCACAGCATGTCTTTCATCCTGTTTTCCTTCTTTCACCCCAACCGGTCGCAGCAGATGGCCGCCCCTCCCTGAGCCTGGTTCTGCCGGAGGTTTCTTCCTGTTAAAAGGGATTTTTTCCTTCCCACTGTTGCCAAAGTGCTTGCTCATAGGGGGTCATATGATTGTTGGGTTTTTCTCTGTATTTATTATTGTGCTATCTACAGTACAATATAAAGCGCCTTGAGGCGACTTTTGTTGTGATTTGGCGCTATATAAATAAAATTGAATTGAATTGAATTGAATTGAATTCGGCACTGCCCCAGGCAGTTTACGTCCCCTCAGGCACTCTTTCGAACAGAAGATGGAGACACAGTCAGGTCATCAGCGACCACCTCTGGAAGCGGTTCATACAGAACTACCTCCCAGGACTGCAGCTCCGACAGAAATGGAGGAAGTCCACTGACAACATGGCTGTGGGACAAACTGTTATGATTGTGGACTTTAATCTGCCTAGAGGCCTTTGGCCTGTGGGTACCATTTCCAAAGTTTTCCCAGGGATTGATGGTATTGTTCGAGCTGCCGAGGTCAAAGTTAAAGACAGTACCTATGTTCGCCCGGTCACTAAGCTGGTGGAACTTCCCAAAGTTCCTGAGGACTCAAATGACACTGTCTCAAAATAGAATGACTTTAGCATGAGTGTATTTGCATACAAATACAGGGGTGGCTGTTAAAAGTCCGCTTGTTCACTGTAACTGGTTTAGACTACGTTACCCATGATGCACCTCGGTATCTGTACTTCTGGTTGGGAACGTGTTCAGCGCAGTTCTGCACAGATGAGAGGTGTGTCGGAGGATTAACGTTTTTACTTGCATTCCTGTGTTAGTTAACCCTGTGTGCGTGCTTATCATGTGAGTATTATAAGATGAGAGTGATGCTTGTTTGACTTTATCTGTGTAATTTGCTACGTAAGAAGCTAGTCCCGTTGCTATCGCTAAGCTGCGTTTTTTTTGGCCTACTACAGGCAGCCTTGGTTGCAGCTGATATCTCATTTTCATTCATATACGACTTACTGTCAAGCATTGTGGTTGGAGGTGGATGTAACTATTTACTGTGTTTATTATCTGAATCGTTGTAATCTGTAGAGGTCCTGTTTGCCAATGTATATACCAGCTAGAAATTCATTTATGGTCTTAGGGTGCCATCTAGTGGCCATGAGGTTATGGCAGATTGTATAACATTACGCTGGAAACCCACAGTACTGCAGAAGGGGTACATTGCTATCCATAGTGGTTAATACAAATGTTTGTTCTTTCTGTTTACAGATGACCACACACACCCTCATATACACACTCACACTCCCTTTACCTGCATGTGAATACTGTAAGGCAATCGCCTCCCCACCAACGCTATACATCCTGTTGATGTCATCTGCCACCTCCTTATTAAAGTTATTCGAACTACGTCACTGTGGAGTGCCATTCCTTCTGACCGAGAACGACTCAGTTGAAGCGTGATCGGCAATCAGTGCAAACATACATTACATTTATGTTTTATAATTGTACTTTTCTTAAGTGTTTTTAGTCTACTTCTTAGTTCTGGGTTGTATTAGAGTTTAGTTTTTCTCTCAGTGTTTCTTGTTCCATTTTTTGTGTGTCTGCATTTCCATGTTTAGTTATCACTTCTCACTTCCTGCTTTATTGGATAGTTATTCATCCCTTGCTCTTTACTGTGAGTTTTACTTCCCTCATCTTATTATCTGTTCTTTTACATCTGTGTCTCATTTTCCCAACTGTCTCTACTCCCCTGATTACCCTTCTCTGTGTGTATATATAGTGCTGATTTCTTTCAGTCCTGGTCAAAACATCAACTCTACTTCTCAGTGAATTTTCTTCATGTACTTCTGCTGTATTTCTTCTATTTCTTTCAGCCCAGTGTATTTCCAAGTTCCATGTTCCGCTAGTTATGGTTTTCAATTTTCTTTTAGACGTTATATGTTCCCCTATTTGACTTTCCTCTAAAACAGCCTAACAAAGATTCAAATCCTCTCTTCATTTTGAGCTCTCTGGTTATTTGTGCCATAACTTCAACATTAAATATAAAACAAGCTCAAACTGAAAGAGCACAAAGAGCTATCAATTTAAAATATATTGGAAGTAATAAACATTAGACTGTGACACAATCCTACATATCAAACTGAGAAAACAGTCTGCTTTGATGGTGGACTTGTTCTGTTTTCCTACAGAGCACCACGTCATCTTCTTATATCAACATCTGCCAGTCTGTGTACAGGGAATGAGGAAACCCCGTTCATTTACTGAGATCAACAGCAGACTTTCCAGTGTAAGACTTCATAAATATGTGAACATGAGCTGACTCTGGAACAGCTTCTATACAATCATGGACTGTAAAACAGAGGCAGGTGCCACCCTCTCTCTCCTGCACTGTACGGCTCAACTCACATACAGCAAACCTGCACTGATTCTACATATGTCACATTCCCATGATGCAGCACAGGCTGTTTGATTGGATCTTTTTCATTGAGGATTTGTAATGTGGACAAACAGATGTTACTCTCACCTCTGACACTGAGAGTCACTGATTTCTGTAGCAGCATGTGTCCATCCTTGTTGTAGACGGTGCAGGTGTAGACTCCACTGTCAGTGAGGTGGAGGTCTTTCAGGGTCAGACTGAGGTCTCCAGTTCTCAGTGGGTCTTTCTTCATCTCTGCTCGTCCTTGTGGAACTTTCTTGTCTTCATGTTTCCACTCCACTGTGACGTCCTGAAGCTTGATATCAGTTGTAAATGGCAGCAGGACAGACTGAACCCCTTTGACTGTTTCCACCATCTGAACCTCAGGAACTGAGAGGAGAATATGAGACAGACAGACAGATGTCAGTGAAGGTGATCCTCCATCATCTACAGTTATTATAGTTTGATATTTCATTGTTTTTATTTAGTGTTGGCCTTTTCTTTTGAATTCAGTTTAGTTTCTGTGAGTTTCCAGAGTGGGTTTGCTCCTTTCACTTTTGTTTTGATTGTGTGTAAATGTTTAGTTTTTGTTTAACTTTTATTACGTGAACTCTTAGTTTTAGTCTCTAAATTCTGTTTTGTTACTTATAAATCTATACCTATTTTGGACGGTGGACAAACAGCTGTAACACTCACCTCTGACACTGAGAGTCACTGATTTCTGTAGCAGCATGTGTCCATCCTTGTTGTAGACGGTGCAGGTGTAGACTCCACTGTCAGTGAGGTGGAGGTCTTTCAGGGTCAGACTGAGGTCTTTAGTGTTCAGTGGGTCTTTCTTCATCTCAGTGCACTGTTTCTGATCTTGGCCCTTTAAGTGACACTGGTCTTTACCAATCTGATACTCATGGACCATCTTGTTTTTGTGTTTCCACTCCACTTTGACATCCTGGGTGAAGCCTTCTTTGATTTTAAAGGGCAGCAGGACAAACTCCTTCCCCTGTGTCACCTCCACCATCTCCAGCTGGTACTCTAAAGAGAAAACAGAGGAGAACATAGTCAGAGAGACAACATCCTTTACATCTAGATGACTCATTGTAGAGACGTCAGGTCTGAACTTCCTGGAGCCAGGAGATTTTCTGACTGAGGCCAGACCCACAAAATCAGACACTTCCTTTGATAGATCCAAATCTTGTACCGGTTAAAGGACTGAGTATAAGATTTGGGGACCAATGAGCTACTAGAAGATGGATCTTCAAAGCCCTCATCCCCACAATGTTGTGCACCATCAGACTCTTCTCTCTCATTACATGAGCCAGTAATAATTTTGGCTTCTTCATTAGTTGGAAATGCTTCCCTAATTTTGTGATTGTTAGTCTATCTTTGTCATGGCCTTGAGCTGTTTGACCTAGGGTTTTTAAGTCTTTTAGCAGTCATGTCATTTGTAAAGTTTTTATTTAAATATTCTGTTTGGTTCTTCATTTGTGTGTTTTTAGTGTTTATGTTTTATAATTGTACTTTTCTTAAGTGTTTTTAGTCTACTTCTTAGTTCTGGGTTGTATTAGAGTTTAGTTTTTCTCTCAGTGTTTCTTGTTCCATTTTTTGTGTGTCTGCATTTCCATGTTTAGTTATCACTTCTCACTTCCTGCTTTATTGGATAGTTATTCATCCCTTGCTCTTTACTGTGAGTTTTACTTCCCTCATCTTATTATCTGTTCTTTTACATCTGTGTCTCATTTTCCCAACTGTCTCTACTCCCCTGATTACCCTTCTCTGTGTGTATATATAGTGCTGATTTCTCTCAGTCCTGGTCAAAACATCAACTCTACTTCTCAGTGAATTTTCTTCATGTACTTCTGCTGTATTTCTTCTATTTCTTTCAGCCCAGTGTATTTCCAAGTTCCATGTTCCGCTAGTTATGGTTTTCAATTTTCTTTTAGACGTTATATGTTCCCCTATTTGACTTTCCTCTAAAACAGCCTAAGAAAGATTCAAATCCTCTCTTCATTTAGAGCTCTCTGGTTATTTGTGCCATAACTTCAACATTAAATATAAAACAAGCTCAAACTGAAAGAGCACAAAGAGCTATCAATTTAAAATGTATACATATAGGGGTGGCTGTAGCTCAGGTGGTAGAGCAGGTCCGCCACCAATCAGAAGGTCTGTGGTTCAATCCCAGGCTACCTCCTGGCTGCATCCCAAATATCTTTGGGCAAGATACAAACCCCATGTTTGCCTACTGGTGGTGGTCAGAGGGCCCGGTGGCGCCAGTGTCCGGCAGCCTTGCCTCTGTCAGTGCGCCCCAGGACAGCTGTGGCTACAATGTAGCTTCCCGTCACCTGTGTGTGAATGACTGAATGTAGTGTAAAGTGCTTTGGGGTCCTTAGGGACTGAGTAAAGCGCTATACAAATAGAGGCCATGTACCATTTATATTGGAATTAATAAACATTAGACTGTGACACAGTCCTACATATCAAACTGAGAAAACAGTCTGCTCTGATGGTGGACTTGTTCTGTTTTCCTACAGAGCACCACGTCATCTTCTTATATCAACATCTGCCAGTCTGTGTACAGGGAATGAGGAAACCCCGTTCATTACTGAGATCAACAGCAGACTTTCCAGTGTAAGACTTCATAAATATGTGAACATGAGCTGACTCTGGAACAGCTTCTATACAATCATGGACTGTAAAACAGAGGCATTAGTCACCCTCTCTCTCCTGCACTGTAAGGCTCAACTCACATACAGCAAACCTGCACTGATTCTACATATGTCACATTCCCATGATGCATCCCAGGCTGTTTGATTGGATCTTTTTCACTGAGGATTTGTAATGTGGACAAACAGATGTTACTCTCACCTTTGACACTGAGAGTCACTGCTTTCTGTAGCAGCATGTGTCCATCCTTGTTGTAGACGGTGCAGGTGTAGACTCCACTGTCAGTGAGGTGGAGGTCTTTCAGGGTCAGACTGAGGTCTCCAGTTGTCAGTGGGTCTTTCTTCATCTCTGCTCGTCCTTGTGGAACTTTCCTGTCTTCATGTTTCCACTCCACTGTGACGTCCTGAAGCTTGATATCAGTTGTAAATGGCAGCAGGACAGACTGAACCCCTTTAACTGTTTCCACCATCTGAACCTCAGGAACTGAGAGGAGAATATGAGACAGACAGACAGATGTCATTGAAGGTGATCCTCCATCATCTACAGTTATTATAGTTTGATACTTTCATTGTTTTTATTTAGTGTTGGCCTTTTCTTTTGAATTCAGTTTAGTTTCTGTGAGTTTCCAGAGTTGCTTTGCTTCTTTCACTTTTGTTTTCATTGTGTGTAAATGTTTAGTTTTTGTTTAACTTTTATTACGTGAACTCTTAGTTTTAGTCTCTAAATTCTGTTTTGTTACTTATAAATCTATACCTATTTTGGACGGTGGACAAACAGCTGTAACACTCACCTCTGACACTGAGAGTCACTGATTTCCGTAGCAGCATGTGTCCATCCTTGTTGTAGACGGTGCAGGTGTAGACTCCACTGTCAGTGAGGTGGAGGTCTTTCAGGGTCAGACTGAGGTCTTTAGTTGTCAGTGGGTCGTTGTTCATCTCAGTGCGCCCTTGTATGTCAGGCTGACTCTGGCCTCTCTGATACGTGTGGACCGTCACATTCTCATGTCTCCACAGCAGAGTTACATCCACAGGCAGGTCGTCTTTGATTCTGAAGGGCAGAAGGACAGACTTTTCCCCCTGGGTCACCTCCACCATCTCCACCTGCAGAACTGACAGCAGAACATGAACACAGACAGACATCAGTGAGGTTGATCCTCCTTCCTGTCCTCTGCTGTGTAACCAGCAGCTCCTGTTTTCAGTGTTTCTCTGACTTGGAGCTGAACTGCTTGTGTGTTGATGTGAGAGGCTGCACAAACAGCTGTGCAGCTTTCTGCTGGTAATCAGTCAGACTTCTTCCTGGTTGCTGTTTGACTTTGTGACTGACTGTGTTCATCACTTTTATGGATAGAGTTTCTAGGTGCAGTGAGGGGTGGAGGGTGTTGGGTTTGGTGGTGTCAGGATCTCATGTCTTGTTGCAGATGATGTGGTTTTGTTGGCTTCATTGAGAGATGACCTCCAGCTCATTCTGGGGACATTTACAGTTTAAAATGTGAGAAAGATCAAAGTGACTCTGAAGCTTCATCCATCTGTTTCACAATTTAATTCTCTCTCATTTAATGAGCAGAGAAGGTTTCAGCAGCTCAGAGAGGCTGTAAGGGGACGGCTGAGGTGGTTCAGCATCTGATCAGGATGTTTCATAAATGTCCAACTGCTTCACTCAGAACACAGTTTGACCTCCAAACAGAAATAACTACACTCTCAAACTCTCTGAACACTAAAATTAAACCCTTAAAATCACACGACCAAATATTTTACTGTACAGAGCTGACAGATGGACCAGAGGAGACTGTGTGGTTTTATATGTGAGTTCTTTTACTGGCCTGTTTACCACTTGTTGGACCCACTTGGACCTTGATAAATCTCTCACAGGGTTATCCACATAGGAACAATGATTCTGCCTACATAAAGTGTTTGTGGTTCTTATCAGAACACAGAGGCAGCAGAAGCCACCATCTCTCTGCTGCACTGCATGGATCATACTCACAACTCACAGCCCTAAGTATGAGTTTTGACAAAAAGGAAATTTTAACGAGTCTTAAAAGTAGAGACAATGTGTGTCTTCTGAATCCTGGTTCCATAGAAGATGGTCCAAAGTCTCCCGTTCTACTTTAAGAACTCTATGAACCACAAATAAGCCTTCAGTATGAGAGTAACACGCTCTGTTAGTATAACGTAACTATGAGATCTTTAAGATAACACAGGGGCTCATTGTTCATGAATTTGTATGTGAGAATAATGATTTTAAATTATTCCTATTATTCTGTGTCAGTGTGAGGAAGTAACACTGAAAAAAATAAACACAAGTAACCTTTTCCATGATTTTATCATTTCACCTGTAAGAGGGTTGTTAAAGATATAGAAAAATGATCACAGTCAGGATCTGTTTCCCAACCCGATGGTGCAGGGGCCCATCAAACTAGGCACTCACCCACAGGCAGCCTTCCAAAGATTGGCTTCAGGGTGGAGGCCCGGTAACCCTTTCCTGGGCAGTTTAAACTGTTCCCTAGATTTTTCACTCATGGGGATTTTTGAATCGCTCTTTCTCTGGTCCCTCACTCAGGACAAAAGCCCACAGCCCTCTATCATAATTAGATAGAGATTCATAGAGGGGTTACTGTCGTTTGATGAAACTTAATCGTTTATAATATACTGCCCCTTCAACCTTAGGTTGCAATCATCAACCTCAGTATTTTATGAACCGAAATACTCTGTGAATACTATAAACAAGAGAGCTTATCTCATACACCACCATCCTGAAATAACATTAACTGAGAAAACCTGCTTTAAATCAACTCAGCTGAAAAGTCGTCCCACTCTGGACACATTGAGCTTGACAAAGCTACGTCATAATTCAGAGAAAGCTAATGGCTCAGTGACTAATAGAAAATAAACAAGACAGCAGCCTCTTTACATCTACAAATAAATACATAAAATAAAAATTTTCCTGATGACTTTTGTCAATAGAAAATTGTACTTAGTAGTCAGTATAAGCTTTTAATGATATAAGTTTGCATATGATAGATTACTGCATGTTGACCTTTTATGACTTAGACTGTTGTCCACTACAAGACTTGTTTCTGTTTTATAAATTCTTTCCCACAGCGATAATAGCTGAACAAGCAGTTTCACTCCTACCAGGAAGAGGAGAGCTGGACACTTTTATCTGCGCTCCCTCACAAGAAGAGGGGCCGCGTCCTTCTGAATCTCACAACACACACATACACATACATATGCACTAACATTTCTCTATCTATGAATAGACGTATTCACTGTTGTATTATTTTTGTATATAAATAAAGACAAGTGCAAGAACAGAGCGCTGATCACAGGGCCCCCACTCTGATGTGAGCGCTCTGTGACCGCCCTTGCAAGTAAAACCTGCAGCGTGTGTGTCTCCACTCTGACTCTAAGCTGAAGAAGTGTCATTTAGAATAAATCTCTTTACACTTTATAGATTTTATCTTTACATTCTGCACTTGTGGTGACTAAACTGACGTCCAGAGCTTGTGTGTGAGTTTGTGTTAAATGTGAATTGTTGTCTATGCAGACAGCAAAAGATATGCGATTCTGAGGCTTTATCACAGTTAACTGCTGTATTATCGCAAACAGACTGAATGCAATTGGCAACTTGACTCTGGTCAGTTGCAGACTGATATCAGACTGACTCTGTGTTATGACAACGTTTATGGCAGGTTTTTCTGACAGTGTTTGATCATCTCTGTTTGTACCAGTGAATAAATAAATAAATAAATAAATACATAACTGAACTAAGCACTTTCTGCAAACAGCTGTTTGTTTACTCTTTAGCTGAGTTTTTGTCTCTGCTTTATAACCAGCAGCTCTTCGCTCATGTTTTCTGTTAATGTGGACAAACAGATGTTACACTCACCTTTGACACTGAGAGTCACTACTTTCTGTAGCAGCATGTGTCCATCCTTGTTGTAGACGGTGCAGGTGTAGACTCCACTGTCAGTGAGGTGGAGGTCTTTCAGGGTCAGACTGAGGTCTTTAGTTCTCAGTGGGTCTTCATTCATCTCAGTGCGACATCTGTAATCCTGCTCCTGTGTGTCTGGTCGTTCTCTGCAGCTTGGATACACACAGACCTTCATGTTCTTGTGTGTCCACTGCACTGTGACGTCCTGAAGGTCAGCTGTGGTTTTAAATGGCAGCAGGACCGACTCCTCCACCTCTGTCACCTCCACCATCTCTGCCTGGAAAACTGACAGCAGAACATGAAACAGACAGACATCAGTGAGGTTGATCCTCCATCATGTCCTCTGCTGTGTAACCAGCAGCTCCTGTTTTCAGTGTTTCTCTGACTTGGAGCTGAACTGCTGTGTGTTGATGTGTGAGGCTGCACAAACAGCTGCTTTTCTCACCTGTGACATTTAGTGAGACAACTTTCTGTAGCAGGATGTATCCACCCTTGTTGTAGATGGTGCAGGTGTAGCCACCATGGTCACTAAGTTGGGGGTCTTTCAGTTTCAGACTGAAGTCTTTATTTCTCAGAGGATTTTCTTTCATCTCTGTGCGGTCTCTGTAATCCTGGTCCTGTAAGAGATGCTGGTGTTCATTGTTCTGATACACATGAACCGTCATGTTTTGGTGTTTCCACTCCACTTTTACACCCTGAGGAAGATCATCTTCTTCATTGATTTTAAAGGGCAGCAGGACAGACGTCTCCTCCTGTGTCACCTCCACCATCTCCAAAGGGTAATCTGAAAACAGAACAATGAGACAGATGTCAGTGAGGTTGATCCTCCATCATCTCCTCTGCTGTGTAACCAGCAGCTCTTCACTTCTGTATTAGCATCAGTGTCTAGTTCTCTGTGGTTTTTCATTAATTTGTGTGTGTCTGCTCCTTTATCAAAGCTGCTTCTCATCATGTTTCTGTATCTCACTTCCACTTGATTATGTCCAGAGGCAGAAGAGCTATGATTACAAAGGACAGAAGTATCAAATATTTACCATAGCTCTGTTAATTACTACAAGTAAATCAATAAATAACATATCCGAGGTCTTCGTGTACCAAAAGAGTTTCATATCACAGAAGTTTGCTTTCATAGTCCTCCATCAGCATCTGATGATCTTTATTAGAAAAATATGAAAGAAAATTCACTAAACCAAATATTTTAACAATCATTACATCAGTACATGAGTACAACTCATTAATAAAACATTAGTTAGTTTAATTAATCCTGTTTACTCTGGTTAACTTTTTAAATGTTACTTTAAAAATTGTTCTGAGCAGCATTTATGATGAATGAATAGTTTTTATTCGCAGAGTTAGATCAGATTGTAAAACAAGAGCTCCTTTGAGTCTCCTGTAGCCTTTAACAGCCTGTAAGAATTTATATGTGAAGCTCTGGGAACAGATTTTATGTCAGTCCATCACAAATGTGACCTTTAGTGCAGCAAGTTTAAAAATGTCTTTGTAAACATCTCTAGTGTTTGTGATTGTTCTTATAAAGCACATTGTGGAGATACAGAAATTATTTTTACTGCAATAATATAACCTGCATTATTAACATTGCCTTAATAATATTACTTACAGGATTGATATTGTATCAAACATGTTTGCCATCATATTAACCTTTTTCATTACAGGTGTAGCTATGATCATTTTATACACATTGCATATTTGTGCTCATTCAGAGTTGATGTTCAGTCTATTAAAGGTCTCAAGCTTTGTGAAGCGCTATGTCTTCACAATCCATTGTGTGGGTGACTTGGAACATAGAAGGCCGCATACACGCTTACAAACACATATAATCTAGAAACCTGCCAGGCCAAAGGCCTGGAATTCATTTAGCTTCTAACTGCATTTTAGTCTACGTGGTAACAGATGACAGGAGAGTAGTTAAGAAAGGTATCAGCCCTCGGAGACCATCTAGGCTTGAAATTTATTACCATGTATGGAAGGTGTTATCAAAAACGCAAAATCTCTTTTTAGACATTTAAGATGTATCATTGACTGTAATCGATGTATTCTGAGCTGTAATTGGCGCACGAGGGGGCGTAAAACCCTGATGCTATAAAATCATCATCTTGTGTATTCTTAGCGGGAGACGTTCTGCTGATGTGATGCTGTATACTTCTTCTCCTGCGTGTGTTTTAATAAACTCACTGTCTGATTGCACTCTCCTGAGCCTCTGTTGGTGTGTTCTGTTGCTCAACATTTTTCGAACTCGTAACAACATGTAAGCAGGTGGGTTGATGGAGGTGGCGTAATGAATCATAAAGTGTCTCATCGCTCAGCTTTCTTTGAACTCTCTTACTTTCACTTTCACTGGCTGCTTGGTTTACTTTAGGAACGACTGAGGTTTGAGTTCAAACATCACTGCTGAGACCCACTCACTGTTTGAGTCACTCTGACGTCTCTGTGACATAATCACTGTGACATCACTAATCATACTGATGTAATAACAAAGCATTAAACATCATTTATTATAGTTCCATTGGTAACAGTACAATAAGTACTTACTAAAGTTCAGGTAACTAGCAGGTTACTGTTTATCACTGATGGTTATTATAAAGAGTCTCCATCAGGCTGAGAGGGCGGAGCCTCTCCAGCAGCTCATCAATCAGGTTGATTATTGGATCATTTCCATGTTGGAGCATCTGATGAGCATCATGATGACCTGCTGAGTCGTCTGGTTGGTGCTTTAATAATTATGCATCAAACATTTATTGATGAACTGAACATGAAAGTTTAGGCCAGAGGAAGGAAAACGAGTTCAGGAAAAAGAAAGTGACCTTTTGTCAGTCTGATTTGATCAATCTGTCGTATTTGATTTTGAAGAAATTAAATTAGCCAAAGCTAATTTTAACCTGGTCAGCTGTTTAGAAAGTCGTGAATATGTTGTAAGATTCATGAAAAGTGCTTCAGTAAAAGCTTCAGTTCATTCTATTTCTATCACCATTAGAGGGTTTGAAGCATCACTTATAATTGAGTGGAAGATTATCAGGGTTACCATGGTTACCGCATTAAGTTTCAGTTTAGATATTAACATTAATAATACCCAAACAGACTCAAACATCTGATGTTTAATGGCAATAAAGGATTCTGTTTCTGATAATCACTCACCTTTTCTCATCTTTAACATTCTATATCTATAAAATATGAAGGCACCACAGGCAGCAGCCAGGAGAACCACAGGAACCAGGACAGCTGAGAGAACTTTGGGCCAGACTGGAGGAGGAGTAGGTGGAGGCGGAGGACGTTCTGTAATCAACACAAACACAAACAACCTTAAAATCATTGTGGTGAATTCACTTTTACTCTAACCGGCAACCTTTCTCTGAAGCACTGACCTGTCACCTTGAGGTCTACATAAGTCTTGCTCTGATCTCGTCCATATTTGCGGGTAGTGCAGGTGTAGGTTCCACTGTCAGAGAATGTCGGGTTCTTCAGAGTGAGAGTGAGGTTTCCGGTTTGCAGAGCTTCAGCGAACATTGATGTTCGGTTGGTGTAATGATCATTTTGTTCTTTAAAATCATCACCGCTCTGCAGACGCACGTGAACTGTTGGGATGCTGAGCTCCTTGCGGTCCCACACTGCTGCTGTGGCATCTTTGGCAACATCATCTGGGACCTGACAGGGCAGCAGCACAGACTCCTCCCCCTCATAAACCTCCACTGCGGATGCATGCTGGGAAACTGAGGACAGAAACACGAAGCGGGTTAGTGCTGTAATGTTGTAAGAGATGGTGAGATACAGAATGGCAATCCAGGTATAAAAGCCTCACCTCCTGACCTCAGAACAGTTTCCCACTTTGCTTTAGTCCAGTTTAAGTTTGTTTCTGAATCATACTCACAAATGCGTTCTGCATGACAGCTTCTCCTGAGCCCATACCCTGACTTACATCACACAACCATGCCTGTTTTTAATGCAGTGCTGCCTCATGGCTCAAAGATCATGGACATAAACTATTGACTTTGTCATGGTCTGGGTGGGTGCTGGGTTTTTTCCTCAGTGCCGGCGTTTCCACCTCTTGGCAGAGCTGCCGCATCACTGTTGACAGGCTGCACCTGGGAATAATCTGAGCTGCTGGCTTTTTAAGACCAGTGCTCACTCTCCTCACTCTCACAATCACTCTTCGCCAGAATGTCTGCTAACGATTGTTAGTGCAGGCCGTTTCATGTTAAAGCATTCATAGCATTGCTTGTACTCACCTGAGTTTCCTTTCCGCTCACAGTAATCCTCCAGACGCCACTACCTACCTGCAATAATACTTCTCAGCTCCATTGCTGGTCTGTTTGCCAGGTTCATTGGCTCCCTTCCCTACTCTCAGAGAAAGCTTGGATCAAAGCTCTGGATAACTCACACGGCTCACCCGGACCACCTCCCCCTCTCCATGGTCTGTCCCCGCCTGATAAAAGTAAGACTGTTCACAATTGCCTGTTTTCCTCCTGGATTAAACACCTGGAATCCCAGCTTGACACCTGTCTTTCTCATTACAGAGACTCTGAGCGCCTGTGTGTCCCAGTTCCCGGTCGCTAATGGGTTCCTGTACCGACAGTTACCCGATATCTGGTTTCCCCGACTCCTGCTCTCACTAAACGAATACAGTTTTCTGGACTGTCTCTCAGCTCATGGTTTTTGACTTGTGTATATGTTAAAGCCTCACTCTTAAAACAGTTACTGCTCATGGTGTATCCTAATAAGACTCCTAGAATTACTCTACTACTAAGTTTATGGCTCACGCTTTGTGCATAGTCTAAGTTTCATAGTTTAAGTTCATTGTGGGAGATTATTGAATCTCATTCTCATTTCATAGTAAATACGCTATGTGTTTCGCATTTGTCTCTGAATATTGTGTTGTACAGTACACATTCTGTAAATAAAGCACTGATTCCACTCATACACTTTTCCTCTGAGTGCTGTCTGCATCTGGGTCCATACTCCCCACGGCCACTTGGACGTGACAGATTTTCAGTCTCGTCCCTTCCACACAGACATTTTCCAGATTGTGAGAATCTTTTGATGACATAATAAAGTGTAGATGACGATATATCCAAAGTCCTAACAACCACACCAACCTCCATTTTTACTTCTGTAAAGCTCTACCTTTTTAAAATCATTTCACTGACCTGTTACTGTTCTTTCCCAGCCTTTTGTTGCCCTGTCATAATTGTTTTGACACATACTGCTGCCACTATATTTTTCAATCTGTTCTATTGTGAATAAAATATGTGAGCTGCAAATCATTGCATTCTGCTTTAATGTACATTTTGCCACGTGGTTTCTAGAAATCATTTATAAAGTTCATAACATTGTTCATAAAGCATGTCATGTGAGTGTTAAAATTAAAAATGAAACATTTATGTTCATAAATAATGTGCATTAAAAGCACATAAGGAGTGGCAGCAGTGATGACTGAACAGAAATCAGTCACCTCCTGCTACATATTGACTAAGAATGCACAGAAATCTTCGACTGTGTGAGAAATAAGAGCAGCTTTAACAAGTAAGGTGAGCAGTAACATCAGCATCAGTAACATCATCTTTGGGATCGTCACCCAAAGTACAGATGGCTGAACCCAGCACACAGCTCTCACAGAAACATCTTTTAACCTGTACAGGAGCAGAGCAGCTTTCTTACCGAGTAAGAGGAGCAGCAGCAGCATCTTCATCCTGCAGCAAAGTCCCGTTAAATCTGATGCTCAGCCAGACTGCAGACACATGAAGCAGCGACAGAACAGAAGTGACTCAGCAGACACTCCCGGAGACTGCGGCAAACACCTCTTTACTTTCAGTTTCACTTTCACCGAGGGGGCATGGGTGGGACCAGGAGCAGCGCTGTTAGTCATCTGTCTTCAAGAGAACAGTGAGGAGGAAAACACTAACAGGAGTGCACACACGTACACACACACAATCTCTTTTCTTATTGAGAAAAAACAGGACCTGATCATCATCGCTTTATAACGACTTCGTTTCTGTCCAAAGTGCCTTTTTTGTGTAGATCAACTGTTTCACTAAATCGTAACATGTTCATGTTTATATACGTCACACTACAAATTCAGAAAATTCTGACTTTCATGTTGTTTTTTCATGACACACTTGTGTGTATAGGCCTTAATCATTTGCCAGCGTATCTGCTGTGTAATTGTTATTTATTTCTCTTTTTTAGTCTTTTTTTTGCTTAGGTCACCATTATTACTTAGACCATTAATGTCTTCATACGTCTGTTTTGGCTTCAGGGCTCCCTGCATCATGTTTTATTATTATTTTTAATATAATCTTTACTGTCTTAAAATATAAAGTACAAAAAAACACACCACTATTGCCACTGACTGCCATCTGTTTCAAAGGATCTGTCTGGCTTTCTTTTTGGCTCTGGGTCCACAAGACTTTTCAGGTTTGGTCACACTTTTACATATCACAGGACCACTCTAACACTATCAGCATACTGGGAACATAAAATCAACTTGCACACTACTAAAGTAGAAAAGTACCATATAAGAACGAGCTCATTTAAGAGGACAACACTGATAAAGTGGATTCAGAAGAATAAACTGAAAAACTGGCAAAATGTAAATGGAAAACATGCCGTCAGAACATGAAACTAAAATAAAAAAGATTAAAAAAAGCAATTTTATGGTGTTGTGTCTGTTTAGTTTACTGATGAAAATCACAGAGGCCTTCAGTCCTGAGGTCTAGCTGACCTTTCAGTTTAATCTATAAATGCTTTAGAGGCTCAGAGAGTGTGGAAATCATCCTGTTATGGAAGCAGACAGTTAGAAGGTATTTTAAATGTAGCTGAGCACAATTCCTCTGAAATATGTCTAAATATGCTTCACAGCAGCAGAACTTCGTTCATTATTTCATTTGGGGGAAACAATCAGGTGACTAATGAGGAGTCTTTGTACAAGATGTTGCTGCTCACATTCATCAGATCTTCATAGCATTTTTTTATAGATGGCGTATATATATATATATATACACACACATATATATATATATATATATATATATATACATATATATATATATATATATATGGGGGGATTCATGTTATGTGTAATCCCACTCAGCCCTCAGGTGGTCTACACCTGATCATCGTGCAGAGACTGCAGCATCCCTGGACATGAGGACAATATTCCAGAGAAAAGCAGAGACTGCAGGGACAAAGCAGCTGTCTGTCACTATGTTTGTATATGAATCAATCTCACTAATGATCTCATCAGCAGCCACTTTTAAAGCTGTCACATATGGCTGGATTGTTTGTTGAACCAAGATGGTTTTTAGTTTTGCTCTTCCCGTGCTCTGTCTGTTCCCTTTGTAAAGATCTTCACTGGATTCCCTCTCTGGAGTGTGGTGAGTGTCTAGTGACACTTTGATGGCAGCAGACTCTGGAGAGGACACCATTCTGGTTATGTTGGATCCCACCTCTGCTTTTGATACTGTTGATCACGGTGTCATGATAATCATGCTCAAAGGAAGGAGAGAGGAGGTTGAAATGACTGAGAGGAAGCAGCTCCATCACTGACTGTTTTTAATAGATGCCTTAAAACACTAAACTCTAATATCAAGGGTTTATTTAAGTTGAGGAAGAATCAGCTTAAAGTTTTCTCAATCCAAGACGGCGCCTGTGTGTGCAGCTTGCCGTCAGCTGCTACCTGCTTTGTTAACATTCATTTTCTTCAAAAATGTCTCTGCTCTTCTGGTTTATGACTTCTAATGGTCCTTATGGACCTGATATGTTTAATATGCTGCTGAGAATATACCCCAGAAGAAGGGTATAGTATAGCTTTTATTTTGGAAAGAGCCATTTCTCTGTAATAAACTCTCTTTTCCAGAGATGAGTGATTTCTTGATCAGATAGATTTTTTTGTTTTTTTATTATTATTTTGTTGTTTCAGCAACATTACATTTAAAAACTGTACTTTTGAGTTAAAATATATATTTATAATTTTAATAAATGAGAAATTAAAAAGGCATGAACATTTTTTGTATCGAAAAAATATCGAACCGTGACACCAAAGTATCGAACCGAACCGAACCGTGAATTTTGTGTATCGTTGCACCCCTAATATATATATATATATATATATATATATATATATATATATATATTCTCTCCATGTACTCTGGCTTCCTCCAGAAATTGAATGTCTCTCATTCTCATTAATCCATCCATTCATTTTCTTCCACTTATCCAATTCAGGGTTGAGGGGGGTGGAGCTAGCACTGGATGAGAGGCAGGGTAGGACAGGTCATCAGTCTCTTTCACAGGGCTAACACATGGAGACAGACAGCCATTCAAGCAACATAAAAATCACCCGTTAACCTCACCCCACTGACTGCATGTCTTTGGACTGTGGGAGGAAGCGGGAGTCCCACACAGACATGGGGACAACATGCAACTCTACACATGAAGGAAACCAACCAACCAAACACAAGTTTTCTTACTTTTTGTGCTAAGTGTAATTGCTATATATTGTGCAAATGCTATTCATAATTGTCATATATCAGTTCAGTAGTGAAATTATGCTTAACGTGAGACATTAGGCTAGAGAGGCAAGTGGAGAGGAAGGACAGTAGATATATTAGACAAAGGATGTTGAAGCTGGAGCTGCCAGGAAGGAGGGAAAGAAGAGGACCACAAAGAAGATTCATGGATGTATTGATGGGATTAAACGTCTCGGACGAGAGGTGAAATGTCTTCAAGAAACTTAAAAATGTTCAGTCACTTTTACTTCCAAGCTCGTCAGAGGTTTACATTCATCACGGGCATGAATGTCACTGTAATTTAAATATAATTTTAAATTTTACTAATTACACCAAGAGAAGTGGCCAGTGATGCAGCCAGAATTATGCCACAATCTTGTTGATGGATACCAAAAGCATCTGGTTGAAGTGCAATTCTCTAAAGGTCATTTAACCAAATGTATGGAGGGGTATATGTATATGTTTGAGTCTGCATGCACACTTGTGACTTTGTGTGGATTAGACAAAATAAATTCAAACCTGTGCAGCCACTTCTCATTTTAAGGTTCCACCTTGGAACAAAACCCAAACTTACCATGAAATTCACAGCCATGACGAGTGTATGTACACTGTGCTGAGTCCCTTGCTCTGTTGTGATGACCTGACCTTGGATCGATGTTCTCTTCTGAGACAACCGGTGGTAGCATTCACAGCGTCTTCACCACACTTTGACCGTACAATCCAACTGTCATGGACAGAATCTGGACTAATCACTGAGCATTATTTTCCTCCATTTTTTGTGGCACCATTTAAAAGGAAATGAACAGACTTTCTTACAGTGTAGGACCTTTTGCCAAGAAATACAGATACAAAAAGGAAATAACCAAACACAAGGTTTCTTCCATTTTGTGCTAAATGTAATTTTAACAGTTCAGTTCAGACATGAAATAAAGGACAGTGCTGTACAGTGTGGCATACAGCACACAAGATCCGCAGAGTACTGACCATCCATCCATCATCCTTCCATCCTGTCTAAGCAGAGTGAAACCCTTCTCTGTTTGTAGCATCCTCAGTGCCCAGTGAACAAACCAAGGTACCAGACATATACTTCTCATAGGGCAGAGTAAAATACCACACTGATATTACTTACTGTTGTGAGACTCCTGGCTGTGTGTTGGATATTGTAATCTTAAATAGTGACATTTGCTGTTTCCAGTACAACAGAAGGACATAACATTGTAATCTTTATTTTACATGTTTAGCCGTCCTCCTATGGCTTCTTTTGTACAATTATTGCGTTGACTTTCACACTCCTGGAACATACACAGAGGATCTAAATTCAATTTTTGGTAAAGATTTGGAACCAAGCTTGATTGAATCAATGAAAGTGAGAAGACCTGCAAGGTGGGAACTTCAGACTGTGATTTAACTTGATCCATGTTAACAAAACCATTAGTCACCGTTTCCATCCATAAACACACCTCATACATGATGTGTTTCATGTAATTAACAGTTTTCCCTGTCTCACTCTGACACTGCAGAGACTGTTAGTGTGACTCTACAGTCTCAGAGACATTGGGACGCCTCTCAGCAGATAGAAAACCAGCAGGTTTGTGCTTTAAACAGTTGCAGAGTTCACACAATATCTACCAGGAGACCTCAGAGCTCTTCATGCTTCAATCTCTTCACAAACTTCATGGAGATGCTGATTTCCTTTCCCAGCAAGACTCAGGAGCTGCTCACAGAAACACTAAACCAAAAGCTTATTACTGCGATTGACTGGTCAGCCAGCTCTCCTGACCTGAACACCTCGGAGAATCTGTTATTATTAAGATGAAGATGAGAAACTCTGGATGAGCTGAAGGTCACAGTCAGACCAGCCTGAGCCTCAGTGACTCCTCAGCAGGAGCTGATCTCCTCCATGCCACGCTGCACTGATGCAGTAACTCATGGTACTGGAGCCCAAACCAAGTACTGAGAGTGTAAATGAACAGAGTTTCAGAAGGTGAACATTTCTGAATGTAATATGGTTTTCATTAATCCGACGATGTACAGTTTATTATTCACACTTCCTGGCTGCCTCAACATTAATGATGCTGAATGTTGTCTGTGAAGGTTCTCTCTACCACTTGTTTTAGAACTGAAGAAGTTTCTCAGATGAGAGGTGAAACGTCTTCAAGAAACTTAAAGAAGTCCAGGCAATTTTCTTTGCAAGCTCCTTACACGATGCTGAATGTTCCAAAGTACTTTCTTGGTATCAGCTTCCAGTTATGTCCATAAAGAACTCCAGCAGAAGAGATTAAAATACAGAATTTACAAGTTTATTGTTTGATGTGAAGACAGTGATCTACACAAACAGGTGGTCTTTGTGTTTGCAGAGGGTCAAACAACAACATATCACAACAGCAACCATCACAAAGTCATTTATATAAACATGTCATCTATCCCCATGGTTACAGAACACATAGAATAACATGTACAGTCGAGTATATCTGATGTTAAAACTTTATATAAAGACAACATATGACACCAGCTTTACACAGAGAAGGACTGAAGGTTAAAGTTTTCCTTTTACCTCACAGTTCAACACTTTGATACTCAATGAATAAATAAATACATGCAGCAAGTTTGTTCTAATGAACCATTACAATACATTCAGATTACAGTTAATGTCACACTGATATGGGTAACACACTCAGACCACAGGCTTCAGCACACAGATATATAAACAGCCAACTACCATCATAACACAAGGAAACAGCACAGCAGCACTGAGGAACAACACGCTCTGGATCATCATTATTATGAGCTTCTAATGTTAGAGAAACAGCTGGAAAACATCTGGCTGAGGTTAATCAATTGTTAGCAGAGGAAGAGCAAAGCAAAGCTGCATTTTCATGTTTAAGTTACATCACATACTTTACACTGTATGAACCACGACAAACTGACAGAGGGTCTGTTCTTCATACTTCACTTCCTCCACTTGAACCCATAAACTGGCGAATTTTCAGGCCGAACCATCCAGGAACATTTTCCAGATGTCCTGAAGGAGCAGACAGAGGAGAGTCAGAGAGAGCATCAGATGGATCCAGGCTAGTTTCATAATGACACACATGTAACATCACATGTTCCAGTTTCACACAGAAGTGAGTGAAGCTTTCATCCATGTCATGTGATCCCACTCAGCCCTCAGGTGGTCTACACCTGATCATCATACAGAGCCAAAGGACTGCAGCATCCCTGGACATGAGGACAATATTAAGATAAGATAAGATAAGATAAGATAAGATAAGATAAGATAAGATAACCTTTATTAGTCCCACACGTGCGAAATTTGTTTGCAGAGAAAAGCAGAGAGTGCAGGGACAAAGCAGCTGTCTGTCACTATGTTTGTACATGAATCAAACGGTCCACTGTCCAGTTTAGTTAGCTGAGTGTAAAATACTGCACTTTGGGTTTTCCAATTAATCCACAAAGATGAAACAAAACAAGGAGTGTGGAGGGCATCATCACATGAGGAGTCAGAAGTTCAGCAAATAAAATCACAATAAAAAACAAAGCTGGCAGAGTCAATGAGATTAAGATCTCCAAGCTCATCTTCATCTAGTCCATGGAATCAAAGGATGTAACATCTACATGTGATGTTGCTAGCAGATAATCATGCATAATTATAATGAGAATATAATCAACTATAAGTTTAATTATGCTGGCAGGGTAGAATTTTGTGTATTTGTTTCTCTGTTTCTGTTTTAATGCAAAAGTACTTTTTTTTTTCTTTCTGGTAAAGGTAATGATGTGATGAATGTCTTTTTACTTATAAGTGCCAAAAGATTGTTTTAACTAATTTTAATTTTACATTTTATTTATATAATGACAAATCACAACAACAGTCACATCAAAACACTTTATATTTTAAGATAAAAGAACAACAAGTAGGCCTGCAGTGCAAGAGTGAAGTGCTCTAATAGGGTGATATGGTACTACAAGGTCATTAAGATAAGATGGGGCCTGATTATTTAAGACCTTGTATGTGAGGAGCAGGATTTTGAATTCAATTCTGGATTTAACAGGAAGCCAATGAAGGGAAGCCAAAACAGGAGAAATATGCTCTCTCTTTCTAGTCCCTGTCAGGACTCTTGCTGCAGCATTTTGGATCAGCTGAAGACTTTTCAGTGAGTTTTTAGGACATCCTGATAATAATGAATTACAGTCGTCCAGCCTGGAAGTAATAAATGCATGAACTAGTTTTTCAGCATCACTCTGAGACAGGATATTTCTAATTTTAGAGATGTTGTTCAAATGGAAGAAAGCAGTCTTACATATTCGTTTAATATGTGCGTTGAAGGACATGTCCTGGTCAAAAATGACTCCAAGGTTCCTCACAGTGTTACTACAGGGAGTGCAGAATTATTAGGCAAATGAGTATTTTGTCCACATCATCCTCTTCATGCATGTTGTCTTACTCCAAGCTGTATAGGCTCGAAAGCCTACTACCAATTAAGCATATTAGGTGATGTGCATCTCTGTAATGAGAAGGGGTGTGGTCTAATGACATCAACACCCTATATCAGGTGTGCATAATTATTAGGCAACTTCCTTTCCTTTGGCAAAATGGGTCAAAAGAAGGACTTGACAGGCTCAGAAAAGTCAAAAATAGTGAGATATCTTGCAGAGGGATGCAGCAGTCTTAAAATTGCAAAGCTTCTGAAGCGTGATCATCGAACAATCAAGCGTTTCATTCAAAATAGTCAACAGGGT
Source organism: Pelmatolapia mariae (assembly GCF_036321145.2). Lineage (NCBI taxonomy): Eukaryota > Metazoa > Chordata > Actinopteri > Cichliformes > Cichlidae > Pelmatolapia > Pelmatolapia mariae. The sequence continues at coordinate 29,450,367 of NC_086229.1, forward strand.
CACAAGAAGCGTGTGGAAAAACCAAGGCGCAAAATAACTGCCCATGAACTGAGAAAAGTCAAGCGTGCAGCTGCCAAGATGCCACTTGCCACCAGTTTGGCCATATTTCAGAGCTGCAACATCACTGGAGTGCCCAAAAGCACAAGGTGTGCAATACTCAGAGACATGGCCAAGGTAAGAAAGGCTGAAAGACGACCACCACTGAACAAGACACACAAGCTGAAACGTCAAGACTGGGCCAAGAAATATCTCAAGACTGATTTTTCTAAGGTATTATGGACTGATGAAATGAGAGTGAGTCTTGATGGGCCAGATGGATGGGCCCGTGGCTGGATTGGTAAAGGGCAGAGAGCTCCAGTCCGACTCAGACCCCAGCAAGGTGGAGGTGGAGTACTGGTTTGGGCTGGTATCATCAAAGATGAGCTTGTGGGGCCTTTTCGGGTTGAGGATGGAGTCAAGCTCAACTCCCAGTCCTACTGCCAGTTTCTGGAAGACACCTTCTTCAAGCAGTGGTACAGGAAGAAGTCTGCATCCTTCAAGAAAAACATGATTTTCATGCAGGACAATGCTCCATCACACGCGTCCAAGTACTCCACAGCGTGGCTGGCAAGAAAGGGTATAAAAGAAGAAAAACCAGTGACATGGCCTCCTTGTTCACCTGATCTGAACCCCATTGAGAACCTGTGGTCCATCATCAAATGTGAGATTTACAAGGAGGGAAAACAGTACACCTCTCTGAACAGTGTCTGGGAGGCTGTGGTTGCTGCTGCACGCAATGTTGATGGTGAACAGATCAAAACACTGACAGAATCCATGGATGGCAGGCTTTTGAGTGTCCTTGCAAAGAAAGGTGGCTATATTGGTCGCTGATTTGTTTTTGTTTTGTTTTTGAATGTCAGAAATGTATATTTGTGAATGTGGAGATGTTATATTGGTTTCACTGGTAAAAATAAATCATTGAAATGGGTATATATTTGTTTTTTGTTAAGTTGCCTAATAATTATGCACAGTAATAGTCACCTGCACACACAGATATCCCCCTAAAATAGCTAATCATCCAGTCAGCTGTGTAACAAGCAGCTCTTTAATAGGGAACTACAAAGATGGAGGACCCAGTCTGTTCCTTCTGTCTTTGATGGTACACAGTACAATCTGTGCAATTCTCTTGTAATGTGCCAAGAACTTTTACAGAAATAAAACGTCAGCCACAGATCAGACTGTGACGGAGAAACTGACCACTGTGAATCATTTACCAAAACTTATGAGGTGCTGCCTGATGACTGCAAAGTGTCAGTTTAATGTCACATGAATCACTCTGTGATGTGTTTACCAACCTCTGTGAGGAAGCTGCTTACGTGCGTCAGACGTGTCTATCTTTTGGACACCTGTGTCTGGCGTCTCTGGTGAGAAGCAGAATAGAATATGACATTTTATGGCAGCATGGAAACAAAGTACTTGACATTGGTTGTATGTGCCTGATGACTGATTACTGTTATTATTATTTGGACTAATATTTTATGTCTGTTGGATCTAAATAAGTAAGTAAGCAAGTAAGTAAGTATTAATTAAAGGTTATTTATTAAGCGCTTTTCATAGACAGGCTGTCACAAAGTGCTGTACACAAAGATTAAAATAAACAGAAAGTTAAGTAACAAAATAGACAACATACACAATATAAAAGGTTAAAAGTAAATAAAAATAAAGAATTTAAAAAGCGTTCATTAACAGAAGGAATGTTTAAACAGAAATGTATTTAACTACTTTTTAAAGATTCCACAGAGCCAACCAAACGTAGTTGTGGTGGTAGACTGTTCCACAGCCTTGGTGCCACAGACTGAATGGCTCTGTCCCCTTTTGTCTTCAGTCGTGTTCAGGGAACAACCAACAAACTCTGAGTCTGTGAGCGGAGACGACGAGCAGCAGTGTATTTTGTGAGAAGTTTGGATAAATAATCTGGGGCCTGGCCATTTAGTGCTCTGTATGTTAAAACAAGAATTTTAAAACAAATTCTGAAATCAATTGGGAGCCAATGTAAAGAATATAAAATAGGGGTAATATGAGCACGCTTGCTAGAACGAGTTAGTAGTCTGGCTGCTGCATTTTGTATAGCTTGGAGATGAGAAAGAGATAATTCGTCCAAGCTGGTAAACAGGGCATTACAATAATCTAAACGCGATGACACAAATGCATGGACAAATTTTTTCCAGTTCAGCTGAGGAGACCATTTTTTGCAGTTTAGAAATGTTTCTCAGATGAAAGAAACAGGAACGAGACAGAGATTTTACAGGTGAGTCCAGGCCCAGAGAGGAATCAAATATTACTCCCAGATTTCGAATATTTGACTTGGCAGAAGAACAGAAAGGGGCAAGAGCCTGACTGATTTTAAAATGTAGTTCAGGAGGAGCTATGATCATGGTCTCGGTTTTGTTCGTGTTTAACACAAGGTAGTTGCTAGAAAGCCAATCAGAAACACGAGTTAAGCACTGGACTAGGGTTGACAGCCTATCCAGCTGATGAGGCTTAAAGGACATATGCAGCTGACTATCATTGGCATAGAAATGATAAGAAATGTCACTAAAAGATTGAATAATGCCAACTAAAGGAAGCATGTAAAAAGAAAATAATAATGGACCCAAAACTGAACCCTGTGGTACTCCGCAGGTTAGGGGGGCAATGTTAGAGGTAAACCTGTCAGTCCTAATAGAAAAGGTCCTGTCTGATAAGTAGGAGTAAAACCAGTCGAAGGCGGATCCAGATATACCAGCCAAAACCTTCAGCCTGTTGAGTAGGATTTTGTGGTCAATGGTATCGAAGGCTGCGCTAGGGTCAAGCAAAATGATCACAGAACAATTTTGCGTCGGAATAAGTTTCTTTTCCAGAAATAGAAAGATGTCAGTTATGGACCCATCAGTAATGCGTTCACTGACTACTGTGAATAATTTACAAACCTCTGTGAGCTGTTTACTGACCTGTGTCAGACATATCTGACTTTCAGACATCTGTATCTGTTGTTTCTTATGAAATGTAGAGTATCATGTGTCAAAAGAGAAAGAAAGACACTTTCACTCAGTCTGATTTTCCAATTAGCCGCTGTGTAACCAGCAGCACTTTACTCCTGTTTTCAGTCATTGTGGACAAACAGCTGTTACTCTCACCTTTGACACTGAGAGTCACTGATTTCTGTAGCAGCATGTGTCCATCCTTGTTGTAGACGGTGCAGGTGTAGACTCCACTGTCAGTGAGGTGGAGGTCTTTCAGGGTCAGACTGAGGTCTTTAGTTTTCAGTGGGTCTTCATCCATCTCTGTGTGGCCTGTATAAACTGGGTCTTGTGAGAGATGCTGTTTTTTGCTGCTCTCATACAAGTGGATCATTGTTTCTTCAGGATAAGTGAGTTTCCACTCCACTTTGACATCCTGAGGAAGATCATCTGTGACTTTAAAAGGTATCAGGACAGACCTCTCCCCCTGTGTCACAGTCATCATCTCCACCTGGAAGTCTGAGTGGAGAAGAAAGCATCATGTGTACAGACAAAGAGACAGACAGACCGACAGATTCAGTTCAGTTTTATTTATACAGCCAGTCATGACACTTTCTATTGTAAGGTTGAAACCACAATATTCTCTGTAAAACAGAGATAACACCAACAGTTATAGGACCAACTGTGAGCAAGTCCTTTGGCAACAGTGGGAAGGACATACTCACTTTAAACCTACGGCCATGTTTTTCTCAGTATTTATTATTTTAAGGTTTACCTTGCCATATAAAGCGCCTTGAGGAAATTGTTGTTTTTATTTGCCGCTGTATAAATAAAATTAAATTGAAATTGAATTGAAATTAAAACTGATATTGAATCGGTGCATTTGGTGGTTCTGGGTGTCTGGGGTACATTCAAGAAAGTACTGGCTCACTCCCAGCGGGTGCTTGGCGGGGCCTGGTGCCCGTGGCTCAGTCGGGCCCCTTCTGGAAGGTGAGGGGCCCTCGGGTCTCTGGGCCCGGGGCTTGGTATGCTCTGGCGCAGCTGGCCGCCCGGCTTTGCCGGCGGGCACTACACCGCAACCCCCTGTAGCTGCTGCGCCATGGCTGCCTTGTTTGGGGCTCTCCTCAGCTCTTTCCAGGATGGTGGCGTGGCTGCCACACAGGTGGTCCTCCTTGGGCTCTCCTGCTCTGGGGGGCCTCTAGATATCTGGGGCCTAGATCTCCTCCATGCCTGTTTCATGTCCTCGGGGGCAGGGCTATGACTCCCCACACCCTCTAGCAGATAGTTACAGAGAAACCTTTTGAATACAGGCGTGCTCAGGCACACAAGTGTGCACAAACACGGGTGTTCACAAACACAAATCAATCTTTCTTGGCTGCTGCCTCAAAGCATGCCCTGCGTTGTTGGTCTTGTGTGCTGCACAATAACATTCAATATTTAGTTTTTTACTGTTACTTATACTTATCTAGGTTGTTGCTGTGGTCTCCCTACTGCATTGTTCTCATTTTACTCATTTTCTTTTTTCCTTTTTTTCTTTCAGCAGGTGATCCAGCGGATTTTTTGTGTCTTTTCACACTGCCGCTCACCTCTGTTTTTCAAATCCCCTTGTCATGTCTGTTCCATTTGTTATAACTTAAAAGTAAAAAATACAATAATAATAATAATAATAATAATAATAATAATAATAATAATAATAATAATAAGAAGAAGAAGAAGAAGAAGAAGAAGAATGATGATGAAGATCAGCATGGCAAAGCTGTAATGATCAACTTGAAAAAAATAAATCCTTTGGGCATTTTTCTTGGCCTTCAGACAATAATTCTGATTACTACAGTGCCGAATGGGACAAGCAAAAAACAGAACAAAAAAAACCCCATCAATCATTTTATGGTTACAGACTAAATACATGGAAAAGAGAGTTTTTTAGGAAGGTTCAGGGTTCTTCCTGTGGCTTCCCACAAAAGAGTGGAGAGGAACATGAGAAGAAAGGACTTTGGAGTTCACAGTAGGAAATTTCAGCGGGAAGTGAAAGAGGATTAACCACTACCCAACAACTGCCCTACTACTACCCAACCAATACTCAACAACTTTGGACCTTTAAAAAAATTTGTAATCTGACCCACGAGCTATTGCTCTGAGACAATGTGCTGATGTTGAGGGAATACATCGAGGGGGTATTGAACATAAAGTCTTTCTGTATGCTGACGACATGCTTTTATTTATTTCTAACCCTTCGAATAGCCTCCCCAAAATTTTGGTTATACTTAAGGAATTTGGGACAATTTCTGGATATAAAGTGAATTTTGGGAAGAGCAAGGCAATGCCTATAGGTATGACAACTGGGGAATTTTCGTCTATTTTAGCACCTTTCAAACCCATACATAACAAGTTTAAATACTTGGGTATTTGGCTGACACAAAACCACAAATACTTGTATAAAACTAACTATCTTCCTTTATTGTCTAAGCTAAAAGAGGATTTTGTAAAATGGGAGATCTTCTTTCGCTGGGTGATAGAATAAATATCATCAAGATGAGTATATTTCCTAAATTTGAATATTTTTTTCCAATGTCTTCCATTTTTTTTAACAAAGTCTTTTTTTAACAATTTGAATAGTCAAATTTCTTCCTTTATTTGCAACAAAAAGCCACCTAGGCTAAAACAGAGTATATTACAAAGACCGCAGCATCCAGGAGGATTAGCACTCCCAAATTTTTTGTTGTATTACTGGGCATCAAACATAAGGGCATTATTGTACTGGGTAAAAGATCATGATAATTTATTTTCATGGGTAACACTGGAAAAGTTGTCAGTGAATCGATGCTCCCTGTTGTCCTTGTTGTGTGCCAGATTACCTCTAGCAGGACATCTAAAGCTTTACCACAAATCCTCTTGTTAGTCGTTGACTGAAGTTATGGTACCAGCTCAGAAGGCACTTTAAACAGAGTGAACTCTTCCTTATTGCATCACTGCATAGACATTGTATGTTTCCGTCATCCTTAATGGACGAGGCATTTAACATATGGACAAAGCTCGGTGTAACTTCAATGAATGCTCTTTTCATGGACAATATCTTCTATTCATTTGGACAATTGGTGACTAAGTTCAAGATTCCTCAGTCACATTTTTTTAGGTATCTTCAGCTCTGTATTTTTGCTGTTTCTAACATTGATTGCTTTCCATCCTGCCCATCTCCGTCTCTTTTGGACAAAATCTTTGATCTTAAACCAGACACTAAGCAGGTTATAAGTGATGATTATGAGCTGTTAAGTAATCACAAGCTGGCCACATTGCAATCACTTAGGTAATGATGGGGAAGAGATCTGAGCCAACAAATTACAGATGAGACTTGGCATAGGATAATTGATAAGATTTTTATCATCATCTATCTGCCTCAAGCATGTTTAAATAATCTCTTCACTTAGTGCACGCTGGTTATTTGTGCCCTAACTTTAACATTTATTATGAAATATTTGTATAAACAAACATTAGACTATGATAGAGTCCTACATATCAAACTGAGAAAACAGTCTGCTTTGATGATGGACTTGTTCTGTTTTCCTACAGAGCACCACGTCATCTTCTTATATCAACATCTGCCAGTCTGTGTACAGGGAATGAGGAAACCCCGTTCATTTACTGAGATCAAGAGCAGACTTTCCAGTGTGAGACTTCATAAATATGTGAACATGAGCTGACTCTGGAACAGCTTCTATACAATCATGGACTGTAAAACAGAGGCAGGTGCCACCCTCTCTCTCCTGCACTGTACGGCTCAACTCACATACAGCAAACCTGCACTGATTCTACATATGTCACATTCCCATGATGCATCACAGGCTGTTTGATTGGATCTTTTTCATTGAGGATTTGTAATGTGGACAAACAGATGTTACTCTCACCTCTGACACTGAGAGTCACTGATTTCTGTAGCAGCATGTGTCCATCCTTGTTGTAGACGCTGCAGGTGTAGACTCCACTGTCAGTGAGGTGGAGGTCTTTCAGGGTCAGACTGAGGTCTCCATTTTTTATTTGCTCGTTCTTCACTTCTGTGCGACTTTGTATGTAAGACTGGTTTTGGTCTCTCTGATAAACGTGGACTTTCTTGTCTTCATGTTTCCACTCCGCTGTGACGTCCTGAAGCTTGATATCAGTTGTAAATGGCAGCAGGACAGACTGAACCCCTTTAACTGTTTCCACCATCTGAACCTCAGGAACTGAGAGGAGAACATGAGACAGACAGACAGATGTCAGTGAAGGTGATCCTCCATCATCTACAGTTATTATAGTTTGATACTTTCATTGTTTTTATTTAGTGTTGGCCTTTTCTTTTGAATTCAGTTTAGTTTCTGTCAGTTTCCACAGTGGGTTTGTTTCTTTCACTTTTGTTTTGATTGTGTGTAAATGTTTAGTTTTTGTTTAACTTTTATTATGTGAACTCTTAGTTTTAGTCTCTAAATTCTTTTTTGTTACTTATAAATCTATACCTATTTTGGACGGTGGATAAACAGCTGTAACACTCACCTCTGACACTGAGAGTCACTGATTTCTGTAGCAGCATGTGTCCATCCTTGTTGTAGACGGTGCAGGTGTAGACTCCACTGTCAGTGAGGTGGAGGTCTTTCAGGGTCAGACTGAGGTCTTTGTTTTTCAGGGCATCCTGGCACATCTCACTGCGGCCTACATAAACCTGATCCTGTTTGTGACTGCTGTCATTACAGTGAACCATCTTTTCTTCAGGGTGAGTGAGTTTCCACTCCACTTTGATCACCTGAGGAAGCTCACCTGTCATTTTAAATGGCATCAGGACAGACTTCTGACCTTGTGTCACCTCCACCACTGCTGACTGGTAGTCTGTGAGGAGAACAAAGCAGAACATGAGCTGTACAGACAGAAGCAATGAGACGTCATGACAGACTCAGTAATTTCACTGAGTGAAATTTGATGAGATTTGATGAGTGCAGATCTAAAACTGTTAATTTAAACATAAAAAATTTCAAAACTTCAGATATGATCAAAACTTCCAGTTAACTAAGGTACATCACAGAGCCTTTGAATTAAACTGTCTTGATCCACGGTGTCAGGTGCAGCAGTGAGTTCAAGCAGAACTAAGACTGAAACACTCTGTAAATCACAGTTTGGTTATTGATGACTTGAACTAATAAATAGTTTCTTCCAGGTCTTCACAGCTGAGAATTTGAACACTGAGTTTATGGCAGTCCATTAACAAGGCTGTAAGGTGGTGCTGGATAAATTACTACCAGAGCCTTTGTGGTTTTCTTGGTCAGCAGTGGTTTTATTCTTAGAACTCTCCCATGGAGGTGATTTTTGCCCAGACCTTAAATAAGGCCAATTGAGTTGTCGTGTTCACAAAAATATGTTCCACATGTCTCTTTAGCCAGAAGAGTAAGTGTTCAAAGTCTTTTGTGAGTAATTCTGACTCTCTATGCAGATGTATTTGATTGTACAATCACTTTTGTGATACCATGCAGCTTCGTAAGAATTTGAGTACCTTTTTACCTTAATGTCTCGCACAGTGGCTCCTGGGAAATTACTTCAAAGCAAGGGCATACTGCTGCTACGCAGGAAATGACCACTCATGAATTAATAAAACAAAAAGCTGTTACTCTCACCTCTGACACTGAGAGTCACTGATTTCTGTAGCAGCATGTGTCCATCCTTGTTGTAGACGGTGCAGGTGTAGACTCCACTGTCAGTGAGGTGGAGGTCTTTCAGGGTCAGACTGAGGTCTCCATTTTTTATTTGCTCGTTCTTCACTTCTGTGCGACTTTGTATGTAAGACTGGTTTTGGTCTCTCTGATAAACGTGGACTTTTTTGTCTTCATGTTTCCACTCCGCTGTGACGTCCTGAAGCTTGATATCAGTTGTAAATGGCAGCAGGACAGACTGAACCCCTTTAACTGTTTCCACCATCTGAACCTCAGGAACTGAGAGGAGAACATGAGACAGACAGACAGATGTCAGTGAAGGTGATCCTCCATCATCTACAGTTATTATAGTTTGATACTTTCATTGTTTTTATTTAGTGTTGGCCTTTTCTTTTGAATTCAGTTTAGTTTCTGTCAGTTTCCAGAGTGGGTTTGCTTCTTTCACTTTTGTTTTGATTGTGTGTAAATGTTTAGTTTTTGTTTAACTTTTATTACGTGAACTCTTAGTTTTAGTCTCTAAATTCTGTTTTGTTACTTATAAATCTATACCTATTTTGGACGGTGGACAAACAGCTGTAACACTCACCTCTGACACTGAGAGTCACTGATTTCTGTAGCAGCATGTGTCCATCCTTGTTGTAGACGGTGCAGGTGTAGACTCCACTGTCAGTGAGGTGGAGGTCTTTCAGGGTCAGACTGAGGTCTTTAGTGTTCAGTGGGTCTTTCTTCATCTCAGTGCGCTGTTTCTGATCTTGGCCCTTTAAGTGACACTGGTCTTTACCAATCTGATACTCATGGACCATCTTGTTTTTGTGTTTCCACTCCACTTTGACATCCTGGGTGAAGCCTTCTTTGATTTTAAAGGGCAGCAGGACAAACTCCTTCCCCTGTGTCACCTCCACCATCTCCAGCTGGTACTCTAAAGAGAAAACAGAGGAGAACATAGTCAGAGAGACAACATCCTTTACATCTAGATGACTCATTGTAGAGACGTCAGGTCTGAACTTCCTGGAGCCAGGAGATTTTCTGACTGAGGCCAGACCCACAAAATCAGACACTTCCTTTGATAGATCCAAATCTTGTACCGGTTAAAGGACTCAGTATAAGATTTGGGCACCGATGAGCTACTAGAAGATGGATCTTCAAATTCCTCATCACCATGATGCTGTGCTTCTGGAGACTAATCATCATCAGACTCTTCTCTCTCTTTAAATAAGCCAATAAAAACAGGAGGTGGAGTTTCATCTCAGTGTGATGTCTCACTTTTGATGGTATGTTAGAGAAACTGATGATGATTTAGTTTTGAACCTGCATCCCAAGCTCTCGTCTTGACCCTGCTTGGATGTATTCTGGATGTAGTGAAGTATCCACAGATATAGCAAAGAACATCTGAATCGAGTGATAAATGTGACATGTTACCCTCCATGTCTCATATGTTCTAAGCATTAAAAATATAAATCACAGACACAAAACCAGTGAATGTTGCAAAGACTTTGTGTTTATCCAGATAAAAGACAGATTCTATCTCCATGAAGAGTTTGTGGTTTTTATCAGAGCAGAGAGGCAGCAGGAGCCACCGTCTCTCCGCTGCACTGCATGGATCAAACTCACAAACACCAAACCTTTGTTTGGACTCTGGACTGCACTGCGCCACATTCCCATGATGCATTACAGGCTGTTTGATTGGATCTTACTCATTGAGGATTTGTAATGTGGACAAACAGCTGTTACTCTCACCTCTGACACTGAGAGTCACTGATTTCTGTAGCAGCATGTGTCCATCCTTGTTGTAGACGGTGCAGGTGTAGACTCCACTGTCAGTGAGGTGGAGGTCTTTCAGGGTCGGACTGAAGTCTCCAGTTCTCAGTGGATTTTAATTCATCTCTGTGCGACCTCTGTAATCCTGGTCCTGTTTATCTGGCTGATTGTTTCCACTCTCATACACGTGGACCCTCATGTGTTTGGATTCAGCACGAGTCCACTCCACTGTAACATCTTGAGGAAGGTCAGGTGATGTCATAAAGGGTAGAAGGACATAACTGTCTCCCTGCGTTACCTCCACCATCTCTGGCTGAGGAACTGAGAGAAAAAAACAAAACAAAACAAAACAAAACAAAACATGAGGCAGGCAGAGGTGAGGGAATGTGATCCTCCATCATCTCCTCTGTTGTGTAACCAGCAGCTCTTCAAACTTAAAATTCAGTCTCACCCTTGATTTTGAGTGTCACCACTTTCTGTAGCAGCATGTGTCCATCCTTGTTGTAGACGGTGCAGGTGTAGTCTCCACTGTCAGTGAGGTGGAGGTCTTTCAGGGTCAGACTGAGGTCCTTAGTTCTCAGTGGGTCTTTGTTCATATCTGTGTAGCCTGTATAAACTGGATCCTTTGACACAGCCTTTGTTTTGCCACTTTCGTACACGTAGACAATTGTTTCTTCAGGATAAGTGAGTTTCCACTCTACTTTGACATCCTGAGGAAGATCATCTGTGACTTTAAAAGGTAACAGGACAGACCTCTCCCCCTGTGTCACAGTCATCATCTCCACCTGGAAGTCTGAGAGGAGAAAAAAGTATCACGTGTACAAACAGACAGACAGATTCAATTTTTATTATATTATTTTTATTTATTTATATATTCAGTTTATTCATACAACCAGTCACGTCACATTCTATTGTAAGGTAGATGCTACAATAATACAAAGAAAACAGCGAAAACACCAACAGTTATATGACTGCCAGTGAGCAAGTGCTTTGGCAACAGTGGGAAGGAAAAAGTCTGTTTTAACAGGAAGAAGCCTCAGACCATGGGGTTAGGGAGACAGGACAAAATTTCCCTCTTCAATGGAACCAGCTTCCAGTTTGGATTCAGCAGACAGAACATCATTGACTTTTAAGATTAGGCTTAAAACTTTCCTTTTTGACAAATCATATAGTTAGGGCTGGATCAGGTGACCCTGAGTCATCCCTTTGTTATGCTGCAATATGGCTAGGTGTCAAACTCCTGTGTCTTTCAGTTTGCTTAGTTGGGTTTTTTTTATTTCTTGCAAGGTTACTGAGGTGCTGATGTTCTGTTTGGAGAGCCTCTGAGCTTTGTAATGTTTTTAGTTCTTGTTTGTTTTGTTCCCTCCTGGTCCAGTTTATCTTTGTCTCTCCTTGCTGTGTCCTCCCCTCCTTCCCCGATCTGAGTCTTTCATGACTGATTATAAATGTCAAGTTCTGTGTCACTCTCTGTCCCTTCCTCTTTCTGCCGTCACTCTCTTTCTGTCTACTCTCACTCTCTCATTTATTCTGTATTTCCTCGTCTTGTCTCTGCCTCCTCCTTCTGTTCCCTGTATTTAGTCAGTCTGGCTCTCAATGTGTGTTTAACATGTTTTCCTCTGGCTGGTCTCTTTCTGTTTCCTGTTTTATTGTGATAGTCTCTTGCCCCCTGTGTTGTTATGTCTTGTTTGCTTCACCTGTGTTTCCATGTGTCTCCACTTCTTCTACTCACCCTGATGTATATATATTGTCACAGTATCCCTTGGTCATAAACTGGGCCTTGGAAGCCAGGGCTCATGTGTTTTTCGGTTTGTCCTGCCCAGGGGGTCCATATAAATATGCTTGTTTTCCGTGTGTAGTGTTTTGGTTGTTTTCTCTCCTTTTTTCCCTCCATCTCCCGCTGTGTGTTTATTTGTGTTCATGCTCCCAGATGGTTTGGGTTACCAAAGGGATCGCAACCCAGGAAGTGTTCCTGCGATGGAAGCAGCCTCACCTTCCGCTGCATTATTTGAGAATGTGGCTGAACTCCAGTTCGTACTGTATTCTTGAGTCAGACCCATTACGTACAGGCATTTACAAATGTGTTTAAAAGACCTCGCTATAGTGGTTTATCCTGCTGACCTGTGTCGGTTTGTGTGCGACCAGGAATCAGGAGCTGAGTGAGTCTTTTTCACAGAGAGGAGTCACGTCTTAGATTTTGGGTTTTTTGGAGTTGTCTTCATTCATGTCCATGGGCACTGGCACCAGAGGCGGAGCCAGACATTTTATACACCCGGGGCTTAGCCCTAAAGGGTAGTATGCATGTGGGATTTGGGGAGGGGGAGGAGGGGTTTAGAAATTACTGAAAAACATGCTGTAAAGTTGAAGATTTATTAGGCTGTGTTTTGAGTTTTGTTCAAAAATGAATGACTTCATATAGGAAAAAAATATATCACATATGCAGGACACCTTAACCCTTTAAAGCCGGTCGGAGCGAGCACGCTCTGTTTTGCGTAACTATTTTTAAATCCCAGTAGAACTGCAACCACGTAAGCTATAATACAATAATACACAATAATTTTTTTTGCATATGAAACCGGAGGAGTAGTACTTACATCTTATGCCATCAGCTTGTCCTAGGTCACGGTTTCCTTCCACGTATAGAATTGCAAATATTGCATAAAAAGCACTTGCAGCAAGAAAAACATAATATTCCAGAGACACGCTTTGCCGATCCGATCAGCTGTTCGTAGCACTTCCTATGTCCATCAGCGCGAACTATCGCATGTCCGCCATGACCTGTCCGAAACAGGAAGTGACATCATTTTGCGGAAATGTAGTTTTTTAACTTTAGGGCCTTTTGAGCCTATACTGGTGTTTTTATAAGTTATGTTTGACTTTATGACTTTGTGTATCGTTTCTGGGATGCTTAGGACTCATATTGCACTGCTGGAAATAGTTTATTTTGATGCAGATGCTGCTTTTTTGCAAATTTGCATTATAATATTTATTTTCGTTTTTCCTGCAGTATATAAAAATTGGTGTATTTCAAAAATTAAACTATAAAGACACTCAAAATAAATTTCCTAGGTGGGAAACTATTTTGTGCAACTTTTTTGTATTTACAGTTTTGAGGGATAAGCCTCTTTAATTTCTCTACCTGCTAATACCACCTGCTTTTTCTTCCCACCAAAAACATGTAACATGCTGTCATGTATTTCACAAAACAAGTTTGTTCTCATGTGATCAGAGGTGTATATCTGGGTGCAAGCTTCACCCATGCATCAGAAAAAGGAAACTCAGTCTTTTGGAGTCTCCACTCTAACAGGCTCTACTACATCTTATTCACTTGTGTTATAATCCAGTCACCTTTCCATGGTTTAATGACAATCGGCTAATTTGCATATCAACTCATAACCCACTAAGCTGACAGGACAACAGTAATGCATCTTCAAAATACTGTCACGAAAGAGAATTTCCTTCATACAGTAAATCATATGTGTTCCTCAATCCAGCAGAAAGCATTTCACAATTTACTATATTAACAACTACATTTATTGTCTGATCAGTTGATTGGTTGGTCATACCAGAATCTCTTCTTTTTATTCCCTCACAAAAGTTTCACCTATTGTCCTGCAACCTGGAAAGTTAATTGTCACCAGTGGATAAACTCAGCATTTGATAACAAATGTCTGTTAAATGTTCCCTGCTTTAACACTGATGAGAGATAAGAAGCTCATTGCACATGTGTGTGTTAGCAGGCAGTGTAGGGTAATTTCCAATAAACCAAGTTCAAAAAAGGGAGTCTATGGCTGACGCGTGTTCCTGGTTTCCAAAAGAAATGCTTCCAATTGCATTATGATTTGAAGACTGTTTATTTATTACAAACTGAGGATGTAACAATGAACTCCTTCCTAAAAAGCATGAAAGCTCCAAAAAATAGCAGTAATCCAGAACTACCTGTGTACACGGTCAGAAAACCGTGAGACTCCTAACCTCTCTGTCCATGCTCCTCCCCTTCCCTCTCACACAGGGTTTCATGCTACAATTGCACTTACATACTTAAAGTGAGAGGTACCCCCTTTAGGTTCCAATCCCAAAAACAGTAACCTAAAATTACTTTATGTAAACACATATATTTTCACATTTATTAATCCTGACTTATGTAATGAATCTATGAATTATAAAACAAACATGAACTCAATTGTAAATAAAAATATAAAGCAGATGTCTGGCGCTTACATTACCGGCCCCTAATTGTTCTAATAATGTATTGCCTTAGAACAATTACCACACATTTTAACTTTACAAACTTAATATGAACCATGTTTAGACATATCCAATGTTTAAACACATGACAAAATGTTATTTATAGACAAATGAATTGTCCAATACTTTGCCAATCAGCTTTGCAAAGTATATTAAGGCTGGTTTCTGTCCATTTCCAAAAGAACAGATGAAAAAGAATAAGAAAGAAAAGAAGGAAAGAGAGAAAGAAGGAAAGAGCCAGAGGTTGCTAGCACATGGCTCATCGTAGGGGCTTAGTCTTTACCACTAGCCCATTCAGGTTCCACAAGCAGACAAATTTTGGTGATGGGTCTGTCCAAAACATTAGTCTTTGTCTTAATCCGGACTCGGCGAACGAGACCCTTCTTGTCTGGAACTGTTTTGATGATCTTTCCCATAATCCATGAGTTTCGTGGTGCACAGTCATCCACAAGAAGAACGACATCTCCTTCTGCAAAGTTTCTTGATGCTGTGGCCCACCGCTGACGTTCCTGAAGCTGAGGTAGGTATTCTTTAGTCCATCTCTTCCAAAATAGATTGGACATATATTGCACCTGTTTCCATCTACGTCGTGAGTAGAGGTCATTCTGGTCAAACAATCCTGGAGGCAATGAAGGTTTTGTTTTTAACAACAAAAGATGATTAGGTGTCAGAGCCTCCAAATCGTTTGGGTCGCTTGATGCCCTGGTGATTGGTCGGCTGTTGATGATTGACTCTGCCTCACATAAGACTGTATGAAGGCATTCTTCTTCCAGAACTTGTTCTCTCACAGTTGAATTCAGCACTTTTCGTATTGATCTTATCAACCTCTCCCATGCTCCACCATGATGTGAAGCAGTGGGAGGGTTAAATGTCCACTTAATTCCATGTTGTTGAAATAGATGCTGAAATGGTGAGGTGTTCCAGTCAGCAATTGCTTCCTTCAGCTCACGATTGGCAGCAACAAAATTCGTCCCATTATCTGAACGAATGTCCTTCACTTGTCCTCTCCGTGCTATGAAGCGCCGGATTGCATTTATGCATGAATCTGTGTCTAATGATGAGGCCAGCTCTATGTGCACTGCACGAACCGCTAAACAAGTGAATATGACACCGTATCTTTTTAAGATGGTTCTTCCACGTCTTACTTCAAATGGGCCGAAGTAGTCTACACCAACCCGGGTGAAGGGTGGATCATCTGGCAACACTCGCTCTTGTGGAAGATCAGCCATCAGTTGTTTCCCAACTCTCCCATGCAAGCGACGACATTTCACACACTTTGCGATGATCCTTCTAATGGCAGTGTTGGCACTTGGGATCCAAAACTTCTGTCGCAATTCAGAGAGCATGTGATTGCGCCCTCCATGCCCAGTTTCTTCATGTATCTGTTGGAGGACTAAGTCAGAAATGTGAAAGTCTCTAGACAAGATAATAGGCTGCTTAGCGATTTCCGGCATAGCTGCCTAGCTCAGTCTTCCACCAACTTTCAACAGATCTTCCTGTAGTACAGGGTTCAGTTTGTATAAGTGGCTATTGCGCTTCACACTTTGTCCCTTGTGTAGAGCTGAAACCTCTTCCGAGAATTTCTCCTTTTGGCAAAATCTGATTATATCGAGCTCTGCTTGATTCAAGTCTTCCACTGAAATTTGTGTAGGCTTAAAGCTTGTCCTGAAACTGTCAATCTGACTTTGCATCAGCTGTCGATCATTGTCTAAGCTTTTCTCCACACTGGTTACGCATAGCTCTTTACGTTTTTGACAGAGACTCCAAAGTAAGGCTTTAAGTTTCAGTAACCACGCCACCGCTCTTTTCAACTTTGTCCATGATGAGAAGTAATGTACCAGTCTCTTGAATGGAGCAACATTTTCTTCCACCTCTATCTTGTTTACTGTGGCTCTCTTGATCTCAGGATCAGCAGAAGTGATTTCCGAACAATTCAGTGGAGTGTTAGGCCAAAACTCTACTTGACTGCGAAGAAAATCTGGCCCAGACACCCACGTTCTGTTCTTCATAAATTCATCTACTCTTTGCCCTCTTGAGGCGCAGTCAGCAGGATTCTTGTCTGTGCTGATGTGTTTCCACTGTTCCACATCAGATCCTTTCAGGATAGCTGCAACTCTGTTTGCCACAAACGTACGAAAACGCGTGGTCTCATTCCGGAGATACTGGAGCACCACCGTACTGTCTGTCCAAAACACTGATTCTGCAAGGTTCAGTTGTAGCTCTCTTCTCAGGACACTATCCATCCTAATGGCTACTGTAGCAGCAGTCAATTCCAGACGGGGTATGGTAGGAGGCCTGAGAGGCGCCACTCTGGACTTGCCCATCATAAAAGCACATTGTGTCTCATTGCTCGTTTTACGCATGAGTAGGTAGCTGACTGAGCCATATGCTTCCTCACTTGCGTCTGCAAAGTGATGTAGTTGTGCAAATACATAATTTCCAAAATCTTTGGGCTTGAAACATCTTGCAACTGAGAAGTGTTCCAAAGCAGGAAGGCTGGTTAACCAGTCAGTCCACCGCCTCTTTATGTGCTCAGGTAAGTCGTCATCCCACCCGATCTTCAATCTGCACAATTCCTGCAGGATAATCTTTGCTGGCAAGACCACTGGCGCCAAAATGCCTAATGGGTCATACACAGATCCAATGACAGAAAGAAGTCCTCTTCTTTTGAATCGGCGATCTTTGATGTTGATCTTAAATCTGAACATGTCTGACTCAACACACCAATTGAGACCAAGGGCCCTCTCAAGTGGAAGTTTGCCATGATCCAGGTCCAGGGTTTTCATTTCTGCTGCCAGTTCAGACGTTGGGATGGAGTCAAGCACCTTCCTTCGGTTGCTCACCCACTTGTTGAGACGGAAGCCCCCGTTGGCACAGATTTTCATTAGATCTTGACACATTGATATAGCTGCCTCCTCCGTAGCGACAGACTTGAGACAGTCATCAACGTAAAAGTTCTGCAAGACTGTTTGAACAACTTCAGCTCTGAACTGCCTACTCTGGTCTTCAGCACACTTCCTCAAAGCGAAATTGACGCAACTGGGTGAGGATGTGGCCCCAAACAAATGCACAGTCATCTTGTGCTGAGTCAAAGCTTGATTGCAGTCGCCACCTGTCCACCAGAGGAACCTGAGTAAGTCAGAGTCACCGTCGGGCACCTTCACCTGGTGAAACATTGCTTCAACGTCTGCCATAATTGCAACAGGTTCCTGTCTAAATCGTATGACAACACCAATGAGACTGCTGGTCAAATCTGGACCCTGAAGAAGTTGATCGTTCAGGGATGTGCCCTGATAGGATGCTGCACAGTCGAACACAACTCTTAATTTCTGCTTCACAGGATGGTACACGGCGTGATGGGGTATATACCACACTTTTCCTTCTTTGTGTGCCAGTTCATCATTTGACAGTTGTACTGCATAGCCCTTTTCAAGAAGGTCTTCCATGAAGGCTGTGTACTCTTGTCGGAAGCAGTCATTCCTGAGAAATTTAAGCCTCAAGTTACGTGCTCGTTGTTCAGCGACTGAGCGATTATTTGGCATGTTGACCAATCTGTTCTTCAGAGGTAAACATATTGTATAGTGGCCATCCATCAGTTTTGCAGATTCCATGACCATGTCCATAAACTGATGGTCCTCTCTTGACATTTCCACTTCATCATGTTTTCCTCCCTCTGGAAAATCCACCATGAACTGTTGAAGCCACAGGTTCTCTAAACGGCTCACTGATATGCGGTTTGCAATAGCCTTGGCTGCGTTTCTCTTGTCTGCATGACAGCCAGTTTCTCTCAAAGGTCCATTCACAGTCCATCCTAGCTTGGTTCTTACAGCATACGGTCCATTACCTACACTGCTTACAACCTCCCATGGCTCCATTGCTTTAGGTACATTTGCTCCGATAAGCAATCCAATGTCAGTCTCAATTCGAGGCAGTTTTAATTCTTTAAGGTAAGGCCACTTTTCGAGATCCTTCTGTAGGGGTATGTTTTCTTTTCCTACAGGTATTGTCCTTTGTGTGAAGACATCTGGCAGATCAATAAAGTCGTCACCAGATAAACTACTGACCTCCAAGCCTGACACTACATGAGTACAGACAGGTTTCTCTTCATTCATAGTTTTCAGTAGTATGTCAGTTTTCCTTCCAGTGATCTTCAATTTGTCCATTAATGTCTCTGTACAGAATGTGGCAGAGCTTCCTGGGTCCAAGAAGGCGTAAGTCTGCACTACTACACTTCCCTTTTTGGCTTTGACCTGTACAGGAACTATTGCAAGTGTGCAGTCATCTTCCCCGGCCCCAGTTGGCCCACAATCCTCAGACTCTGCACAGACAAAGGCACTTAAGAATGTTTGACTTTCACTGTTCTTAGTTTTCTTCTCTGTGTCAGCATCTGTGTCCCTTTTCTTGATATGCAACAATGTATGATGAGCAAGAGAACATACCTCACAGCTCACCTTTTTCTTACAAAGTTTGCTCATGTGACCTTGCTTCAAACAGCTAAAACACAGTCCTTTGCCTTTCAAAAATTCCAACTTTTCATTGTGTGGCTTGCCCTTAAACTTACCACACAGGTCTATGATGTGCCCACTGTTACAGAACAGACATGCCTGTGGAGTGGGTTTCACATAATTTGTGTTTTCCATTGGCTTTGTGTCTTTCTCCTGATTGTCCAATGGTATGGCACTTGTGGTGAATGACTTCTTCATTACAACCCTTTTCTGATCCTTGTTATTGTTTTGTTTAATGGTGAATGGTTTAGCAGTGGTGCTATCCTTTACGTCACCAAAAACAGGGTGAAGTGCAATTTTGGCTTGTTTATTAATAAACTCCACCAAATCCTTGAACTTGACTCTTCTGTCGCCTCGCTCTTGCATACCACACACAACAGTTCTCCACCTTTCACGTAACTTGTATGGAAGTTTTGCTACAATGGCTTTCAAGCTTGCGACATTATCAAGTTCCTCCATGTAACTCACTTCAGCCATGGTGTTACAGCAAGCTGTCAGAAAGAGTGAAAAAGCATTTAAAGCTTCTGCATCTTCTGGCTTGATAGGTGCCCAGTTTGAGACCTTGTTCATGTAGGCTACAGCAATTTTGTAGTCATTTCCAAAATGCTCTTTAAGGAGCTGTTTAGCCTTGTGATAACCTACATCTGGCTTCATATGAAGGCAGCTCTTTATTAGCTCTTTCGGCTGTCCATTAGTGAACTGCTCTAAGAAGTAGAGGCGGTCCTTAGGACTTTCAGTGCGAGACTCTACTCCGTGCTCAAAGGCACTTACAAATGTATTGTAATCTAGAGGATCACCACTGAAGGTAGGGATGTCTAAAGGTGGCAACGTCATCATTTTTTGTTGTTTCACCATCAGCTCCGTTATATTATTCTGACGTGTCATGACAGTACAGAGTGTTTCAACTGCTTGCTCATCTGCTGCAAAATCCACTCTAGACTGCTGTGTACCAATAGGGTGATTTTGTAAAGGCATGAATTCCCCATGTCCATTTTCTGTGTTGGTGACTGGAGTTTGACTTACAGGTAATGGTATGAATCCAGAATCAATAGTCGTTGGGTATGCAGGACTCACATGTGACGAGCGCTCATTTTCAAAATTCTCTAATACCTTTAATTTAGCATCAGAGGCGGCAATAGCAGTTTGCAGATCAAGCTGCTCTCTTTTTGCTTTCAACTCAGCTTCCTGTCGTTCAAGCTCTTGTTTTTGTTTAAGAGCTGTTGCTTGTGCAAGTAATGTGGCTCTCTCCATTTCAGCTTTGAGGCGTACTGAAGAAGCAGTGGACACTTGGCTCCCAACAGCTGACCTGCGCCTCCTGCTTTTACTGCTTAATGCAGCGGACATCACAGAAACACTGTCGGAAGGCTGGATGTCTGCATCACACTGTCTAGCTTGCTCTGTGCGCTCCTCAGCTGCTTTAACCCACGTTTCAACATGCTGCATAAATCCACGAATACGACTAGCATTAGGTTCATACCAAGAATTTTGGTCCTTTTCAAATTCCTCTTCATGCATTAATAGTCTCAAACTATCATTCATCTTACACAGGTCTCCAAATGAATCTTGGTAGTCCAAACGCAATTTCTGCTTAACAGCATTCACGTTAGCATCATCTTCCATTAGCCGTTCGAGCTGATTAGCTTGGCTAGTTAGGTAGCCTAGCTTAGCCTTTCTAGACTGGGTCAATCTGTGCAGCTTTTCCTCGACAGCCTTTTCTGTCATTTTTGATTCTCTTTTTCCACACACTAGTTCTTCATCACGCTCATGCATTATGACAAATTTCCACAGTAGCAAAGCTTGTTTTCACTGCTTACCGTGATTCTTCCTCCAAGTAGGCTGTTACTTTCAATCCACCGTGCACGGCCATTCGTTGCTAAATGTAATCCTTTTCAGTATTCCTTTTCCCAAAAAAGGAGCAAGAGGGTTTTCTGACTAAAGATGTAGGGTAATTTCCAATAAACCAAGTTCAAAAAAGGGAGTCTATGGCTGACGCGTGTTCCTGGTTTCCAAAAGAAATGCTTCCAATTGCATTATGATTTGAAGACTGTTTATTTATTACAAACTGAGGATGTAACAATGAACTCCTTCCTAAAAAGCATGAAAGCTCCAAAAAATAGCAGTAATCCAGAACTACCTGTGCACACGGTCAGAAAACCGTGAGACTCCTAACCTCTCTGTCCATGCTCCTCCCCTTCCCTCTCACACAGGGTTTCATGCTACAATTGCACTTACATACTTAAAGTGAGAGGTACCCCCTTTAGGTTCCAATCCCAAAAACAGTAACCTAAAATTACTTTATGTAAACACATATATTTTCACATTTATTAATCCTGACTTATGTAATGAATCTATGAATTATAAAACAAACATGAACTCAATTGTAAATAAAAATATAAAGCAGATGTCTGGCGCTTACAGGCAGGTTAATGGATGTGTGTGCAGTGGAGCTGCAGATTCAACAGGGCATGTCCTTAAAGCTGCCTTTCCTTACTGTGTGTGTTTGTGTTTGTGTGTGTGTGTGTGTGTGTGGATTTTTTTTTACCTTTGTTTTGATCCTATAGACTTTTTCTCAACCTCCACGAGTCAGTCGGCCACAGTTTTCCAGTCCAAATTTAATGTGCTCTCACATTAACAACAACAGACTTCATTTTAAATAATTGCCCCTAGGGATCAATAACGTATTCTGATTCTGATTTTCCTACATGCTCTTCCTTCTTAACATTGCAGTCTACTTTGCGACATCTGCAGCAGTTCAGTTGTTGACGTGTGTCAGAGGCGCAGTGGGCCGTTCTTCTTCAGCTTTGCCTTATACCTTTCACTCTTTTCAGTCTCTTCCTTTGCCATTTCAACTCCCAGTATGGCAAATGTGAAACTCACAGTCTTCTCAAGTCCATTCACACACAGTGATGTCGCAGGTGAACCTCCCAGCTTGTGTCAGGAGCACATGCTTCCATCCACGATGGCATTTGTACATGCTGCTGAACCCTTTAGGGTTTAGGGCAGTGTTGCTGTGTTCACTTGGTGTTGACTCTTGAAGTCGACGCTGTTGCTCTAGAGCCGCCTTTTGTCTTCAGGGAGAGATTGATTATCCTTGTTCTTCAGGATAAGATCTACATGGAGTTGATCTACATGAAGCTATGAAATTTTCAGCCAAAACATGGGCTGGGTTTGGTTCCAATTATGCTAATCTATCATTTTGCTCCAGCAGCTGTGCTCGTGGAGAAATTTATTTAATATGTTTTTCATCCCTCTCAGTTATACACACACCCACAGCACTTCTTACACACATACTTCTCTTCACTGCATTCCTCAGTTTCTACACACTTCACTTTTCTACTTTATACAGCTTCTTCATTCACTATTCTCCATTTCCTCATTTACCATGAAAAAAAATTGGGTTTTCACCCAGACCACCTCCAGGGACAAAAACTCCCTACGGCTCCCAGGGAGCTGAGCTCAGCTTGTACGAACAACGGAGAAAACGGAGATTTCTAAAAACGCCTGCCAGGGTGGATATTTTCGAAAACTCCGTTTTTGCATTTACGTGTGGACGAGAAAAACGGAGAAAACACAGCGTCAAAGGTGTGCGCCTTTTTTGACGTCACAGTGTGCGCCACGTTATTGTTTCGGTGAAATGAATTTCTACAATACTGTTACTGTTAATTTTACTCTTTGCAGTGTTTAAATGCTTACATATACACACACAGTTACTGTCCCTCCACACATACGACTCGGTTCTCCTTCTATGCCCCAGCTTTGTTTACTATTTCCCACCGAGGCGTCTAGACTTCTGATTGGCCAACATTTCTACACGGTTAGGAATATATCGCCACCTGTTGCTTTGGCATGTTCCTAGCAGCGTTTTCCTTTATTTCTGCGTTTACGTGTGGACGGGATTGCTTCTTAAAACGAAAACGGAAAATCTCCGTTTTCAAAAATACCCGTGTACGTGTGGACGTAGCCTAAGAAAAGCTCCAACCAAACATCACCTCCTTTACAACAGGATGCCCAGAGCCCTCAAGAGGAAAATGAGTCTGTTGTGAAGGTGCAATAAAACTTGGGCCCCACTTGTGATCACATTCCATGTCACATTCCCATGATGCATCACAGGCTGTTTGATTGGATCTTTTTTATTGAGGATTTGTAATGTGCACAAACAGATGTTACTCTCACCTTTGACACTGAGAGTCACTGATTTCTGTAGCAGCATGTGTCCATCCTTGTTGTAGATGGTGCAGATGTAGACTCCACTGTCAGTGAGGTGGAGGTCTTTCAGGGTCAGACTGAGGTCTCCATTTTTTATTTGCTCGTTCTTCACTTCTGTGCGACCTTGTATGTAAGACTGGTTTTGGTCTCTCTGATAAACGTGGACTTTCTTGTCTTCATGTTTCCACTCCACTGTGACGTCCTGAAGCTTGATATCAGTTGTAAATGGCAGCAGGACAGACTGAACCCCTTTAACTGTTTCCACCATCTGAACCTCAGGAACTGAGAGGAGAACATGAGACAGACAGACAGATGTCAGTGATGGTGATCCTCCATCATCTACAGTTATTTTACAGGCTTTGCCATTCATATGGATACACCATAATAACATGGGAATGGTTGGTGATATTAAAGTCCTGTTTGTGGCACATTAGTATATGTGAGGGGGCAAACTCCTCAAGATGGGTGGTGACCATGGTGGCCATTTAGAAGTCGGCCATCTTGGATACAACTTTTGTTTTTTCAATAGGAAGAGGGCCATGTGACACATCAAACTTATTGGTAATGTCACAAGAAAAACAATGGTGTGCTTGGTTTCAACGTAACTTTATTCTTTCATGAGTTATTTACAAGTTTCTGAACACTTATAAAATGTGTTCAATGTGCTGCCCATTGTGTTGGATTGTCAATGCAACCCTCTTCTCCCACTCTTCACACACTGATAGCAAACCGCAGGAGAAATGCCAGCACAGGCATCCAGTATCCGTAGTTTCAGGTGCTGCACATCTCATATCTTCACAACATAGACAACTGCCTTCAGATGACCCCAAAGATAAAAGTCTAAAGGGGTCAGATCGGGAGACCTTGGGGGCCATTCAACTGGCCCACGACGACCAATCCACTTTCCAGGAAACTGTTCATCTAGGAATGCTCGGACCTGGCACCCATAATGTGGTGGTGCACCATCTTGCTGGAAAAACTCAGGGAACGTACCAGCTTCAGTGCATAAAGAGGAAAACACATCATCATGTATGTTGGGGTTATGTTTTATTATTGTCATTTGTATTAAGGAATATTTAACCACATATGCTTAGAGGTATATAGTCAATTGTGTAGTGATAGGATGTGGGATCTTCAGTAGGCTGTAAAAGGCTTTGTGTGCATTCCAGGCTGTTCTGGTTTTCACACCCACATCCTGGGAGCATGGGAGAGGTCGTACCTTCTTTTATTGTTTTATGGTAGGATAAACGTATTTATGTCTGTTTTACTCTAAGTGCATTTTGTTTAGATGAACTGCTGGACTTCCAGGCCAGCAGGGTTAGGAAGTTATTTTATGGCCACACACACACACACACACACACACACACACACACACACACACACACACACAGGGTATTCTTTGTTCACATGTATACCTATGTAAGCTGTTATATGTTAATGAACCTATGCATATTCATGTAACCACAATAAAAGCAGTGCTATGGGGGACCTGGCTGAGAGTCTGATGGAGGTTAAGTGGTTGGAACGACACTTGGCTCCAGACAGGCCTCCTCATGCATGAGTAACGCAAGAACGTTGCCTACTTGTGTCTTGTTCTTTGCTGTGTAGCAAATTGTCCTGAGCGTTCCAGCGAATAGGTTTATGCTACGAACCTATCATTAATTGGTCCTTCGAGCCGGATCCTTGGAATCGACATTCACCGGGGGGAAAAGAGACACGCCGAAAGACTGACGTCAGCCAGGACTTATAGAGGTCCTGCAACAAAGACCCGAGACGTGAGAATTCGTCATCGGGCCGGTGGATTAGTCGTCTGTTTTTCTCCTCGATGGATGACGATTCACAGGGTCTGACGGGGCTGACGCTACACGCAATGAGCAACACCAAGTAAGTTTAGAGTCCATCTCTATAACTGTACGTCTTCGCCGCTCAGTGGGGCGTTGTTCGTGGCCGCTTAGTGGGGCTAAAATTCGCCGTCTTAGTGGGGCGATGTACAAGGCCGCTCAGTGGGGTTTTTTGTACAGAAGCATTAAGTAGCGCAGTTCGAACTTTTTTTTGGTTCGCCGTCTAAGTGGGGCGAAATACGGACCGCTTTGTGGGGTCCTGTAGTAAATTCTCAGTTGCTCATTGGAGCGTTGAGAGTTCCGCGGGGTCCAGCTGTGCTGGACAATAGGCCTATTTTGTGTTGTTGTTGTTGTTGTTGTGTTTGAGTGTGTTTGTGTGAGTGGGTGCGGAGCAGAACACGCGGTCTGTGACGTCAGCTGTGTTGTTATTATGGGTTCCCAAGCAACCAAGAGCGCGTCAGAGGGTGACGAGAAGTTTATGATGAAATTCGCTCCTGGAAGCACAAAGTATTTAGGACATTGGCGCAAGAAATATGATTTTGACGGTAAATTGGTTGTAGGACAATGTCAAATGTTAATAGACCAGTTGACAGTAAAGGCAGCTTGTGCAAAAGGGAAATTGAAACAGGAGAGAGAGTTACAGCTGGCGTCTGCAAAACTGTGGTTAGAGCAGGCGCAGAAAAGACAGGAGGCAGTGAATGCGAAGAGAGCAGCTTTGCAGGCATTAGCTGTGAAACCTGAAGATGAGACAGTGCAGTCTACTTCAGTGGTGCTGACGTTAAGAGACCAACAGCGTAGAGCAGTATTAGAGAGGGAGAGAGAGGCCAGAGAGGAGGAAGAGAAGCAGAAGCAGGAAAAGAGAGAGAGAGAGGAGGAGGATAGAGTGCGACAGGAGTTTGGGGATGCCGCAGCACAATATTTAAGCCCTTATATCACCAGATCCAAAACTAAAAGGGATGAGACGGGTGCAGCTGGCATGCCTGTCTACCCTGTCCTAGATACCTTTCCCATGGTGGAGGTCGCGAATCCCCATTTTGGTGTTGCAGGTGACCAAAGCCGTGTTATTTGTGTTTACAGGCCATGGACTGAATCTGAATGTGCAGAAGCATGTAAAGGTTTAGGAGACCCGTTGACTAATGTTGATGAATTTATC
The DNA here is from genome assembly GCF_036321145.2 of Pelmatolapia mariae. Taxonomy (NCBI): domain Eukaryota; kingdom Metazoa; phylum Chordata; class Actinopteri; order Cichliformes; family Cichlidae; genus Pelmatolapia; species Pelmatolapia mariae. The sequence goes on from NC_086229.1 coordinate 29,476,722, forward strand.
ACCCGACACAAGCAACTCTGCTCCTCGTACCGCTTAAATGGTCAGGAAACAGAAGCCACTTTTAGGAGGTGTCTCACATATAACTGGGCTCGGGTGCGAGGCGCCTACACAGGGAGGGATGGTAATACCGTCCTACCCTATGGCCATGACAATTTAAAAGGCCAAGTTGATGGGGTCTATGAGCGTCTTAGAACTACCTTTAAAGCTTCTGTAGATTATAACAAAATTGCCCAATGTGTGCAGAAAGAAGGAGAGGATGTTCATGAATTCAGGGCGAGATTAGAGGAAGTTTTCAAAGTGCATAGTGGCCTTGTAGAGAGTGCGGAGAAGGCCAGCCCATACCAGCAGCAGTTAAAACATGCTTTGATGAATGGCTTTCATTCACCCATTGCTGATTTCATCAGAAAACAAAATGTTAGTCATAACACGGACGGGTCCGTTGAATGCATGAACTGGGCCCGCCATGCACAGGAAGTTATTAAAAATAAAAAAAAGAAGTCACAAAGTTCTGCGGCCGCTACCTTTCTAGCAGGTGAAATTTTATTTCAGGGACAGGCTGGAAGAGGGCAAAACAGAGGTAGGAGTAGAGGAAATAGAGGGTCATGGCAATTTAGGGGGAACCGTGGCAAAAGAGATGATAAGTGCTATGCATGTGGGGAAATGGGCCACCACGCAAGGGAGTGTCCTGATCGCATGCCTGAGGAGTATAAACGTCCTGATGCAAGAAACCCTTATTATAATAAATGACTAGCACCTGCTGACACTGCTAACACACATACATGTACAAATGATCCCTTAGGTTCCCAGAATTTACAACAACCTGTGTTTCAGACTCTAGATTTAACTGAAGTATTGTTAAATTTGTCAGGGAAAGAAGTAAAACCAGTTCGCACGTTGACTGTGCAAGGCAAAACTGTTCAATTTCTATGTGATTCAGGTGCAGATAAAACTGTTTTAAAAGATCATGTGTCAGGAGTTGATCCTTCAAGTGGCACAATTTATGTGAAGTCTGCAAACGGTCAGTTAAATCAAAATAGAATCTCTAAACCAGTGTGGATTAGAGATCCCACCACAGGAGAGGCAGCTCAAGGTTCAGTTGTAATGTGCCCAACTTGTCCGGTGAACCTCTTGGGAAGAGATATGATGATGAAACTTGGAATTTCAATAATTCCAACATCCATTGGGATGATAGCTGCAGGAAAAGGAGAAACTGCTGAGACAATGGTTCATCAGGACAGTGGGGATTTGCATTATTACTGGACACTTGACCTGTCTGCCTCCAGACCTGATCAAATAAACTTTAAACTGTTAGCCGCAGCTGAGGAAATGTTGACAACCAGCCACGACACACAGACACCAGAAGACTTGCATGTCAAACTGAGATTTAAGACCACGCCTGGGCCTGATGAGGCCTACACAGATAAAGTGCTGAAATTAGGGCCACAGAGAATCACCATAAAAGCAATATACACTGATGGTAAAACCATGGCTGGATGTAGTGTGATCCTTTCTGAAGCTGCACAACAACTCTTTACAGGGCAGACACCACATATTTCATTGGCAAAGAGTGGCATGGCTGAGTGGACAGACTTAGCATTTTTAGTGAGACAGGGGGAGAGTGTTGGAATGTGGCAGAAAGCTGGAGGGGGTTGGGAGACAGACATGCAGCACAGCATCTTTCGTAAAAAGCTGGGATGGGTGACACAAACTACACCACAAATACACTTAGAGGGGGGTGAGAATGACACAGCAGAATGATATGTTGTAGATGTCAGAGATCACCCGGAGCTTAAACAGGTCCCAGAGAAACTCTGGTCTACTGGGAAGACTGATGTGGGGTTAATGTCCACAGCGAGCCCAGTAGTAATAAAGCCCAAAACGTCTTTTAGGCCAAGAGTGAAACAATATCCCTTGAAGCCTGATGCAGTGGAAGGCATTAAACCAGTAATAGAGGATATGATCAAAGCAGGGATACTAGTTGAAGCTCCACAGGCAGTATGTAACACACCCATCTTCCCAGTTAGAAAGGCTGATTCACAGTCGTGGCGCATGATTCAAGACTTAAGAGCTGTAAATCAGGCAGTGGAGAGTATAGCTCCATGCGTCCCCGACCCCCACACTTTGTTAAATCAGCTCCAACCAGACAAGACACACTTCACTGTGGTAGATTTAAGTAATGCTTTCTTTTCCATACCAGTGCATGAGAATTCACAAGGCTGGTTTGGTTTTACGTATCTAGGCAAAAAATACACATACACCACATTGCCGCAAGGTTTTTGTGATAGTCCTACAATTTTCACACAGAATATTACGAATTGTCTGTCTGATTTTGTAGTTCCATCACATTCACAGATGTTGGTATATGTCGATGACATTTTAATCGCATCCAATTCAGAGCAGAACTGTAGGAACGTATCATTGGCATTGTTGACTCACTTAGCTGAAACAGGTAACAAGGCCTCACTTTCAAAGCTACAGTGGGTAAAGACAGAAGTGAAATTTTTAGGACATCTGCTTAGTGCTGCAGGGAAGAGTATACATCCAGAGAGGAAAACAGCTATTTTGGCAGCACCTAGGCCAGAGACAAAGAAACACATGATGCAGTTTCTAGGTTTGCTAAATTTCTGTCGATCGTGGATGCCCCATTATGCTGAAGTTGCGCAACCATTACTAGATATGATGTACAGTAAACCTTTGGCTATGCCTGAAAGTTTGAGTTGGACCCCTGAGGGGGAGCAAGCTCTGTGCATGCTGAAACAGATGCTGACAGGAGCATCAGTTCTAGGGCTTCCAGATTATAACAAGCCTTTTGTTCAAACTGTTGATTGTAAAGGGCATTTCATGACATCCATGTTAGCACAAAAATGTGGAGGTAGAATGAAGCCAGTAGCTTATTATTCTAAGAGGCTGGATTCAGTGGCTTGTGCCTTACCTCACTGTGTGCGATCTGTGTGTGCAGCTGCTGAAGCTGTAAAGTGTTCTGGTGAAATTGTTTTGTTTCACCCTTTGACCCTGCTAGTTCCACATGAGGTGGATGTTTTATTGCTGCAGACCAAAATGACATTCCTGTCGCCTGCAAGACACTTATCTTTAATGTCATTGTTGCTCTCCCAGCCACACATAATTATTAAGCGGTGTACAACTTTGAATCCCTCTACACTGTTACCCACAGAGGAAGAGGGTACACCACATGTGTGTCGTGAGCATGTGGAAAAACAGTGTAAACCTAGAAGTGATTTAACGGACATACCACTCACTGAGGGCAAGGTTTGGTTTGTTGATGGTTCAAGTTTTAAAACGGCAGAGGGAAAGACTAAAACAGGCTTTGCTGTTGTGGATGATGTACAGGTCATCCATGCTGGGCAGCTATCGCATTCTATGTCTGCCCAAGCAGCTGAGATAGTGGCTCTGACTGAAGCCTGTAAAGCAGCTGAGGGGCAGGCAGTGACTATATATACAGACAGTCAATATGCCTATGCCACACTTCATTTCTTTGCCGCTCAGTGGTCAAGACGAGGCATGACAACGTCAACAGGGAAACCTGTGGAGCATGCAAAACTTTTACAGGACCTGTTGAAAGCAGTCTTACTGCCCAGTAAAGTTGCGGTTTGTAAATGTGCAGCACACACACGTGGCACTGACCCTGTTGCACTGGGCAATGCCTTTGCAGATAAAATTGCAAAGGAAGCGGCCCTTGGATCATATGGGGTTTATATTTTGACGTCTCAGGAGCAAACTATGCCCATTACATATGATGTGTTAGCAGACATGCAGTCACACTCACCTTCAGCTGAGAAGCAGCTATGGCTCACTAAAGGAGCGAGCCTGAGAGGTGATGTCTATTATCTTTGTGATAAACCTATATTGCCTAAAAACTTATATAGGACTGCTGCAATTTTGAGCCATGGGCTCTGCCATGTCTCCACAGCCGGGATGGTGGCAGCAGTCGAACAGCAGTTTTTCACACTGGGATTCAATGTTTATTCAAAACATTTTTGTAAAGCATGTTTAATATGTTGTAAACATAATGCTCAGGGGAACCTCAGACCTAGAAGAGGAAGGTTTCCCAGACCCAGCTACCCATTTGAAGTAATCCATATGGATTTCATTGAGTTGTCTAACTGTAATACTTACAGGTACTGCCTGGTAATTGTGTGCCCATTCTCAAAGTGGGTTGAAATTGTCCCCACTAAGAAAGCAGATGCTATTTCAGTGGCTAAGGCAATATGCAAAAATGTGATCCCAGAGCATGGGATCCCCCAGACTATTTACAGTGACAATGGTCCTCATTTTGTGAATGAAGTAATTGAGAAAATGTCGCAACATCTGGGGATAACACTGAAAAACCACTGCTCATACCACCCACAAAGTGCAGGGCTGGTTGAAAGGACTAATGGCACAGTAAAGCTGAGACTCAGGAAAACAATGGAGGAAACAGGCAGAACATGGGTAGACTGCATTGAGCTTGTGAAAATGTATATGAGAATCACGCCAACTGACAATGGCCTAACGCCTTTTGAAATAATATATGGCAGGCCCTTTAGAGTTCCAGTGTTTTGTACCGATAATGATAAAGCAGAAGAAGAAAACACACTAGCAGACTGGATGATTCAAATGCTGAAAAGCAAAGAAGTCATGAGTGCAAATAATCTGCCAGATGATTCTGTTTCTGTACAGGAAGAACGTCTGAAGCCAGGGGACTGGGTGCTGATAAAGGTCATAAAGAGGAAGTGCTGGTCAAAGCCACGGTGGGACGGACCATATCAGGCTCTGCTGACAACACCAACAGCTGTGAAAATCGCAGAGCGACCCACCTGGATACACCAAAGCCACTGCAAGAAGGTGACACACATCCAGGCCAGCTCGGAGTAAGTGGCAGGAAGACCGGGTACAAAGGGGGGGGAAAGCCTCCAGGGCCCCTCGTCTCAATCCGGTGAAGAAACCAACTGAGCCACAGGTACTCATCAGATGGCTGGAAAAGTGTTGTCTACCCTGCTGGGTGTAATGGCTTTGATGTCGTCATGGTCAGCAGTGGAGACCCTGTATGTCCAAGGAAACCACACCCAATACCCTCATGGCTATTCTACAAACTTTTGGTGGCAGTTTATGAATACAACTGCTCACTTGAACAATAGGACGGACTGCTATGTGTGTGCTCATATGCCGTTGTCAGCATATACATCTGGACTGTGGCCATACAGCATACCAGAGGACAGAAGTTGGTGTCTGTTAGGCTTGGCAACTCATCCTGGCTACAGAGTCCTCTGGTCCAAGGCTAACTATAGTACACCTCTGAACATCACCTGGAGTAAGTCGCCACTTCTGAACATGAATTGTTCTGGACAAACTGACTTATTGGCCTGGCCTCAAGTGTCAGACCCACTGCCAGACATAATATTGCTGAACAAGCTGAATGCAGCTCAATTACCGGTGTGTGTGATGAACAATGGAACACTGTCAGTGGGAGAGCTGCCGCTTCGCTTATGTGGAAAGATATACACCTACTGCCCTCCAGAGAATGAGAGCAGGTGTATGAAATGCTTGACCAGTGCGAAGTGTGCTGAGAACTTGACATTGAGGAGGACCGAATGCAAGCTCAACCTGGCTTACAGAATACCAGTAAAAGCAAAGAGCCAGAAGTGGACAGACTGTGTACAGACAGTGCCGAGCAGTAAAGGAACAAGAGTGTTGGCTGATTGGTACTTCCTGTGTGGACATAAAGCCTATCTATCGCTCCCTGAGGGATGGGGAGGATTGTGTGCCTTGGTGAAGTTATCGGATCATGTCTTCTTCATGGACAGAGTTGAACATCACCCTAGCAACCGACGGAAGCGTGAGGTGGATATAGCCTCACCAAATTCTTTTGGAGTAACAGTAGACACTGGAGTGCCGCGGGAATTCCGCATTTGGGGTGGAGGAGCTAAGTTCTTCCAAAGTCTGATCCCAAACATCGGAGTTGCAGAGGTGCGGGATCACGTGGAGATCAACCGGTATGCCCTACTGCGACACATTAATCTTACTAAGACTCTGGGGACAGCCTTAGCGGAGGAGCAAAAGGCCATCAGAACGATGGTACTGCAGAATAGGCTGACCCTGGACTTGATAACAGCATCACAAGGAGGAGTGTGTAAGCTGATTGGAGAGACATGTTGTACATTTATTCCAGATGGATATACGACTGGAGGAGACATCTATGAAGCACTGCAGAACTTAACTGCTCTGCAGAGATATGTGGCAGACCACACATCCGGAGGAGACGCGTCCAAAGGCTGGATAGCCTGGTTGACATCTGGACCATGGTGGAATATGTTCTTAAGGTTTTTGACTCCCATTCTTACATTGGTGGCATTGTTTTGCGTGTTTACAGGTTGCATCCTGCCATGTGTAAGATCGATGGTGAATAAAATGATTGCTAACACTTTTACCAACTACATACTGTTGCAGCAGAGTGACATGGATCCTAAGGCTAATGTGTGTGTATGAAATGAAGCCTGCACTGAAAATGTTGACAAGTGGTGTAGAGCTGATGATACATATATACGCCATATAGCCTTACAAAATGACAATACAGGGTGGTGATGTTGGGGTTATGTTTTATTATTGTCATTTGTATTAAGGAATATTTAACCACATATGCTTAGAGGTATATAGTCAATTGTGTAGTGATAGGATGTGGGATCTTCAGTAGGCTGTAAAAGGCTTTGTGTGCATTCCAGGCTGTTCTGGTTTTCACACCCACATCCTGGGAGCATGGGAGAGGTCGTACCTTCCTTTATTGTTTTATGGTAGGATAAACGTATTTATGTCTGTTTTACTCTAAGTGCATTTTGTTTAGATGAACTGCTGGACTTCCAGGCCAGCAGGGTTAGGAAGTTATTTTATGGCCACACACACACACACACACACACACACACACACACACACACACACACACACACACACACACACACACACACACACACACACACACAGGGTATTCTTTGTTCACATGTATACCTATGTAAGCTGTTATATGTTAATGAACCTATGCATATTCATGTAACCACAATAAAAGCAGTGCTATGGGGGACCTGGCTGAGAGTCTGATGGAGGTTAAGTGGTTGGAACGACACTTGGCTCCAGACAGGCCTCCTCATGCATGAGTAACGCAAAGAACGTTGCCTACTTGTGTCTTGTTCTTTGCTGTGTAGCAAATTGTCCTGAGCGTTCCAGCGAATAGGTTTATGCTACGAACCTATCAATGTAGCAATTTCAAATATCCAGTGACCTTGAGGTTTCCATTGATGAAGAATGGACCCACTATCGTTGTACCCCATATACCACACAAAACACCAAACACCAAGATGTGCAGCACCTGAAACTACGGATACTGGATGCCTGTGCTGGCATTTCTCCTGTGGTGTTGCTATCAGTGTGTGAAGAGTGGGAGAAGAGGGTTGCATTTACAATCCAACACAATGGGCAGCACATTGAATACATTTTATAAGTGGTTAGAAACTTGTAAATAACTCATGAAAGAATAAAGTTACGTTGAAACCAAGCACACCATTGTTTTTCTTGTGACATTACCAATAAGTTTGATGTGCCACATGGCCCTCTTCCTATTGAAAAAACAAAAGTTGTATCCAAGATGGCCAACTTCTAATTGGCCACCATGGTCACCACTCATCTTGAGGAGTTTGCCCCCTCACATATACTAATGTGCCACAAACAGGACTTTAATATCACCAACCATTCCCATGTTATTACGGTGTATCCATATAAATGGCCCACCCTGTAGTTTGATACTTTCATTGTTTTTATTTAGTGTTGGCCTTTTCTTTTGAATTCAGTTTAGTTTCTGTCAGTTTCCAGAGTGGGTTTGCTCCTTTCACTTTTGTTTTGATTGTGTGTAAATGTTTAGTTTTTGTTTAACTGTTATTACGTGAACTCTTAGTTTTAGTCTCTAAATTCTGTTTTGTTACTTATAAATCTATACCTATTTTGGACGGTGGACAAACAGCTGTAACACTCACCTCTGACACTGAGAGTCACTGATTTCCGTAGCAGCATGTGTCCATCCTTGTTGTAGACGGTGCAGGTGTAGACTCCACTGTCAGTGAGGTGGAGGTCTTTCAGGGTCAGACTGAGGTCTTTAGTGTTCAGTGGGTCTTTCTTCATCTCAGTGCGCTGTTTCTGATCTTGGCCCTTTAAGTGACACTGGTCTTTACCAATCTGATACTCATGGACCATCTTGTTTTTGTGTTTCCACTCCACTTTGACATCCTGGGTGAAGCCTTCTTTGATTTTAAAGGGCAGCAGGACAAACTCCTTCCCCTGTGTCACCTCCACCATCTCCAGCTGGTACTCTAAAGAGAAAACAGAGGAGCACATAGTCAGAGAGACAACATCCTTTACATCTAGATGACTCATTGTAGAGACGTCAGGTCTGAACTTCCTGGAGCCAGGAGATTTTCTGACTGAGGCCAGACCCACAAAGTCAGACACTTCCTTTGATAGATCCAAATCTTGTACCGGTTAAAGGACTCAGTATAAGATTTGGGGACCGATGAGCTACTAGAAGATGGATCTTCAAAGTCCTCATCCCCACAATGTTGTGCACCATCAGACTCTTCTCTCTCATTACATGAGCCAGTGAAAAATTGGCTTCTTCATTAGTTGGAAATCCTTCCCTAATTTTGTGATTGTTAGTCTATCTTTGTCATGGCCTTGAGCTGTTTGACCTAGGGTTTTTAAGTCTTTTAGCAGTCATGTCATTTGTAAAGTTTTTATTTAAATATTCTGTTTGGTTCTTCATTTGTGTGTTTTTAGTGTTTATGTTTTATAATTGTACTTTTCTTAAGTGTTTTTAGTCTACTTCTTAGTTCTGGGTTGTATTAGAGTTTAGTTTTTCTCTCAGTGTCTCTTGTTCCATGTTTTTGTGTGTCTGCATTTCCATGTTTAGTTATCACTTCTCACTTCCTGCTTTATTGGATAGTTATTCATCTCTTGCTCTTTACAGTTTACTTCCCTCATTTTATCTGTTTGATTGGATCTTTTTCATTGAGGATTTGTAATGTGCACAAATAGATGTTACTCTCACCTTTGACACTGAGAGTCACTGATTTCTGTAGCAGCATGTGTCCATCCTTGTTGTAGACGGTGCAGGTGTAGACTCCACTGTCAATGAGGTGGAGGTCTTTCAGGGTCAGACTGAGGTCTCCATTTTTTATTTGCTCCTTCTTCACTTCTGTGCGACTTTGTAAGTAAGACTGGTTTTGGTCTCTCTGACAAACGTGGACTTTCTTGTCTTCATGTTTCCACTCCACTGTGACGTCCTGAAGCTTGATATCAGTTGTAAATGGCAGCAGGACAGACTGAACCCCTTTAACTGTTTCCACCATCTGAACCTCAGGAACTGAGAGGAGAATATTAGACAGACAGACAGATGTCAGTGAAGGTGATCCTCCATCATCTACAGTTATTATAGTTTGATACTTTCATTGTTTTTATTTAGTGTTGGCCTTTTCTTTTGAATTCAGTTTAGTTTCTGTGAGTTTCCACAGTGGGTTTGCTCCTTTCACTTTTGTTTTGATTGTGTGTAAATATTTAGTTTTTGTTTAACTTTTATTACGTGAACTCTTAGTTTTAGTCTCCATACTTATTTTTGTTACTTATAACTCTATACACATTTTGTAATGCAGACAAACAGCTGTAACACTCACCTCTGACACTGACAGTCACTGATTTCTGTAGCAGCATGTGTCCATCCTTGTTGTAGACGGTGCAGGTGTAGACTCCACTGTCAGTGAGGTGGAGGTCTTTTAGGGTCAGACTGAGGTCTTTAGTGCTCAGTGGGTCTTTCTTCATCTCAGTGCGCCCTTGTATGACAGGCTGATATTGGCCTCTCTGATACGTGTGGACCGTCACCTTTTCATGTCTCCACAGCAGAGTTACATCCACAGGCAGGATGTCTTTGATTCTGAAGGGCAGAAGGACAGACTTTTCCCCCTGGGTCGCCTCCACCATCTCCACCTGCAGAACTGACAGCAGAACATGAAACAGACAGACATCAGTGAACAAATCATTGACATCATTAACAAACTACATTGTACTGCATCGTTTTTGTGATTTATGATTGTGTTTTGGTTAGTTACCCATCTTATGTCACAGCTGTCTGATCAGCCATGATATATACCCCTGTGTGTCATTTCATGTTTAGGTCAGTTATGTTTATTTGGACAGTCGTTTGGGTGGTTAAAGTTTGCAGTTTTGCCTGAGTTGAGTTTTGTTTATTTGACCTCTTTTATGAGCTCAACATTTATTACTTTTGTAAATATAATTTTTGGGCTAAATAAATGTCAACCCTATTTTTCAAATAATTCCTGTGAGTCCTCCTGTTCCAACTCAGTCCATCACACCAGACAAGCCGAGAGAGATAATCTGGGTCTGCCCAGAACACCTCACCCACCTTACCTGTGACATTTAGTGAGAAAACTTTCTGTAGCAGGATGTATCCCTCCTTGTTGTAGATGGTGCAGGTGTAGCCACCACGGTCACTAAGTTGGGGGTCTTTCAGGGTCAGACTGAGGTCTTTAGTTCTCAGAGGATCTTCATTCATCTCTGTGTGGTCTCTGTGATCGTGGTCCTGTAAGAGATGCTGGTGTTCATTGTTCTGATACACATAGACCGTCATGTTTTGATGTTTCCACTCCACTTTGACGTCCTGAGGAACATCATCTTCTTCATCGATTTTAAAGGGCAGCAGGACAGACTTCTCTTCCTGTGCCACCTCCACCATCTTCAATGGGTAATCTGAGAGAATGTACAGACAGAGAAATGTCAATGAGGGTGATTTCCCATTTCATTATGATAAGTGCCATTAAAGTAATGTCGTTAGCCCTGTAACTTCTAAAGAAAATAACCCTCATATCAGAGGTTTGCTCTCACAGTCCTCGATCTGCCCTGAGAATATTTATAATAACAAAGGGTTGAATGTTGATGAAATCTGTTCTGAGTCCTTCACATGTAAATTTTTCAACAGGCTGTTAGAGTAAAGTAAGGGAAAGCTGAAAAAAGTTCCCATCTGACCCTCACAGAATCACCTGAGCATATCTAATGAAGACATGCAAAGTTTGTGAGAAGCCCACAAAGTATTAGGAATTAGGTCAAAACTGGACATTTATTTTTTTATTATTTTTGAGCCCTCGTAACTTGATAAGTACATAAACATTTACATGAAACTCTGAGTGCTGGAAAACAGGTCTAAATTTCATTAAATCACTAAAGCTGACTCTGAGGGAGGCACTCACTGATGTTTCACTCAGAGATCCAATAACACACACAGTCACACACTCACCTTTTCTCATCTTCAACATTTTATATCTGGGATACATGAAGACACCAAAGGCAGCAGCCAGGAGAACCACAGGAACCAGAAGAGCAAAGAGAACTATGGGCCAGACTGGAGGAGGAGGAGGAGGTGGAGGAGGAGGAGGTGGAGGAGGAGGAGGATGTTCTGTCATCAACACAAACACAAACATCCTGAACATCATCCAACAGATTTTGATGAATTCACATCAGAGTTCACTTCTACTCTGACCTCCAACCTTTATCTGCGGCACTGACCTGTGACCTTCAGTTGAACATGGATCTTGCTCAGATCTCGTCCATGTTTGCGGGTGGTGCAGGTGTAGTTTCCACTGTCAAAGAATGTGGGGTTCCTCAAAGTGAGGCTGAGGTTTCCAGTCTGCAGCGCGTCAGCTCTCAGTGATGTTCGGTTGGTGTATCGATTGTTCTGATCTTTAAAATCGTCACCGCTCTGCAGGTGCACGTGAACTGTTGGAGTGTGGAGCTCCTCACGGTCCCACACTGCTGCTGTGGAGTCACTGGCAACACCAGCTGGTACCTGACAGGGCAGCAGGACAGACTCCACCCCCTGATACACCTCCACAGCTGAAGCATGCTGGGAAACTGAAGACAGAAATATGATGCAAATGATTGACTTGAGCTGGTGACAGAGAATGACGATTCAAATGCATGATGAGATCAGGTCAACAGTTCAAAGTTTTTACTGATGTAAAGATGGGTTTGGTACACAAAAAACATATAAAACAATAGAGACCCAAGTTTAAAACTGAGTGTCCCCCGGCTTCTCAAAAGCAGAGACCACCTTCAAAGTCTATTTACACCTACAGGCCAGTGGACACTCTTTCAATGATGAGGATGTACACATCCTGGACAGGAAGGAACGCTGGTTTGAGGGCGGAGTCAAGGAGGCCATTTTTGTGAAAAGGGAAAGACCATCTCTGAATCGAGGAGGGGGCCTAAGAGTACATCTGTCGCCATCTTACAATGCTGTGATTGCAGCCATTCCCCAACTCTCTGTGAATGGTACGCATGCCCATTGATCAGTGGTGATATTAATTTGCATAATAATGATCATAAACTGACCTCACACCCAATTTTTAGTCAGTGGGCTGGTTTCAGTCATTATGCAAATGTACTGTTTATAAGATTGTGGAAACCTGCAGTCAGCTGAGACTGAAGAAGTCACTGAAACGTTTCTCCCACTGAAAACATCCAGACGAACAGAATCAACTTTTTGGGATTTCCTTACCTGGATAATTGAGCATCAAGATTAATGGCTTTTATCTGATAAACATTACATGTGCTGAATCAAGAACAAGAACTTTATGTGATTTTCATTTGGTTTTCCATTAATATGTCACAATGTTACTGCAGTTGTCTTTGGCAAATCTCAATGATTCATGTCCTCAGTACTACTTTCTCTTGCTAACATTAGTTAAAGATGATACGAAGAATAATACGAGACTATCACTGTCATCATTTAAATATGTTTTTTAACTTTGTTTATATTAAATTTTGTTTAATGAGCTGAAACATTTCTGGTGGTCATGTTTAGCAGAGTCTTGTAAAATCATCTGTCTGAAATCTAAAAGTGAACAAAGTTGATGTTTGCATTTGTTTTGTTAATTCAGCTGTTCTCTAAAATAATTCAGTCATTTTCAGCCCACAGAGACTTTATTTGACTGCTTGAGACAGTAAATCAGGTCCCATCAGAAAACCAGGGTTACTGTACATGACCAAGGCGAGCAAACAAAACTGATTTCATATCATAAACAGTGATTTTACTATTTGATGGATTTTTATATGATGTAATAGGGATGGAAGATGAGCATGTGTCAGCTTTGTGATGAAACTGTGCACATGTGCTGTGTGGGTGACCCACAGGAGGAATCCACTGAGAACGTTAAATATCTGATTTAAATGAACCTTTGATTTCACGCTGATATCAGAATTCTACACTGAGTCAGAATCAAAGTATTTCAGGTCACATGGTCGATTTAATGATCCTTTAAAATCAAAGTGAGTCATGACTGAAGGAAAAACTGAATGATGAGCAAAATTCGTCTTTATTGTCACAAAGAAAAACAACAGAACATGTTCTAATACACTAATGTTCTTTTATTTGTGAAAAGCAGGAAGTGTGCCTCCCTCTCACACCTGAGCTCTGTCTGATAATGCAACAAATCAAACTGTGACACGTCACGGTGCTTCCATATAAAAATACTTCGATTACAGAGGAGTGTTTTTGTGTCGTGATGAGCAATAATCAGATGACAGCACTACCATAAAACTCAGGGTAGAGGCGCAGGAGGATTTGGACCGCAGTCTGCCAACATCAGCTCATGACATCACCACTAATACAGATGTGGCCAGCGGTGCAGCAGTGAGGCTACAACTTGAGCTAGCTGTCTCTGCTGATATTCACTGTTTCCTCCTCCGCTGATGCAAACATGAACTAATGATGTAAATGTGGAGTCGAGGACAAATGAAGGAGCTGATGGAGGAGCGCAGACAGCAGTGTGTGTGTGTGTGTGTGTGTGTGTGTGTGTGTGTGTGTGCATGCAGAGCATCAGAGCGTCTTTCTTACCCAGTAAGAGGAGCAGCAGCATCTTCATCCTGAAGTCAAAGTCCCGTTAAATCTGATCCTCAGTCAGACTGCAGACGCACGAAGCAGCGTGACTCAGCAGAGCCTCTGACGCACAAACACCAGTTTACTTTCACTTTCACTTTACAGGATTTTAAATGTGGTGGGTGGGCCATGGTGACGAGGACACATCATGTCATGTTTTTAAACAGAGCTCTGACTTTAGAATTAGAATTAATATCTTTATATCTACAGAGAGCACACATCTGTGTGTGTGTGTGTGTGTGTGTGTGTGTGTGTGTGTGTGTGTGTGTGTGTGTGTGTGTGTGTGTGTGTGTGTGTGTTCAGAGCATCAAGCTCAGCATGGTGGCGCTGTTGCCTCACAACAAGAAAGTCTTGAGTTTGATTCCACCACCTGTTTGTGTCCTCTCTGTGGAATTTGCATGCTTTCCCCGTGTCTCTGTGAGTTCTCTCCGGATACTTCGGCTTCCTCCCACAGTCTAAACAGATACAGTTAATGGTGTTAGGTTAATGGGTCATTATAAATTTCAGTCTAAATTGCCCATAAGTGTGAATTGTTGTCTGTCTCTTTGTGTTAGCCCTGTGACAGACTGGTGACCTGTCCAGGGTGTACCCTGCCTCTTGCCTTATGTTAGCTGGGATAGCCCCCCCCCCCCCCCCCCCCCCCCCCCCCCCGCAACCCTGATTAGGATAAGCAAAAGAGTATAGTTGGATCTTTATATTTAAGTAAAGAAATACATTTTTTTTCCAGGTGATTTTTCTGATGTTATGATGATGGTAATAAAACTATGAACCTACAGAGGCTGAATTCAAAGACACTGAAAATCACAGTGAAAAAAATGATGACTAGTACATTTTTCAATAATTTTACTGCAGTAACTCAGAATGATTGTTTGGCCTCTGTGTGCTCGTTTGCAGGCGAGAAAACACCAAGGCTCCTGATGAGATGATGGATGGTGTCCTGGAGGATCTCCTCCTAGATCTGGACCGGGCCATCACTACTGGACAGTCTGAGCTTCAACCTGGACCAAGACTTAACGTCCCACAGGGCTTCTAGTGGATTTAACACAGGCAAGCATGGGAACCACTCAGTGATTATATGTAAACATGTTGCTGCTGGAGCCTCTGCTGGTCATTAGAGGAATTGCAGCTTGTGACTCTCCACGATAAACAAACAAGAGAGAAAAGCCGATCACCTGATCATTGATCAGTTTCATGATTGAAGTAGCAACAGGAGAGGGAGGGGAGAGAATGAGAGAAGAAGAGGCAGCTGTGCAGCGTAACGACAGAATAAATCCAGCTTTGTGTCTTTTCCATTGTAGCTGAAGTCCGGGACAAACTGTGTTCCTTTTCACCTCAATACGAAACGCGAAATATTTTCTCTGAATACGGAACGATTGGGTTTTTTACAGGACGGTTGGCAACTCTACTAACGAACCTTATGAATAAAATAAAGTTCACTATCAGTAACATCATAACACCCACCCAGTTGTATAGAAACTACGTCATGCTAGCTAGTACACAGTACGAGTTTTTGTAACTGACTGTAAAAAGTCAGCACAAAGAAAATAAACTCCACCTAAACTTGGTTTATATCAGACCCAGATAGACTGCAGGTCATAACTTCTTACCTGAAGTTCAGCTCACCTGACAGTCTGACCAGCAGCGGCCTCGGGTCTGCTTCTCCTGCCTCCCCTTCCCTCATCCACCTTCTGACCTCCATCACTTGCTTATTTTACTGAATCTGTGAAAGCTCAGCCATAGCCACCACCAAAACAACTGAGTTATTTTTTCTTTTCTTTTTTGCCTGTCCTGGTCGGTACTTTAGCAATCAGAATTGTTGTCTGAAAGATGCCCAATGGATTTATTTTTTCAAGTGGAGAAATTATGCCAATGCCATATTGCTCCACTTGATTGATCTATATTATCATTGTTTATTTATTTTATTTTATTTAAAGTTATTACAAATTGGACAGACAACTATACAGAAAGAGAGAAAGAGAAAGAAAGAAAAGGAGAAATAAAACTGAGGGGAAGGGGGGCCAGTGAAAGGAAACACTGAGAAAATCCGCTGATCACCTGTTAAAAGAAGAAAAGAAAAAACAAACAACAAGAGAACAACACAATACAGAGACACAACCTAGATACGTGTAAGTAACAGTAAATACTAAGTATTAAATGTAACTGAGCAGCACGCAGGATCGACAACGCACAATACACTTTAAATGGCAGCCAAGGAAGATATAGTTTGTGTCTGTGAGCACCCGTGGGCACACCTGTGTGCGTGAGAGTGCTTTAGTTCAGAAGGTTTCTCCATGTAACGATCTGCTAGAGGGTGTGAGGACCATAGCGCCTGAACCGATAAGATGTTACCCTTTTCCCTGTGGTGGGGGCAAGCAAACCACCCCCGGCCTGGCAGTCACAGGGAGGCCCAGCGTTACAGACACCTACCAGACTGCCAACTCCTCCCAGCCCCCCTGCCCCGATCCGCCCGCTCATATGTCGTGTTGCAGCATGCTCTTTTAAAATGCATTTAAAACACGGGAGGTGCATGGTGCTTCCTGCCAGAAAGCAGTAGGTGTCAGCACAGCCCCTCCCAAGAACCCTGAATGTCTAAATGCATTTAATATTGAGAGGTCAACACTGGCCCCAGACGCTAGGTTGGCTATACAAACTATCCTCTGGATGCCGTATAACGTGCCCACCCCCAAGGCCCTATATGTATGTGTAATGAGAGTGTGAGTAATGTAGATGTCTAAATTGCAGTCTAAAATTCAGGCACAGGAGTTTTGGTCTAAGTTGATTGATAGCAATAGGAAGGGATATTGATTCATCTATTTTAGAAAGTGTTTTGTATATTTTAGACAATAATTTAAGAGTAAGAAATCGTGCCCCACTTAGTGGTGTTTGTAATTCAACTTGACCCGGTTTAAATTTCTTTTCTTTTTTTACTATGGATTTAATTTGTTGATATTCTAAAAATCTTTTCTTGTTGATCTCATATTGTATAACTACTCTGTCAAATGAAATAAAGTCTGTTCCCTCTAATAAATGTTCTAAGTATTTAATTCCTTTACAACTCCAATCTGGAAAATTAATCATATTATTGTTTTGTAATATGTCAGGGTTATTCCAGATAGGTGTACGTTTGCATGGGATTAATGAGGACTCTGTTATTTTTACAAACTCCCACCATGCTGTCAGAGAAGAGCTGATGCTGACGCTTTTAAAGCATTCATGTCTTTTGATGTTCGAGCTGATAAATAGTAGGTCTAAAATCTCTAGATCATTGCATAGTGCCTGTTCAACATCTAGCCAGGGCTCATCTAAGAAGGTATGTTTTAACCATCCTGAGATGAACTGAAGCCTGTTGGCTAAGAAGTATTGTTGAAAGTTAAGCCGATCTAATCCTCCTTTATCATTGGTTCTTTGTAGCGTTTTTAAGCTGATACGCGGGGGTTTATCTTTCCAAAGGAATTTAGAAATATATGAAGCCAGATATCTGAATCAATCTTGTGATGGTATGTTCGCGATCATTGAAAAGGAATAATTGATTTTTGGCAAGACCATCATTTTTATAGCGGCGACC
Organism: Pelmatolapia mariae; assembly: GCF_036321145.2. Classification (NCBI taxonomy): domain Eukaryota; kingdom Metazoa; phylum Chordata; class Actinopteri; order Cichliformes; family Cichlidae; genus Pelmatolapia; species Pelmatolapia mariae. Next base: position 29,494,265 of record NC_086229.1, read on the forward strand.
CTTCCCATGAGTGATATGGGTAAACATTTCCATCTAGTCAGATCGCCTTCTACTTTCTTTAAAAGCGGGATGTGGTTTAATTTAGTTAAATCTGCAGGCTTAGGAGAGAAATTAATACCTAAATATTTAATATTTCCAGATTGTAGTGAAGCAGAAGAATAATTATGGAAGAAGCAATTAACTGGAAGAACTGTAGATTTTGACCAGTTAATGGAATAACCTGAAACTCTTGAAAGTTTATTAGTGTTTATTTATCAGTGTAATTACCTCAGAAACTTGGTTTGTGAGTTTTGGAGAAAGAGCAACACATGATCTGCATAAAGACTGATCTTATGTTCCACGTTCTTGTATTTTATGCCCTTAATTGTTGTATTCTGTCTAATTGCTGCTGCTAGTGGTTCAATAAAAATTGCAAACAGTGAAGGGGAGAGTGGGCATCCCTGCCTGGTGCCCCTCAGGAGACAGAAGCTGGAGGATGTTTGATCATTTGTTCTGACACAAGCTGTTGGGGAATTATATATATATATATATATATATATATATATATATATATATATATAGATAGATAGATAGATAGATAGATATATATATATAGATATAGATATATATATATATATATATATATATATATATATATATATATAGATAGATAGATAGATAGATAGATATATATAGATATAGATATATATATATATATAGATATATATATATATATATATCTATATATATATATATATATATATATAGATAGATAGATAGATAGATATATATAGATATATATATAGATATATATAGATATATAGATATATATATAGCTGGTGTAGACTAACAACCTGTTTCCACTCCACTTTGACGTTTTGAGGAACATCATCTTCTTCATTGATTCTAAAGGGCAGCAGGACAGACTTCTCCTTCTGTGTCACCTCCACCACCTCCACTGGGTAATCTGAACACAGAACAATGAGACAGAAAGGCAGATTAAACTGTATTTGTTGTGTAGTTCGTAAATGGTAAATTGGATAAAAGAAAACAGCAGCTCTTTGTATTACAGCTCAGTAATACCATGGTGGTGTAATAGTTTAATGACAACAATAATAATCAATAACATTTAATTACCACATTAATAATTCAGCGATAGGCTGGTGCAGATACAGCCACTTTAAATGGCTGCCTCATGCCTGACAGGACCATAACGGGTACCTGGTTGATTCCTAAATGATTGCCGGCTGATCCATGGCTGTAATGACAGCCCTGCCCGTGTGCAGTGCCAACAGGAACGACAATGTCCACAAGAAGCATTCATGAAAACTAGTGGTAGTGTCTTGTACATCCAGCGGGGGGCGCAGTGTTAATGGAAGTTCATTCAGAGGTTCACACTGAACAAGCAGAAAACAAAAAGTGATGTTTGCATTCTGTGGTTATTGCTGAATATGAAAGAAATGGCACTGCAATGTTTTTTAATTCAAAAATAAAAATCGAAATATAAACACAAGTCGATTATTGGTCAGACAGAGAGCAGCATGATAGCAACAACAATCTATTAGCTTGTACATTCTGCCATAATGAAGTCTGAGAGAAATGTTTAGATGCCAGTGAAACAGTACTGTGCTGCAGTAGAGGGAACAAAGCAGACCCAAAGTTGTGTCTTTGGGTCTGCCAGACCTCTTCCTGTCAGAGTTTGTTTCTGAGTGCTTTTGATGGTGAAGGAGACTGCACTCACTGACACCTTGACTTTCTTTGCAATTTCTCTGTAGGAACAACCTACATTTTAAGTGTTATGATCCTCTGTCTCTTTTCCACTTTTAATTGCATTTTTCTTGCCATTTTTTAAGTAACACACTACTTTCTGCAGTACAATACTGTTCAGCTGATTAACACGAGGGTATGGTACCCAGTGTTGGTCAAGTTACTTGAAAAAAGTAATCAGTTACTAATTACTGATTACTTCCCCCCAAAAGTAATCAGATTACAGTAACACATTACAAGTAACGTGTTACTGCCCATCTCTGATGGTACCACAGTGTGTTCCAACACTGCTGTTATGCAGAACAGGCTGTGAGTAATCCAGAAAAGCTCAGGAACTCCTTAGATAACCAAAATGAGTGGGTGTGCATCAGATTAGAATAAAGTTTACTTATTGAATTGAAATAGTTTGGGTGAACATGTTGTCTTGGCTGTAGATACATGGAAGCACAGCCAGAATCAAAGAAAATCTTTATGCTTCTTTTTTTTTTTTTAAATGTGACGGTGTGATGCTGACTGGGTGCCATGGTTACACCTCAGACACACAGAAGCCGTCGTGGCTTCTCTGACCTTCATCAGCAGAGAACAGAGACTACACACTCCTGCACCACAACACAACGTGTTGGAATGAAACTCATACAACACATAAGTATCAGAGTGACTTTAATGTTTAATGTTTGATGCAGCTACAGGCAGAACATGCACGGGCATCATTACAGCACAACGTTAAACACCAAGAACAAAGTTTGTGCCTCATTTATGTGTATGCACCAATATTACAGTTCAGTGTTAAATATGAAAGTAAACACAGTGTTGTTACATGCAGGAGATGCAGGAATGTGTGTGTGGATCACAGATCCATGGGTGAGTGTCTGAGGCTCACAGGTCTGAATCTGATCTTGAACACATTCATCACTCTGACCTGTTTGATGTGTCGGAGCTCAGCACACACAGGTTTGGGTAAAATGTCAGGAAGGTGAGCATCATGTACTTTGTGTCAATAAATCCTCACAGTGACAAGCTTCATATGAAGCCCCGCCTCCTATGACACGTCCTTCCCCATTTAGACACTCACTTCGTGTCTTATTGTTTTACTGTAAAAATGTACAAGTTAACTTATTTCTAAATACTTATAATCAGCAGTTTTTGCTCATGCATATAAATGAATGTAATAAATGTGATAAATTTAAAGTATTAAATGTAATGTACCATCTTTATCATACATTCAGATTACAGTTTACCTCACACTGATATGATATATATAACAAGTACATGCATGATCATAATTTTTTTCTCTGCTGCTTGTTTAAAGCAAAAGCTGATCTTCTCTGAAACTCTGATGGTTTCTGACAGTCAGCAGCTTTGACCTTTGACCCACATGAAGCTTCAGCGTTCATCCACAGAAGCTCTTGCTCCACACTAACATGTGACACAGAGTCAGGATGCTCCATGGAGATCCATCAGAACACAAGGAAATACTACAGCAGCACCGAGGAACAACACTGAAGGACTCACTTCAGGTTCATTCCTGCTGTGCCAGTTCACAGTGAATGCCCCCTCCAGGTGCTTCATAGCAGACTCAATACTTTAAGGCAAAGACACTAGAGCAGGGGTCGGGTTAACTGATGGCACGACCATAGCTGGACTGGCCATCGGGCATTTGCTTTTTTTTTGTAACGGTATAAACAATGAAAGGTGCTGGATTGGCCAGATGCTGGTCGGTGTGTAAAAATAACTCAGTTGTTTGGTGGTGGCTATGGCTGAGCTTCCACAGATTCAGTAAAATTAGCAAGTGGTGGAGGCCAGCAGGTGGATGAGGGAAGGGGAGGCAGGAGAAGCAGACCCAAGGCCGCCGCTGGTCAGACTGTCAGGTGAACTGAACTTCAGGTAAGAAGCTATGACCTGCAGTCTATCTGGGTCAGATATAAACCAAGTTTAGGTGGAGTTTATTTTCGTTGTGCTGATTTTTTACAGTCAGTTACAATAACTCGTACTGAGTACTAGTTAGCATGACAGAGTTTCTATACTGCTGGATGGGTGCTATGATGTTACTGATAGTGAACTTTATTTTATTCATAAGGTTGGTTAGTAGAGTTGCCAACCGTCCCGTAAAAAGATGGAATCGTCTCATATTCAGAGAAAATATTACGGTTTCGTGTTGAGCTGAGAGGGGACGCAGTTTGTCCCGGACTTCAGCTAGAATGGAAAAAGACACAAAGCTGAATTTATTCTGTCGTTACGCTGCACAGCTGCCTCTTCTGCTGTCATTCTCTCCACTCTCTCTCCTGTTGCTACTTCAATCATGAAACTGATCAATGATCAGCTTTTCTCTCTTGTTTGTTTATCGCCCACTTTGCGCCAGAAAGAGGAAACCAGCGGATGCCGCGGTAAACAACAGCAGCACGTTTAAACTTGATCAGCTGTTGTTAGAATTTATTTAATATTAATTTCTAGTATCAGCTGATGTTTGCTGGAGCCACAGCTGTAAAGCTGCTGGTCATGATGTCTGTTTGGATACATGGTGAGAGGGAAACATGAAGATGAAACCAGGAGATGTCCTTACTGAATCATCAGAGCTGAACAGGTGATGGAGAAACAGGTTTACCTTTTAGGTGACATGAATGAGTTGAATGGAAGTTATGAACTGTTTCTGAGAGACAAATAACACCAGGATCCTTTTCTATGTAGCTGACAGCTGGTAACTGTGCAGGGGCGGATCTAGCAAAGTTTTGCCATGGGGCCAGGTAGGGCAATAACAGGGAAAGGGGGGCACAAAGAAATACTTTTCTTTCTTATTCTCATTTAAATTGTCTGGCTTTTATTAAATAATTATCTGAAGCTTACAACCAAAGTTTTTATCTGACGTAAAATGTATAGAAATCATACATATACCAACAAGACAGTGTACATCACTGTCACCACAGCGTTTGTTTTCATTCAAAAGCTTTATGGCTTTAATACCTGGTGGGCCGGTCTCTAGTCAAAATGCCCGGGCTGATTTTTTGTCCCAGTCCAGCTCTGGGCACGACACGCAGTGAATTAATCTGAGAAGGTGCATTAAAAAATAAATGGCCGTGCCAGCGGTGCAAATCACAAATCAGCTCGCATAGACACACTAGTTCTGCCGCTTCTTAATGACGGTATCTTAGCTAACAACCCCAACTACCAGATTCAACTTGTAATTGGCTAAAAATAACTTAGCCTACTGGTGAGAGAGATGTTGTTAGCTTTCCACATTCCGACACTTCAAAAGCTTCAGGAGCTTTCCGCTCAGCACAGCATCAGCACCACGGAAATACACGGATACATCCATAGGCTCGAGACACAATGCGTTTTGGGGACTTTCAGGTGTATGGACCAATGTTTTATTTTCTGATCAAACCAGTAATCTTAAATGAGCAGCTAGATTTGTCTCGCATTAACTGGCTGAGTTAATGCCAGTTAATGCAACATCGAAGCAGCTGGAATCCACAGCTGTGTGTGTTCATGGAGCTGCATGTTCACATCACTACCTGACAAGTTTAACTGTCTTCAGAACATTGCAGAGGCCTTATTGACATTATTTGGCTCTACATATATGTGTGAGCAGATTTTCTCTCACATGAGTGTCCTCAGGTAGCCGTCTGAATGCTGGACACTCGGAGACCTGTGTCTCTGAGTGGGAGACCAGAGATCACATTAACATGTGTGTCTCTGTATTAACAAAAATGCCATATTGGCCCAGTTTATTTTTCTTATCATTGTTGTGAGGAGACCATAAATAGCATTTGTATTTTCTGTTGTACAGTCCATTTGCTGTTATGGATAAAAAGTCTTTTTTTTGTTTCAAAATAGCTGATAACTATTCACTGATAGCTGCCAACATCTGCGAGCAAATATAATTCTATAAAGGAGTTCTATATAGTGTGTAACTGTTAATATAGAGCGTTATTAAATTTATTGCTAGTGCAATCACATGGCACACTGACTGACTTCTGAGGAAATTTTAAATGGCACTCGTCATCAGAACGGTTGCCGACCCCTGCACTAGAGCATTAGAGCAAACCCCAACAATCAAGTATCTCAGGGTTTTGTTCACAGATGGAGACAGAATGAAAAAAGATGGATGGTTTTGTTTTTACTTGCTGTTCACTGTGTTGTGTGTCTCGGTGAAAGCTTCATGTTTGTTGGAGGCTGAGCAAAATTATCTTTTGGTTTTGGTGGTTCTCTGTCTCTTTTTTATAATGATCTGTCTGTTTTTACAGTTGTTAATATCCTGATCATGTTCATTCTGAAACAACATCAATGAAGCACCTGCAAATGTTGCTGTATCACCGCTCACAGCAGGGGAATCACTTTTGCGCTGCGGTTTTGTCTAGAAGAGGGTGTAACAGGAAGTGAAAAGAGGAGGGCAAAGAAACACTCACCTGATCCAGCCGTAACTATATGCTTTAGTTAGGGCTGGATCAGGAAAGAAAGAAGGAAAGTTTGAAGCCTAATCTTGAAAGTAGAGATAGTGTCTGTCTCTCGAATGCAAGCTGCAAGCTGGTTCCACAGAAGAGGGGCCTGAAAACTGAAGGCTCTGCCTCCCATTCTACTTTTAAATACTCTAGGAACAACAAGTAGGCCTGCAGTGTGAGAGCAAAGAGACCTGAACACTGAACAGAATCAGAATACTTTATTAATCCCTTGACTACGTCATGATCCACCTGATCCCTGCGTACAGACAGAGGCTGAGGCTGTCCAAATCTGTCATGAGGACTAAAAAAATGTGGAGCAACAAGTTGCTGGAGGAGCTTGGCACATGTTTACAGATGATACAATGGGGGCTGCTTCTAACAGGATGAGTTCATGGACACTGTTACCTCCTATATCCACTTCTGCGAGGACAGCATTGTGCCATCACACACCAGGGTGAGTTATAATAATGACAAACCCTGGTTTACTCCTAAACTCAAACAGCTGTGGCTAGAAAAGAGAAAGGTGTTTACAAGTGGAGACAGGGACTGCTACAGAAAGGCCAAGTACAGGTTCAGTAAAGAAGTGGACTTGCTAAACACCAGCACTGTGAGAAGATGCAGCAGCAGATCTCAGAGAACCACTCGGCCTCTGTGTGGAAAAGTTTTAGGAAGACTCAAAACTAAAGACTAACTACAAGTCTGAAACCCCCACTCCACTGACAGCTTCTCCTTGGCCAACACAGTCAACGACTTTTACTGTCGTTGGACACTAATTTTTGATTAAAGTGTTGTCTTGCAGTATGTTTCGCACTAAGTACCACGGCAGTTCCCTAATGTTGTAAATCTGCTCAACGTTTGGCAATAAAACCCTTTTCTGATTCTGATCCCTAAAGAAATTATGTAACAGCTGTTGACAGAGGAAGATCAAAGCTTCTTTAAACTGTATGAACCACAAAAAGCAGAGGGTCTGCTCTTCATCTGCTCGTCATCTGCTCTTCATCCACCAGCTCCTCTTCATCATGTTTTACCACCAGAGGAATTTGGGTTTTTATTTTTTCCTTTCTGTGGAACTCGTCAGACGTTCTGTAGGAGCAGACAGAGGAGAGTCAGAGACTAAGCATCAGATGGATCCAGTCTGGTCTCATATTGATACACATGTAACATCACATGGTCCAGTTTCACAAAGAGAAGTGAAAAATCAGCTGCATGGGAGATTTTTGGTAAATTTAATGTTTTTAGGGTGCTGAATCCAAAGGTTATGTCCATTTCTCTCCATCATGTACAGTTTTTTTGCAAAACATGAGGAGTTTACATTAAAAAAGTACAAGAACGATAAAATAAAGGACACATATTTTATTACAATTAACTATGTATCATTGTTCTGAGATTCCTCAACTTCCGCTATGAACAAAATAAACCTGTTGGGACATGATCATTGCTCATCTGATCATTCTTACACTTTCTATTTTTATGTGTCTTAAGTGAGTCTCTCTCTTAGAAATACTTGAATTAATGTAAGAAATCATTATTGGATATGGTTTCTGACTCAAATATAGAACAGCAGATTTCAGTTTAAAAACGCTTTATTACACTAAAAACATGACTTTTGCCAGACAACCTGACGAGATGGAATTTTAAAATACTTTTTCCCAGTTTCAGTGAGAAACAATCTATAAGAAACAGTAAATCAGTCCAGAAGTACTGGAGGAGGTCCAGAGGTGCACAAGGAGATCTGACACATTTAAATCAGGTCTGGTTTTATTTCCATCATCCTTTAAGGAAGGTTTGGATTTGTTATGTCACTGTAATATTCACATCATGTCAGTCACCTCCACACTGAACATTTCACACCAACTTTAACAACAGATGAAGAACAAGAGGAACAGAGAGAACGAGGGAGGAAGAGGACATGACTCAGAGGAAGGAGGGAGGAAGAAGATGAGGAAGACAAGAGGAAGGAGAGAGGAAGAATACATGACTCAGAGGAAGGACAAAGGAGAAGGGAAGGGACAAAATGCATAGAATTAAGGCCGCAGTTAGCCTGCGACTTTTGCATCCCCCAATTATGGGGCAGGAATTGCCCGGGGTTTAGTAGTCTGTTGGGGCATTACGTGGGGATGCGCGTACTGCCCCAGGGGTGGAGAGTGGAAAGTGGGTCATGCCATTCAAGGCAGCATTTTTGCAGGTGAAGAAAGCTCTCTGTGGGGAGCCACTGCTCCCCACTCCTAACTTTTCACTCCCATTTGTCCTGCAGACTGACACTTCGAGGGCTGGGGGCCGTTTTGTCCCAGCAGGTAAAAGAGGGTCCACCAGCCAGTGCTCTATATTAGCCTTTCTCTCACATATGTAGCGTGAGAGAAGGTATAACACTGTAGAAAAGGAGTGCCTGGCTATTCGGTGGGTGGTGCCGGGGAGGCAGGTAAGGCCACAGGTGGTGGCATTTAGACTTCTCACAGTCTCTTCTTTTTATAGTGAAGCAAGAGGAGTGCCAGCTCTGAGCAGAGACTGTAGCTGTGCATAAAAATGTTGGGAATAAAAGCTGAACTGTGAGCACATTGTCTGTGTGTTGGGTCCATGTTACAAGTACATTACTCAGAGGAAGGAGAGAGGAAGAGAACAAGAGGAAGGACAGAGGAAGACGACATGACTCAGAGCAAGGAGCTCCATCACTGACCTGTGGATTTCTTTGTATGTTGAACTTTGGCAGCTTCAGATGTGGAAGCTTGATTTTCTCCTGAGGAGCAGACAAACAGAGTGAGTCTCAGCTCAGAGTCCTGATGAAATTATTTCTACATCAGACACTTGAACACATCATGTGACTCTGAACACATTTTTCTAAAATACTGTAAATATTGATCATCAGGACTGCAGGAACCAATCAGTGACAGAGGTCAGAGCTGCCAGCCTTCATGAACATGGCAGAGCTGTGCAGTGATTCTGTCCTAGTGGTAAAAGTGTGTTACTGCGACTCAGAGCCATGAAATCAGTGACACAAACTGCATTTCCCCAAATAAACAACAGGAAACAGCTTTTAAAGAAAGCTGTGAAAAACTTTAGGAATCAGAGTTTGATCCACTCGTGTTTGTAAAGCAGCGATCATCAGATGAACAACAGTCACTCTGAGAAAGCATATTCCTAATTTTAGAGATACTGAGCAAATGGAAGACAGCAGTCCTACATATGGTCAAACATGACTCCAATGTTCCTCACTGTGTTACTGGAGCCAAATGTAACAACAGATGAAGAACAAGAGGAAAAAGGAGAAGGAGAGAGGAAAAAGACAAGAGGAAGACAAGTGGAAGGAGAGAGGAAGAGTACATGACTCACAGGATGGAGGGAGGAAGAGGACACAACTGAGATGAAAGAAAGATGAAGAGGTGATTACAAAGAGAAAGGAGGACGAAAGAGGACTTGATTCAGATGAAGGAGGGAGGAAGAGCAGATTACAAAGAGGAAGGAGAGAGGAAGAGGACATTACTGAGAGGAAGGAGACAGGAAGAGGACATGACTCAGAGGAAGAATCTCTATCACTGACCTGTGGATTTCTTTGTATGTTGATTTTTGGCAGCTTGAGTTGTGGTAGTTTTATTGTCTCCTGTGGAGCAGACACACACAGTCTCAATGATGAAATTATTTCCACATCAGACACTTGAACACATCACATGACTCTGAACATGTTTTCTAAAATACTGGAAACCAATCAGTGCCAGCTCCAGTTGTGTTGGAAAAGCAGCGATCATCAGACACACGTCAGTGAGGTTGATCCTCCATCATCTTCTCTGTCGTGTAACGAGCAGCTCTTCACTGCTGTTTGTAAACAGTAAATGGCCTGTACCAGCAGGCAACGGGTGAAGTGTCTTGCCCAAGGACACAACGACCGAAACTGTCCAAGCTGGGGCTCGAACCGGCAACCTTCCAATCACAAGACAAACTCCCAACTGTTGAGCCACGATCGCCAGGACTTTGTAATCGGTTATTCTGGACAAACAGCTCTTACAGCAAACCTTCAATGATTCTACATATGTCACATTCCCATGATGCATCACAGGCTGGTTGATTGGATCTTATTCATTAACATAATATTATCTAATTGGATAAAATATTTAACTTGGAGCTGAACTGCTTTTCTGTGAGGATTCACAGTGTCAGTGGACACACTAAACACTTTCTGCAAACAGCTGTTACACTCACCTCTGACACTGAGAGTCACTACTTTCTGTAGCAGCATGAGTCCATGCTTGCTGTAGATGGTGCAGGTGTAGACTCCACTGCCAGTGAGGCGGAGGTCTTTCAGGGTCAGACTGAGGTCTCCAGTTCTCAGTGGGTCTTTGTCCATCTCAGTGCGCCCTTGTATGTCAGGCTGATATTGGCCTCTCTGATACGTGTGGACCGTCACATTCTCATGTCTCCACAGCAGAGTTACATCCACAGGCAGGTTGTCTTTGATTCTGAAGGGCAGAAGGACAGACTTTTCCCCCTGGGTCACCTCCACCATCTCCACCTGCAGAACTGACAGCAGAACATGAACACAGACAGACATCAGTGAGGTTGATCCTCCATCATGTCCTCTGCTGTGTAACCAGCAGCTCCTGTTTTCAGTGTTTCTCTGACTTGGAGCTGAACTGCTTGTGTGTTGATGTGTGAGGCTGCACAAACAGCTGTGCAGCTTTCTGCTGGTTATCAGTCAGACTACTTCCTGGTTGCTGTTTGACTTTGTGACTGACTGTGTTCATCACTTTTATGGATAGAGTTTCTAGGTGCAGTGAGGGGTGGGGGGTGTTGGGTTTGGTGGTGTCAGGATCTCGTGTCTTGTTGCAGATGATGTGGTTTTGTTTGCTTCATTGAGAGATGACCTCCAGCTCGTCCTGGGGACATTTACAGTTTAAAATGTGAGAAAGATCAAAGTGACTCTGAAGCTTCATCCATATGTTTCACATTTTAATCCTCTCTCTCATTTAATGAGCAGAGAAGGTTTCAGCAGCTCAGAGAGGCTGTAAGGGGACGGCTGAGGTGGTTCAAAATCTCATCAGGATGTTTCATAAATGTCCAACTGCTTCACTCAGAACACAGGTTGACCTCCAAACAGAAATCGCTACACTCTGAAACTCTCTGAACACCAAAATTAAACCCTTAAAATCACACGACCAAATATTTTACAGTACAGAGCTGAGAGATGGACCAGAGGAGACTTTAATACTGACTGGTTAGATCCATCCACCAAACATAAACTGTTCTTACTCAGCGACCTTTGAACCTGAGGTCCAGTTCTTTGGCTGTAACCTGTAATGATGACAGAGGTTTTTCACACAGCAAAAGTAACGAGGGTGTTTTGAAAATACAAGTAGAAAGTACAGATATTTTTATATATGTAGGGAGTAAATGTAAAAAGTAGTCAGAAAGAAAAAATACTCAACTAAAGTACAGATAGACTATGACACAGTCCTACATATCAAACTGAGAAAACAGTCTGCTTTGATGGTGGACTTGTTCTGTTTTCCTACAGAGAAACGGCTCAACTCACATACAGCAAACCTGCACTGATTCTACATATGTCACATTCCCATGATGCATCACAGGCTGTTTGATTGGATCTTTTTCATTGAGGATTTGTAATGTGGACAAACAGATGTTACTCTCACCTCTGACACTGAGAGTCACTGATTTCTGTAGCAGCATGTGTCCATCCTTGTTGTAGACGGTGCAGGTGTAGACTCCACTGTCAGTGAGGTGGAGGTCTTTCAGGGTCAGACTGAGGTCTTTAGTGTTCAGTGGTTCTTTGTTCATCTCAGTGCGGCCTACATAAACCTGATCCTGTTTCTGACTGCTGTCATTACAGTGAACCATCTTTTCTTCAGGGTGAGTGAGTCTCCACTCCACTTTGATCACCTGAGGAAGCTCACCTGTAATTTTAAACGGCATCAGGACAGACTTCTGACCTTGTGTCACCTCCACCACTACTGACTGGTAGTCTATGAGGAGAACAAAGCAGAACATGAGCTGTACAGACAGAAGCAATGAGAGACGTCAGCATGACAGACTCAGTTTGGTTGAAGATCAAGGGGACTGAGATCCTCTGGCTCATCTATTCAAAAGAGTAGATCAGACTGAACATCCAGCCTTTTATAGCTACAGACATACAGAGTGCTATAATAGAATATTTTGCTAATAGTTAGTCATGCATAAATCTATTCTAAATCTATTATGTATGGAATTTCAGGAGCGGGACCACGCCTCCAAACACGCTCCTTCCGGCTGTCATCTATATAGGTTCCCCCAGTTCCGCAAGCTGATCATTCTCGTTTAGGTGCCCCACCCTCCCTCCATCCTTCTTCTCCATTCTTCACCTTCTTCACTTCTGTTTAGTACATGGGGATCTGCCAGGCCCGTGAACCATCGCCAGTCCCCTTCGAGGCCTTCCCCAAACCGCAGCTCAATTCATGTCAAAGCATTCACTTTTACCTAGGCAGGAGCCACCATCTCTCTCCTGCACTGTATGTATTAGTGATGGGAGTTCCAGCTCTTATTCATTGAGGATTTGTAATGTGGACAAACAGATGTTACTCTCACCTCTGACACTGAGAGTCACTGCTTTCTGTAGCAGCATGTGTCCATCCTTGTTGTAGACGGTGCAGGTGTAGACTCCACTGTCAGTGAGGCGGAGGTCTTTCAGGGTCAGACTGAGGTCTTTAGTGTTCAGTGGATCTTTGTTCATCTCAGTGCGACTTTGTCTGTAAGACTGGTTTTGGTCTCTCTGATAAACGTGGACTTTCCTGTCTTCATGTTTCCACTCCGCTGTGACGTCCTGAAGCTTGATATCAGTTGTAAATGGCAGCAGGACAGACTGAACCCCTTTAACTGTTTCCACCATCTGAACCTCAGGAACTGAGAGGAGAATATGAGACAGACAGACAGATGTCAGTGAAGGTGATCCTCCATCATCTACAGTTATTATAGTTTGATACTTTCAGAGGTTTTATTTAGTTTTTGACCTTTTTATTAAGTTTAATTTCAGTGACTGATTTTACTTACCTAAAATGTTTACTTTACATGTATTTTTAGATTTAGGTTTAGCTTCCTTCATGGTCCCTGAGGTTTGTGGGGATTCTTGAGTTTCTGTTTACAGCTATTAACGTTATTATGAAGTAAGTAAGTATCAATTTTTAGATTTCTGTGTTTGTTATAACCTCTGAAATCTTTGTTCTTGCTGTGATGAGTTTTTTTTTTATCAGTTTTGTGGTGTTTTATTTTGATAGTTCTACTCTGAGTTTCACTTCCTCCCTGTATCATGACCTTCAGCTGTGTCCACTTCCTTTAATGGTCCTTGTGTGTGTTTACTGTGCTGTGTTGCCTCTTAAACTGTCTCTGTGGTTTATTTAGTCGGTCTCTGTGTGTCTGTGTCACAAACTGTGAGTCTGCTCTGCTGTGTAACCCTCAGAGGTCTGTACTATGAACAGGATGTGTTCTTATCCAGGTAACTTCAGGCTGCACTCTGGGATTTCTGTACGATGGAGGTGTTCACGTCTTACTGGGATAAATCACCATGGTAACAGATGCTGTAGACCTAACCTGCTCTAGAGCTGGTTATGTTCCAGATTAGAGATCAGTGTGTAGTGACCAATCAACAGTGTCATTACTCATGGAGGATCCCTCAGAGCTTTCTATTATTTCTATTATCTCTACCTGAATATAGAGACCAGCTCGAGGTGACTGTTGTTGTGATTTGGTGTTATATATATTAGTATAAACTGCAGTGCAGTGAGAGTAGGAGGCTGCAGAGTCTGTGTGTTTTCCTGATGAGCATCAGTAACAAAGAGAGTTTATAAGCTTTACAACAGTGTTATTGTTCTATAAACTTTAATATCTGATAATATAACAGGACACCTGCACTGTACCTGCTGACCACCAAATACCAAACCTGTCCTTACACCATATTTGATTCTGTTTGTATGTTTAGTAAACAGCAGCAGTTCGTGTGATCCTCCATCATCTCCTCTGCTGTGTAACCAGCAGCTCCTCACTCTGGTATTCAGTTACTGTGGACAAACAGCTGTTACACTCACCTCTGACACTGAGAGTCACTGATTTCCGTAGCAGCATGTGTCCATCCTTGTTGTAGACGGTGCAGGTGTAGACGCCCCTGTCAGTGAGGCGGAGATCTTTCAGGGTCAGACTGAAGTCTTTAGTGTTCAGTGGATCTTTCTTCATCTCTGTGCGACCTTCATAATCTTGCCCTATTAAGACAGGCTGATTCTGGCCTCTCTGATAAGCGTGGACCGTCACATTCTCATGTCTCCACAGCAGAGTTACATCCAAAGACAGGTCGTCTTTGATTCTGAAGGGCAGAAGGACAGACTTTTCCCCCTGGGTCACCTCCACCATCTCCACCTGCAGAACTGACAGCAGAACAAGAACACAGACAGGCATCAGTGAGGTTGATCCTCCATCATGTCCTCTGCTGTGTAACCAGCAGCTCCTGTTTTCAGTGTTTCTCTGACTTGGAGCTGAACTGCTTGTGTGTTGATGTGTGAGGCTGCACAAACAGCTGTGCAGCTTTCTGCTGGTAATCAGTCAGACTGCTTTTCTCACCTGTGATATTTAGTAACACTACTTTCTGTAGCAGGATGTATCCATCCTTGTTGTAGACGGTGCAGGTGTAGCCACCATGGTCATTAAGTTGAAGGTCTTTCAGTTTCAGACTGAGGTCTTTAGTTCTGTGAGGATCTTCATTCATCTCTGTGCGGTCTCTGTAATCCTGGTCCTGTAACAGATGCTGGTGTTCATTGTTCTGATACACATGGACCGTCATGTTTTGGTGTATCCACTCCACTTTGACGTCCTGAGAAATATCATCTTCTTCAGTGACTTTAAAGGGCAACAGGACAGACTTCTCCTCCTGTTCCACCTCCACCATTTCCACTGGGTAATCTGAGGAGAGAACAATGAGACAAACAGATGTCAGTGAGTGAGGTTGATCCTCCATCATCTCCCCTGCTCTTTAACCGGCAGCTTGATCCTGTTTTCAGGTCCACACTGAGCTCTCCGCTTCTCTGTGGTCCTTTTCTGTATTTCTGCTCCTTAAACACAGCTGTTCTAACACCTCAGATACACCTGGACCAAAAACTCCTCAGCTGAGTAAAGAATGCCATCAAACACTGCGAGCTCTGTAAATACATCAGTTACTGAAGAAACATTCTGAGTTCTTCATGTACCAACAGAAATCATATCAGATGTTGGTTCTCAAAGTCCTTGTCTGCTCCTCATGACGTTTATGAGAAAAATCCATAAGTTTCACTTTAAAAAGACATTTTTAGAGTTGATCGCCTAAAATTTCTGATCAACTGTCACAGCCATGTTAAGGTATGAATGAAGGACCCAAAAAGCAGGCCCTAGCTGAGATGTAAGTGCGCTCTTTTTGAAGGAGAGTGACATACAACCAAAAGCGAGGCTGGCGAGAAACCGAACTAAGAACTGAACAACAAACCCGAACATGAGGGGACGGAGAGTGAATGTAACATGAAAAATGACCAGCATGTAGAAACACGGACGGACCAGTAACAAGCGAGAGAACACACAGGGCTGATTTATACACAGTGTTGGGGAGTAACGGAATACATGTACCGCCGTTACATATTTAAAATACAAAATATGAGTAACTGTATTCCCGTTACAGTTACCGTTTCAAAAGGTGATATTTAGAATACAGTTACAAACGTACACCTATCTGGAACAACCCTGACATATTACAAAACAATAATATGATAAACTTTTCAGATTGGAGTGGTAAAGGAATCAAATATTTAGAACATATACTAGAAGGAACAGAATTTATTTCATTTGACAGACTAGTTACACAATATGGGATCAACAAGAAAAGATTTTTAGAATATCAACAAATTAAATCCATAGTAAAAAAGAGATTTAAACCGGGTCAAGTTGAACTACAAACACCACCAAGTGTGGTTCAATTTCTTGCTCTTAAAACCCCCAAATTACTATCCAAAATATACAGAATGCTTTCTAAAACAGATGAATCAATATCACTTCCTTTTGCAAAATGGGAAGCGGATTTATCAGTTAACTTAGACCAAAACTTCTGGTCTCAGATTTGCTTAAAAACCTTTAATCTAATTAGAAATCCCAGTCTTCAATTAATTCAATACAAAATACTACATAGAGTGCACTATACAGGTCATCGGATGTTCAAGATGGGCTTTACGTCTACCGACAACTGCTTACACTGCCAAACCAATTCACCGGACAATTATATCCATGCTCTTTGGTTCTGTCCACCAGTTCAGAAGTTTTGGCGTGAGATATGTGAAGACTTATCAAAGTGTCTGAAATGTAACATTCCAACTTCCCCTTTAGTATGTTTGTTGGGCAGCTTAGATAATGTCACTACGCAAAAGAATATAGCACATATGGTTTTCACTGCCCTATGCATAGCCAAGAAAACAGTCCTCATGAACTGGAAAAATAAAAATAATCTTAATTCTAACCAATATAGAAATTATTTATTAGATTACATTAGTCTTGATACAGCCTCTGCCACCACATCAGATCAATTGCTCTGGGCTCCTTTGATCAGCTCCATCACCTAGTGGGGATGGGGGGTCATAGTTTGGTCCCACCTTCACTGTTGTGATCGGTGTGGGGGTAGGGACAGGCTTAGGGCGTCGGGGGGTTCCCCAGGAGCATCTTCCTTGGGGGGCTCAACCCAGGGTAGCGGTCATGGCCAATTAGGGGCTCTGTCGGCTCTTAGGTGACGGTTTCCTCGTGGCTGCGTGCAGCGGGGCTAGGGGAGGGTCTGTGCTGACGGACGTGGGTTACTGACCTGGTAGCCTGGTTGCCCCTGGGTGGATCCGGGACGGGCGTGAGGTTCTGGGGGCGCTCCGTCTCTGGGCTGGGGCCCTGGCCGGGCCTCAGGGGTTTGGGTCCTGGTTGGTGTGTTGCCGGGGGTTGTGGGCGGGTGGGTGTATGGGGGCCCAGCCCTGGCGCAGGGTGCCGCCGGTGCATCGAGCCACCTGGGGGGGCTCTTCAACTGGTGGAGGAGGTTGTCACATCTTGCAGGAGCTTTCCTTTCTTCAGGAACTCTCTCTGCAGGAGGGGGAGATACAGGAGAGGTGGAGGAAGATCCCAACCTGGGCGTCTATTGCCTTGTGTAGTCTGGAAGATGAGTGGATGATGGGGTGGGTGCAGTTTTCTCTGTGGTGGGGTCGGGTGGACTGTCCCGGGCTCTGTGGGGCCGGGCGGCGCTGCTGCACTGGGCCCCGGTCCGGATGGGCCTGGGCCCCCTTTCCCTGGCGGGTTGCGGAGTATGGGGGTGCCTACTGGGGTCAGCGGGGGAGCTGGCCCCAGGGAGGGGTCACTTGCCCCTCCCTTCCTTCCCTCCCCATCTCCAGCTGCCTCCCTCTTCCCGCTCCACCACAATCACCCACACATGCAGGGCCTTGGGGTAGGGGTGTGTCACCAGGGTGCAGAGGAGGCATCCCCCCCCTCTGTCCCCTTCTGGCTGCCTGTGCCTCAATTTTATCCCACGACTTAGACATTCACATTACTCACACTCTCATTACACATACATATAGGATCTTGGGGGTGGGCACGCCACACGGAATCCAAATTGCCAACAGGGTGTACACCTCACCCCTGGCGTCGTTGCCCACCTCTCAATTTTAAATACACGTAGACATTGAGGGCCAGCAGGAGGGGCTATGCGCTTACCTGCTGCTCTGGCAGGTAGCTCCATGCCCTCCTGGGTTTTAAATGCACCTTAGAACACACGTACATCAACACTACATATGAGCGGGTGGAGGGAGGTTTGGAGTCTTCTCACACCCCCGTTCTCTGCGGCCTGCTGGAGCGGGGGGGCTAGGAGGAGGAGTTGGCCGTCCGACTGGGGTCTGGAATGTGGGGCCTCCCTGCTGCTGCGGAGTCCGGGGCGGTCTGCTTCTCTCCACCGCAGGGAAAAGGGTAACACCACCTGGGTCTGGGCACAAGGGTACCTAGACCCGGTTCTTAGAGTACGCTTGGGGAGTGTGATTGTGTGTACAGCGTCTCTTTATGTCTGTCTCCACGTTGGTTGAGTGTGGAGTAATTGCAATTGAGAGCATGAGGGTGGGAATGGATGTTTGTATCTGTGTGTGCCTGTATGTCTGTGTCTATATGTCAGGTTGGGTATCAGACGCCACCTCTCTGGGGACATCTCAGGCCCTCCAAGGTTTGGAGGCCTATCTCCCCCCACCACTTCCCCTGCCGGTGGTGGACGCCTTCAGACATCGGTGCGTTGGTGGTTCTTTGTGTCCGGGGATGGGCGCCCAGGTACCCACCGGCTCACTCCTTGGCGGCTGCTTGTCGGGGCCTGGAGCCTGGGGCTCGCTCAGGCCACTTCGGGGATGGGGTGCCCTCGGCCTCTCGGCCCAGGGCTCAGTCACTCAGGCACAGCTGGCTGCCGGCGGAGCTCACGGGCACGTCACTGCAACCCCCCCTGGCTTCTGCTCCGCGGCTGCTGAGTGACCCCTCATCTAGGACTCTCCTCAGCTCTTTCTTGGATAGTGGCGCGGCTGCCCCTTCTGTTGGTCTTCCTTGGTCTCTTGTGTTCTGGGGGCCTCTGGATGTCTGGAGTTTTGATCTCCTCCACACCTGCTTCATGCCCTGGAGGATGGGGCAGTGGCCCCCCACACCCTCTAGCAGATCATTACATGAAGGAACCTTTTTTAAAAAAAAAAAAAAAATCAAGCGCGTTCATGCTCACAGGTGTACACACAGGTGATCACACACACAAACTACACCCTTTTTGGCTCCTACCTCAAAGCACACTGTGCGCTGTCAATCTCACGTGCTGCACAATAATGTTTAACATTTAGTATTTACTGCCATATTCCCATATATCATTGTGATGTTGTTTATTCTATTACTCTTGTTTTCTTCTGCTTGTTTTCTTTTTTCTTTCTCAACAGGTGATCCAGGTGGTCAATATGTATTTTTTTTTTTTTTGTCTGCTTATTCTGTTGGTTTTTTGTTTTTTGCCCTTTTTCCCCGTCCCTCTTCCCCACTGTTTTTCTTTCCCTCCTTCCTTCTCCCCTTTCTTTCCCCCAGTAAAGTCTGTCCCGCATACAACAAGTGAAAATAAAATAAACAATTAAAGGTGAATCAAATAGACCATTACAGCAAGGCTGGGATGGTCCATTTGGTAAAGTAAATCCGTTGGGCATCTTTCTTCGCCTTTAGACAATAATTCTAATGGCAAAAGAACCAAACGGGACAGGCAAAAAAAAAAAAAAAAAAAAAGAATACAGTTACTTTGTTGAAATAAAGGGATTACGTGGCGGTGTTTCCTGTTTCATATGTTAGGCTATGCTCTCTCTATTTTTGGTAATACCACGCCGGTGGAAACCCAAACAAAACACGCATTAAGAGGCTCTAATGCCTGTGTCTCAATCTTGCGGCCCATGTCACCTCTACTTGCGGCCCACATAATGACGTGAAGAAATATTTTTTTTCTCTCTCTCTCTATCTATCTCTTAATGCGTGTTTTGTTTGGGTTTACACCGGCGTGGAATTATCAAATAAATAGAGAAGGCATAGCTGAACATATAGAACAGGAAAAGACCGCCGTGTAATCCATTTATTTCAACAAAGTAACTGTATTCTGAATACCACATTTTTAAACGGTAACTGTAATGGTAAATGGACTGATTCTTATATAGTGCTATTCTACTCAAAGCGCTCTATACAACATGCCACATTCACACCCATTCTTAAAACCAGCACTGTCTCTAAACTGCTGTCTAACCACATTCACACTCCGATGGATGCATCGGAGAGCAACTTGGGGTTAGTATCTTGCCCAACGATACTTGGCATGCAGACTGGAGGAGTCTGGGATCAAACCACCAACCTTCCGATCAGTAGGTGACCTGCTCTACCTCCTGAGCTACAGCCACCCCAATGGAGTACATTTACTCATATTTTGTATTTTAAATACATAACGGCGGTACATGTATTCCGTTACTCCCCAACACTGTCTGTATCATTTCTTGCAATTGTGCAATCAAGGCCTAATCATCATCATCGTCATCATCATAGAACTCCTCAACCTGAATGTAGGGAATAAACCAGGAAAAATGTGGGAAAGAATAAATAAATAAACACTTTATTAACACCATTCGTTAAATATATTATATAGATGTCTCCAGGAAGGCTGCCCAATGGATTACTTTTCAAGAAGATGTCAATGTCATATTGGCCCACTTGATTGATCTATATTATTATTGTTTATTTATTTTATTTTGAGTTATTACAAATTGGACAAACAATTAGACAGAAAGGAAGAAAGAAAGAAAAAAGAGGGGAAGGGAGGACAGTAAGAAAAGACACTGCGAAAATCCATTGGATCACCTATTAAAAGAAGAAAAAACAAAACCAACAACAAGAGAACGACACAATATAGAGATCAAAGCAACAACCTAGAGACGTGTAAGTAACAGTAAATACTAAATATTGAATGTTACTGAGCAGCACGCAGGACCGACACCGCACAATATGCTTTAAGATAGCAACAAAGGAAGATATCGTTTATGTCTGTGAGCACCCGTGTGTACACCTGTGTACGTGAGCTGAGTTCAAAAGATTTATCCATGTAACGATCTGCTAGAGGATGTGGGGAGCCATAGCCCTTCCCCCCACCTAACCACCGCGGAGGAAACTACACCCACCCCATCATCCAATCATCTACCAGACTACATAAGACAATACACAGCCAGGTTGAGTTCATTTTCCACTTCTCCTTTGCTTCTCCCTCACCTGCAAGGTAGACTCCTGTAGAGCAAAGACCTCCTGCACGGATGTGACAACCTCTCCGCCAGTTGAAGAGGCCCCCATTTCCACTGGTGGACTAGAGGCCCCCTGCGCCAGGGCAGGGCCCCCGTACACACGCCCACCCACAACCCCCAGAGACATACCAACCAGGAGCCGAGCCCCCAGGGCCTAGCCAGGGGCCCAGCCAGAGGCGGAGCACCCCCAGAACCCAAGCCTGCCCCAGACCACCTAGGGGCATCAAGGCTACCAGGCCATTGACCCACATCCGAAAGCACAAACCCTCCCCCAGCTTCCTGCACGCGGCCATCGGGAAAACACCACCATTGAGTGAGACATGTTACTGTTAGATTGTAGTTCTTGTGAACGTTTTCGTGAGTGAGTTTCCCCTTTTGTGACTGATCTTCTCTGAACAGTTTTCCCCGGACCTGCTGCTTAACTTCCCGCTTGGAGTACGAGTGAGCCGGTGCTTGGAGGTGCGTGTTGGAGTGCGAGTGTGTGAGAGGATTTTCCCTTGCCAAACCTGCCTTGGATGCCTGAACCCCTGGATTCTTCCCCACTTGTACATATATTGCATCTGGTGTTGTGTAAATAAACTGTCAAGTTGAACTGCAAATGACTGTATGCGCCTGACTCCTCCCTTACCCATGACAGAAGCCGATCAAAGGAGCTCAGAGGGATTGATCTAATGTGGTGGCAGAGGCTGTATCAAGACTAATGTGGTCTATCAGACGGTCTCTATATTGGTTAGGATTGAGATTATTTTGATTTATCCAGTTTATGAGGTTGGTTTTCTTGGCAATGCATATGGCAGTGAAAACCATGTGGGCTGTATTCATCTCTGCAGTGACGTCATCCAAGTTGCCCAACAAGCAAACTAGAGGGGAGGTTGGTATGTTACATTTCAGACACTTTGATAGGTCGTCACATTTCCCAGGCCAAAACCTTTGAACTGGTGGACAGTACCAAAGAGCATGGATATAATTGTCTCCATGTAGTATTTTGTATTGTATTAATTGCAGTCTGGGATTTCTAATCAATTGAAAGGTTTTTAAGCATACCTGTCAGGGACCTGGGTCTGAGGGACCTAAGGTCCATGAGCAGTGTGGACTCTTGTTATTATTATATGTGTTTTAGCTGCTCTGTGCTGCTGTTGTGTGTTTGCTCATTGTATGTATAGGCAGGTGTGTACTGGGTGTCTGTGTGTGTTTGCTGGTGCGGCTGTTTCCTGTAGGCCAGGTAACAGGCACCTGCAGGCCTGGTGGGTGTGGCCCTGCTAGGGGGCTGGCCACACATGGAGACCATGCCACACACCTGCTGCTGATCAGGTGCATCGGGGGAGCTATTTAAGAGTATGATGGAGCTCCCACTGACCCAGGATCGTTGAGTGAGACGCCACATCACTGTTTTTAGAGAGACAAGTTCAGTGAGGGTATGCTCTCCATAGTTAGTGTCCTGACAGCTGTTTCTATTGTTTCTCCCAGGAGGAGCGTGGAAAGCCAGAGAGCAGCGAGCACAGGGAGTGCAGGCACATGGAGCGGAGAGAATGAGGCACAGACTTATTGGGAAGAAGACACGACACGGGAGTCAGGGGAGCGCGGGATTTATTGTGTGAACAATTTACAGCACTGTAAATAAACGCACTGTTCATCATAAAGAGTCCTGCGTTTGGGTCCTCATTCCCCACATCCCCACATCTGCCACGCAGACCATGACAATACCTAAGACCAGAAGTTTTGGTCTAAGCTGACTGATAAGCTTCCCATTTTGCAATAGAACAGGATATTGATTGATCTATTTTAGAAAGTGTTCTGTATCTTTTTGACAATAATTTTTGGGTTTTACCCCTCTGTGAATCGCTACCTTATCATGGTGGAGGGGTTTGTGTGTCCCAGGGATCCCAGGGACTATGTTGTCTGGGACCTTACCGAGATTACCTAGGATTACTAGGCCCTGCCCTGAAGCCAGGCCCGGGGAGGGTGCCTGAGGGTGAGTGTCTGGTGGCTGGAACTTAATCTATGGGGCCCAGCAGGGCACAGCCCGAAAAAGGGCCATGGGCCCATCTTCCTGTAGGCCCACCACCCGCAGAAGGCACTGTAGGGGTCGGATGCATTGTGTGCCGGGCGGCGGCCAGGAGGCCCTGGCGGGCTGATCCCCGGCGACCAAGACTGGCAATAGGGACATGGAATGTCACCTCTCTGGTGGGGAAGGACCCTGAGTTAGTGCGTGAGGTTGAGAGGTACTGGCTAGATAAAGTCGGGTTCACCTCAAGGCACGGCTTGGGCTCTGGAACCAGTCTCCTTGAGAGGGTCTGGACTTTGTCTGGGGTGGGTATCTTGGTATCCCCTTGGCTTGCTGCCTGTAGGTTGGGTTTCTCCCAGTGGACAAGAGGGTTTGTTCCCTGCGCCTCCAGGTCGGGTAACAGGTCCTGACCATCAGCGCTTATGCACTGAGTGGCAGTGCAGAGTACCCAGCCTTCTTGGAGTCCCTGGGTGGGGTACTGGAGGGTGCTCCTCCAGGGGACTCTGTTGTCCTGAAGCTCAGCCAGCCTGAAAAGAACTATTTTTCTTCTGTTCACTCAGAGCAGAAAGTTAACCTCACAAAGACTGTGTTGCTGCCTTCCTCGTGGCCGGCCTTCTGAACTGCTCCATCGCTGCTGCTGCTGCCTTCGCGGTCAGCCTCCTGAACTGTATCCTCGCCCCCACTGCCTTCCGCACGGCCGGCCACCAGACCTGCTCTGTCACACACCCTTGACAGTTTAGTTTATTCTTGTCTGAGTCAGAAACACTTTCACGTGCAGAGCTGCATTCATGAAAACTCACACATCAAAATACCAGCCTCTTATTTATCTTGGGGAGACTGTGAGATCATGAACTCTCCTCCTTGATACAAATTGAAGGTTTCACCATAAAAAAATATGACAACCTTCAATTTATGGAATTGACATAGTAGTATGGACCGCATTTTTATGGTAGTCTTCAAATCTAGAGGCTAATGTCCAACGAACAACTTTGCGACACTTTCATAAAACCCACAGAGCACTTTAAAAAAAACAGAAACTAGGTGAAAGTCTGGCCTCTCTTACACAAAATACAGAGGAATTATAGGTTGCTCAAGACTTTTGAACAATATAAGAGTTTTAAGAATAAATAAAAATATTAAGCTGCACTCCAACATTATAATTCAAATCACATGTAGTGTTAGAGTAAGGGTGTTATTTTTCTGGGCAGGAGACTGAACAGGATGTCCTGGACTTAGATAAGGCTAAGAATTGCTAGATCATTTTAATGCAGCAAGGTCAGGCTAGGGAGGTGTTTTTCTTCAAATAATAATATCAAAGAATAAATAACACTCTGTGTTTGGATGATTTTATGAAAACATGGAGCTTAAATGCTGCTCAGTGTTTGGTGTCCCAGAACCACCTGGCAATCCCATGAAGTATTAGACATGGCTCAAAACTGGGCACTTATTTTATTCCATTATTTTTTTTACTCTTAAGCGCAGAAATATTTACATGAAACTCTGAAAAACTGTTTCAAAAACAAGCAAGTTGTAGTAGAATTTTGGAAGTTTTCCATTCATTTCAATGGGACAAAAAATGCATAAAAAGCATAATCCGGTTGTTCAGTCTGACGTCACTAGCCGTGTCTGGGCCTAAACTCCGCTGCAGGTCCGTATATCAAATGATCACTGTGGCATTACAAGGAGTTGAAAAACTGTCTAAAATCTTTCATCTTTAATAAAATGATCAGTGTTCTGCTTTACCAGGTGTAACAATTGAGTTTAACATCCAGGCATCCACGAAAACGGAATTTATGACATTTAACAGAGTTAGAAGCTAGCGAGCTAACTTCTATCTAAATACAATACAGCATGTCCTGACTGCGGGGTTTTGGAAACAAATTAAAACGTACAACTCTGTTATCACCTCCAACATAAATGAAGACAGAAAAATAAACAGCAGTGACGTTTGTGGGGTTACTGAAGTTTGGCTAGCTGGTATATAATGATGTGCTACGTGACCGCTAGCGACACAGCTATGTTAGCATAATATAAACAAGCTAACTTTTTTTCCACTCGATAAAAGTTAACGTGAGTGTTCTCGGTGGTCAGGAACAAATGCAATCGCATGGCAGGATGCTATAAAAGGACTAAACTTCAGCCAGGAGAACAACTGAGATAATCCATCCACAATACGAGGTTAGTCATTCATATACTGCTGCATGGGCTGTGCTGTAGTTACATCGTAAGGTTTTAAAAACTGAGCTTAAATAAATGATTAGCGGTAATAAAAGCCGAGGGAGGTCAACGGTGATCACTGACTGTTTTTAGGAGCTTTTTGAGATTAAATAGAAGAAAATACGAAACATTAAACATGTTAACAGCATAAAAGCCATATTAAACGCAGACTACTTTAGGCCCGGAAGTAGGATTCGTCGCATCATCACTGAACAACCGGATACTTTAAAAAGTATAAAAGTAATAAGCACCAAAAGTCATAGCCTGCATTAGCAAAAATAGCCTCACGGATCATTCAACAGCTGTTGTTTCATTTGTAGTTTCATTTAAGGACCGCTGCAACTGCTGTGCCTCTCCACACAGACAAAATCATGCCTGTGTGGAGAGGCACAGCAGCAGGGAAAATGCATTTGTGGCATTTCTTTCACCAATGAGTGTACTTTTAAACCTCATTAAAAAACTAAAGCTGATTCTGAGGGAGGCACTCACTGATGTTTCACTCAGTGATCCAATAACACACACAGTCACACACTCACCTTTTCTCATCTTCAACATTTTATATCTGGGATACATGAAGACACCAAAGGCAGCAGCCAGGAGAACCACAGGAACCAGAAGAGCAAAGAGAACTATGGGCCAGACTGGAGGAGGACGTACTGTAATCAACACAAACACAAACATCCTGAACATCATCCAACAGATTTTGATGAATTAACATCAGAGTTCACTTCTTCTCTGAACTTCAACCTTTATCTGCAGCACTGACCTGTGACCTTGAGGTCTACATAAGTCTTGCTCTGATCTCGTCCATATTTTCGGACAGTGCATTTGTAGGTTCCACTGTCAGAGACTGTAGGGTTCCTCAGAGTGAGGCTGAGGTCTCCAGTCTGCAGAGCATCAGCTCTCATTGATGTCCGGTTGGTGTAACGAATACTTTGTTCTTTAAAATCATCACTGCTCCGCAGACGCACGTGAACTATTTGGATGTTAAGGTCCTCTCGGTCCCACACTACTGCTGTGGACTCAAGGGCAACATCAGCTGGTACCTGACAGGGCAGATGCACAGACTCCACCCCCTCATACACCACCACTGCTGAGGCATGCTGGGAAGCTGAGGAGAGAACCATGAAGCAGTGCTGTGAGTTGGTGATACGGAATGAGGATGTAAATGCACATTGACATCAGATCAAAGGTCAAAGTCTTTATAATGTAAAGATGAGGTCAGTGCACAGGTGATCAGTCCAACTAATCAGGTAAAGAGAAGAGGACCACAAACACAGGAAGGCTATCAGTGAATACCTGGACCTGCAAAGGACCTGAAGGACACACAGCATGTGAGACAGTTAGACCCATGTGAACGACATTAGAGCAGAGCAGGTCATCACACACGACCACCTATTTTTATCACTAATATATAACCTGTGTATATCCTATAACATCTTTAGTGAGTTTCTGCAGAGACAAGTCACCCAACAAAACATTCAAGTTTTCAAGAGTTTCTGAATTCTTTAAACAGTTCAGCAGTAAGGAATCAGCATGGACTGCACACCTAGTTAGAGCACTCACCAAGTGAATCTTGAGATAGGAGACAAAACATTCATCAATTTTGGGCTTAAAAATATACATAAAAGTGTTAACCCAACTGACTAAAAGACAAACTAAGGCAATATTTATACAACAAATACCATTTATACATATATATTCATTTGAAATAGTACAATACATTACTAGCACCTTAAAAGTCTATTGTCCAGAAACAGGTGTGAAAATATTAAATACTAAAAGAAATATTAAAAGTCATGTAAAAATTAACATTACAGCTCTTGTCATGAAGTATTTCAGTCAATAATGTATATAATATCAAAATATGTAATCGAACATTTATTTTCATGCACATTTTAAAGTGATTAAAATCGTGTCCAGAGTTTTTGTCAACACCATCGCCAGTATAAAACAAAATAAGGAATCATTGTGTGGCAGAAGGCCCATTCATTGTGAGAAAATGGAGGATTGAGCCTGAGCCCAAACACAGAACATGATTCAAGGGAGTAAACTCATAAAGCCTTTAATAAAACGAGCGCTGCCCTTCCACCATGCATTGAATTCTGAGCTGAAAAAATCCCCATCATGCTCACAAACGAGCTAAACAAAGTCGTCTTTATCTGGCAGAATACTCAAAAAATATCACATGATGCACAAGGGTCGAAAGTTTGGCATGAGTTACAAAACACTGAGAGAAAAACATACCAAAGCAAAGATGTTTAATTTCCTCCAGACAATCTCTTCAAGTGTTCACAGTTTCTTTGAAAACCATTCTTGAATAATAACACATAAGCAAGACATCATCACCAGAGGAAAAGTAAAATGTCAAAGAATGATTAGGCAAAACCTTCACAATGCATTTATTGCGAGCAAAACCCAAACGTTTAACATAGTTATTCATCCTTCTGTGCATTGCGTCCATTCTACATCACATCGCCTAGAGTGTCAGATCAAACAACATGACAATGCCAGTACCACGAGAATACAAAACTGAGTATGAGGCTCTGAAGTCATTCAAAGCTGTGTCAACCAGCAAACTTGAAGAGTCATTCCAGCTTGTGTGTTGTTCTCCAGCTAATCAATCTTGCATAGTACGTACTTGTTCAATACGTCTAAACAAATATTAAAGTCTTCCTCCAGAGTAAGTGAAAACACAAGTGGAGTGGAAGCAGTGGAAACATATCAAAGAGCAAACAGAAGACGGAGCTCATTTTCACACCAAACTTCAGAAACACACTGCCACTCTGTCAGAGCTTATGGTTGTCTACCAAGACAAATCAACAAGTGAAACAACCACCCATTTCCACCTAGTTCAAAATCAAAACAGGGAGTACAGTAGTGATGTGCGATACCACTGATTTCCTTTCCGATCCGATACCAAGTAATATTCAGGGTGGTATCGACGATACTGATTCGATACCGATACTTTGTACAAAAGCTTATTTTATTTATTGTATCTCAAATTATAGCATCATAATGATTACAGGACATCAGATTACATGTTCTTATCACTTAATAATGCAGGGTTCATCACATAGAAATTAAAAAAAACTAAAGTTGTGCGCTATTTGAACACCTTGCCTGCATTGCACTAAAGGACTCAGTGAGAGGCGTCTGTCTCACCCTAGCAGCACCTGTCCCTCTCCTCCTCTTCAGTTCGCCTCAACATATGCTCGTCATATTCTGTGATATGATTTACTCTGAGGTGTTTGACAAGGTTAGTGATGTTGCCACAACCATACATGCCAACCCTCCTGATTTTTCCGGGAGAATCCCGAATTTCAGTGCCCCTCCCGAAAATCTCCCGGAGCCACCATTCTCCCCAATTTCTCCCGATTTTCCACCCGGACAACAAAATTGAAAAACCATATCACAGAATTCATAGCGTGGCCCAGCCAATTCCAGTTTCCAACAATGACGGCAGCTACTTAGGTTTAACATTACTCTTATTTCTCTTTCTGGGTCGCAAAAAAAAAACTTTTGACATATTTTCAGGTGAGAATGTAATTGTGTAAACTTCAAATATCTGAGCCGACCGACACATCGTCTTCAAACCCCGCTGTCTTTCACTACTCGGGTTAAACATGATATATAAGTCACTTTGATAACTTAAAATGTTATTGTTTGGCTTTTTCAGTGTTTTATTCGTCTGTGAGTAAATCAGTTTGACTGAGATTAAAGTTATTAGATTAGATTAAATTAAATGTAACTTTATTAATCCCTCGGGAGGGTTCCTCCGGGGTTTTCACACAGCTGACTAAACGTCAAACAGAAAATGATTAAACAGAAGTGTGAGATGGTCGAGAGTTTAAGTCAGCGCCCTGTTATATTTTAGATAGCAAGGAGCAGACGGCAGAGTTTCACTCCACCGAGGGAGCTCGTGACGTACTACCCGGCTTTCTTTAGACCGCGAAGGCCGGGTCCTCAGGTGGAAGCAGCCTCTGAATTTGGACACCCCCGCTATTTCCAATAATAACGGTGACATTTAACGTATTTTATCCGATAAATAAACACTGTAAAATGTATTTATGAGAGCAGACATCAGTGTGTGTGCACGCAGAGAATCAGAGCGTCTTTCTTACCGAGTAAGAGGAACAGCGGCATCAACTGCATCTTCCTCCTGCAGTCAAAGTCCCGTTAAATCTGATGCTCAGACAGACTGCAGACACACCCAGAGAAAGACGCACAATCACCAGTTTACTTTCACTTTCACAGCAGGGCCGGCTCCAGGATCTAAGCTTTAGGAGGAATCAGCTCCAATCATGCACGCAGTGGATTCCAATTTAAAATTGAAGAAAACAAGTATATAAATCATTTTAGTGTCTGCTTGGAGCTGAACTCACTCATGTCACACTACAGTGTTTGTTTCTATAGCAACATAATTAACTGGATATCCAAGAATAAGCCAGAATCAATAACTACAGATGTTTATTTAATGTGGTGTTTCAGGGCAGAGCCTTTAATTATGAAACTTGGTCAAAGGCTCAATTGTGATTATTTTTACAACAAAGTTAAAGAACGATTTGCAGCAAAGCAGAAAAGATGAAAAATGTGCACAACGTTGTTTCAGCCTCTGCACAGAGAGACAGCCCAGCATCAAGCACTTACAGTACAGACCCTGGACCAGCAGACTGACACTGCACACAGCTGGACACAAGTTAACAGGTCATAGTTCTTGTATTCATGCACAGCCTCTCTTACTTTCTCCCACTCTCTGTGCTCCTCTCTCTCTCTGTGCTTTCACCCAAATAATATAGTTACGCACAATTTAAAAAAACAATAAAAGGCATGAAACACACATCTGTGCACATCTGGCAAATAGAGACATGCCAGGATCAGAATCATGTTTATTCCCAGGTTTGAACACAAATGATGACTTTGTCCTGGTGTCTCCATGAAAAATAAAGACATAGTGGTCCAGAGAAGAATATACTGTATGGTATTTACAGTACGTCTCTGTATAAATACACATACCATGATATGCACTACCTACAGATATTAGAATAGAAATCAGAGCTTATGTCAGGGCTGTAATTTATTAACTAATAATGATTAATGAGGTTACATCATTAAACACATGCACAATAAAATACTTTAATTACTACTCCAAAGACTGACTTTATACATGCTAACAGCTGTGAGGGAGCCCCGCCCTCATGCACGCTCTGTTACTATAGTAACCTCACAGAAGCCATCTTATTGGTCAAATTAAGAATGCTCCAAAAGCACAAACACAGTCCAGAGGTCCAGTTCAGGTGAAGCTAGCAGCTACAGCCACCTGTGTCACCATCCACCTGTCAGTCAGAAAGGCCACGCCCCTAATAATGCAAACTTTAATATAAAAACAGGCGTTATGAAGAGACACCGAACAGTTTGTGTATCAGGCTGCAAACATGTTTGTTTCTGCTGTAAACTTTGACCCGAGTCTGATTCTTTCTGTCTGTTTGGGTTCTCAGACTGTGGGTTGTGACCCCCCAGGTGGGACATGGAGACGCTGCATAGCTGTGGATGGAAAAGTGGCCCATGATAAAGAGCCCAGTGACAGGTGACATATTAGCTCCTGTATCAAAGGTGGCAGGTTTACTTCCTGCTGACACACCTGGTCTCCCCCATCAGCTGTCCACCTGTTCATCCTCCAGCAGTTTGAAAGCTTTAGCAGGGTAAACGTTCAGTCTCTGTCCTCTCTCATGTTGGCTTGTTTGGTTTGGACCTCTGCATGTTGTCTCCTCCTCTGACCTCCTCAGCCAGTCACTCACAGCTCCTTCAGGATAACATGTTGGAGTCACTCTGGGAGAAATCTGCCTGCTCTGTCCACATCTCCACCCACACCTTTCCCACCCAGTGTGGCACCACCTGTTCTCTTTGTAAGTAAACTGTTAAAGGTAGCTCCAGGTTCTACATCTGCATTCACAGGTGTTGTGTTTAATTATGAGACTGATAAATTTTCAGACATGATTTTGTTTTATTCAATACATGAGACTTTAAAGATTAAAGAAAAGCAATCATGCAGTAACATAAAACACTGACAATCATACAGAAAGATGTTAAAAGTAAAACATTCTTCAGGTTAAAGGGAGTTCTTCCTTCCTACTGTCACCAAGTGCTGATCATACCAGTGCATGAGGAGTGAGATTTCCAACAACAAGCATCTGATGGCAGCAGTAAAGCTGAGGAGAGGAGCCGTCACTGACTGTCAGTGTGTAACTGAATTATTGAAAACATCCTGAGACTGTACAGCTCATTTTACTGAATTGTGATGTTTAAATGTTATTGATATATTGTTTATATTTTCCATCAGATCATATCTGCATAGAAACAGAAAATCCTAAAAGGTTTAATAAATGTTTTGTGCAGCTGTTCATGATGAACAATAAAACAACTGAGCTTCAGGAGACACAAATAGAAGAAGAGGAGCAGAGTGAAGGATGAAGTTCGTCCATGAGACCGAGTGTGTCCTCAGCTTCCTGTTCAGAGACAAACATCACTGATGTCAGCTGTTCACCTCTGACCTTTATTACACACCTGTATGGAAATGTTACCTGCTCTCAATCAATGCACAACACCTGGATCAGCTGACCACTCTGTAACAAACACAGAAGAAGTATTAGATATGTCCTCTGTGAGTGTGTGTGTGTGTGTGTGTGTGGATAGAGCACCACTATGTTTAATATTAGTAAGTTTAGTTATGTCTCTAGCGCTCCTACAGCCTCATTGAGAAAACATGATGTGGGCTTTTAGAGTTCTTATGATAAATAAAACACTTCATTTCCGGGTATACATGTTGTTTTACCTGCTTTCTTCTTATAATTAGACCCCATTCCTACAAAACTGCTCAAAGAATTCCTGCCATTAATTAATTCTTCGATCTTAAATATGATCAACCTATCTCTAATAATCGGCTATGTACCACAGGCCTTCAAGGTGGCTGTAGTTAAACCTTTACTCAAAAAGCATCTCTAGACCCAGCTGTCTTAGCTAATTATAGGCCAATCTCCAACCTTCCTTTCATATCAAACATCCTTGAAAGAGTAGTTGTCAAACAGCTAACAGATCATCCGCAGAGGAATGGCTTATTTGAAGAGTTTCAGTCAGGTTTCAGAGCTCATCACAGCACAGAAACAGCTTTAGTGAAGGTTACAAATGATCTTCTTATGGCCTCTGACAGTGGACTCATCTCTGTGCTTGTCCTGCTAGACCTCAGTGCAGCGTTCGATACTGTCGACCATAATATCCTATTAGAGCGATTAGAACATGCTGTAGGTATTACAGGTACTGTGCTGCAGTGGTTTGTATCATATCTATCTAATAGACTCCAATTTGTACATGTACATGAAGAGTCCTCTAGGAATGCAGGACTCTGCAGGAATGTCTTAAAGACATAAAGACCTGGATGGCCGCTAACTTTCTGCTTCTTAATTCAGATCAAACTGAGGTTATTGTACTCGGCCCTGAAAATCTTAGAAATATGGTATCTAAGCAGATTCTTACTCTGGATGGCATTACCTTGGCCTCCAGGAACACTGTGAGGAACCTTGGAGTAATTTTTGACTCGATTTTGACTTGACATGTTTTTCACATTTGGTGGTAAATAAATGCACTTTCAGGTGTGTTGTTATGGTTACCTGTTGTCTCACCAGCTTTCCTCTACCTTCTGAAGATCACCTCACCGTAAAGAACATCATCAGGGCCTAAAGACAGAAAAATGAATGAATGAAGCTGCAGCTTCAGTTCTGACTCACAGTTTGATCAGATGTGTGCTGTATGGCCAGAGTCCAGCTCAGTATCTCCAAACTGACTCTAAACCATCATCTCTCAAGACTTTTCCTCTGAGTCTGTGCTGGAAGGATGAATGAAGTCACACTAACTGTGCTCACTGATTTTAAAAAGAACACATCTGTGTTCAGAGATAATAAAGAATATCAGTTTCTACAGAACAAAACATCAAACAGAGTTTAACCTTCTCAGCAGCTCCCAATGTGAAAGTTAATCAGACTAAAGAAGGTGTGTGTCCTTCATCACTACACTGAACCATCGTCATCATCATCTGTACCTGAAGTGCGAGTCCTCACATCAGAGTAGATAACATCTGGATCATCAGGACTTTTAGCTGGAAAACACACACACACAATCATTTACCTGAGAAACTGTGTGTGTGTTATGCTGCTGAGAGCACACGCAGCGTACCTCTCCTAGTGTCTCTCTGTCTGATGGTGACATCACTGCAGTTCACATGTACAGGAGAGGAGGAGTGGAGCGCTGCTGAACAAAGAAACACACAAACACATTCACAGGGTTTCAGAGTGATGGGGGCAGTGTTGTGGAAATGACAGTCTTCACTAGTGGGGATAGTTACAAAGCTTTCTTCGTTATGAATTAGCATACATGATTTTATTGAACATGTGAAGAACTAGCAAAAAACCCAGAAACTCTTGTAGAGGACATAAAGTCAGAGATAGAGACGACAAGGAGCAGGTGCATCTAGTACAGGTAGAGCTGCTGCAAAAACCCACAGAGCTCAGCAGCCAGAGCAACAAACTCTGGATCCTTTGCTTTTAGTTAGCATTAGCAGCACATCCTGCGTCCGATGTGAAAGGACCTTTATGCTGCGCACTGTGACTCACAGCAATGGTCCCAGGTCAGCCCTGACTTTGTGTTAAACTAATACTAAAGTAATAATGTTGTTTCTAACCACTGACATACCACAACTTTATCCTTTCAACAGCTGCTGAAAGTTAGGGGACCTAGCTGCTATCAGATATTTACGTAGAGATCCTCCAGCTTCAAACTCTATCACCCTTCAAGGACCTGCAGTTCAAAAAAGTGCCCCTGCGACAGCCAAACCCATCTGTTCTCTGATTGGATAGTTAAATTTGTGATTGACATGACACTGACCAATCAGATGAAAGGAAGAAAAACCGAGTCAAAATTCGAACTTGTAACTTGCAGGGTTTTTTTTGGCTAAGTCCACATACAAATCTTTTTTACACAAACACATTTTTTTTACACATACAAGGCCTGACTTACAAGTACAAAATATTTATGACCACAATTTGAGTCCATATTAATCATCTATTTAAAAAACAACAACTCTGAAAGATTTCATACCTTTCTGTTTCCTCCAGAGAACTCCCCAAACCACCAAAACCAGAAGAACCACGGAAACCAGACCTGCTACAGCCAGAATGAGGATGGAGGAGGAGGAGGGAGGAGCAGAGGAGTCTGTTACAGGAGAAAGAAGAGCAGGAGAGTTCACAGGATTAGAGGAGGTGCGGGTGTGGAGATGAGGAGAAGGATCTGTAGGAGACATGATGAAGATGGTTCAGTCAGTTTATTTTCAGCTCAGGTTAGTTCATATTTTTAAACAGGAAGTGATGTCATTGTTCTGACCTCTGACCCTCAGAAAGCTCTGAGGAGATTCTCCAAACACATCAGTAGCACAGGAGTAGAGACCTTCATCAGACTGCCGGACGTTTCTGATGATGAACTCTGATTTATTTTTATTTCCAACAAGACTTCCATTAAAGAAGAAATGGGCTGTGATGATGTCACCATTACTCTGTCTGCAGCGCATAGTGACATCACTTCCTGCTGGCACAGGATCTGGAGGGATCTCCAGGATCAGACCTTTATTGGATCAGCAGACACAAACAGAGTGATGCAGAGAGCTCATGAGTCTGTGATTGTATTTGTGTTCTTGTTGGAGTCTCACTGATTGTTTTCACGTCATCAACTCACCTGCAGAAACAGTCGGTGCAGACAGCAGCAGCACACACACACCTGCGACAGGAGGGCAGAGGTCACTGAGGGTCAGAGGTCAGTGACTGACACAGTCTGAGTATATCATCTTGAAGAACAGTTCCAGTGAAATACAGTAAAGAGAGACGATATCAGAGGAAACAGTGTGTAAGGCGACTGAACTGGTTTAGGAGGAAGTAAAACCAGTTTACTCTGATGGTTTAGTCAGGGACATTCAACACAGCATTGTTTCAGTCATCAAGACATTCCTGCACTTTAACTAACTGATGTGTATCATGTGGCTTGATGCTCACACACACAGGTGTACACAGACACACACAGGTGTACACAGACACACACTGTATCTTCCTTGGCTGCTGCCACTAAACATGTCGTGCATTATCAGTCCAGTGTGCTGCTCAGTAGGATTCAGTGTTTATTATTTACTGTTACTGATGCATATGATGGCTGTTGCTGTGGTTTCTTTAGTGTGCTGGCTTCTTTTTGCTTCTTGTTGCTTGTTTTTCTTCAGGATGGGATCAAACAGATTTTAGTGTCTTTCCTCTCTCCGTCCCTCTTCTCCTCTATGTTTCTCTCCTTCTGTTATCTCTCTTCCCAACTTCTCTTTACTTTGTCTTTCTTCTGTCTCGGCCCCAGTCCTGTCTGTTCTGAATGTAATAACTTAATAGTAAAACAAATCTAATAAACTATTACATTTAGTATGGTAAAGCCATAACGATCCCTTTGGGAAAATAGCTGTGGGGGGTGTTTTTCTTTTTTCTTTCTTGGCTTTCAGATTGTTCTGATTATTCTGATTGTTGCCGGTCAGCACAGGCAAAAGAAATAGTGTCACCTGCATGTCAGTGAAACTGTACACTCACCTCCTACTGATGAAATAAATTAGATATGATACAAACCACTGCACCTGTAATACTTAACATGCTTTAATGGCTCTAACAGGATATTATGATAACAGTATTGAACACATAATACATTTGGGCAGATTTGTAGAAATGAGAGCTGCTCAGTCCAAACTGGCTGAAAGCCTTCTGTCCTGTTGGAGTCTGTGCTGTGAGTGGTTCTCATACAGTGCTCTTCTACACTACCTGAACTCTCACTTTACTCAATATTTACTGGCTGTATGAAACTTGCCTCATTCACACAAACACTTCTTTCTCTGCTTTTTCTATCAAAGCCCTTTCTGTCTGACATACATACACATACATCCACAGTCCAATGCATCTAACTTTGTGTTCGTGTCCTGCCCAAGGATATTTAGCATGCAGACTGGAGCCACCAGGAATCAAACTACCAACCTCCGGGGTCTTAACAGACGCCCCACTCTACCTCCTGAGCTGTGAAAGAATGAAGGTGGGACTCACCGAGCAGGAGCAGAGAGGCAGCTGCAGCCTTCATGCTGTCTGGATGCTGACTGTGTGAGACGCCGTCAGCTTCCTTTCATCACTTCCCTTTCATCACATCGTGTGTCCCTGTGAGCTCTCTGTATGAGTATGCTGCTGTGTTACTCTGATGGGTTCAGATCAGCTGTTCAGCAGGCTGCAGTACAAACTGTTGATGATGTCATGCAGAAATATTACATCAGCATCAGTAAATAATAAATACTGAAAGTTACTGTGGTGGTTTGATCCCTGGCTGCCTCAGTCTGCATGTCACCTTCCATTTATCATTTACCACATGAAGCCGTTACTGTGCATTTGTGCTAGATGAAGAAACTGAATTGAGTTGCTGAGGCTGTGATGAAGAGGAGGTGATTAAACAGGCTGTTACCCCCTCCACCCTCTGCACCACCTACTGGACAGACAGTGCAGCTCCTTCTCTCACAGATCACAACATCAGGAAAGCTTTCCTGCCTCAGACGCACACCTGCGTTCATTTGTTAGAGTTTTACTTATTGTGCTCTTTATTTTATTAATGAAGGTATTTGTATATTTTTATTCTATTCATTTATTTTTTTCTTATCATTCAATATTTACTCACTGAGCTGTTCGACCAGTGTACCTGTAAATACCTGTTATTTTTATATGTTTACACAAACATCTTCTCTCTGTTGGAGCCTAACTCGTGCTCTAATAGCACCGTCTCAGTCTAACCAGGTAACTTTGCTGCCTGACACTCTACAGTGTACGTATCGCCTGCATCCAACAGTAAGACAAACCGAGCGTCTAAATCTAAACTCTCAAACAGAACTTAAATCCTTTGCTTTACTCTTGAATTATTCTTGTCAAGTTCAGATTGTGGTGCAGTTTTAAATTGATACAAAAGATCTGTTGGTCACTTTAAATCTTGTCAAAGCACAGAGACACTACGATCCCCTCACTGATCCTCACAGAGACCAGAGGAGGGTGGATGAACTGTTGGTGTCTTTGCTGATGATGTCACACAGAGGGTCTGTTACAGGGAGCGATGGTCCTGGTGTCCCACAGTAACCACACATGGGAGCAGGTCATGTTGCAGTTATTGATGTTGTGTAAATCAGGACTTATTAAAGAGTCACCTTTACTGTTTGAAACAGTTCCTGCTGGAGTTTCAGATCCTCTGTCTGCTCACAGGAGAATCAAGCCACTGAAGGAGACGACTGACCTTTGACCTCTGACTCTCAGCATGTTTGCTCCGCAGCTTATAAAAGATGACATAATAAAATATCTCATTACAATAATGTCAGATGTTTGTGTTGTTGACATTAAAGTCACAGTTAGAGATCATGAGAGCTGAAGTGTTGTGTTCAGGTTTGACTGAGCTGCTGTCATTAGATTTAAATAGAAGTGAGTCAGCCAATGAGATTAGTTCTGCTCTGTGTGCTCTCTCCTGGTTGGTCTGTGGATGTTTCC
Source organism: Pelmatolapia mariae (assembly GCF_036321145.2). Classification (NCBI taxonomy): domain Eukaryota; kingdom Metazoa; phylum Chordata; class Actinopteri; order Cichliformes; family Cichlidae; genus Pelmatolapia; species Pelmatolapia mariae. Next base: position 29,532,126 of record NC_086229.1, read on the forward strand.
ATGCTGTCGTCATTACAGGTTATTTTAGTGTGTTTGGGGGTGTAGTGTCCTGATGGTGTTTCTCCTTCAGCTCGGCTCTGTTTGGTCGTTGGTCCAGTATTTTGAGTTTTTATAACTTCTTCATGCTTTTTGGTTCTGAGAAACGTGTCAGTTCCTGGTTTCTGTTACCATGACGTTGTGTCTCTGTTTTGTGTCTCTGGGTTTCTTATAGGTGACTTCTGGTTCTTTCGTTCTCCTGGTCCCCTCTGTGAGTTTTGTCCTTTGGTGTCACTGTTATGAAGTCAGTCAGGTGTCTCTGTTTGGGTACCTGTGTGAGGTTAGTCTCTGTCTCTGTGTTATTGTGAGTCTCTGGTCTCGTGCACCTTGTGTTTGTGTTAGTCCTGATTCTCTCCTGCTGTGTTTCCCACCTGTGCTGTCCTCTCTTCATTACCTGCTGTGCTTTTATTGTCTCTTGTTGACCATTTCATGCTTCACACTCATGCTGTGTGATCTCTAACACAGCATGAGTGTGCTCTGTGTTTCTGTTATGCTTCCCTAGTTTCTTGATTTATTGCATATTGTTGTATTAAGACTAGTTTGAGTTTATAAGGTAGTCTGATTCATGTTTCCACACTTTCATTCATTAATTCACCTCATAAATGAATTAGAGAACTTACTGATGGATGAGTGAACAGATCAGAGAGAGGACTCTGTAGAGTTTACATGTTTTTAAACTTTCAAGTCATTGAGAGGCTCCATCAGCTCAGTGGTGAGGTTGTTGTCATACCCCTCAGCATGCGTGGACGACCCCCTATGAGCAAACACTGGGGTGACTATGGGAAGGAAAAACTACCTTTTAACTACCTTTTAACAAATAGAGGTCATCCAGGTCACCCAATGCATTCAATTAAAGAGTCACAGGTAAGGGTCTCATAGTGCGAGAAAGTGCAGGAACTTTTATATTTACAGTAAAGTAAAAATGAAGTTGGTGAAAACAGTAAAAGTCAGACTGACATTGTGTAAGAGAGGAGTGCAGAATGCATTAATAAATAACATGCACACTATAAATACAACTGCATGAAGGTGAAATATAAATCATGTTTGGGCTCATGTGGCTCACAGGTGAGTTCAGGTGAGTCATCATCCAGATTGATAGAGAACAGTAGGAAGGACTTCCTGAAGTAGCATTAAACCTTCTGAAATGATGACTTACGGTTCACAATCTGGTGTTGATTTATTGCACGTGCAGTCCCAGGCCATTAAGAGATTAAAAACAAATAAAAGAATTTTAAGGATCCTCAAATGTACAGGTAGGGAGTGGAGTGAAATTAAAATGGGGGTAATGTGCTCAGACTTTTTTTGTTCCAGTAAAAGACGTGCTGCAGCACAACCTGCAGACTCATAATGGATGCATCAGTAACTCCACAATAAAGTGTGTTACAATAATCCAGCCTAGATGCAACATGGATTACTGTCTCAAAAAGCTGTTTTGATCAAATAGAAAGTTGCCCCATGTCTTTTATTGCTAGTAAGGAAGCTTTTTATGCAAGAAGGTGAGATGTTGAGGGAATTCTCACCTGCATTATTCTCTCTCATGGACAAAATGATTCAAAGGTGTCCAGAGAGACGAACCCCCGATGCTGCTAATCAGCTAAAGGTGCTGATGGACACTTTCATCTTCTTCCTATGATGCAGACGATGCTTAAAAAGGTGTTTGAGTTCACTGAAGGCTCAGCGTGAGAAGTCTGAGCCCGAGCAACATCTTGTGAGGAACTCTGTTGTTCCGTGTTGTCTTCACTGATCTCTGATGTATGTGAGGGTCTGGTCTCCTTCTCTGTGATCCTCTGATGCTGTGTTGAAGCTCTTTGTTAACCATGGTTATTGCTCTGACTGCAACAGTTTTCCTTTGGTTTACTGCTGGTGTGCGTGCTGATCCAACATGAATGTGCTGTGACTGATTCGTTCTGAACAAATGCACATGTGTGTAACCATGTTATTGTAGTTTTACTTTGTCTGCACTAAATGAGTCATTTTGGCCTCATTTTCACAAAACAGAAACTTGTTACTGTAACTGTGCAGAGTTTGATTTCATCTCCTCTGTACATGTTAATGCTGACTGTGTGACTCATCAGGTCCAGCTGCCCACCAGGAAGCTTCTGTGTAGAACAAAGGAGGTAAAACTGACTAACTCGGAGGTGGAGGATCTTCCTGCTGGGCTGCTTTCAGGAAAAGGTCCGGCTGATGGTCATCATCAGTGTGTGTGGAGTAAACAGCCAGACAGCTATAACACAGTGGTCAGCACAGTCAGACTCCTGTGCTCCTGACAGCATCACCTTCATCCTGAGCTGATGGAGTCCTGATACCTGCTCAGTGTGTTTAACATTTTTCTCTGTGTGTGGATTTAAATATATGTCCGTTTGTCCTGAAGCGTCAGATTTTGGTCCTGCTCAGTGCTGCGACTCTCAGTTTGTATTTTTATCCTGTACGTCTCTACATGATGCTCCTGAAACTGTTTCTGTTTCTTTTCCTGCTTCATCTTTTTCCTTAAAAGGAGTTTAGACAGCAAGCCGTTGCTGATAAAGGGAAGTGATGAACTTTCAGTCTCTGCTGGTGATGATGAGCAGCTCTCAGGCAGGACCAGTATCATGGGGCATGAACAGAGTCAGAATCAGCTTTACAGGTTACTTTGTACAGACTGTTCATTTCTTTATCAGAGAGCAAACTCCAGCAGAGTCAGCAGATCATCATTTCCCCACTGCACATGTTTATTTGGTGATATTTGAGTCAGAGTTGGTACATTTTTAGTCAGCGAGTAGGAAAATCATCTTAGTGTTATTACTGAATAATCTTAAAGATAAAAGTGGAAAAAACCTTGTGTAATGTTACTGCTACAGCAATTTCCTCCTCCTCCACCCAAACTGAAACCAGCTGAGTGCAGAGAGGCAGGAAGACAAAAACATCACTGATGAACTTTTGTTACACGCAGTAAGAACATGACTGTAACTGTAATGTGATTACTGAATGTATTACAGTATCAAGGACAAGCCTGTCTGAGTTCTGTCTTTGTGCTCATTGTTGCTCTCAAACTGTGAAACACCATCAGCTGAAAGAATAAAAACTACAACTGCCAGTAAACATTCGTTTACTCCACTGTAATAATCATACCTGACTGTAGTCCATCAGATTCTCCCGTGTGTTGGTGATAAAGTTCTCATATTTATAAATCTTTTAACTCACACAAGTTTTTACTGCAAGTTTCTTTCCAACAGGTTTAACTTTATTAATATCAGCCTCCTCTCATGTCTCGTGGACCGAACTGTTCAAACAACGTGGGACAAAAAGGCTTTAAATTTTTCCCATTCACATGTCAAAATTTTGGGTTATTGTCAAAACATTTTGACTTAATTTACAGGTAATATATTGATTAGAGTTCATTTATTCTTTCAGTGTTGTTTTCTCTGTTTCCTGGGTGAGGAGGTGCTGGATTATATCTCTTGGGTGGACTGGTGGTGTTGGGAAGAGGGAGGTCTGGGCTTCTCTACTTAGAGAACAGATCCACGACCAGATAATTGGAAGAAGATGGATGATTTGAATCAGGAAGTTAAAAATCTGACTTTGTTTTTTTAATGGTAGTAAAGACATTTCAATATTCTTTTGTCCTTTCCCCTCACACCCTTAGATTACTCCTCAGAGGCAGGGCCGTGCACAGATGTTTGAAGGGACGGGTGCTCAAAGTTAAAAAGGGGCACATAGAACCAGGATGAAGAACAACAACACACATTCATCAAGAGCCTCATATGGAATCACATCATACTATATCACTGTGATCATGTGGGGACAATGCAGAGCAAACGTAGCCTGTGTTTTACCTGATGGGTACAATGTTGCTGGAGGGCAGCGCTGTGTTGGTCTGAGACTGAGACATTAAAGAGTCCACAGGAGAGATGGGAGCTGATTAAACAAGCGTTATGAGATAATAATAAAATGCAAAGATTGGTGACAGTGCTTGGAAACACAAGGCAACAAAAAATGTGAGAAATAAACTCTGTCTGTGAATTACTGTCTGACTCTCTTCCTCCTTCCATCACTCTCCACTTGCTGTCCATCTGAGAACACAATTTGCTGAATTTGCTATTGTATTGATCTATTACTTAATTATCCAGACATATCACCTTTACACCTAATCCGTTATAAAGTAATGATAGTAAAATATTAAAGAAACAAAACATTTATACTTGAATACTTCTGCAATGCAACAGCTGGTACAGGTGTTATTGTTACCTGTGCTCTTTGTAATCCAGCTGCTGAGGGATCCACTGCCTTCAGCCTCACACAGATCCTACTGTCACTCTTTCCTCCTCATGTCCTCACAGGGCATGTCTGGATTGTGGCCACAAGTTTGCATCATGGTGCTGATCCAGAATCCTTCCCTTATCATTACTTTTTAGTGCTACAATAATAAAGTAATGGGAATAAATGAAGTAGTAAATAAAAAATAATGCATTTATAGTGATACAGTTTGTTTGACGAACCACTCTGAGCAGGGAGAAAGTTTATAAATGTCAGGGTCCTGGGACTGGGTGACCCGGGACCCCTGGGCAGTCATGGACCTATTATATTATGTATTTTTGGTGTTGCTCCCCCTTCTCTATGTTTGTGCATATGTGTCTGTGTGTGTGTATGTGTCTCTGTGGGCGCCTTCAGGCCAGGTGGGTGTGGCCCTGCTGGTGGACTGGCCACACCCAAAGCCACACACCTGCTGCTGATCAGGCCTCGTCGGGGGAGCTACTTAAGAGAGTCTTGGAGCTCCCACCGACGCGGGATCATTGCTTGAGACTCCACGTTAGTCACCAGTTTAGGTTTTGTCTTTAGTGTATGCCTGCCATAGATAAGTGTACTGACGGCTGCCGCTATTGTTCCCTGCAGGAGGTGCGTGGGAGGCATGAAGAGCAGCGGGCACTGGGAGTGCCGGCACACGGGAGCAGAGAGCACTAGGAGAACACGACACGGGAGTCTGGGGAAAACACGGGGATTTATTGTTGTTATTTGCATCACTGTAAATAAACGCACTGTTTATACACAGAGCACCGCACCTGGGTCCTCCTTCCTCACACCCCCCACGGTCTGCCATGCCGTACCGTGACAGAATGATCCCGCCAAGCATGGACCCAGCGGTCTCTGAGGAGAGGCTCAGGAGGGAGGTAATGGACAGAGTTTATAGACTGTGTGAGCTATGGTGGGAGAAGCCCGCGGAAGTGTTGCGTCGCGCCGTGGAGAGGCGGCTGCAGGAGACGCTTTTCAAGTTTCCCTGGCTGATGGACTCCCTCAATGCAGTCGTCCTGGACTTCTTGCTCTCAACCCTCCACCTCCACTCTCCTCCTCAGGCTGCTCACCGGCTCGGACAGCTGGTGGATTCGCAGCCTGACACGCCGGCCCCGACGTCTACACGGAATCGACGTTCGCGCCGTCGGCATTCCTCACCGCAGCCTAATCCACGGACATCTCAAGAGCCGGCTGTGGTGAGTAGTACGGACAACTTTCCATTTCCCTCACCATCTGTGTTTGTGTCTGCAGTGGATGAGCCGTCAGCGCAGGTAACATCGCCTCGGTCAGTGGTTTCCACACCACTCGCTGCTTCACCATCTGCAGCTGTAGCACCGCCGTCGTCTCATCTGCCTGCAGCCACCACTCCGCCATCTTCTTCACCGGCTGCTACGTCACCACCCGGACCTGCGCTGCCCGAGCAGGAGCTCAGCGAGCCGCAGCAGCTCAGCGAGCTGGAGCAGGAGCAGCTGTGCGAGCAGGAGCCAGAGCTCGGCGAGCCGGAGCCGGAGCTGGAGCAGGAGACGGAGCTCGGCGAGCCGGAGCTCGGCGAGCAGGAGCCGGAGCCGGAGCAGGAGCCGGAGCTCGGCGAGCAGGAGCCGCCCGAGCAGGAGCCGGAGCTCGCGCCATCAGCTGGGGAGCAGCTGAACAAGCCGGAGCTCGGCGAGCAGGAGCCGGAGCTCGCGCCATCAGCTGGGGAGCAGCTGAACAAGCCTGAGCAGGAGCCGCTGTGCGAGCCACCAGCTGAGGAGCAGCTCAGCGAGCCGGAGCAGCTGTGCGAGCCGGAGCAGGAGCCGCTCTGCGAGCCACCAGCTGAGGAGCCGGAGCTCGTGCCATCAGCTGGGGAGCAGCCGGAGCTCAGCGAGCGGGACAAGCCAGCGCCGCTGCCGGAGGAGCTCAGCGTGCCGGAGGAGCTCAGCGTGCTGGAGGAGCTCAGCGTGCCGGAGGAGCTCAGCGTGCCGGAGGAGCCAGCACCGCTACCAGAGGAGCTCAACGAGCCGGAGGGACCTCCACGTGTAGCGCGCCATCCACGCCATCCGCGCCATCCACATCTAGCGCGCCCTCCACGCCATCGACGTACAGCGCGTCCACGTCAGCGAGCAGCGCTTCGTAGGCCACGTGCCGCTCCTCGCTGTTGCTCATCGGAGCAACGTCGTCACTGGACCCGGGGCAAGCCGCCGGAGAAGCAGCAGCGCCGCCGCCGCCGTCACTGGACCCGGGGCAAGCCGCCGGAGGAGCAGCAGCAGCAGCGCCGCCGCCGCCGTCACTGGACCCGGGGCAGGCCTCCAGAACTGTTTTGCCGCTGCAGCCGGACCTGTGGCAGGCCACCGGAGCTGCAGCTCCGCCGCCACTGGATCAGTGGCAGGCCCCCGGAACCGTTTTGCTGCTGCTGCCGGATCCATGGCCGTCCGCCCGAGCTGCACCGTAGCCGCCATTGGACTCGAGGTAGGCCTCCTGAACTGTTTTGTTGTAATGATGGGCCGCCTCAGACCGTTTTGTGGCGTTTTTGGGGGTTTTTTTCCACCGCTGCGGGATGCGCGGTCTGACTTTGGGACTGTGACCTGGGAGGGGTTGTTGATTTGTTGTTTTTTGCTGGTTTTGGTTCTGGCCCTCCGTCCTGGACCCCCCCCCACCACCCGCCCTGGGTTGGTTGTACTGTGGTTTTTGGTTGTGTTTTTTGTTTTCGGGTCGTCGGGAGCCGACCCTTAGAGGGGGGGTACTGTCAGGGTCCTGGGACTGGGTGACCCGGGACCCCTGGGCAGTCATGGACCTATTATATTATGTATTTTTGGTGTTGCTCCCCCTTCTCTATGTTTGTGCATATGTGTCTGTGTGTGTGTATGTGTCTCTGTGGGCGCCTTCAGGCCAGGTGGGTGTGGCCCTGCTGGTGGACTGGCCACACCCAAAGCCACACACCTGCTGCTGATCAGGCCTCGTCGGGGGAGCTACTTAAGAGAGTCTTGGAGCTCCCACCGACGCGGGATCATTGCTTGAGACTCCACGTTAGTCACCAGTTTAGGTTTTGTCTTTAGTGTATGCCTGCCATAGATAAGTGTACTGACGGCTGCCGCTATTGTTCCCTGCAGGCGGTGCGTGGGAGGCATGAAGAGCAGCGGGCACTGGGAGTGCCGACACACGGGAGCAGAGAGCACTAGGAGAACACGACACGGGAGTCTGGGGAAAACACGGGGATTTATTGTTGTTATTTGCATCACTGTAAATAAACGCACTGTTTATACACAGAGCACCGCACCTGGGTCCTCCTTCCTCACACCCCCCACGGTCTGCCATGCCGTACCGTGACAATAAAATATTTAAGCTGTAGATTTACAAAATGTTGCAGCTGTAAAATCAGCTTTTTGTCATATTTGAAGTATAAATCTAATCTGTTTCTTAATGTATGTTCTTTAATATTATAATTATAATAATGTGCATATGCATAGAAAGGGGGGGGGGGGAGTCCTGTAACTTACTGTAAAACTAAAGCGGTGCACAGACCTACAGACCCCTGACTGCTGTACCCAGTGAGCTGGCAGCTAATGAGCATCACACCTGTGCAGGTAGTTTTGTCGCGCTGTTACACACACACAGCACGCTCATTTGTTTCAATTCGTCAGTTGCCACAAAACAACTGACCAGCGTGTCCATAATAAGCTGATACTACTGTGTGCTGTAGACTACAGTTTGTGCTGTACACCTACTTACTGGTTTCCTTCGCATCAGTCTGTGTCTCCCAGTTTATTTGTGTTCTCCTGCAGCTCTGCACCACCCATGAAGGAAAAACTGCGCGTGCGCTTTGTGAGCTCGTTCCCACCTCGTAACCAGTGCACTCTGCCGTTAAGGGCGATCATTGGTTAATGGTAGTCATGTGACTGCTGTGATCCAGGTCATTCTATTTAACAAAATTGTGATTAATAGTTAAATATTATTGTTAAATGGCACAGACAGGACTCCACACACACACACAAATACACCCTCAAGAAAAGGCCACTTGTGTTTTTATTCATATAAAACATGGAGTTTGTTATCATTAGATAACAAACTCCAAAAGGTGTGGGGTCCCAAAAATCTTGAATCTTATTGCGACCTCTTACAGAGTGGTTTCTCATATACACCAAATCGCCCTGCTCCAAATCAGGGCTAGCGCATTTAGAGGAGTTCAGATCTCTCTGAACCCTTCTCTTTTCTACCCGTTGCTGCACAACATCATATGCAGCAGCCAGGGACTTTTGGTGTTCCTGTACCCACTCTTCAAGAGTGACGTCCTCATCAATTTCACTGCCAGCACCCAGCCAAAAATCCACTGGCAAACGTGGCTCTCGCCCGAACATCAAATAATATGGAGTCATACCAGTCGACTGATGTACTGTGGTGTTATACGCATATGTGACTTGGGAGAGATGCCGGGGCCACCGGCGCTTTTGTTCAGGAGGCAGGGCACGCAGCAAGTCATGAAGTGTACGATTAAATCGTTCACATTGACCATTACCTTGCGGATGATAGGGAGTCGTCCGACTCTTCTCTATCTTATAAATCTTACACAGCTGTTGCACCAAAGCACTTTCAAAATTTCGCCCCTGATCAGAATGTATGCGACTTGGAGGCCCAAATAAATGAAACCAATGCTTCACTAAAGCTTCTGCCACTGTGCTGGCTCGCTGATCTTTCGTAGGGACAGTCTGAGTATATTTAGAAAAGATGTCAGTCATTACCAAAATATTCTCTTTACCATCGGTTGAGGGTTCAAGTACTGTAAAATCAATTGCCAAAATTTCATGAGGCCGAGATGCAGAAATACTGCCCATAAAGGTTTTAATCTTTGGCACAACAGCTTTAGAAAGAACACACCTTTCACAATCTCTGCACCATCTCTCAATATCTACATACATATGTGGCCAATAATATCGTGAGCGCACCAACTGCAGTGTACGCTCAACCCCTTGATGGCCATGCTCATCGTGGAGTAAACGAAGGACGCGGCTCTGTAAACACTGCGGCAACACAAGCTGATCAACCTCCCTCCCTCCATCAGGAGTATGGGTGCAGCGATATAACACAGACTCCCTTTGTTTCATCCGCCCCCATTGACGGACCAATTCCCTCGAACCCTTACCAAGACCATCTCTTTCCTTTGAATCGGGCAACCTGGCCACCTCCCAATACTTTAAGAAAGGGCCAATCACCGGGTCTTGTTTCTGTAACCTACAGAGATCAGAGAAAGAACAACCAGGTAACACACTTATCTCTGCCTGAACACTAGGAATCATCTCACACTGCACTCCAATATCATTAGATAACGGACCATCCGATTCCATTACAGTTCCATGTAGGCGGGACAGTGCATCTGCATTAGCATTCTGAGCCCCAGGCCGGTATTTTATGGTCAAATCAAAAGCGGCCAGCTCTGATGCCCACCTCTGTTCTGTGGCACCTAGCTTTGCCGTGGACAAATGGCTTAGAGGGTTATTGTCTGTAAATACAGTGCAATGATGACCCAAAAGATACTCCCTAAACTTTTCAGTGACTGCCCACTTAAGAGCTACAAGCTCAAGCTTCATAGAACTATAATTTTTCATATTCCGCTCTGTAGGCTTTAAGCTCCGACTAGCAAAAGCTATTGGCCGCAACTTACCCTCATACTCCTGGGAGAGCACTGCCCCTAGACCGCCATAACTTGCATCTACTTCCAAGGTAAATGGCTTCTGAAAATCAGCAAAAGCAAGCACTGGTGCAGAAACTAGGGCAGCCTTGAGCTGATGAAAACTTCGTTCACACTCTAAATCCCAGGAATCTAATAATGGTTTTGGGGGGGTCCTACCTTTTCTACCTGGAGGGAGGAGTGTCGAGACCAGTCTATGCAAGGGAGCAGCCATGCGTGAAAAACCAGCTATGAATCTCCTATAATAACTAGCAAATCCTAAAAAGGAACGCAGTTCTGCTAGATTGCTAGGCGTTTTCCAATCCCGCACTGCAGCTATTTTATCTGGATCAGTAGAAACTCCTTCGGCAGACACCACATGCCCTAAATGCTTCACTTGCCTCTGGAAAAACTGGCACTTTGAGAGTTTCACTTTAAGCCCCTCTTTATCCAGACGAGAGAATATTTCTTCCAACCGCTCCAAATGCTGTTGCACAGAGGATGAAAAAACAATCACATCATCCAAATACAAAAGCACCGACTGATGTCTGCAATCTCCAAACAAACGCTCCATCAGGCGCTGAAATGTACTGGGTGCATTACACAAACCAAAAGGCATGCGGTTGAACTCAAACAAACCAAATGGGGTACAAAATGCAGTTTTAATCTTATCCTTCTCAGCCATTTCCACCTGATTATAACCACTAGCCAGGTCCAAAGTGGAAAACCACTGAGCACCCGTCAAAGCATCCAAGGATTCTTCAATCCTTGGCAGAGGAAATGCATCCTTTCTGGTCTTGGCGTTTAACTGTCTATAATCGACACACATGCGTAAACTTCCATCCTTCTTTTGAACAAGAACTATTGGGGATGAATACGGACTACTACTTTCTCTGATGATGCGAGCTTGCAGCAGCTGTTTGATATGATCCCTTGCCAATTCATACTGAGACGGAGGGATTCGCCTGTAAGGTTGTCGCACTGGTGTTTCATCTGTCAAAGGAATTTCATGAGTGATCAATTTACTACAACCAACATCCAACTCATTCTTGGCAAACATGCCACTATACTTCTGCAATAGAACTTTTGCTTGCCGTTTCTCGCTCTCCTCCAGATTTTCAAATTCAGGCAGATCCAATTCCGCTGAATTGTCTGCCATTGTATGGCTGGAAATATAAGCTGTACAACACTGTGAATTTACAGAGACCTGTATTTCAGAATGACCCTCTACTAGCACACTGGCCAGTTGAACTGTAGCAATCACCCGACGAGGTGTCAACCAGACATCAGCTTTACCCACAGTAAAGTAACTGGAACAAAAGCCTCCCCTCCTTCTCCCTTTACCAATGAAGGAGACACCAATAAGCCTTCCGGAAGAAAACCATCATCAGGCCCTAGGGGTTCAATCAAAAGGTCAATGGGTGTATTCACAGGCATCTTTGGACAGGTAACAGGAACATAACTTTGCGTTCCAGCTGGAACACAGAAAGACTTCTTACCCTGTACTCTAACACGATGGGGTTCGTGAGAATTTGCCATGGCCTCCATCATTTGGCAGTATCTCAGCGCTCTTCTCCACCCACGGGGCGCAGTCTTCAAAACTGGAGCCTCCCAGAGGTCAGAACCATATTGTTTACACAATTCAGAGTACAGAGGGTTCAATACATTCATTCCTAACACACCAGGTACAGATGTCTTTTTCTGTGCCATGTGGCTATCTGTTGGATCTCCCACAATCAACACCCCTCGACGAGGTAGGTGAATTCCCAGGATTGTAACATCCAACTCAATATACCCAGAATAAGGAATTTGTAAGCCATTAGCTGCTTTAAGCCCCAACCAACCACAGTCTTTGAGCTTTTCGTCACTGAGATGAGAAAAGTTATTTCTAAAAGAGCTTTCTGTGATTGTTGTGACCATGGACCCTGTGTCCAGCAAACATGAAATAATAACCCCACCCAAATCAACCTCCCCTTCCAAGCATTCACCAACTAGATGGCTGAGTTCTACATTATTGGAGCCTTGCAACCCTCCCACCAGTGTGTGGCTCTGTGCACTGGTGGGTACTAGTTTTCCGCCGCCCTAGTAGTTAGGCCATCAGCCCTAGCTGCTCTTTCATGCTGATTTCCATCAGAATTGGGTAATGTCGGACAAAAACGGGCAATATGTCCAACTTGCTCACACCTAAAACAAATGGGTTTACCATTCACCGTTCTTCTACGTCGAGAAGTGTGATTGTTGGAAGCAGCCACCTCCTGTGGGTTTAATGCCTTAATGACCAACTCTAATTGTGTCTGTTGGGCTTTAAAAAGGGACACCAACTCAGCATATTCTGATGTTCTGGAATCTACAGTTTCACAGGAAGCTTGCATATCTCCAGAAACTGAAATAGACTGATTATATCTAGACCTAAAAGGCTGATTCTCATACTGTGCCATCCACCTGGTCGCTTCAGCTCTCGCCTCACGAATCGTCCACTGTGGATTGGCATTAATTAAATCTCTCAGCCTGATCCTCAATGTCTGATCTCTAACACCATCACAAAATTGATCACGCAGATCTTTTGAAGCTTTTCTTGCGGCTTCCTCATCCGTTTTAATAATCTGGTCCATTAAGGCCATCAAAGAATGAGAAAAGTCGATTAGAGACTCACCTTCTAATTGTTTACGATTGAAAAATCTGCGTTGCAAAGAAATGTGGGAATCTAAGCAGCTGTAAGTCTCTTTCAGTGTATCAAAAATTTTCTCAACATTTTCTTTCTGTTCTTTTGGTAAAAACTTTATCTCAGTGCGTGCAGTACCCTCTAAATGGTTAAAAATTATTTGAGCTTGCTCTTTTTCAGTTCTGCCTCTCGTGCGCACAAAGTCTCTCATTTGTTCAATCCACTCATCTAGAGTCAGTGAGCCCATATTGTCCAACTTCCCTGAAAATGTTGGCAACTTTCTATCCTGTTGTACATATACCACAGGATTGGGTCTCACAGTCTCTGATTCGCTTCCTGTAGCTCCTGTTGACGTGGAGGGCCTCTCTGTACCCACAGATGCTGTTTTCAAGTCTCTAAGTTCATTCTCCAACTCCTGTATACGTTGGGCCATTGTTTGTTGCTCGCTTCCCTCCATGATGGCGATCGAGACCTGGCTGCTCCTTCACTCCAATCTTACAAACCTGTCCCTGCTGTCCTTAAAAAAATAACAAAAAACAAAAAAACAAAAAACGGCCACTCCCTTGAATCCTGTTCGTAACAACGCCAAAATGTAACCGAGGACAAGGTAGGAGTGAACGGGACAAAGAAATAAATTGATAATTTATTTATTTATTACATTAATTAAACATACAAATGCCCCCTTTATCTCCAGACAGGACTTACAACACACCCTGCTGATATCCCAGCTGCACATGAGACTTACCACACTGTGCGAATATAATTACACTGCAACCCGTCACACCCCGCTTAGCGACACTGCAATCGTGAAACGCACTGCAAACAATTCAGGTCTCAGCCTAGCTGGGAATCAGCGCCATGTATGGCCTGCAATCTGGGAGACAAAGGGAAGTGGCACAAACAATTAAACAAAAAACAAAGGAGGGAGGTTAGTCCGCCCTTACACAACTCGCTCTCAATCAATAACCGCCTTTACGGCTGGACGGACTAACCAAAAGAAAATTACAAATCAATCAAAAGAACAAAAAAAAGGACAGCAGAGACAGCACAGCTGAAAAACAAACAACATTATCAATTAAAATATTACCCAATAAAATACCAATTTTATGAAACCATTTAAAATCATGAAGCTAAAAACAAACACTCAATATACCTACAATATTGATCAGTTTCCCTGCGCGCAGTCGATCTAGGGCTTGATCAATTCTTCTATTAAAATTTGTGGTCACACTAAAAAAGGCCAAAGACACATTAAAAATAGGCACACACCACCAGCAAATGATCCAAACAAAACAGCAAAAGTCTCTTACCGGCAGTATACCCACTCGCACCCGAGTGAATTAATTGCCTCTGGTTTCTTCCACAGAAGAGCACTGACTTCACCCCACACACCCACTACCTTTTCACAGCTCTTTCAGCCAATCACCTGGCAGAGAGCAACAAACTGCCAGGTGACACTTGTTACATCATGTTTACCTTTTGCCACCATCAGGTTCAAATAAGCTAAGCCTTTTTTAATAGTACACTTTCTCAGTTTAAACATTTGATGTTTTTTCTCAGTCGTCTTGAGATTTTCTTTGTTTCATTTATGAGATCATTACATTCTTTCCCCCTGATTTTTAAATTGTCAACGGTTTCAGTCCCATCATCCACAGACAGGACAGACTCAAAGACTCATATCAAACTCATGTTTGGATCTGTGTTAGTTCATTAACTGGGATCAGCTGCAGAAATCCTCTCAGGAAAAGAGTTTCAGCTTTTCTTCAGGATCACAGTGATGCGTTCAGGAACACCTGTGAAACACTGCAAACAGGAGCTGAGTGTTCTGCTTCTTTCAGTGGGACCGCTCGAGTGTTTGGCTCCCTCTGTGGTTCACTTTGCTGGCCTCTAGTGGGCACGAGGTGAACTCATTATGTTGGTGTCAGCTGTATTTGACAGCAGCCACCAGTCTGCAGTTCTGTATTTGAACCTTTGAATCTCCACAAGTGCAGATATGAAATACAGCTGGGAATGATTATTTTTGTGTATGTGGACGTAGTCTGTGAGTGGCAGTAACGGGGTGTGCCCCACCTTTTACCCTTTGACAGCCTCCCCCACTTAACCCTGAGCTGGACAAAGAGAAAACGATGTCTTGTATTTGGCAGCTGTTACATCAGACACTGTGACACAAACACCTGATAACTGAACAGGTTTCCTGACAAACTCATTTTTATTTTGCTCTGAGACATTTTCATTCACACAGCAAGCTCCACCCACTGCTCCTAAAAAGGTGTGGTCAGCGATGGATCTCAGCTGTGCCCGCCAGCCTTCCCGGTGCCCCTCCCCTCGCCTGCAGCCGAGCCACAAACCATCCACAGATACACACAGTATTGTTAACGTTCACTCCACATGACGCTGCACATGACACTGACACACCTTATATTTAATCAGAGGTACAGAAACAGCCAAAGCCATGCACTTTCTAAGAACACAGGTTTGTAGGAGTTTATACATTAGCTGTGTGATCATACTGAGAACAGACACATAGGACACAACAGGCTTAAACAGGCCTCACTAGCAGCTGACAGCATCTTCCACTTCAGCACCGTCTGTTCACTGATGTCCTTCACTGATCAATAATCAAATAAACACATCAAACCGATTGATCAGTGATCAGAGCAGATGGATTAGTGGAGCTGATCCTGATGGCCTCTGTTTATTTCTCGGCCTGATTTTTCCCTGCAGAGGAAACAGAAGAGTCACACCTCACACACACACAAACAAACAAACATGAATTAACTAACTAACCTGTGACTGTGAGCCACACCCTCTTGTATCTCCAGGCCTCCTTGCTGTTGACCTCACATCCGTATCTCCCAGCATCTCCCACTGTGGGGTGTCTCAGGGTCAGACTGAGGTCTCCACATTTCAGAGAGTCTTTCTTCATCTCAGTGCGACCTTTGTAATGTTCATCCTGTTTGTCAGGCCAATCAGAGCCGTTCTCATACACGTAGACCTTCATGTATTCTGGTTCATAACATTTCCACACCACTTCACTGTCGCCAGGCAGGTTTTCTGTGGTTTGAAAGGGAAGACAGATGGACTCCGCCCCCTCCTCCTTCTCCACCTTACACTCTGAGAGGACAAGAAACATATAATATTTTACTTGTTATTGATGACACATCAGTCGTGGACTTTATGTTTTTATTTAATCCACCAGTTTTTATGTTTTTTCATAAAAGCTGAATCAACATAAAATGTTTACAGCCTGTTCATAGCCCAGCGTGATCCTTAAACCACTGGCTGTCGTGTGCAGACATGATGTGGGTCTCTTAGATTCTGGGAAAACTGCTCTGATGAGGAGAGACAGCATCTATCCAGCTTTGGAAGAAGGATTTAGGGAAATCTGTGTGCAACACTGAGACCAGGGTGTTTCAGGCTCACACACCTCTCTGCAGACACCTGCTGGTGTTGTAAAGTTTTTCATCACTCATCTCATTTTAAAACATTGTGAATGAGCTCAGGTTTTTTTTGCAACACTGTAGCCAGGCTGATAGAGTCAGAGCTCTGAAGTTTTATGTCTAATTCTCTTACGCTCATCTTATCTCATGAACGTCTTCACAATATCTGAACTACTGTAAAAAATTAATAAAATTTACATTTTCCCACAAACTTATCTTTGAGCCTCGTTGATACATTAACTGCTGACATTTACCAGTTTCTCTCCCACAAATTACTTCAATCATTACAAACCACTGACTTATCAAACACAAACTGTGACTAAGGATCATCTGCATACTGACCTTCGACTTTCAGCTCCACTTTTTTCTCCATCAGGACTTTTCCCTCCCTGCCGTAGACGGTGCAGGTGTAGGTGTCTCTGTCTGTGTGTGTGGGGTATTTCAGTGTCAGACTGAGGTCTCTAGTCTTCAGCGGGTCTTCATTCATTTCTGTTCGGTTCCTGTAACGTCTGTGCTGTTTTTCAGGCTGCTCAGAGTCTTTCTGATACACGTGGACTATCCTGCCATCTCTGTCCTTCCACACGACTTTATTTACCTTAGACAGCTGAACTGTGGCTTTGCAGGGCAGCTTGGCAAACTCCACACCTGAACCCATCTCCACCTCACGAACTGAAAGGACAACCAAGCACAACATGAGCTGCACAGCATCAGCAGCAAACTTCCTTTGACAGGATGAAGTGAAATATTTACAGTAAAACACGTTGGACTGGTTCCAGTCTGAAACGTGTTCCTTTGCTCCATGAAGAGACTGTGCTGTGTTTGGTGTCCAATCAGCAGCAGAGCTGAACTGAATGTGTCTGTCAGAAACAACCAGAGTCAAAGCTTTCAGTGTCTCATGGTTTCACTCGAGTCAAAGCTGTGAAGAGTCTAAAAGCTCGAGGGAGAGGTGGACACAGTCTGAGTGTTTCTGTAACACTCATTTCATCACACATCTGACTGCACCTACAGTAAACCATAGACAGGGAAACACATGGACCTGCTGTCATGATGTTACTCTGTGTTTTCTGGAGCTTCTAGCCTGGAGATGAGCTTCTTTAATGGTTGTCACAGCTTTTTCTATCAATGGAGCCTTTTTTTCTTTAACCACTATTATAAGACTAATCCATTTTACCAAGAGAAGGAACATTAGAGGAGAGCTGAAATTAACAGGTGTGGTTATTGATTGCACCTAACTGTTATCAGTCAGTTGCATCATCAGTGGATAGCAGGATGGACACTCCTGCAGGCACTTAGAGCTCAGCGCGTCTCCTCACTACCAGCTTTAGTTCGTTTCTGTTAGCCTATAATGATAATACCAGAAACTTTGGCCCTTCAAACAAAGAGTAAGTCCAGACTTCCTGTACAGGGTAACTATGATCTAACAGTTCTTGGTAACCATCAGTGATATAAAGATCACCAACAACTCATTCAGGACAGAGACGTCAGCTATGGTGCTGTCAAATCACCAAATCAAACTTTGCTGATTACCTTCAAGGTTCTGATATTTCATCAGATGGTCCAATAAAACACTCACCTTCTTTGTTCTTTAACTTTTTGTATCTACAAAACAGACATGCACCAAACGGAACAGCCAGAAGAAAGACAGGAACCAGGACACCTGAGAGGACTTTGAACCAGACTGCAGAATGAGGAGGAAGTTCTGTAATCGACACAAAATAAACAACCTGAACATTAACCAACAGATTTTTATAAATCCCCATTAGCATGCATCTGACCTGACAGCACTGACCTGTGACCTTCAGGTCTACATAGGTCTTGTTCCGATCTTGTCCATACTTGCGGTATGTGCAGGTGTAGTTTGCACTGTCAGAGACTGTGGGCTTCCTCAGTGTGAGGCTGAGGTCTCCAGTCAGCAGAGCGTCGGCTCTCAGTGATGTTCGACTGAAGTAACGAATGTTCTGATCTTTAAAATCGTCACCACTCGGCAGACGCACGTGGACTGTTGGGTCCTTGAGCTCCTCACGGTCCCACACTGCTGCTGTGGAGTCAATGGTAACATCAGCTTGTACCTGACAGGGCAGCAGGACAGACTCCACCCCCTCATACACCTCCACCTCCATCCCTGAGGCATGCTGGGAACCTGAGGATAAAAATATAAAGCAGGTGAGTGCTGTGATTTTGTAACAGCTGAGAGACTCGGGACATCAGGTAAAGTTCCAAAGTGTTTCCTGATGGTTCACAGATGAACTAAACAGGTAAAGAGGAGCCGACTGAGTCAACAACCAGGAAAGTGAGTGACTCAGTAGAAGCAGACGTCTTCTGCACATGTGCAAACATGTCAGCCTGTCTGACTCTGAGCCGTCCCTCTGATGGACACATCTCTGATGCTGTCCATGCTGGAACATTTTGTGGTGGATTTGTGTGTGACATGTGTACCTATATAATAGGGCTGCAACGATACACAAAATTCAGGGTTCGGTTCGATACTTTGGTGTCACGGTTCGATATTTTTTCGATACAAAAATGTACATGCCTTTTTAATTTGTCATTTATTAAAATTATAAATATATATTTTAACTCAAAAGTACAGTTTTTAAATGTAATGTTGCTGAAACAACAAAATGTGTTTTATTTCTCTGGTTTCAGCGTTTTATGCTCCTCTGGATGCCCGAGGAATAAAACGAACCGGAGTGAAACTGATTTCCCAACAATATCATTTCATTCATTTCAAAGATGACGCACAAACAGACACAATTGAAAGGTACACATGTATTGTGCATGAAACGGATTCAAACGTGCTGCAGATGTGTGTCACAAGTTTATCTGGCTGTAGGCTGTGGCACTTGGCCAGAGGTGGCGCTAGTTGATTCGAGTCCATGTTAGTGCACACAAAGTAAACTGCACGCTTTAGTTGTGAAGCAAAAACGCTGAAACCGGAGGAATAAAACGTGCGAGGGGAACGATAACAATGATTAGAGTCTCCCGATCGTTTACTCTTGCTGTCCTGTGAACAACATCGGCGTGGTGTTAATTGTTTGCTGTTTTCGCGATCGCGTCGCGCATGAGGATATCACCAGGTAAACTCGCGACATTTTTAAACATTTTGTTGTTCAACAGCATCAAGACTGACGGAGTGTGTTTGAGATAACCTCAGAAGTGTTACAGATGACCCATTTGGTGGTTTTTTTACTGGTTTCTTGGTAGCAGATCCTGAAACGCAAGACTGCCACACATCTTTTCGACCAAATCCAGTTAATCTAAACACCAGTTGATCTGGAACAACGGCGTCAACACGTTAACAAGCTAACTGCGCTAACACACTAGTTCCCACCAATTGAGCATTGCGTGGCACATCTGACATACTGTTTTACTTTTGTCCATGACGCACTTCAGGGTCATGCTTCACATGAAAAACAAGATAGTTCCAAACGCCAGATCTGAATGAGGGTGGGGGAGGCTCAATTTCAGGTAGCGTTGAGGCAGTTGCCATGTTGCAACGAGCTTAGCTTCTGTCTTGCTAGCTTGCGTTGAGCTCAGTGGATCTGCGCTCGACAGTGCAGCCTAGGCAGAGTAGTCGAACGCAGATCCACTGAGCGCTCAACACAGACAGCATCATTAGAAGAAAAGTTGATGAAATAAATTAAAAATTTTGTATTGTTCGATACATATGCGTACCGAACCGAAAGCACTGTATCGAACGGTTCAATATCGATACGAGTATTGTTGAACCCCTACTATATAACTATATACACTATAGATCTATCTGCACTGAACATAGATATTTTAACTTTCACGCAGAGTCTTAAGCACGTGGTTTATTAAGGTGGTACAGTAACAGTTAATGTGAGGGGAGAGTTCTCCTGAATGACTCAACCTCCACAATACACACTCGTCTTTCATGCAGCACAACCAAAACAGTTACATTGTATGCGTGTCTGTGATTATGTCATACTAGATAATTACACACACACACACACACACACACAGTAAATTTCCTTTAGAGCAAAGTGCAGTGTGGAGATGATGAAGCAGAATTTAGCTTTGTGTTGGGTTCTGATGAAAAACAATCAGTAAGGTTTCATTTGTATATTTACAATAATTAATGCAAAAAGATGCCACTGTGACATGAAACAGGTGAACAGCAGAGATGCAGTTTGTTCAGAATAATTTAAATATTACCTAATGTTAAATAACAAATATAAACAGCTTCTAAACAAACTGTTGTGATGTTGTGTTTCATGAGTCATGCACACTGTCATTAACCTGTTCTTCATGAGCTGCTTCAAAATGAATTAAACACTGAGATCTGCGTGAATGTGTGTCAGTGCTTTATACATGATGAGCTAAAACCTCACTAAGCTTCATAGTTCTCAGTTATTTGAGCCATGTGGTGGGATCCGCCTTGCATCGACCCGAGTAGGGAGGGCTTCATTCAGCAGGACACAGAGAGCAGACATCAGTGCACTGCATATATAATAACCTGTGGGTGTGTGTGTGTGTGTGTGTGTGTGTACATGCATACAGAGTATCAGAGCAGCTTTCTTACCGAGTAAGACGAGCATCAGCATCAGTGGCATCTTCATCCTGCAAAGCCCTGTTAAATCTGATCCTCAGTCAGACACATGCAGCAGCACTGCAGACACTCCCAGAGACTGCTGCACAAACACCAGTTTACTTTCACTTTCATTTTCAAGCAAGGGTTAAAAATAAATTATTTTTAGTTTGAGATTTATTATTATTGTTGTTTTTTCTGTCCTGTTCAGCAGCTTTAGAAGGAGAATTGTGATCTGAATGCTTTGTCAGCTTATTTATCCTGTATGTGAATAAATAATATGTTAATGTTAATAATATGATTGAGCTGACAGGTTGGAAGGGGCAGATTATCAAGAAGAAAGAGACAGATAGAGTGATAAAGAGAAAGAGACAGAGAAAAGAGGGAAAATGTGCAGTAATAAGCTGTTCAGAGGCTCTGAAAGCTAAGATTATCTGAGAGTCCTGATCAAAAGTTTAAGACTGCTTGAAAAATGTCAAAAAATCATGTTTTGCATGGCTATGGATTTGATCAACTGGTCCGGTAACGAAATTAACACCCTCTTCTAGATGAGAAGCCGAGATATTTGCTGCCAGATACTTGATGGTTGGTCGCATCGTTTATCTGGCGAGACTCTCAATGGAGGACACTGAACGACATCTACCTATTCAGAACCACGATAGCAGAGTTCTGGCTGATCGGAGCTGACTTGGCCCTGGCTTATCGAAGAACAAGAAGCAAAACCCCACAAGGCTGGCCAGCATGATAGAGGACGGGCAGGGTTGTGAGTACTCAAACTGTTTATTGAATGCATATGGACAAGATCTTGGAGAAGTTCATGGCTCCGCAACGAAATTGAGAGAACTTGTGACCAGTGACGGACATTTGACCAACTGTAAAAATTGGATGCAGTTGTTCGCACTAAAACCAAACAACCACCATCTTCAGTCACACGGCTATCCCACTGGCACCAGCTGCCAAGGTCGAAGCTGACTGGAACAGCAAAATTCTCCACTGATAACAGGACTGTTTGGAAGTCTTTATCCCTCCTTCAAGGCCACCTGGGTCCACTGGAGAATGTTGTCCTTCGCTTAGCCAAGCGTGGTGACACTTTTCTCTCATGGGACACACACAGACACGCACAGATGTACACTGACATAGACACGCACTCACATCCCCATCCCCAAATCCAACGCCTCCCATGCTTGCCTCCTATCTGATGTACAACAAGGTTCAGCATCACTTTAGGATGCACAGAGTTTGCAGCTGTCCTTGATGCTGCTGTGTATGTTGGCATATTTCCCTTTTGCTTTTCTTGTGTTTTATGGTGTTGTGAAGATACATATGCTTTTCGTGCTGAGGAGTTTTTGTTCTCTGTTCTCATTCGAATCCCCTATTAGGGATCAGGATGCGCAGAGTTTCTTTTTCCACTTCCTTCTGTGTTAATCATTTCATTGTTTTCTCTCTGCTACCTGTTCTGATCTGTCTCAACATTGTGATGTTTGTGTATTGAATGTACGGTTGGCAAAGGTCCAATTTCACTGCAGGCAAATGCAAGTGACAGATAAATGCTTCAATCAATCAATCAAATCAGAAATTATACTGAACTTTATATTATTATATTAATTCTAATAATTATATTAAACAAAACCAGAATGAAACTGAACTTAAGCCTAACTGTCATGGCGTGAGCCTTATTAACAGATTGGACCCAAAACAGATTCAACTCAGACAGAAGATGTAGATGGAAAGAATTTACTACAGTGAATGAGAAACTGTGGATACACACTAGTGTGGCGTTCATCGGCTATGTACAGGTGACATGACTCTATGAGTCAGGGCAAGTAGTGAAAATAATGACACTGTGGGAAAAACTACACAAGCACGGTAGCGGCTGGGAAAATTGCACAAAGGTGAGGGCAGAAATACATACTATGAACTGTCTATGGTGGGCACTGGGCTGAGAAGAAAGTTGAATGACTACTGTTATGAAGTCTACTTAGTGAAGCTAATGACTGTGGCAGGTGCTGGGATACAATAAACACTATGAAATGAGGGCTGTGGGACTTCAAAGCATGAAGGGATCCAGTACCCTGCAGAAGCCTGCTTTAGGTGCTGATGAGGAGGGCGCCTGACATAGATTTTCTGACTGTTGAATTTCATCTACAGTGGCTTGCAAAAGTATTCGGCCCCCTTGAACTTTTCCACATTTTGTGACATTACAGCCACAAACATGAATCAATTTTATTGGAATTCCACATGAAAGACCAATAGAAAGTGGTGAACACGTGAGAAGTGGAACCTCAGCCCTGTGGTTGTAATACTACAACCTCCTCAGTCTGTAAACAGAGAGTGTCTATTTGACAATAACCAAAATATCTTGTATAGTCTTTGTGAATGCAAAAAAACCCAAAAAACAATTGTGATAGCTGGCCAGCAAAAAAAAGAGAGTGTATGGCACTGAGTGCGGAAATGTGTATAAGTACGTCGGTCCAATACTCGAGGTCGGGAGGAATGGATGGCAGCAGCCGATCCTTTAATGGCACCAGCGAGACAGCACAGCAGTAAGGCAGCACAGCAGCGAGGCTTCTGGCAGGAGAACGAACAATAGTCTTTTTAAGGCTACTGCAAATGGAGATATTCCCCACTAGCTCACCCAAGCTACCTCTTTGGCACAGCTACAAGCCATGTGAGCTCGTAGCCCCTCCCGCCAGGATGTACGACCACAGTCGACCGTCGTAAAGCAGCCGCAAATCAATAGCAATACAAAAACCGTCAAAATCATTGAAGAACATTTTATAACCGAACACCCAATATAGATATATACATATATACTGAATATCACACAATATCAGATAACCAAATTAACACTGGGTTACATTAACTTTTTACCACAACTTCACTAGATGTAGCTAAAAAAACTAAACTCATGTCCAGTCCACTGGGACAGCAAGGAAAGATGACAAAAAATGGTTGCTTATGTGCATTTTAGAGGGTCTACCTGAAATTGAAGCAGCCATTGAAAGAGATGAAGAGAGAAAGATGGCAGCTTGGTCAGCACTAGTGGCCTCTATAATGTAGGCAAATACATGCAGGTCGGACTCTCCGCCCCTCAAGTGCGCCCCCAGACAGTGCCAGCAGATTGAAACTGAAAAAAAATGTAAGTGAAACAAAAAATGTAGTTTCAATTAATTGTTTTTCACTATCAATTTTTTTCCACTTTCAATACAAGATTTTTCAGTACATTTATTGTTACATTTATTATTATTATTATTTATTTGGAAAAGTGTTTGTTTTACAATTTTTAAAAAAGCGTTTTAACAATACGTTGCATTAATGCATAGTTTGTATAACAGAGATGTTTTATTTTTGTTATTTATTTCAAATATGGTGTCACCAAAAGTCTAAGTTGTGAATTATAGTTAGGACAGCATAATTAATATTTGAGTTGCTGACCCTGTCTGTTGACAGGTCAGGGTTTTTGTACACTGGATTGTTCCTGAGGCGGATTCCTCCAGTGAATTAGATGGCATTGGTCCATTAATATTGTCTTTAATTAATAATAATTAATATTGTCTTTTCCTGTTACTGTGTTACACAACCATGTCCAGGTACAGTACACAGTGAAATGAGACAATGTTCCTCCAAGACCATGTTGCTACATATGACATATAACAGACAATCAACACAGGACGACATAAAGTGCAATGTGCAAAAATTGCAAAAAATCAAAACAAAGACAGAATAAAATATTACAGACACAACAGTGCAATAGAAAAGTGCAACAGTGGGTTGTGCAAAAAGTAGTGTGATTTACGAAGGTGCGTGTGTGTGTGTGAGATCACAGCAGCAGGTTCATGGCCTCACAGGCAGGTCACGGACAGGATGGAAGCAGTTTGTGCATGAAAAGCAGAAGTCCCAGTTTGTCATTTCAGGTTTGACTGAGCTGTTTCCACAAGAGCTAAAATAGACGTGAGCATCCAGCTGCTGAGATCAGTTCCACTCTGTTGGGTTTCTTTGTGACTGTTTCCTGCTGGTATCATTACAGGTCATTTTAGAGTGTTCGGAGTGAAGCAGCTGCAGCGCCCTGATGATCTTCCTCCTTTTATCGTTGCTGTTAAAGCAGAAACAACTGGATGAGAATATAAAGGAGTCTCACTCATGTTTCTGCACTCTCATCCAAAGACGGTTCGGTACTTGGAGCGTCGGTGTTTATTTATTACAGGTTAATGTTCAGTCTCTTGTCTCTGAGGTGTATCTTCTTTGCTGATGACACAACTTTATTGTAGTCAGGAACATTTACAGCAGCTTCTGGATCCCATGGAAAGTGAACTGGTTACTGTTAGTAAACTGCTTTGATTGTAACACACAGCAATATTTGTGAAGCGGTGCCAGGAGACCCGAGACAAACATCAGCTGAATCATTGAGCACTCAGTGACTGGACTGACACACACACACACACACACACACACCAAGTTACTTTTGCAAAATACATAGCATTTTGCACATTTCCATTGCACTGTGTTGTCTTGTTTATTTGCAATATTTTGCACTTTACGTAGTCGTGTGTTTGTCCGTCATGTGTAGCACCAGGGTCTCAGAGGAAAGCTGTCTCATTTTACTCTGTACTGTACCACTACACATGGTTGAAATGACAATAAAGCCACTTGACTTGTATATTTGTACATACTCTGTTCATAACTGTTCCCATCTTTCACACTACCCTTATCTGCATATAATCTGCTTTTAATTTTCACTTTTAAATTTTAAATCTGCTTTTAAATTTCACTTACTGCTCTTGCACATCTGATTACATGCAAACTATATTTCAGTCCCTGTGTTTATACATGTGTAATGACAATAAAGTTGAATCCTAATCCTAAAGTCAACAAATTCGTCATTTATTCAATTAAATGCAGTGACATTTAAGGATTTATTAGATGATAATATTAAAAGACATAGTAGACATCCAGAAGCTGTTTGAAACGAGGGAGAAACGAGGGCTCGAGTGACCCGACAGAGATAAGCAGAAGAGAATGGATGGATTTAGTGTTTGAAGCAGAGGTTTCGTTGGTTTGGTCTCTTTCTAACGTGTTTATTGGGAAGACAAACAGATGCCTGACCTGACATGTGCACTGTGTGTTACTAATGCCTTGAAAAAGATGATGGCGGTTAAAGCACCGTATTAATAAACACTCACAGATGGCTGAAGTCACAACACAGAATAGACTGTGTGAAACAAATCAACAGTGTCAAAATAAAGTGAATGATTAAATTCTGAATGAAAAATTTAAAGGAAAAAAAACTTTACAAAAGAGGAAGTGATGTGGAATTGATGTCACAGAGCAGTGTGATGTTGACTCATGTCATTGCATACTGACCTTGGATGACTTTTGTTTAGTTTCTGTGACGTTAAAAACATTAACTATGAAATAGTAGCCAGAAAATAAAGTTGTTTTTATTGAATGTTTATTGAACCTTCTGATGAAACAGAAAAAACAGAACTTAAAAAATGTAACATTCATTTGCTTATGTGAGTTTTAATTTGTATCACATTTGCTGCATCCAGCAGGTTATTGTTTAAAATGTAAAATGACATAGACGATGTAGAAGTGTGAAAAACTCACGCATCAAATATGAGACACTTGCAGTTAAAGGGTTACTATTTTGCTTTTCTACAATCTGCTATTTGCTGACATGTTCAAATAATTTGTTGGTTAACAAGTTGATAAATAATGTGTTAATAACTGAATCATCAGAAGTGAGATTAGGATACAGTTTGGTGCTTTCTGTCATCAAACAGGACTGAGGAGGAAAACCAGCTCAGAGAGTTTGAAAAGGTTCTTTAATGACACAGTAGAAGAAGAGCTGTGAGGCCACAGTAAAGTTTCAGAACTGAACTAACTCTGTCAGAGCTTCCACAAACACTGATCAACACACTTATTAAACCTCCCGTCATCAAACCCTTGTTTTTGCTGAGTTCTTCCTGTTTTACCTTTTGGAACCTGAATGTGTTTTTTATAAATCCAAATTTGAGCTGGCACACCGGACATCTCAAAAAACCTCAAAAACGCAAAGTTCCTCTTCAGAAATGAAAGTAAAAAAACTGTAATTTGGAATCTTAATGGAATACAATCAGTTTTAATTTTATCTTTTTATCCATGGACCTGAAAATTCATGGATGACAACAATATTCAGATCGGAGCATTAAAATATCTTTTTTTTAAGAGGTCATGCACACTGCTGGATTGACTGTATTTAGTCAGTTGTGGCATAAACCTGGGATTGGTAATAAATATGATAATCTCCTAAAACTACATGGCTGTTCAGCTTTAGAAACATTTAATTCTATCAGAGGATCCATCAGCTCAGACATAATGCTCAGTGGTGTCATCATGCTCGTCAACATCCAATGGCGTCTCCAAGGATAAGACCTGTTTGTTACCTGTGGGCAGAGTGGAGAAATCAGGACGGTGTTGATGTGATCAAAGTGTTTATGTGAGAATCTGCTTGAGTTTGTACCTGAGCTCCTGCTGCAGCAGATGGACAGGAGCAGGATGGTGCAGATGCAGTACGGGCAGAAGGCCAACAGGTGGCAGATGACTCTGGTCCAAGACACAGAGGGAGAAGAAGGGGAGGAGGAGTTGGTGAGAGGAGGAAGAGTGGACAGAGAAAGACTGGCCTCAGAAACTGGAGGTGAAGGGACAGACTTTCTGAGAGTAGTTATAGGAGACCCTGCAGGAGACATAATGAAACAGGTTAATGAGTCAGCTCAGCAGGTCAGGTCAGGTCTTTAAACAGGGAGTTATGTCAGTGTTCTGACCTCGGACCCTCAGAAAGCTCTGAGGAGATGATCCAAATGTGTTAGAAGCGCACCAGTAGAGACCTTCATCAGAGTGCCTGACATTAGGGATAACGTGTTCTGCTTTAGACCCAAGGAGACGTCCATTCATGAAGAAAAAAGATGGAACTTTTTCACCAGTCTTCTTCTTGCATTGCAGAGTAACATCACTTCCTGGTCTTACAGGAAGTGCAGGGATCTCCAGGATCACACCTTTTTCTGAATAGCAGGTAAACAGAGACAGACTTCTACCATCAGATTGGAGTCACACAGAGACAGAGACACAGCTGGAACATCTCACTGTACCTGAAACACTGATGGACACTTCATCACTCTTCTGTCCAGATGAGCTTTCACACCAGAAGGTTCCACTGTAAGACGAGTTACGATCCAAAACGCACAAACTTCCACTCATCTCAGCTGTTCCACAGTCCTCAGTGGGTCCTCCGCTGGTCATCTTCACTGTCCATCCATCAACTGTCTGTCGATCATCAACACAACTCAGAGACACAGAAGAAGATCCACTGAAGAACTGCTGAAGGTTTGGACTGACTGACAGAGACACTGGAGGACAGACAGACACACAGATAATCACCACCAAAGAGGAGAGGACCAGCATCACAATGATCACCAAACTTCACACCGACCTGCATCAAAACCAGAATCCAAATGTGGAGCCAGCTCACATGGGCATGGTTTCCATGGTAATTTGAATTTGACAGGATGTAGACCAATTAACTCTTTACTTGGCATGACTGACTACAACTGATAGGTGGAAGATGGTAACTATGGAGATGCCAGGGGAAAAAGAAGAACCCCAAAGAGTAGATCCATGGATGTCTTAAAGGAGGACGTGCAGAGGGTTTGTGTGACCAAGGAGGATGCTGTGATAGGATGAGATGGAGGCAGATGACCTCCTGTGGAACCAGCTAAAGCAGCATCCAATAGAAGACGAAGAAGACAAAGAAGACGACACACGACGAAGACTGCCACTTGTTCTCATCCAGAAATTTGGCTTGCCTTCTAAGGAACATCCCTGAAAACTGGGAGACTTACAAAACGTTTACCCTGAATTTAAGGGAGAGGTCATCACATCATATCCCTTTATAAATAATGATAACAAAGAATCCACTTTGAGGAAAAACCTTTATTTCTATCTTCTTTGTCTATTTAGTTGGCAAAACTGAATTTCTGTTGAGGTGATGTTTTCACATACTGCTGTTTAGTATTTGGTTTGATCTGAATAAATAGCCATCTATTTTCTTCACAGTGAACCGAGGATGTTTACACCAGCTGTCAGTGACCAAAAAAAACAGGGTACATCAAGGACAGGTTGACAGCCCATAACAGAGACATCATTGCATACAATTTATGACTGCCAGTTAGTTTAACAAGACTCAAACTCTTGACCTTCGTGGTGTTTGGTGATGATGCCAAATCTCCACCACCATGCCAACTGACAGAAAACGATGCTGCAATATTTTGATATTCAATATTCATTTTAGGTCTTAGAGTGTGTATTAGTTAGTGCTGTATGAGTCAGGGTGCTGGAAAGGAGAGTCCGTCCACTAGTCGAGCCCATTGCTATGGATTATTAGATCCTCATAAAACCATTACAAGACCTTGGTCCGCATAGCTGGTAATAATTGGAACTCGTTCCCAGTGGGTGTTGGACTCTGCCAGGGCTGCCCTTTGTCACAGATTCTGTTCATTGGTTTGGGCATCTGACAAGGATGCCTCCAGAGCATCTCCTGGGTGAGGTGTGCCTGGCATGTCCAAATCTCACCCACTTTACTACTGTTTTCATTGTATCTCCTGCCACTTGGTGTGATTTTCTGAAAACATATGCTGATGATTGCCAGCTTTATCTACTTTTCAATCACTCTGATAGCTCATCGATTGGACTCCTGCTTGATTGTCTTAGCAAAGTTAAATCATGGATGGCTCAAAATGTTTTACATTTTTATGAACAAAAAGTGGAAGCAATTTTATTCAGTCCCAATCGTTCTTCTGGTATCCCAAATGTTCACTTTGCTGCTCTGACCCCTCTCTTGAAGAGCTCTGTTACTAATCTTGGGGTAAAAATCGACACTGCACTTAGTTTTGATGGCACCCTGATCTCAGATATCTGTCGAAGCTAAAGCCTTTGCTGTCCAGGCATGAACTTGGAAAACTGTCATCCATGCTTTGTGACCTCACGCTTCGAATACTGCAACTCCCTTTTAATGGGGGTTGGCCACGCCACTCTCTCATGCCTTCAACTGGTACAGCAGGTTTTTTACCTCATTTAGTTCAGAATATATTGAGAAATGTACCAACACACATACAATATGGCTCAGTTAACCAGAGATGGAACTAAAGTGTGTCAATAAAAATAACCTCTGTGGCTATAAATGTTTCGACAGTTAGTATTAAAGACCATAAAAACATAAAATCTTTAAATCATCAGTTATAACTGTCAAAAATGTGTATGTGTCATCAGCATAGGAGTGGAAGAGCTTTGTTTAAGAACTTTTTCTAATAATACTTTTAAAGACCATTAAAAATGTAAAATCAGTACAATCAGTACATAGTTTTGAGGCACAGGCAGATTTTAAAGGACCACACATGCCTCTGACACATCGTCAGATATTCATATTCTGAGTTTGAGTCAATGCTTAATGTAAATGAAATAACTATTTTTTTTATTTGGACTGTCTTTTGCAATTATTGTGCAAATGTATTCTAAATCAGCAAAGAATCAGTCTGCAGGAAATTTTGTTTGTGGAGCACAACTTATCTGTGACATTAACTCTTAGTCCTGTTAGCTAACTAGCATTCATGCCAAAAAGAAAAGTTATTTTTTCAGTAACTGAAATTTAAACTTGAAGTTTAAATGTCTAATAGCTTAATTATTTTTTAAAAATAAATATAAAACTTAAAAAGGCCAAACAAAAACAGATTTGATGAAGCCGCACTTCCATCTACTCACCTGCAGAAACAGTCGGTGTAGACAGCAGCAGCACACACACACCTGCAACAGGAGGTCAGAGGTCACTGAGGGTTAGAGGTCACAGAGCATCAGAGGTCAGTGACTGACACAGCCTGAGTATATCATGGTGAAGAACAGTTCCTGTTCCATCAGTCAAATACAGTAAAGAGAGACGACTGAGCTGATTGTAACAGCTGTCTGCTGTTATTCTGTGTTCCTGAGAAGCATCACAGCAGAAGCTGTTCTGTGGACACAAACATCTACAGACAGCTCAAAGTAAGACGATGGTCCCGGTTCCTGTGTGCAAACACACACAAACAGGACTACTACCTTCAGCTCTCACTAGAACTATGAAAAAGAGTTGGTGCAGTCCAAAAGCACCAATCACAGATGTTCTACCTTTACGAAGTGACAGGACGTAAGTGATGGTCACTGAGTGTGACACAGTGTCCTCGTCCTGTCATGATGAAATACTCCCACACGGACTGAAACCATCAGCTGGCTCATGTTATCCACATAAACTCTGACATTACATCCTTTATGAGGACTGACTCGCTCTGAATCACATATTTGGATCAAGCAGCTGCTATAAACAGGACGATGTGACAGTCAAAGGTCAAAGGTCAGACTCTGCTGCAGTGAGAGTGAAAGAATGAAGGTGGGACTCACCGAGCAGGAGGAGAGAGGCAGCTGCAGCCTTCATGATGTCTGGATGCTGACTGACTGTGTCAGACGCTTTCAGCTTCCCTTTCATCACATCGGGTATCCCTGTGTGCTGTTGGTGGAGCCTCACAGTACTGCATGTATCAGAGAGTTTGTCAAAGGCTGGATCATTGCAGAGGTTTGTTTTCAGCCTGACAGGAACACAAACCTGACTCTGTGACTCTTTGTGTGTTTGCTCAGTGTCAATCTTTCTTTTTTTTAATTTATTTTAATCACTTTATATTTTTATATTCTTGGTTTTCCCCATTTTATGATGATTTTCATGAATAAATGCTTGTCACAGAGTTCCTCGGGGTTCTGTGCTGGGACCAGTACCTTTTCACATTGTACATACTTCCTTCAGAGGCAGCATTATTAGAAAACACTGCATTTGTTCATTGCTATGCAGATGATACCCAGCTTTACTGATCCAAAAGCCAGATGACACAAATCCACTAGTTCATATAAAGACCTGGTTTGTGATTCATTTCTTTCTTAATAAATTCATGAAATATTAAAAAGTCATCATTATCTGAAACTGTTCAAAGGTTCCTGATCAACAGTTCCTGCAGCAGTTTCAGATCCTCTCTCTGCTCACAGGAGAATCAAACCACTGAAGGAGATGGCTGAAATTTGACCTCTGACTCCTCTCAGCATGTTTGCTCTGCACCTTATAAATGATGATATAATAAAATATGTTATTATAATAATGTCAGATGTTTGTGTTGTTGACGTTAAAGCTCCAGTTATAGAACATGAGAGCAGAAGTGGTGTGTTCAGGTATGACGGAGCTGTTTTCCTAAGATTTAAATAGAAGTGAGCGTCCAGCCAATGAGATTAGTTCTGCTCTGTGTGCTCTCTCCTGGTTGGTCTGTGGATGTTTCAATGCTGTTGCTATTTTAGTGTGTCATGAGTGCAGTTTCCTGATGATGTTCCCCTTTAGTTCTGTGCAGCTCGTCTCAATCACACGTTTTTGATGTTTGAATCTTTTATTGTGGTTGGATCCAGTTAAAGCACAAAAACATCACAGAAACAAACAGTGTGAATATAAATTAGTCGATTCATGTTTTTACACTTTGATTCAATACTTCAGAAATCAATTTGACAGCTTATTGATTGATCAGTGAACAGAGTTTACAGCTTTGGACACTTTCAGATTCCTCAGAGGATCTATCAGCTTAGAAGACGTGCTCAGTGGTGACATCAGCAACAATGTCATCATACTCCAGGTCACGCAGGGGCGTCTCCATGGAGACAGCATGTTTGTTACCTGCGGGCAGAGTGGAGAAATCAGGACGGTGTTGATGTGATCAAAGTGTTTATGTGAGAATCTGCTTGAGTTTGTACCTGAGCTCCTGCTGCAGCAGATGGACAGGAGCAGGATGGTGCAGATGCAGTACGGGCAGAAGGCCAACAGGTGGCAGATGACTCTGATCCAAGACACAGAGGGTGAAGAAGGGGAGGAGGAGTTGTTTGGAAGAAGCAAAGTGGAAAGGGAAGAATTGGACTCAGAAGAGACGGATGTTTTAAGAGATGTTATAGGAGAACCTGCAGGAGAAATGATGAAACAGGTAAATGAGTTAGCTGAGCAGGCCAGGTCTTTAAACAGGAAGTGATGTCATTGTACTGACCTCTGACCCTCAGAAAGCTCTGAGGAGATTCTCCAAACGTATCAGTAGCACACCAGTAGAGACCTTCGTCAGAGTACTGGGCTCTTCTGATGTTGTACTCCGATGTAGATCCAGGTCCAACCAGACGTCCATTCATGAAGAAATAAGATGGAACTGTTTCACCGTTCTTCTTCTTGCATTGCAGAATGACACCAGTTCCTGGTCTCACAGGAAGTACAGGGATCTCCATGATCACACCTTTTTCTGAATAACAATAAAACAGAGTAATGTTTGAGACACAGTTCAGAGCAGAGTCACACAGAGACAGAAACACAGCTGGAACATCTCACTTTCTGTACTGGACACGCTGATGGTAACTTCATCACTCTTCTCTCCAGATAAGTTTTCACACCAGAAGTTTCCACTGTAGGACGAGTTACGATCCAGAAGACACAAACTGTCAATCATCACAAAGTCTTCAGCTGCTCCACAGTCCTCAGTGAGTCCTCCTCTGGTCCTCCTCACTGTCCATCCGTCAACTTCCTGTCCATCGTCATCATCAACGCAGCCCAAAGACACAGACGTGGGTCCACTGAAGAACTGCTGAAAGTTTGGACTGGCAGACAGATAAACTGGAGGACAGAAAGAGGAAATTGTTAGAACAAAGGTCGCCAGCAACACATGGAGTTACAACTGTAAAGGAGGAGAAAGCAGATTCAGGGTGGGCATTAATCATGAGACCTTCAGGACCAGAAACCAGGACTAGAATCCTGATGGGGCCCAAGCTAACCTCTGCTAATAAAATACAAAAATATGAAAAGTCTGCTTAAGAGTCCAATTTCAGATCCTTGGGCAATAGGGCTCATGTGGACATAGTGCTTTGATTGGGAGAAACATTTTAAGAGAATCAATGTCTTTACCTGAATAATTTAACAAGCATTAAAACATTCATCAAAAGTGGTTTCCTTCTTGACAACCTCACTCTTTCTAAAACCCACCGTCAAAATAAAAATAACATTGCTTCAGATTTTATTCATTATTTTTTTAAGCAAAACTGAGTTTCTGTTACTTGTTTTAAAAGTAAAATGTAAAGCAGCGCCTTTAGCTTTCAGGCCTCCAAGTGGTCTGGGAAACACGAAGGTGCTCCCAGACCAGCCGAGATATAGAATCTCTGCAGCATGTCCTTGGTCTTCCCTGAGACCTCTTTCAGTGGGACATGCCCAAAACACCTAGCTCCAGTAGGCTTCTTTAACAGACATCCTCAACTGGTTAATTTGACATGGAGGAATAGCAGCTCTACCAGATGGATGAATAGCAGATTGCAGATAGCAGACTCCTCATCCTATGGCTAACTCTGACAGCCACACCTTGGAGAAAACTCACTTCCGTCGTTTGCATCCACAATCTTATTCTTTCGGTCAAAGCCAGAGTTTGTGAGAATGGGTGAGGGTAGGGATGCAGATCGACTGATAAATCAACGGCTCTCTCTTCACCATGACGGACCGGCATCCGTCAGCATCTGCATCACTGCAGTCGCACTAATTCATACAGGAAAGTTGAATGAAAAAAGGATTTTCTTTATTTTTGTGTCTGAGAATTTTATGTTTATGTTTCATGTACAGTACAATTCAGGAACTGTCACTATGTGTCTTTTGCAATGTGATATTTTTATAAAGTATCTTGAAAAGTATTTTATATATATGAAGTTAAAAATCATTATATAAGGTCCGTGTTATGTGACATGGAATGACTGACCGTCCTTTTCACAATTATTACTGTTTATGTCATAATAAAAGACCCGTGCCTGCGTAAAATTATTAACAAAATGTTTGCTTATTTTAATCATCTCTGTCTTAACACTGTTGATATTTATAAATTTGGACTTTTTCCTTCGAACCATTTATTATACGTACATCATAATACAAAAAGTAAAAGCGAGGATGTTTTATGCTTAACCCTTATTACCAAAAATATCAGATTATATTGTGAATAAGGGTGGATGTGTTGTTCTTTAATGCATCTGTGAACCATCCTGATATGTGGAAACAAGGGTGATGACAGACGGATATTTGCTCTGGTAAATTATACTCTCTACAAAATCTACAACTTACTGCAAGTCTGTGACTACAGGGTCAATGAGGGACCTCTTTAAAGGGCTTTCCTTAAGATTAAGACCAGCGAACAGCAATTCGATTATTGTAAAGACTGTAAGGCAGTAAAAATGTATTAATGGAAAAAGTACAGCTGGTGGAGAACATTGTCCATTCACAACCAATTAAAAAGGCCATATTTAAAAAGATTTATAACTTATATGAAGAACCAGAATTTTAGGACACTTCCAAAAGAATGAATAACTCCGTGAAAATAAGTAAACATGTAACTGTATTGTCCAGTAGAGTGGGATTACTACTGTTAGACAAACATTTAGAAGTAAGTATTGGCTCAGTGTATATAAAACGCACTCTGTTCTGTCACAGAGACCCGGAATGACTGCAGACTGTCTCTGCACCTGAAATCATAAATATAAACTTAGAAAAGACTCACCTGCAGAAACAGTCAGTGCAGACAGCAGCAGCACACACACGCCTGCAACAGGAGGACAGAGGTCACTAAAGGTCAGAGGTCACTGAGGGTCAGAGGTCAATGAAAGGTCAGTTAGGGTTCAGAAATGATGCTGTTTTAGGATTTTTATGTTCCTCGACTGAAGGAAAACCAGAACCAAGAACCTCATCCCAACTCTGAGCAGAACAGGTACATGATCTGAGCTCATGTACCTGCAGGCTGCAGATACTCAGGTGATACATCAGTGGAAGCATCACTGATGCACTCATGCAGACGTGCTGTCTGAGCGCGTGTTGGATGAAGCTGTAAGGAATACATGTTCACTCACCCCGGAGCAGACAGACGGACGCAGTCTTCATGTCTGAGTGATGACTGAGAGTCTGAAGCCTGAGCAGCAGAGACGCTTTCAGCTTCATCACTTCCCTGTTACACATTCAACACGTCCCTCTGCTCCAACACTTTCACTACTCGTCTGACTGAGCTCAGTCAAAATGCGCCCGTTACTGCAGAAATCAGTCATCAAGTGAAGAATCTCTCTGTTACACCAACATCACAAGTTCATTATTAAATGATCTTTTTTCCATGTAATCCTGCATCTTAATCATAACAAGTGACCTCCTCCTGGTGTGTGGGTACAGATCCTGCTCTGCCAAACGGAGACATTATTTCACTCTTAGCTCAGAAATCAATTCAATTCAGCTTTATTTACACAGCACCGAATTACAACAACAGTCACCTCAAGGTGCTTTATATTGTAAGGTAGCTCCTACAATAATACATACAGAGAAAAACTCCCATGAGCAAGCACGTTGGTGACAGTGGGAAGAAAAAACTTCCTTTTAACAGGAAGAAACTTCCAGCAGAACCAGGCTCAGGGAGGGGCGGCCACGACCGGTTGGGGTGAGATCACATTTTAAAGTGTCCATCATAAAACTTGCTGACAGTGTTTTAAGTCACAGATCTGAAGAGAAACCTACAAAACAGCAGCATATCCATGTGGCCTCACCTGTGCTTCATTATAGTCACAGAGAGAACGACAGGATCACTGAATCAGCAGAAATGTCTGGAAACTCACCTTAATCACTCCAGAACCTTTCCACCTTTAACTTCACCATCGCCCTGAACTGGGCTGGAACAATAAAGGAGATAAAATAAAAACCTACAATAACCTGGTTGCATTCAGGTGAAGACCCCTAAAGGTGCTTCTCAAACTCTGCAGAAGCACCTTTAGATTTTAGGCCATGTTGTTTGCAGGAACATTGCAGCTCTATGAGCGCCCTCATCAGGTCACCCCACAGATTTCAGATGGATCCATCTAAAACTTTCACCTGCTTTTGTTGATCTGGATGTCTGCTCTGGGTCACAGTTGGACTGACAGGTTAGCTGAAGGTTTGTAGTATTTGGACATGTTCAGATATTCGGTGTGGATTTAAATATATGTCCATTTGCTCTGCAGCGTCAGATTTTGGTCCTGCACAGCGCTGCGACTCTCAGTTTGCATTTGTATCCTGCACGTCTCTACATGATGCTCCTGAAACTGTTTCCGTTTCTTTTCCTACTTCGTCTTTTTCCTTAAAAGGTGTCGGGATGGCGAGCCGTGACTTATGATGGGAACTGATAAACTTTCAGTCTGTGTTGGTCGGGTCTGATTTAGAGGCGGGTGGGTTGATCCAGATATAGATTGAGGTCGATCAATGCTTTGTTTCTGTGTTCAGTATGGAGCTCACTGACCTGTGTTGGTTTTGTTTTTGATGGGGGGAACATGAAGTATGTAAAATGTGAATGTTTGTGTGCTGAGTATCACGTCTCTTTTGTTCATAGCCTGTTACACATTTAAGCAGAAAGCTTACTGGTGTGTTTGACTGTGTTATTCATTACTGTGGAAAGTCACAGTCACAGTGGGTCAGTGGCCATTAAAGGTTTCACACAGAGCCTCAGGCTGTGAACAGTAAATGACTCTGACATCTTCATTTTTATTCTTCAAGCACAGACACATTTTCTTTGGTTTCTCTCATAGAAAAAAAAAAAAAAATCAAAGCATAAATGAACATAAAACATCAAAACGCTCATTTTTATCAAAGGTAGTTCTTGTAAAATGCTCCTTGTGAGCTGTGTGACAAACAACAGCAATTGTGTCTCAGTTAGGGAGGCCTGTGCCCACAGGGAGCTGTGAATCTGTGGTGTGTGATGGGTATGTGGGCTCCAGACCCCTTAAAGGGGGGCTGTCATACAATCAGTGCTGGGAGGTGTTGTGTAAATGCAGACTGTGCTGGATGTTATTTTTAACATGATGAAGATGAGGTTCATTGTTTTGGCTGTGTTTTGCCAGCAGCTCACAGCTGGTGCTTCTGTAAAAGTCTGAGGATGAGGGTGGATGTGGGTGTGGACATATGCCGACAGGACTCTCGGATATGAAATCAAAAAGAAGAAAAAATGTTACTTTTTCCTGCGGCAGCTGTTTTTAAATAATCAGTGGTGTTTGACGGGTCTAAATATATTTAGTTAGAAAACCTTGGGAATCATCTTTGTAATCATGTGACCTGGTTACAGATGTAAACAGCACTGCAGTAGTGTGTGTCAGTGATTCAGCAATGAATGTGGGCACACCCAGAAAACTGGAATTACTTCAGTTTGGTTCACTTCATACCAGCCGGTCCTGAATGAATAAATGAGTTAGTGCTTCATGTGTGCTGAAGATGAAGATTTATTTGTGGAGGTGTTTTCCAACACTGAGCCGATGCAGAGGATTACACCGCTAACATGTATGTGCTCCAAACAGGCAAAAGCTCCTTGGGACGGTTGTGTAGGTTGACTGGTTGAGCACAGGCCACCATGCAGAGGGAGAGGTGTTAAAAACATCGCCCCCTGGTGACTGTGAGCAGCTACAACATGTATGTGAGTGTCTGCACATCAGTCCACAGGCTGTGTGTAGAATCCCTGTGAACCATCTTACACTCAGTCAGTCATTTCAACAGAATGGGCTTAAAAGCAAACTCATGTCTTCTTCCTGCACCTGTACAGGTGTGCAGTTGTCCAGTAACACACACACACACTCAAAGCAGAAAGGCTCAGCATTGGCTGATAACCTCAGTGATAATATGAATTATCTCTGCCTGATGTTTTAAGTTCTGTCACAGCAGCTAATCTAAAAACAGTGTGAGTCAGCAGGTTGAAGAGGACTGAGCACATATCCCATAATCTCTGAAGCAGGATGAGCGTGGCCTCTTTTTACAAGTTAGCTTTAAGGATGTGTGCCGTTTGTCAGTGGGCAGGGTCAAAAACAGCTTTATTAAGGACAACACTGAGTTTTTGTAGCTGACCTCACGGCTGGAGGACAGCATCTCACCACCTGTGTGTGCAGTCCCACCCCCAACAACAAAGCTCATTCATTACATCACTGTGTGTTTTCTCAGTGTGATTGGAGGACACACAAAGACTGTGCACGTTTCCAAACTGTGAGATGAGACTGACCCACAGCTTGGTCTGAGTGACAGTGGGAGCTCTGTGGATGTTAATGCAGTTGTCACACATTAATGAGAATCATTAATTAGCACCGATAACTGGGTGAGCTGCAGTTTAAAGTAAAGCGCTATACAAATACAGGCCATTTACCATTTACCATTTAAAGTGGTTTCTCAAACCAGTCTGAATGTTTCAGACAGATTCATGCTGGCATGATGAAATACAGTCAGCAAACGATGGTTTGAACTTTGAACCCTGCAGATCAGCGTTACAGTGTCTAACATCACAGCTCCATCACATTTCTTCAAGGTTTGATCCACATGTGGATCCTGTCAAGTTACAGCGTCATTCAAGGTAACCATGGTCACTGACTCAATCCAGTTGCCATGGTAAACCCTGGTGTCCACTGATGATAGCTTACGTTCGTCAGCTCAGGGTGCTGCACAGAGTGCTGTGGGTGGTTGTGCAGGTGTGAGCGACATTCACCATGAAATGTGTCCACTGCTGTGTGCAACAAAAATAAAGTGTATTAGTGTTTTATTTCATTGACTGCCTTTAGCATTAGCTGTAGCATCGTTTCGGTAAGCTGTGCATCAAGTCTTCTTCCAAATGTTCTCTGTGGGGTTCGGGTCTGTAGTGGTGAATCTCCCTGACCCACACTTTCACAGTTCGAGTGAGATGAAGCCTGGTGATGGCATCTTGGAATAGCCTGGATCACCAGAAAAGCAGAAATCCTCACATGGAACAAAACATTCATGTATTCAGGTGATCAGCTGACCTGCTTAAGAAATGAAAAGCCACTCACTGCATCAGTTGGGGTTTTATATATATATATAAGAAAAAAAAAAAAAACCACCCATCTCGCCCCTGCGGGCGGTTTATCCTTCAAGCTCCGGTCCTCTACCAGAGGCCTGGGAGCTTGAGGGTCCTGCGCAGTATCTTAGCTGTTCCCAGGACTGCGCTCTTCTGGACAGAGATGTCCGATGTTGTTCCTGGGATCTGCTGGAGCCACTCGCCTAGCTTGGGAGTCACCGCACCTAGTGCTCCGATTACCATGGGGACCACCACTAGCAGCTGGTTCATTTGTGCTGCCAGATGCTCGTGGAGTGCAGTCAGCTTCTTCAGCCAGTAGGCGTGAACCATGTCGGGCCTTGGTGCTGTCCAACTCTTCATACTGGAGACCCTTTCTTGGATGTCTGCCACTGTGATGGTTACTGGACCCTGTTCAGGGAGGTCGCTGTGGTCTGCCTGGACCTGGAGTTCAGGATTTAGCTGTCATGACTTAAGAGTGCTTCAGGTGTCCTTGGGAGAGGATTGGCTTCCAGCTGGTGACGCTGCCATAAAGGTCTGGTTGGAGGGGTTGGAGGGGTGTGTGGTCGCAAATTTTGAAGCCATCCTGATAACCTTCTCCCACCAACGATGTGGAGATCCAACCCTTTTAGATCCAATTAAAACCAAGACACTCAAAAAGATGCTCTGTAAAAGAGTAGAATTCTTGGAACAGAGTTTAATACACTGAATCATATGAACAGCAGGAAAAATACATACAGACATTTAGCAATAGAATTACATAGCAGAAAGCAAGCAAAGCAAAACCCCGGGGTGTACAGCCTTAAGCACAGACAGCAGAGCAACACAGAGACGGACAGGTAGCAGCAGCAGGAGGAAAAGAGCTCTGGGGCTGTCCTCTGGTCCCCTAATATAGGGACCAGTATCCCCGCCCCCTGCTGCTGGGTAACTTTCCCATGCACCCAGGAACAGCAGGTGCAGGGTCAAATACCGGCCAGAGTTCACACCTGGCGCTGGCTGAGGGCCCGGTCCAAAGTGACACCAATAGGTTAACCCTTTGCTTTACCCTCTGACAATAGGTCACAACATGGTCAAAGGTCACACATTAGTACAGCAAATAGCATAGTTTTTGTGATAATCTTATGATATTAATGTGAATAATACTTGGCCTAACTACATAAAAATAAACACTCCAGTGTAGGTTTATAGTGATCTCATTATGTTGTTTTCAGTATCTCTGCTACCATGTAACATTTATTGTGTGTGCGTGTGTGTGTGTGTGTGTGTGTGTGTGTGTGTGTGTGTGTGTGTGTGTGTGTGTGTGTGTGTGTGTCTATATCGTATGATATTTTATTGTGATGTGTTCAGGATCTCTGTTACGATGTTACTGTTTTGGTTGTGCTGCATGAAAGACGTTGAGTGTGTATTGGAGGAGGTTAGTTACCAGAGCTGGAGAGTGAGTTATTCAGGCGAACTCTCAACAGCATTAACTGCCCTGTTAGTGTACCAACTTAATAAACCTCGATGAAGCAAAAATGTCTTGTGCTCAAGACTCTACATGAAAGTTAAAATATATATGTTCAGTGCACATAGATATATAGAGTATATAATTACATAGTTATACATATCATACAAAAATCCACTACAGGTGCTGCACTGATAGTGATGTTCTCCCAGGGTTCACAGGCTGATGACTTGGAGAGTCAAGCCTGATCCTAGTGTGCCTGCTTGTGATCTTTTTTTTAAATGGAGCCATCTAAGAGGTTGAG
Organism: Pelmatolapia mariae; assembly: GCF_036321145.2. Taxonomy (NCBI): domain Eukaryota; kingdom Metazoa; phylum Chordata; class Actinopteri; order Cichliformes; family Cichlidae; genus Pelmatolapia; species Pelmatolapia mariae. The sequence continues at coordinate 29,573,406 of NC_086229.1, forward strand.
GTTGGGGGTGATTTTAGCCCATTTTTGGGGGTGCTTCAGCGCCCTTTCTGCCAGATCAATGGTGGCTGAGACGCAGCGGAGCAGAGGTGTAAGTGCCTGGCTTAAAACAGGACATATTACCTGCATATAACCTTCAGTTACTCTTTATAAATTTAGGTAGGAGTCAGACCATGTTTCTTTTTAGCTGAAAAACATTACACCCAGGTAACCTGCAGTGTTGGAAATGTGTTTTCCGACGATGTTTGCTACCCTACAATCCGTCCTACTCTGTAGTAAAATCAGCTACATTTCATTTTCCTGTGAAATGTATATAGCATATTTAAAATCTAAAACTTAAAATTGTCCGTAGCCTACTGTTGTTACCACTGTCCTGTTTGAAATGGAATGAGAGAAGCTGCTTATTTTGTCATATGTACATGTGCCAATATCAAACCCAGGAGCCACATTCAGGTAAAAGTGTAAAATCAAATGATCCGTCAATAAAGTATAATGTTGGATCAGTGTTTCAATATTTATATCTTTTATTAGATGTATTAGATGTGGTTTGGTTATGTGCCTTTTGGTTGAAAGTACACTGAGAGAGGACTTTTTTTCATTAGTGATCTTAATAGTATTTTTTCTTTTCATATTAATGTAATTTTTCATCCAATTGAATACAATCTATTTGTGTATGATTGTCAGTCCAAAGAGGGAGAGAGGAAAGAGGGGAACGTGATGAGAAAGTACAAGGTCAGGAAGAACCAGGTAAGAAAACAGAGAGGGAAACGTGACAGGCAAAACAGAAACTGGTAAACTGCTTGAGAGACTTGACCACCAAAAAGTGATAGACAGATTTTCCAACTTCAAGGTGAGGCGACATAGGTTAAAATAAAATAAAAAATCTGCAGAGCCATAGTAGTATCTGCAGTAAAGCTCTTTTGATACATTGTACCATAGGCAAAGTTGCCTCCATTTTTATAATGTTTTTATTAATATTTTGTACATTTGTACATTTCAAGGACTCTATTTTTGGAGTGTATTTTTATATATCTGTATTATATTATACATACACATTAAAGGTGAATCTCTGTCCAAAAAATTCACTAAGTTTACTACTCACTATGATCATCATTCATCATTTCCCCCCAGTAATTAAGGTTAGGATATGTATTTTTTAAGTCCAATCCATTCTTCGTTTGCAGCATCTAAATAAGCTTTATCAGATTTGATGGTTTTGTTACAGACTTTAGTGTTTTGCTTTTCTTTCACAACTGTGGGGATTAAATTGTGTTAAAATGTACGAAAGTCATGTGTTAGGTTTATATTATTGATTGTCATTTATGCTTAGAAATATATAATCATTTATGCTTAGAAATATATAATCATTTATGCTTAGAAATATATAATCATTTGTACAGTGAAAGAATGTCTCATCACCTTATGTAAGACATCATATGTTAATGGATCTATGCATATTCATGTAACCTCAATAAAAGAGCAGTGTTACGAGGGAGCAGATGAGAGCGACTGGGGTCAAGCGAAGGAACGGCGCTGTCACGGTTCTCTCCCTCCTGCACGAGTAACACAAAGAGCTCTGGGGACTTGCGTCTTGCTTTTGCTGTTGTAGTAAAATTGTCTCATTCCAGCAGTGGGCCTGTGCTAGACAGACCCATCATCATGTTTTGTGACGAGGACCCAGGCACAGAGAGATTTGATGAATTCAAGAATCTTATGATTTAATAAAGAAATCTGCAGACCTTCACAGAGATGGTAAAATTATGATGACTGCTAATGGAGACAGGCTGTAGGCACAGAAGAAGGGAGTGTCTGAGCTGTGACCTCACGCCTGAAATCCACATAAATTATCTATAAAACCAGAATAAAAGTGTCACAGGACACAGAAAAAAACATGAGCCACGATTCCCGCCCCCTGTTTTATTTCTGATTGATTATATGGAAATGCCCCAGCTGTGGAATGGAAAGTGAAAGTAAAGTGACACCTATGCAGCAGTCTGTGGGAGTATCTGCAGAGTCACGGGCTGCTCACAGAGCTGCAGGTTCAGTGTGGGTGAGGATCAGCTCCAGCAGGACTTGTAACCGAAGATGATGGTTATTCTGCTGCTCCTCATACCTGGTAAGAAAGTTGTTCTGATCCTGTTTGAATGCATCCTCATGTTTAAAGCTAGGCTGATGTGATGTGTGCAGTCTGCTGAGTGAACCTACCTCTCTGCAGCTCTCATGCAGGGCAAACACTACAAATAATGAAGCATCATTTTAGTTTCAGTCCATCCATCTGTTTAAAGCATCAGTATTTCAGGGTGAAGCAGGAAACTGACACTTAGACGCAGGCTCAAAGGGAAAAAAACACAGTTTGTGCTTGAGACGGAGAAGGAATCAAGAATTTCTAATAACGTTTGATAACAATGTGAGCTACAGAAATCTAAAAATCTAAATAGAACCTTTGTTATCCCACGAATGAGAAATTTGGGTGTTACCACACAAAGTAGTCCTATATACATGAACAATAAACAACCAAAATTCAAACAAAATTCAAAAGAAGAAAAAGTGATGGAGTCGGCAACAGCTTTGGCTAGCTTTTCAAAGAACGCAAAGGTTTTCAGCTGAAAATAGAAGGCAGTAACCTCGAAGTATAATTGGCATGCTAGCGTTCAATCAAAGAATCAGACTTGGGATAAGTATACGGAAATACTCGAGCAGTTTGTCACAGCTAACGGGATCGACGATGCAGAAAAATATAGAGCGATATTAATAAGTGTCGTCGGAGCAGCGACGTACAGCTTGATGCGAAACCTTCTCAGCCCGGGAAAGCCCAAAGACAAAGCCTTCCAAGAGCTGGTGCTTCTGATGAAAAATCACTTTGATCCGAAGCCCAGTGAAATTTTGCAAAGGTATAAATTCGAATAAAGCTGAATGAAACCATCATGGAATATGTTGCGCAGCTGCATCATCTCGCAAAGGATTGTAACTATGGCAACACGTTACAACAGATGTTGAGAGATAGGATCGTCTTCGGAATTAGGGATGACTGCACTCAGAGGCATCTCTTGTCAGAAATAGACCTTACTTTTGACAAGGCCCTGCCAATTGCAGTAGCCATGGAGACTACAAATAAAAGTGCACAGGATCTGCAGACCTCAGGGGCGACAACAAAATTTTTCAGCCTCACCAAAGGACAACCGGAGAGTCGTACCTTTAATGGAGAAAGCAAAGACTGTTATTGTTGCAAAGGAACCAAGCACACAGCGGCAGACTGTACGTACAATCAAGGAAAATGTCATGCTTGTGGTGAAGTGGGACACATAGCCAGAGCTTGTGGAAGCAAGACTAAACTGGACCAGAAATAGTACGGATCAACATATGTAAAGAAAGACAAAAAGCAGAGTTCACACTACAGCACTCACAATGTGGGTGAGAAAGCAGATAACAGCAAAACTGATAGCTCTGAAGATGACTCTTTCACTTTGAACTGTGTCAAGGGCACAAAAGAAAACTCTTCAAGTTAGGGCGTGGCAGCGTGGTACACTTGAGAAAAGTAGATCCCTACGCTGTGGATATGCAAACTGATGGGAAAAAGGTGAACTTTGAAATAGACACTGGATGTTGCCTAACAGTCATGAACGAAGCGACATTCAGAGAAACAAGCAAAGACACCAAGCCCTCCAGCCTACAGCCCATCAAAATCAAACTTGGAACTTATACAGGGGATCCTGTTAAGGTGATAAGGTCAAATATAAGCAGCAGGAAAAATATCTGCCCCCGGTGGTCGAAGGGGATGACCCCAGCTTGCTAGGTCGAGCTTGGCTCGAGGAAATTAAATTGGACTGGAGTGAAGTGAAAAACCATCGTAACAATAGAAAGCTGCACCAGGTCAAAGCAACTGAAAAAACACTACAGCAAGTGTTAAGTAAACATGAGGATGTATTCAAAAAGGAGTTGGGCACCCTGAAAGGTATGAAAGCTGCTATTCATGTGAAAAGTGTTGCCACCGCACGCTTCTTGCGTCCATGTTCTGTCCCCTTTGCTATGCGAGCAAAAGTCAATGAGGAAATAAAAGAAGGCATCATCTCGCCAGTGAAATATGCTGAATGGGCAGCACCAGTAATGCCACTTCTGAAGCCCACAGGGACCATAAGACTGTGTGCGGATTACAAGCTTACTGTAAATACAGTGGCTTCACTGGAGCGGTATCCAATACCCAGAATGGAGGACCTGTTTGCCACACTATCTGGGGGTAAGCAGTTCTCAAAAGTAGACATGAGCCACGCTTACCAGCAAATCCTCTTGGATGACGAATCGAAAAAGTATATCACAGTAAACACATCCAGGGGGCTGTTCACGTATAACAGACTGCCTTTTGGAGTGGCCTCTGCTCCAGCAATATTCCAGAGGACCACGGAAAGCCTTTTGAAGGGGATACCTCAGGTAGCCGTGTATTTAGATGACATCTTGGTGACTGGGGTGGATGAGGTAAGCCATCTACAGAACCTGGATGAGGTGCTGACCCGGTTGGAGGAGGCCGGGTTGAGGTTAAAGAGGTGCAAGTGTGCCTTCATGCAAGAGAAAGGGGCACATAGTGGATGCCCAGGGGCTCCACCCAGTGGAAAAGAAAGTTAAAGCAATCATGGACGCACCTACCCCCACAAATGTCACTGAATCAAAAGGATACTTAGGGTTGCTAAATGACTACAACAAGTTCCTTCCAAACCTGGCAACCCTGTTGGCACCCCTACATGAACGTTTGAGACATGAGGTACGCTGGACATGGCAAAAGAGACAAGAGGAAGCATTCCAGAAATCCAAGAACCTGTTGAACTCAGCAGAGGTGTTAGTTCATTATTCTGCTGACCGTGAGTTGGTTCTCTCATGTGATGCATCCCCATACGGCGTAGGCACCGTATTGTCACATAAGATGGAGGATGGTAGCGAGAGACCTTTGGGGTTCATGTCACGCACACTCTCTCCTGCTGAGAAAAAGTATTCTCAGTTTGACAAAGAAGGCTTAGCTGTGATATTTGGCATCGAGAAATCTCACAAATACTTGTATGGCCGAGTTTTCACGATTTACACAGATCATAAACCTCCGATCTCACTGTTCAATGAAAAGAAGCCTATACCTCAGATGGGCTCACCAAGAGTACAAAGATGGGCCGTGACATTGAGTGCTTACGAGTACAACATCAGGTACAAGCCAGGAAAACACCATGAAAACGCGGATGCACTCAGCCGTTTGCCGGCACCAGACTCATACAGGCAGATCGAAGATGAAAGGCTTGGCAAGGTCTTATGTAGGGTGGCCAGGGATGGATGAGACCATTGAAAGAGAAGTGCAGGCATGTGAGGAATGTCATAAACACCACAAGTCACCACCCACAGCACCATTACACCCGTGGGAGTGGCCGAAGTCACCATGGTCCAGGATCCATGTGGACTATGCGGGGCCTTTCCTTGGGAAGATGTTTCTAATCATTGTGGATGCTCATTCCAAGTGGATGGACGTTTACCCTGTGAAATTCTCTACATCACAGGTGACTATAGAGAAACTGCGACAGAGTTTCAGTGTGTTTGGACTACCTAAAATGCTAGTTTCAGACAATGGAACATGTTTCACAAGTGCTGAATTTGAGTCATTCATGAAGCAGAATGGAATTGACCATGTGAGGTCAGCACCTTTCCACCCTTCTTCAAATGGGCTGGCTGAGAGGGCGGTCCAGACCTTTAAGGAGGGGATGAAGAAAGTCAAAGGTGATACCTTGCAAACCAGACTGTCCAGATTCCTGTTCAGTTATCACATCACACTGCATGCCACTACTGGTTTATAACCTGCAGACTTGATGATGTCACGGAAGCTCAGATCAGTTTTGGACTTGCTCATGCCTGATGTGAAAACAAAGCACAAACAACTGAAACAGAAAGAAAATCATGACACCAAGAAAAGACTAAGAAGTTTCACACTTGGAGACAAGGTGTTCATCAGAAACTAGTCCTTTGGCCCAAAGTGGATTCCCGCAGTCATTGTGAGAGCATCGGGTCCAGTGTCTTACATTGTTACCATTGGATCAGGTCAAACTGTGAAGCGGCACGTGGATCAGGTGAGAGCAAGAGTGGCTGACACTGTTCCCAGTACACTGGACAGGGAGGTGGAGCCATTTCATGACACAGAAGCAGTTCCTGAGCGCTGCTTGCCATCAGAGTTAGACACATCGCCGCAACCGCCATCATCGCAGTTGCCTCATGCTCCAGAGACTCCCGCTCCAGGAAACTCCTCAGTGGCACTAGTGTTGTGACGTTCTCAGAGAGAGAGATGTCCACCAGAGACTTTAAAGGACTTTGTTAGATAGAGTGAGATCTTCCAGAAATAGACCAACAATGCGCTTTGATCTCACAGGAAGGACATTCCTTCCTAGTTAGCAAAAACCAAAAACAAACCCAAAACCCATTAAAACATATGTAGAGTTGTATGGCTACCCTAGTTATATGTTGATTGCTTGTTAAGCATTCTTTAGATAAGCAGTTATTTATTAGTCAAGGGAGTTGTTGACTTAAGGGGGGAGGAGATGTGGTATCGCTAGAAATTAGTTGTTTATATAAATATTATTGGCATGCATAATAGTTATTATATATAGAGATACATACATCCTAAGTTCCTGTTATTCATATCAAGAAACAGATAGAATGAGTGTGTTGTTACAATGGTAATGCCAGGAGAGGCAGTATATTATTACATTACATTAATGTTGTAAGAAAGTGGAAGAAGTGAGTGTCCTGTAGGAGGCAGTGAAACGGACACTGATGCTCTGAACATGTGCTGAAAAGAAGGTTCAGTAAACAAGTTGCAACGATACTCCTGTGTAAGGTTCACTTATTTCATTGTTATTTTTTGAAGAGGCAACAAGTACTTAGCGGCAAAACTTGTGCTGGCAAGTTTGGCTCAGATGTGTCTTGTAGCTGACAACAAGTTTTGCACACATCCATGGGGGGATTTTTTCCCACTTCTCTTTGCAGATCCTCTCCAAGTCAATAATGTTTCATGGCTGATGTTTGACCACTTGAGCCTTCAGCTCCCTCCACAGATTTTCTGTGGGATTAAGGTCTGGAGACTGACTCTGCCACTCCAAGACCTTAATATGCTTCTTTTTGAGCCAATCCTTCGTTGCCTTGGCAGTGTGTTTTGGATCACTGTAATGCAGCAATGCGCACCCATCACTCACTTTTACTTTGTGGACCAGAGAAGCAGATGATTAACTTCTGAGAGAGGAACTGTGGTACTGCATGAGGAAGTCTGTGTGGGTGGTGCAGGACATCTACGAGGACAGAGAGAGGTGTGTGGGAGGAGCGACAGGTGGTTTTAAGGTGGGGTGGGATCATATCAGTTATCTGCTCTGAGCTCCTTCTTCTCTGCAGAGGTGATGGACAGAATGACAGATGAGGTCGGGCAGGAGTCTGTGTGGACTCTGATGTTTGCAGACGACACTGTGATCTGTAGAGAGAGTAGGGAGCAGGTGGAGGAGAGCATGGAGAGGTGGAGGTATGCTGTGGAGAGAATAGGAATGAAAGTTAGTAGAAGCAAGACAAAATACATGTGTGTGGATGAGAGAGAGAGACGGGTGGGGAGGTGGTCATGAAGGAGCAGAAATACCTGAGGTTAACCATCAGAACAGAGATAAAGAAGACAGCACAGGCAGGGTGGAGTAGGTGGAGTCCATCAGAGGGACAGCTTAGACTCAGACAGGCTGACACATTTGCACATGTGCCGAGGACGTCTGCTTCTACTGAGTCGGTCACTTCTGTTGACTCAGTCGGCTCCTCTTTACCTGTTTAGTTCATCTGTGAACCATCAGGAAACACTTTGAAACTTTACCTGGTGGTGTGAAGCATTTGGGTCCTGAGTCTCTCAGCTAGTTGCAAAATCACAGCACCCACCTGCTTTATATTTTTCTCCTCAGTTTCCCAGCATGCCTCAGGTATGGAGGTGAAGGTGTATGATGGGGTGGAGTCTGTCCTGCTGCCCTGTCAGTTACCAGCTGATGTTTCCAGTGACTTCTTAGCAGCAGTGTGGGACCGTGAGGAGCTCAAGGACCCAACAGTCCACGTGCGTCTGCAGAGTGGTGATGATTTTAAAGATCAGAACGTTCGTTACACCAACCGAACATCAATGAGAGCTGACGCTCTGCAGACTGGAGACCTCAGCCTCACTCTGAGGAACCCCACAGTCTCTGACAGTGGAAACTATACCTGCAACACCCGAGTATTTAGAGGAAATCAGAGCCAGATTGATATCCAACTGAAAGTCACAGGTCAGTGTTGCAGACAGAGATCACCGTCCTCATGAATACTGTTATAATTTCAGTAAAATTTGTGTTTGTGCTACAGAACCTCCTGCAGTCTGGCCCATAGTTCTCTCAGCTGTCCAGGTTCCTGTGGTTCTCCTGGCTGCTGGCTTTGGTGTCTTCATGTATCATAGATATAAAATGATGAAGAGCAGAAAAGGTATATAAGTGTATATGACTGTGTGTGTGTTCCTCAATAAATAAAAGCAACAGCAATCGTCTCCCCATCACAACATGAACATGACACCCACAGTCACAGTGATATAGACAGAGACTTGGTTATAATAGAAACAAGTGTTGGTACCCTGGAGACTGATGCTGCTCTCTCAAGGAAACAGCACAAAGAGGAGGACCCAATACTTAAACTACTCACAGGATAGCTGTTACCCCCCATTCTAGTGCATCTACTGGTGACCATCTGTAGGTCAATATGATTGAACTATAATTTCATATAAAATACAATAAAGTTCCCTTTAGTTCCAGGCCAGTCAAGCCCTTAATCACAGGCTGCAGAAGACCTCAAAATGTATTCCTCCAGCTCAGATGGAGTTATAGAGCTAACAATGTTTGAATGCACTCCCACATGCCTTACCCACCTGATCAGTGCTATACGTTTTATACACACCAGGTCATATTAACTCATTATACAAATGAACTAACATGATGATTTGACTCCACAGCAGCTGGTAAATAAAAGAAGCTGCTCATGTAGAATCACAGATCCTCATCAAAACCAGCTCCCACTCCCATTCAGGGGAAACATGAGTCTGTCCAGCTGTTTCCAGCTGTGTCAGAGTGAATGCTGCACACACGCAGTTCAGCTCCAAGTCAGAGACACACTGAAAACTGATGGTTACACAGCAGAGGAGATGATGGAGGATCTCACTCACTGATGTCATGTTCTGCTCTGTTCTTCTCTCAGTCTATCCAGTGGAGATGGTTGAGGTGAAACAGGGGGAGGAGTCTGTCCAGCTGTCCTTTCAGATCACAGAAGAAAAAAATGTTCCTCTGGACGTCAAAGTGGAGTGGAGACATCAAAACACGATGGTCCATGTGTATAAGAATGGTGGTAATCAGTCTCTATTAAAGGACCAGAATCACAGAGACCGCACAGAGATGAATGAAGACCCTCTGAGAATTAAAGACTTCAGTCTGAAACTGAAAGACCCCCAACTTAGTGATCGTGGAGTCTACACCTGCACTGTCTATGACAGAAATGCAGACATCCTGCTACAGAAAGTAGTGACTCTTAGTGTCAGAGGTGAGTGTAACAGCTGTTTGTCCACAGTGTTAATCCCAGATGTGTAAACCTTTGAGTGTGTCCAGCTGTTTCCAGCCATGTGAGAATAAAAGCTGTACATCTGTTTGTGCAGCCTCACACATCAGCACACAAGCAGTTCAGCTCCAAGTCAGAGAAACACTGAAAACAGGAGCTGCTGGTTACACAGCAGAGGAGATGATGGAGGATCAACCTCACTGATGTCTGTTTGTCTGTAAACCTCTGTTCTCCTCTTAGTTCCCGAGGTGGTGGAAGTAGTTAAAGGGATGCAGTCTGTCATTCTGCCATTTACAACTGAAGTCCTGAAGCTTCAGGATGTCACCGTGGAGTGGAAACACGAAGACAAGAAAGTCCATGTGCGTCAGAATGGCCAAAACCAGTCTCACGATCAGGAGGTGAATCAAGAGCCACTGACAAATGGAAACCTGCAACACACTGATGATGGTACCTACACCTGCACTGTCTACAGTGAGGGTGAAGAAATCCTGCTACAGAAAGTCGTGTCGATCACAGTCAGAGGTGAGAATAAATGTGTCAGAGTGCAGAAAGTAGCAAAAAGTAAAGCAGCTGTTTGTGCAGCATCACGGATCAGACTCAGAATACTAATATCTAATATTTGGAGTCTTCCTACACCCCCGTTCTCTGCGGCCTGCTGGAGCAGGGGGGCTAGGAGGAGGAGTTGGCCGTCCGACTGGGGTCTGGTGTATGGGGCCTCCCTGCTGCTGCGGAGTCAGGGCGGTCTGCTTCTCCCCACCGCAGGGAAAAGGGTTACACCACCTGAGTCTGGGTGCAGTTTCCCCCTCCAGGGGCAAGGGTACCTAGACTCGGGGCTTAGAGTACGCTTGGGGAGTGTGATTGTGTGTACAGCGTCTCTCTATGTCTGTCTCCACGTTGGGTGAGTGTTGAGCAATTGTATATGAGAGCATGAGGGTGGGAATAGATGTTTGTATCTGTGTGTGCCTGTTTGTCTGTGTCTATATGTCAGGTTGGGTATCAGACGCCACCTCTCTGGGGACATCTCAGGACCTCCAAGGTTTGGAGGCCCATCTCCCCCCACCACTTCCCCTGCCGGTGGCGGACGCCCTCAGACATCGGTGCGTTGGTGGTTCTCTGTCTCCGGGGGTGGGCGCCCAGGTACCCACCGGCTCACTCCTTGGCGGCTGCTTATTGGGGCCTGGAGCCTGGGGCTCGCTCGGGCCACTTTGGGGATGGGGTGCCCTCGGCCTCACGGCCCGGGGCTCGGCCACTCAGGCACAGCTGGCTGCCGGCGGAGCTCACGGGCACGTCACTGCAACCCCCCCTGGCTTCTGCTCCGCGGCTGCTGAGTGACCCCTCATCTGGGACTCTCCTCAGCTCTTTCTGGGATAGTGGCGCAGCTGCCCCTCTGTTGGTCTTCCTTGGTCTCTTGTGTTCTGGGGGCCTCTGGATGTCTGGAGTCTTGATCTCCTCCATACCTGCTTCATGCCCTGGAGGTCGGGGCAGTGGCCCCCCACACCCTCTAGCAGATCATTACATGAAGGAACCTTTTAAAACAAGCGCGTTCATGCTCACAGGTGTACACACGGGTGATCACACACACAAATTACACCCTTTTTGGCTCCTACCTCAAAGCACACTGTGCGCTGTCGATCTCACGTGCTGCACAATAATGTTTAATATTTAGTATTTACTGTCATATTCCCATATATCATTGTGATCTTGTTTATTACTCTCGTTTTCTTCTGCTTGCTTTCTTTTTTCTTTCTCAACAGGTGATCCAGGTGATCGATATATGTATTTTTTGTCTGCTTATTCTGTTGGTTTTTGTTTTTTGCCCTTTTTCCCCGTCCCTCTTCTCAGGTTTTTTTTCTTTCCCTCTTTCTTTCTCCACATTCTCTCCTCCAGTCAAGTCTGTCCCGTATTCAGCAAGTGAAAATAAAATAAACAATAAAAAGTTGAATCAAATGGACCATTACGGCAAGGCTGGGATGGTCCATTTGGTAAAGTAAATCCGTTGGGCATCTTTCTTCGCCTTTAGACAATAATTCTGATGGCAAAAGAACCAAACGGGACAGGTTAAAAAAAAAAAAAAAAAAAAAAAAAAAAAAAAGAATACTAATATCCCCGTTGAAGTTACCGTATTTTGCAGATCATAAGGTGCATTAAGCAATACAAAACAGTCACTGTCAAACTTAATTCAACTCAGTCAGAGTATCTCTCAACATTGTTAACATTGCATAAAATACTGAACAATACACTAACTTTTTCAGTTCATTCCGCTTCCACAAATCCTTCAAATTCTTCATCTTCAGTGTCGGAGTTTAACAGTTGGGCGATTTTGGCATCAAGCATGCCCAGCTCACACTCATCTTTATCTGAGTTGGTCGGTTGGTGCTAAGCCCTGTGACAGACTGGTGACCTGTCCAGGGTGTACCCCGCCTCTCGCCCTCTGACAGCTGGGATAGGCTCCAGCACCCCAACGCCACTTGAGACTGATGTCTTAGCCCAAGCATCCGTGATCCATTGGTGTAACTCGCCCGTCCATCCAGCCCTTTGGGTTAGTCTTGAAGAATGCGGGGAACTTTTCTTTTGGCAAAGATTTCCTCTTGAAAATGACCATGGGTGGTAATTTTGGCCATTAGAATGGCAACCGCGAACTACAGTGAAGGATGACTTCTCCTTCCGTGTGGTGAGTATAGACACCGTACTGGTCCTTGTTTTCTTGACAGTACAGTAAATGGGGATTTCAAAGGTGAGGCGACCTCATCCATGTTGGTGATGTGTTCTGGCCAGATCGTCTTTTTAGTGATCTTATTCTTGCAGTAGGTGCGAAAAATGGCCAGCTTTTCTTTATAATTCGTAACCAATTGTTTCGAGATGGTAGTTCTTGTGCAGATTGAGAGATTTTGCCTTTTCATAAAACAGAAGCACCAAGAAGGTCTTCCTTGAAAGACGTTGATCTATGTCATGCACTACTGTTGTTGCCTTGAGTCAAATAGAGACCATAGAGATGCTTCTACCTGCTGTTCTTTGTTCAATAACCCACTGTTCAATTATGTCCTCTATCTGTGGCTGTCGCACCTTCTTCCCTCTAAGACTTAATTTGGTCTTCTTTATTTGCGCAGGTCATCTTCTTGCTTCCCCCACTTCCGTACCATTGATTCATTGATACTGAATTCTCTCACAGCTGCTCTATTCCCATGTTCTAGAGCGTAACTTATTGTCTTGATGTTGAAATCTGCTTTGTAAGCATATCTCTTAGCAGGTGATTTTGGGCTCCTTATACACACACAATATGGTAATATTATGTTGAAGTACAGTTAATATTACTCTGTGAGGCTCCTCACTAAGGAAGCCACAATTCTACAAGAATCCATCAAGTGGTGAAGTTTTGTAGCTTATCCGTGGGAACACCAAGGCGTTCCCAGGCCAGCCGAGAGATATGATCTCTCCCGCGTGTCCTGGGTCTGCCTAGGGGCCTCCTCCTGCTGGGATATGCTCAGACACCTCACCCAGGAGGCATCCTCCTCAGATGTCCAAACCACATCAACTGGTTCCTTTCGATATTGAAGAGTCCCTCTCAAATGACCAAGCTCCCCATCCTAATTCTAAAGGAGAACCCAAAGACCCTTCAAAGAAAACAAATTTCTGCCACTTGTATCCGTGACCTCATTCTTTTGGTCACCACCCAGACCTCTTGACCGTAGAGGAGGGTAGGAATATCGATTAACCAGTAAATGTACAGCTTCAAGTTTACGGTCAGCTTGCTCTTTAGCACGTGTCTGTTTCACTCCAGACTTCACCCCAATCTAGTTAACAAGCTTGCCCTCCACCTTCCTCTCACTCATGATAAAGATTCTGACATATTTGAACCACTTGGGATAGTAACTCTTCTAAGAGTGGGCACTCAACCCTTTTCCAGCTGAGAGCCATGGTTTTGGACTTGGAAGTGTTAAATGTCATTGTTTGCCAGAACCACTATGCCTGCCAGTTTCTGTCAGCTGCATCTGAATTCTCACAAGCTAACCAAACCCAATAAGTTTCCTTCTTAAGCCTGAAGATGGTGATCCGGCTAACCACCAGGTGACAATCAGCTTACTCAGCACCTCTCTTTAACCAAGTGTCTAAGATGTACAGCCACAGATCTGTTGATAAAATTACAAAATCAATCCTTGACGTGTGATCTAGAGTGACCTGATGCCATGTCTACTTATGAACACACTTATGCTTGAATACGGACAAGCTGTGCTTAGCAAGTCCAATAACAGAACTTCACTTGCATTCAGATCTGTTAGGCCCTTTGTCTCAATCACACACCTCCAGGTCACACTGTCAATGCCCATGTGGGTGTTGAGGTGCCCCAGCAGCAGAAAAATGGAGTCCCTGGATGAGACACTTTCCAGCACCCCACTACACCCCAAGTGTGGGTACTCTGAACCGTCATTTGGGACATAGGCACAAATGACAGTCATGACCCATTTCCCAACCTAAAGGCACAGTGAGGCAATCCTCTCATTTGCCTTGGTAAACCGCCCAAAAAAGGCAGTTAACTGGGTGGGTACGATTATACCCACTCCTGCCCATCGCCTCTTATTGGAGGACAACTCCAGAGTGGAACAGAGTGCAGCCCCTCTCCAGGACTGGTTCCAGAGCGAGCCTGAGTTATGCTGAGGTATTGGAACACCAGGACCACAGCCTCTGACTACCACCCTAGTGCAGTCAGCTTCTTTCATCTCATGGTCGGGTTGTCCAACTCTTTTTATTTGAGACTCTTTCATTGATGCCTGCCATTGTAGACATTTAAAAACAATTCAGACTGCAGTACTTACAGTGAGCTCGCAGGATGTGTGCTTGCCCAGCCTGACAGTTAATAAACTATGACAGTAAGAACTATGAATGGCTTTCATTGATGTCTCATTGTGTTTCTCTGTGCACCTCATGTTCTACTCTGTTCTGATCTCAGTGTACCCGGTGGAAATGGTGAATGCGACACAAGGAGAGAAGTCTATCCTGCTGCCTTTTAAAGTCACAGATCACCTTCCTCAGGATGTCAAAGTTGAGTGGAGACTCATTAACCCTGAAGACCGGATGGTCTACGTGTATCAAAGGAGTAAAAATGAGTCTCCTTCACGAGACCATGTATACAGAGGTCGTGCAGAGATGACTGAAGATCCAGTGACAACTAAAGACCTCAGTCTGACCCTGAAGGATCTCGGCCTCACTGACAGTGGAGTCTACACCTGCACCGTCTACAACAAGGATGGACACATGCTGCTACAGAAAGTAGTGACTCTCAGTGTCAGAGGTGAGTGTAACAGCTGTTTGCCCACATTAACTAAAAACAGGAGTAAAGGGTTAGGGTTAGAGATGATGGAGGATCACACTCACTCACTGATGTCTGCACACCTAATGTTGACTTCTGTTTTCATCTCAGACTATCCATTGGAGATGGTGGAAGTGACACAGGGAGAGGCGTCTGTCTTGCTGCCCTTTAAAATCACAGAACACCTCCTTGAGGACATCAAAGTAGAGTGGAAACATCAAAATATCATCGTCCATGTGTATCAGAATAGCCAAAACCAGTCTCTCTTAATGGACGAGGATTATAAAGGCCGCACAGAGATGAATGAAGAGCCTCTGAAAAATAAAGACCTCAGTCTGACCCTGAAAGGCCTCCAACTTAGTGACCGTGGTGGCTACACCTGCACCGTCTACAACAAGGATGGCAGCATCCTGCTACAGAAAGTAGTGACACTCAGTGTCAGAGGTGAGTGTAACAGCTGTGTGTGTACAATAACTTACAACAGGAGTAAATAGCTGCTGGTTACACAGCAAAGGAGATGATGGATGATGATGGTCTGTCTGTCTGTTCTCCTCTCAGGATACCAGACAGAGATGGTGGAGGTGATGGAGGGAGAGAGGTCTGTCCTGCTGCCTTTTAAAATCACAGGTGACCTTCCACGTGACATCAAAGCAGAGTGGAGACTCACTCACCCTGAAGAAAAGATGGTCCATGTGTATGAGAGTGGAAACAACCTCTCAGATGAAGACGACCAGGAGCAGGTTTACAGTAGCCGCACAGAGATGAATGAAGATCCTGTGACTACTAAAGACCTCAGTCTGACCTTGAAAGACCTCCACCTCACTGACAGTGGAGTCTACACCTGCACCGTCTACAACAAGTATGGATACAAGCTGCTACAGAAATCAGTGACTCTCAGTGTCAGAGGTGAGTGTAACAGCTGTTTGTCCAAAGTAAGTGAGAATGAAATCACTGTTATCTGTCTTTCAGTGTGATCCTGATGTGCTCTGTTCTCTCCTCAGATAGAAAGTCTGACATTAAGGTTGAAGATGGGGGACACATCTGACACAGGTCAGTAAACACATCATAAATCCACTCAGAGTCCTGTGCAGTTTGCAGGAGTTTGGCTCCTATGACTTCCATATGTAAAAAGATCAGCAGCCCCGTGTCTGGTTATTGGCCACGCCCTGACCCCACAAATACATCATCTCCGACCACCTTATTTAGACGATAACCTGCCAGGACAGTGGACCTTCATTCTCCACCATTAGATTTTACATGATGTTACTGTGAACCAGCAAAGCCAGTGGCAATGCTGTTTCATAAGTGTCAAAGCTGCATCACACAGATTCTTCTCCTGGTTCCTTCAGACAAAGTTCTGATAAACTGGCTCCTGTTGTTGCGCCAATGATCGCTGCTTTACAAACACAACTGGATCAAATTCTGATTCCTAGTGTTTTCACATCTTTCTCTAAAAACTGTTTCCTGTTGTTTGTTTGGGGAAAATGCAGTTTGTCTCACTTATGTCATGTAATGAGCTCCAAGTCGCAGTAACACACTTTTACCACTAGGACAGAATCACTGCACAGCTCTGCCATGTTCATGAAGCCTGGCAGCTCTGATCACTGTCACTGATTGGTTCCTGTGGTCCTGATGATCAATATTTACAATATTTTAGAAAAAAACATGTTCAGAGTCACATGATATGTTCAAGTGTCTGATGTAGAAATAAGTTGATCAGGACTCTGAGCTGAGACTCAATCTGTTTGTCTGCTCCTCAGGAGAAGAAACAAGCAACCAGAGGAATCCACCAATGATCAAGCTTCCTCTGAGTCATGCCCTCTTCCTCCCTCCTCCTCTCTGTTCCTCTTGTTTTTCATCTGTTGTTAAAGTTGGTGTGAATTGTTCAGTGTGGAGGTGACGGACATGATGTGAATATTACAGTATTACAAATCCTTCCTAAAAGTATGATGTAAATAAACTCGAGTGCATGTGTAACACAATAAGATGGAGCATAAGTAGAAGACACTATGGGTCACCAAGTGCTGTTTGTATGTGTGTGTTTTTGTTACAAAACACATTTAAAAATGTCTGCAGCCCCCGAAGACTACTAAAGACACATCTCCATGACAACAGCGTGTCCACCACTGCAGCTCTCCTCTGATAAACCCTGAGCTCCACCTGAGTCTCCATCCTGAGGACCTCCTTCAGCCTCCTCATGTCGATCCGAACTAAAACAAACACATCAGTGAACCCTGAGCTGGATTCATTTATTAGAAGCAGCTGACCCAACATAATACTAACATAAATGATCCTAAAGTAATCCTGTAACAGACATTACTGCTGCAGGCTGATTATACAGAACCTCAAACACACTCTGATCTGATCTATTTAAAATTATGAAAACTTCTTGTAGGTCAAAGGTCGAAGCTGCTGACTGTCAGGAACCATCAGAGTTTCAGAGAAGATCAGCTTTTAATAAACAGCAGAGAGGAATATTATGCTCATGCATGTACTTGTTTATATCTGTGTGCTGAGGCCTCTGGTCTGAGTGTGTTGTTCCTATAAGTGTGACATGAACTGTAATCTGAATCTGTTGTAATGGTTCAGTCGAACAAACTTACTGCATGTATTTGTATAATTATTTATTTTAGTATCAAAGTGTTGAACTGTGAGGTGAAATGAAAACTTTAACATCAGTCCTCCTCTGTGTAAAGCTGACCTGGAAGGATGACATGTTTCTATAAATGACTCTGTGATTGTTGCTGTTGTGATGTTTGGTTGTTTGACCCTCTGCAAACACAAAACCTGTTTGTGTAGATCAGTGTATCAGATTTCCACAACAATGCGTTATTAGAAATAAGATGATTGGAGTTACCTCACTGTGAGGATTTATTCAAAGACATGATGACTGTGTGTGCTGCTCCACTTTACCGTCTGCTTCAACTTCACATTAAACAATAAACTTGTAGCTTCTGTGTTTTAATCTCTTCCACTGGACTTCTTTGTGGACATAACATGAACCTGATGTCAAGAATGTAGTTTGGATCATTCAGCATCATTAATGCTGAGGCAGCCAGGAAGTGTGAAGAATGAATTGTACATCGTTGGATCAATAAAAACATTGTTTACATTCAGAAACGTTCACCTTCTGAAACTCTGTTCATTTACACTCTCAGTACTTGGGCTCCAGCACCATGAGTTACTGCATCAGTGCAGCGTAGCATGGAGGAGATCAGCTCCTGCTGAGGAGTCACTGAGGCTCAGGTTGGTTTGAGTGTGACCTTCAGCTCATCCAGAGTTTCTCATCTTCATCTTAATAATAACAGATTCTCTGAGGGGTTCAGGGTAAGGAGAGCTGGCCGACCAATTAAGCTTTTGGAAGAAACTGGGTGTTTCTTCTTCAGTCACCTTTCTCACTCACTATGTGTTAATAGACCTCTCTGCATTGAATCATATCTGTTATTAACCTCTGTCTCTCTTCCTCTTCTTTATCCTCTTTTTCTTCTTTCATCCCAACCGGTCACAGCAGATGGCCGCCCCTCCCTGAGCCTGGTTCAGCCGGAGGTTTCTTCCTGTTAAAAGGGAGTTTTTCCTTCCCACTGTTGCCAAAGTGCTTGCTCATAGGGGATCATATGATTGTTGGGTTTTTCTCTGTATTTATTATTGTAGGGTCTACCGTACAATATAAAGCACCTTGAGGCAAATGTTGTTGTCATTTGGAGCTATATAAATAAAATTGAATTGAATTTATTTAATTGTAATATTCATAATATTATTTGTGTGGTTATTATGTTAAAGCTGATGGGGAGTATGACTTTTTATAAACAGAGCTAAACATTTGCTGCACATTACTAGTTACTAGCACATTACTTTAGTGACTTCCTTCTGTAAATAAAAAAAAGACAAAATATTAAAATACAAATGCTCCAGTGAACACAATAGGAGTTTAGCTGAGGAAACAGGTTTGATGCATCGTTATCATAAACCACCCTGTTGGAAAGTCTGATGGAAATTGTTTTCCCTATAACTTTTTTACAACTTCACTTAAGTTGACCACGTGCCTTCAGCAGGATGACCAGTGGGATAAAGGAGAACAGCTGGTACACTGGAGTGACCCAATGAGGCTGGGTTTGTGTTTCCTCCTAGAATCAAACTGAGTCTCTTTTACTGGAAAGGAAATGTGTGCTGACTCTCAGAGCACAAGCTCTGGTCAGAGTTATAATCTGACACATAAAGACTTTTAGAGTTGATGTTTAATGACTTTAATGAGTTCAAGGGTCATCATGTGACTGTTAGTGCAGCTCAGTTATCACACTTCCTTGAGACAGCGCCTGGAATTGAAGAGCTAACACACTTAAAAACTTTGAAGTGTGTGAGTTACATGCTTATCCTCTCTGGTCAGTCTCATAGCTGGATGAATAAGTTCACTTTCTCTTATTTCCACCATCCAAAGGTAAACCTAATCTTAAGTCATTTTAGTGTGAATGGGTGTTGCTATTAAACAGCTCTCATAATAGTTGAGCTAGTAGAAATATATTGTGTTATTTTGTTGAGTCTTATTATGTTCAGGTGGAATCTCTAAAATTGTTTTTGAACATTACAAAAACCAAATGAGGAGTTGTCAAATAATTAAACCATTACAGATGTTCTCTTTTTGGTCTCTTTAGTGGTTTAGTTTGTGAATTAATTCTTTTTTGTCTTATTGCTCATCTAATTCTGCAGCACTTCCTCAGATGTTTCTTTGGGCTTCAGAGTTCTTGGATTTAAAAATTCTACTTTGCTTCCACTGCAGTTAGACTCCTGTTTATGTCACATTTTAGTAACGTTTTTACAAGATGTAAACCTCTGTACCTGTGGAGGTACCGGAGACCTTTTATGATCCAGCCTGCTCAGTACTTTGACGTGGAGGTGGTGACCCTACAACTGTTTTACACGTGCGTGAGTTTGGGGTGTCAATATTTTCATCAAAACATAAGTATGGGCTGATACTGGCTTTGTAAAAAGACGACAAATAGCAATACTGGCCTGTGTTTAGCTGGGTTTTGTGTCTGTGTGAATTTGCATGATTGCATTTGTGCTTTCAAGATTAACAATTTAAAACGCCTAATAAAATGAAAACTACTTTGTTTCCCCAGAACATGAGGATGAATAAATAACAGCAAAAACTGTTAGCTGAAACAGCCCAGGTTTTCAGTCCATCTTCAACAGGTAAATTCAGTGTGATTTGATCACATGACTCTTGTGACAATGGATTCTTTCTTGTTCCTGCTTTAAGTGGTTGTTTAAAAACAAAAAAAATCCAGCTGATTCAATTTCAACACATCTTCCCTGGCAGTGAACTTTTTGTTTTTAGTGAAGCATGTTTTGAACCCGTTTCCTGAGGAGGATCCAGGAACAGATTCATTATTTTGGGATTTACAGCTTATAAAAGATCATAAACATTTTACAGTAAGAGGTCTTTGCACAGTCTTTCAGTGTGTTAATCATCATCATTCATGTGATACTGAATAAGGATGTTTGCTGAAGAAAGTCTAATTTTAATTGAAATATTTAATCTGCAAAGAAACTTCAGTCTCACGTTTCTCATTCTTTCAGTCCTTCAGTCTCAGCGTTCAATGTTCAGAGATCAATAATCTTTTTACTAAACCATAAAATAATTCAACTTTGTGCTAATAACATAATCAAAAAGCACAGAGAGCAATTACATTAAACATAACACAATAAGAGCACCATGATCATGACCTTTGTGCTGCAGGAGGTCAGCTGATTCTCATTATTCGTTACGAGGGAAATAAGCCCCATTATGCTGTGTTTTGGTTTACAGTACTGTCCTGTAGTTTTACCTGCCTGTCTTTGTGTTGGTTTAATGTGGTTACATTTTCTATTATTTAGCCATAAAAGAAAATTCATTAATTCAGGTATTTAACTTTACATGGCATGACAAAGTCACCTTTGTGTCCTGTGGGTGGGGTAGTTCAACTTTGCTTCTCATGTTTCACTGTGAAGATTCCTCAGAAGGGGAATGAGCAGCGTATCGTGGAGGTGAAGGTAAAACGACGGTGTGACTGAATGTGGAGCTGAATTCACCTGGTGAGTCATTTCTCTTCATCAGTCTCTAAACTGTTAAAAACATACTTGCTGTTATTTCATTTGATGAGATTCAAGAAAACATTCGTTCATTGAGGGAATTGCAAAAAAAAGATTCAGGGTGCAATGATATTAAAATTGTCTTTCTCGTACAAAGAGAATTTTCTTTATCTATTCTAATAAAGATGGCATTAGTAACACTCTTGTTGTGTTGACTGAGTGTGTTGCTGTATCTGTGTGAAGGTGTGGGCTCTGCTATGGATCAGTGTGAGGACAGAGAGGAGGGAGTCCCTCCCTCTAAAACCGCTCTGTGTGGGGAACATGAGAGCCAGACCAAAGCTCAGAGGTGAGATGACCATCTTTAACTGTCCATGACTCTTCTCCATGTCACAGCTCAGCACTCACACTAAGCAGCCTAATTACAGCAGCACCATATTTGACAGGTGCTCTTTACAGTGGAATGCCGTGTTAACTTCAGGCCAGATTAAAAATAAAATGTTGCAGAAATATTTTCCTTCTTTTTTGTGGAGTGTCTTTTGACTGATGTTGTGTTTTCTATATATCCATTTTCTATATACAGACACGAATTCTTCAGAAAACTAACAATCAGCTTCTTATTTGTTCCCAAATGCTGTATGTAAATAACATATGAGTCCAACAACAAGCCCCAAATCCTGCAGAGAGCAACTTGAGGCTATTAAACACATAGAAAAGAAAGGCCGAGAAGATTCTTTAAGCTCTGGCTTCTTCCTTCACGTATTTAACAGTTCAAGTTGTTATGGTGACATCTTTGGTAATCTTTATATTAAACACTTCAAAGGCCTATATTTCTTGTTTTGAAGGGGGAGAGGGGAATTGCAGGTCAGCTGACAGTTCCATATTAGTAAGCTACCTTCACACAAAATTTAAAAAAGAGTGCAGTTTATATTTAAGCTACATTAATGCAGCATTTCCAAAAAAAAAAAAAAAAAATAAAAATAAAAATGTGTCTTTGAAGGCTTTCAGTCATCCAGGTATTCGTAGCCTTAGTAGGACTTTTTTTAGGGCTTAAATCTGGGACTCTCCACCGTTTGCCTCTAGAACTGAAGAAGCTTCTCGGATGAGAGGTGAAACGTCTTCAAGCAACTTAAAGAAGTCCAAACGCTTTTTTCTTTCTAACCTTCTTAGACCGGGGCGATCGTGGCTCAAGAGATGGTAGTTTGTCTTGTAATCAGAAAGTCGCTGGTTCGAGCCCCGGCTCGGACAGTTGTAACGGAGCGAAGGTGATTTTTAGCACAAATGTTATTAAAGAGAGGGAAACCCTCCTCAAAACGGACGGAGCAGTGGAGCAGCCAAGGGGAAGCACACGAATTAAAAACTGTAAGGTTAACATATAAGTTATTATATTTAAACAGTTAAAAATATAAAATGAATTAAAGCAGCCCTGGCCAGGGGGCAACACAATAAGAATCAATAAAACACAACATTAAAAGTCCAGTGGCGTCCGCCACGGTATAAAAGTCACTAAGAATTTAAAGAAAGGCAGCGGCAGTCACTACTCTTTTAGGCAGCAATCATTCATTAAAGGGGACAAGTCAAAAGACTTAACCTGGATGGGAAGAGCTCTTAACTCTGCCCGCCGCTTCTTTGTAACAGCCAATCGGCACCGGCCCGCCTCGCCGCCTCTAATTCCCCGCAGACACGTAATGTGGCCTCTTGTTGCTGCAGCAGTCGGACCGCTCGCTCCACGTCGCTGGCGTTGTATCTTCCTGCCTCGGTCTCTCAAGCCTCCCCGAGCCTCTTATGTGTCACTGAGCACTCTGTAAATCACCGCCCACCAACCTACACTAGCCAGTCTGCGGGTTTGCAGCAGCCGCCGCCTGACCCCATTCACTGCGCCATCTCTGTCGCGCTCTCAGGCCTCTTCTCTATCGTCTGCCAGGCCCTCTTATTCACCTCTGTGCCCTCCCAGGTGTACCTGATTTGTGATTAGAAGTGGGCGGAGTCTCTCCGGGACAAGTTAATATATTCAATAAAACATGCAATATAAATAAAACACTTCACAAAAATGTCAAAGGAGCTTGGAAAGAAAAGCGTCTGGACTTCTTTAAGTTTCTTGAAGACGTTTCACCTCTCATTCGAGAAGCTTCTTCAGTTCTAAGGTCAAATGGCCGAGAGTCCCAGATTTAAACCCAGTGGGAGTTTCCCCACAAAGAGGGACAAAGGACCCCCTGGTGATCCTCTAATCACATGAGCCAAGGTGTGAAAGCGGGTGTGGGACCTAATCAGCCAGGGTTTCGGGTGAGCTCATTGTGAAACCTGGCCCCACCCTATCATGTGATTTCCTGAGGTCAGATGGCCCAGGATGTGAGTGGGCATTAAGGCGTCTGGGGAGGGAACTCAAAACTGGATTATAGATGGCCGACAGTTGGTGTCATAAACCACTGCCTCTGTTCAAAGATGGTCGCTCACAGTGTACATAGATGGCCTCTTTGGTGAATGATGTTATTTTCTTTATTATTTTAACAGCTTTGAAGCTTAAGAAGCTACAAATGATGTTTGAACAAAAGTATGCAGAGCAGTCAAAGTCTGTGAAGAGGTAAGGTTTTCAAATAGTTACAGCTTTAGTGTCATTATGACTTTATTTAGTGAACACAACACTGGGAAAAACATTCTTGAGGTTTATTAACCTCAGTGTCAATATAGGAGGTATGTCTGTCGTTTTTATTAACATTAAGAACATTTTAATTATTACATTGAAGTGAATAATTTAATTACCCAACAAAAAGCAAAAATTACGACTAAAAAAATAAACAAGAATTTGAAATTCTAACCAACAGAAGGACAGATTCACGACATAGGCAAAATATTTATTTCAATATAAAAGAAAAGATTTTTGATAAAACAAAATAAAGCTCAGAAAGTTATTTTTTGCCTTCCAACATTTATATTAGAAATAGTTTTGATCCGGAACTTTAATACATTTATTATGACTCTATTTAGTTTAGTCTTGTAGAGAGTATCCATTGATTATACTAAAATATCCCAAAGAAGTCTCACTATATGGTTTTTGTCCTTTTCATATGTCAAAAACTTTGAATTCAACAGTGTTAATTATTCAATTATTGGGCAGTTCTATCAGGAATCATCAGAGACCAGGATCGTCTGACACAAACTGTTTATCCATCAAGAGTGACCGATCCCTAAATGAACCCATTTATTTTAATGTTGAACATTTAAAGGCAGATCAAAGGTAAGATAAAAGTACTCAATGAAATCAATTTCTTAAAAATGGCACTGTTGTGCATGTGGATGTTACCCTTACTAAAAAACTGATAAAATGAGCAAAGTTGAGTTTAAATGAGGTGAGATGATGCTGTTAGTAATGATCATGTTCCATGCTGTTAGGATCCAGCAGCAGAGACCAGACTCTGTTGGACTGAGCTCTGTTCCCATGGAGAGTGATGAGTCAATGTATGAACCTACTTACGCTGGACACCATTTAAAAGCAGATTGGTAAGATTATAAGACTCAGGCAAATGCATTCATTTACCAAATGAATACACTTACTGTTACTGTACAATTGCATTACAACAGTCTCACTGACAATACACCTCACAACAATCCCTAGGATTACAGCTTCACGTTTTTAATTTAAAGTGTAACTTTAAGAGAATGAATATTGTGAGTCCAATGGTGCTGTTTTCTTCTAGGTCTGTTAATTATTCTCACTTATTTACATCAGACCATTTTGCTAAGGCAGACTGTAGCACCTTTTTTTGTATCTACTCTTTGGTCTAAAATCCTAATATGAAAGTTTGGCTACATCAAAATGAATAATGTTAATACTGGAAAGTAAAATTCTACTAAGATTTTGAGCTTTGTTTAACTCATAATTTTGGTTTTATCTTGTCATAGAAAATGTTACGGAGATAGGTTTCAAATGAAACACTCTTTTGTTTCTACAAGGATTTATCCACAGGCAGAGAACTCTCCCAAAGCCAGCTTTACAACTTTGAAGAGTGACCACTCTGTGCATCAACCTACTTATTGTGGACACGACCCAGCTTATCACAGGTAAACATTTAAAGGGGTTATAATATTGTACTATTGAGAAGTTATATGGCAAGATGCCGGAAATGGCTCTGAACCCTCGTCGATAATATAATGACAATTAAACTTTGAAACAACTCTTACTACTATACCACTCAACCCTGGTGAGGATCTAACCAAACTGGAAAGATTTTAAATAAATCTGGGACAAAAATGGCACCCAGTCAAAAAGAACGAAGTGTGCAGTTGCTCCTGTCAACTGTTGCTTTCGGAGAAGCTAAGCCCGCTAGTCTTGATAGCCAAGAAGGTTGGAAAATAGATGAAAAGTGGCCTGTTTGCTGAGATTGCGAAGATCAGGGTGATACTGTACGGTGTTGCAGCTGATGTCACGCTGATTAAATCCAACACAACAGAACTCCAGAACTCTGAAGCTGCAATCCAAACGAGTCTGACAAAGGCTGAAAGTTGTATCTCCGACTTGGCTAAAGATAACGGCAAACTATTTAAAAAAGTAGACCTGGATTGATAATCACGTAAACAATGTCATGGTGCCAACTACCCCTGGCAGAGGGTTGTTGGCACCATGCCCCTCCCCTGTTTTAAATGCACCTTAAACAGCATGCATCAACGCCACATATCAGTGGGTGGAGTAAGGTTTGGGGTCTTCACAACCATGTTCTCTGTTAATCGTCTGGGGCGGGAGCTGGGAGGAGGAGCTGGCCATCTGGGACTGTCCAGGGGCAGTCTGCTCATCTCCACCCAAGAGTAAAGTGAACCATCTCCTGGGTCTGGGGGCAGATTGCCCCTTCAAGGGTGCTGGTGCCTGGACCCAGTGTTGTGAGAAACCATCCTGCTCTAACAATATTCCTACCCGTATTATAATTTGCTGGTGACTTGTGACTAAACCTAACCCTACCATCCAACCATAACCATAACCGTAAGAACCATAACCTGGGTGAGAGAAAAAGAAGTTAATTTGGATTTTTGTTGTGTGCATGCGCTGCGTCTGCGCCGAAACATTGGGTAGGATCTTTTTTTAGGTAAGATGGATTCCCAGAACACCGGGAGTATAGAGTTCATTGGGGAGTGTGAGCATGTGTACTCCCACCCTCATGCACACATATTCAAATAATCATGCATCATCAAACATGGAAGCACATAGAAATGTACATGTTTGTGTCTGTGTGTGTGCCTGTTTGTCTATATCTATGTGTCAGCTCTTAAACTCCTCCTCTCAAAATTACCATTCAATGCTAAGATTTTAGAAAAGGTTGTGGCTAAGCAGCTTAAGCTGTTCAAGATAAATTCCAATCTGGCTTTCGTAGAGCTCACTCTACTGAAACTTCAGCTGAGACTGAAGAAGTCACTTGGATGAGTGACAAAATGTTTCTCCCACTGAAAACGCTACGTCCAGATGAACAGAATCAACCTTTTGGTATTTACTTAACTGGACGATTGATGATTTTTTTAATGCCTCACGGAGTTTTGTTTTTTGTTGAAATGTGTATTTCTTTAAATGTTTAAAAATAGTTTTAAAAAACTAACAAAAAAAACTTACTATTGAACTAATGATTTATAAAGAAATGATCATTACGAGAATTCATGACAACAGAATTACTTCTCTGTACATCTTTCATTTGCAGAATTAACCAGGACACATCAGATCAATCTGAGCACAAAAATCACCTGGACTCCGTGTTTATGGTGTGTAAAAAGAAACACACAACTGCTACACTAAATCAAGAATCATACAGTAAACAGTCATAGCACTAAAAGTGTGGCACAGTGGTAGATTCATAGTTCAGTGGTAGTGGTAGTTCATGTTCAACATAAAGTTTATATCTCTCTATTCCAGCTCCTTGAGAAAAAAATTGTCACATTTATGAAAAATGAGCTAAAGGAGTTCCAGAGGTTTCTGAATCAGAGGCTGGATGATGATGAGACAGTGATGTATGAGGATAAAGAGAAGAGAAGCAGCAGGGAGGCATTTCTGAAGATCACACTTCACTTTCTGAGGAGAATGAATGAGGAGGAGCTGGCTCACCGTCTTCAAAGCAGTAAGACTTTTTGTTTTATTGTGTAGCCATAAAGTCTGTCTATATTTACAATAAGATTTTATAAATGAAAGAAAAAAAAAACTCAAATTCTTTCCCTCACAAATATTTGGATATCAAGATTGCTATCACATGGGAATGAAGCAGACAGGTGTCTGTTTGGGTTTATTAAATTAAATATTTACATTGTAAATATACACATATAAATATATGCATACATCATTGCTCTTCATGCAGGAACTCATGCTGAAGTTGGCAAACGTAAACTAAAATCCAAGTTAAAGAAGAAGTTCCAGTGTGTGTTTGAGGGGATCGCTAAAGCAGGAAACCCAACCCTTCTGAATCAGATCTACACAGAGCTCTACATCACAGAGGGAGGGACTGCAGAGGTCAATGATGAACATGAGGTCAGACAGATTGAAACAGCAAATAGGAAACCACACAGACCAGAAACACCAATCAGACAAGAAGACATCTTTAAAGCCTCATCTGGAAGAGATGAACCAATCAGAACAGTGCTGACAAAGGGAGTGGCTGGCATTGGGAAAACAGTCTTAACACAGAAATACACCCTGGACTGGGCTGAAGACAAAGCCAACCAGGACATCCAGTTCATATTTCCATTCACTTTCAGAGAGCTGAATGTGCTGAAAGAGGAAAAGTTCAGCTTGGTGGAACTTGTTCATCACTTCTTTACTGAAACCAAAGAAGCAGGAATCTGCAGCTTTGAAGACTTCCAGGTTGTGTTCATCTTTGATGGTCTGGATGAGTGTCGGCTTCCTCTGGACTTCCACAAAACTACAATCCTAACTGACCCTAGAAAGTCCACCTCAGTGGATGTGCTGCTGATAAACCTCATCACAGGGAGACTGCTTCCCTCTGCTCGCGTCTGGATAACCACACGACCTGCAGCAGCCAATCAACTCCCTTCTGACTGTGTTGGCATGGTGACAGAGGCCAGAGGGTTCACTGACCCACAGAAGGAGGAGTACTTCAGGAAGAGATTCAGAGATGAGGAGCAGGCCAGCAGGATCATCTCCCACATCAAGACTTCACGAAGCCTCCACATCATGTGCCACATCCCAGTCTTCTGCTGGATCACTGCTACAGTTCTGGAGGATGTGCTGAAAACCAGAGAGAGAGGACAGCTGCCCAAGACCCTGACTGAGATGTACATCCACTTCCTGGTAGTTCAAACCAAAATGGCAATTGTCAAATATGATGGAAAACGTGAAAGAGATCCAATCTGGATTAAGAAAAGCAGGATGATGATTGAGTCTCTTGGAAAATTGGCTTTTGATCAGCTGCAGAAAGGAAACCTGATCTTTTATGAATCAGACCTGACAGAGTGTGGCATCGATATCAGAGCAGCCTCAGTGTACTCAGGAGTGTTCACACAGATCTTTAAAGAGGAGAGAGGACTGTACCAGGACAAGGTGTACTGCTTCATCCATCTGAGTGTTCAGGAGTTTCTGGCTGCTCTTCATGTCCATCTGACCTTCATCAACTCTGGACTGAATCTGCTGGAAGAACAACAAGCAAATTTAAACAATATCAGTGTATTTAAAGACATACCTAAGCTGAAACATCTTTACCAGAGTGCTGTGATTAAGGCCTTGGAGAGTCCAAATGGACACCTGGACTTGTTTCTCCGGTTCCTCCTGGGTCTTTCACTGCAGGCCAATCAGACTCTCCTACAAGGCCTTCTGACACAGACAGGAAGTAACCCATCAACCAGACATAAAACTGTTGAATTTATCACCAAGAAGATCGGAGGAAATCTGTCTACAGAGAAAAGCATCAATCTGTTCCACTGTCTGATTGAACTGAATGATCGTTCTTTAATGAAGGACATCCAAAACTCTTTGGTTTTAGGACGTCTCTCCACAGATAAACTGTCTCCTGCTCAGTGGTCAGCTCTGGTCTTCATCTTACTGTCATCAGAAAAAGATCTGGATGTGTTTGACCTGAAGAAATACTCTGCATCAGAGGAGGCTCTTCTGAAGCTGCTTCCAGTGGTCAAAGCCACAAACAAAGCTCTGTGAGTCAATGCATAATTTTATATTTAGAAAATAACTCCTTCATTTACTAGTAAATGGATAATGAAAGTAATGGATTGTCTTGCAGGCTGTGTGATTGTAATTTGACAGAGAACAGTTGTGAAGCTCTGTCCTCAGTTCTCAGCTCTCAGTCATCTAGGCTGAGAGAACTGGATCTGAGTAACAACAACCTAAAGGACTCTGGGGTGAAGCTGTTGGCTGCTGGAGTAAAGAGTCCACACTGCAGGCTGGAATCTCTCAGGTCAGATTTTTCAAAAAAAAAAAAAAAAGAAAAAAAAAAGAAAAAAGGAACTATTAGTGCAGCTTAACGTTTTTTGACACCAGAGCCTCTTTTGAGGTCACTAGCGCGAGTTTGACGTGACAATCTTTTCTTCACCAAGACGCTGCATTATGTTTGCTGCAAATTTGTAGCGTACATATTAATGCTGTATGAATTTCCAGAATTTCAAAGGTTTTCTACTGGAGTCTTCTGACTGGAGCCCACTGAAGTCATTGTTCATTGTTATTGCAACATGAGATTAGATGGTGTGCTTTGTTGCATGGGGTGTTGTTATTCTACTATAAATACCAGTTAGAAGATGGACAGTAGCCATAAATTGAAGGCCAATTGCATGCCAGTTGTAGCCTCAGTTTGAATTTTCTTTTGCTGACAGTAGAAATGTTTGAGTGGAATAGTCAAAGGAGTTTGCAAAGAAAAGTGTCTGGACTTCTTTAAGTTGCTTGAAGACGAAGTGAAGAAGCTTCTTGGATGAGAGGTGAAACGTCTTCAAGCAACTTAAAGAAGTCCAGATGCTTTTCTTTGCAAACTCCTTTGACTACGATGACCTGGATGACTGAGAACCTTCACAGACATTTTGAGTGGAATAGTTTCTGAAATCATGGCCTATTTAAAGGCCTCACATAGGTGTATTAAAAATGTCTGTCTCTTCTTGTTGTAATTAATGGTTATTTGAATGCCTGCTGTTGTTGCCAGCTTAAATGACTGGTAACTAGCCAGCCTGTTGTGACCTCTCTGTGCTCTGTTGTCTGATAAACTAAATGTTTGTCTGAACAACAGCTAAACCCCTTTACTGTATCGAACAACTTTGTGCATGTGTGTGTGTGTGTGTGTGCGTGCGCAGGCTATCAGGTTGTCTAATCACAGAGGAAGGTTGTGCTTCTCTAGCATCAGCACTGAGCTCAAACCCCTCCTATTTGAGAGAGCTTGACCTGCGTAATAACAGCCTGCAGGACTCAGGAGTGAATTTGCTGCTTGCAGGATTGGAGGATCCATATTGGAGGCTTGATATTCTCAGGTATATCCCCCTCTATTTTACCATTAACCAGAAAATCCCTTGAAATTGTAATCATGATCATAAAATTATTATAAAAATTATAATGCATAAAAACAACGGGGCCAGATAAGTCTGTTTCATTCATAATAAATAAACATTTGTGTTTCATCCTGTAGGGTGGACAGTGGTGGAGAGTGGAAGGTAACTCTTGGTCTAAGGAAATGTAAGTGACAGATGCTATATCGCCAGTATTTTCTCAAAGTTTTTGAATTAGATCTTCTGGGTATTCTGGAAAATAAATGATAGTCAGAATTTTTGACTTGTGCAACTGATTTTATTTACTGTCAAGAAAACAGAAGTTTAATAGAATAAGGTTTAATTAATAGGTTTGACAGTGGATCTGATCTATAATTAAGGTATCAATTAACATCTTCCTATGTTTTCGGGAAACCTTTAATTAGCTACTCTGCTCATAGATCAATGTATGCTAAAGTCACCAGTAACACAAAACAATAAACAGTTTCTTCATTTTCTTCTCTTTCCTCCACCAGTTGCTTGTGAGCTAACATTGGACCTGAACACCACACACAAAAATCTAAAACTGTTTAACAACAACAGGAGGATGAAAGTACTGAAGCAGCAGCAGCAGCCTTATCCTGATCACCCAGAAAGATTTGATATGTTTTGCCAAGTGCTGTGTAAAAATGGCCTGGCTGGTCGTTGTTACTGGGAAGTTGAGTGGGAAGGAAATGTTAACATAGCAGTGACTCACAGAGGGATCCCAAGGAAAGGCTACAGCAGGGCTTCCAGGTTTGGAGGGAATGATCAGTCCTGGAGTTTGACCTGCTCTGACGACGGTTACTCTGTCTGGCACAATGATAAAGAAACATCCATCTCCTCCTCCTCTATCTCTAACAGAGTAGCTGTGTATGTGGACTGTCCTGCTGGGACTCTGTCCTTCTACAGAGTCTCTTCCGACACTCTGATCCACCTCCACACCTTCTCCATCACATTTACTCAACTTCTCTATCCTGGGTTTACAGTCTGGGATGGTTCAGTCACTCTTTGTTCAGTGACAGAATCAGACTGCTGACTGAAAATCTAAGTTTTTAAAATCAGGCTCACCAATAAACATCCCAGTTTGACACCAAGATTAATCAGTGTTAGTTTCAAAATGTGACTCCAGGGGGCCCAGAGTCAATAGAGGGACAGCACATATACCACTGGGCCTGAACACAATGACCTTGCCTTCAGTCTTACTTTTATTAAAATTTAAAAAAGGGCATTTTTCATCAAAGACCATTCTGCTGGCTAATTTACTATCACTTGATGATGCTGTTCTATGAAACAATGGCACACGAGCCATGTGCAATTCCAAACAAAACTACTTATCATACCAGGCTGTTAATAATGGTGATGAACAGATGTTTTGAGAAATCCACAGACAGGAAAGAAAAATATTGAGACTGTTAAAGACAGCAAGCTGTGATCAGTAATAAGTGTGCTTCAACAAAAGTCTCCCTCTAGTAACATTTCTGTTGTTCACAACAAATCAATGTGTAAAGTAAAACATGTGTTTAATGTAATATCTACATAGGTTTACAGCATTATTTTGTTCACAGCCCTGAAACTTTTTAAGCTTTCTAGGGGTTCATATGATTAGGTTTGTTCTACACATTGTCAAGGAAAGCTAGAAGCTCATTTACCTCACAGTAGTCCACACAGAACTGTATAGACCCATCTTTCTTCACCACAAGAACTATGGGGCTAGGGTTAGGTGTGACCATTCCACCCAAATCCCCTGGGTGAGCAGGGTAATGAGAGCTCAGTGGTTCCTGTAGAAAAACTCAATGATTTTAAACAAACTGTGCCGTTGTATCTGATAAGAATGATTGATTTTGCAGCAAAAGAATAACTCTTCTTTATACTTCTGCAATGCAGTCCTCAGGAGATGGAAGGTTGTAGTTTTAATGTTTGCTGTTTCCTGCGATTCACACAGATGTGGAGATGGAGGAGGGGTCTGTAATTAAAATGCTGGAGGGGGAGAATCAGGGGCTCCCACAATGCAATGGGTCGTGTGTTTGCAAAAAGAAGTTCATACATCCTCACTTTAATAAAAAAAAAATGCTTTTATCTCTCTTTGTTATCTAAGTTCAGCTACCAATCACAACCACATTCACATCCTCATGCAAAAGCTCTTCACAATAAAACAGGAAACTTTTAAAAATGATCCATACAAAATGTAAATGCTGTTTTAAACTTATGAAACACATTTTCTCACAAGTTTAAAATAGCAAAAGGAAAATACTTTAACAATTATTACTTTACATTTTAACATAGATTTCAATGTTTTTAAAGTTTAAACCCATTTGAATAAATTACATTTTTAACCTGGTTGCAAATAAATATATTCATTAACTAAAATGTAAAATTTCCAAAAAAGTTACCCACATGGAACATATAATAAATTGTGTTTCTTTATAAAAAAATCTGTACTCATATGTATCATGTTGATAACAACAATGTTAATATTTGTAAATGTTACATGGCCCGCTATGTTGGGCACGCAGCCAGATTATGATACTGTAAAACAGTTGAGAAAGTGAACACAGGAGAAACGCTGCTGTTCGCTTGGTCAGTCTTGCCAGAATTTATTCATACAATCCCATCACTACTGCACTTCTTGTCCTTGCCAGCATTTTTGTTGGCCGTACTGTATTTTCCGCACTATAAGGCGCACTTAAAATCCTTTAATTTTCTCAAAAATCGTCAGTGCGTCTTATAATCCAGTGCGCCTTATGTATGAATTCTGGTTGTGTTTACTGACCTCGAACCGATTTCATGTGGTACACAGCGCTCAAAAATCTGTCAAAAAATGTTTTAGTAC
Source organism: Pelmatolapia mariae (assembly GCF_036321145.2). NCBI lineage: Eukaryota > Metazoa > Chordata > Actinopteri > Cichliformes > Cichlidae > Pelmatolapia > Pelmatolapia mariae. The sequence continues at coordinate 29,606,690 of NC_086229.1, forward strand.
GACTTTGGTAAGCTACGAAGCCGCACCACTTTGTGGATTGTCGGAGCATTACAACTGTAGTCAGGACCTTCGCGGACTCATAGCAATCTGGGTCCAAAACTCTGTTTTCTTCAGGTCCTAAAGTCAAATGAACACCGAGGAACATTGAGAATTAAAAACTTTTTTAAATTCTTTCATCTTTAATAAAGTGATCAGTGTCGCTGCTTTACTAGGTGTAACAAGTAAGTTTAACATCCAGGCATCCATGAAAACAAAATTTATTAAATTTAACAGAGGTAGACTTCAGCAGGAAGTTAGCAGGAAGTTAGCTCGCTGGTTTTGCTAGTTACCTAAACATGATATACCATGTTCTGACCGAGCGATTTCTGGAAAAAGATAAAACGTACAGCTCTGCTATCACTACCAACATAAATGAAAACATAAAACTGCACAGCATTTGTAGGGTTATTGAAGTTGGGCTAGCTGGTATATAATGCTGTGCTATGTGATTGCTAGTGACACAGCTATGTTAGCATGACATTAAGACATAAATACGAGGTTAGTCATTAATATAATATAAGATAACCTTTATTGGTCCCACAAGTGGAAAATTTGTTTTGTTACAGCAGAAAGTGGACAGTGCAAAGTTACATAGCAAAAATTATAAGGCGTTTAATGCGCCTTATAATCCGGTGCACCTTATGGGCCGAAAAATACGGTACTCTTATTAGCTCTCTCGCTTTATGTGTCTTTTTTAGACCAGTTAGATTCTAACATTGAAACCGCAAGTTTACACATGACTTAAGGCCGGCTCACAACACTTTACAGACACGTTATACAAAATATTTGTCAAGTTTATCAGGAACGGTAAACCCAACCGGATTGGCGCTTCTTATTATTATATGGAGACAGGTGCGGTTGCAACAGCTTGCTAGCATTACCCAGGCATACAGCCTAGCTATTACATTCCACAGAGCTAAAGTAGCTCAGATAGCGACAGTGTAATACATCACATATCACAGACCTGTCTTATGTCATGAAAGACTAAGTATCACAGTGCCCAGCTGTGCATTTATTTATGTCTTTGACCACATTACTGACCTGTAAAACAAGAGAGAAAGTGAACACAGGAGACACGCTGCCGTTCGCCTGGTCAGTCTTGCCAGAATGGCAAGCTTACGGCAGCTATGCACCCGACTCCCCACATAGCAAAATTGGTATGGCCCAGATCTGGCCTACACTCTGCTGGCCCAGAACAGTTTCAGCTCTGGCCCCAGACATCAGCCTAATGTGTAATCAAGCCATGTAATAACAATATGTGCTGGAACATAATAGTGCAAAAGTAACATGACGAGAATCTGTTCAGACAGTAAATGTTATACAGCACTTTACTACTCTCCCAGATAACTCAAAGTGCTCTATACAACATGCCACATTCACACACTTCCTCTAAGCTGAGTGCTTCCTATCTACATTCATACACATTCACACTCTTGACATGCAGACTGGAGGAGCCAGGGATTGAACCACTAACCATCCAAACAGTAAGTGACCTGCTCTACCTTCTGAGCTACAGCTATGCAGTAGTAAACATGAGTAAACCCTCACTAGGTTTTGGATAAAGTGTAAACTCACAAACCTGTCAAACCTGCATTTGAAACGTTGGCTACCATAGCAACGTAGTATTACAACATGGCATTTGGGTCTTCTAACTAAAATAGGGAAATAGGAACATCAACAATGCCATCATTGCCAGACCTGGCCCACATCTGGTTGACATACACCCTGCGCCATGATACCAGTCAGTCATAGGTGCCAGCTTGATGCCGGATCCGTGCCAGACCTGTTTTCTATGAGCCTGGGCCACATAAACCAAACCACAATCAAGCCAGATGTGGCGTGCCATCACATAAACAGTGCTATCATTGTCAGACCTGGCCAATATCTGGATGACATACCACTTACCATGCCAGAAGTCAGCCAGCAGTGCCGGCTTGACACCAGATCTTGGCCAGACCTGTCTGCTGTGTGGGTCAGTTCCCAAAGCACTCTGCTTCCCCCCACTGTCCAAAGTGTTATGCACTGTCTTGGCAACAGAGAACTTACATGACTTTGTGGACTTAAATCACACCAATAAACAAGCAAAATAAAACATGCATAATAGTCTCCATATATCACACCATTTAACTTGCCTCTATCAGTGCGCCCCAGGGCAGCTGTGGCTACAATGTAGCTTGCCATCACCAGTGTGTCAATGTGTGTTTGGATGAGTGAATGACTGAATGTAGTGAAAAGTGCTTTGGGGTCCTTAGGGACTAGTGTAGGCCAAACAAAGCGCTAACAATTAAGAGGAGCGAAAGAACACGAATAACATCAGCTATGGTTCGTACTTGCTGTGTGGTCGGTTGTAATGTTAGATCGCACGACCAGCAAGGGACTAAGCTTGAAAATGGGCTCTCTTTTCATTATTTCCACACCTGAAAGCAACATGAGGGAGCTCTTATATCGGATGTTACCAAAGAAGGCGTCTAGCCTGGATAGCAGCTGTGAGACGAGCTGATAAGCCTTTAAATAGGCCATGATATAATGCTCTTGTTAAATACTCTTAAAGTCTTGTGCTGAATATGTAGTGATAAGTTTTCAAAAGAGACAGTAAATTACAGAATGCTAGTCGTGGGTGATATTATTTAAATGCTCTCATGATTTTATGTGAACATTTTGTCATTTGTAAACTATAAATGACATTGATTCTACATTGTAACTGATGTGATGTTCTATAAAGTGGTTTTAATTTTTTTTTTAAAAAAGCAAACATTGGTTTGTTTCTTTATTCAACTTTTGAACAGTGGTACTCAGTCAGTACATATTCAGTAAATGCAAATTATTTACATGGCAGTGCACTTCAGGCATAAATCTAGACCCCCTAGAATAAAAAGTTATGGGTCATTTCCACGACCCACAGCTTTACTGTGTTCCAGCAAAGTATCCAATAGCGATGACAACTCTTCCACAGTAACAGGTGGAATTTTTCTTTTTTGAGGACGGCTTCTTTTACCTGTCACTACAGATGGTCTGTTTATGTTTTGATCAAGAGCCTTTTCTTGGGCAGCTGAAGAGGAGAAGTCTATCTTATGGCCAACCTCTGGCTGTATCTTGGTCATATTACCCAGCAAAACCCAGTATGCAGGTTCATCTGTAACAGTCCTTGTGCCACGGATCCGCACTGTTGCTTCTACTTGAAACAGAAGAATAGGGACATGGGTGCAGGTCTCTGCGACTCCATCCATACAGGTGCAGTGGGCGGCTTCAACCGTCCCTGTGATGCTCACAGTGACCCATGGCTGCAATGGTGGTTCATTCAGTCTTTGAGAGTGCAGCACCTGAAACACACAAAGACAAAGTTATTTTAAACACAAGAACTATGAGCCAAGGCCGACACAAATGTGTTTAATCTCCTTTCAAATCCATTTATCATAAATGTAGCCATGAACATGTTTAGAAAGTTAGCACATACATGTAATTCTTCATGTTTTTATGTATCCATCTATAGAATGAATGAATGACAATGAACTCACAACATGGAGGCTTAAAAATAGCCAAATCTTGTACCCAACCATTGGTGAATTGGATGTGTGCCGTGATGTTCAGGACTGCAAACCGAGCAGCATCACTGACTTTCAGCTTGTTGTGTTTGTGGATATATGACTGACTTTAATTATCCATAAAATCATCACATTATCTGTAGGATTAAGGTCAACTATTGGATGGTGTATATTTTAAAGTAAAGGCTTCAAAACCAAGCTGATGCTGAAAGTACAAACATCACTAATGTCACATAACTTTGCCGACATGTGGCCAACAGTAATGTTTTAATGTTCTTCGTTATTAAACATTTGCACATAAATAAGTGACATAATATTCAGTACTTACTTTTCCAAGTTTACTCTTTGGCCGCCACCGTTTTTTTCGGCAAAATTATCCACACCCACCGCCGCGCAATTGTGGGATATGTTGGGCCACGAAGTCTACACCACCACATCCTTAAAATTCAGGGAAATGAAGGACGCATTTGAGGGCCGCATTTCAAGCAGCCTTTGAATTGGGACAGCCTTCGTCGCGTCGCGGTGACGTAATCGGCCTTAAAATGCGGCTTTTAAGGCTGCAGACCCTGAATTGGGATACAGCCCATATGTGCAAAGCTGGTAGAGACATACCCTAAAAGACTGGCAGCTGTAATTGCAGCAAAAGGTGGTTCTACAAAGTATTGACTCAGGGGGCTGAATAATTACGCACACCCCACTTTGCAGTTATTTATTTGTGAAAAATGTTTGGAATGATGTATGATTTTCGTTCCACTTCTCACGTGTACACCACTTTGTGTTGGTCTTTCACCTGGAATTCCAATAAAATTGATTCATGTTTGTGGCTGTAATGTGACAAAATGTGGAAAAGTTCAAGGGGGCCGAATACTTTTGCGAGCCACTGTATATATAATATACATATATATATACATACACATATATATATATATACACATACATATATATATATATATATATATATATATGTGTGTGTGTGTGTGTGTGTCTTTATCTGGTTAAATTCAGTGTGGTTCCGACAACAGTTTTTACAATAAAATATGTTTACGTATAATCCTTAATATGTTTTATGTGTGAGTGTGGGGGGGTACCGGGGGGGTGCCAGAGGGAGTGTTCACCCAGGGCACCAAACAGGCCAGGACTGCCCCTGAGTGTTGGAACACATCCAGAGACTCAGAGAAGAATTATCTTTGTTCTTAGTGCAGGTGTTTGGACAATAAAGACCAAACCAAAACTTCAATAAGAGAAATATGTCTTTAGCTTGAACTAAACTCAGTGTGAGCTTCACCTCAGACCTGTTCCTCTGTCAGTTGGTTTATAGGAAGACTCATAGGCAGAGGTGGGTTTAGTGTTACAGACTTTAATGAGCACAGCAGCAGAAGTCTGGACCAGGCAGGAATTCATGCCTGGCACACTGGAGGGTGAACATGACAAATACTCTATATAATGAGTACTGAGCTTTGTGAGCTCCGCCCTCTTCACTGCACCAACGCTGAGGTCACACTCCACCAGCCCAGCGTCCTCCCGTCTGCGGTGAGGCTTCAGAGACATGACCGCACACAGCTCAGACTGACTGCATAACTTATCTCTGAAGGTCCAAACAGGCCAAACATCAGCTACAAACGTGTCTGGTGTCCAGTGATTTTCACACTAGAAGCAGCTCTGCAAGCGGATGCCAAAGGGTCCAAAATTTGTGTAGTGCTGGCCTACAACCCAATATCACAGTAAAGCATGATACTGGATGCAGAAGCTGCAGTATATTCAGCATCAGTAGAGGGAGATATTATATTTCAAGCCAATAGGAAAAAATTTAAAAAGACATTAACACATTTACATGTAAATACACATTAGCCACCAAGCTTAATCATTTCTGGCATTGAAGGACACTGGAATGTGCTTCATACCTTCCTTGCTCACTCGCAACTTCTTGGCTTCAAATATGTTATGTCCCCCTGCTGGTAATAAAACTTCTGCATGAGTGTCTATTTCACTCTTATCTGTGATATCAGGTTCCAGAGAAGAGTAGCTTACAGGAACGTAATGTGACAAACACTGTTGTACAGCAACACGTTTAACACTCGCCAACAGAAAGTCAGACATGAAATAAAAGTGAAATAAAAATGCTGTACAGAGACAGAACATACTCCATAGTGCTTCTGGCTAATGTGGACATGCCCTGGCTTTGGAGCCTTTGGGCGAAACAGTGATAGACGGACTATTGCTGCTTCTGCTTTCGGAAAAATCCTACAGGAACAGAAGCTGGAGCTCCCTGAAGATGCTCCTTTCCCGGGTGCTGAACATCTGGGGCCTGTGCCACATGCCTTTGTGTAGGATGGCAGAAAGTTTGGGTTTTATGTGAGACTGGCAAGAGCCACAGGTGGCAGCAGACAAGACATAGAGAGAGTTCCAGCCTCTGTTGGTAAGACCAACAGTGACCACTGTTAGAAAACAGTGGTGGAAAGTGGCCAGGACCTCCTTTTGGGTGATTGGTCCAAACAACACTGTTTGCTTCAAATGAAAGAAAAATCATTTTCATGTGACAGAGCGGCGATGCAGTGGAGTCTGTTTCTGCTTCTTCTGATGGGTGAGTGATCATTTTACCAGGGCTCCTGATTGTTTCCACCTAAAATCCTTTAGTTTGATCAGGACTCATTAAACAAATGAACTCTGACTGAGAAAATCAAGGATTCACCTGTAAACTGGACAGTTTGATGGGAACATGAGTTTCCTGCTTGTATCAGCAGATATTCAGTTCAGTTCATTTTTATTTCAAACATATACATTCACCAACATTTCATAATATTATTCCATGCAATTGTTTAAAAGAGAGTAGGCAGAAGTATATACTTATTTAGCCCTACCCCGAAGTGTGCAGCCTCCCAGCCCTCCAGAGAAACATTTCTTCCTCTAACAGAGCTTGAGACCATGTGGGTCATCTGATATTGATTCCACCCTCGTCTTTTTCATTAGCAAAGTGAGATTCTGCATATAATCGGAGTAATGGTGGATCTCATCATCTACTGCTTCTGCTTACCTGAGACTGTGACAGACAGCAGGTGGCTCTCAGAGGACAACTTGTGAGATGAAACATGGACTTGATAAACACAGCTGTAGTTTCCTTGCTGGGCGGGCTCTGCAGCAGGAAATGGGAAGTTGGCAGAGTGATTGACAGCTGGCTGCGTGTAGTTGTTCTTGGTGTCAGAGGAGGTGAAGGTGAGGTGGAAGGAGCCTCCTGGGTACTGTGGCTGGATGGAGCAGCTGACAGTGAAGCTGGAGCCCCTGGATACCTGAAAGCCCTGCTGCTGGGCCTCGGAGACCCCGTCCATGGAGGTCAAAATAATGATTGGCTGAGCCAGTGAATCTGTAAACACACAGAGATGATGAAAGGATGATGCTGTTACAGCATCCATAGTGTTGGGATTGCTGAACAAAATTCATTTTTTTATATAGCACAAATCACAACAACAGTTGCCTCACTTTATATTGTAAGGTAAAGACCCTTTGTGTGATCAGAAGCTCAGGTGTGTTGCAGCAGGGACACATGTAAAGGTTTCAGGACATCAGCCCTCAAGGACTGGAGTTTGACACCCCTGATAAAGACTCTTCGTGGGATCAGAAGCTCTCACTCAGTATCGTGAGGTCAGCAGGTGCCATTAAAACCCTAAAATCTCTCATTCCTCAGCACTGGGCTGTTTGATTCAGTTCCACACAGTCATCTTTGAAAATCAACTAGACTACAACAATCACGGGTTTAAACTTCATCTAACATCTTTACTGTGTTCATATAGTTATTGTCCTAATAGTGTCTCCTCTGTCCGTTGTGTAGTCTGTCCTGGGAAGGACCGCAGCAGGAAGCTAAGCATGTTTACAAAGTTTTGATTTTAAACTCCTAGTTTCACAGTCATTTGAGCACTTTTGACTCTCCACTCTCTGTTAGTCTGGTGATGTCAGCAATCACTGTCAGATACACTGGAGCTGCAACATCTTGGAAAGAGAAGAAAGCTGATGTTTTCTGGAAACATCTCCCACATGTTGCAGCTCCAGGGTACCTGCATAGTAACTGTCTCCTACCAACAGCCTGACATCATCAGGCTGTAACTGACAGCAGAGAGTCATCATTAAAAGAATAATCAAACAAACCAAATCAAAGCTGAAGCTCTTCTTCTACCTAAACAGGTGAGTCCAACAGCTTTGCCAGGTGAGCAGCTGCTTCTAGCTGAACCTGAGCTTCTACAGTCCAGGAGAGCAGACTCATGGCCTCCACACTGGAACTCTTTGTTCCACACTGGAGCCTCCACTTCTCCGTAGAGCGCCCCCTGGAGGACTGAAGGGGGTCCACAGCCAAGCTCCCTACAGACCACCTCTGCATCCTGCCGGTCAAAGTCAGCTTCACACACTGAGGACCAGCTCTGGTTAGACTTCACCTGCAGTCTACCTGAACATAGACTGAACCGTTCAGCAGCCTGACAGAGTTTGGAGAGATCAGATAGGATCAAACAGAGAGATCAGAGACACATGCATGAGTCGTGGCCTGTTACATTACACAACATATGGTGTAATAGCTGATATCACACATAGTTTTACCTGAGCAGGTTACATGCAGTACTGAGGTGGAAATCCCTTTTCTTATGCAATGCCTCAGAGCAGATCCAGAGAAGCAGTCACCACTGATCCTCCACACAGATGATAGAGATGTTATAGATGTTACAGAGCGTTTTCTACTTCCTACAGAAACAGCAGAGCCACAGTCCAGATGTTTACAGACAGCAGCTGCTGCCTCCCGGTCCCATCGATAGTCCTTCACTGGTCTCCACTCAGAAAGATAATTAAGCTCCAAAGTCCCCTCACAGCGACTAGCTCCTCCCACCAACCTGACAAATTCTAACCACAGAAGGAATTTACTCACAACAAGGTTCAAGTCAGACTTTAGTCTGTGTTTCTCTGGTATTTGTCATTTTACCTGTTGAACGATGGGGAGCTCCTGAGGTGGACATGAGAGAAAGATCATTAGTATGAAGAAGGATTTGGACGAGATCAGGTGAGGAGGGAACAAACCTCTTTGGGCTAAACTTCCTGTCAGCTCAGAAACATTGTAGGAGTTTGAGATAAACACAGAGTACGAGTCCTCCGAGACTTTAGAGTAGACAGTGTGACATCACTTAAGGAATGTCGGCATGTTTCACACAGGAACAGAATCACAGGCAGTAAAGTGTTAACATTAACGGAGCAACAACAGGAAGTGAAAACAGTGAAAGAAATACTTATGCATAGAACTCTGGATATTTGTGTACAACAAACAAACTTCATTTTGGTGTTGTAAGCTGCACCAAAGAGGAATAGCAAAAATGGCCTGTATTTGTATAGCGCTTTACACATCCAGTCACACACACATTCACACACTGGTGATGGCAAGCTACATTGTAGCCACAGCCACCCTGGGGCGCACTGACAGATAGTATCTACAGATAGTATTCCTCTGATCCAAATACATATTTCTGTCTGACACTTCTTCTTTATTATTATTAGTAGTAGTAGTATTAGTATTATTGTTGGTGTTGTACTGGTAGTATTTAGTTTGATGATGTGTATTTTCGGGCACAGCCAGGTCTTAATCATTTGTTTGCATTCATGGCACTTCTAAATTTGCCCACAGAATATAAAATATTGAGGAATCGTACATTTGTGCATGAATTCTTCATGTGCGCTTGTTACACATGTGTGACAGTGAGGCCTGATGGTTTTCTGAGAACAGAACAAAACTGTGGTAGCTGAGGCTCAGGAGGCAGAGCAGGTCATGCACTACTTGAAGGTGAGCTCTGAAAGAAAGAAACTGCTGCTGGAAACCAGCAAGCTAGAGAGCTGTGGTGCTTGTAGGCACCAGGGTCAGGAGGACTCCTGAAACTCTGTCATGACTGCTGGATAGTCTGCTGCCCACTTTCAGCAGGTTACATTATTATCACATATTACATCATAGATTATCTCATAAACTGTTTTACCTGAGCAGGTTATGTCCAGGGTGGTGGTAGAGCGAACATAAGGAACGGCACAGAAAGAATTCAAACGATTTAGACCCTGAACTCAGGCGCCACCGATGAACAGCGTTGATGAGTTTGTGCCTTTGTTTCTTGCAGAAACAGCAGAGCCACAGTCCAGATGCTCGCAGATGATATCTGATGTCTTCGGGTTTGATGGAAGGACCCACGCTGGTTTCCACTGTCCCTCGTACAGGATCTCTAGCGCTCCTGCACAGCGACTGGCTCCTCCCACCAACCTAGCGATCACTGAACACAGAGGGAAATTATCTCTGAAAAAAACAATTACATTTAAAGACATATGTTTCTTTATTTCCCTTTGATTTCCCAGTTTACCTGCTGAATCTGGATGATCTTCATCAGCCTGCACTCCTGAGAAGGACATGAGAGAAAGATCATGAGTATGAGGAAGGATTTGGTCTAGAGACCAGGTAAGGAGGGAACAAACCCCTCCCACTGCTTTGGACTAAACTTCTTGTCAGCTCAGAAACATTGTACAAGTTTAGGTTGAACACAGAGTATGAGTCCTATGATGCCTTTAGAGTAAGACAAACAGCCCATCTTGTTATTCTGCTTTGTGATATATGCAGCCTGGTTGTAGTGCTGGAGGCTGGCTTAAACAGGGTGGATGAGAATTTGTATACACCCTAGGTAAATGTGTTACTGTTCATCTTCTGATCCTTTCAAATGACGAGTCCTACCTGAGCTCCACAGCAGCAGCAGCAGCAGAAGAAGATGGCGATCCATGTCTAAGCAGACGTCTCTCTGAGTGCTGATCATCTTCTGACTTGAACTCAGCGTTTATCTGCAGGATGAGGTGAGGGTGAGGCTTGACTCCTCTCTCTCTGATTGGATGGTGAAGCATGCTCCACCTCTCTCCCACCATCACACGTGAATTCCCGTCTCCTGGTTAATGACAGGCTTCTCGTAAATCCTCTCAGAGCCCCACTGACCTTCAAAGAGAGTTTGTTTTCCAGTCATTAATATTTACCTGGACTTTGCTCTCTGTGGTGTCCATGTTTTCTTTCTGTGTGCTCAGTGACCTTTGACCTTTCACCGTGGTTATCCCATCACGCCTAACTGTACTTTGCCCTACATTGAAATATTAATCCATAAATATCTGCCAAATACTGACTCTGCCTGCTGATACAGACACGCTGAGGTAAACTGGCTCCTCCCTTCAGCCTGACACCATCAAGCTCTGACAGGAAGCAGAACGTGAAGTAAAGAATATTACAGAGTGAGAATAGTGCTGGTCATGTGACATGGAGCACCGTTACAGAGTCTTAGTGAGAGTGAGAGAATGAAGCGAAAGCTCCTTCAGCTCTCCACCTTTGACCTCTGACCTCAGTGTGTTCAATCTGTTAAAGCAAACACTCGGTTTCTGTTTGATCCTTTAGTTTGAACTTCTCATGCTTCAGTCATGTGGATGTGCCAGCAGGTGGCTCACTTATCCAAGGAAACCATCCCATAAGAATCAAATCAATCTTTCTCAGACTCCCACCTGAGTTCAAAGCAGGAGGTACAGGTACAGGTGATCCCTGCTGTATGCACTGACCTCTGTATGTGCCCAGAGCTGCAGCTTTACTGCTCTGTAGCTGTACTCAAACTCTTAGAGCCACTGATGATACCTGCAACAGCAGAAGCTCAGGTTACACTGGGAGAGCTGTCTAACCTGAGGTATAGAGGAAAGATGCTGACTAAAGCCTGAGGGGCGGGGCCATCTGCTGCGACTGGTTGGGGTGAGAGAAGGAAGACAGTGATGATATCAGAACAGGTTGTTGATGGTGAATTACATCAGCCCTGATATAAGAGCACCACTGATCTGAAACAAGAGACAGACTTAAGGATGAAACAGTTATAAGCCACATGAGATGCCATGTTTGACTGGAGAAAGCAGCAGAGAAACACAACCTCCTACAGACAGTGGTGCATTATGGGTTGTCTGGAGACTCAGTGTGAACTACCATCATCAGGTACCATCATAAACTTCATTAACTGGCTCATAACCATTCCTCATTTAAATTTGAGCTGGTCTTCTCTCTGAGATTTATTCTTTTTCACCTTTTAAATGTTTTCTGCTCTTCTGTCTCTGGAATTGATCTCCACTTGCACTTGATTTCAGTGCAAACACTGTAACCAAACCCAGTCACACCCACTTACACCTATGCCTTACTTAGTGATTAGTTCCTACAAGCTGTTAGATGTTGACTGAGCTGATATGAACCATTCTTTACACTCAGGGTAAAGCTCTGTACTTAACTCATCAAATAACTTCTGGTGGTTTGAGGTCTGAAGGGTTTCTCAGGTGTCTTTACTCTTTACCTGGACTGTTTGGTTAGCACACAATCAAATTCTAAAATTCAGGATTGAGGCATGAAACCCTACATGGAGCGCCACTCAAGACCAAATAGCGAATACAGTGCAGGTGTAAGTATTACCTGCACCAGTGACTTTCAGAAGACACATAATACTGTGTGTGAAGCTTACCTGCAGGGAACAGTTAGTGCAGATAGCAGCAGCTCAGACACACATGTAACAGGAGGTCATTAAAGGTCAGAGGTCATCATGAGGACAGGCAGGTGTAGAAACATTGACTGACCTGCAGCACTCAGCAGAAGAAGAATCAGTTTGAAGAAAACCACTCAGACTGCAGTGATTGGAATCTGTTTCTACAGTAAAAGAAACAAGAAAAGAAAACCTCCTGAACTTCTTTAAGGTTCTTGAAGATGTTTCATCTTTAAAAAATGTCTTCAGTTCGAAGACCAAATGATGGAGAGTCCCAGATTTCAAGCCAAGAAGGTGTTGACCCCCTATTGATCCTCTAGCTAATCACAGCCAAGGTGTGAAAGCGGGTGTGGATCACAATCAGCAAAGTTTCGGGTGAACCCATTGTGAAACCTGGCCCCACCTTAGGTGCACTAAAGAAAAGAAGACAAACTGTGAATGCACTCTACTCATCACCCCACTGTTCCCTCTGTAAAATACTGTGACAGCTTTTAAACTGTGTTTATATACGTCAGTTTCTGAGAATGGCCACTGCCAGAGCCTTCTCAGGATTTGTATATTTGATTGGCCTTTTCCATTATGTCATGCCATGGAAACAGTAATACTTCCTGTCCATTTATACGACTTCATGAAGTCATGTTTCAGCTGAAACAAACTCTTTGGTATACTTCAGACCACTTCACCGTCTCACCGTATGAATCAGTGAAACTGTTCACACTCAGTGTCAGAGTCAGTCTTGCTGTTTACACTGTAAAAAGTTTCCATTTTATGTGACCAAAGCTCATGTAACACTAATAAAGATTTGACCTTTGCAAGTATGTCATGAATGGAAGGTGAGCATGAGAAGTCTGTGAGTCATGCAGATTTGAATGTTTCTGTTTTCAGCACCTCGATAATTGGTTTGTTGATGCAAAATAGATTGAACCAATCGCATATCTGTGCTGTTATGAGGAAACAAACGATTAGTTTCTTTAATTGAATTTCTGCACTGTTAAAATGCAAATGCTTAATTTATTAAGTTATTAACACATAACTGATATTTCATAGGTTACATGTCCTTCATATGAGTGTGCTTCCTAACATGTATATGATTGAAACCTGGGCTGTTCCACCGGTGCTGATATAACTGTTGTTTCTGAGACTTGGCTATCCAAATTTATACTGGATAAAGACATGGCAATTGATGGATTTAACATTTACAGCTGAGACCATCCCAGAAAAGGTGGTGGTGGCGTCTTGCTGCTCAAGTCTTATTCTCTAGATCTGAATCTTAGCAATTTGAAATATTGGCCTTAATTAATAATCTGTTTGGAAATCAGTCTTTGACTGTTGTTGGCTGCTATCAGCCTCCGTCTGCTTCCCCCAGTGCATTTTCGTCTCTGGGTCAACTTTTATCTGAACTACATTTTAATGAAATCACTCTGGTAGGTGATTTTAACTGGGACTGGCTTTCTTCTGTGTCTGGTGATCTTAAGGCACGCTGCTTTTTTTTTTTTTTTTTTTGCTTTTTTAAAAATCTAACTCAAATTATTCAAGACCTACAAGTCTTAATCCCATTTCCCCATATAAATCATCTCTCCTTGACCTTTTTTCCAAACCAATATGCCACATAAGTTTTCCAGACTGGCAGTTTTTGCCAACGACCTGAGTGATCACTGCATAGTTGCTTTGAAAAACACTAAAATCTCATGCTCCAAGCCCCACATCGCCACAAAAAAAATGTAAAGCTTTTCAATGAGCAAGCTTTTGTTTATAATTTATTCAGTTTTAATTTCAAGTGATTGACAATGTCAATTTACCATGGGAATATTTCCGGGGGAGTTTTATCTACCTTGTGAACAAACATGGCCATTTTTGCCAGGTCAGAGTGAAAGGTCGGGAAAACCACTGGTTCAGTTCTGAACTGGCCGGTCTCCTACATGAGAGAAACCAGGCCTGGGCAGCTGCAAGAAAGTCTAGCTCTGATGCTGATTGGCTATGTTTTCATCAGCTGTAATTGGTTTACTGCCTCCATCAGGAAAGCCAAATGTGACTATTTTTTTTTTTTTACTTTAACCACTGACAGTCTAAATGAATCTAGGAGTTTTTGGCAAACTTTGGCAGAAGTCTCCCTCTGCCAGCTCAGAGATATCTCCTAATTATAGACTCCACTCCTGTGTCAGACAAAACTGAAATGCTTCATTGTTTTAACAAACCCTTTGTTGTTCCTTGTTCTTTGTTTCTCACAGAATCGGATGGTAAACTTCTTGCATAGAAATCTGCTATTAGTTCCCTGGTTACTAATACCTTTTCTTTTACAGCTGTGCAATGATGGGAATTGCGGCTCTTTTTAGAGAACCAGCTCCCTAAAAACCCTAAAACTCCCTGAAAAGCCTTCATTTAATCAAAAATGCTGCAGCAAGAGTCCTGACAGGGACTAGAAAGAGAGCATATTTCTCCTGTTTTGGATTCCCTTCACTGGCTCCCTGTTAAATCCAGAATTGAATTCAAAATCCTGCTCCTCACATGCAAGGTCTTAAATAATCAGTTCTTCATGTGGTAGAAATGTAAAACATCACCTCTGTTACATCAAAGCAGCTGTAGCCAGTGCATGAGGTGATAGTGGAGTACAGCATGGGTACTAGAACCAGTGTTCTGGAGAGTACTGGCACCAAGTGACTGACACAAACCAAAGGATATGTTTCATTTTATTTTTTCCCCCTTGCCTTGTTTGGTATCATTCTTTTCAGCTCAACTGAATTTAGTTGTTTTTTCACTGACATACTGCACTAGTACTACTATTACTATTAATAGTACTATTACTGATCTGAAATGACACAAAGTACTTAAAATCCTAGTAGTATTTTTTTTACTGTAAAAAAACCCCACAGACATGTTGAGTCAATTTTTATAACTTGAAATGCAAATATAAATTGTACATTTTGTAAACATATACAACTATTTATCTAAAAATGCAGCCAATACACCTGCTGTTGACCAGTTCTGTTTACATTACACATGCGTCCTTTAGTTAACACCACAATAGGCACAACATACCTCCGTCATGCAGATGACACCCTCCTCCATGTATCCACCCATGAAACCAGACAAAACACACCAGTCAGTCAACCTGCAGGAATGCCTCCAGAAAACAAAGACCTGGATGACCTCTAACCTTTTGCTCCTAAATTTAGATAAGACTGAGTTTATTGTACTCTGTGCTAAAAAACCTTAGACATATATGGTATCTAACCAGATACTTAGTCTGGATTTTTAACCAGGATCTGTCCTTCAATGCACATATTGAAAACTGCTTTCTCCCATTTTTGCACCCATGTTTTTATCTCTAAAGTTAGAAATATCCTGTCTCACAGTGAGTGAAAAATGAGTTCATGCATTTATTACTTCCAGGCTGGACTACTGTAATTCATTATTATCAGGATGTCCTAAAAACTCCCTGAAAAGCCATCAAGCATGAATACTGACAGGGACTAGATGACAGAGTATATCTCTGTCATTAGCTCTTTATTAAATCTCTCTCCATTACAACACCTTGCTCTCAAACCTCAGACTAACCAGAATATTTAACATTAGAATGGGAAGCCTGGCCTCCAGTTTCCAGGAGTAATTTTTAGTTATTAGTTATGGTCAATCTCTCTTCCACAGCATGGTCGGGGGCAGGGATAGGTCAGTAGGTAGTGTGGACGCCCCCACTGAACGGCTACCCTGAGGTACTCCTGAGGTACCGTCCCTGCACACTGCTCCCCGGGCGCCTGATTTTTCTGCTGCCCACTGTTACACTGAGTTAAATGCAGAGAGAGTAATTTCCCCATGGAGATCAATAAAGCATACGTTATTATGTATTTTGTCCTGCCTCCTTCTCCTCACCCCAACTGGTCACAGACGACCACTCTCCCCTGTGCCTCGTTCTGCTGGATGTTTCCTCCTGTTCAAAGGGAGTTCCTCCTCTCCCCGACTCCAAAGTTCTTGCTAAAAGAGGGTCAGATAAACTATGCTTTGTTAATGTTTTATTATTATAATTTATCATTACAATATAAATGCCTTGAGATGACTGGTGTCATAATTTCGTGCTGTTTAACCTTGAGCTGAATACACTACAGCATGACAGCCTTTGTTCTTACAGTAAAGGAGCCATTGAAAAGCTAAAGTAGCTGTTTTAGACTAATCATACACATTTTTACAGACATGCATGAATTTCAGTTTACAGACAATCATACGAAGTTCACTAATTGGACCTTGTTACATATTTGGGTGGTTGACTCTGAGGCAGACAATTTGCCTAACACCCCATTTTCCTTAATTTGAAAAAATACATGTAATTGAAATCCTTCTGGTTTGCACCGTAATATATCAGCACAGACAGGAGCTCTGAGTCAGCAAAACTTTAAATGAGACAGTGAGAGTGAGGAGGTCCGACAGATATTTGAGGATGCAGCTGATGCAACATCAATGAACTCTGTCATTGGATATATTGGAAAATACATGGACGATATCATCACTAAAACCACCGTCTGCAAATATCCAAATCAGAAACCCTGGTAGATAAGGACATTCCTGCTAAGCTCAAAGTGCAGACCTCTGCCTTTAACTCAGGGCATTCTGATGCATATACAGCAGCCAGGTATGACCTCTGAAAAGGGGCCACAAAGGACTACAGGGACAAAGTGGAGTCCAGCTACCACAGCTTTGACGCCAGGCGACTGTGGAATGGACTACGCTGCATCACTGACTACAAGATGGAAAACACGGGCAGTGTTCAGCCCACAGCGTCTCTCGCAAACGAGCTTAACAACTTCTATGATCATTTTGATGCAGACAACGAGGAGCCGCTCCTCTATCCTCAGGAGCCGCTCCTCTATCCTCAGGAGCACAGTGAGGCTGCAACTTTAACTCTTAAAACAGAAGCTGTGAGATGGTCTTTCAAAAAGGTCGATCCTCACAAAGCTCCGGGACCAGACGACATCCCAGGCCGGGTTCTCAGAGCATGCGCCGACCAGCTGGCAGGGTGTTCACCAACATCTTCAACCTCTCCCTGAGGCAGTCAGTGGTCCCCACATCCCTCAAAACATCCACCATCATTCCCGTTCCTAAGAAATCAGTGGTCTCCTGTCTGAAATACTACCGCCCTGTTGTGCTGATGTAGCAGATTTCAAACGGTTGACTGCGTTGTGACGACAGACACAGACTGGCTGGAAACTGGATTTATTTCTAAAAGACAAAGTGCAGCAGCAAAATCAGTGTCACACAGCAACAGCAGGCCTCTCCTCATCCCAGTGTGGAGTCCATGCAGCTCTGCTCACAATATATAAAAGAAAATACAATCTATCAAAACAATGGTGTGGTTTCTCTCAACAGCCACTTTAAAATCAAATGTTATAGTGGGGTAAAACAGAGACAAATATGAAGCAAGGTGTAGTCAAAAATAAGCCACTAATAATAACTTGTAATATTTAAATCCCCACGAAGATGGATCAATTACACAATACATATTCAAACAACTTTAACTTTTCCCAACATGGCTGAAAATACTATTCAGTGTGCAGCCTCAGATCATGAACTCATTATAGACATAAAACAAAACCTATACATATACACATACCTAAAAGTGCAGCAGCAAAATCAGTGTCACACAGCAACAGCAGGCCTCTCCTCATCCCTGTTTAGCACAGGAACACATAAACGGATGGTGTAATAGATTAAAAGCAGTTCCAATTACTATTTTCCTCGTTCAAAGTAATCAAAAACATTTTGGGAGCTTTTAGCCAAAACAACTAATACTTATTAAAGAAAAATACACCAAATTTAAACGTATAATTTAGTACAGGGAGAGGAGCTACAGAAAGTGTGCCTCACCAGTCCATGCAGCTCTGGCTGGGACCCCCACACATGCAGCATGTTTAAAGTGGTGTCACACTGATTAATGCCCCATTAATGCCCCACTTCAACAGTGACATGTGGAACCTTAGTTTTACAAAAATCAAATTTACACAATAAAAAAAACTATATACTATACAGTTTTGAAAATGTTCACACTCAGTATATTATATCTCAGCTACACTGACATCCGTCATCATGAAGTGCCTTGAGTGGCTGGTCAAAGGTCACATCTGCTCCTCCCTCCATGTTACATATCTGCAAAGTTTGGCATGAACGCCAACATCAAATTTCTACAATCTAAGACCGAGAGCTTGCTGACGAGCTGCATTACAGTTTGGAACAGAAGCTGCTCTGCAGCAGCAGGAAATCACAGAGCATCACTGGCATGAGGCTTCCTGCCACTCAGGATGTTTATCTCCAGCAGTGTCTCTGCAAAGCACACAGCATCATCAAGGACCACAGCCACTCAGCACATCAGCTGTTCTCCTTGTTACCATCTGACGTTACAGGAGTCTGTCTGCTCGGACTACAAGACTCAGAAACTCTTTTTACCATCAAGCCATTCGGCACCACAACACATAATCCCTAAATGATGTAACGTTTATGTAAATCCCTCTGTGTAGGTCTCATCCCTTCAATAATGTGATGCTCATTGGGGCCATTTTCTTACCCTCTTTAAATAAAGTTAGTACAGCCATATAAACCAATCTGTCCCAGGTGTAACTGGGGTTCTGGTCCAGTCTGTGTATTTTGTTAGTGTCAATAAGAGTCGTGTCTGCACCCTTTATCTATTAAACTTTGACTAAACCTTCAATAATATTCTAATGTAAGAGTGTTAATAATGAATATGTCTTTAATGATCTCCTGTTAATGCTTACATGTGGCCTAATTCCTGTTATTTGTCTTCTTTTAGGATTAGGAGTGAACTTTATTGTCATTGTTGTCATAAACATATAAATACAGAGTAATGAAATACAGTAACAGCAGGGCTGGAGCTCTGGGCTTTAATCTTAGGAGTTTGTTGGGAGGATCACTGATGCAGCTGCTTCATGTGGTCCACTGCAGATGTGATGGATAGTTAGGTGATAGTTGTTCCCCTCCTACGCCTGCCGACCCTTAGACGTCGTCCTCCGCCTGACTCCTCCACTCCACCTTTGTGCAGGCCCCATCGCTGACCCAGGCCTGCGTACTGCCGGTGTTGCTCTCCTCCACAGGCTCTTGGCCTGCTGATCTGTGTTGTACCCTTCAGTTGGTGAGCTCCTTCATCTGTGAGCAGTTATCTGTTTTCCTTCATGTCAGGAGAGTCGTTATTGCGAGTGTGTGCAAACATCAGTTAGTAAGTAACTGTTTTCATTTGCTCCACTTTTTCTCTTCCTGTGAGCTCGACCTCTTCTTACTCTCCCTTTTCTTTCTCTTGTTTCTGAATTCTCCTTTTTAACTTCCTTTTCCTCTCACTTACATGTTTCCTCTTTCACAAACTGTCTAATCACTCTCTCCAGTGTGTGTGTGACTTCCTACATCTCTTACTTTCTCGTTCTCAGTTTATTCCTTAAACATATAAAGTGCAATTTGCTTCTTTTGTTGTGCAGTAAAAATGAGATCCACATATGAGGACATTTGTTTTAAATGTTGATCGAACAGTGACAGTATAATGTCTATAATGGTCCAGACAACCTAAAATGTGATGTCCACATATGTGGAGGTTAATCAGCTGTTCTAGTGATTCAATAACTTGATCAGTTCTGCATCACACAACTGTTATTTCTGTTTTTCTTTTCCCAGACAGATATTTTTGTTCTTTGAATTTAAATGTTTCTTTTCCCTCTAAAATGCTCAAGTGTAGCTACTTTGCCTTCATTCCTACTTGTTTGGGAAGAGCTGTGATCCAGCTTTTTGACTCTATTTTAATTTCTTATATTATATTTGGAGATGTGTTGTTTCCACTTGCCCTGATCACCTCCTGTGTGTATTTAGTGTGTGTTTCATTCACTCTTTGTCAGGTCGTCTGTGTATTTTCCCTCCATGTCATGTCAGAGTGCTCATCATCATCATCATCATAGTCGTCTTAGTTACCTCATTCTTGGGACTCTTCTGTTTTCTTGTAGCTCTAACTAATTTATTATCAACACCCATATGAAATTATGCATAAAATGAATGACTAATGTAAAAATTGGGTTTTTTCTTTATATGTTTATTATGTAAATGTGCTTTTATTTATTCACTCCACATAAAATGTAAAAAAAAAAAAACTTGTTTTTTGTATTTTATAGTCTATTTACAATTCAAATTTTAACTATTTAAAATATTTTTTGCTTTGGGCTCTGGGCTGGTTCAGGTGGATGTGGTGGTGTACTGCATGCTGCTGTAGATGCAGCAGCAGCAACAGTTGCAGACACACTGGCACCTTCATTAATATCACACCCAACTGACTGTTTGATCTTCCCATTGCACTGATGGGTGGACAGTTGTGGTCGCAAATTTTGAAGCCATCCTGATAACCTTCTCCCACCAATGATGTGGAGATCCAACCCTTTTAGATCCAATTAAAATCAAGACACTCAAAAAGATGCTCTGGAAAAGAGTAGAATTCTTGGAACAGAGTTTAATACACTGAATCATATGAACAGCAGGAAAAATACATACAGACATTTAGCAAGAAAATTACATAGCAGAAAGCAAGCAAAGCAAAACCCCGGGGTGTACAGCCTTAAGCACAGACAGCAGAGCAACACAGAGCCGGACAGAGAGCAACAGCAGAGGGGAAAAAGTGCTGGGGGTGTCCTCTGGTCCCCTAATATATAGGGACCAGTATCCCCGCCCACTGCTGCTGGGTAACTTTCCCACGCGCCCAAACACAGCTGCAGGGGTCAGGTACAGGCGAGGGTACGGGCAGGGCTCTGGCTGAGGGCCCTGCCCAAAGGGACACCCTTCGGTTAACCCTTTGCTTTGCCTTCTGACAATAGGTCACAACATGGTCAAAGGTCACACATTAATCCTAATTATTAATATATAATCTTATAACTACATAGGTTCTTAAAACACTTCAGTGTAGGTTCAAAGTGTGTGTGTGTGGTATTTTATCGTGATGTGTTCAGGATCTCTGTTACAATGTTACTGTTTTGGTTGTGCTGCATGAAAGACGTTGAGTGTGTATTAGGGAAGGTTAGTTACCGGAGCTGGAGAGTGAGTTATACAGGAGAACTCTCAGCAGCATTAACTGCCCTGATACTGTAAAACCTTAATAAACCTTGGTGAAACAAAATGTCTTGTGCTTAAGACTCTACATGAAAGTTACAGTGAAAATTAGAGTATATATGTTCAGTGCAGATAGATATATAGTGTATATAGTTACATAGTTATACATATCACACAAAAATCCACCACACAGGTCTCAGGAGCCTGTGCAGGTTGTTTGTGGAGCCGGCTCTATATGATATCCTCTACACTCTGCCTTTGTGTTTCAACAACATCAAAATGGTTCCAGATTTTGCTTCTTTTCTTGGTGTCACTTAATAACCCAGGATGATTAAAAACATGTTTAAGAGTCTACGTGAAAGTTACAGCACACATGTTCAGTGCAGATAGATGTAGAGTGTATATAGTTACATAGGCATACATGTCATCCTGTGTGTCCTGTTTGCCTCCAGATGTGGAGCTTCATGTTTCTCTCTGTGTGTTTGTGTCTCCAGATGTGGAGGTTCATGTTTCTGTCTGTGTTTGTGTCTCCAGATGTGGAGCTTCATGTTTCTGTCTGTGTTTGTGTCTCCAGATGTGGAGCTTCATGTTTCTGTCTGTGTGTTTGTGTCTCCAGATGTGGAGCTTGTTGTTTCTCTCTGTGTGTTTGTGTCTCCAGATGTGGAGGTTCATGTTTCTGTCTGTGTGTTTGTGTCTCCAGATGGGGAGGTTCATGTTTCTCTCTGTGTGTTTGTGTCTCCAGATGTGGAGGTTCATGTTTCTGTCTGTGTTTGTGCCTCCAGAGGTGGAGGTTTATGTTTCTCTCTGTGTGTTTGTGTCTCCAGAGGTGGAGGTTCATGTTTCTCTCTGTGTTTGTGTCTCCAGATGTGGAGGTTCATGTTTCTCTCTGTGTGTTTGTGTCTCCAGAGGTGGAGGTTCATGTTTCTCTCTGTGTTTGTGTCTCCAGATGTGGAGGTTCATGTTTCTCTCTGTGTTTGTGTCTCCAGATGTGGAGGTTCATGTTTCTCTCTGTGTTTGTGTCTCCAGATGTGGAGCTTCATGTTTCTCTCTGTGTGTTTGTGTCTCCAGATGTGGAGGTTCATGTTTCTCTCTGTGTGTTTGTGTCTCCAGATGTGGAGCTTCATGTTTCTGTCTGTGTGTTTGTGTCTCCAGATGTGGAGGTTCATGTTTCTGTCTGTGTGTTTGTGTCTCCAGATGTGGAGGTTCATGTTTCTCTCTGTGTGTTTGTGTCTCCAGATGTGGAGCTTCATGTTTCTGTCTGTGTGTTTGTGTCTCCAGATGTGGAGGTTCATGTTTCTCTCTGTGTGTTTGTGTCTCCAGATGTGGAGGTTCATGTTTCTCTCTGTGTGTTTGTGTCTCCAGATGTGGAGCTTCATGTTTCTCTCTGTGTTTGTGTCTCCAGATGTGGAGGTTCATGTTTCTGTCTGTGTGTTTGTGTCTCCAGATGTGGAGGTTCATGTTTCTCTCTGTGTTTGTGTCTCCAGATGTGGAGGTTCATGTTTCTCTCTGTGTGTTTGTGTCTCCAGATGTGGAGGTTCATGTTTCTGTCTGTGTTTGTGTCTCCAGATGTGGAGGTTCATGTTTCTGTCTGTGTGTTTGTGTCTCCAGATGTGGAGGTTCATGTTTCTGTCTGTGTGTTTGTGTCTCCAGATGTGGAGCTTCATGTTTCTGTCTGTGTGTTTGTGTCTCCAGATGTGGAGCTTCATGTTTCTCTCTGTGTTTGTGTCTCCAGATGTGGAGGTTCATGTTTCTCTCTGTGTGTTTGTGTCTCCAGATGTGGAGGTTCATGTTTCTGTCTGTGTGTTTGTGTCTCCAGATGTGGAGCTTCATGTTTCTGTCTGTGTTTGTGTCTCCAGATGTGGAGCTTCATGTTTCTCTCTGTGTGTTTGTGTCTCCAGATGTGGAGGTTCATGTTTCTCTCTGTGTGTTTGTGTCTCCAGATGTGGAGCTTCATGTTTCTCTCTGTGTTTGTGTCTGTGATTGGCTCACGGTGATGATGTCATTCTATGACGAGCTCCTAATCAGTGTGACTGTGCTGTAGGTGAGTGTGCAGAGTTCGCCTGTAATGAGCATCAGATCCTTTGTTCTGTCTGGTTTACCTGCCTCACCTGACGTGCTTAATAATGAAACATCTGTATGAACTGTGCCGTCAGTCGTTAGTGTCAATAAAGTTTAACTCTGGAATTTAAAGCAAAGCTATTTTCAGCTGCTCTCGCACCACCAGCAGATTTTACCTGGACTCTGTTCCTGCCACAAAAGTAAAGATGAGACTGAGATCAGTTTGATGTGACCTCAGTGTGTTCATAAACTGCTATAATGTGTTTTTGTTTATCAAACCGTGTTTCAGATTTTCATATATCAATAAAGTTTAATGACAGATTCTGTGTGTGTGTGTTGAGTCAGACTTTGAGCTCGAACAGAATGAACATTAATGATGTCTGAATTTGTCTTTGCAAACACAAAGATGTCAAACTAAATCCTGATGAAGACTCTGCTGATAAAAGCAGCTGAAAGAAAAATCAATGAGTGTTTATAGAAATGAATCTAACATGAGAACTTGGAAACATGGCTTCATCCTTCCTCTGCCTCCTCTTCATCAGCCTCAGCACAGCAGGTACCATCAATCCGCTCACCAGTGATCATTAATACACTGATCAATGCCATGATTCGCCCTCAGTCTGATGTTCTGTTTGTTCTCAGATGGATTCATGACTTACAGACTGTCTCGCTGTGACTTTAACTCCACTGAGCTGAAGGACATCCAGTTCACCGACTCTTACTATTACAACATGATAGAGATCATCAGGTTTGACAGCAATGTGGGGAAGTTTGTTGGATTCACTGACTTTGGAGTGAAGACCGCAGAGACCTGGAACAATATTCCTGCAAGGCTGGCTAGTATGAGGGCTCAGAAGGGGACGTACTGCAAACCAAACATTGATGTTAGATACCACAAACTTACGTCTAAATCAGGTGAGCGTGCGGTGGTCTGTGTGACATCATCAGGTGTTCCTGTTAACCTCACTCTGAATCATTTATGATGGACTCACAGCTGCAGCTAATTTTGATGATTAATAACTTTAATAAATCATCGATCACGGAACATAAAACGCCAGAGAACGAATCTAACCTGCGGCGCCCCCTGCTGGTGACACAGGCAAACTGCAGCTGTTCCTCATAACACACTGATTATGATATTATTTTTTTATACTCTTTGAGCTGAAAAATCATCCACAATTGTTTTTAATATTTCCATATACATATTTTAACAGTATTAAGGAGCCTAGCAAGTTAATTATTTCCTTCTTTTCATCTTATTCATTTATTTTAAATATGATAAATATGAAACACTGATGTCTGCAGTTTATTTATTGATTGTGACCTTCACAGCTTGTTTAGCTGCTTCACACCTGCAAACATTTACAGCTCAGATCTATGACTCAGTGCTACAGTGGAGTTATTCAATATGAGGCAACAATTATAAGGTTATCATCATAACACACACATATAAATGTGACTGCTGTTATTTAATCTGTGTGTGTGAAGTGTTTCACTCTCTACAGCATCTCTGCAGTAAAGTGAGCTAAAGTGCTGAAACAGCTGGTGTGCTGACAGGCTGACCTGACTGATCAGTGAAATATAAACACACACAACCTGTGACTGTGTAACATCAGAAACAAAGAGAAACATGAGGAGAACCAGCTCAAGACTCCTGTGCAGGGGAAGCTGTCTGATAGTGTGTGCAGAAGGTCCATGGAGGCAAGTTTTGTTCCCGTAATCCTCTCCACAGACTTTATGACTCTTTGTCTGTGTGGTGTTTCCATAGCAGACGGTTGTTGATGTGTCAGGCTGCACAAACAGCTGTGCAGCTTTTATTTATTTATTATTTTGTGTGATGCAGCTGTTCTTTGTGTTGTTGCTGGATCGTTGCCTCAGGGGGAAAGTTGTGTGTGTGTTGAACATGCAGACTCACAGAGACTGCAGCTGTCAGCAGCCACACACACTTTATATTCTTCAAATCAAATCACAGTGAAACATGTTCACTGACAGCTCAGCTTCAGCATCTTCTTCATGCTGTGACTGCAGCCGTTCAACTCTGTTTCTCTTTAACCCAAATCATCACAACATGGAAATATAATCATCAAAATGATGTGACTGGAAGGATGCAGCAGTCTGTGCTCCACCTTTCTCCTCCACGCCGGCAGGTGGAGAACATGGATGCATGAATCTCTACAGAGTTCTTTGAATATTATCCGTCTTATCAGTTTTCAGTGAACAAAAATCCTCACAGAGCCAAAATAAGCAGTTTGTATCCAACATAACTCAGCTGGACTCTGATGCTCCGTATAACAGCCACACATGAGTCTGGATTCACTCAAAGCATTGAACAAACTTTATTGTAAATGAAGCTTTTGGACATTTATTCTCTGATATTTGCTCTTCAGCTCGAGTCTCCATCAGTGGGAACATTTCCTGATTCAACTTTTCTTCTGTTCAAATCAAACTCCATGAGAATCAAAGTGTGAATCAGAGTCCTGATGATCAGATTCTATAGAAACATGGAGACTGTAGAGGATTTACACTCAATATGTTCATTTGGTCCCTTCAAGAAAAATCAATCATTCATCAAATAAAATCAGTCGTTGATCGACTCAGTTTGATTGACAGGACAGATGATCAGAGGTGCAGAGTTTTTACCACCATAATTAAAACATGGACTGAAGTATGGGTGGAGTCTGTGAGTGAAGGAGCAGCCAGTAAAGGAGTAGATCAGAGCTGCAGCACCTACATCATAAAAGGAGACCAGACCCTCCTCATAATCCACAAACACCCCCACCTTCTCAGGACCAGGATGAAGACAGAGGGGGACTGGAGGGGAATCACAAGCTATGTACTCATTTCCATTTCTCAGCCACACAGTCCAGAAACCATCCTGAGGACTCAGTGTGATTTTTCCCTTCCTGTTGATCGACTCTGTGGCCACTCCTAAATCCCAGTCAGTCTTTCCTTTAACCTGAACCTCAAAGTAAAATCTGCCTGAAGAGAAACTCTGCTCTCCTAAAACATTAACACACAGAGAAAATCTCTCTGGGTTGTTTGGAAGTTTCTTCCTCACATCACCACAGTACACTTGTTTTCCATCATCAGACAGGATGAGCCAGGGATTTGCTGTATCAGGATCCAGAGTCACATCCACCTCATGCTGCTGCACCCTCTGCAGCTCAGCCTCAAACAGCTTCTTCTTCATGGGTTTCCAGACTGTCTCCTCCAGCTGAGCCACAGCTCTCCCCACAGTCCCCTCATATGATGGTAGATGAACTCTGACCTCTGTCCAGTCCTTGCTGGGTGGAGCAGCTTTCAGGGAGGAGAAGCTTTGGAGGAGGTGGAGGTGGTCTTCAGAGCGTGAGAGCTGCTCCACCTCAGAGCTTCTCTCCATCAGCTCAGAGATTTCCTGTTCCAGATCTTTGATGAGACCTTCAGCCTGTTTCTCTGTAGTTTCCTGTTTGTCTTCGATCTCCTTCATGAGCTCCTTCAGGCGTCTCTCAACAGACTCCATCAGAGCAGTGAAGACCTGAACACCTTCTGCTTTCTGTCTGTCTGCAGCATCTTTACTCATCTTCACCGACTCTGTGATCTCCTGAATCTTCAGTCGTCTCTTCAGGATCATCTGCTGAATCTCAGCCTCTGTCTTCTCCAGCTCTGCCTTCTTTCCTTCATATTCTTCTCTCAGAGGAACAAACTCGTGGTTCTTGTGGTCTAAAACAGAGCAGAGCACGCAGACACATGTCTGGTCGGTCTTACAGAACAGCTCTAGAGGTTTATTGTGCTTCATACACATCCTGTCTTCCAGGTTCTCCACAGCATCAATCAGCTGATGTCTTTTCAGACGTTTCACTGTCAGATGAGGCTCCAGGTGAGTCTGACAGTAGGAGGTCTGACACACCAGGCAGGACTTCAGGGCCTTCAGTCTGGTTCCAGTGCAGACGTCACAGGGAACTTCTCCTGGTTTGGCAGCTTGTTGCTCTGAGCTGCTGCTGCTGGCTTTCTGCTGAGCTTCACGTCTGAACTGAGCAACCATCTCAGAGAACAAAGTGTTGATGTCTAGTTCAGGTCGTCTCTTGAACACTCTGTTACACATAGGACACTTCTGTCTGCCATCAGTGTCCCAGTGCTGACTGATGCAGGTTTTGCAGAAGTTGTGTCCACATGATGTAGAGACTGGATCAGTGAACACATCCAGACAGATGGAGCACAGAAACTGATCTTCAGATCGCAGATTGCTGGCAGCAGACATGTCTGCACTCTGAGGGAGAAAGAAAAGAAACATTTGATTCAAAATTCACTTAAAATTTCATTTTTAAAAAGAGAGAAACAAGCGTCAGTAGTCTGAGGAGCTTGGAAAGAAAAGCGTCTGGACTTCAAGTTTCTTGAAGACGTTTCATCAGAGAAGCTTCTTCAGTTCTCAGAGTAACTGGTGGAGACCCAGCAACACACTCAGACACAAACTGGTTCATCCCAAACACAAACTTAACATCGTCGTGTCTGCTGTACAGTGCAGCGTCCAGATGAACAGAATAATGTTTGGGGATGAAGATAAATACAGTCGTTAAAAAGATGTGAAATTGTTTCTCTGACTGTTTTACAGAAGGTCCAAGATTCATCCAGATCATTTGTATACTTGAATAAATCAGTTTGTTGGATATATTCCATCAATTACTGTGAAGTAAACTTCGACCTTGTTGGTGACTAAATACTTCTTATTGTAAGTCCAGATCAACGAGCCATTAATATTAAACAGTGACTGTTCCAATAGAAGTGACAGTGAGGAGGACAATGAATCATAAACCTCAGAAATGTGTTATTAACTGTTTGATCCAGTATATTAATGGCATTTATGAGAACATGTTTATTCAGTGGTGTCTGTATATTTGGTCCATTTGTGCGTCATTAAAAACTGTCCTGTTTTCTCTCACAGATACTGGAACATCACAGCTCCTCACAGACTCAGGATATGGAAGAAGATGAACTTTTCCAGTCACTCGCTGGGATACATCATTCAATTATTCTGGATCCTCAGAAAACATTGATTTATTTTTGTATTTCATATATTTGTTTGTCCAAATCAAAGATTTATGTTAGTAGAGAAGAAGCCACCATGATGAAGCCTGTGTGTGAAAATGAGATCAGTGAATTTTGTTGATCAAAATCACATTTAAGGAGGAATTCTGTCCTCCAGTTTGTTTAAATAAGCTTTGGGATTAAACACCATCATCTATGTTTGTGTCTGATGACATGTTTGATCCAGTTCAGCTTGAATATCACAGCTGATGTGTGAACTCTGACATATTTAAAGCCTCGATTATCAGGATGATTTAAACACATCTGTTTAAATAATGTCTGTGAAGGTTCTCAGTCATCCAGGTCATCGTAGTCAAAGGAGTTTGCAAAGAAAAGCGTCTGGACTTCTTTAAGTTGCTTGAAGACGTTTCACCTCTCATCCGAGAAGCTTCTTCAGTTCTAAGGTCAAATGGCCGAGAGTCCCAGATTTAAACCCAGTGGGAGTATCCCCCCAAGGAGGGACAAAGGACCCCCTGGTGATCCTCTAATCACATGCGCCAAGGTGTGAAAGCGGGTGTGGTACCTAATCAGCCAGGGTTTCGGGTGAGCCCATTGTGAAACCTGGTCCCACCTTGTCATGTGAATTCCTGAGGTCAGATGGCCCAGGATGTGAGTGGGCGTTAAGGCGTCTGGGAAGGATCTCAAAACTGGATTATAGATGCAGACAGTTGGTGTCGTAAACCACCGCCTCTGTTCAAAGATGGTCGCTCACAGTGGACATAGATGGCCTCTTTCACTCCTCTTTCAAACCATCTGTCCTCTCTGTCCAATATGTGAACATTGGCATCCTCGAAAGAGTGACCTTTATCCTTAAGATGCAGGTGGACTGCTGAGTCTTGTCCTGTGGAGGTGGCTCTTCTATGTTGTGCCATGCGCTTGTGAAGTGGCTGTTTGGTCTCTCCGTTGTAGAGGTCTGGGCATTCCTCACTGCACTGTACAGCATACACCACGTTGTTAAGTCTGTGTTTAGGAGTTTTGTCTTTCGGGTGAACCAGTTTCTGTCTGAGTGTGTTGCTGGGTCTGAAGTACACTGGGATGTCGTGCTTGGAGAAAACTCTCCTGAGTTTCTCTGATACACCGGCTACATAGGGGATGACAGCGTTGTTGCGTCTGTCTTTCTTATCCTCCCTCGCTGGTGTCTGATCTTCTTTTCTGTGGCTCTTTGCTGACTTTATGAATGCCCAGTTAGGATAACCACATGTTTTCAGTGCTTCCTTTACATGTGTGTGTTCCTTCTTTTTTCCCTCAGGCTTAGAGGGAACATGTTCTGCCCGGTGGTGTAGGGTCCTAATTACTCCAAGTTTGTGTTCCAGAGGGTGATGGGAGTGATGGGTGGTTTACGACACCAACTGTCTGCCATCTATAATCCAGTTTTGAGTTCCCTCCCCAGACGCCTTAACGCCCACTCACATCCTGGGCCATCTGACCTCAGGAATTCACATGACAAGGTGGGACCAGGTTTCACAATGGGCTCACCCGAAACCCTGGCTGATTAGGTCCCACACCCGCTTTCACACCTTGGCGCATGTGATTAGAGGATCACCAGGGGGTCCTTTGTCCCTCCTTGGGGGGATACTCCCACTGGGTTTAAATCTGGGACTCTCGGCCATTTGACCTTAGAACTGAAGAAGCTTCTCGGATGAGAGGTGAAACGTCTTCAAGCAACTTAAAGAAGTCCAGACGCTTTTTTCTTTGCAAACTCCTTTGACCTGTTTAAATAATGAGATTTATTTTTCCACACAAAGTTATAAAGTGCAGCATCGACTGTTTTCTGAATGATTCAGGAACATCTGTGACTCTTACAGGATACACTAAGTCAGATAATCTCTCTTTGTAAATGTCTGAATGACTTTTTGAAGTACTGACCAAAAT
The DNA here is from genome assembly GCF_036321145.2 of Pelmatolapia mariae. NCBI lineage: Eukaryota > Metazoa > Chordata > Actinopteri > Cichliformes > Cichlidae > Pelmatolapia > Pelmatolapia mariae. The sequence goes on from NC_086229.1 coordinate 29,636,871, forward strand.
CTGCTGGTTTACAGTATCAAAGGCTTTATATACATATATATATACATATATATATATATATATATATATATATATGTATATGTGTATATATATATATATATATATATATGTATATATGTGTATGTATAAATATATATATGTATATATATATATATATATATATATATATATATATGTATATATGTGTATATATAAATATATATATATATATATATATATATATATATGTGTATATATATATATATATATTTATACATACACATATATACATATATATATATATATATATATATATACACATATATATATATATATATATATATGTATATATGTGTATATATAAATATATATATATATATATATATATATATATATATATATATATATATATATGTGTATATATATATATATATATATATGTGTATATATATGTATATATATATATATATATATATATATATATATTAGTGCTGTCAATAGATTAAAAAAAATTAACTAACCAATCTCACAATTTTCTGTTATTAATTGCGATTAATCGCAATTATTTGATTAATAGCCTGGCTCCAATTACATTTTTTCAACTTTATATTTTAAGATTGTAACAGACATTTATGCAACACAATGAAGTAAATGCAGAATAAACACAAAGAATGTATGCTGAAATTCAAAGAGAATTTTAATAGTTTTCATCAATCTTTAACACAGTGAAAACTTACAAAACACCTTTAAGGCCATCAACAGTGACCGAACCCAGGCCTACAGGTTAAAGTGAATATCATAACAATAAAGGGTGCACAAAACTCAGTATTTAAAACACAAAAAGACACAGCTGAAAATCTGGAATGTTGAACATTTTTCACTTCAAAGGAGCAATCTGGCTCAGTCCTTCTGTGCACTCAGCCAGTTACTGAGGCAGACTATTCTGTTTACATTGTCTGATGACAAAGAAGCACGCTTCTTTTGAATGATGTGACCTGAGAGTGAGAATAATCTCTCACAGGGCACTGTGGTTGCAGGGGTTGACAGGTACTTGCGTGCAATAGGTGCCAGCCTGGCATGTGCTCCTTCTCTCTTTAACCACCACTGTAGTGGACACTCTCCTGTGTCAATTTTGGGCTCTGCTTTGTACAGATTCAGACAGCAGTCTATAGCATCTTCCTCTTCCTCTGTATCTGAATCAGGAGAACCCAGCAAGGAGATGGACATCTTGCTCTTCTTTGGTGAGGGTTCCTCTGTTGTCTGAGCAGATGGTTGGTGTGCATCCGTCTCTGCCATCAGAAGGTCATGTACTGATGCCCACACCTCTCTTCTTTCATCTTTGGAAAGGCATTTAAGGTCTTTAAACCTGGGATCAAGGGCAGTAGCGATCTTCAGCCATGTGAGATTGCTGCTGGCCCTCCGCTGAGCTAGGTCTGTGGTAAAAACCATCTTAAACTTCACAGCGTAGACTGGGTCATCATCCAAGGGCTCCATGACCCAGAACAAATGACGCAAGGCTGGCAACACCATGGAACAGGAGACATAGCGCTCTCCCCCCAGCAGTTCGGTAACATATCTGTAATAGAAAGATCAAGTCTGTATTTTTCTATTAATCACACAGAGACAAACATAAATACCACATATGAAAATACACAGAGAGGTGGAGGTGGAGAACATACTTGAAAACAAAGCTAGAACACAAAGATAGACACACAATCATGAGAAACAGAATGATTTACCTGCAAGGTTCAAGTAGTTCCTCCAGCTTCTGCAGTCTGTCAAGCCCCTGGTCAGTCAGCATGGTCACCTTGCTGTTTTGTTGAGTCAGGATGGTGGTGAGCACAGATTTGTTTCTCTGGATCCGCTTGATCATCTCTAGGGTGGAGTTCCATCTTGTTGGAACGTCCTGAACAAGCGGTTCTGTTTGATGTCCATGTGCAGCTTGCTGTGCCTTTAATTCCTGAGCGTTTGCTGGACTATGCTTAAAATGTCCAACAATCTTGCGACATTTGGCCAGAGCCCTTTCAAATGCGTTGTCATTAAGAGAAACTGTGATCACACTCTGCAGAATGTGGGCCATGCAGGGCATGTGTTCAAATGGAAGTAGTCTGGCGGCTGCAACCATGTTACGAGCACTGTCGGTGCCAAGCGTGGTTACCTTGTCCTTGATTTCCCATTCGTTTGCAACATTCAGAAAATGGTCAGCACACGCCTCAGCATAGTGTCTCTCTTCAGTTTTACTCACTGTTAGTGCAAACGATTGCATAGTCCAGTCGTTATCAATAAAATGCGCCATGACCCCCAAGTAATTATCGTTGTTCACCGAAGTCCAGTGGTCTCCGGTGAGAGCGACGTTCCTTACTTGCACAAGCTGCTGAGCCCTCTGGTCCCCAAAGTGTGCAGTCTCGACACAATGGTTCCTCTCGAGGGCAGATTGTAACACTCATCTCCTGATGCAGCGCGAATGACTTCTCTCAGTCCATCATCTTCTACCATGCTAACTGGTCAGCAGTTTTTAGCTATCCAAACAACCAAAGAATTGGTTAATTTTTCTCTCACATTTTTTGTTATTCGTCTACGAGCACCATACTCCTGAAGCGTAGACTGGCGAGGTCCAGTAGAGGTGGATTCAGTTGGGTGTTTTGCTCTCAGGTGATACGCCAGTGATGAACTGCTTCTGTGGTACTTGATTTCAGCTTTGCAAATTGTGCATCTTACTCTCGTTTTGTCCAACAAGCCATCAGGCAACTTCTTAAAGAGAAACTTTCCACCCAAAAGTCTACCCTCGTCCATGCTTGCGTGTGTTAGCTAGTGTTAGCTAGATAGTAGCATGGTGTCACTTCTTCTTCTTCTAATCATTTCTGTCAGGCCAAACGCCAGCATAGCACACTGTTGCTATGTACATATATATATATATACATATATATATATATATATATATATATGTATGTATGTAGGTGTTTTCACATCTGTAATCCTTATGATCAATCAGATCCAGAATCAATCTAATAGGAACAGGAACTGATGAAAAAACAGTCATCAGAACAGGAAGTGATGAATAACCAGGAAGTGTGGAGTCAGTCTGAAGTCCAGAGCACAGCCTGAGTCCACAGTCCTGAGCAGAGCCAGAGTGAGACTGAAGCAGCAGCTCGATGTTCCTACAGTGGATCTGTGGTTACATGAGCAGATTTCTATGGATCCAGTGTGACTGTGATGAGTCAGCATGAAGTGAACAGAGTGAAGATTTATGTAGAAACAGGAAGTGTGATCAGCTGCACTCACCACTGTTGCTGAGAGAAACCTGATGGACTCCAGTGAATCTTCTTTTAGAGACAAACAGGACTCGACTGCAGCTCTGCTGCTGCTCTCTCACACTTTCACTTCTGCAAAATGACGTTGAACTTCTCGTCTCTGCTCCGCCTCTTCCTGCCTCTCCCTTTATCAGCCGGTCTGTACTCAGTGACTGTGTCCCAATTCAGGGTCTGCACGCTTGAAATACGCGCACTACGCGTACTACGGACGGTGCGTACTATAAGTACGAGAAGTGCGGAAGTGAGAGGCTTGTGAAATGAGACGGTCTAGCCTTCGTCGCGCTGTTCAGGTTGCCTAGCAACCATGAGACTAACCGCGAGAAACATGTCATACAGCATTGTTTGACAGAAATGAAGGAGAAAAAATGTTTTGTTGGTCATTCATTTTTGTCATGACATCACTTTGATTAGTTGAGTATCTGAGGCTGAGACCACAGGACTGTAAAACATGATTTTTGGCTTCATTTCTGTACTGAACAGTCATTTCAAGATTAGTTAGTAAATAACAATCAGCTAACGTTGTTCATGAGGCTAAAATCATCTCACTGTGGTAATGTAAATATAATATGGCCAATATTATATGTATTGTCAGATTATTATGGTAATATATATATATATATAAACACCCAGCACGCCCCTGCGGGCGGTTTATCCTTCAAGCTTGGGTCCTCTACCAGAGGCCTGGGAGCTTGAGGGTCCTGCGCAGTATCTTAGCTGTTCCCAGGACTGCGCTCTTCTGGACAGAGATCGCCGATGTTATTCCCGGGATCTGCTGGAGCCACTCGCCTAGCTTGGGACTCACCGCACCTAGTGCTCCGATTACCACGGGGACCACCGTTACCTTCACCCTCCACATCCTCTCGAGCTCTTCTCTGAGCCCTTGGTATTTCTCCAGCTTCTCGTGTTCCTTCTTCCTGATATTGCTGTCATTCAAAACCGCTACATCGATCACTACGGCCGTCTTCTTCCGTCTGTCTGCCACCACTATGTCCGGTTGGTTAGCCACCACCATTTTGTCCGTTTGTATCTGGAAGTCCCACAGGATCTTAGCTCGGTCATTCTCCATCACCCTTGGGGGCATCTCCCATTTTGACCTCGGGACTTCCAGGTTATACTCCTGTACACTATGCCGGCCACTTGGTTATGCCGTTCCATGTATGCCTTGCCTGCTAGCATCTTGCACCCTGCTGTTATGTGCTGGATTGTCTCTGGGGCATCTTTACACAGCCTGCACCTGGGGTCTTGCCTGGTGTGATAGACCCCAGCCTCTATGGATCTTGTGCTCAGTGCTTGTTCCCGTGCTGCCATGATTAGTGCCTCTGTGCTGTCTTTCAGTCCAGCTTTGTCCAGCCACTGGTAGGATTTCTGGATATCAGCCACCTCCTCTATCTGCCGGTGGTACATACCGTGCAGGGGCCTGTCCTTCCATGATGGTTCCTCGTCTCCCTCCTCTTTCTTGGGTTTCTGCTGCCTGAGGTATTCACTGAGCACGCTGTCAGTTGAGGCCATCTTCATGATGTATTCGTGGATGTTTCTTGTCTCATCCTGGACTGTGGTGCTGACACTCACCAGTCCCCGGCCCCCTTCATTCCGCTTAGCTGGACTTGGGGTGAAACCCTCCATGTATGGTAAGGAGCTTTCTTGTCTTTATGTCAGTGGCTTCTATCTCCTCCTTTGGCCAGCCTATTACCCCAGCAGGGTACCTGATCACGGGCAGGGCGTAGGTGTTGATGGCCCGGATCTTGTTCTTACCGTTCAGCTGACTCCTCAGGACTTGCCTGACCCTCTGGAGGTACTTGGTGGTTGCAGCTTTCCTAGCGGCCTCTTCATGGTTCCCATTCACCTGCGGGATCCCCAGGTACTTGTAACTGTCCTCTATGTCTGCAATGTTGCCTTCTGGTAGTTCAATCCCCTCAGTTCTGACTACCTTCCCTCTCTTTGTTATCATCCGACTACACTTCTCCAGTCCGAACGACATTCCAATGTCATTGCTGTATAGCCTGGTAGTGTGTATCAGTGAATCGATGTCTCGTTCACTCTTGGCATACAGCTTGATGTCATCCATGAACAGGAGGTGGCTGACAACTGCTCCATTCCGTAGTCGGTATCCGTAGCCAGTATATATATATATATACATATATATATATATATATATATATATATATATTACAGCAGTGAGCTTGAACTCTGGGTCAAAGATTAAAGTTGCAGTTATTTATATTTCCTATCACCTTAAATCTTCACTCAAAGACAAGTATCTTTGACTGTGTATATATAGATGTATTATACATAAGAGACAAATATTGTTCTTTTAATATGTTGGCATTACTAAATTTGGCTCAATGCTTACATATATGTGTAACAAGGAAAATGTACGAGCTGTGATAACTGTTTCTGATAGAATGAAGATCAGACTGATATATGAAATATTCCTTTATTGGGTGAGAAAATCAGACCATGTCATAACTGCTTTAAGTCATACAGAATAGATATCAGAGCCTTAAACAGGCTGACTTCTGCTAAATGGGTCAAACTGGGCAGAAAGTATACAAACACATAACATCCTTATAGAATATGATGTAACACTATAGATCAACTTACCTCAGAATATATAAAGCATATAAACAATTACAGCAATATGATGCAACAAACACAGCAGTGCTACTAATCCAAAATACTCAAAGCTTCATAGAACTGAAACAAACATTTATTTTTAGCTCCATTCTGCTGCTGATACATACTTTAGGTTTCTGAATATTAAACTTGTTGCTGCCTTTCATAGTGTGTAACTTGAAGGCCCTGAGTACTTTCTCCCACACTGAAAACACTGGAATGATAATATTATTTGAACATTACCTAATAAGACTGATTCAGGACAGACAATTAGTTATGTTAAACTTTCCTAGCAGTCCTTCACAAACAGGGAACAGTCTGTCTATTCTCTCCATCTGTCAGCTGCTGCTGGCTCTTCCTCCTCCTCTTCCTCACACACTGCTGAGTTTGTCCTGGTGGATCATCAGGGGTGCAAAGCCTCACAGATGATGTGCAGCAGTGGGTCCCTCACTCTGGACACTTGCAGTTGTCACACATGGAAATCAAATGTGCGATAAGCTGCAGGATTCAAACACAAGTGTAACTTATAAATACATGTTCATACTTTTATTCCACAATCAGAGAGAAAGAAACAGAGAGAGAGAGTGCAGGACAGACAGACAGGTGACAGTCTCAGGTGTATACACTGCTACAAAACAGCACAAGAGAAGGAGGATTTAGTGTTTGTGTTATTACGAGTGCTAAACAAGAAGAGTTCCCAGATGGTCCAGTGGACACATGTGTGACTCCTGTGATTAGAGCATCTTTCTTTCAGCTTCACGAGTGAACCGTCAGCTCGTTCAAACACACGTTAAAGTTCGTTTGGCTCGACACCACCGAACAGAGGCAGCAATATAACATAGCTAACATTAACAGTGCAGTGAATCCTGCTTGTGCCGTGATATTCAGGACTGCAAACCGAGCAGCATCACTGACTTTCAGCCTGTTGTGTTTGTGGATATATGACTGACTTTAATTATCCATAAAATCATCACATTCTCTGTAAGATTAAGGTCGACTATATATATATTTAGAAGTAGAGGCTTTAAAACCAAGTAAACGCTGAAAGTACAAACATCACTAATGTCACATAACTTTGCCGACATGTGGCCAACAGTAATGTTTTAATGTTCTTAAACATTCGCACATAAATAAGTGACATCATATTCAGTACTTACTTTTGACAGTTCACTCTTCGGCCGCTCCCTTGTCAGCCAGGCATCTAACTATGAAAAAATTACACCCCAAAAGACCCCGGGCTTCTGAAAACACAACCCGGGCTTAAGCCCAGTAAGCCACCCCCTAGCTCCACCACTGATCTGAAGGCTACCGGCCTCCTGAGGACCTGGTAGACCACAAAGGCTGGATCCTCAGCCTATGAATTTGGGACCCCCCAGAATTGGGACACAGTTTTTGAGTTTCTGGTAATGACACCCAATTTTAATGCACAACTTCTGGTGGTTCTTCAAAATAAAAGTTCCTTCTACTCAGAGCAGGAAGTGCGAAACTAAAACACATTGTTTCACATTCTCACTTCTTGTGACAACAATTTCTCCTTGTGGTACAATTAAAGGATCATTAAATTCTTCTATTCTATTCTAGTAAAATCAAATATATAAAGAATGATTCTGAAACAAAACAAATCACTTACAAAGCTTATTTTAACCCGTTTCTCCAGCTGGGTTATATTTGTTTGTTTTTTTCAGTTTTACTTCCCAGTCTTGTTATATCTGATTATGCTCAGCTGTGCTCTCCTGTTCATGTCTCATTCCCTGTTACTCCCTTGTGTATTTAAGCCCTCTGTTTTCCTCTGTCCATTGTTGGGCTGTACCTTGTGCTGTGAGTTTCTTTGTGGTTTTTTAATGTCACTGGTAATGTCTGACTCCTCTTTGTCTAGTTGATAGGTTTGTAGCTTGAACCTATTCGCTGGAACGTTGAAGGCAATGTAATTACACAGCAAGCAAGACACGAAGTAGGCAAAGTTCTTTGTGTTACTCATGCATGAGGGAGGCCTGTCTGGAGCCAAGTGTCGTTCCACCCACTTGACCTCCGTCAGACTCTCAGCCAGGTTCCCCATAGGGCTTTGGAGCGTGATGTCACAGGGGTGGGCGTGGAAAGGATTTTGGCCCGATCCGCCATTTTCGGGGTCTAGCAAGTGAAAAGGGAGCGAAGGCACACACAACAGCCATGGTTCGTATTTGCTGTGCGGTCGGCTGCAATGTTCGATCGCACGACCGGCAAGAGAATAAGCTTGAAAAGGGTTTATCTTTTCATTCTTTCCCAACCTGGAAGCAACATGAGGCAGCTCGTGTATCGATGTTACCAAACGAAGGCGTCTAGCCTGGATAGCAGCTGTGAGACGAGCTGATATCCAGTTCTCTTCCATCTCCAAATATCTGTTGGTGCTCCAGACATTTTCATTCCGGTAAGTTCTAAATATGTTCATATCACTCTTTATAGCCTATTAGTTTTATTTTCGATGCGCTTTGAGGTCATAGCAAATTAGTACAAACATCCTACTGAGTGATTTTGCAGAACTACCTTCTATTTATGGAGTTGCTAATTATTTGGCATTATTGCAGCAAACCAGCCTATGAAATGGATGAAACATCGTGACTGGGTTCCAGCGCTACATAACGGACCTGCTTCAAACATACCACCATGCCAATCAGATTACTTCTTCCATGTGAGGGTGAAGAGGTGACCCTTCAGGATAAGATGGTGAAGGTTTGCTGCGTTTGTTGAACAGTGTTGTAGTAAAACCAGGGAAAATGAAACTTGCTCCTGTTAAATATTCTTAAGTCTTTTGCTGTATAAATAGTGGGGTTTTTTTTTTTTTTTTCCAAAAGATACAGTAAATAATGTTAGTAGTGGGTGATATCATGTAAACACTGTCATGATTTTATGTAAACATTTTGTCTTTTATAAACTATAAATGACATGGATTCTACATTGTAACTGATGTGATGTTCTATAAAGTGGTTTTAATAATAAAAAAGAGGCAAAACTTAGTTTGTTTCTTTATTCAATTTTTGAACAGTGGTACTCAGTCAGTACATATTCAGTAAATGCAAATTATTTACATGGCAGTGCACTACAGGCATAAATCTAGACCCCTAGACAAAACATTATGGCATTATAGCAGTGACAACTCCTCCACAGTAGCAGGTGGGATTTTTCTTTTTTGAGGACGGCTCCTTTTACCTTTCACTACGGATGGTCTGTTTATGTTTTGATCAAGAGCCTTTTTTTTGGGCAGCTGAAGAGGAGAAGTCTATCTTATGGCCAACCTCTGGCTGTATGTTGGTCACATTACCCAGCAAAACCCAGTATGGAGGTTCATCTGTAACAGTCCTTGTGCCACGGATCAACACTGTTGCTTCTAGATTAAACAGAAGAGCAGCGACGTGGGTGCAGGTCTCCACGACTCCGGCCATACAGGTGCAGTGGGCGGCTTCAACCTTCCCTGTGATGCTCACAGTGACCCATGGCTGCAATGCTGTTCATTCAGTCTTTGAGAGTGCAGGACCTGAAACACACACAAAGTTCAATTAAAGACAAGAACTATGAGCCAAGGCCGACATAAATGTGTTTTATCTACTTTATCATAAATGTAACAAAGTGTTTAGAAAGTTAGCACATACATGTAATTTTTCATTTCTTTATGTGTCCATCTATAGAACGCTGCATGTTATATTCTAAATCTGCCTGTCCTCTGTCAGAAACCTGCCTGCAGAAAATGAACCTAAAGTATGTAATGCAAGGATGTAATCGCTTTAGAGATGGAGAAAGCATAAAGTGACAATTATGAATCACTTAATATGATAAGGAGATTCTGCAGGTCATCAATCAATGTATAAAATTAAAATAAAATGTATTTTTAGTGACACAAGATACAAATATTGAAGCAAGATCTATAATTAGAATTATTTATAATAAATATGAATAAATCAGTGCAATTTCTTTAACCATAAAGAATAACTAAGTCCTTCAGGACAATGTCACATCAGTGCACTGAACTCACTATGTTATCCCTCTAACAGCCTCCACATGTTCTCACTGTAATTTCCCCCTCGTGAATGAATTTATGCTGCACTAATCTGAATGTTTGCAGGGAAATCAAACGCATTTCACTCGCAGTACTTGAGCTGACTTACCTTTGTTTGAATGACAACTTGTACGCGCTGACTCCACAGATAAAGTACGAAAATATGTCAGGCTATAGCGGTTGCTCTTCAGGGTTTCTACTCCACGGCCGTGTTTCATACGGGTCCACATTTCCAATGCACGCAATTTTCTGCAAGTACCGCTGCTTCGCCTCTGGACGCAATCGGTCTCTATACCGTCCGTTTTCTTTGGAGCTGCTTTTAAGCATGATTCTTGTCGTTGTCGTTCCAACACTGTGTCTCTTTTGATTCGTAGACCCCGAAAATGGCGCCGCGCTCCGCGGCGTGACGTCAACTCCAAAGCCCTATAGCACTCCTTTTATTGTGGTTACATGAATATGCATAGGTTCATTAACATATAACATCTTACATACGTATACATGTGAACAAAGAATACCTTGTCTGTGTGTGTGTGTGTGGGGGGGGGGGTCAAGATGTGACCCCATGAAGACTCACCAAAGCCGTCCATCTAAACAAAAGGCACTTATGCTTAACCAGATACAGAGTAGGTGTCCTCCTATACCATAAAACAATAAGACAAGATACGACCTCTCCCATGCTCCTGGAATGTGGGGGTGAATACCAGAATGCTCTGGAATGCACACAAAGCCTTTTACAGCCTACTGAAGATCACACATCCTATCACTACACAATCGATTATACACCTCTAAGCATATATGGTTAAATATTCCTAAGCATAAATGACAATCACAATACAATTTCAACACTAGTCCTTTAGTTCCTTGCCTTCCAGTTTAGATTTAGTTTTCATGGTTTCATTTTGTTTTGAGTTTTGTTTTCTGCTTCAGCGCAATACAAGCTGCCTCTTTGAGTTCACCCTCTGTGTCCGTGAGTCCTACGTTTGGGTCCACAGCACTAAACATGACAAACACATACACACACACCATTGACAGTAAATTCACAACCATTATGGTAAATGGTATATATGTATGCTTAATATGTTGGGTTAAAATGTTTATTTGATTTGAAAATTAAAGAAATCGACAAAAACTTGTTCTGGTCTCAAAACCCTACATGCACACGTGTAATCTGTGCGCATCATATGTTTCATTCAGCATACTTAACAATCTGTAAGTGAATGGAAAATGTGTCAACTATTTTTAGGCTTTTAAAACAGAAAGCTTTTTGAAAGTAAATTTGTGAAATAGTTTTAACTGTGTGTAGATTAGGGTACACATGTCTGACTCATCAGAAGATGCCCACAAATTATTGTACAAATTTGTAAACCTCCATATTTCAATCCATATTTTTGTGTGTTTTCTGTGTGTGTTCGTGAGCTACTGCTCACAATAAATTGAAAGTCCTTGAAGAACAAAGAGAAACAGAAAAAAATCAGTTAATGATCCAGTGAAACAGACTGAATGAATGAAGCAGAGATTTTATTGAGGATTGACAGAAAAGTGCATCAAGCAGGAGATGATTTCATGTGGAAGAACAAAATATAGAGAATTTCAACAAATCAAGTCGACCATGACAGGATCCAAATATTTCCACTCGGCCTCAGTCACCAGAAATATTTCAAGCAGTTATTCAGAGCATGAGCACACATGAAGAATTCAAGGTATCAATCAGATGAAAGAAGATCAGATTTCAGAACTGGACTCTTCACAAACACTGAAGAGTCAAAGTTGGATTGAATATTTCTACACTGTGTCTGAGTTCAGTGTCTCAACATCTTCTGTACTCACTGATTCAAATACTTATTTTTTTTTAAGACAAATAGTAATAAATGAACATCAAACCTGAGTATAGTAATAAAATAAGTATTCAATGTTTAACGGTCAACAGCTGACAGGTCAGAGTGATGTACTTTAGTTTACTTTTCCAGCCCTCTACTGTAGCCCGGCTCTGGTTTCTTCATCCACTCTGCTTCTCATCTCCTCCAGTTTCTGGGTCGTCTTGGTGTCCCCGTTCTTCTTCACCTTCCCAATCAGCTTGTCCAAGAGGTGAATAGTGGATGCGGAATCAGCTTTCAGAGCGATCTGCTCCAGTTTCACAACATGGTGGTAGGACTCTTCCAGCCATTGTGACTTCTCTGTTGCCAGATCCTTCATTTCCTTTTCAACATGTTCCTTAAGGCTCAATTTGTTCTAACATTCTGTTTTATTCATCTCGTACTGCAGTTTCTTTTGTTCTATTGTTTTTGTAACTGTTCTATTCTTTTTCACATATCTCCACTTTACTTTCACGTGTTTTGATACATGACACTTATTGGTACAAACAGTGCAGAAACTTTTTTTTATGACCCCACACTGTTGGGGTATTGGGGCCAGTGTACATCTAAAATGACAGTTCTCCTTACACTCTGTGCAGCATAATGCTCCATCATAAACCAATCCCTTTCTCGCAATATCTTCTGTTGCCATGTATTCCTCATTAATTTCTACAGTGAATTTCTCATTTTTCTCCATGTCTTCCTTATATTTGTCCAGAGCTTCTTGTAACTTTTTAATTTCTTTCTGTTTTCCTTCAATGTGGTCGATTCTTTCAAGCAGGTTTTGGAGGCAGGCTTTCAGTCTGATTCGTTCTTTCATAACATCCACACTGTCCATCATTTTATTATCTGCAGTTATTTCCAGAAAGTGTGTGAACCCTGTCATTCCACCCTCTGATATTTTTGCAGCATGTTCCAGTTCTTCTTCTTCTTCCTTTGTTCGCTCTTCATGCTGACAGTTATCAAACAAGAAGTAAACTGGCTCATTCGTCTCATTTCTGGCACATTTAATTTTTACAGCTTCAAGAGCTTCAAAAACATTTTTAGGTTTTCTTCCAGCTGAGTGTGTGATGAGAACTACAATGTTTTTTTCCAGGTTTTTTCCAAACAGAGACATCAATCGATCAAAGGTGTATCTCACATCGTCACCCACTCGATTCACACTCGCCTTCATCACCAGACACACCGCACTAATTTCATGAACTCCATCATTAGAACTAAATAAGTCTAATAATCTGTCATTGGTGATGTCATCAAGTTCACGCCCTTTAGTGTCTTTATATCCAGGAGTATCAATGATTGTCAGAGAGTACTCGGTTTCACAGCCAAAGATTTCATCACATCTGATGTCTGACTTTCTGTCTGACTTTTCTTCTCCTCCTCTACAATCTGAAACCAGACTTCATCCTTCCACTTCACTCCCATGACGTAGTTAACCATAGCGTTAATCAGAGTAGATTTTCCTGTTCCTGTTTCACCCACAAGTAAGATGGTTTTATTTGGCTTATTTGGATTTTTTTCACCAACAGTCATTCTTGTCAGAGTTCCAAACTCCTGTTTCTTTGGCTTCAGCTGGAAAACGGCAGGAGATCCTGCACGAATCAGAACACTTTTGGTGATGATTTTCTTATATTTTGATGAGATGTTACTGATCCTGGCAAGAAAAAAGTAGAAATTTGTAAGTGTAATTAATTTTTCTGTCATCTGATTGTTGGGGTTTTCTTTGTATAAAGCACCTTGAGGGTACCGATGTTGTAATTTGGCGCTATATAAATGTAACTGTTAATGTGTTAATGTGACTGTGATCAATCAGTTGTGACTGATTGTTAATCAGTCACAACTGATTGATTAACAGTTTGGTTAATGCCTTTGTAAGCTCTGTGGACATTTTGGAAATAAGCGTAAGATAAACATGGGGAGGACTGCATTTATTTATTTTTTCCTTTTACACATTTTTTAAACTGTATTTTAATTATTTTGAAATATTATGTTGTAAAGCACTTTACCTAATTTCTTTTCTTTTCAGCAACTAAATTCACAATCTTACAAAAGATAAATTTCAAAATAATTTAAACATTAAAAAAATTACTGATCCAAAACAGTATAATATACAGTGGCTTGCAAAAGTATTCGGCCCCCTTGAACTTTTCCACATTTTGTCACATTACAGCCACAAACATGAATCAATTTTATTGGAATTCCAGGTGAAAGACCAATACAAAGTGGTGAACACGTGAGAAGTGGAACGAAAATCATACATGATTCCAAACATTTTTTACAAATAAATAACTGCAAAGTGGGGTGTGCGTAATTATTCAGCCCCCTGAGTCAACACTTTGTAGAACCACCTTTTGCTGCAGTTACAGCTGCCAGTCTTTTAGGGTATGTCTCTACCAGCTTTGCACATCTACAGACTGAAATCTTTGCCCATTCTTCTTTGCAAAACAGCTCCAGCTCAGTCAGATTAGATGGACAGCGTTTGTGAACAGCAGTTTTCAGATCTTGCCACAGATTCTTGATTGGATTTAGATCTGGACTTTGACTGGGCCATTCTAACACATGGATATGTTTTGTTTTAAACCATTCCATTGTTGCCCTGGCTTTATGTTTAGGGTCGTTGTCCTGCTGGAAGGTGAACCTCCGCCCCAGTCTCAAGTCTTTTGCAGACTCCAAGAGGTTTTCTTCCAAGATTGCCCTGTATTTGGCTCCATCCATCTTCCCATCAACTCTGACCAGCTTCCCTGTCCCTGCTGAAGAGAAGCACCCCCAGAGCATGATGCTGCCACCACCATATTTGACAGTGGGGATGGTGTGTTCAGAGTGATGTGCAGTGTTAGTTTTCCGCCACACATAGCGTTTTGCATTTTGGCCAAAAAGTTCCATTTTGGTCTCATCTGACCAGAGCACCTTCTTCCACATGTTTGCTGTGTCCCCCACATGGCTTGTGGCAAACTGCAAACGGGACTTCTTATGGTTTTCTGTTAACAATTGCTTTCTTCTTGCGCTCTTCCATAAAGGCCAACTTTGTGCAGTGCACGACTAATAGTCCTATGGACAGATTCCCCCACCTGAGCTGTAGATCTCTGCAGCTCGTCCAGAGTCACCATGGGCCTCTTGGCTGCATTTCTGATCAGCACTCTCCTTGTTCGGCCTGTGAGTTTAGGTGGACGGCCTTGTCTTGGTAGGTTTACAGTTGTGCCATACTCCTTCCATTTCTGAATGATGGCTTGAACAGTGCTCCGTGGGATGTTCAAGGCTTGGGAAATCTTTTTGTAGCCTAAGCCTGCTTTAAATTTCTCAATAACTTTATCCCTGACCTGTCTGGTGTCTAAATCCAATCGAGAATCTGTGGCAAGATCTGAAAACTGCTGTTCACAAACGCTGTCCATCTAATCTGACTGAGCTGGAGCTGTTTTGCAAAGAAGAATGGGCAAGGATTTCAGTCTGTAGATGTGCAAAGCTGGTAGAGACATACCCTAAAAGACTGGCAGCTGTAATTGCAGCAAAAGGTGGTTCTACAAAGTATTGACTCAGGGGGCTGAATAATTACGCACACCCCACTTTGCAGTTATTTATTTGTAAAAAGTCTTTGGAATCATGTATGATTTTCGTTCCACTTCTCACGTGTACACCACTTTGTATTGGTCTTTCACCTGGAATTCCAATAAAATTGATTCATGTTTGTGGCTGTAATGTGACAAAATGTGGGAAAGTTCAAGGGGGCCGAATACTTTTGCAAGCCACTGTATTATGTAGTGTATAGATAATAATATGACAAATATTGGACGCTACTTTTACCTGGTTCTTCGTTCAACCTTGGTCACCACAGCAGGTTGCTCAACATTTTTGGATTTTTAAGGTGATATTTTAGTCTTAAATATAATAAAATGTGCAGACTTAACCAACTTCAGTCTTTTAAATAACAGATATGTTTTGTAATAAGTCACAGATAAAATGTCTCTCATGGATAAAACAAATGACATGAAACCTTCCACTCGACAGAAAAACAAATACAATGGAGGACAAATAAAAAGTATTTTAAAGGGTTTAGGGACAGCTTCGAACTTTTTGAAAGATGTAAATATAACCACAAATATTATGAGTAATTCTTGTAAGTCATACAGTGTTTGGTTTGTTCTATAGTCTGAAAAAACGGGGGGGGGTTTTGGGGTTTTTTTACTTTCACTGTATTTGGAAGTACAGGAAATGAAATAAAATCTGGTTGGTTATAAATGATCTATGTTGACAATATGATAATTTTACTGACTTTTTTAATGTTATGGTGGTGTCTGTGTCTTTACTGTTAAAGTATCACCAGAAAGAAAAAAAAAGCAATTTGTAGGGCTGACTTACCCTGCTTGTGTTATCACGTTAAAACATGAAGCTACCATTTTTGTTTGTCTACCTGTACAAACTTACTTACGTTGCCATGGTGATGACTGAGATCCGCACAATGAGGTGTCAGTACAGTGGCCTATAGATTAAAACGGGGAAAAAAATTAATTGAAGGGTCTTAAAAAATTGAATAGACTTTTAAATCCAGAGATTAAACAGAGAAATAGTTTTAACATCACCATCATCAAACATTTATCACTCAGTCCTGCTAAAACATAATCAAAATCTTTTTTCACATGCAAAATGCAGTGTTGAGTAGGACTCATGCCAGCGAGCTAAACCAGCAACCACACTTCCGATGTGTTCTCCATTCATTTCAACGAGACAAAAAAATAGCATAAAAAGCTAAAAAATTAATTTAAAAAAGTATTAAAGTAATGAACACCAAGAAATATAGCCGGTAAGAGCAGAAATGGCTACTTTAAAATTTGAATGGTGAAAATAGCACAAAAGCTCTAGGAGTAGTTAAAGGCCAAATAACAGAACAACTAGAATAACCAAAAAAGTTGCATTTCTTGCAAAAATGCCAGGTGAATGCAGTGTAGCGGAAAGCATTTTTCGAAGACAGCTGAAGAAGAGGAACTATCTGTTGAATAACTGACGGGACACAGGTAGGAGCCCCATGCGCCGACTGCTTTCTAGACACCTGCTCGACACTGTGAGATAAACCAGCGTGCAGAAGAAAAACACTTTGCAGAATTGCAATAAATTTGCAGAAATATTGAACAAGCAAAACAATCAGCTGAAAAAAGGTGAACAAGCCTAAGTTCTGTCAACTGTGGGAGAAGTTAAGCAGCAAAGAACTGAGCAACTAGAGAAATAATAATAACTCAGAAGAATAAAGAGAAACAGGAACACAATAGGTTGAATGCCTATGGCAGAGTGTACAATATATGTTGATTTCAGTTCTAGTTGAATCTTGATCTCCAGATCCAAATATTTGACATGATCCTACCGGTGTTGTATCAGGAAGCTCTATGATGCTCAGCAGGCAGGAAGAGTAAAGAAAAATCAGATTGTAACAGCCAGTTTTATACTCCATCAGAGTAAGATACTATGACGCTATTGTCACATGACTTCACAGAAACTCTGACGAGAACCCTAAATAACAGCATTTCAGCATTTCACTCAGGTTACCTCATAGTGAAACTGGCATCACTATTACCTCATTACCCCTATACACTTAAATCATGCGTGTATACGTGTGTGTGTGTGCGTGTGCGTGTGTGTGTGTGTGTGTGAGAAATTAGCTAGTTCCAAACAGTTCTGAAATGGAAAACCTGTTTGGAAGCTACAAAACAATGACATTAAATTGATCCAAATACTCCCCCTGCCTCAGCTTTAGCCACAGATTCTAAATTGTCTTGAGTTTGAGAGACTGAGATTAGTCATTGACAATACTTTCAGTGCTAAAGTTGGTCAGCTGACCTTTTCCTTCAACAGCACTTTCTCTTCTATGTAACAGTGACAGGCGTATTGTTAGCAGTAACATGGGGTTCTCATGTGTGCCTCACATTCAAAAGTTAAAATCACATCTAGGCTAACCTGTTTGTTCTTAATCTAGGTGGAACAAAGTTTGTAGCTTTGAGTATCTGGGCTGCTGGGAGATTCCCATGATGCATTGGATTTGTCTTCTTTACTCTGTGTTTTTTTTTTTTTTTTACACGTCTCTGCATTTAATCATTACCTATTATTAATCTCTGGCTCTCTTCCACAGTGTCTTTTTTGTCCTGTCTTCCTCCTTTCACCCCAAACAGTCATGGCAGATGGCCGCCTGTCACGATCCTGGGTCATATGACATATTGAGTTGTAGTTAACAGTAAATACTAAATATTGAATATTGAATATTATTGTGCCGCACGTTGGATCAACAGCGCACAGTGTGCTTTAAGGTAGGAGCCAAAAAGGTTGTAGTTTGTGTGTGTGAGCACCGGTGTGTACCAGTGGCGGGGGGTGGCTTACTGGGCTTAAGCCCGAGTTGTTTATTCAGAAGCCCGGGGTCTTTTGGAGTGTAATTTTTTCAAAGTTAGATGCCTGGCTGACAATTGTATAAAACAAAAAAACTACACACAATATTCGAAGCACATAGTGCACACTGTGGGAATTTACGACTGTGCGTAAATCCCCCCTAATATTGGTATGATCCGAGCTCAGACACTACTGAGCGAGGGGGCGGGGCAGCTGATGCCTGCTGGTGCGCTGTTGGAGAAGCGCAGCGAGGCAGACAGAGGAGAACTGAAGTTGGGCCAGGTACCAAAGCAAATCATTTGTACTGTACAAATAATGTAAATATGACGACGAATCACGAAAGATTGATGTCAAACTGATCACTTGACCCATATTACGTTACTTGCTCTTCAAGTGAATCAACAAATGGCGAAATGAAAAGCCGAACAACAACAATGCTGTTTCTTTAGAGCAGGGATGTCAAAGTCAAATACATCAGAGGGCCAAAAAACAAATTTGCTACCAGCTGAGGGCCGGACTGGTTCAATGTTTATTAAAACATATTAAAATGATTGCACATAACCTATTGAACCAAGACCTAACACAGTGTACTGTATATTATTTAACAATTAAATGAATAATCCAATATTTTCTATGGCTCTGTCAGTAATTTCAAGTGAAAACATTTTTCAACAGGCTCACAGACAAAAACAAACTTCCTTCAAAGAAAAATCACATGTCCTGTACATTAAATGAATAAAGCAATATTTTCTGATGGCTCTGTCAGTTATTTCGAAAGAAAACATTTTCAACAGGCAAACAGCAAAAAAGTAAATGTCATTCATAAACAAAATATGCTCCTTAATATCAAGATAAATGCATAAATGAAATTGCATGCATTATAAACTGAAACTGCAATATTTTGCTGCTCTATGATCCTACCAATTACTGCTTTCCAATAGTAAAAAGAGAAAATTGAAAAAAAAGATCAAATCAGTTGTATTCTTTCTCATGGCTCTTATCTGCAATTTTCCCTGAGTCTATTAACTGAAAAATAAATATAAATAAATAAAATACAATAAGATAAAATACAAAAATCTATGGCACACAGACAAAACAATACTTCCTTCAAAGAAAAATCACATCTTGTAGAAACAAATGTAAAAAATTTAACTGAGTTAAAAACTAAAAATACGTAAATGTTCTGCGATGCTCACTTGTCTGAGCCTGAGCCTGATACTTGGTGGTGTCTCATCTTTTGTACGAGTTCATCAATGTTCGGGGTCAGGCTCTGAGCTGAGGAAATCCTCAGAATTGAGTCAAGGTGTTTATCAGTAAGACGGCTCCAGTGTGATGTTTTGTTTAGCTTCATCAAAGAGAACAATTGTTCACACAGGTATGTGCTGCCAAACATGGAGAGCGTCTGAGCAGCTTGGATGCACAGCTGAGGCATTGTGTCGGGGATGAAATGTGCAAACTCAGCGGCACCCACTCTCTCATATTTTTCCCTCAGTGTGTCATTGCACTGGAGCTCAATCAACTCCATTTGGAGGTTTGGTGGTGCGCTTTCCACATCAACTCCAAAAGGATTGGCAAGTAGTTCAAACCTGCTTTTTTGAGCTTCAAAGTCAGCAAATCGGCATCGGAACTCGGCGGCAAGTATGTTGAGTTTATCGGCAAACCATGCACTTGGGAACACAGCGGTAGAGAGCTTCTCTTTCATGGTCTGGCAGCTGGGAAAGTGGCTCAAGTTTTCTTTCTGCATCTGGGTCTCCCACAGACTCAGCTTGGTTTTAAACGCCTTCACCGTACTGTACATATCAGAGATGACACGCCCCTGTCCCTGCAGTTGCAGGTTCATCACATTCAGATGGCTTGTGATGTCGCACAGAAACGCCATTTCACACATAAATGTTTCATCTCGAAGTTCTGTTGTGTCTTTCCCTTTGCTTTCCATGAACAGACAGATCTCCTCACGAAGCTCGAAACATCTTTGCAGCACCTTTCCCTGGCTTAGCCATCGCACATCTGTGTGATAGGGCAAGTCACCATACTCTGTATCTAACTCGCCCAGAAATGCCTTGAACTGGCGGTGATTTAAACCTTTGGCTCTGATGAAGTTAACTGCACGCGTTATGATGGTCATTACATGTTCCATTTTCAAGGCTTTGCCACATAACGACTCCTGGTGTATTATGCAGTGATAAGCTGTCAGCTCCTCTGTGACATTTTCGTCCCGCATCCTCTCACGTATCCTTGCCACCAATCCACTCCTGTGTCCACACATCGCGGGTGCTCCGTCTGTTGTCAATCCCACGAGTTTTTCCCAAGGCAGTCCCATCTCATTTACACATCTGGATACCTCTTCATACAGATCTTGTCCTGTAGTCGTGCCATGCATCGGACGTAACGCCAAAAACTCTTCTGTTACGGTCGGGCTGGAGTCCACTCCACGAATGAAAATTGACAACTGGGCAATGTCAGTTGTGTCAGTGCTGTCATCCACAGCAAGGAAATATGCAATGAAATCTTTTCCCTTTTCCACAAGCTGTTCTTTTAGATTGGTGGACAGCTGGTCTACACGTTCAGCAACGGTGTTTCTGCTCAGGCTCACGTTTGAAAATAGCTGCCTTTTGTCTGGGCACACTGCGTCACAAACTTTAAGCATACAGTTTTTGATAAACTCTCCCTCTCTAAATGGTCGGGCTGATTTTGCAACTTCTTCTGCCACAAGAAAACTCGCCTTGACAACAGCCTCGCTTTGTGATTTTGCTTTTGTGAACAGAGCCTGCCAGGACTTAAGACCTCGTTTTAATTCTTCCACCTTCTGTAGCCTTTGTTCCGTGTCCATATTCTTGTCTTTGTCTTTGTGTTTCTTAGAGGTTTCATAGTGCCTTCTTAGATTATATTCTTTCATTACAGCCACACTTTCTCCACACAGAAGACAAACAGGTTTGCCTTTTACCTCCGTGAACATGTACTCTGCCTCCCACCTGGCTTGAAATTCCCTGTGCTCACCATACACCTTCCGTTTAGCCATTATTGGGGAAGGGGGTTGCTGAAAGTTGACATCTGCTCTGAATGCTGATGAATAATGAAGCCGAGCCCCGCTTGCGGCGCTGCAGTGAGTTCGCGGGCTTCCGTTGCATTGTGGGGAATGGAGTATTGGTGTGTGCAAAACTCCAGCAGGCGGCTGTGACCTGCGGGCCGATTCTAATACTAATCAAATATCATCCCAGGGGCCATAATAATTCATTCGCGGGCCAAATCTGACTTTGACACATGTGTTGTAGCCAAAAAATAGCTTTACTTTGTTGTCTGGGTCAACTTTGGTTGCGAGAGACAGAGAGAGGCGTTGAAAGGCTGCTCCAATGGAACTTATTGTTTCGGAGGAAAACACGAACACAGTGTACAGTTGAGTCTTAATAGCTTACTTACAACTGGGCTCGTCAGGCACTCTTCTTGGCTGCAGTGGTTATTATTATATTTACATGCTTCCAGCTCCCGTTTCTGCTCGGTTACAGCTCGTACTTTTCCTTTCTCTCCCTCCCTGGCTCACAGACACATAACGGGTATGGCAGTCCATTCTCCCTACAGCACGGACTACACTGCCTATGATGCTACATTCTTTAGAGCTATACCTGTAGCATTCTGCCTATTAGCTTAGCACAACAACAACAACAACAAAAAGGCGCTCTCTATGGGCTCAAAATCTGGTCATAAATATTTTGTACTTGTAAATCAGGATTTGTATATGTAAAAGAATTTGTGTATGTGTAAAAAAGAATTTGTGTGTGTGTAAAAAAGAATTTGTGTATGTGTAAAAAAGATTTGTATGTGGAAAAAAAATACGTGTGAAACTCTGCAAGTTACAAGTACAAATTTTGACCCGGTTTTTCTTCCTTTCATCTGATTGGTCAATGTCATGTCAATCACAAATGTAACAATCCAATCAGAGAACAGCAGCCAGACTATTAACTCGTTCTACCAAACGTGTTCACATCACTCCCATCTTATATTCTTTACATTGGCTCCCAATAGAGTTTAGAATTCGCTTTAAAATTCTTGTTTTAACATACAGAGCACTAAATGGCCAGGCCCCAGATTATCTATCCAAGCTTCTTATAAAATACACTGCTGCTCGTCATCTCCGCTCACAGACTCAAAGTCTCTTAGTTGTTCCCCGTACATGACTGAAGACAAAAGGGGACAGAGCCTTTCAGTCTGTTGCACCAAGGCTGTGGAACAGTTTACCACTACAGTTACGTTTGCTTGACTCTGTGGATTGTTTTAAAAAACAGTTAATAACTTTTCTGTTTAAAGAAGCCTTTTGTTGATCTCTTCATATTTTATATTTTTTACATTATTTACATTTGATCTTTTATATTGTGTACATTGTCTATCGATTTTATTGTTTATTTTAATATTTATGTACAGCGCTTTGTGATTGTCTATCTGCGAAAAGCGCTTAATAAATAAAGTTTACTTACTTACTTTGGCTGTCGGAGGGGCGCTTTTTTGAACTGCAGGTCGTTGAAGGGAATAAATGCCCTTTTACATGCCAACCCAGCGTTTTCCTTCATCACCACGAAGGAAAACAGTCTGTGGCCGTCCGCGTTTGGTGATTTTTGTGTCACAGGTCTACGTGCTTAATACAGGGACTTCCACAGCCTTTTCAGCAGCGCTGCGGACCGCGGGGGGGGGGGGGGGGGGGGGGGGGCGTGTTTTTGAAATGACAGTCTTCATTACAAAGCTTTCTCCGTTATGATTTAGCATACATGTTTTTATTGAACATTTGAAGAACTAGCAAAAAAACCCCCCCAAAAAACAGAAACTCTTGTAGAGGAAATAAAGTCCGAGATAGAAACGACAAGGAGCAGGTGCATCTAGTACAGGTAGAGCTGCTGCAAAAACCCACAGAGCTCAGCAGCCAGCGCAACAAATTCTGGATCCTTTGCTTTTAGTTAGCATTAGCGGCACATCCTGCGTCCATTGACTGTAGAACGTGACAGCACCCCAAAAATGAAGCCAAAACCTCTCTATCGCCCCCTGGTGTCTGGCTGCAGTATAGGTCATAAACCCCGCCTCCTCCATGTTAGCGGATGGGACTGGGGTCAGACTAAAATAAATTTTTTCTCCTCAGATAATTTTTTTCCAAAGATTCTTTCTTTTGTTTTCAATAGTTCTCATCACGCTGATTGATGTCCAAGGGGTCTCCTTTCCCATAAGTTTGATTCTAATTCCTACCGTGGTGATGTTAAATTGGGGTGAAATCTCATCATAGCAGCTTTGACTGGCAGCTGCAGTCACGGAGAAACTTGCGTATCTGTGTTCGGGAATAGCAGATAGAGCGTAGGCTCTGAGAGGAGGGCCAGCGTTACGAAAACACGACCGACTGTTTTAACCTGACAGCCTGAGGTGTTCTTCAGTAAACTGGACTACCTGACAGAAGGATCCGAGACCCCGCTGCACTTTTTCGGTAAGCTAATCCGTAACTACCGTCCTTAGCTCGGTCCTGAGACCTAGCTAGCTGAGATGAGCACTCGGCTGTCAGGGTTCGTTTAGCTAATCTGTGCAGGTGAATGAATTTACCCTGACTAAGGCTACGTCCACACGTACACGGGTATTTTTGAAAACGGAGATTTTCCGTTTTCGTTTAAAAAAATAATCCCGTCCACACGTAAACGCAGAAATGAAGGAAAACGCTGCTAGGAACATGCCAAAACAACAGGTGGCGATATATTCCTAACCGTGTAGAAATGTTGGCCAATCAGAAGTCTAGAAGCCTCGGTAGGAAATAGTAAACAAAGATGGGGCATAGAAGCAGAACCGAGTCGTATGTGTGGAGGGACAGTAACTGTGTGTGTATATGTAAGCATTTAAACACTGCAGAGAGTAAAATTAACAGTAACAGTATTGTAGAAATTCATTTCACTGAAACAATAACGTGGCGCACAGTGTGAGGTCAAAAAAGGCGCACACCTTTGACGCTGCGTTTTCTCCGTTTTTCTCGTCCACACGTAAATGCAAAAACGGAGTTTTCGAAAATATCCACCCTGGCAGGCGTTTTTAGAAATCTCCGTTTTCAGTGACTGAAAACGCCGTTTACGTGTGGACGAAAGGTGCGAACGCATAGAAAAATCTGCGTTTTCAAAAATAGCCTAAAGAAATCAAGAGAAAAGCCCCGGGCTGCTCACTCACTAATTACTGTTACAGTACTTTTATTACAAGTATTATACTGTAAAAGCAACAGGCTGCACTCTGCTTCAGCTCCTGTGCAGAGCTGAATATTAAATATGTGCAAACAACAGCATGTTTTCAGTCTCTTGCCACATCTGTAAAGACAGTAACATCTTTTTTAAAAGCTTCTACTTCAGTAACTCTTCATTAATCAGGAACTATGGATTAAAGTACTGTAGTGTACTGTAATACTGAAAAAAATGTAAGAAGAACTTAAGATCCTGAGTGTGTGAGGACAGAAGAATCAGCTTTATTTCAATTTCGAGGGATAAAATTTATATTTGAGTTTGATGGTTCTGTTCTCTTTGTGATTACAGGAGCTGCCCTCAGATTCAGACCTCAGCACCACCCAGTGACAGCAGACAGATCATCCAACATGCTCACATGTTAAGTGCAAAATGAACTGATGAAAACAGTACAAAGGTTAAAGTACCACATGTGCTGTAGTGAAAGCTGCAGCTGTTTTATTGATAAAGTTAAAGACAAAAAAACAAAAGGATTAATCACCCATGTAACTGTGTCACTATATATCAGCATTAACAGGACCTCAGTTTGGTGTTTCACAAAGCTGCTGATCTCAGACCTGCACAGCTTCCGTTTTAAACACTGATGTACTCAGCTGCATGAAGAGCATATGAGATTTTCTCACAATTAAATAAAACCTGATGAAGGTCAAAGGTCGTCACTTGTATGTTGAACTACAAACTTGTCATCTGGAGTTCTTTCACAGTTTTTTGCAGATAGTGTGTTATTTACCATAAAGTGATGCAGAGTTATTCATACCAGAGTAACCAGAGAGGATCATATATTTTTAAATATATAACTTTCTACAGGACTAAATATAATATGTTCATGTGAAAATCCAGAGCCTCTGGGGAGTATCTGAGTATTTATATCATTACACAAACCAAAGGTCTCCATCACAGTGTTCATGAAATGCTGGGTTTTGGGTTTATCATCTCCTGGATCGGGCCTACGGAGGAGTGCTGAAGATATCCCTGTGAGGGAGCTGCTGGTGAAGATCATGAGTCCTGCTTGATCAATGCGATGAGCTTCAGTCTTCCTGGTGTTTCTTAAATGAAGCCTCTCTCAGTGGGTCAACAGAACTTATGGCACAGGACAGCTGTGATGAAAGAAAGGGAAGAAGTTTCTCCAAACCTCTGGACCCAGGAAACCCAGCTTGATCCTGATGGTCTCCCTCACTCTATTGGTCTCTATTCTATGGACTCTATTATTAAATGAAAAGAACAAATTAGACTACACTACTGAAACGTTCTGCTGATGTTTTTAAAGTCTCCATGTTACCAGGATGTAGAGGGCTCTGAAGATTTAAACAGTTTTAGATCCATTACACTCACAGTCTTATGTTAAAATCTCAAAGGACAGCATTATATTTTTGATATTAACAGTAACTCTGGGCTTCTGTAGAGTGTGCAGCTGATCTCATCGCTGTCTAAAAATGGATAAAAACAAACCTAAGAAGCGCTGAATCCTTCAATAACACAGACTATTAGAGTATTAGGTGTGTAGAATAGAATGCCTTTATTGTCATTATACAGCTGTACAATGAGATACAGAGCATCTCCTACTCAGTGTAAACATGTTTGGGGGGGGGGGGTACAGTTCTGCAGCACTATATACATATGGACAGTATTAACATAGGGAAGAAGATGTATATATATATAAAATGTACAATTTACAAACCGTAAACAATATGTAATAAATAGTGTTATGTATATACAGTTGAGTTATTGCACATGGAATTGGTATAAATAGTGTTTATGTATATACAGTTATTGCACATAGAATTGGTATAAATAGTGGTGGTCCATAGAGGAAGTGGGAAGTGGGGGGCTGTGTTATCGGTGCATGTGTGAGTTCAGGGTGGTTATCGCTTTGGGGAAGAAACTGTTTTTGAGTCTGTGGGTTTTAGTGTTGATGCACCTGTAGCGCTTCCCTGAGGGAAGCAGGCTGAACATGTTGAAGCCAGGGTGGGAGCTGTCTTTAATGATGTTTGCTGCTCTGCTGAGGCAGCGGGAGGAATAAATGTCCATCAGGGAGGGGAGAGGGCAGCCGATGATCTTTTGTGCTGTCTTGACCACACTCTGAAGCCTCACTCTATCTGCCTTGGTGCAGCTGCCGTACCATACCGTGATGCAGTAGGTTAGCAGGCTCTCAATGGACGAGCGGTAGAAGGTCAGCAGCAGGTTGGAGTTCAGCTTGTACTTCCTGAGGACTCTCAGGAAGTGCAGCCGCTGTTGGGCCTTCTTGATGACCGCTGAGATGTTTTCCGTCCAGGAGATGTCAGCAGAGATGAGGACACCAAGGAACCGGAAGGTGTGGACCCTCTCCACACACTCCCCGTTGATGTAGAGGGGGGCCAAGTCAGTGCTGTGTCTCCTGAAGTCAACAATGAGCTCTTTGGTTTTCTTGGTGTTCAGTGCCAGGTTATTTTCTGAACACCATGCTGCCAACTTCAGGACTTCCTCTCTGTACTCTGCCTCGTCTCCCTTCGAGATGAGTCCGACTACCTTGGTGTCATCAGCAAACTTGATGATGAGAGTGTTGTTGTGGGCCGGACTGCAGTCGTGGGTGTAGAGAGAATACAGGAGGGGGCTCAGCACACAGCCCTGTGGGGAGCCGGTGCTCAGTGTGCGAGTGGAGGAGAGATGAGGGCCGAGTCTCACAGTCTGGGGCCGGTTTGTGAGGAAATCCTTTATCCAGGCACATGTGAGAGGAGGGAGGCCAAGATTGACCAGTTTGTTGATGAGGATGTCCGGGATGATAGTATTAAAGGCTGAGCTAACTAGCTAACTAGTAGCATCGCTAACTAGCTAGCAACAAGCCTCTAACACAGCGCGTATGCTAGCGGCTAATCTAGCTAACGAATTAACAACAGAGTGATTTTAGAACTATAAGATGATAAGCTGTGTGTCTTTTTTTTTTATAACAGTGACATGGTTGTATTTACCTTAATTAAACGAGTCGTCAGTCGCGGTAAACCAGCAAAAAAAACTTGAGCAGCCGGGCTACGTAAAAAGTGTAGGGGGGCGTGTTTGCGGTGATGTCCAGCGGGTGTGTGGGCGGGAGCGTTACACAGTCGCTCCACCTCAAGTCACTACTGCGCAGACTCTGGCTCCAAATTTGCAAGATGGCAGCCTCCACAAGCGGGGTATTTTGGCTTCATTTTTGCACAATGGTAAGAGGCGGAGTCGCGTCGTCCATGTTTTCTACAGTCAATGCTCGAAAGCCTGTGAGCAAAAACTAACTCCACCCCCTCTGCCTTCCTATTCGTCCAAAAATGTACCATATCGACCAATCAAAAAATAATATATTTGAGACGTTTAGCGCAAATCTTGTGTAGTTAGTGTGTAGTTAGTGTGTAGTGTAGTCAATAGTTTTGTTGTGTGTGTTAGAGCAATGAGGCGACTGCTGAATGTTACAGGTGTTACAGCAGTGATACATCTCCTGTTGTCAGGCCTGCAGGTATCAGGCTGTTGTTCTCCTTTATCTCATAGTGGACAGAAATTATTTTTTGGAGTGGCACAAATAATTTGTGTGGCATCAGATTTGATGCAGAACAGCTGATTGTTCTGTAAATAGTTTGAAATGTTTATATAAAAACACCTTGGCTGCATTTAAAAAATAGCTGCAAAAAAACTTGTTTGCCAAACTGAGTTACTTTTTTAAAGAAGTAACTATATAATTAATTGCCCAGCATTGGTCATTATATACTGTATTTTGCAGACAGAGTTACAGACTCTCTCCCAGAAAACAGACTCACAATACAAGTCAGAGCTTTTTTTAAAAAAAAGAAAGAAAATGTTTTCAAAATTGGAGTTCAAGTGTTCCATATAGTGTTAACATACTACACAGGTCAATGACTAGATTTTTTTTACATTTTCATTGTAAGTGGGCTAAAGCAGTTAATTAAAAGTAGTCCAACATAAATGTAAATGCTGTAATTTGATTATTTTAATAAACCATGTAACTTAGATTCGATGCTGGCGTGACCACAGTGCACACGTCTGATGTTGCTCACAGTGGTCCAAGGGACGCTCAGGGAGTTTGTGTGTTCGTTCAGACACATGAAAAATTAGACGGAACATTGCTTAACATTCTGATTGGTCACTTGCAATGTTGATCCTGGAACAACATTTAGTATGATGATCTGGGAACAACACCAACATGACGGTGACATGGACACCAACACCTCTGCTGTCCTTTTTAAAAATAAGATACAAGATGGACGCTGTCATTACTGTGAAACTGATTCTTGTTTTTCCCAGCAACAAACCACACATGACCAAACATGTCCGACTCCTGCAGAAGAACCTCAGGCTGTGTCCCAATTCAGGGTATGCATATTATGTCACCGCCACGCGACGACGGCTGTCCCACTTCGAAGTGTACTCCAAATGCATACTCCAAATGCGCTGTCGATTTCCCCAAATATCAAGCGTGATCCGGTGCACGCTTCGTGGTCCCATATATCCCACAATCCGTAGCGCAGCGGTGGGTGTGGATAATTTTGCCGCAAAATACGGCAGAAGGGAGCGGCCGAAGAGTGAACTGTCAAAAGTAAGTACTGAATATTATGTCACTTATTTATGTGCAAATGTTTAAGAACATTAAAACATTACTGTTGGCCACATGTCAGCAAAGTTATGTGACATTAGTGATGTTTGTACTTTCAGCGTTTACTTGGTTTTAAAGCCTCTACTTCTAAATACATATATAGTCGACCTTAATCTTACAGAGAATGTGATGATTTTATGGATAATTAAAGTCAGTCATATATCCACAAACACAACAGGCTGAAAGTCAGTGATGCTGCTCGGTTTGCAGTCCTGAATATCACGGCACAAGCAGGATTCACTGCACTGTTAATGTTAGCTATGTTATATTGCTGCCTCTGTTCGGTGGTGTCGAGCCAAACGGACTTTAACGTGTGTTTGAACGAGCTGACGGTTCACTCGTTAAGCTGAAAGAAAGATGCTTTAATCACAGGAGTCACACATGTGTCCACTGGACCATCTGGAACTCTTCTTGTTTAGCACTCGTAATAACACAAACACTAAATCCTCCTTCTCTTGTGCTGTTTTGTAGCAGTGTGTACACCTGAGACTGTCACCTGTCTGTCTGTCCTGCACTCTCTCTCTGTTTCTTTCTCTCTGATTGTGGAATAAAAGTATGAACATGTATTTATAAGTTACACTTGTGTTTGAATCCTGCAGCTTATCACACATTTGATTTCCATGTGTGACAACTGCAAGTGTCCAGAGTGAGGACAGACTGAGGGACCCACTGCTGCACATCATCTGTGAGGCTTTGCACCCCTGATGATCCACCAGGACAAACTCAGCAGTGTGTGAGGAAGAGGAGGAGGAAGAGCCAGCAGCAGCTGACAGATGGAGAGAATAGACAGACTGTTCCCTGTTTGTGAAGGACTGCTAGGAAAATTTAAAATAACTAATTGTCTGTCCTGAATCAGTCTTATTAGGTAATGTTCAAATAATGTGATCATTCCAGTGTTTTCAGTGTGGGAGAAAGTACTCAGGGCCTTCTGTCAGGACTCAGTGTGTGGGCAGGCGGAGATGAGGATCCAAATGCAGGACTCAAACTCAGGATTGTAACGCAAAACCTCAGCTTTATTGCTGGAGGAAACAAACATAAACTGAGCCAAGAATACTGGTAACAGAACAGAAACACACTGGCATAATCCAATGGTACGACGTGACTGGGTTGAGGAAAACACAGGGCTTAAATACACAGGGTAGTAATGAGGGAATGGGCAACAGAAGGGAGACACAGCTGGGAGAGATCAGGACTAACGAGACAGGGGAGCGAAGCTAGACACACTAACATAAGACAAAGACTTTCACAATAAAACAGGAAACATGAATCACTACTCAGAGACACGGACTCAACACAGAGAGACAGACAGAAAATGACACATGGAACTGAACTACAGGGTGGGCCATTTATATGGATACAGCGTAATAAAATGGGAATGGTTGGTGATATTAAAGTCCTGTTTGTGGCACATTAGTATATGTGAGGGGGCAAACTCCTCAAGATGGGTGGTGACCATGGTGGCCATTTAGAAGTCGGCCATCTTGGATACAACTTTTGTTTTTTCAATAGGAAGAGGGCCATGTGACACATCAAACTTATTGGTAATGTCACAAGAAAAACAATGGTGTGCTTGGTTTCAACGTAACTTTATTCTTTCATGAGTTATTTACAAGTTTCTGACCACTTATAAAATGTGTTCAATGTGCTGCCCATTGTGTTGGATTGTCAATGCAACCCTCTTCTCCCACTCTTCACACACTGATAGCAACACCGCAGGAGAAATGCCAGCACAGGCATCCAGTATCCGTAGTTTCAGGTGCTGCACATCTCGTATCTTCACACCATAGACAATTGCCTTCAGATGACCCCAAAGATAAAAGTCTAAGGGGGTCAGTTTGGGAGACCTTGGGGGCCATTCAACTGGCCCACGACGACCAATCCACTTTCCAGGAAACTGTTCATCTAGGAATGCTCGGACCTGGCACCCATAATGTGGTGGTGCACCATCTTGCTGGAAAAACTCAGGGAACGTGCCAGCTTCAGTGCATAAAGAGGGAAACACATCATCATGTAGCAATTTCAAATATCCAGTGACCTTGAGGTTTCCATTGATGAAGAATGGACCCACTATCGTTGTACCCCATATACCACACCAAACCGTCTTGGAGGGATCCATCCAATGTGGGTTAGTGTCAGACCAATAGCGGTGGTTTTGTTTGTTAACTTCACCATTCACATAAAAGTTTGCCTCATCACTGAACAAAATCTTCTGCGTGAACTGAGGGTCCTGTTCCAATTTTTGTTTTGCCCATTCTGCAAATTCTGTGCGCCGATCTGGGTCATCCTCGTTGAGATGCTGCAGTAGCTGGAGTTTGTAAGGGTGCCATTTGTGAGTAGCTAATATCCGCCGAAGGGATGTGCGACTAATGCCACTCTCCAGTGACATGCGGCGAGTGCTACGCTGTGGGCTCTTGCTGAATTAAGCTAGGACATGTACTGATGTTTCTTCATTAGTGACAGTTTTCTTGCATCCACATTTTGGAAAATCCAACACTGAACCAGTTTCACGAAACTTAGCAAGCAGTTGAAATCTGCTGCAATGACCCGGTTACTGCGTTCACCAGATATCAACACAATTTCGATCCGCTCCTCACGTGTTAACCTCTTCGACATGTCAATGGCTGTGAACAAAGAGAAACTTGTAAATAACTCATGAAAGAATAAAGTTACGTTGAAACCAAGCACACCATTGTTTTTCTTGTGACATTACCAATAAGTTTGATGTGTCACATGGCCCTCTTCCTATTGAAAAAACAAAAGTTGTATCCAAGATGGCCGACTTCTAAATGGCCACCATGGTCACCACCCATCTTGAGGAGTTTGCCCCCTCACATATACTAATGTGCCACAAACAGGACTTTAATATCACCAACCATTCCCGTTTTATTACAGTGTATCCATATAAATGGCCCACCCTGTATAAGTGAAACCACAATTCCTAAAACATGGATAACAGAAACATGAAACTCTAATAATAATCATCATCATCACCACAAGAGAATGAGAAAACAATCCAAAACACCCTGATAACTGAAACACAAAGTACCAGAGAAACACAGAATAATCCATGATGCAAAAGTAAACCAAAACATAATAAACTCAAAATACTGGGTCCAACGGACCCAGAACCGTGACACCTTCAAGTTACACACTATGAAAGGCAGAAACAAGTTTAATGTTCAGAAACCTAAAGTATGTATCAGCAGCAGAATGGAGCTAAAAATAAATGTTTGTTTCAGTTCTATGAAGCTTTGAGTATTTTGGATTAGTAGTACTGCTGTGTTTGTTGCATCATATTGCTGTAATTGTTTTAATGCTTTATATATTCTGAGCTAAGTTGATCTATAGTGTTACATCATATTCTATAAGGATGTTATGTGTTTGTAGACTTTCTGCCCAGTTTGACCCATTTAGCAGAAGTCAGCCTGTTTAAGGCTCTGATATCTATTCTGTGTGACTTAAAGCAGTTATGACATGGTCTGATTTTCTCACTCAATAAGGGAATATGTCACGGCGAATGAGATGAGCTGTGTGGAGATAATAAAGGAGGATCCAATTGCAGGCACTTGTAAAGGTTTGAAGGTGGTTTATTGAATAAACGGCAAAGGGGAAATGGCAAACGAAGACAAACTAAACTATACTGGACAACAACTAAACTACAGCGCAGGAACCAGAACACGAACATGAAAGAGGGCGAGCAGAGGCAGACAATGGTAGACAGCAGGGGAACACACAGATGAAGCAGGGTGGATACACAGATGGACCAGCAAGTGCAAAGGCAGAAGACGTGACTTAAATACACTCAGGGAAACACAGGGAGATTACACACAGGTGGGGAACACAGCTGGGAGTAATCAACAAGACGAGACAGAGGTAAAACTGAACACACCCACATGAGACGCAGACCTTCACAATAAAACAGGAAACAAGAACACTACACCAAGACGCAGACCTGACACTGAGAGACAGACAGAAAATGACACATGGAACTAAACCCACACAAAACATGAGAACACAAATCCTAACCACAAATAAACAGAAACATGGAACTCAAATAATAATCCATCATAATCATCACCACCACCAGTATACAGGAAGAATCCATCTTTCAAAACCAAAACATAACAACTCCAAAAAGCTGGGTCGAACCGACACAGAACCATGACAGAATATTTCATATATCAGTCTACTCTTCATTCTATCAGAAACAGTTTTCACAGCTCGTACATTTTGTTTTTATACATATATGTAAGCATTGAGCCAAATTTAGTAATGCCAACATATTAACAGAACAATATTTGTCTCTTATATATATAATACATTAACTAATTGTTATTTACTAGCAAATCTTAAATGACTGTTCAGTACAGAAATGAAGCCCAACAATCATGTTTTACAGTCCTGTGGTCTCAGCCTCAGATACTTATCAAATCACACAAAGCTCATGTGGAAACAAACAAACAAATGAACAAAATATGTTCTCCTTCTTTTCTGTCAATCAAAGCTGAATGAAACGTTTCCAGCTGTTAGTATCATGGTTGCTAGGCAACCTGGGCAGCACGACGATGGCTAGACCGTCCCATTTCACAAGCCTCGCACTTCCGCACTTCTCGTACTAATAGTACGCACCATACGTAGTACGCGTAGTGCGCGTACTTCAAGCATGCATACCCTGAATTGGGACACAGCCTCAGTATGGCTGAGTTTGTTTCCTGTAGTTGGTCAGTCTGTGTCGTATTGTGGGTTTCTTGTGTTTCTTGTTTTACTCGGAAAGGCAATTGTATTGTGTGTCTTGTTCAGGTTTGCTACCCCCTGTCTCATCTCAGCTGTGTTTCCTCTTTGATCGATTCTCTCTTGTATATCTTGTCTCGTCTCTCTGTCCAGTGTCATGATCTCCCTCTTGCTGTGTGTCCTGTGCCTGTAGTACTTCTCTGTTTGAACCTGTCTGTTAGTGTTTGTCAGTTAGCCTGTGAGTGTTGCTGGTGAAACCAGCATTAAACTTGTTTCTGAGCACCGTCCTGCTACACTTGACCTGTTGTTGGAGCTGGATATGTGACGAATTCTCAAAGTGTCTGAAATGTAACCTTCCAGCCTCCCCTTCAGTTTGATTATTGGGTGACTTAGATTGGTGGTTCTTGGTGTTTGGGGCTGGGTGCTCAGGTGTGTACTGGCTCACTCCAGGTTGCTTGACGGTGACTTTAAATCAAAGAAAATAAAGGAGCTCATCCTCAAAGGCATGTGCAGGGTTAAAGTTTAGATGATAATCAAATGTTTGAAGTTCAGACCTGATAACATTATTTCTTCACAGACTTTAATAAGATGAGCTAACAGTGGTTGATTGTCTCAGTGTCCTGTGATAATGTTAGCAGACCGCAGTGCTCTGAACTACATCTCTCTGTCTGTCAGTGTCCGTGACAGTCTGATGGTGTCACAGCTGTGGTTCATGTTTCCACTACACAGTCAGAGATCTGAGTCTCTGTCTCTGCGGTCTCTTCTGCTGAGGCTGAAGCATCATTAACATGCACATTTAAACACACGTTATGAAAGCAGGTACACGCCTCAGTGGGCTGAGCTGTTGTCACACAGTTCATGACAGTCATGATAAGATCAGTTCAGCTCTGCATTGCTGTCTTTGTTCTTCTCTGTTTGCTCTTTAGATCATCTGCTACTGTCTTTGTCTTTAATGAAACGCCCACGTTAAGCTGAACTGAACCACCTACCACAACCTGCAAACACATCATTACACGGCCTGATGAGAGAGGATCATCTCTGCATCTGTGTGTGGAGCTTCTTCGTTAGTTTGTAGTTTGGACAGTTTCACCTGTCTTTGTGACCTTCAAAGAAAAACTATTAAACTTCTGACACTGGTGCTTCAGAGAAATAGTATTTCATAAAGGTTAAAAAATGGTTCTGGGCCCATAAAAGAGGTCAAATGTGGGCTCTGGCGGTATCATATGAAGTGACTAGAGGTGAGTGAGAAGACATAAGATTAGAATTGAAAGATCATCTAAACCATGTGTTCAGGTGTAAAATGTAGAAAACTTTTGGAAAGAGCAGATAATGAGTTTAAAAAAAAAATGATTGTATTAAAGTGAAGTAAAGAGAGAGTTTGAAAGCAACATTATCGATCTGTCAGTCTGTGTCTCCACCTCCACCTGTGGTCATGAGCTAATGAGAGATGCTAAATAGCTGCACTACAGCACCAGCGTTTAGCTGAACCAGGTCTATCTTAAAAATGAGACACTGAGTCTCAGCAGGACTACCTGTGAAAATAAAGGTTAAATAATAAAAGCCAATGGCTCTCCTTCGGTCTGCAAAGGTTCATGGGAGTTCTACCTCTGCTTCTTCTCTATAGCACAGCTATATGCTAACCACACAGCTTGCTGAGATATGACCTGTTTCCTGCACTGTAACTTGAGGTGAACCTCGTTGTGTTGTCGCAGTCTTCGAATATTGTGATCGGTCTGTTCCATACAGTCGACTCATTTTTCAAATGGATCAGTGAGAGAACTTCAAAGATGAAGAGTAATAATCAGAGTTTCAATATAGCATTCAGTCGCCATTCAGACATCATGAAGACCCCGTCTGCCTCTCTGCTCCTCGGTGAGTCAAACGTTCATCTACTCATTTATCCATGATATCATCTGCCCAGTGTTGGGGAGTAATGGAATACATGTACCGGTGTTACGTATTTAAAATACAAAATATGGGTAACTGCAGTCCTTTACAGTTACAGTTTACATAGGTGGTAATCAGAAGTTACTTTGTTGAAATAAGTAGAACACACGGCGCTCATTTCCAGTTTCATATGTTAGTGTATCCCCTCTCTATGCCTTCTCCAATTCTGGTGCTTAATAACAGCCTGGGCAGGATTAGCTCCGTTGATGGTGTAGATATATATCGCATTGCTGAGAGCAGCTGGCCTGGGTTTGAGTAGTATTAATCAGTGAAATCTGGTGTTTTTAATCTCATGACCACAGATGGATAAAATGCAGCAGCTGCCATGCAGACTGCTTTTAGAAACATTAGTCAAAGAATGGATCTTTCTAACGAGCTCAGTGAACGCGGGTCTAGTACTGTAACAGGATCATAACACGTCGGTTTGGAAAAATCTTTTTATTCTATTTTATTCTAAATGTTGCTTCTTTCAAACCATCTGTCCTCTCTGTCCAAAATGTGAACACTGGCATCTTCGAAGAGTGACCTTTGACCTTTAGATGCAGAAGGATGCCGAGTCTTGACCATAAAGTTAGCTCTTCTATGTTGTGCCATGCGTTTATGAAGTGGCTGTTTGGTCTCTCCGTTGTAGAGGTCTGGGCATTCCTCGCTGCACTGTGCAGCAAACACCACGTTGTTAAGTTTGTGTTTTGGAGCTTTGTCTTTCGGGTGAACCAGTTTCTGTCTGAGTGTGTTGCTGGATGTCAATAAACTGGATGACTGAGAACCTCCACAGACAGATTATAAATTTTCCACAGTCAGCTCTAAGTGAAATTATTTCACAGTGGAAACATTTAGTAACCACAGCCGCTCATCCCGGACGTATAAGACCATATACGGTCACAGAACACAGTCATCGAGTCTGGAGACAATTGGTGTGTAAAAGTCACGTAAAATGCGGAGCTCCAAACGTCCTCTCAAGATCAGCACAGACACTGTTCACCGCAAAATTCATCAGCATAAGGTTTTTTTTTTAATGAGGAGACAAACTGCTGCAGTTTGAAAGCTAAATTATTCTCTTTCTAGCTTAATATAAAAAATACAAACTACACAATAAGATGACAGCCAACACTTCTGAGCTTGGAAGAAGAATGGCTCATGCAAATACCAAATTCCCTCTGATGACCCTTCCAGGGGTAACTTGTCCCTAGTAACTAATGACCTCTGACCTTCAGTGACCCCTGTCCTCCTGTTGCAGGTGTGTGTGTGCAGCTGCTGTCTGCACCGACTGTTTCTGCAGGTGAGTTGATGGAAGTGAAAACAATCAGTGAGACTCCAACAAGAACACAAATACATTTACTCTGTGTGTGTGTGTGTATGTGTGTGTGTGTGTGTGTGTCCTCCAGTGACTCTGTCTTCTCAGTCCAAACCTTCAGCAGTTCTTCAGTGGATCTTCTTCAGTGTCTCTGAGCTGTGTTGATGATGGACAGACAGCTGATGGATGGACAGTGAAGAGGACCAGAGGAGGACTCACTGAGGACTGTGGAGCAGCTGCAGGCTTTGGGAGGGTTCATGGTTCCTCCTGTGTTCTGGATCGCTCCGTCTCCTCTGATGGAAGTTACTTCTGTGAGAACTCATCTGGACAGCAGAGCGATGAAGTGTCCATCAGTGTTTCAGGTAGAGACAGGCAGATGTTTCCAGATGTTGGCTACATGTCTGTCAGTGAGAGCAGTCCCAATATTTTGGCAGCATGTGTTCAAACTGGTGGATGCTTTGAGGTTTGACCTGCTCAGATCGTCGCTGTGACAGGAAGTCAGTGAGGTGCTCGTTCAGACAGGAAGCAGCCCTAACCCATCTGAGAGGAGCTCATGACTTTGCTCTGGTTGTTTTTTTCCTTTGTCAGATAAAGGTGTAATTCTGGAGATTCCTGCACTTCCTGTGAGGACAGGAAGTGATGTCACACTGTGTTGCAGAGAGAGGAGCGGTGACACAGCTGCTGCTTATTTCTCCTTTAATGGACGTCATGTTGGATCTGGAACAGCAGCAGAGCTCGTCATTAGACGGGTTAAACAGTCTGATGAAGGTCTCTACTCGTGTGCTACTGAAGCTTCTGGACCGTCTCCTCAGAGCTTTCTGAGGGTCAGAGGTCAGAACAGTGACATCACTTCCTGTTTACAGACATGACTTGCTGATAAAATGACTGAACCGTTGTCATCATCTCTCCTGCAGGTCCTCCTCAGCACAGGAGCTCAGACTCCACTCCTCCTGTGAACTCTTCTGTTGACACTGCTTCATCACCTCCTCAGGGTCTCACCTCCTTCCTCACTGTACTCATAGCAGGCCTGGTTCCTGTGGTTCTTCTGGTTCTGCTCTTGGTTCTAGTTCGACTTCTTTTCCTCTGCAAAAAGCAAAATGAAGCAAATGGTACAACCTCTGTCACATTCACCTGATATCTTTTATTTTTCATCACAACAAGGAGCCCAGCTGCTGCAGTCTGAGGCCAGATGTTTCCATTTTGGTTGATCTCAGCTGCTCCTTTAAGAGAACTTTTGGTTTTATAAAGCTTCAGATGTTTCAGTGAGTGAAACAGGTGGACTACAGGCAGGCTAGCTTAGCAACCAGACTTCTTTCTGAAGTGTGATCACACTGAGGTTTGGCAACATCTGACTGAAATGATGAGATGAGGCTTGAGGTTTTGGGTTTCTGTTGTTTCCTCTGAGGGCTGTCTGCTTTGACCTCGGGGTCAGTGACCTTTGTCTGGAAATGGATTCAAAAACCTTCCCACAATGTTAACAAAGTTACCTGTAAAATCACTGTTGTCTTTATTGTTGGTGTTGTGTTAACACACAGCTGAATGCTCCAGACCAACAAACTGCCAAACGTCTGCTTCATTACAGGTGAATCAGTATCAGTCAGTGTGACTTAGTATGAGTCAGTATGTTTGAGGTTCTGTACTGACTGCCGCTGATTACAGACTTTAAACATCATCTGTTTGTGTTTCCTCTGTTTGTAGTTGTAACATGACCTGAGTGTGTGTGTTTGTATTTTCCAGATACACATCAAGCTGATACAGATGTTGTCTACTCTGACGTGAGGATTCTCACTGCAGGTACAAACGAATAAAATGAATTTTCTTAATTTTATTAGATCAGGTTTTTTTTTCATAACAATAAATGTGCAGCACACCGCAGAGAAAAAAAGAGCAGATTAAGGAAGAAGGTAGGAAATATAAAATGTAGTCAGATTAATGGGGGCTGAATACAGATTCACACCACACTTTACAGGATGAATATAAATACTTTTTCAAGACACTGTACATAGAACACAAACATCTGGATGGGAGTCCAGCAGCTGAGTCAAGACCTGAAGGGGGGTCGGGATGAGAAAGTGGACTGTTGGCAAGAGACGAGTCTCAGTTTAACAGGTTTAATATCACAGAATGAGCACCAATGAGAGACTAAAGGATTACAACGACTGGGAGAAAGAAACTGTTCTGATGGAGCTCGTGTCAGGGTGGTGTCACAAACACTTCACATCTGGGGTGGGAGGGGTTTCAGAGTCTGAGAGGCTGAAGTGGAAGGTGATTTCTGCCCTGGTGTCAGGGTTGCTGTGGGGTAAGACCACAGAGCTCTGAGTCAATCACTTCCTAAGTAACTGATGTGGAAGAACAGAAAGGAGGGTTGATCTGTTTCTGATCATTTACTGGAGGAAGCTTCACAGACATGTGGGACAGGTGGCTGCTCAGAGCAGGTGGAGCAGATGAAAGGACTCCTCTTTGAATTTATATGCAGTGAGTGAGAAGTTGGAGCTTCATGTATGTGAGCTGCCTCTGGCAGTTTGAACCTACACATGACTGCAGGACACGTATGATGCTTCATACTCTTATGTTGTTTTTCTGTGTGTGTTACAGAGCAGTCAGCTGATCCAGGTGTTGTTATTCATCACTGAGAGCAGGTAACATTTACACACAAATGTAAAGTTTTCAATTCAATTCAATTTTATTTATACAGCACCAAAACACAACAATCACCTCAAGGTGCTTCATGCTGTAAGGTAGACCCTAGAATAATACATACAGAGGAAAACCCAACAATCATCAACGCAGAGAGGTTTGCTGCTGCTGTAGCAGGAGAGATTCAGGAGCAGACTGATGAACACTGACTTCTTATCTTTGTTTGCGTAACAACGATTGAGGTCCATTCTCTACGCTGACACACCTGTGTTTGATAACCTACCTGCTGCTCATTAACCTCCAGCCACTACTTAGAGCATCGGCTCAGTGTTTCTGTTTGTTGGATCATTACTACTTGTGTCAGTCGGCTCTTTTCTACTCTCGTATTCTCTTGGCCTTTCTCGTTACTGATTCTAATCGCCTGTTTCTTTGTATGCAGATTTCCTTGGACCTGTCCCTGATTCTGCCCTGAATCCCTGAGTGTGAGTTTGCAGTTTTGTGTGTGTTTCTGGCACTGTGGCGTGAACCAAAGAGGAGTGTGGAGGATGTGCCCCTTTCCTTGGATTGTTGTAACGGTCATTTTACTTGTTCCCACCAGTCAGCCTTGGATTGCCTTCAGATTGTACAGAATGCTGATGCATTCTGCTCAAACATTACTCCAGTTTTGGCTTCTCTTCATTGGTTGCCAGTAAATTTTAGAGCTCTTCACGGTGAAGCTCCCCAGTACATCTCTGACCTGTTTAAACCTCACGCTTCATCCTGAGCACTTAGGCCTTCAGGTCTGAGGTTACTGTTGGTCCCACGTACTCGGTTCAAAACATGAGTGGATTGTGATTTTCAGGCAGCGGCACCAAGGTCGTCTCCTCCACTGTGTTTACACTGAATCCACTGAGTATCTTTAAAAAGCAGCTGAAGGCATTTCTGTACAGACAAGCTGTTAATTAATTAATCGTTTCATATTATTTTATTTATACTTCTGGTTTTATTGTGAAAGCAGTTTGTGATTTTTACCTGTGAGCGTGTGATCTACTGTGAACACATTTTACTTATTGTACTATAAGGTCATTAAGATCAGATGGGCTGACTGTGAGGAGCTGACATCATGTTTGTCTCTGAACAGGAAGCTGAGGACACCCTGGACCTGATGGACCTTCATCCTTCCCTCTGCTCCTCTTCTTCATGCTGTCTGTGCTTTAGTCTGTTTTAAATACAGCTGTTAGCTCTCACCTGTGCACACAGTAACATCTGCTCAGAAAGCAGGTTCAGTAACTCTGAGTTTCCTGTTGTCACCTGTGCAGGTTTCAGACTTGCACACAGACGCTGTGCTGCACTCTAACACACTCTCACACTGATGGAGGCTGCAGACTGTTTAGCACAGAGGTCCTCTGACTGCCAATCCACAGTCTCTGATTGGTGGGGACCCGCTGTACCCCTGAGCCACAGACAGAAGCAGTAGTGACAGCTGAGGACACAGGTGTGAATGAGGGTCTGTGACCTCCTCAGCTGAGTCTGTGTGACAGAGAGTGGATGTGAGCCTGAGTCAGCAGGTTTCTGTAGTCACACAGCAGGAAACACTCACTGTGAGCTCAGCAGCATTAACATGCACTGAGAACAACACACACAGCTACTGTCTGTCCCCTCTGATGTTCACACAGACACACTTAGGCAGCAGCAGGTGCAGCAGGTGAGGTGAAACACAGAAGCACTGAGATGAGCCGACAGCGCCCTCTGCTGGTCTCAGTTTGAGCTGCTGCTGATCGTCCACAGAACATATTTGTTCATTCCTTTTTCCTCCTACATGCTCTCCTTCACACTCTTTACATGTTTGTACTAAAGATCAGGAGTTATGGCTTTCTGGATGTGTGTCATCTGTTGCCATGGTAACTGACCCTGTTCAAGTTATCCTTCTTACTGGGACCAAAAGGCTGGAGTTTCCTTCATCTGAGGATTAACAAACTCAGACCATCAAACCTGCTTCCTGGAACAGAACCTGTGTGTGTGTGTGTGTGTGTGTGTGTGTGTGTGTGTGTGTGTGTGTGTGTGTGTGTGTGTCTGTGTGTGTGTGTGTGTGTGTGCGTGCGTGCGTGCGTGCGTGGAATCTTTTTCTATTTGTGTCTCAATGAAATTTTTTTCAATGTTTTCTAAACGTTTGATCGGATAAAATGAATAAAACTCTTTGTTTTGGGAACTTTTGTGTCATCATTATCAGATCTGTCCTGTGTCAGTGGAAGAATCAGCATCCCTGTCTGTCTTTTCCCTCTGAGCTCTTTATTGTAAGACATTTACAGATCTGAGCTCCATCACATGTGGGTCGGACCTGCTGGTGTGCTGAGCTGCCACAGCCCTGCTGAGGGAACAAGTCCTGGTCCTGAGCCAAAGTCCAGTCTGAGGTCTGAGAGACTCTGTGTTCTCTGAACTGTTCAAATATCTCTGTGTGTAGTCACACTGAGAGTTTTTACAAATGATCATCAGACTGAATAAAATAATAATAAGACTGCAATAAAAACATTTCAGTCTCTAAAATCACACAATAATCATGATCAATACTGAAATCAGTCCTGATTTAAATTCTGATCATAATAATCATGATGATCATTTTGACAGTGCTGATGCATGCTGGACTCCTGCCTCACACAACCTCAGTGAGGAGTTAATAATCCAAGTTAACTCCTGCAGGAGGAGAACGTGAGGATCATGGGTCAATCAGATGATCATGAAGGAGTCCACAGTTTTATTATTTAGCTGATGTCAGCACTGACAGCAGAACACAACATCATCATCATCTCCTTATTAAGTGGATTCAAAGACTGTTTGAATTTACAGATACAGCTTTAAAATACTATAAATATCAGATAATCATCAAACGAGCAAAACTGCAGATGCTGATCATCTAAATCCATCAGAGTTCATCACGACTGAACATTGAAGCTCTGAAGCTTCTAAACACATTTACACATCAGTGTGTTCAGCTCCAACTACACACTGTTTTTCTTTGTTTTGAAGCTTCGGATTTATGGAAAAACGTCTGTTGGGATCAGCACGTTAGCCTGCATGCACTCAGCTCCCTGTTTGTTGGAGAAACACTTGGTTTACACAGGCAGAGGGTCAAAGTTCACGGGACAAACTAAGATCATTTAAAATATGAGGATTATTTTTAATGCTAATGAAAATCACATGCAGTCAGTGACTCAGTCTGGAGCTCATGGACTGTGATTCCCCTAAATCTGTGATTCAGTTCTGTCCATGGCCTTCATGATATAATGTGGTTTATTAACAGA
The DNA here is from genome assembly GCF_036321145.2 of Pelmatolapia mariae. NCBI lineage: Eukaryota > Metazoa > Chordata > Actinopteri > Cichliformes > Cichlidae > Pelmatolapia > Pelmatolapia mariae. The sequence continues at coordinate 29,679,761 of NC_086229.1, forward strand.
TTTTACAAGGTCAAACGCTTAGCCAAGCTCGCATTTGACAAAGCCCTGGTGTATTGTTGTGAAGTTTGAAGATGATCCATAAATATACAAAGTTTCTACTAGTTTTTACATTTGCTATGACCTTGACCTTTGACCTGTTATTGGTATGTACCATGACAGAAAAATTGAACATTAAATGTTGAAAACGGTGGACGTGGACTGTAGCAGAGTAGCAACGAGTAGACACAAGACTTCAGCGAAGCAACAAAAAAAACCCTTTAATCCAGCGCATAGACACAGCCCAGAAACAACAAAATAACATTCAGTGCGTAGACACAGCCCAGAAACAACAAAATAACATTCAGTGCGTAGACACAGCTGAGAAACAACAAAATAACATTCAGTGTGTAGACACAGCCCAGAAACAACAACATAACATTCAGTGTGTAGCCACAGCCCAGAAACACCTCTAACAAGCTCTAAACCAGACCTACTCAATCAACAACACCGAGATCCAAAGTCCAGAAGAAGAAACCCAAAGATGGACACTAACAGAGCTCTGTGACCAAACCAAAGAAAAGAAGAGTGAATACTTATAAGTTTACACTTCTCAAACTGTTCATCAAATCTGACAATCTTTTGTTCTTTTAAGACATGAAACACATTTTATCCACTGACATGAAAGTGATGATACTATAAACTGTACATGACATCATTTTCCAGGGAAAAGATGATATTTTTGTATGAGCTGAGCTGGAATAACCCTGCTCGACCTGCCATTGTAATATTTTATGTGAAATATTATCACCTGAAGAAACTGTAATTTTAACATTTTTTAGGCAAGTGTTTTTGTGATTTTTAAATAAAAAAGAATTAAATCAAATAGACAGAGAAAACAGAAATTTGCAATCTATGAATAAACCTCATCTAAACCATGTGCACAAGTGTAAAAGGTCAATCAGCCAATGAACTGTTTTAACTGTCATATTTGGATTCAGCTCATAATGAACAAAGAACAGACGGGATTAACCCGACACAGGCTCAGTCCTGAAGAAACAAACTACTGTACGACAGAGAACATGCTGCTCATCAGGAACAATCTCCAAGAAAACTGATTAATATGAACTCACTGCTAATGAGACCAGCTGAGGACCTGGTGGAAACAATCACAGACCCGTGGCCAGTGAGTACAAAGCCCCCAAAACACCAACAAATAGAAAAAAGACTAAAGGGGGGACTTGATGAGACCGTGACGAGATGTGTGGCCTTCACAGGACCACTAAGACCTCGTTGTACAGAGTCTTTTTGATGGGCTGCATATGGTAACAGGGATGTTAGCGTGACTCTGAGGGCGTCTCTGCTGATCAGAAGTCTGCATCTGTGTCTCTGCTCCTCAGTGAGTCAGCTGTTCATTCATTCCAGCTCCAACAGACAGTCAAAGAGGAAAACTAAGACATAAAGACTGTGGCAAACTAAAATGTACTTTTAAATACAAACAGATGGATGGGCCTGGACCCGGCCATCATAGGTGGAGTATACTCTGTCAGATCTACGACCTGTTTAGAAGTGCTAATAAACATCAACATAGCTGCTGAGTGTGCATTAAAGAGCCTACTGTAACACTGGCCGTAGAAATGTGTCACAGAGGAAACATTAAATCAGACACACAGGGGGAGTTTAAAGATAGACCAACTGAGATCTCAGTTATCAGTGGCACCATTAATGTTGCACTAGTGGCAGCAGGATTAGAGGAATCATGAAGTAGACCAGGAGTAAATGAGACACACATGAAGTCAGCAGCTAACCTCAAACTGCTGCCATCCCCCGACTCAGCCCGAGGACCTCGGGGCTTTAAACTGGGTTAGTAAAGATCCAAAAGGGGGCAGCAGTCCACTGGTGACCATGGCAACACTCCTTAACAACATCACACTTTATGGTCATCTGTTTGTGATGGGGTGTGGTTTGTGGCTCAGCGGAAGGGGAGGGGTGGAGCAGCGGCTTAAGGGTGTGGTGTCAGAGGAGGCTGGTCATCGCAGCTGGTGAGCATCATGTAATCTCACCTACATTAATACTAATATAGTACTGTTAGGCAAAGGTCACAGCAAACTTTATTTATAAAGCTTTATTATTTATAAAACTTTTTTTTATAAAACTTTATTTAAAAACAGCAACCTGACATGCTGGAAATAGCAACAAAATAAAATGTAAATAAAATAATACAAATAAATATAAAATAAATAGAATTAAATTACAACACAAAATGAGAGCACCAACACAATTCAACATATAAACTCATATAGCAGCAGTATTACAGAGTGCAGAGTGAGGTAGTGCAGATAAAGCAGCAGAGTGAGTGCGAGAGGAAAACAGCTGTAATGAAAAGAGCTGCTGTGTTAATAAAGTTTCATGTGTTTGAAGCACAGAGTTCAGACTGATCCATGATTAGAATAGTTTGAGGGGTTATAATCAGATCACTCATTACATGTTTAAAGGCTTTTATATGTAATAAATATTAAATATAAAAAGTGAATTCAAACATAACCTGTGTACAGATCTGATCTGAGGTCAGCTGGTACACTGCTGGTGTTTCAGGGTCAGATGGTAATGTTTGCAGAGCAATAAAGTTTTTCCAAAATTCTTCACAGCCTACAGAAAAAAATGAGTCCAGTGATCCTGTATTTTTGTGATTGATGCTCATTCTTGAAACACAGAGACTCAGATATGAAATCACTAACACAGCAATAATATCAAAATACATAAATAACTAATACTGTAATAACAGTGTGACATGACATGAATGTTTACAGCTTCAAGTCACAGAGGTGGGCCTGATTGTCACTTTCTAAAATGATTTTCCATCTTTATCATTTATCATGACAAACATAACTCACTCAAATTTGGATATTATATTATAGAGTATTGAATATGATATATAATATATTATAATAATAGTGAATATTTCCTGATCAAACAGGAAGTATGTTGCAGGAAAGGAGACCCTGTTTAATTACAGCATACTGACATGTAACACGGAGACGTTTACTCTGTTCTACAGTTACCATAGAAACATACACTATTGACAATATCAGTATTTCTCTGTTACCTGTAACACCTGACTGACTCTACAGCTGTGCTACCTGTAAGTGTCTGCAGGTAAATATCACATAATCCTGTTAATTACAGGGGATCAGCTGTGCGTATTATAAAGAGTTTCACAGTGAGGGTCTGATACTGTGACACACATGGAGACTCGCCTAGGGGTCACCATGGCAACGGGTGAATAAAGAGCAGAGCCTCCATTGGATGGTACCAGCGCAGCAAGAATGAAGGTGTAAGTAATGACCATGTTAATGTCGAGAGGCCTGATAAACAAAGTGACCAAAGACAAATAATCCCTGATGTTAATCCAGATTCACAGAGATTATTCTGCTGTTTACCAACTGCTGTGATGAACATGCCTGTTTATGATCAGTATGAATGTGAAAACTGTAAAACAGCTTGAACTTCAGGCCTTGGTCAGGTGCTTTAAGCAGAGAGGTGATGAGAGGTGAGTCACATCAATGCTATCAGGACATATTCAGGGAAAACCTCATTTAAACATCAGCTTCTTCATTCTGCAGACGTCAGCTGACTGAGGTCAGAGTGGACTGACCTGCTTCAGTCTGTTTCAGATGTAACAAAAGCTGGAAACAGTTTGTTGAAGCCTTTTAAAAATGACCAGAATCAGCTGATGTACAGAAATAACACCACGATAAGGCTGAAGGTATAACATCCACCCACCAACACACCCACCTGTTGCACAGCGTGTGCTGTAACACCCACACGCAGACACTAGGTGGCAGCAGAGTGTGAGCACAGACATCAGTGATGGAGGTGATGGTGCAGTGACAGGTGGAGCTGTGATGAACACATGATCAGATCTCAGGGACCTGAGTGAGATCATGTCTGCATCACAGAATTATAAAGACAGATGAACTTAATCAGAAAATCATCATCACAGCCTCCTTTCTTCCTGTGAGCTGGCTCAGTGTGTGACACGTTACCCAGTCAGCACCTACACCTGTTTAGGTGCTGACACACCTGTGCACTGTGGGACAGGTCAAAGGTCACGTGGTGTGTTTCCTGTTCCTGCAACTGCAGTGGAGCTGCTCGCTGTGTGGCAGCGTGTACACACAGGTACTGCATAAAATACACACAGTGTGTACAGGATGTGTTTAGTTGTAGTTTCTCGGGTGCAGTGAAAGTACTCAGAGTGCTTCATGTGTTGTTAGCGTGTTGGTGGTGTGTTAGTGTTGGTGCACGTAAGTAAAGTGTAGTTTTGGAGTAAACTGCTCACGATTTCAGGTGTGTGTGTTTACCTGTTGCTCTCTCTCTCTCAGGGCTGCAGCAGCTCTCAGTGTCACTCGACCTCGTTAGTGTTTCAGTCCAAAGCAAAGTAAAAGCAGCTTCCTGTTGAGCTCACCTGCTGATACATGTTACTCACCTGGATCAGTCAGGTGACAGTCACATGATCAAACCATGTCGCTCTGCTCTTCGATCTGGCTGGTGATTGATGACGGGACAGGTGAGGCTCACGTCTGGTTCTCAGGTGCTCTGTTTCGTGCTCTGCTGGGATTGGCTGATGCTCAGTGGGAGGGGCTTCAGAGAGCACTCAGGGTTAGAGGTCACATCAGAGTCTTCCCTCGTGGGCAGAGCCAGGTCGGTACCACCTGTCAGGTGTATATATTTACCTGTCACAGGTGAGTCACGTGCTCATCGTCATCTTTAAACTTTATTTTATCTTTAAAATTTAAGATCGGGTCATGTTTTTATTTCCGAGGCTTTAACTGTGAAAGGGCACATCCTGTTTACATCCTGGTAACAGCTCCGTCTGCTCACACCTTTACTGCTGAACTGGTTTGGGGGCGTGGCCACTTCCACCTTTAAAAGTCTGTAGGTGTGACGGACCCACGCTGGGCTCACGTGAACAGGAGGGAGGGGCCTTACAGCCGTGTGTTTCAGTGAGACTCAGGTCGTGCCCCTGACTCCACCCACTCGACCTGAAGAAGCAGCAGGTGGTGTAGTTCTGAGGGTAATCAGGGCTGACCAGCTCCATGTTCACTGCAACGCCACACCTCCCACACGGAGGGTGGAGACCACAGGGGAGGGGCAGGACAGCGAGAGGCATTTAGGACTCGGGTCACACCAGGAGAACCCACAGGGACCCTCCACCCACAGGTGGAGCTGTGTTAACTGGATATTAATTTTTGTCCTTTACTGCAGAAAATAATTATAATCATAAGAAAGTGAGATTAGTATCAAACAGTAACAGTTTATAAAAACACAAACGTGGAGTCTAAACTGAGACGTCCTGTTTAAAATAACAAGAACACGTTTTAACTCCATAAACTTTGACACGAGACTCTTTATGATTAATGAGCACTTATTTCCATTTATGGTTTTAACTCATTCATGTTATTTGTTATTTACTTTGCAAAGATCAGTTTGTAGAATTAAATTCAAACTGAGGGTTTTCTTCATATTTACAGTCGGTGTAAAAACGTCAGAAGGTTTGAGTGAAAAGAGAGAAACAGACGTTTGTGAGGATTCACATTGTGGATATCTGAACATATCAGAGTGTCAGGAAGTGAAGGGAAACCAGGTTATCAGAGACTTCAAAGACTGAGACTGCTGGGTCTCTATAGGCTGCACAGGGACACACTGTGAGCTCACAGAGCTCCACGTCTGCAGAGCAGACACCTTCAGCCACACTGCTGAGGACGACCGGGACAAAGACCCTGCAGACTGAAACGTCCTGTGGTCAGAGGAGATGAAACGAGAAGAAGATGCAGCTACAACCCAAAGAACAGCGTCCACACAGTGAAGCACGGTGGGGACACTGTGGGGGGACACCACAGAGAGAAACAGACGTCCTGCAGGACGTTTCCACAGGGCCGAGCCGTGAGTCTGCAGTGACATAACCTCTGTCTCTGTCTCAGGTGTGTGACGGGGACGCTGACGACTTCCTCCTCCACTTCCTGTTGTGTCTGTGCAGCAGTGATGTCATGATTCGGCCGCTCAGCCTCACCTGCAGGAAACGCACCAATCAGAGACCAGAAGGTAACCCCACCCTCACCACCCTGACCCAACCTGACCAACCTGACTGCAACCTTCAGAGTCGTGTGTGTGTGTGTGTGTTTGTGTTTCAGAGGTGAGGAGGTTCACTCGAGGAGACAGAGAGTTCCTGACCAGACTGGCTCCTCCCCTTCAGCTCACCTGTCTGCGCCTCCACCCTGACTGAGCTCCACCTGCTTTGTTCTGACTTCATATGTTCTACGTGTTCGTACAAATAAAACTTTATTGTTTATTGTTCCTCCTCCTGTCACACGGTATCTCACCTTCACTGACCCTAACGCTGGTGATCAGGGTCAGAGGTCACATGAAGCTCTCTGGGTTTAACCTCACATGAAAGGGGCGGAGCTGTCATCATCACAAAGGGCCTATAACAGGTCATGTGACCCTTCTACAGGAAGTGATCCCTGTGAGTGGCGCCCACATCAGAGACGTTCTCAGATGGTGATTCATAAAACCTGAACCAGTAAAATCTGACAGTAGAAGGATGATAGTGAAACTAGTTAATCTGGTGTTTGTGGCACAGAGCGGGACAATAAAGGTTTGACCTCCACTGTGTCACACGTGTACCTGAACAGGTGTGCTGTGTGACACGTGTGGCTCTGGGTCAGGTGTAACTCCCACAGCCTGTAGTTCAGATTCTCTCTGTGTTTGTGAAGTAAAACTAAACACTGTGAACGTGTTTCAGTTTCTTTACAGACGTCAGACGGTGAAAGCTTCAGCCTGACCAGGAAACAATCAGTCTGCTTTAAATCACACTTACTTTAAAATTCATTTCTCCTCACCTTCATGTGTTTTGTATTATTTGATCTTATACTGAAAGAGTTCATCCATCGACACATTTTAATCCTGCAACATTTCACCGTGTTAGTTTGTCATAAATTGGACTTTTTTAGGTTAAATGATTTCAGTTCATCTTTCCAATAAAGCTGGCAGCTCTGAAACAACTGTTCTCTCTGAGGGTGTTTTGCATGTAAATAAAAGTGAAATAATTAAATGTAAGTTCTGTGAACAGAGCCGTCCAGTGGAGCTCCTCAGGGCTCTGTGCTTTCACCACTTTGTTTTCTATGCTAATGAGTGTCAGAGCACGTCAGCATTAGTCCTTTAACATGGTCACAGCCACTGATGAATGTGTTCAAATGTGAGTTTTTTAATCCAGGTTTACATCACACTTAAACAGTCTCCATGAAACGGGCCTCTACACTCATTCATCCTTCATCCTGGAGATCACTCATCTAAACCACCTAACATAAAGAATGTGATGTTTTCAAAGCTAACATGTACGAACAATTGTTATCTATGCGATTAAATTTAGGAGCGATGATTTGTGAAATCCTACATGCGTGTTCTAACATGCTTTAATGATGGTATGAGCTGAAAATAAATAACATAAAGTTAATAGTTTATCTGCTACAAAACTTTTTCACCGGTTCAGTTTTTGGTGTCGGGTTTTTTTTCCACATACGGTGGTTGTTGTCATGGAAACAGTGTTTAAAGTGAAACATGAGAACGGAGGGATGAAACATTGACTTTGGCTTTATCTGTAAAACAATCAGGCCTCGGATGGACGTCGGGCACAGGAGTTCTTAACAGCAGCTCATTGTTCATTCTGATGTTGTTTTAATTATATTTTATATTTAATATAATATATTGGCCTTTTTCAGCTTTATTTGAAGGGCCACGGGTCAGACTCCACCTGGGCCTGCCGCTCTCGGCCTCACTCTGAGGAAGCCTACAGTCTCTCACAGTGGAAACTACACCAGGGGACCCGATCCTTGGGGTGGACCAATTTTTGTTATAGCGTGTTTTGGGGTTTAAAAGCCACAGAGACGCGGCGCTTAGAAATAATGCATTTCAGCTGTGCTGATGCTCCTGACACGTATAAGAAGGTAGGCCAAGTTATAAAGAAAAAGGCAATTCACCAAATCCTGAAAAATCAAACTGAAAAATAGAAATACAGAATAAAATAAAATATCCATCCTGATCTTTACAACCAACAACATAAAATCTATCTTAATTAAATGGCCTAATTCTCCAATAAATTAGCAATAATAAAGTAAGAAAAAAATAAGACATTCAATTTATGAACGATCAAATTAACAGAGTGGCATTAAATGCACCTCATTGCCTGCCGTAGCGTTCTTCGCAGCTGCACTTCACCTCAAAGGTCGGTTAATACTTTGGATTTAACTTAACCAAAGTCCCGCAATTAAAGGAAAATGAAAAAAAGTTTCTAACAAATACAATGAAGAACATTAAAATAATTCACTGTCAGTTACTGTCGCTATGAGTTTGACGAGAGTAGCTGCTTCATTTGGTTCTGCCTAAAGTTAAAGTTAGGTTAAAGTTCTCTCAGTGATCGAGTGTTTATATGATAAGATACATGTTTAATGTAGAAAGTTGGAATTACAAGTTGGTAAGAAGGTTTTTAACGAAGGTTTAATTTAAGCCTGAAGTTCAAAGGTGAAAGAAATTTCACGTTTGATGAAGGAAGATCAAGGTTTATCAAGGCTAACAAGGAAATAGGTCAAAGGTCAAAATAAGGTAAGGTGATAAACTATAATAGATATATATAATCGTTAAATAAGGTGAAAATATTAGATAAAAGGGTTTTTTTGGTTATAAGGAATGAATAGGTCAAAGGTCAAAACAAGAGTACTGTTAAAATTAATAGGTCAAAGGTCAGATTAAACAGAAAGGATCGGCAAAAATTAAACAAGGACAAAGAAATAATACATTAAACAAGGAAATAAATTAAAAGTCTGAGTTAATGAGAAATTAAACAAGTTTAAATCAGGTTAAGAGTTAAATTTTAACCCTTTGTTAGTTAAACTAAATAAAATAAGCAGAATAAACGATTGGAGGAAAAAGCAAAGATGTTGTGATCAAAGCTCTTTTAAAATAGTTTGTACGGCATAAAGAAAAACACGTTTCAGTAAATTGTTACTGATCCAAAACCGCAGCAGCCACTGGTAGTGACCTCAAATCATTGTTACTGAGGAAGGAGGAATTCCACCTTAAAACATAAAACCAGAAAAGTGTTCTTTAACAGTACGACGTTGATAGAGTTTGTTTGTGTGCTTGAGAGTTCAGACTGAAAGTGGTTGCACAATCGTGTGTGTGTGTGTGTCTGCAGCTGTTCTTTGTGTTGTTGCTGGATCGTTGCCTCAGGGGGAAAGTTGTGTGTGTGTTGAACATGCAGACTAACAGAGACTGCAGCTGTCAGCAGCCACACACACTTTATATTCTTCAAATCAAATCAGAGTGAAACATGTTCACTGACAGCTCAGCTTCAGCATCTTATTCATGCTGTGACTGCAGCCGTTCAACTCTGTTTCTCTTTAACCCAAATCATCACAACATGGAAATATAATCATCAAAATGATGTGACTGGAAGGATGCAGCAGTCTGTGCTCCACCTTTCTCCTCCACACCTGCAGGTGGAGAACATGGATGCATGAATCTCTACAGAGTTCTTTGAATATTATCCGTCTTATCAGTTTTCAGTGAACAAAAATCCTCACAGAGCCAAAATAAGCAGTTTGTATCCAACATAACTCAGCTGGACTCTGATGCTCCGTATAACAGCCACACATGAGTCTGGATTCACTCAAAGCATTGAACAAACTTTATTGTAAATGAAGCTTTTGGGCATTTATTCTCTGATATTTGATCTTCAGCTCGAGTCTCCATCAGTGGGAACATTTCCTGATTCAACTTTTCTTCTGTTCAAATCAAACTCCATGAGAATCAAAGTGTGAATCAGAGTCCTGATGATCAGATTCTATAGAAACATGGAGACTGTAGAGGATTTACACTCAATATGTTCATTTGTTCACTTCAATAAAAATCAATCATTCATCAAATAAAATCAGTCGTTGATCGACTCAGTTTGATTGACAGGACAGATGATCAGAGGTGCAGAGTTTTTACCTCCATAATTAGGATTGGGAGTGAAGTATGGGTGGAGTTTGTGAGTGAAGGAGCAGCCAGTAAAGGAGTAGATCAGAGCTGCAGCACCTACATCATAAAAGGAGACCAGACCCTCCTCATAATCCACAAACACCCCCACCTTCTCAGGACCAGGATGAAGACAGAGATCAACTGGAGAGTCAGCACAAGCTATGTACTCATTTCCATTTCTCAGACACACAGTCCAGAGACCATCCTGAGGTTTCAGTGTGACTTTTCTCTTCCTGTTGATCGACTCTGTGGCCACTCCTAAAGCCCAGTCAGTCTTTCCTTTAACCTGAACCTCAAAGTAAAATCTGCCTGAAGAGAAACTCTGCTCTCCTAAAACCATACCATAGTAAGAAAATCTCTCTGGGTTGTCTGGAAGATTCTTCCTCACATCACCACAGTAAACTTGTTTTCCATCATCAGACAGGATGAGCCAGGAATTTGCTGTATCAGGATCCAGAGTCACATCCACCTCATACTGCTGCACCCTCTGCAGCTCAGCCTCAAACAGCTTCTTCTTCATGAGTTTCCTGATTGTCTCCTCCAGCTGAGCCACAGCTCTCCCCACAGTCCCCTCATATGATGGTGGATGAACTCTGACCTCTGTCCAGTCCTTGCTGGGTGGAGCAGCTTTCAGGGAGGAGAAGCTTTGGAGGAGGTGGAGGTGGTCTTCAGAGCGTGAGAGCTGCTCCACCTCAGAGCTTCTCTCCATCAGCTCAGAGATTTCCTGTTCCAGATCTTTGATGAGACCTTCAGCCTGTTTCTCTGTAGTTTCCTGTTTGTCTTCGATCTCCTTCATGAGCTCCTTCAGGCGTCTCTCAACAGACTCCATCAGAGCAGTGAAGACCTGAACACCTTCTGCTTTCTGTCTGTCTGCAGCATCTTTACTCATCTTCACCGACTCTGTGATCTCCTGAATCTTCAGTCGTCTCTTCTGGATCATCTGCTGAATCTCAGCCTCTGTCTTCTCCAGCTCTGCCTTCTTTCCTTCATATTCTTCTCTCAGAGGAACAAACTCGTGGTTCTTGTGGTCTAAAACAGAGCAGAGCATGCAGACACATGTCTGGTCGGTCTTACAGAACAGCTCCAGAAGTTTATCGTGCTTCGTGCACATCCTGCCTTCCAGGTTCTCCACAGCATCAATCAGCTGATGTCTTTTCAGGCCTTTCACTGTCAGATGAGGCTCCAGGTGAGTCTGACAGTAGGAGGTCTGACACACCAGGCAGGACTTCAGGGCCTTCAGTCTGGTTCCAGTGCAGATGTCACAGGGAACTTCTCCTGGTTTGGCAGCTTGTTGCTCTGAGCTGCTGCTGCTGGCTTTCTGCTGAGCTTCACGTCTGAACTGAGCAACCATCTCAGAGATGAAGGTGTTGACCCTCAGCTGAGGTCTAGTGGAGAAAGTCTCTTTACACATGGGACACTGACAGCTCTGATTCATGTCCCAGTGCTGACTGATGCAGGTTTGGCAGAAGTTGTGTCCACATGGTGTAGAGACTGGATCAGTGAACACATCCAGACAGATGGAGCACAGAAACTGATCTTCAGATCGCAGATTGCTGGCAGCAGACATGTCTGCACTCTGAGGGAGAAAGAAAAGAAACATTTGATTCAAAATTCACTTTAAATTTCATTTTTAAAAAGAGAGAAACAAGCGTCAGTAGTCTGAGGAGCTTGGAAAGAAAAGCATCTGGACTTCTTTAAGTTTCTTGAAGACGTTTCATCAGAGAAGCTTCTTCAGTTCTCAGAGTAACTGGTGGAGACCCAGCAACACACTCAGACACAAACTGGTTCATCCCAAACACAAACTTAACATCGTAGTGTCTGCTGTACAGTGCAGCGTCCAGATGAACAGAATAACTTTGGGGATGAAGATAAATACAGTCGTTAAAAAGATGTGAAATTGTTTCTCTGACTGTTTTACAGAAGGTCCAAGATTCATCCAGATCATTTGTATACTTGAATAAATCAGTTTGTTGGATATTTTCCATCAATTACTGTGAAGTAAACTTCGACCTTGTTGGTGACTAAATCCTTCTTATTGTAAGTCCAGATCAACGAGCCATTAATATTAAACAGTGACTGTTCCAATAGAAGTGACAGTGAGGAGGACAATGAATCATAAACCTCAGAAATGTGTTATTAACTGTTGATCCAGTATATTAATGGCATTTATGAGAACATGTTTATTCAGTGGTGTCTGTATATTTGCTCCATTTGTGCGTCATTAAAAACTGTTTTCTCTCACAGATACTGGAACATCACAGCTCCTCACAAACTCAGGATATGGAAGAAGATGAACTTTTCCAGTCACTCGCTGGGATACATCATTCAATTATTCTGGATCCTCAGAAAACATTGATTTATTTTTATATTTCATATATTTGTTTGTCCAGATCAAAGATTTATGTTAGTAGAGAAGAAGCCACCATGATAAAGCCTGTGTGTGAAAATGAGATCAGTGGATTTTGTTGATCAAAATCACATTTAAGGAGGAATTCTGTCCTCCAGTTTGTTTAAATAAGCTTTGGGATTAAACACCATCATCTATGTTTGTGTCTGATGACATGTTTGATCCAGTTCAGCTTGAATATCACAGCTGATGTGTGAACTCTGACATATTTAAAGCCTCGATTATCAGGATGATTTAAACACATCTGTTTAAATAATGAGATTTATGTTTCCACACAAAGTTATAAAGTGCAGCATCGACTGTTTTCTGAATGATTCAGGAACATCTGTGACTCTTACAGGATACACTAAGTCAGATAATCTCTCTTTGTAAAATGTCTGAATGACTTTTTGAAGTACTGAACAAAATCTGCTGGTTTACAGTATCAAAGGCTTTATATCAATAAAGAATAAACAGGTGTTTTCACGTCTGTAATCCTTATGATCAATCAGATCCAGAATCAATCTAATAGGAACAGGAAGTGATGAATAACCAGGAAGTGTGGAGTCAGTCTGAAGTCCAGAGCACAGACTGAGTCCACAGTCCTGAGCAGAGCCACAGTGAGACTGAAGCAGCAGCTCGATGTTCCTACAGTGGATCTGTGGTTACATGAGCAGATTTCTATGGATCCAGTGTGACTGTGATGAGTCAGCATGAAGTGAACAGAGTGAAGATTTGTGTAGAAACAGGAAGTGTGATCAGCTGCACTCACCACTGTTGCTGAGAGAAACCTGATGGACTCCAGTGAATCTTCTTTTAGAGACAAACAGGACTCGACTGCAGCTCTGCTGCTGCTCTCTCACACTTTCACTTCTGCAAAATGACGTTGAACTTCTCGTCTTTGCTCCGCCTCTTCCTGCCTCTCCCTTTATCAGCTGGTCTGTACTCAGTGACTGTGTGCAGCGGGTGGGAGGAGTGAGGAGTGGTGTGTGTGTTCACACAGTAATGACGGCCTCAGGTGATCAGGAGAAACTCACCTGGATTTCCTTTTTCCACAGCAGACTGAGAGCTTCAGGTGGACCCTGAAGGAGGTCTCAGACACAGGTGGTAAAAGTACACACAGTGTGTACTGAAGTAGAAGTACTACTGTTAAAAATACTCCAAGTACTAATTCAACTTCTTTACTCAAGTAAAAGTAAAAAAGTACTGGCTGAGAAATGTAAGAGAGTAAAAAGAGCTGATTGAAGAACATTTCTAACACATGTTTATACAAAGCTAACTGAACCATGTGCTGCATCAACGTAATAATAAAATAATATTATTCACTTTATTTCTGTCTAAATTTGAATTACATTAAATATTCTCAGCTTGAATCAGACAAGTTGAACATGAACAGAGAAAAAGAAGGAAAATCCAAATATTCCTGTGTTCAGTTTTCTCCATTGTACAGACTGACTGTGCCTCTAAACAGGAACATGAGCAGGAAGAGGCTGAAGTGGATTCAGCAGGTGGAGGATGCCCAACATCAGCTGGAAAGATTTACTGTGACGTTTGTTTGCTGTTTTCGCCTCCTGCATGAGAACATCACCAAATAAACTCGAGTTTTTATTATTTCATTGTTCAAGAGCAAAAGGACTGACGGACTGTGTTTAAGCTCACAAATGTCACACATGAAATATTCATTGTTTATTTGCTGGTTTGTTGGTAGCAGCTCCTTAAAGTCTGTCACACATCTGTTTGAGCGTCTCCAGTTAATCTGAGCATCAGGCGGCTCAGCTGATCTCTGGTGTGTAGCTGCTGTGCTGCGGTCCCATTCCTCAGTGAAAGTAACAGCAGATCCACATGTTTGAAAAGAAAGCTTTTAAACAGACGAACACAATCAGTAAAGGACAAAGAAATAAGTAAGAAAAAATTAGAGTAAAAAGCAGGAGCAACTGAAACAGGCTGCATGCTAGCTGACGCATGAGCACTAGAAGTGTTAAACTCAATTGTTATGATTTTAGCAGCGAGTTACATGAAATACTGCATCAGAAAGAACAACACAGCGATCACAGACATGTTTATGCCAACAAACAAACATTAACCCAGAAAAGCCTTTAAAACAACCTGCTGTGGTTTGGAGTAGAGATTCCTGAATTTACCAGGTGCACCTAAAGGCAGCACAATTTAAACCGTAAATAATGATGTAGGTGCGCAAGTCCTTTTCAAGCGTCACAGCGTTAAATGAGCGGGCTTACGTTGGTTGCACTTCTACACCAAGTTTTTAGACTAGATTAAATTAGATTAGATAAAACTTTATTAATCCTGCTCAGATTGGAGCAGGAAGGACCCGTGGGTCAGAGGGGGTGTGTCATGATGTTTGTCTGATCTTCTCTGAAGCTCTGATGCTTCCTGACAGTCAGCAGCTTTGACCTTTGACTCAAATGAAGCATTTTCACTCCATCAGAACAGCAGAAACACGCTCGGGGTCATCATCATTATAAACTTTGAATGTTAGACAAACAGCTGCAGAACATCTGGCTGAGGTCACCTGCCTGTTAGTATATTTTATGTGTATCTTGTATTTTACGCTTTATATTTGAATTTATTATTGCTATTAACTCATTCTGTGAAGCACTTTGGCATACCTGTGGTTTTTAAATGTGCTATATAAATAAAATTGTATTGTATTGTATAGTATTGTTAGGTAGCTGTTAGCTGTTAGCAGAGGAAGGCCAAAGCAAAGCTGCACCTTCATCTTCCTCAGGGCTGAATACACAAGAGATACTGTATATACACACAGGCTGCTCTTCATCACCAGCTCCTCCTCCTCAGACTGTTTCTTCAGCAGTCAGACGTTCCTGTTCTTGGTTCATGTTCCTGAGGACACAGAGGACAGTCAGACACTCACATGGGTCCGTGGGTTTGATGCTGGAGTCTATCCCAGCTGTGCCAGCTGATCAATATCCTACAAACAGACTGATCGGTTCTCTGATCTGTGATCGATCAGCTGGAACTAGGATGAGGATCAGAGTCAAGAATTAAACCAGGTTCATACATTCATACCTGCACGGGCAGGTGAGTTCCTGTGATCATGTGACCCTACACATCCTCACTCACTGAGCTCATTTAAAGTGGACCAGCTGCAGTTACCATGGTGACCTCACAGGTAAACACAGACACCACTGTGACCCTGCAAACATACCTCTTTTCCACTTCAATCTCAGATTTTGCTGCCCTCCTCCTCCTGAGACGTGCCAGCATGTCTGCCATGGCTCCCTTTAAGGTTGCTGCAGAGGAGGAAACAGGAGCGAGTCTCAGAGCTCATCAACTTATTTCTACATCACACACAAAAACCAGGTGACCATGTGCAAGACTCTTTCCTCTCAGCTGTGGTTTAGTTTGAATTTGAATAGTGGAAATACTAAAATCACTAGTGGAACATGAGTGACCGTCCAAGCCTGCATGGACCCAGCAGAGCTGAACACTGACTCTGGTCAGGTCTCCATATTCAGGCTGTTAGATTTATAAAACCGTACAACTCAATCTTAATGAGCAAGATTGAGTGAATCTGATTTCTGTGATTGAATATGTGGATGGAAATCTGGGTTCACAGCCTCTTATTTGTGCCCCTGCACAGTATTTACCACCGGCAGATAGAGGCTGACATCCAGAAATCCTTCCAGTGGCTGGACAAAGCTGGACTGAAAGTCAGCACAGAGGCACTGTAAATGGCCTCGCTAGAAGTCTGACTAGCTATCCAAACAGCTAAACATGAACCCAGGAACTCCAGACAATAGATGAGATCTTTTGAAGTTTACTGGTTCTTTCATTTTGTGAAACTGTAACAATAAGCATATGTGGAAATGTACATTACTCATTTGTACTGTTAACAACAACATACAGCCTTAACCAATGACCTAACAATGCATTTGAGAAGCTAGCATGACGATTAGCACCGCTAATTAGCATATGAAATGGCGATCTCATTTGCATATGAATAGCACATTGAAAACTTGTTAACTGTGATCCATCACACATAAAGACAACACTTGGAGTGTCTCATTGCCTTTTACCATTAAATACTTACAGACAATGCTTTAACAAACACCCAAAAGAAGGACATGAATGTGGCGTGGCCATCTTGAAACAGCATAGCAAGAAAACATTCACTTCCTGTTTAACTCTTCTTCTACTGTCATAAAATATCAACTTAAAGGGGCCACAGGGTGGCACATTTTACTAACATCTGAAACATGAAATTACTCAAGCAGTAACATAACACTCCCCGCCTGGGATTATAACAATCCCACATTAAATTGTCAGTCACTAAACCTTTCGGGGGACAGCAGCAAAACTACTTCTGTTACAGGACGAGAGAAAGTCTTCTTATTGCCTGAGTGAGAAGTAGTTACTTCGACTTTCCTGACAAGTCCATCTTTCCCTGGGAAAGTCTTGGTTATGATGCACATGGGCCAATCGCTCCTCTTCACCTGAATATCTTTGAGCAGAACGATGTCCCCTTCCTTGAGACTTTGTTTCTTGTCCTGCCATTTGTGTCGCAACTGAAGAGTATGAAGGTATTCCCGTCTCCATTTGGACCAGAACATGTCAGCGAGACTTTGTACTCTTCTCCATTGTTCTTTCAGAAGTATCCCCTTTCCAAAGTCACCAGGGGGTGGCGTTGCTGAGTCTGGTTTCATCGTGAGCAGCATTGATGGAGTGAGGATGAGAGGTGACTCAGGATCGGTGGACACAGGAATCAGAGGGCGAGCATTTATGATGGCGCAGACTTCTGCCATGAATGTCGACAACAGTTCATGTGTTAGTAGTGCTTTTTTGCAGTCCTGTAACATAGAGTCAAGGATACTCCTGGCAATCCCGATCATTCGCTCCCAGGCACCGCCCATATGGGATGCATGTGGCGGGTTGAAGATCCATGAACAGTTTTGTTTGCTTAGGTAGCCTTCGACATCCTTGACTGACATGTTTGATCCGTCCATTTTCAGTTCACGAGAGGCGCCAATAAAGTTCGTACCGCAATCCGATCTTAGTTGTCTTGCTGGGCCTCTGATTGCAAAAAGCCGCCTTAAGGCATTTATGAAGCTGTCTGTGCTCATTGATTCGATCAACTCGATATGGACTGCTCTTGTCGACAGACATGAGAACATCACGGCCCACCTTTTAGAGTTAGCTTGTCCTCCTCTCGTGCGCCGGGTTACAATGTCCCATGGCCCGAAAACGTCTACACCCACATATGTGAAGGGGGGTGCAACTTGCATTCGTTCAGATGGTAAGTTTCCCATTTGTTGACATTCCGCTTTTCCTCTCAATTTCTTGCATGTGACACACTTAAAAAGCACTGTGCTGATAGCCCTTTTGGCCCCTACCATCCAGAAACCTGCAGCTCTAATGGCACCTTCTGTGAAATGTCTTCCTTGGTGTTTCACAGTCTCGTGATAGTGCCGTATTAAGAGCGTTCCCAAGTGGTGTCGGGCAGGGATGATGAGAGGGTGAGTGGTGTCGATGCCCAGTTCAGATTGTATGATCCGGCCTCCAACTCTTAAGAGTCCATTACTATCTAGAATAGGATGCAGTTTCCAGAGACTGCTTGAGGGGGGAATCGTGATTCCTTCCTGAATACACTTTATTTCCTTTTTGTAGCACTCACTCTGAACACTCTTCATGATGCAAACCTTCGCATTTTCCAATTCTTCCACCGTGGGTTGGCAGAGATGCCAACCACGACAGCTGGATGCTTGGTTGGATTGACCAAAGGAACGAGCAATGTGGATCAAGCGGGCAACTGCTCTGAGGAGAGGACTGTAGTTGGAAAACTTCTCAAAATGAGGTGAACTTACTGTTGACTTTGTGGCTTGTGTCAGATTTGTTGCCACCAGCGGACGTATTTCTGTATCAAGGGCGGGATCCACAAGGTCAAACGTGACTGGAGATTGTGGCTGTGCAGACGGTTTGAGGAGAAAGGCCGGCCCTTTAAACCATGTTGTGCTGCTCAGTTGCGCTGCTGCAACAGAGCGGGACCCATAATCTGCTGGGTTGAGTTCGGATGGAACATGTTTCCACTGGTTGGAGCATGTTGATTGGAGGATGCGTTGGACCCTGTTATGCACGTACACATAAAATCTTCGTGACTGATTGTGGATGTAGCCTAGCACGACTTTACTGTCAGTATAGTACTCAATGTCGTCAAAAGTGATGTCTATTTCCGCTACTATCAGCTCCGCAACTTCAACTGCAAGCACTGCGGCACATAACTCTAGCCTTGGAATGGTGAGGCCGGCTTGAGGAGCTAGCTTTGTTTTCCCAAACACAAAGCCAATTTCAGTTTTGTTTGAAGTAGACAGTTTGATGTAAGCGACAGCTGCAATGGCTTTCACGGATGCATCAGCGAAGACACAAAGTGTTTTGGTTTGAGCGCCAGATGTAGAGAGAGAAGTGTAGGGGCGTGGTATTTGGAGACCTTCCAAATCTCGAAGTGAGTCCTTCCAAATGCTCCACTCTGCTTTCATGTTGTCTGGGAGTGTTGCATCCCAGTCATCCGTCAAGCTGGTAAGTTCTCTCAGAATCAGCCTGCCTTGAATTGTGATTGGAGCGAGAAACCCTAGGGGGTCGTAGAGACTATTGACAGTAGAGAGGACACCTCTGCGCGTGAAGGCCTTTTGCTCGTTGTCAACTTTGAATGTGAAGGTGTCCGTGTTAACATTCCACAGCAGCCCTAAACTGCGTTGCACTGGCGAGTCTTGAGCGCACAGGTCCAAGTTTCCAATATTTTTTGCTCTGTCTTCTGGTGGAAACGCCTCTAGGACTGTAGGTCGGTTGGAGATGACTTTGTGTAGTCTGAGATTTGAGGAAGCAAGAGCCTGTTGAGCTTGTTGGAGAACTTGTATAGCCCTTTCTTCAGTAGGAAATGATTTGAGAGCGTCATCGACGTAGAAATCCCGCTCAATGAATGTCCGCACCTCACTCCCAAAATCTGGCTCACCAGTCGCTGCTGCTTTCTTCAACCCATATATGGCGACAGAAGGGGAGGGACTGTTCCCAAAAATGTGCACCCGCATGCGATACTCTATAACTTCAGATGACATGTCGTTATCTTTGTACCACAAGAAGCGGAGAAAGTCTCTGTGGCTCTCTTTGACAACAAAACAGTGGAACATGTGTTCAATGTCCGCCGTTATGGCCACCTGCTCCTTTCTGAATCTTATGAGCACCCCAACAAGACTGTTGTTGAGGTCGGGGCCTGTTAGCAACACGTCGTTGAGAGAGACTCCTTCATATGGGGCACTTGAGTCGAACACGACCCTAATTTTGGCAGGTTTCTTCGGATGGTAAACTCCAAACAAAGGGAGGTACCAGCATTCCTGGTTCTGACTGAGAGCTGGTGCCACTTCAGCATGTCCTCTGGTAAGCATGTTCTCCATAAACTCCAGAAAGTGTGTTTTCATTTCAGGTCGTTTTTCAAGAGTGCGCCGGAGTGACATAAGGCGATCGTAGGCCAGTTGTCTGTTGTTCGGGAGCCGTTGTCGTGGCGATCGGAAAGGCAGAGGACCAACCCAGCTATTGTCACTGCCCTGATAGAACTCTGAGTCCATTATTTGGAGAAACTGCATATCCTCGAGTGATGGTGCAAGTCTGTGGTCATCTGCTGTGCGTGTGAAAACCTGCTGACCAATGCTGTCCACATTACATCCTGACACATGAAGGCTTGAGGGGCTGTGACTAAGCTCAGGAGCTTTTGTGAGTGTCTCTTTAACAGTTATTTGACTGCTGCATGGCTGAAAATGGCTTGCACGGCCGTTCTCCAGTATGAAAGTCTTATAACTGTTCACGTGTGGGGGTCTGTGCACTCCATCAAGACAGACATCCCCTACCACGACCCAACCCATGTCGAGTCTCTGAGCAAATGGGGCGTCGTCTGGGCCGTTGATTTGCTCCCGGACTTTGTGGACTCGAAGCATGTCTCGTCCCAGCAGTAGTAGTATTTCGGCGTTTGGGTCTAATGGCGGGATCAAGTTAGCAATCTGTCGTAGATGTGCATGGTGATGGGCAGCTTCTGGAGTTGGTATCTCAGAGCGGTTATCTGGAATGTCGTTACATTCAAGGAGTGTTGGCAGAGGAAGACTTGCGTTCCCATTCACTGACTCTACTACAAAGCCAGAAGCACTTCTTCCTGATACTCCTGTGAGTCCGGCACACGTCTTTAACATGTATGGGCGACTCTCTCCTTGGATCTGAAAAACATCAAAGAACTGGGAACGCGCCAGCGATCGATTGCTCTGATCGTCCAAGATTGCATACATTTTCTTTGTTTGCTCTCTGTGTCCAGCAGGGTATACATTCACTAGTGTGATTTTTGAACATTCTCTGGCACTCACTCCTTCTCCACACACCTCAGTACACCGAGACGTGACTTCTTGGGTGTCTGCTTTGTCACTCTCCCCGCCTTGCTGTGGGGAAGGGGGCGATTTAGACTCCCGTGGTGCTGGACCTGGGTGGAGGGCAGAAATGTGATTTTTGCTGTCACACTCAGTGCACGTGATTTCTGATTCACAGTTCTTGGCTAAATGGTCAGTAGATGAGCAGCAGCGAAAGCAGACGTTTAATTTTTTGAGAATCTGTTTGCGCTCTTCCAAGGGTTTCTCTCTGAACCCTCTGCACCTTTTCAGAGGATGAGGCTTGTTGTGAATTGGGCACTGTTTATTTGGATTTACAGCACATTTGGTTCTTTCTGTATCTGCCTTGTCCTGTAGTTGAGTTTTGTGAACAGATATGGGCTCTTTGGGGAACCTTTCATACATGTGTCTTCGTTCTGTTGTCATGGGTTGGTTAGGGCTGCGAACGCTGAAGCTAGGGTCAGTTCGTGTTCTGGCTTCAGTGCGAATGAAGTTGACAAACACAGTAAAGGGGGGAAAGCTGACGCCATAATCGTGCTTGTACTTTGAGCCAATATTCATCCACTTTTCTTGTAGATTGTACGGTAATTTTTCGACTATTGCTTGGATCCCTCTTGATGTGTCTAAGTAGGACAAGCCAGGTAAGTAACCATCCAGCTTAGCTGCCTCTAGCTCTAACATTAGGTCGGCAAGATCACGGAGTTTATAAGGCTCTTTAAGTGTGATTCTAGGGAAGCTGTCGACCTTTTGAAAGAGAGCTTGCTCTACAGCTTCTGGGGAGCCATATACTTCTTCAAGTCTGTCCCAAGTCATAGCTAAACCAACTTCAGGGCATCTGATATTGACAGCTCTCATTTGTTTGGCTTGTTTAGCTGAATCTTTACCAAGGTAGCGCACCAGCAAATCCAGCTCTTCTCCTGGTGAAAGGTCTAACCCTGCAATTGCGGTTTTGAAAGATGATTTCCATGCCCAGTAATTCATGGGCTGGTCATCAAAGCTGGTAAGGCCTGTAGTAATGAGCTGGCTGCGGGCTAGATATTTGGCAAGGTCGTAAGTCGGTTGGCTCGGGGCATGTTCATTGTGAGCACAACTGGATTTATATGGTGTCTGAACAAGAGGGGTAAACTCTTTGTAGCTGGTGGATAGGGGCTTGTACAGTTCGTTATGAGCAGCAGCACAGTTTGTTTTGATTCCCTTTTTTGCAGCGATTTCTTCAAAGGCAGGTGCGGGGTCGTTGTATTCAGTCTTTACTGGGGCTGTTGATTCTGCTGCATTGATAGCTGTTTGTTCCAAAACATACTGCGCAGTGTGTTTTTCTTTGTTCTCAGATAGGGATGACCCATAAGCTACACTGCGTGTTTCGAAGCCTAATTCAAGTAGACCAGCTTCTAAAGAATTAGCTTCTGCTATGGCAGCTTCTTTCTCTTGTTCTGCTCTCAGTGCATCGAGAGTAGCTTGTAAGCGTGCTTGCTCAACTTTAATTTCTATTTCTCTCTTTGCATATGAGGCTCTTGCTTGAGCAGCTTCAGCCTTTGCTTTTGCTCTGAGCAGTTCAATGCTAGCTGACGAGCCTGCTTTTGATGGTGGTTTGTGGGAACGGACTGACTCTGTCTCGGTTTTGAAGGATTTACTTTCAGACATTTTGGATTTGTTGTGCTTTGCGTCCGTCCTTATACTTTACTTAGCTTAATAGGATGGTCGTAGCTCCACGCGGTGGCTTCTGTAGCTTTGATGCTTGCCGTGGTGCTGTCTTTTCACTGTAAATGGCCTCGCTAGAAGTCTGACTAGCTATCCAAACAGCTAAACATGAACCCAGGAACTCCAGACAATAGATGAGATCTTTTGAAGTTTACTGGTTCTTTCATTTTGTGAAACTGTAACAATAAGCATATGTGGAAATGTACATTACTCATTTGTACTGTTAACAACAACATACAGCCTTAACCAATGACCTAACAATGCATTTGAGAAGCTAGCATGACGATTAGCACCGCTAATTAGCATATGAAATGGCGATCTCATTTGCATATGAATAGCACATTGAAAACTTGTTAACTGTGATCCATCACACATAAAGACAACACTTGGAGTGTCTCATTGCCTTTTACCATTAAATACTTACAGACAATGCTTTAACAAACACCCAAAAGAAGGACATGAATGTGGCGTGGCCATCTTGAAACAGCATAGCAAGAAAACATTCACTTCCTGTTTAACTCTTCTTCTACTGTCATAAAATATCAACTTAAAGGGGCCACAGGGTGGCACATTTTACTAACATCTGAAACATGAAATTACTCAAGCAGTAACATAACAGGCACTAATCATGGCAGCACAGGAACAACCTCTGAGCACAAGATCCATAGAGGCTGGGGTCTATCACACAGGGCAAGACCCTTTATATTGTACAGTAGATCGTACAATAATAGATACAGAGAAAAACCCAACAATCATATGACCCCCTATGAGCAGCACTTTGGCGACAGTGGGAAGGAAAAACTTTTAACAGGAAGAAACCTCCAGCAGAACCAGGCTGAGGGAGGGGCCTTTCCTTTCCAGTCACCTTTCTCACTCACTATGTGTTAATAGATCTCTCTGCATTGAATCATATCTGTTATTAACCTCTGTCTCTCTTCCACAGCATGTCTTTATCCTGTCTTACTTCTCTCACCCCAACTGGTCGCAGCAGATGGCCCCGCCCCTCCCTGAGCCTGGTTCTGACGAGGTTTCTTCCTGTTAAAAGGGAGTTTTTCCTTCCCATAGTAAGATCTACTGTACAATATAAAGCACCTTAAGGCGCCTGCTGTTGTGATTTTCTGCTATATAAATAAAATTGAATTGAACTTAACAGAAGAGTGCAGACCTAGCAACAGCAAAGATACTGTGCAGGACCCTCAAGCTCTGAGGCCTCTGGTAGATAATGTCAGGTTTTTGTTTCACTCTCGGTTTATTAATGATTGCGTGTTTATTGAAGATGATTCTGGGTTGTGTAGGTGCCTGAGATATTTCAGAGTTTCTCTGGTAAAGGAGCAGGAGAAGGATGGACTCTCATCATATCTCTTTATACATGACATGAGCCGTGTCCAAATTCATGGGCTGCATCCTCCTGAGGACCCGGCCTTCGTGGTCTACGTGGGCCGGGTCCTCAGAAGGTCGGGTAAACCGGAAGTAAACAGCTGTGAAATTGGACAGTCTAGCCTTCAGATTAGTGTCACCGCTCTCTCAGTGGAGTTTAATAAACTCGGCCGTCTGCTCCTTGCTATCTAAAATATAACAGGACACTGACGTAAGTTCTCGACTGTCTCACACTTCTGTTTAATCAGTTTTCTGTTTGACGTTTATTCAGCTGTGTGAAAACCAAGGAGGAACCCACCCAGGGGATTAATAAAGTTTTATTTTATCTAATCTAATAACTTTAATCTCAGCCAAACCGATTTACTCACGAACAGATAAAACACTGAAAAAAGCCAAACAATAACATTTTAGGTTGTCTACGTGACTTAAACAAAAAACAAATTTCCCACATGTGGGACTAATAAAGGTTATCTTATCTTATCTTATCTTATATATAGTGTTGGGAAGGTTACATTTAAAATATATTCCACTACAGAATACTGAATACATGCCCCAAAATGTATTCTGTAACGTATTCCATTATGTTACTCAATGAGAGTAACGTATTCTGAATACTTTGGATTACTTAATGTATTATCATGCTTTTTACAACTACATGAATGTGATTTATTACTGTTACTGAAGGTCCGCGGCTCCGAACCGTAGTAAAGGGACCTCTGGCTAATAAGTCAGTTCGATGTCGGGCTCGTAGCCGAAGAATAGCTTTACTTTGTTGTCTGGGTCAAGTTTGAGACAGAGAGAGGCGTTGAAAGGCTGCTCCAATGGCACTTATTGTTTCGGAGGAAAACATGAACACAGTGTACAGTTGAGTCTTAATAGTTTACTTACAAATGGGCTCGTCAGGCACTCTTCTTGGCTGCTGTGGTTATTATTATATTTACATGCTTCCAGCTCCCGTTTTTGCTCCGTGACAGCTCGGACTTTTCCTTTCTCTCCCTCCCTCGCTCACAGACACATAACGGGTATAGTAGTCCATTCTCCCTGCAGCACGGACTACACTGCCCATCAGGCTACATTCTTTAGGGCTTTGCCTGTAGCATTCTGCCTATTAGCTTAGCACAACAACAACAACAAAAAGGCGCTCTCTCACCCAGGAAACACGCAGAGAGAGAGCGTCACCCTGTAACCATGGCAACCGTAACACTGCCGCGTGGAACAACAGAACGTTGCTGTCAAACAAACCCAAACAGTCCTGACCCGCGACAATATGAAACAGGGAAGTACCGCCATGTGATCCATTCATTTCAACAAAGTAACTGTATTCTGAATACCACCTTTTTAAACGGTAACTGTAACGGAATACAGTTACTCATATTTTGTATTCTAAATACGTAATGGCGGTACATGTATTCCGTTACTCCCCAACACTGCGTCGCAGTATATTATGTTTAACCCGAGTAGCGAAAGTCCGCGGTGATCTGAAAATGATGTGCTGGGAGTTGTGCCGTTCTCGGCGGCTTCAGTGACCCTCGAGCTCCCGGCGAACTATCGAGCTGGTGGGTAACAGACGTCTCCGAAAACGTCAAAGCACTTTTGCAAATATGCGATACCTTGATAAACCGAGCAGATATTTGGTGTTTACACAGCTACTTTCTCGCCTGAAAATATGTTAAAAGTTTATTTTGTGACTCAAAAAGATTAGTATGAGTAATTTTAAAATTTAGTAGCGGCCACCATTGTTGGAAACTGGAGTTTGGCTGGGCCGCTCTATGAATTCTGGGATATGGTGGGCCACAAAGGACACACCTGACCCATCCTTCAAATTCGGGGAAAAAGAGGACGCATTTGTCGGCTGCATTCGGAGCAGCCTATGAATTTGGACAGCCTTCGGCACGTCGCTGTGACGTAATCGGTCTACAAATGCAGCCTTAGGAGGATGCAGCCCATGAATTGGGACACAACCATAGTCTAACTTATAAAGGTGACTTCAGCTGCCCCCTCTGAGTGTGACATGAACACCAAGACCTGTGCTGTCCTTTTTAAAAATAACATACAAGATGGACGCAGTCATTACTGTGAAACTCATTCATGTTTTTCCCAGCAACAAACCACAGATGACCAAACATGTCTGACTCCTGCAGAAGAACCTCAGGCTGTGTCCCAATTCAGGGTCTTTTTGTTGTTGTACAAATTAACAAATGCAGCGCATATCTTACAAATCAAAAAGATATGTACAAGTATAGGTGGTTAAGAACAAAGCAGCCATCAAACAAAGAACAAAAGAACAGTATAGGTCAGAAATAACATAAAGCAGCATACAAGTACATTAAATGACCTTCCATATAAGGTAAGAGAAAAAAAATTAAAAAACAAAAACAAAGAAAACAAAACAAAAACAAAAGTACGCACACACAGTCTAGCTACATCAGTTGAAAAGCAGCATCAAAAATTCAAGTAAGGTGTGAGCTTTATTTAAGTTACACTTGTCTAATGAAGCCTTCAATAGAAGGACTTCATTTTTAAAGCCAGCAAAAATTGGAGTAATTTTTAAGAAGCGACATTTATGAATGAAAAATTTTGCGACTATAAATAAGTTGTTAATCCTAAATTCTATTTTCGTATTTTCTGTTTGTAGGCCAAATCTAATTACTTGAAAGGTTAGAGAGGGGCAGTCAATATTTTTAGAGGTTAACCAGTACTGAAAATCATCCCAAAAAGATCTGCAACTTTCACATGAATAAAAAAGGTGCTCTGTAGTCTCAATATCAGTGTTGCAAAAAGTGCATGCATTCATATCTATATTGAATTTCTTGTGAAGATTCTCATTGGACGGATATATGGCATTTAAGATTTTAAAGTGATTTTCTTTTGCTTTTGGTGGAATTGGAAAATAAAGATACTTAGTCAAAAACCTCGAATTATAATCTTTAAACAAATATTTTCTTTTTAATTGAGAAGGAAAAAAGTTGTTTGGTTAGAATTGTCCTTAAAAAATTATTATTACATATCTTTCCTTCAAATTGACGATCATCAATAATTAAGGACGGTTCACGAATTATAGAGGAAGAATAGGTTAAACTGGCTTTAGCCATCTGAATCATTGCAGGGGGAATGGCTTTCACAACTTGAGTGACTTTACTTTGAGTACATGATAAGCCATAATTATCTATGAATTTATTATACGATAATAAATTGCCATCATTGTCTAAAAGGTGTAAAACGGTCCAAATTCCTTGATCCATCCAATCCTTATAAAAGATGGATTTTCTTTTTATCAATATACATCTGTTGTTCCAAATCAAATTTGTTTGTGGAGAAAAATTATGCTTGTAAATTTTCCAGTACTGGAGAACCTGTTTATGAAAATTGGATAATTTAATTGGTAATTTGGAAATTTCAAAGTCACACTTTAAGAGAGATTCAATGCCACCAAGCTTCTCGAAAATTACTTTGGGGAAATAAAACCAAATACTGTTTGAGTTATTTATGAAAGACTGCAACCATTTAAGTTTGATGGAACCATCCATTGCTTTAAAATCAATCACATTCAAACCTCCTTCTTCAAATGACTTCACTACATGATTCTTCCTAATTTAATGTTGCTTGTTTCTCCAAATGTAATTAAAGTTAATTTGATTTATATTATTGATTAGTCTATTGGAAACATATAAGCACTGTGATGGATAAATCAGTCGAGAGATACCTTCGGTTTTAGTAAGCAAGACGCGTCCAATAGGGATGCAACGATACCAATTTTTTCAAACCGATCCGATACCGATACTTGGATCTGAGTACTTGCCGATACCGAGTACAAAATCCGATACTTCTACCACACACAAGTTAAACTTAACCAGTAGTAAAGAAACGACCCCAGACAACTCTTTAACACAAACGAAACGTTTACTGAACGTAAGGGCAGAGACAAATACTGTACAACACATCCCTTTTTTAAACTCAAATGATATTCCAATTCCTTAACCAAATGAAATACACTGTATTAATGAAATAATTCCCTTTCAAATTCTATTAAACAACCCAACTTATGTTATCACCTTTTGGTAAGTGACTCACTAATATACACTCCAAAACACGTTATATAAATCCACTAAACATATAATATTCACACATGGGCTCCACACACTCACATTCACACTTGTTGCAGGCCTGTTTGTTGCTCACGCCGGACGATGGAGAAAAATCCTCTTCTCCCCAGTAAGAGCACAAAAGTCTGACTTACAGTTCAGCTGATCGGTAGGTCGCCGTGCACCAGTCCCACACTAAATCCGATGTTAACGAGACCCGATGTTGTCTCTGCTACAGCACGTTAGCGAGTCACTGTCCAGCTCTCCGACAGTCCATAGCGGCTGCCTCCGGCGCAGCCAAGCAGTCCGGGCTAGCCTTTAGCCTCGGCGGTCGTAGCTGGAAACACAGCTCGGTGGTGCGACCATTGAAACAAAAAGTCACTTCACCCACACTCTGTTGTGAAGCTCTCACACGGTCAGCTTTCTAGTCACACACTCTTTTCTGCTAGTTAACCTCAGTAAAACTAGCTGAGTCTCTCACTTTGGTTCAGCTAACCTCATGCATCTCCCCATGCCGATACACAGGTCCCGTTTTATGCTACCTTCACGGGCCTCCAGAAAATTAGAACTCTAAAAAATATTTTAACTCCCTTCAGAGTTACATACCATAAAATAATACTTTTATGATTAACATAACAGTTTGATTGCTCTAATTACCTGTATTTACCTTGTGACATATTACAGGGCAAATTACATTTAGGGTAGAGTTACATCACATAACATCAACTGTGAACACCTTATGTTACCGTGGCGTTTAAGTCCATGGGAATTATGAGTATTCCCATCCAGGCTACATTAGTATCGGTTCATGGTATCGGTTAACTTTTACGAGTACGAGTACGCACGCATTTTACAGTATCGGCCCCGATACCCGATACCAGTATCGGTATCGGTGCATCCCTACTCAGCACAGACGTGCTGCACCCTGGATACCAAAAAGAGCTCCAGTTGGATCCAGTTTTAGCAGTAAATCTAATGATGGGCGGCCACGAGGAAGATGGCGGCGGCCACTGAGCAGGTCCGGTGGTCGATGACCCCGGCGACGAGGTCCAGTCAGCGGCCTGGAAGGGGGTCGCTGACGCCGAATCCGACGAGGACGAGGGGACTGCGGAGGATCAGCTGCAGGGCCAGCAGGTGCGGCGACCTCTGGCTGGAGACAGGCAGGGCCAGCAGGTGCGGGGACCTCTGGCTGGAGACAGGCAGGGCCAGCGGGTGCTGAAACCCCTGGCTGAGTAGCGGCCGGGCCAGCGGGTGCGGAAACCCCTGGCTGAGTAGCGGCCGGGCCAGCGGGTACGGAAACCCCTGGCTGAGTAGCGGCCGGGCCAGCGGGTGCGGAAACCCCTGGCTGAGAAGCGGCCAGGTCAGCGGATGCGGAAACCCCTGGCTGAGAAGCGGCCGGGTCAGCGGATGCGGAAACCCCTGGCTGAGAAGCGGCCGAGCTCACAGCTACCTCTGGATGCTGTGGCTGCAGGTCAGGAAACTGAACAGGATGGTGAATGAATGACTGGACCAGAGACTGAATAGATTGGGCAACAGGCGACTGAACTACAGGATACTGAATGACAGACTGAACTGACTGGACTACAGAAGACTGGACAACAGACTGGACAGGCTGGAGGACAGGAGACTGAGCTACAGGGGCCTGGAGGACAGGAGGAGACTGAACTACAGGGAACTGGAGGACAGGAGGAGACTGGAGGACAGGAGGAGACTGAACTTACCAATAATCATCCCACAGATGTAATATCGTCTACAGCTACTTTTAGTACCATTGATGTTAAGTTAGACTCTTTTTCTCCAATCGATCTTTCTGAGTTAACTTCAATAATTGCTTCCTCCAAACCATCAACGTGTCTTTTAGACCCCATTCCTACAAAACTGCTCAAAGAAGTCCTGCCGTTAATTAATTCTTCAATCTTAAATATGATCAATCTATCTCTAATAATTGGCTATGTACCACAGGCCTTCAAGGTGGCTGTAGTTAAACCCTTACTTAAAAAGCAATCTCTAGACCCAGCTGTCTTAGCTAATTATAGGCCAATCTCCAACCTTCCTTTCATATCAAAAATCCTTGAAAGAGTAGTTGTCAAACAGCTAACAGATCATCTGCAGAGGAATGGCTTATTTGAAGAGTTTCAGTCAGGTTTCAGAGCTCATCACAGCACAGAAACAGCTTTAGTGAAGGTTACAAATGATCTTCTTATGGCCTCTGACAGTGGACTCATCTCTGTGCTTGTCCTGCTAGACCTTAGTGCAGCGTTTGATACTGTTGACCATAATATCCTATTAGAGCGATTAGAACATGCTGTAGGTATTACAGGTACTGCACTGCAGTGGTTTGTATCATATCTATCTAATAGACTCCAATTTGTTCAAGTAAATGGAGAGTCTTCTTCACATGCTGAGGTTAATTATGGAGTTCCACAGGGTTCAGTGCTAGGACCAATTCTATTTACGTTATACATGCTTCCCTTAGGCAGCATCATTAGAAGACATAGCATAAATTTTCACTGCTATCAGATGATACGCAGCTCTATCTATCCATGAAGCCAGATAACACACACCAATTAGTTAAACTGCAGGAATGTCTTAAAGACATAAAGACCTGGATGGCCGCTAACTTCCTGCTTCTTAATTCAGATAAAACTGAGGTTATTGTACTCGGCCCTGAAAATCTTAGAAATATGGTATCTAAGCAGATCCTTACCCTGGATGGCATTACCTTGGCCTCCAGTAATGCTGTGAGGAACCTTGGAGTCATTTTTGACCAGGACATGTCCTTCAAGGCACATATTAAACAAATATGTAAGACTGCTTTCTTCCATTTGCGCAACATCTCTAAAATTAGAAATATCCTGTCTCAGAGTGATGCTGAAAAACTAGTTCATGCCTTCATTACTTCCAGGCTGGACTACTGTAACTCATTATTATCAGGATGTCCTAAAAACTCGCTGAAAAGTCTTCAGTTAATCCAAAATGCTGCAGGAAGAGTCCTGACAGGGACTAGAAAGAGAGAGCATATTTCTCCTGTTTTGGCTTCTCTTCATTGGCTTCCTGTTAAATCCAGAATTGAATTCAAAATCCTGCTCCTCACTTACAAGGTCTTAAATAATCAGGCCCCATCTTATCTTAATGACCTTGTAGTACCATATCACCCTATTAGAGCACTTCGCTCTCGCTCTGCAGGCCTACTTGTAGAATGGGAGGGAGAGCCTTCAGTTTTCAGGCCCCTCTTCTGTGGAACCAGCTTCCAGTTTGGATTCGGGAGACAGACACTATCTCTACTTTCAAGATTAGGCTTAAAACTTTCCTTTTTGCTAAAGCATATAGTTAGGGCTGGACCAGGTGACCCTGAATCCTCCCTTAGTTATGCTTCAATAGACGTAGGCTGCCGGGGAGTTTTTCCTTTCCAGTCACCTTCTCACTCACTATGTGTTAATAGACCTCTCTGCATCGAATCATATCTGTTATTAATCCCTGTCTCTCGTCCACAGCATGTCTTTCATCCTGTTTTCCTTCTTTCACCCCAACCGGTCGCAGCAGATGACCGCCCCTCCCTGAGCCTGGTTCTGCCGGAGGTTTCTTCCTGTTAAAAGGGAGTTTTTCCTTCCCACTGTCGCCAAAGTGCTTGCTCATAGGGGGTCATATGATATGATTGTTGGGTTTTTCTCTGTATTTATTATTGTGCTATCTACTGTACAATATAAAGCGCCTTGAGGCGACTTTTGTTGTGATTTGGCGCTATATAAATAAAATTGAATTGAATTGAATTGAATTGAACTACAGGGGACTGGAGGACAGGAGGAGACTTGTAAGGAGTTTTCCTGTAATTCAACTCAGATTGGAATAAATGACACTCAGACAGGTTTTACAAATTAACGTGCACGGGAGAGAACTGGACAGGCGCCGTTCCTTCGCTTGACCTCAGTTGCTCTCGTCCGCTCTCCCGTAACACTGCTCTTTTATTGTGGTTACATGAATATGCATAGGTTCAAAGGGCTCTTAGACTCAAACAGATATACGTGTGTTTGTTATACCATATTTGAGCAAGAGAAGATACAACCTCTCCTAAGAGACGTGTGATCTATGCCAGAACACTCTGAGGAGGAGTGAACGCACTCCCCACTTCATGCTACACAGAGTTGTTACAGACCTCCTAGGATGAGACATTCTTTCAAACTACAAATGATTATATACTTCTAAGCATATATGAGTAAATATTTCTAAGCATAAATGGCAATAAACAATAAGACAAGGTGTGTCCTCTCCCATGCTCCCAGGATGTGGGTGTGAAAGTCAGGGAGCTCTGGAATGCACACAAAGCTTGCACAACGTAACTTCTCTAATAAAAAAGAGCAAACACATCTATAAAACCTTAAACAAAATGTACTTCTAAACATAAACATAATAAAATATTTCAACAAGACTGACCTACAGGGGACTGGATTGACTGGGCTGGAAGCTGAAAAGCAGGCGTGTAAACTGACTGGACTGGGGAAGCTAAGGAACCGATGAACCGAGGTTGGCAAGGCTAACGACTGAGCTGAGGTTGGTGTGACTAATGGCTGAGATACAGCCTGGGATAGTAAAGCTGGTGCCTGAGCAGCGGACAGGTCAGCTAGCCCCCCCACCCGAGAAACAGGAGCGGGTGTGGAGGTGGACTGGGTCAGAGCTGCCCTCGTCCCGGGAGCTGGCACAGGAGAGGTTGCTGGCTGGGCCCTAGCCATCTGTGGTGGTGCTGTAGGGACAGGCTGAGCCGTAGCTGTCTTCACCTGAGAAGGTGAAACAGTTGAAGAAGAAGGGCGAATCCAGGCCGCCGTGCTGGCAGGAAATGGCTGAGTGATGGGTGTAGGCTGACTGACAGGGGTGGAAATAGTGACTGGGTGTGTGATACTGACAGGTTTATCAGGGATTATTCTGGTCCTTCTGCCACCACTATTTACAGTCTTTAACTGAACAGTCTTTGGGGGAGCAGAGCAGAAAAATACTTCCCAGTCCACATCATCGTCTAGAAGGGAAACTCCCCATGAATCAGAAATGAGTCTATTATTTATTTTAGGTGAAAAATTAAATGGAGAGGGTGGAAAACAGTCACTGGAACTCACCACTGGGAGTTGCTGAAAATGGTCCATGTTATGGCGGGGTGTGCGATGCTTTCTCCGGGAAGAGACAGTGGGCGGGGTACACAGCCGAGCCTCTGGCACGGGAGCCTCCGTTGAGCTGAGGTGGGAGGCGGAGGCGCTGTGCCATGGCGAGGTTGAAGTTCTGGTGAATGAGGCAGGTGGCGTGTGAGCGAGGAGCGGACCCGTGGGAGAGAGAGCCGCCAAAGTGCGGCGCGAAACGCCCACTCTTCCCAGCAGATGCTCTGGTGCAGGGAAGTTAGAAGGTGGGTGAATGCGGCGTCTCCAAGGCCCGTCCAGAGCCAAGCAAGTACCCTCGAAGACGTGCTCTCACTCCGCGAAGAGCCGCTGTCTCTCCTTAAGCTTTTCCGCCCACAAGGAGAGCGCTGCCTCCTGCCGCCCAAAAAGGTCCGAGTCCACTGGGTCAAAAGCGTGTCTTCTTGGCACGGGTCGTGTCATTCTGTCAGGCATGTCATGTGTGGATGCGAGGAAGAGATGACCCAAACGCTGGACTCACGGTGCAGGATAATGGTGTTAATGGTGTTTTATTATAGGTAGGCTGGATGAACAGAACATGAACTGAAATGACTGACTGGGTGACTGAACTAACTGGCTGACTGGACTGGACCGGCTGACTGACTGACTGACTGACTGAATTGAACATACATGCGGAGAGACGACATCAACATCAATGACACAACAAAGAACTGGAGGAAACTGAGGACTTAAATACACAGACTGATGCGGATGATAATGAGAGACCGGTGAGTACACAGCTGAACATAATCTGGCTAACGACATGAGAGACGAGCTGATACGGGAAAAACAGGAAGTGAGAAAAACATTGATGTGGCAAAAATAAACTGAACATGAGCAAACTGAAATCACTGGGTCAATGACCCAGCAACACTGACAGCTGCATTGCTGGCTGATCCCAAAAGGTTGATTCTGCTCATCTGGACGTTTTCAGTGGGAGAAACGTTTGGTCACTGATCCAGGTGACTTCTTCAGTCTCAGCTGACTGCAGGTTTCCAACCTTACAAACAGCACATTTGCACAATGATTGAAACTAGCAGCAGTGGTACCCAATATATTGTATAGTAATAAATACATAGACATATATAATACATACTAATGATGAAGGAACTGAGCTCACAGTCCATTTTTCATTTAGTGAACTACTACTCAATTTTTGGGGGTCTCAGAAATGCTCACTCTGTTTGTACATCACTTATTGTCAGCAATAGACTCATTCTGCTTTGTGGACATAAACATGTGACATTATTTCCTCTGTGTTTTATGAAACTAGAGCTGCATGATAAACAATGAAACAGCTTCTAAAAGTTTGACGTCAAAGCAAATCTAATGTCTGTCACCAAATTTCAGCATATTCTTCATTAGGACCCTTTGTGATATTTTTCATGTTTCATACAAACTATATTGATACACAACATATGCAGTGCTATACACAGATATTTACATGTTTCTAAGAGTTTGATAATGAAGCTGTTATCAACATCCTGCACCATGTTCTTGTTGTTGTTCAATTTGGGAAAAACACAAGACTATTTACAAATAATCAGCATCTGCTGTTTATTAAATAAGCCGCATGCATTATGATCCCTCAGTACAATCATATTCTGCTTGAACTGCATTCAAAACAATTGAGCCAATATTTTCAGCTTATATGGCTGAAACATTTTGAAATGATGAGCTTCCAACAATGAGTAAGAGATTTGGAGAGTTTGGAAACATCCCATTAAGAAAGATAAATCAAACATTCGTAGTCATTTTAAGGAGTGCAGACTTGTTGAAAATGCAGAGGAGATAGTTGTGAACTGAGCTTCAGAGAAAAACAACATATTGATATTCACTCTGAAGCTTTGAGTGTAAAAAGACAGAAAAACAACATGTGGATCCTGGAATAATGGGAGCTTCCATCTTTAAAGGACTGAAGAGAAAAAAGTTTACAAGGAATCATTTAGAACAGCTTCAAACATCAATTGATTGAATCCATGAATCTGAAAACGTGTTTCTGAGTGAAAGAGAGACATGTACAGACTGAACTATCTGTTCAACAGTCAAGAGTGTTTCTCTAACAGGAGGACACTCGTTAAACTCAACTCAGGACAGGGACACTGAGGAACCAAGATACCTGAATCTAAACCCAGGATAAAGAGTTTCAGTGAATGTGGTGCTGAAGGTGTGAATATGAATCAGAGTGTCAGAGGAGACTCTGTAGAAGGACAGAGTGCCGGCAGGAACGTCCACATACACCGCTACTCTGTTAGAGACAGAGGAGGAGGAGGAGGAGATGGATGTTCCTCTGTTATTGTGCCAGACAGAATGAGGACCATCATCGTAGCAGATCAGGCTCCAGGACTGATCATTGTATCCAAACCAACAATCTTTACTGTCTCCTTTCCTTCTGATTCTTCTGTAACTCACTGACATATAAACCCCTCCTTTCCACTCGACCTCCCAGTAACAGCGACCAGTCAGACCATTTTCACACAGCAGCTGAGGCCAGTAATCAAATCTGTCTGGATGATCAGGAAATGACTGAACCTCCTCCACATGTGCCACCATCCTGTTGTTCTCAGACAGTTGGAGTTTTGTGTGTACTGTGTTTGTGTCGACTGTGAGTTGACAGGAATCTGATGGAGAGAACAAACACAATCCAGCTGCAGGTATTAATCATCTGTTCATTGATTGACTCCTGACATCAGAGATGTGAATGAGTGATGTGACAGTTTGAAGATGGTTGAATGTGTGCTTCTTTATTTTCATGAATCACATTAAAAACCCACTTACATTTCCTCAGACCTGGTCTCAACCATCGGACTCCAGCAGGCTCCACCCTGAAAGGAGGAGGGGGGGAGAGGTCAGACCGGCACAGTCTCTTTCAGCATACACAACTGGACATTACATGGCTCTCATTTACATACTGTTAGACACTGATAAAGTAACAGTGCAACATTTTCATGAATACACTTATGAGGAAAGCATTGAGAGAACAGTTTACCCTGGCCTGGAGCCAGGCTGGTGAGCGTGCCCGGGGGTGAGCGTCTGGTGGTCGGGCCTTATTCCATGGGCCCCGACCAGGCACAGCCAGAAAAGGGGACATGGGCCCATCCTGCTGCAGGCCCACCACCCGCATGAGGTGCCGTAGGGGTCGGGTGCATTGTGTGCCGGGAGAAGGCCAGGAGCAGATGCCCTGGCGGACCGATCCCCGGCTACCAAGACTGGCAATAGGGACATGGAATGTCACCTCTCTCATGGGGAATGAGCCTGAGTTAATGCGTGAGGTTGAGAGGTACCGGCTAGATATAGTCGGGCTCACCTCTACGCATGGCTTGGGCTCTGGAACCAGTCTCCCGGAGAGGGGGTGGACTCTGTCTCAGTCTGGTGGGCTGGGGTGGGAATGCTACTATCCCCTCGGCTTGCTGCCTGTACATTGGGGTTCTTCGCGGTGGATGAAAGTGTTTGTTCTCTGCGCCTTAGGTTCAGGGAACGAGTCCTGACTGTCATCTGCACTTATGCTCCGAGTTGCAGTTCAGAGTACCCAGCCTTCTTGGGGGGGGTGCTAGAAGGTGCTCCACCTGGAGACTCTGTTGTCCTACTGGGAGACTTTAATGCTCTTATGAGTAACAACAGTGATACCTGGAGAGGCGTGATTGGGAGGAACGGCCTCCCTGATCTGAACCCAAGTGGTGTTTGGTTATTGGACTTCTGTGCAAATCACAGTTTGGCCATAGCAAACTCCTTGTTCGAACACAAAAGTGTCCATAAGCGCACATGGCACCAGGACCCTCCAGGCCACAGGTCAATGATCAATTTTGTAATCTTATCACCTGCGACCATATGTTCTGGACAATCAGGTAAAGAGAGGGGCTGAGCTGGGGAGGACGCTGGACAGACCCAGTGCGCCTAAACATGTAGTGAGGGTGTGCTGGGAACACCTCGCAGAGGCCCCAGTCCATGAAATCTTCAACACACACCTCTGGCAGAGCTTCAACAGCATCCAGAGGGAGACTGGGGACATTGAGTCCTAATGGACCATGTTCAGCATCTCCATTGCCAAAGCTGCAGCATTGAGTTGGGGCCGCAAGGTGGTTGGTGCCTGTCGTGGTGGTATTCCCCAAAACCAAATGGTGGACACCAGAGGTGAAGGGAGCCACAAGGCTGAAGAAGGTATCTTGTCAGGCTTGGCTAGCCTGTGTTTTATGGACTTGGAGAAGGCATTCGACCGTGTCCCTTGGGGTGTCCTGTGGGAGGTGCTATGGGAGTATGGGGTGTCTGGCACATTGCTACGGGCTATTTGATCCCTATACAACCATTAAGAGCTTGGTTCACATTGCCGGCAATAATTCGGACTTGTTCCCTGTGGGTGATGGGCTCCACCAGAGCTGCTCTGTGTCACCAATTCTGTTCTTAATTTTTATGAACAGGATTTATAGGCGCAGCCAAGTGGCGGAGGTCTTTCACGTAGGTGGTCTCAGAATCTCATCTCTGCTTTTTGTGGATGATGTGGTTCTGTTGGCTTCATCGGTTGCTGGCCTCCAGCTCACTCTGGAACGGTTCACAGACGTGTGTGAAGCAGTGGGACTGAGGATCAGCCCCTCCAAATCCGAGGCCATGGTTCTCAGCCGGAAAAGGATGGAGTGCCCACTCTGGGTCCGGGACGAGTTCCTACCCCAAATGGAGGAGTTTAAGTATCTCGGGGTCTTGTTTGTGAGTAATGGGAGAAGGGAGCCGGAGATCGACAGACGGATTGGTGCTGCAGCTGCTGCACCAGTCCTT
Source organism: Pelmatolapia mariae (assembly GCF_036321145.2). Taxonomy (NCBI): domain Eukaryota; kingdom Metazoa; phylum Chordata; class Actinopteri; order Cichliformes; family Cichlidae; genus Pelmatolapia; species Pelmatolapia mariae. The sequence goes on from NC_086229.1 coordinate 29,717,673, forward strand.
CGTGGTGAAGAGAGAGATGAGCGCAAAAGCGAAGCGCTCAATTTACCTGTCTGATCTACGTCCCTACCCTCACCTATGGTCACAAGCTGTGGGTAGTGACCAAAAGAACAAGATCACAGATACAAGCAGTGGAAATGAGCTTCCCCCGAACAGTGGCTGGTCTCTCCCTTAGAGATAGGAGAGGGTAGGGAAGTTCAGCCATCTGGGAGGGGCTCAGAGTAGAGCTGCTTCTCCTCCACATTGAAAGGAGCCAGCTGAGGTGGTTTGGGCATCTGACAAGGATGCATCCTGGGTGCTTCCTGGGTGAGGTGTTCCGGGCATGTTCTGGAACACCTCACTCAGTGACTTTGATGACTGGTGCCAGCAGAACTACCTCCAGATCAACACAAGAAAAAACAAGGAGCTGGTGGTAGACTTCCACAAGCAAAAACATCATCTACTACAACCACTAAACATCCAAGGTATGGACATTGAGGCTGTGGTACCTTGGTGTACATCTGAGCAATAAACTTGACTGGACTCACAATTTAAACACCCTCTACAGAAGAGGGCAGATCAGGCTGTACCTGCTGTGGAGACTGAGGTCTTTTGGAGTGAAGCGCTCACTACTGAAGACTTATGACTCTGTGGTGGCCTCAGCCATCTTTTACGGTGTGGTCTGCTAGGGCGGCACCATCTCTACTGGTGACAGGAAGAGACTGAACAGGCTGATCCAGAGGGCCAGCTTTTTTCTAGGATGCCCTCTAGACCCAGTGGAGGTGGTGAGTAAGAATGGAGAAAGGAGAATGGTGGCTAAGTTGTCATCCCTGTTGGACAACATAGCCCAACCCATACATGGGACCCTGACAGCACAGAGCAGTGCTACCCAAGATGTGGGACAGAGATGGCAGCTACCTTTACAGGGTAAGACTCAGCTGAACATTTCTATCTATTTCACACCTTGGCTCATGTGATGAGGCACATAATTAATAACGGTTCAACGACCATTTTTAGAGATAACCAAATTTTAAATTAAATTAAATACCTAAGTCTCTCCAAAATTTGATTTTAGAACTGAAGAAGCTTCTCATATGAAATGTCTGCAAGAAAAATTTATAAGTCCAGTTGCTCTTTTCAAGCTCCTTAGATTGTCTGTAATGAGCAAGAAAAAAAATCTTCCCTTCATTTGTGACATCTGCATGAAACAATCAGGAACTGAATGTTGGACACAGCTGATGTTTTCAGCTCTTCCTCCTCTATCAGACATTCTCTCCATACCTGAGAGTGTCTAGTCTCCAATGTGGATCCTTCAGTCCAGCCAACAAACTCTGGACTGAGTCTCCTGGATGATTGTAGCTCAGGTCCAGCTCTCTCAGATGGGAGGGGTTGGAGCTCAAAGCTGAAGCCAGAGAAGTACAGCCTTCCTCTGTGATCAGACAGCCTGATAGACTATATAAACACACACACACACACAAAAAAAACAATACATTTGTTAACACTTCACTAAAGGCTTATTTTCAATTATTTTTATGGATAAAATATCCATTCAAATTCAAATTTTATTTGTCACAAACAAATGAATGATAGTCAAATGCCAAGTCCAAGATACATGTAGACTTGTTGGTTAAATTCCATGCACCCTCAAACACCTGAAGAAGACTTTGTAAGATTTCTTGTTTAATTTGTTTAAGAAGAAATAGACAATTTCATCAAATTCGGATATGTAATATTGTAATATTTTTTTCGATAGGCCAAGGAAAACCAGTTATAATGTGAGTGTGCAGGTGCGCCTCCAGGAGTGGTGGATCCCGAAGATGGTACACCAGGACTGAATGCTGCTCTGGAGGCGGAGTATAAGGCGGCGCGGTTGAGGACGGCAATCATCCATCCTCGGTTTTACTCCAACCAGCTGGGGCTGCGACATGCTCTGTGTTGCTTTGCAAGTCCAGGAGGAAGAAGGAGTGGATCGCCTTTTCAGTTGGGTACAGTTTTCTCATGTTTAGTTAGTCAGTGAGGTGAGTGATTGTTGTTTGGTTATGTTTTTTGGGGGCTAGGTAAGCAATCGCTCCTCTGAGTTAGCTTCCCTTATTGTTGTTTGCCATTCGAGAAGCCAAGCAGGAATCCCTTGGTTTCAGCCCAGCTGATTTTGTTTTTGGACACACGGTATGTGGGCCATTGCGATTACTTAAGGAGAAATGGTTGTCCGAATCGCATCGGGTGGAGGATAATGCGTTGGATTATGTGTGTGCTTTTAAGGAACATCTCTCTTGTGCAGTTGGCCCGCGACCACTTGAGGCGAGCCCAGGGCAGTATGAAAGCACATTTTGACAAGAAATCTGTGGTTCGGAATTTTGCCCCGGGGGAGAAGGTGCTGGTTTTGCTTCCAGTGACTGTGTCAACCTTTGTTTTCTGACTACCGTAGGCATCATCAGCAACATCTGTCCTGTGTCATGACATCACGGTGGAAAGGCCGATAAAACAGCACGCTTATCATGTAAACTACACAAAGCGGAGCTTGATGCAGTAGGAAGTTGAATATCTCATTGAGCATGGTCTTGCCATTTTCAGTCATGACGTGTGGAGCTCGCCTTGTATTCTGGTAGCGAAAGCGGACAATATGGCCCGCTTCTGCACAGATTTCCAGAAAGTGAATGCGGTTACCAAACCAGACTCGTTTCCAGTCCCGCGGATGGAAGATTGCCTCGATCGTGTTGGTTCTGCTCAGTATGTTACAAAGCTGGACCTATTAAAGGGGTACTGGCAGGTTCCATTAACACCTACCGCTTCGGAGATCTCTGCATTCGTAATGCCCAATCACTTCCTCCAATACACAGTGATGCCTTTCAGGTTACATAATGTGCCCGCAACATTTCAACGCCTTGTGTGGCAGGTGCTTTGTGGAGCATCTAAGTGCAAGGCATACTTGGTTGACGTAGTTGTCTATTTTACCTCGTGGCCTGAACATCTCGCAACACTTTCTGAGGTGTTTGGGCTGTTCAACGATGCCTCCCTCACGCTCAACCTTTCTAAATGTGAGTTCGGGAAGGCTACTATTACCTATGTGGGCAAGCAAGTGGGACAAGGGCAGGTATGGCCTGTGACTGAAAAAGTTCAGGTTGTTGTGGACTTTCCAGTGTCACAAACTCGGCGCACGTTGCGTCGGTTTCTGGGATGGCAGGGTTCTATCGGGGGTTCTGTAAAAACTTTTGTTTTGATTCAGAGGAGCACGTTTTTTTCCCTTGTTGTTCTGGCATTGGCTACGGCCCACAGTAGCCTGTGTTACTGTTCTTAAAAAACACATGGTAATCAGATCACCGATCGTCTCTGTCTTCTGTCGGAGGGATGTTACAATATGTTATATAGTTTCGTCTGGCTTGATCGCAAATGGAGTTCTATGACTTTTGATGGTTATAGCCCTTTATACTTTTCAATATATGAAATTTCTGCACAAATGTTGGTCCCATTGAAATGAATATGAAACTACAGTCCATCTAGTGGTATGAATGGCAAACTACAGTGATGGTGCGTTTGGCTTCCTCTAGTGAAAGAAAGGTAAACTATACTCAATAGCAGTAAATTTTTGCTCTAGTTAATATTAGTTAACTAAGTTTTAAGTTTTAAATGATTTCTTAAACACGTTGGTGATTTAACGCTAAAAAAATAAAAAAAAACATTTTTTTAAGTGTTTTTTGTGAGATTTTAGGTTGTGTTAAGGCAGTAAGTCAAAATGGAAAAAACAAACACACAAAGAAACTGCCAATTTAAACGTGAGGTTGTGTTGAATAGAATGCCAACAAAGCAGACATTTTCTTTTAATATAAAAGAATAGAAAGGTCACATTACAGTTAGTGAAAAACACTGTCTGAATTCTAACCTGAGAGTTTCCAGTGTACAATATGGACTCTCCAGTCCTGCAGACAGAAGTTTCGCTCCTAAATCTCGCAGATCATTGTTACTCAGGTCCAGCTCCATCAGACTAGAGGACGGGGAGGTCAGAATTGAGGACAGAGCCTTACAGCTTCTGTCTGAGAGGTTGCAGCCACTTAGTCTGAAACAATTATTATTGAAAATAGTTTTATTGTTTCATGCAGACAAGACAAATACACTTTATATCATTTTGTTACAAAAATCTTTAAAATGAGTACATATTTACTTACAGAGCTTTGTTGGAGACGTTGACCACTGGCAGCAGCCTCAGAAAAGCCTCCTCTGAAGCAGAGTATTTCTTCAGGTCAAACACATCCAGATCTTTTTCTGATGACAGTAAGACGAAGACCAGAGCTGACCACTGAGCAGGAGACAGTTTGTCTGCGGAGAGACTTCCTGAACTCATGGACTGTTGGATCTCCTCCACTAGAGAACGATCATTCAGTTCATTCAGACAGTGAAACAGACTGATACTTTGCTCTACAGACAGACTGTCATTGATCTTCTTCTTAATGTACTGGACAGTTTCCTGATTGTTCTGTGAACTATTTCCTGTCTTTGTCAGTAAACCTTGTAGGAGAGTCTGATTGGTCTGCAGTGAAAGACCAAGGAGGAATCGGACAAGCAAGTCCAGGTGTCCACTTGGACTCTGTAAGGCCTTGTCCACAGAACTCTGGTAGAAGTGTGTCTCTGCAGATTCTCTTGTTTCATGTGTCTGGGAGGTTGTTTGCTGTTCTTCCAGCAGATTGACTCCAGAGTTGATGAAGGTCAGATGGACATGAAGAGCAGCCAGAAACTCTTGAACACTCAGATGGATGAAGGAGAACAGTCTTTTCTGGTACAGTCGTCTCTCCTCTTTAAAGATCTGTGTGAACACCCCTGAGTACACTGAGGCTGCTCTGATATCAATGACATACTGTGTCAGGTCTGATTCATAGAAGATCAGGTTTCCTTTCTGCAGCTGATCAAAAGCCAGTTTTCCCAGAGACTCAATCATCTTCCTGCTCTCCGGACTCCAGTGTGGATCTGTCTCAGCTCCTCCATCATATTTGATCTTCTTCACCTTGGCCTGTACCACGAGGAAGTGGGTGTACATCTCAGTCAGGGTCTTGGGCAGCTGTCCTTCCTCTCTGGTTTTCAGCACATCCTCCAGAACTGTAGCAGTGATCCAGCAGAAGACTGGGATGTGGCACATGATATGGAGGCTTCGTGATGTCTTAATGTGGGAGATGATCCTGCTGGCCTCCTTCTTATCTCTGAATCTCTTCCTGAAGTACTCCTCTTTCTGTGGGTCAGCAAACCCTCTGATTTCTGTCACCATACCAACACACTCAGGAGGAATCTGATTGGCTGCTGCAGGTCTTGTGGTTATCCAGACGCGAGCAGAGGGAAGCAGCTTGCCCCTGATGAGGTTTATCAGCAGCACATCCACTGAGGTGGACTTTCTAGGGTCAGTTATAATTGTAGTTTTGTGGAAGTCCAGAGGAAGTCGACACTCATCCAGACCATCAAAGATGAACACAACCTGGACGTCTTCAAAGCTGCAGATTTCTGCTTCTTTGGTTTCAGTAAAGAAGTGATGAACAAGTTCCACCAAGCTGAACTTCTCCTCTTTCAGCACATTCAGCTCTCTGAAAGTGAATGGAAATATGAACTGGATGTCCTGGTTGGCTTTGTCTTCAGCCCAGTCCAGGGTGTATTTCTGTGTTAAGACTGTTTTCCCAATGCCAGCCACTCCCTTTGTCAGCACTGTTCTGATTGGTTCATCTCTTCCAGGTGAGGCTTTAAAGATGTCTTCTTGTCTGATTGTTGTTTCTGGTCTGTCTGGTTTCCTGAAGGCCATTTCAATCTGTCTGACCTCATGTTCATCATTGACATCTGCAGTTCCTCCCTCTGTGATGTAGAGCTCTGTGTAGATGTGATTCAATAGGGTTGGGCTTCCTGCTTTAGCGATCCCCTCAAACACACACTGGAACTTCTTCTTTAGTGTAGATTTAAGTTTACCCTCACTCCAATAGACGTCTCTATTTGAAGTTTCTAAAAGAAATAATAATTTAATTCAATTCAATTTTATTTATATAGCGCCAAATCACAACAACATTCGCATCAAGGCGCTTGAGATTGTACAGCAGAATAGTCCAAATATAAGTCCAGAATTTTTATATTTATGTTTGACTATCACTTTAGGGTTAGACATTAGTAAACAACCTCTTTAACCAGCAGCTTAAATCTTTATGGAAATCCTCTTACTTTTGTGCAGAAGGTCAGCTAGCTCATCCTGCTTCATTCTCCTTAAAAAGTCCAGTGTGATCTTCACAAATGCCTCTCTGCTGCTCCTCCTCTGCTCCTCATCCTCACCCTCTTGCTCCTCAACAGTTCTCTGACCCTCCAAGTATTTCGGAAAATCTGTACTGACAACTTTTTGAATCTTCTTCAGTTCATTCTTCACAAAAGTGATGATGTTGTCCTGCAGTAGCTGGAATAGAGTATTGTGTGAATTAATATGTTACATTACAACCTCAACTGGTGGTGCAGTGGAAGAAGAGAGGAACAATGAACAGAGGGAAACCAGGAACAACAGACAGAAATAGCCAGGTTATATGAAGGTGTTGTCATAATCATATTTCTGTTGCAGTCCACAGCAAATCCTGATTCTGGAAACAGAGTGAATATTGCTACATCATGGTAATTGTTAATTGTTGTTAAATTGGAATGTTAAAAAAAAACAAGCAAAAAAATAAATCAAATTCTGAGATCAGATAACTCAACTTTGCTTTGCTTAAAGTGGAATAAATGCTATAATAATATGATAAATAACTTTTTCTAAAGTTTTCCAGTCATTTATCCAACTTACATAGTTTATTAGACACTACCATGACAGCCAAAAATTAAAGGACATGTCTGTAGCAATATGTGTCAAGGTGGTCATGGGTATAGATAAAATTACAAACACATTTTTTTTTGACCAGCCCAGCTGTCAAAGCTCATTGTTTATTTGAAACAATGTTTAGTTGTGCTTCTAACTTGTCTTATCTTGCAATTAATACTACAAAAAACCAATACTTGCAATATGTTTGAAGTATAAATAGCCGTTCTTTTTGAGAAATGACTGAACAGAATAGATGTAAAAGTAGTTGTACATGTACAGACCATAAATATGGAGTCCAGCTGTGTTTGATGCTGCTGGGTAGACTGACTACTGGGAGTCTCTGAGCTCTGCTGGTCCAGTCTGTGGAGGAATCATAAAGAATTAGTTCAATACAGGAGAAAGATCAATATTTTAACTGCTGAGTTTTAGTTCTCAGAAAACACCATCTTAATGCTGCTGGCAAAAATAAATAAATAAATAAAAAATGAAAAAAAAAACAGCTTACACCTATGAATACCTGGAGCTCTTACAAGAATAAAGACTGGTAAATCTTTTGTAATATTTCCAATGGTCTAATTATCTTAACAGTAATGACACACATGACATTTGTCATTAGCGTTTTCTAACCTGCCAAGATTAAGGCACAGAGTTAGCCAGTCTAGCGAGGAAGGAGTGGCATACAGGTCCAGCGGCCATGTGGTGTGGAACTTGAAGCCAGTCAGTTAAATCAATCAACAGACCCATACTTAAGTGTCAATATCAGGCAAGCGTTTTAGGCTAAGGGAAGCATCTATAATGTAAACAGACTTGGTCCTAGCACTGAACCCTGTGGAACCCTGTGGAACACCGTAGTTGACCTTAGTGTATGAAGAGGACTCTCAATTTAGATGAACAATTTGGAGTCTATTAGATAAATGTGATACAAACTACAGCATGCTTTAATCACGCTAATAGAATATTATGGTCAACAGTATCGAACGCTGCACTGAGGTCTAGCAGGACAAGCACAGCGATGAGTCCACTGTCAGAGGCCATAAGAAGATCATTTGTAACCTTCACTAAAGCTGCTCTGAAACCTGACTGAAACTCTTCAGATAAGCCATTCCTCTGCAGATGATCTGTTAGCTGTTTGACCAAGGGCGTCGATTTGGCATGGACGGAGGGGACGTGTCCCCACCAATATCCAGCGATTATTGAATGGTCCCCACCAATAATTTGATCTCTTCGAGTTAAGAAAAACAAACCCGATAGAAAGAAAAAAACAGATCTGTCAACGTCTCATTCACCCAGCGGTGCAGAAAGAGTTAAATTACGTTCTCTACTGGAGTCCGACCTCATGTGACAAATATGGCCAATGTGATTGGCTGAGCCTTTCAGGGAGCTCTGTTTAGTTTTAGCAGCGGCAATCCTGCGCTGCGAGGAGGAGAGGAGGATGGCAGCAAAAAGGAAGAACCTGGATATAAGAAAGTATTTTTCAAAGAAACCTGTAAGTCACTTAAAGTCAAGTTCACTCATAAAATGTGTCCGTCATAATAACGTTACAGGCAATACCAGGCCATACATGCCAACCCTCCCGATTTTTCCAGGAGAAACCCGAATTTCAGTGCCCCTCCCGAAAATCTCCCGGAGCCACCATTCTCCCTAATTTTTCCCGATTTTCCACCCGGACAACAAAATTGAAAAACCATATCCTAGATTGGCCCAGCCAATTCCAGTTTCCAACAATAGCTGCTACTACTGCAGCTACTTAGTATTAATATTACTCTCATTACTCTTTCTGGGTCGCAAAATAAACTTTTAACATATTTTCAGGCGAGATTGTAGTTGTGTATACTTCAAATAACTTAAACATGTTATTGTTTGGCCTTTTTCAGTGTTTTATTTGTTCGTGAGTAAATCGGTTTGGCTGAGATTAAAGTTATTAGATTAGATTAGATTAAATAAAACTGTATTATTCCTCTGGGATTTTCACACAGCTGAATAAATGTCGAACAGAAAACTGATTAAACAGAAGTGTGAGATGGTCAAGAATATACGCAAGCGTCCGGTTATATTTTATTTTATTTAGACCACAAGGAGCAGATGGCAGAGGTGACGTAATTATGAAGGCTAGACCCCCCAATTTCACAGTCGCTCATTTCCGGTCTACCGGCTTTCGGAGGACCCGGCCCACTTAGACCGCGAAGGCCGGGTCCTCAGGTGGACGCAGCCTAATTCTGAGGTCTCAAGGTTGGCAGGTATGTGCTGGCTTTGGCCCTCATCAGTCTAAAACTGTATGTAACCATGAAAGAAGTGTTGCCATGTCCACCAGGACAGTATAGTATAGACGGTAGAATAGACTCCTTCACATAGTGGACATTGAGTTGTTGTGTGGGGCACCAGTAGTCCATGTGTGTTGCTGTAACAGTAGTTCATGTTTAGAATAAAAAGTCCCAGCTCACTGATTTGATCGGGGCAATAGTGCCTGAAATGTTGCATAATTTTGCTGAGAGATCTTTTACTTTGTGGTGATCTTAGATGAGTAGTTTTATGAGCAAAAACCAGGTCATTCAGTGTTCCCTTTGTACTAATGTGTAAGAGATGTTGGTGTACTATAACTGAAGTAATGTTGTTAGGTCCTTAAAGTCATATTCTTTTATTGTCATGACTGTATTTGAAGCTTTTTTTTTATTTTTGTATGATACCTGATTTATATGGAATATGGCTGAAGTAAACTAAAGTCTAAAATCAGTCATTTATTTAATAGTAATTTAACATGATATAATTCACATATAAAACTATGAATTGTAATTTTAAATGGTTTAAAAGCATGTAGAATAGCATATGTGGGCAAGTATATTTCTCCTTTTTTTAAATCAAGAAACAAAGACAAAAAGGACAAAAAAAAGAAACAGGGCAGGTTTCGGTGGTTGAATCATCCGTCCCCACCAATGCCAAAACCAAATCTACGCCCTTGTGTTTGACAACTACTCTTTCAAGGATGTTTGATATGAAAGGAAGGTTGGAGATTGGCCTATAATTAGCTAAGACAGCTGGGTCTAGAGATGGCTTTTTAAGTAGAGTTTTATCTACAGCAGGGGTGGGCAATTCCAGGCCCCGAGGGCTGGTGTCCCTGCAGGTTTTAGATCTCACCTTGGGTCAACACACCTGAATCACATGATTAGTTCGTTACCAGGCCTCTGGAGAACATCAGGACATGTTGAGGAGATAATTTAGCCATTTAAATCAGCTGTGTTGGTTCAAGGACACATGTAAAACCTGCAGGGACACCGGCCCTCGGTGCCCACCCCTGATCTACAGCCAGCTTGAAGGCCTGTGGTACATAGGCGATTATTAGAGATAGGTTGATCATATTTAAGATTGAAGAATTAAGAGATTAGAGATTACTCTTATTTTTCACAAGTGCACAAATCGTACTCCAGAATAGATTACTTTTTGCTTGATTCTAAATTGATGTCTAAAGTTGAATGCTCAACTTATCATAACATCTTGATCCCAGATCACTCTCCAACCTCTTTAGTCCTGGACTTCTGTGATACGAAACAACAGGGTAAATGGCGTTTTCACCCGTCACTCCTGTCTAAGACATCCTTTTGCCAATTTATGACAACTAAAATATCAGATTTCTTGGAAACTAATGATAAACGTTTCTGATTCGATTTTATGGGAAACATTTAAAGTGGTAATGTGAGGAGAAATTATTTCTTTTGAATCTTCACTAAAAAAATGAATGCCGGAAACGCCAGTTCGAAAAAGAAGCTGAATTAACACAGTTAGAACAGTACCACAGGCCTCGTCTTGTCCCTCATTGTGTCAAGACATCACTAAAAGGAAGTTTGAGTATAACACAATTTTATCTAGTCAAGTAACACATCAGCTATTTAGGATCAGACAGAAGCATTTTGAGTTTGGAGATAAGCCCCATAAGCTTCTTTCTCGGCAGCTGAGAGCCCTACAGGCCAGTAGGGCTATACACAAAATTTAATCAAGATCAGGCGAAATTTTAATTAACTCTAAAGCTTCTAATGAGCGATTTAGAGAATATTATGAAGAGCTCTATATGTCGAAATCTTGGGGCAATATTTCTGATTAGTTAGAGAAGCTGGATCTCCCGAAAATGAATGACGCTGCACGAGAGGCTTTAAACTCAGATATTACTATTGAAGAAGTTTCAAAAGCTATTAAGTCATTCTACAATGGAAAGTCCCCAGGCCCAGATGGGTTTGGTATTGAATTGTATAAAAAGTACATTGAAAAGGTGGCCCCACTTTTTTTGAGAATGTTTAAACATCTTTCCATACTCAAAGATTTCCCCGTACGCTATATGAAGCTAATCAAAGGAGTTTGCAAAGAAAAGCGTCTGGACTTCTTTAACCCTCTGGGGTCGCTGGACGCGCCGGCGCGTCAAAATCACATGACCAATTTAAGACGACACAGCTACAAGATGCAGCGAGTCAGAGTCTCAATTTCAACTTGGGTCGAAAGTGCGGACTTCAGACTATATACCAGTTTTTGAATTGTGTCGATAGGCCACGTAAAACCAGAGTTATGATAAAAAATACAGGTGATGTTTTTTTCTGAACAAAACAGTGGTGTTTACAGCGGGAAGAACGGTAAAAACGGCGTTTTCCACAGACAGCGCTAGCAAACACTCTCCCTTTGCGAGTGAAAAAAGAAAAAGAAAAAACACCCCTTCCCTATTGGGTGTTAGTTTACCATGTCAGCCAATCAAAAAAATGATATGGCAACATGTGACATTTGGTTGTTTAGGGAGAAGGGGAAGTTTTTAGGAGCGACACCCGCGACGGAAAGCGGGCGAGCGAAAGAAAGAGAGAGAGCGAGTTTTCATATCTGAGACATTAGTGATGTTTAGCGTGTTTGGAGGCTGTAGTTAGTGTGTTGTGTAGTTACTGTTTTGTATTGTGTGTCAGTTATACTGCTGAATTTCATATTTTCTCCAAAAAAAGGCGTCAAAGGTGGATTCCAGTGTAAACGCTGTTCCCACATGGGAAACTGGACTGATGCACCTCCTGCAGTCAGACCTGCAGGGTTTAGGCCTGTGGTGTTCTCCTCTGTCTTATACTGAACACAAACTACATTTTTTGGACTGGCACAAATAATTTGTGTGCCTTCTTATTTGATGCAGCACACCTGATTGTTCTGTCAATAGATTTAAATGGTTATATAAAAAACGCCTGAGGCCTTGGCTGCATTTTTAGGTAAATAGTACCATATAACTTTATTGTTTGCAAAACTTGTGCATAATTTTTAGAAATGTACAATTTATATTTGCATTTCAAGTTATGAAAATGATTCGTTAAACATGTTTGTGGGTTTTACAGTAAAAGATATAACTCTTTTCTACTCGGATTTTGAATTTTTTGTCTGAATTTAGATCAACTGTGCTAATATAGTATACCAAAATGAAAAACTAACTCAAATTTCAGATATTTGAGGTTGTGCTGAAAATAATGATACCAAACAAGGCAAGAAAAACACATTTTAAAGGTGAAATATAGAGGTAAAATCAAAAGTAGTCAAAAACGGCCAATTATACCCTGGACCCCAGAGGGTTAAGTTGCTTGAAGACGTTTCACCTCTCATCCGAGAAGCTTCTTCAGTTCTAGGGTCAAATGGCCGAGAGTCCCAGATTTAAACCAAGTGGGAGTATCCCCCCCAAAGAGGGACAAAGGACCCCCTGGTGATCCTCTAATCACATGAGCCAAGGTGTGAAAGCGGGTGTGGGACCTAATCAGCCCGGGTTTCGGGTGTGCTCATTGTGAAACCTGGCCCCACCTTGTCATGTGAATTCCTGAGGTCAGATGGCCCAGGATGTGAGTGGGCATTAAGGCGTCTGGGGAGGGAACTCAAAACTGGATTATAGATGGCAGACAGTTGGTGTCGTAAACCACCGTCTCTGTTCAAAGATGGTCGCTCACAGTGGACATAGATGGCCTCTTTCACTCCTCTTTCAAACCATCTGTCCTCTCTGTCCAAAATGTGAATGTTGGTATCCTCATAAGAGTGACCTTTATCCTTAAGATGCAGATGGACTGCTGAGTCTTGTCCTGTGGAGGTGGCTCTTCTATGTTGTGCCATGCGCTTGTGAAGTGGCTGTTTGGTCTCTCCAATGTAGAGGTCATGTTGGATCAATTATCCATGCGGATCAAACTGGGTTTGTCCCCCAGAGGTTTTCCTTCTTTAATGTTCGAAGATTGATGAACATAATGTATCATAGGCACTGGGGGGCTTCCAAGTTCCAGTACTGAGCTTAGATGCTGAAAAGGCGTTTGACCAGGTCGAGTGGGCCTATATACTTCGGGTACTGGAGATGTTTGGTTTAGGCGAACAGTTTATATCATGGGTTGATATGATATATAGGCATCCCTCTTCTTCCATTCTTACTAACCAAGATAGATCAGCGCCTTTTTTTTTTCACCGCGGGACACGACAAGGCTGCCCTTTGAGCCCTTTGCTCTTCGCAATTTCTATTGAACCTCTTGCAGTAGCCATTAGGAATGAGCCCTCTATTGACCCTGTCCCATTGGGGAATATCAAGCACTACATTTCTTTACATGCGGATGATGTTGTTTTGTTCTTGTCAAATCCTGAGCGATCTGTTCCTGATGTGGTGAGGTCGCTTGGGGAAATCTCAGGTTATACAATAATTGACAGAAGAGTGAGTTTGTGGCTTTAACTGCAAACTTGGATGTTGCCTTTAAAAATTACAGACAGATTGAAATACTTGGGTGTTATTTTGTTTAGGATCCTAAATAGATGTTTAAGTTGAATTATCTTGAACAAGTTGAAAAACTGAAAAAGGACATTGGGAAATGGAGGGCTCTCCCTATTTCCATGGTAGGTTGCATTAATGTAATTAAAATGGTTTCCCTTCCTAAATTTCTATATTTATTTTAAAATTTACCTATTTTTAAAAAAATTTATATTTGAATAAGCAATTTTTCAAAGTGATCGATTCAGTAGTATTACCATTTGTTTGTTTTTAAAACTCGCAGGATATCAAAAGTTCATCTATGTAAGTCTAAACTTAAGGGTGGATTTGCTCTGCCACTGTTTCAGTTTCATTATTGGGCTGCAAATGCTAGAACTCTTGCTTACTGGCAGGAAGGGTACAAAAAGGTCATGTCTGACGATACCGCACCTTGGGTGGTCATAGAGAGTGGTGGGGTTGAGAATAGTTCCCTCCCTGCTCTTCTTTTTTCGTACTCTAATCCACAAACCAAGGTCAATAATTTTATAGTTTCAAACTGTGTTAAAATCTTTAGTCAAACGAAGAAAAGGTTGTGCTCTACCAGACACTTCGATCCACACTCCAATATATTGTAATCATGCATTTCCACCCTCATGTTTAGATGCCTCTTTTGAGGTCTGGACACTCAAAGATTTATATATTGACAGGCAGTTTGCATCATTTATTCAGTTGCAGATCAAGTTCTTTCTCCCTGCGTCACATTTTCATTATGTACAGATAAGAAACTATGTTCATCAGAGTATTGTTAATTTTCCATCTCTTCCAGAAGAGGGGTCAATTTTTACACTCCTGAGTTCCCCGGATTCTAAAAAGTTGGTTTCTGGTTTTGTGAAAGCTTTTTCTGAGAATTTAAATTTTAAACCTGACTTTTTGAAGATGGCATGGGAGGAGCAGCTTGGTTTGCAAATTGGAGATGAGATGTGGGAGAGGAGTCTGTGTAGGATCCATTCTTGCTCTATAAATGTAAGGCATCAGTTAATTCAATTCAATTCAAAGTGCTCCAACGACTTCATTATTCAAAAACTAAAATGCACAGGATTTGTGATATGTGATCGTTGTAAACTTGAAGGCTCTCTCACTCATTTATTTTGGACTTGTCCCAAATTGCATAACTATAGGTTGGACATTTTTAAATGTTTATCTGGTATCTATAATTGCACATTACAGCCGGACCCAATAATTGCATTGTTTGGATCTTCCTCTTCCCTTTTACACCTCAGCTCTTCTGCACAAACTACAGTTTTGTTCGGAATGGTAATTGCTAAGAAAATTATCTTGACTCTCTGGAAGTCAGATATTATACCTCAATTCAAAATGTAGCTAACAGAACTGACTGCTCTACTACATATGGAGAGAATTAGGTACACATTAGGGGACAAACAGTTTTGTAGGAATGGGGTCTAAAAGACACGTTGATGGTTTGGAGGAATTAATTATTGAAGTTAACTCAGAAAGATCAATTGGAGAAAAAGAGTCTAACTTTACATCAATGGTACTAAGAGTAGCTGTAGATAATATTACATCTGTGGGATGATTGTTGGTAATTTTTTCTCTAATGATTAAACTTTTTTGTGAAGAAGTTCATGAAGTCATTACTAGTTAACGTTAAATGGATTGTTGGCTCAGTAGAGCTCTGACTTTTTGTCAGCCTGGCTACAGTGCTGAAGAGAAACCTGGGGTTGTTCTTATTTTCTTCAATCAGTGACGAATAGTAAGATGTTCTGGCTTTGCGGAGGGCTTTCTTATAAGGCAGCAAACTATTTCTCCAGGCTAAATGATGATCCTCTAAATTTGTGACACGCCATTTCCTCTCCAGCTTACGAGTTATCTGCTTTAGGCTACGTGTTTGAGAATTATACCACGGAGTCAAATATGTCTGATTTGAATATTTTTCACAGGAGCAACAGTATCTAGTGTTAAACATAGAGAGGAGGCAGAGTTATTAACAAGATGATCAACCACTGTTGGTGTAGCGTTCAGATAGCTGCTCTGCTCTATGTTGGTACAGGCCATTGAAGATGATAACAGTGGGTGGATTATATTCTTAAACTTAGTTACAGCACTTTCAGAAAGACATCTACTGTGATAAAGTCTACTCTCCACTGCTGTGTAATCAATTATTGTAAATGTAAATGTCATCAGGAAATGATCAGACAGCAGGGGGTTTTCAGGAAACACTGTTAAATGTTCAGTGTCTATGCCATATGTTAAAACAAGATCTAGAGTGTGATTAAAGTGGTGGGTGGGTTCTTTTACATTTTGAGAGAAGCCAATTGAGTCTAATAACAGATAAAATGCCATGTTGAGGATGTCATTTTTATCATCTACATGGATTTTAAAATCACCCACAATAATTATTTTATCTGAGCTGAGCACTAAAATTTCTGCCACACCGCCCCCTCGGCCTGTGATTTGAGGTTTCCAGTTCCAGTTCACTGTTCGTGTGATCGACTGGCCGGTCAGCTGAGCAGTTTTGCATTCTTTTCTAACTTTAATGCTCTTTCCATTGTTGTTTTTCACCATCTACTCTGTACATTTCATATTCTTTCCTTTTCCTCATTTTTTTGGACTCGCTTCTGAAACTCCGACATGACCCCAAGGCTCACCTACACCAGAGGCTCCCTCATTCAGCTGCAGCTGCAGCCCAGGCTCCGGCTTTTCCGCTCCGCTCCTACTGACTATTTTCCCAAGGAAATACTCTTGGACACAGAAATCGAAAAACTCACAAAAACAAGGTAACCAGGAGGGGATTAAAGAAGAAGGGGTAAGAGCCAGACTCAAGAGGGAGACACACAAACAACGAGCACTCCTGTCTATTAACCTAATGTGTGGTCTCTCCGCAACAAGGTGGTTGAGCTGCAAGCCTGCGTCAACCACTTGCACGAGTGATGATGCAGCACAATGCATATTGATGGATTTTCACTACCTCTTCGTCTGGAAGAAGACCATGACTGCACCATAAGCAACATGGCGGCGGTGTGTGTCTGCATGTAAACAGCAGCTGGTGCTCTACAGTCACTCTGAGGGAGAAGCTGTGCACTACAGACATCAAGCTTCTGGCTTTTTCCCTGTGTCCCTACTTCCTCTCCCGAGAATTCCCACAGCTTTCCATCTTCTTGGTTTACATCCACCCCAGAGATGATGCAGCTAAAGCTATGTGAGTGAGTACTTCACCAAAACTGTACAAACTGGAACAATTATCACCGGACTCTCCCAAGTTCATCCAGGATGATTTCAACCACTGTTCCCCTGGCAAGTCTTTTATAGACGTCAGGGGAAGACTCTGGATAATTGCTATGGCTCTGTACCAGACACATTCTGACCACCACCAGTTGGCAAAGGGTGAAGTGTCTTGCCCAAAGACACAACGACCAACACTGTCCAAGCCGGGGCTCCAACTGGCAACCTTCCGATTACAAGGCGAAGGAGAAAAATTAAAGGGGCTCCCCTCAAAAATCCCTTAAAGTGGGATTTTAAAGGCAATTTAAAAAATACTTGTTGTAAAAAAGTACAGTACATATACTGTACATTACTAACAAAATCATTGCGTTGTAACCAGTTTTCTGTAAGGCAGAGTAAATCGATTTGTTGATCAATTATTAAGTCATGTACTAGGAGAGCGTTGGAGGAGAGAGACCTAATATCTAATAATCCACATTTCATTGTTTTACTCTTTGGCTCAGATGTGGATACTGTTTAGGTTGTTTAGGTTTTTTGTTGCTTGTTTTTATTCTTTTTTGTCTGCTTGGGAGCTGACACAGTCTCTATGGAGATGTTTTGTTTTGTTTTTGTTTGTTTGTTTTTTTTTTTTTGGGGGGGGGGGGGGGGGGGGGGGAGAGCTGAAGAGAGGTGTGTAAGACTGCAACTCTGCTTCCTGGTCCCAACTCTGGATAGTCATATTTTGGAGGGGTTTAATAAATTTGTCCATATCTCTAGAAATGAGAGCTGCTCCATCCAAAGTGGGATGGATGCCGTCTCTCCTAACAAGACCAGGTTTCCTCCAGAAGGTTTGCCAATTATCTATGAAGCCCACATCGTTTCTTGGACTCCACTCAGACAGCCAGCAATTTAAGGAGAACATGTGGCTAAACATGTCACTCCTGGTCTGATTGGGGAGGGGACCAGAGAAAACTACAGAGTCCGACATTGTGTTGGCAAAGTTACACACCGATTCAATATTGATTTTAGTGACCTCCGATTGGCGTAACCTGGTGTCAGTACTGCCGACGTGAATTATAATTTTACTGAATTTACATTTACAGTTTGCCAGTGCTTTTAAATTTCCCTCAATGTCGCCTGCTCTGGCCCCTGGAAGACAACTGACTATTGGTGCTGGTGTCTCTAGCTTCACGTGTCTGAGAACAGAATCACCAATTACCAAGGGTTAGACACATGAACAGGTTGGTGGTGTACTTCGGGTTTCTGTTTAAGACTATGCTTCCTCCTCACCATCACCCAGCCGCCCTCTTTCCCCAGCTGCTTGGGGTCTGCTGGCCCTTAGGGCCTCCAGTGCTCAGTGTGGTGGTGTTGGAAATGCTGTTATCGATCTGGACTGTCTGAGGAATCTCCATCAGAAAGTCTGGGATCCAGTTACGGTAGGTGTTCAGACCCAGCAGGCTCAGTTTTCCAATCAGGTGCTGAGCTGAAGTCTATGAACAGCATTCACACATGTGTCCTGGGTGAGAGCGAAATGTAGGGTGGTGGCAATGGCCTCGTCTGTTGACCAGTTTGGGTGATAAGCGAACTGCAATGAGTCCAATATGGTGGTAGCAGGGTCTTAATATGATAATGAACCACTTGATGCACTTCACCAGGATAGGTGTGTGTGCGACAGAAAAAACCTCCTAGAACATCCATTCTGTACATTCTGATAGTTTTTTGAAAAAGTCCAACACACACCGCTTCACATATGAACATAGAAATGTGTGTGAAAAAAAGCTGAGCTGACATTAAACATGATGGAGATTTATTCACAAACACTGAGTCACTACAACATTTACACACACATTACCTCTCTGCAGGACGACACACGCCTGATTTAAAATTAATGATTTAATTTCACTGGTGTTTCTTCACACAGCAAATATTTCTTTCTGCTGTGACATTTTATTTCCAGGAATTCATGCAGTAATAAAATTTGTAATGTGAATGTTCCTCAGCCGCATCGCAAAAAAACAACATTAACCACTTTGTAGAAGACCAAATGTTAGATTTAAAAAAAAAAAATGTTTTACTTCTGCTTTGCTTAAGGTGATTTTCAGTTGTTTAGAACCCAAAGGCTTGTTTTTAAGAGACAGTTTAAATGGGATTTAGGGAATGACGTGTTTGCACTGCAGTTTATATCCAACAACATCAAGCAGTTAAATCAAAGAGTTCAGTTCAAAGAGTTCACAGCTCACCTCACTGCAGCAGACAGAGGCTGGACTTTAAAATCAATAATGTCAGCTTTAGACCGATCACTCTTTAAGGAGACACAGCTGGGTTCAGGTTCATGTTTGCGTTTAGTTCCTCGTTTCTTCCTGTGAATAATGATGGAGCAGTGATGTGAGTGCTGAGCTGTGACATGGAGAAGAGTCATGGACAGTTAGAGATGGTCATCTCACCTCTCAGCTTTGGTCTGGCTCTCATGTTCCCCACACAGAGTGCTTTTAGAGGGAGGGACTCCCTCCTCTCTGTCCTCACACTGATCCATGCTGCTCACATCAGCTCACACACACTTTCTACCTTCACCTGCAGAGAAACACAAATCATTCATGTGCACATCAACTGAAATCCTGCTTTTCATCATGTGTGCTGTCCGAATGCGTGTGTATACGTGTGTGTGTGTGTGCGCTCCTTTTATGTGAAAGAACTTTCTTGTGGGAAATTTAGACCTACCAGCTTTAGTGGCTACATATACTGATGTCTGAAAGTGTTTTAAATTATCCTTAAGTCTAGTTTGGTTCTATAAACAGAATCTATGATGACACCATCTCCTCCACCTGCTGCTGTGGAGATTCAGAGAAATAAAACTATCATAAGAAAAGAGAAGATATAAAAAAAAAAAAAAAAAAAGATCTTATCTTTTGTTATTGGATTTCTCTGTTTGGGAAATATTCCACTCATTCCACTGAACCTGGGTAGTGAATTCAATCAGGGCTTTTTTTTAAATCAAATCCTAAAGATACTAACATGAAAACATGTTGAGCAGCTCTCTGACATGAAGAACACGCGTTCTTCAAAACGCACACCAACTACAGGCTCCACGTCACACCTGGACACTAAACACGGACACACAGGTGAGCTGCTTCCTGGAAGGAGGCGGGTTTAAACCTGAAGCTCAGCTCAGGAGGGTTGGAACAGAGCCAACAGTTGATGTCTCCACTTTCTTCTTCTTTTTTTGAATAACAAGTTGAATCTATATCTAACATACATGTAAACAAAATATTCATTTATGAAGTCCGCTCTCCGTCTCCTGCTGTCCCTGCGAATAAAAAGACCCGGAGCTCTCCGGTCGAGCTCAGGCAACATTCAGTGTGTTTTAATGGCGGACACATTCGACCTCGTTGAAAAACATTACACTGACTTCTATGACTTTAATGGAGAGACGTGTGTGAAAAAATCAAACATGAGCTGAACAAACAGTAAAGTTCCTAAAGACAAACTCTTTAAGGAGGAAACAAAGCAAACTTACAGTTTGTTCACACACCAACAACAAGCTCCACTCCACGAAGTTAAGGAAAGTGAAAGTAAACTTTGAGCAGGAGGGAAACACCCAGAGAGGCATTTGAGGACACTCACGAGCATCGAAACACGTGTGCTGCGTTCAGGTGCACCTCGGAAACTCCCATATTGTTGGCAGGTCGTGATTTATTTCTGCGGGTTTTGCTGTTTGAAACACAAACGCCCGTAATCACTTTGTTGTTCTTCTTCCTGCAGCGTTTGAATATTTCAGCACTAAACTGATGTTTCTTCAAAGCTCATTTCAACCTGTTGAAGTCATGAATGAAAGTGCAGACTGAGAGTGGATCACATGATGTTTAAGGTGTGTCATGTGACATGTTCAGTATTGTCACACGTGTCTAGATTGTCCCTGATATAACTGCTCAAACACTGATGATTATATTTGAAGAATTATTACTGATGGCAGCAAAGTTTGAATGGAGCTCTCTGTGCTGATTTGTCGTCCTCTGGAGGGCTCAGGTCAGACTCCTTCATCCTTCTCCAGCATGAGCCCACCCTCAGACCCACAGGAGCTCTGACCTTTGACCTCCTGACCCTATAAGACGACAGGTCCAACCAAAACACAACAGGCACAGGCTAACTCTGGCTGTGTCCCAATTCAGGGTCTGCACGCTTGAAGTAGGCACACTATGCGTACTATAAGTATGAGAAGTGCGGAAGTGAGAGGCTTGTGAAATGGGACGTTCTAGCCTCCGTCGAGCTGTTCAGGTTGCCTAGCAACCATGATACTAACCGCTTTTAGGAGTCGTCATCCGCTTCCGCAAGGAAGCTGTAGCGGTGGCAGCAGACATAGAACAGATGGCCTGCATTTGTATAGCGCTTTACTCAGTCCCTAAGGACCCCAAAGTGCTTCACACTACATTCAGTCATTCACCCATTCACACACACACATTCACACACTGGTGACGGCAAGCTACATTGTAGCCACAGCTGCCCTGGGGCGCACTAACAGAGGCAAGGCTGCCGGACACTGGCGCCACCAGAGCCTCTGACCAACACCAGTAGGCAAACATGGGGTTAGTATCTTGCCCAAGGATATTTGCCCAAGGCATGCAGCCTGGAGCAGCCTGGGATCGAACCACCAACATTCTAGTTAGTGACTGACCTGCTCTGCCACCTGAGCTACAGCCACTGTTCTATTGCTTCAAAGTCCGCCATGATCACCCCACCCTGACCCAACCTGACTGCAACCTTCAGTCGTGTGTGTGTGTGTGTGTTTCAGAGGTGAGGAGGTTCACTCGAGGAGACAGAGAGTTCCTGACCAGACTGGCTCCTCCCCTTCAGCTCACCTGCCTGCACCTCCTCCCTGACTCAGCTCCACCTGCTTCGTTCTGATTTGATCTGTTCTACGTGTTCATACAAATAAAACTTTATTGTTCCTCCTCCTGTCACACGGTATCTCACCTTCACTGACTCTAACGCTGGTGATCAGGGTCAGAGGTCACACGAAGCTCTCTCTTGATCAAATCACATGAAGAACTATAATGCTGTAAAAAAGAGAATGCAATGTTGGCGCTGCGCAGGTGTATACACACTTTCTCACAGTAACTTCTGTGAGCAACACAAGCCCATGAATAACTCACCCCTGGTAGATTCATAATCACAGAAAGTGGCATTTAAAGCTAAATCGGTACGGCCAAAGCTCATGCAACCTAGGATGCTGCTGTCATCTTTCTGCTCCTGTAAACACACATAAATTCATCCACCCTTTTGTCATGTCTAGGTGGAGGTTCACATTGAGTAGTGGTCAAGTCAGTCAAGTCTTGTCAGCTTTTGGCAGCTTTTACCAGTCAGTCAGTTTTTTTTATTTTCACTCATTTACACATTCATTCATTCATTCTTTCTTTGCTGATAGTGGAATCGATCGTCACATTTCGTTTCCACCCTCAGCAAAATGACGTCATTTCAAAAAGAAAAGAAGAACTTTAGATCGGATTACCTCGCTGAATCCTTTTTGACAGGGACTCTAATTGTCCCAAATAAGTGGCCTTCTCCCGAGCCCATTGTAATTTTGGAGAAACTCACTTGCAACGGTTTGCCCGGTACGTGTCGTATAGCGCTTTTAATTCCCATCGTGCAGATCTGCTTAAAGAAAAGAGATTCCCAAACAAAACTCCCAAACAAAACTCCCAGTGCACTGTTCAAAAACAAAAATAAAAATAACAGATCAAAATGAAAAACAAAACTAAATAAAAATCCAGAAGTCCGATCTTTGGACTTGTGCCAAAATATTCTTTTTCTAATAGGTGAAAACACACTGTTAGAGTGAATTGTTAATGTTTGTCATTTCTATGCTTGCCAACTCTGTGAAAGGAATTCTTTCTTTCCTCCCATCCCCAGATTCTCGAGGTTCTGGGTGCGAGGTTGAAGTGTTTTATCACAGGCAACATCCTTTTGAAGGTCTGTTTGATGTTTGGTAGAACTTCCTGCCCTTTGTATGGTTTCACTGTGTTACCTGTGGTAAACCATACATTGGGTGTGGGGGAGACTACCCTCTTTATGACCAAGGATGTTCCTCCTGCTTTTAGGTTTTATGACCCTTTGATCAGCAGGAGGACACACACACACACACACACACACACACACACACACACACACACACACACACACACACACACACTTACACACACACACACTCTTGTATATACATTTACATACAGTGCCTTGTCTTTGTAACCAAAGGGGGTTGCAAGGGGAGGTGTTTTGTAAACTATTGTTTGAAGTTTGTCAATAAAAGGCAGCGAGAGGAGGCCATCATCGGGGTCATTTTCGTGCTGGACACAGATGAGGCCTCCCTTGCGCAAGTAATCGATCGAACACTGTTGCCTTGTTTTTCTTTCATGGGAATAAGTCCTGGATATAGCGGGGTCTGAGTTTAGACCCAACATTTATTTGGTCCTTCGAGAGCCGGATCCTAACACATCGCATTCACCGAGGAGAGGGAGAGGACGCCACTGCAGTCTGCTAGCAGCCATTGTCTGGGACGACTGACGAAAGCCCTAGTACTTTGCTTTGTTCCAGGCCGGAGAGTTTGCGCCTGAACTCCCCTCGGGATGGATGGCAATTGACGGGAACCAGAGACTCTTCCCATGAACGGAAACAACACGAACAGTGAGTACAGAAGGCCTTAGAGAGCGGCTACGTGCCCGTGCGTTAAAGCAGGTACGTGAGTGTGCAAGCTGCCTGGTTTCTCCGCCAGTGTTTTTGTTTTTAATCTTTTTGATTTATTTAAGGAGGGTTAAGTCGGTTTCTCCACCGAAGGAGGTTTAAAGAGGTTTCTCCACCGAATAGAAGGAGGGTAAGGATGGTTTCTCCACTGAAAGGAGGATAGAGCTCTATAAAGATAAAAAAAAAAAAAAGGTTCTCCGCAGTTAAGGGCGTTGAGTGTATGGTTTCTCCACCAATGGTAAGGAGGAAAGAGCTCGCCGCGGTAAGGGGGATTATAGGCCTAAAAAGAGTGTGAATGAGCGTATATGTGTGTGAGTGCCAGTAAGTGAACGCAGCAGCACAGAAGGAAACCTAGGCGGTGTTAACGGATTTCGGTGACCTGTTGTGTACACGTAGCCTGGGTTTTGGTGTAAGTCCCGTTGCCTGCTGCAAACTTACGAGAAGTCTGCCTTGAAAGAGGATGAAATACACTGCAAAGTTTTTATTGGGCAGAACGTGTTGTGTGGATCGTTGAAGAATGAAGTGAAATTGTGCGCTAAGCAGAAGTGAGTGTGAGCGTGTCTGATTGTGAGTTTCTGGTGTGTGAAGAAGTTTTACCATGGCACACATTTGGATACATGAGAAGAAACTTATTATGTGATGAGACAACAGGGTTATGCTGTATGTTGTGTATGGCTGATTGGATGAATGTTTGAGATTGATCTAGCTGTTGATTTGTCTTTTGTTACTAAGTTGAGCCTGCCAAATGGGTTGTTACGATTTATCCCCCTGACATGAAGAACACGTATCATGACTTAAACAAGGCCTTTCTTTCCTTTATTTTATTTCCTTTCTTTTTATTTTGTTACTTTCATGGTGCACTGAAGGTTTCGGTTGATGATCTCTGTTTGAGCAGAGATGCACGATTAGAACAGAAGCGCTATACGACTCGTTGTCGAGAAAACTGTTGCAAAAGTGAGTTTCTCCAAAAATTAAAATGGGCTCGGGAGAAAGCCACTTATTTGGGACGATCAGAAAACAAGTCCCTGCCAAAAAGGATTCAGCAATGTAATCCGGTCTAAATTATTTTTCTTTTTCTTTTGAAATGACGTCATTGCTGGCAGTAGAAACTTATTGCGTCACGAGAGATTCTACTGTCAGCAAATAAAAAATGAGTGGAAAAACTGACTGACAAAAGCTGACAAGACTGACTGACTTAACACCATTGTATGAAGTTAACCCCCACCTGACAAATGTGTGGATGTATCTCTGTGTGTGTCTCTATTGCAGGAGCAGAAGGAGACCACAGGAGGAAACTTGGGTCACATGACTATGTGAACTCTGCAAATTTAACCTTTTAGTTTAAAATTTTCTGTGTCTGTGAATTTACCATGGGTGTGTCATTAACTACTTTGTGTTGCTCACAGAGATTACTGTGAGAAAGAGAGTATACAAATGTGCAGCGCTAACATTTACATTTCTTTTTACAGCAGATGGCTAATCATGTGATTCGATCATGTGATTTATAGCAGGACACATCTTAATGATGTTTTTCTACCACAGGATTACTGAGATTTTGTGTGAAGAAAACTGTGGTTACAGGCTGTGTGTTGGTGATTAAATTACACTGTGTTATGGAGAAAATGTTGAAAATTACAGGGAAGAAGTGAATACAGTGTGGGATATATTGTGTTTGAAACCAGTGTTACTTCTTTTTACAGTGGAGTGTTAACTTTATGACCTTTTTACAGCTCCTCTGGAATCTGGATGGCCGATGCCTGACCACCAGGATGAACCGTGTGTTAATGTTTGTTTTTCTTTAAGAGTGCTTGTAAAGGATTCAGCACAGACAGACAAGTGACAATTGAACAAATGTGCAGTGGTTACAGAATAGTTGAATATGGGGCTCATTAGCTGGCCACTATTGAGCTCACAGTGATAAAAATGAGTGGAGTGACATTGCTTAAGGAAAGTCACCGATTAAATTGTGGAATAAATTGGGATGATTCATGATTTGGGACAAATTATGATGATAACAATAGTGATTTAATGACTGGAGAAAACCTGCACATGATATTTGTCTTTTATGCTGAATACTTTATTACTCTTATGATCTGTAGTTGGTTGAAAATGTGAAGTTTGATTTAAAGACTTTGTCTTCTATGATACAGGCTCTGGGTGGAGCTGAGAGTTAGACAAGCTAAACATTTAATTGCTGACTAATGTTTTTACACAGGGTTACAGGTTGGAGTGAAGCTGCTCCAAGGGACAAACCCTGGAGATTGTTTTAGGGAGACTGTGCAACATTCTTGTACATGTCTCATTGGGGAGTTGACACATGGCGGAAGCCATGTGGTGAGAGGAGTGTCATTTTAATTTGCAGATGTCGTGAGGTGCCATGATGAGAAGGAGTGACTGAGGGGATCATCCACAAGATGGAAGCTGAGGCCAGGAGAGAGGCTTCAGGAGGATCAGAGATCACCTTCAGCACAGAGAGCTGTGCTACTGAGCTTCCAGGAGATCGTCATGAGGAGACTTTTGCACAGCAAAATCTTAAATGAGATAAAAGACTTTCGACGTTGAGGAAGACAACTAAGGTGTACGACGTGCTCTGCCTTTAAAATCTTCAGCAGCGTTGGAACATGAGAACCTGAGGGAGCATGCCGAGCTCCAAAAGTGACAGCGCAGAGGAGGTCCAGCGATGGACTTGTGGTTCTGTGAACAGCACAAATGCCAGGTGACTGTGAAATAACTAACAGCACTTTTTCCACAAGTGAAGCCAGTAACTTACTATCCTAACAGATTAGCTCTAGTTGCTTGTGCTTTACCTCCATGCGTGAGATCAGTATGTGCAGCAGCTTAAGCTGTACAATGTTTCAGGATATAGTTTTTCACCTTTTTGACACCCCATACGGTAAAAAAATACATTTTTCCTGGCCAAAATATATTTAAAATATATGGTAAATATATTTTGTATTTGTGATGCTCCAAAAAAATATATTTTTGAAATTGAAAATATATTTCTTTCAAACCAAAATACATTTCAAAACATATTTTAGGGTGAATAAAATACATTTCCAACCTTTATTTAAAATGTATTTAGTGCAATAATGATGATAATGATAATAATACTAAAAGTAACATGTTTTATGCACAGCTGCAAAAAACAGTTGGATTCAAACAAAACAGAGTCAAAGGTCTATCACGAATTAGGTTGTTTATTCATTTGCTTACAGTATTTCACATTACACAATATCTCACTATAATGTAGCGTTCATTGACTTTGAAATTATCTGTCAGTGATACAGTAAACAAGATACAACAACTGCTATGTACACTTTAGTTGTTGACAATATTTACAATATAGTACTTAAAGGAACACACTCTACTTTTTTTGGAAATAGGCTCATTCTCCATCTCCGTCAGAGTTAAAAATGCAGCACGGTAATAGGACTCTGGAGCGTGATCTTATGGGATGGGGCGTAGCCAGGATTTTTGGTCGAGGCGCCATATTAGCAGGCCAAACAAATGCTTGCTGTGTGGCCGTTGTAATGTTAGATTGCACTACCGGCAAATGAATAAGCTTGAAAACAGGCTCTCTTTTCATTGTTTCCTCACCTGGAAGCATCATGAGGGAGCTTATGTGTTGGATGTTACCAAAAGAAGGCGTCTAGCCTGGATAGCAGCTGTGAGACGAGCTGATATTCAGTTCTCTACCATCCCCAGATATCTGTTGGTCTGCTCCAGTATTTTCATTCAGGTAAGTTCTAAATAAGTTCATATTATTCTTTATATCCTGTTAGTTTCATTTTCAATGCGCTCTGAGATCATAGCACAAACTTAGATCAAACATGCAGAACTACCTTCTATTTATAGAGTTGCTAATTATTTGGCATTATTGCAGCAAACCAGCCTATGAAATGAAAGAAACACATCCTGACTGGGTTCCAACACTACACATGGGGCACTACGAAATCCCTGCTTCAAACTACATGCTACATACCACCATGCCAATGAGATTAGTTTTTCCATGTGAGGGTGAAAAGGTGAACCTCCTGGATAAGATGGCAAAGGTTTGCTGCGTTTTGGTGAACATGTGCCCCAGTGTGGTAGTAAAACCAGGGAAAAATGCTCTTGTTAAATACTTTTAAGTCTTGTGCTGTTTATGTATTGATACGTTTTCAAAAGAGACAGTAAATTACAGAATGCTAGTAGTGGGTGATATTATTTACATGCTGTCATTTTTTTATGTGAACATTTTGTCATTTGTAAACTATACATAACATTGATTCTACATTTTAACTGATTTGATGTTCTACAAAGTGCTTTTAATTAAAAATAGGCAAACATTTCTTTGTTTCTTTATTCAACTTTTGAACAGTGGTACTTAGTAAGTACATATTCAGTAAATGCAAAGTATTTACATGGCCCCCTAAATTAAACATTATGGGTTATTCAGAACAGAACTATGCTTGGAAAAATATTGTCCCATCAGTTGATCCAACTCCTCCACAGTAGCAGGATGAACTTTTCTTTTTTGAGGACGGCTTCTTTTACCTGTCACAACGAATGGTCTGTTTATGTTTTGATCAAGAACCTTTTTTTGGGCAGCTGAAGAGGAGAAGTCTATCTTATGGCCAACCTCTGGCTGTATCTTGGTCATATTACCAGGCAAAACCCAGTATGCAGGTTCATCTGTAAAAGTCCTTGTGCCACAGATCAACACTGTTGCTTCTACATTAAACAGAAGAGCAGCAACATGGGTGCAGGTCTCCACGACTCCGGCCATACAGGTGCAGTGGGCGGCTTCAACCTTCCCTGTGATGCTCACAATGACCTGTGGCTGCAATGCTGCAATTCAGTCTTTAAGAGTGCAGTACCTGAAACACACACAGACAAAGTTCATTTAAAGACAAGAGCTTTAATAAGCCAAGGCGACACAAATGTTCTTTATCTACTTTCAAATCCATTTATCATAAATGTAACAAATAAAGTGTTTTTATGTATCCATCTATAGAACGCTGCATGTTATATTCTAAATCTGCCTGTTTCTTTTTAGAAACCTATCAGCAAAAAATGAACCTAAAGTATGTAATGCAAGGATGTAATCACTTTCAAGAGGGAGAAAACATAATGTTCGACTTTAAATGACAATTATGGACACCTAATATGATAAGGAGGTTCTGCAGGTCATTAATCAATGTATAAAACTAAAACAGAATGTATTTTTAGTGACACAGGACACAAACAAGGAAGCAAGATGTGTAATTAGGATTATTTATAATAAATATGAATTAATTAGGGCAATTTCTTTAACCATAAAGAATAACTAAATCCTTCAGGACAATGTCACATCAATGCACTGAACTCACTATGTTATCCCTCTAACAGAGCCTCCACATGTTCTCACTGTAATTTCCCCCTCATGAATGAATTTATGCTTGCACTAATCTGAATGTTCAGGGGGAATCAAACACATTTTACTCGCAGTACTCAAGCTGACTTACCTTTGCTTGAATGACGGCGTACTCACAACGTGGAGGCTTAAAAATAGCCAAATCTTGTACCCAGTCCTTGGTGAATTGGATGTGCCTCCAGAGATTTATAATTGCAAAACTGGTGCGCCGTGTATGCGCTGACTCCACAGACAAGGTATGAGAGTAGATCATGCTAAGTCAATAGCGGTTTGGTCTTCAGGGTTTCTACTCCACGGCTATATTCCATACAGGTCCACATTTCACCAATCAAGAACCGTCTCTTTGCATCTGGACACAATCTGTCTCTATACTGTCCTTTTTCTTTTCAGCTACGTTTCAGAATGGTTCGTAGCAATCTTGTTTTGATTCGTGACCAGCCAAGATGGTGCTGCGCTCCCACAATGCATTGCGACATTACGTCAACGCCAAAGCCCTTTGCGTGCAGGAGAGTATGCGCATGCGCATTGCCATGGTGGTTTAAAAAATAAAGATATAATGAAAAGTAATTAATAAAAATTTAATATTTAAACATTCCCACAAATGTGCAATGAACGTGCAAAAACTCTCTTTATTAGTTGTTGCTGTTTCTTTCTTTCTTTCTTTCTTTCTTTTTTTTTTTGAAAAATAACGACGTCTCTGAGGCGCGAATTCCGACAGTGAGAGGAACGGCCGGATACAGGAGACGGGAAGAAACAAGCCGATTATGTTCGCGTTAATTAGGTGGTTGGAAGATGTAAAATTCTCAATTCTGCCAACTGAACATATACGAGATTTTAATGAGGATGAATAATTAGCCGGCATGGAGGAAACGGACCTTTATTTGGTGGAGTGGCGACAAGGAGCCAAAAGGCGGGTGGCCGGTCTATGAAGCCTCCATCATCAAGCTAGCAGGTGCCTTTTCTCATATAATATTACTTTATTCTCGCTTATTTGGCACGGAAGCGTAGAGCTGCCACCCAGGCAAAAGAGAAATATAAGTATATCACGTTAAAACGTGAAAGGTTTATCGTTCTAACAATATACTATCATGTTAGTACAATATACTTTTCATGTTTGAACAACATGTTTGAACAACATTGTACGAACAATGTACATAATTATCACGTCCGTACAATATTGTGCGAACGTGACAATTATGTATATTGTAATAACGTGATATTATATTATACAAACATGAAAAGCATAATGTTAGAACAATAAACATTTCATGTTATAACGTGATATAGCTCTATTTTTCTTTTGCCTGGGTGGCAGCTCCACGCTTCCATAATTTGGTAATCAAAATATGTAACTTAATTAATTTTATTGTGATGTACTTTTGCCTTTTCTTATTATTCTACCTTCTCAGAAAGGGAAAAATTACAAATAAAACTGTTTACACTTGTTATATACAATAACTATCAAAACCTATTCACATTTAATTTGGCTTTCACAGAAATCCCACCTCTCCTTCTGGCTACAGAGTACTTACCAAAGTTAGAAACAAAGCACAGTTATGCTTTATTAATGTTCGCTAATTACAATGTTCCACATTTCATGCTTTTTAAGTCATTTTTAGGCTTTTTAGAGTTTTTGTTTTTTTAGTAGTAATGTTTCTGCCTATTTATTTCAGCCCATGAAATCGAACGCAGATCTTCCTGATGTCAGATTTACATAAATGTAGGTAATTTTGTTTGTCATTGTCATTAATGTTGTTGATGTTGTTGTTTTTGTGCAGTTTGCAATCATATAAACCTAGCAAGCATCAGTCAGCACAGTGACTAACCTAAACAGATTCTTGCTTTATTCACATATATTATATGTAATTATATATACCTGCACATTGTACCTAGGGTTGCAGCCACTTGGCCCCACCCCATTGTTGTGACAGCCCTGATTGTACTTATACACTGCATCTGAACAGGGAACAGTCTGCCACATTATTGTATTTTTAAGTGACTTGTTTGTAATACATGAATTTGTTTCTTACAGATGTCAAAGTCTCAACCTCATGCTGCCCTCCCCCATCCTCCTAAAGTAAGTATTTGTTGTTGTAGTTTTTATGCAGTGTCTGTGTCACATGCTAATCATAATTATTGAAATAACTGTTTTCTAACAGATTTTCCAAAACACTAGTTATGTTTGTTGTCATTCAGACTAATACTACTGCTTAGACATTGCTTAGTGGTCATGCATGTTTGACAAGCTTGTTATGATACCAAAACAGTACGCCTATCACAATAATCAATATATCGACTTAACACACAATACATGTACATGACCTCAATAATTGTTGATGATGCAAATTATCTGTCATTATATTTACAAAAATAAAATATAATAATAACAACACAATAACATTAAATAACATTGTTTTCTATTTGTTAGAAAAATTACTATTTATTCAAGTTTTTATGGTATCTAATATTTTGATACCTAATTTCCATGATCTAAATATTTTTAGAATTAGATGTTGGTTTGTCAATTGAAAGTGTGTAGATCTTTCATTATTATGGTGTTATATTATGATTATACATTCAAAGACATAAAATGGTCTTAAAATGACAATGACATAACTTGTCGCAATTGTTTATGGGGCAATATACAAACCAACAAAAAGTTGTTATCGTAACAGGCCTTCAAAACAGACAGTTTTATGATTGATAAATTCAAAAAATAAATACATGTAATTTCTCCGAGATTCTCTAATATTCAGTTACAGTTCACAACACAGATACCTGTACATGCTGTATTATACTGTAAATATAAATCTCTACATTTAGCATCCCACTAGAAGAGTCACAGTAACTGCCTCTTTTTTTTACAAATACCTGTACTATTACTAACACATTTACTGTTTTACTTTTAGCCTGTGGATACAAATGCAGATTTCCTTAATGTAGGTTGTGCATTTTAATTACATCATGTTATTTTTATTATTATTTATTTATTTATTTTACATTCAAATATGATTGCTAGTAGGTAAAGAATAGTTCACCTATAATTGATATTCCCAATTAATTTCTCACCTCTGATTGAATGCCTTTGTTTGTTTGCCTTTTTTGACTATAACAAAACATTTTTGCAGGATATATATGGTGAATTTATATGCATAGATACAGTCGTAGTGCTTGACACATGCACACACCAGTAGATGTACTAAAAAGGAAATAATTACAATCATGATGTTGATTGCTGATGTCAGTATATATGTTTTAGAGGAATGTTTTGTTTTTCACCCAAAATGAACTATATTGTTTCAGAAGAGATTTATTACCTGACTCTTATATATTGTTCTGTTTTTTGTTTGTTTTTGTTATTTTCAGGTTCAATGGTGTGTGTTCTTCTAATGGCCGCCTTCCCACTGGAGGTTTTGATCCACAGCAATTTAAAAGGTAAACAGCTTTGAAAGTCAGTTCAAATGGTTAGCTAATAGTATTCTAAAAAGCCTACAACTCTGTCACCAGTTTCTTTACCAAAAAGTACCCATAAAAGTATCTCTCAATAGCATATCATTGTAGCTCAAATGTTTAGTTGTACAAATATCAGATTTTTGGAAATCTAAAACTAGTCAAACACTCAAATGTTCATGCTTTTTATAGGAGGACAAAGCAAAACGGACATCGGCGCAGAGTGAAGAACTGCCCTTCATAAGGACACTATGACAGCCATATATAGTAAGTGAAGACTTTCTGTGTATCTAAAATTGCATACAGCACAAGTAACTTACTTTGCAACCATTACAATAGGTTGCAAAGTAAGTTACCAATACAAATAGGTGATGCATTGTAGTGGTTGGTCTCAGACAAAGAAGGTCAACAGATTTATGAGTGCTGGAGGGTAAGGAGAGACGACCAAAAGGGGTGTTAGCATTACTGTAATGTGAACTGGATAGACTTTCCATCTAGGAAAAAAAAAGAGGTAAAATTATGTGTAAAATATATCTGTATTAATATCTGTATCTATATAAACAGAAATATCTGTTTGCTAAATGAAGCTAGCTAACATAAATCATATTTTTATTTTAACTCTGATAAAAGTAATAGAACTGTGACTTTTGTTTGTTACAGTGGCAGTAAGGAAGAGGTTTCCCAATTTGTGCAGAAGGGCTTTGAGGATTGCAGTGAAAGCTGGGGGAACTGAGACTGCTGGAAAAGGAAAAGAAATTACATTTTAAGTATGTTGACTTATGTTCATACAATCACACACACATATACACACACATATGTGTGTGTATATGTGTATATATATGTATGTATGTATATATATATATATATATATATATATATATATATATATATATATATATATATATATATATATATATATATATATATATATATATATATATATATATATATATATATATATATATATATATATATATATATATATATATATATACACACACACACACATATATGTGTATGTGTGTGTTTCTTTTAGAATGTTTAAGTATGTAATGAGAATAAGATTATAAAATGAATATTCCTTGCTTGATTTATATGAATGTTTTAAACATCAAATAAAGATTTCTTTCAGCTGTTACATGTGAATGTGGTTTCTTAGAAATATATGAAGGGTTAATTTTATATATTTTTGAATGATTTTAAATAAGTTTAAATTGTATTTTGAAATATATTTTATAAATATATTTCAAAATATAAAAAAACAGCCAAAAAATATATGTGTTAAAACACATTTCAAAATATATTATAAATATATTTTTTAAATATATTTTAAAATACATTTTGAAATATATTTCAAAATATACAAAAAATGGCCAAAAAATATATGTGCTAAAATATATTTCAAAATATATAAATATATTTTAAAATATATTTTAGCACATATATTTTTTGGCCATTTTTTGTATATTTTGAAATATGTTTCAAAATGTATTTTAAAATATATTTTTTTACCGTATGGGACTGTTAGTTCCACACGAGGTAGATGTCTACTACTGCAGACTAAAATTACATTTCTGTCACCTACACAACGCTTGTCTTTAATGTTACTGTTACTCTCACAACCACATATTACCATAAAGCGATGCACAATTCTGAATCCGTCAAACCTTTTGCCAACGAAAGAAGAGGGCACTTCTTATGAGTGTAGAGACCACGTGGAGAAGGAATTTAAGCCGAGGGATGACTTAACAGATGTGCCACTTGGTGAGGGAAAGGTTTGGTTTGTTGATGGTTTGAGTTTTACAACAGTAGAGGGACAGACTAAAACAGGTTTTACCGTAGTAGATAGTGAGAAAGTTATCTGTGCAGGACAACTACCATGTTTCATATTTGCTTGAGTAGCAGAGATAGTAGGTTTAACGGAAGTGTGTAATGCTGAAGAGTGTCAATATACACTGATAGCCAGTATGCATTAGCTACAGTACATTTCTTTGTGATGCAGTGGTGAGACGAGGTGTGACAGCCTCTACAGGGAAACCTGTAGAACACGCCAAACTCTTGCAAAATCTGCTGGAGGCAGAGTTTTTACCCAGTAGGATTGCCAGTTGCAAATGTGTAGCACACATGTGAGGGAAAGATCCGGTTGCATTAGAGAATGCTTTTGCACATAAGATCGCGAAAGAGGCAGCTTTACGAGAACATGGTGTTAACGTTTTAGCAATGCAACACCAGCGGACGTTGATTATTATGCGGAATGCACTGGTAGACGTGCAGGGCCACTCACCTACTGCAGGAAAACAGTTGTGACTTACAGTAGGAGCGAGCTTGCAGGATGGTGTTTGTTATCTGTGTGATAAACCAATACTGCTTTAGAATTTGTATTGGGCTGCTGCTATTTTGCGCCATGGGCTTTGCCATGTCGCAACAGGAGGGAGATAATGAGTAGTTTATACTTTAAGATTAAATACCCTTAAAAAAAAAATTTGCAGGTCATGTATGATATGTTCAAGCACAATTCTCGGGGTAATTTGAGACCTAAGAGAGGGAAAATCCCCAGACCCTGTCACCCATTTCAAGTTATTCACATGGACTATAGAGCTGTCCAGCTGTAATAACTATGAGTATTGTTTAGCGATGATGGTTCACATTTTGTAAATGAAGTGATTAGATTAATGGCACAACATCTAGGGATAACACTAAAAACATCATTGTTTATATCACCCACAATGTGCAGGGTTGATAGAGAGAACTAATGGAACAGTAAAGTTAAGACTTAGGAAGACACGCAGGACATGGTTAAACTGTATAGAATTAGTTAAGATGTATATGAATGTACATGAGGATTACTCCAACAGAGAATGGTCTGACTCGTTGAGATTATATATGTTAGAGTATTTAGAGTTCTAGTCTTCTGTAGTGATGATAGGAGAGCAGAAGAGAGAGCATATTAGCAGATTAGATGCTTAAAATGTTTAAAAGTAAAGAAGTCTTGAGAACAAATGATCTGCCAGATGATTCTGTTTCTCCACAGGAGCAGAGTCTGAAGTCTGGAGATTGGATGTTGACAAGGCCATGGAGAGGAAGTGCTGGTCCAGTCCACGGTGGGAAGGTCCATATCGGATGCTGCTGACGACGACCACAGCAGTGAAGATTGCTGAAAGGAACACTTGGATACATCAAGCGCACTGCAAGAAGGTGACGCACATTCAGGCCAGCTCGGGGTAAGTGGCAGGAAGACCGGGTACAAAGGGGGGGGGGGAAGCCTCCAGGGCCCCTCGTCTCAATCCGGTGAAGAAACCAACTGAGCCACAGGTACTCATCAGAATGGCTGGGAATGTGCTGTGCGCCTTCTTGTGCCTGTGGACCCTGAGTGGGATGACAGGGAGCGCACTGGGACAGAGCAAATCACACCCAGTACCCGCATGGGTTTTCAACAACTACTGTGACTATATAGCATCACTGAGAGCGAGACAGTTTGTTTGGTTGCCTTGGCAACACATCCAGGAGTAAACATATTTGGAACACTGCCAACTTTTCAACTTCTGAACCTGAATGGACGGTTGATTCACCAGTAGCTGGGAAGGTGAACTGGTCTGGTACGACAGACCTGCTAGTCTGACTCCAAGTATCTGACTTGCTGCAGGACATTGAACAACTAAATGAACTGGAAACAGGCCAGTTGCCTATGTGTATGAAGGGCAATGGATTAGTCCAAGTTGGAGATTTATCTTGAAATTTGTGCAACGTCACCTATTCTTTGTGTCCTCTGGAAGAAGGATGCAAACAGAGAAGCCTTTTGTCTACATTTACATCATGAACACTTCTCTAAGCTGGTTGAGGTTTTGAGCCAAGAAGATCAAAACAGCTTGATCCAATTTCCTTTACAAAGCTTTTCTTGTGGTGACAACAGGACAGGAGAAGTTGTAAATGCAGATAATTCACCAGTTGACTCTAACCCCCACAGGATGCCTACAGTGAAAAGATCTGGGGGGATTGATAGGAGTCATAAAGAAGTGTGTTGACCAGGCTACAGCTTTGAAGTTTGCTGAGAGCCACATGGACAAAAGACAAAGTCAACTGATGTGTTTGAATGTCTATGTCTGTATACAGTTGGATTGTAGTGACATATGATTTTTGAGTATGTTGATTATTCTTTTTGACTGTTACATTCAGTTGTTTACTTGCAGGAATACATAATGAATCGCACGACAGGAGTAGATGCACCACAAGGCTGGAGAGCTTGGTTAATGTCTGGTCCTTGGTGGCATCTTCTTTTGAAAATATTAACTACTGTTTTTGGACTATTGATACTGATTTGCTTATGTATAGGATGCATTTTACCGTGTATAAGATCAATGCAGTTGAAGTTTGTCAATAAAAGGCAGCGAGAGGAGGCTATCATCGGGGTCATTTTCGTGCTGGACACAGATGAGGCCTCCCTTGCGCAAGTAATCGATCAAACACTGTTGCCTTGTTTTTCTTTCATGGGAATAAGTCCTGGATACAGCGGGGTCTGAGTTTAGACCCAACACACACCAAATCTAAAACTTGGTGAAAAAATAAAAATATCTCAGCTAATTAAATTCCCAAAACTTTCATCAACCAACCGCACGCTTCACACAAACGCAATATTCTTTGAAATGATCAGTTTCTTCTTTTGTCCCCAGGTGTGTGCCACGGTAAAACCTTCCCCGTGCATCAGAAACAAAAAACAAAACAAAACAAAAAACAAAAACAATCTGATAGTTTCACTCATTTAAACTCTGGCTTCAGGATTCTGTTCACCCTGCTATCATTCAGTCATATTCCCCAAAATAATACTAATTCAGTCGTCTATGTATCACTTCTCAACCCACTCAATGAACCAGACAAGATGATGGTAACAGTATTGCCTACTTAAAATTGTGTTTGATCCTAATGAGCTTCATTACATGTGTGCGTGTGTGTGTGTTAGTCGGGTTAATACATTTTCTATTTCTGTGTGTCCTTTTATGTACCTTCCCCCTTTTTTCTGAAACAAAACTCTGTTCACTCCACCTTTTTGTTTCAGAAACATCTAAATGAAAATCTCTGTCTTAGTCATGCACAGCTAAACCCCAAATGCTTGCAGGTTACCATAGGCAACCATGCTGTGTATTGTTAACCCTTCTACAAATACCCTCTTTTGATATGTGGTGGTCTGGACACTTTGTCAATCCTCCACTTCAAGGCAGTCGTTTGTCTCCCCAGATTCCTTAACCCAATTTGATTCCCCACACTAAAACAGCATTCCTCTGTCCTCACCTGCTCCTTTCTCCTCTCCCACTTTGCCGTCCAATGGCAGTCAGTTCTCTTCAGCTTTGTCCAGTGTATGCTCCCACTGTCTCTTTCATTGCCATCTTGCTCCAAACACGGCAAGTGTCAAACTCCAACAATCTTCTCAAAAGTCCTTC
Organism: Pelmatolapia mariae; assembly: GCF_036321145.2. Taxonomy (NCBI): domain Eukaryota; kingdom Metazoa; phylum Chordata; class Actinopteri; order Cichliformes; family Cichlidae; genus Pelmatolapia; species Pelmatolapia mariae. The sequence continues at coordinate 29,755,388 of NC_086229.1, forward strand.
ACACACAGTGAGGTTGCAGCTTGCTGGAAACGCATCTCCATTCATCCAGTCTAGATGGTGGATCTTCTCTTGCCGTTTGCCCATAGTGCTGCTGGACCTCTCTGCTCGGGTCTCTGGTATTGTCTCTTGGACTGCTGTCCACTGTTAATGTTCATCCTCGTGCTTCTGGAACTGCACTCTGTGTCTTCAGGGAGAGATTAGCTTCTGTGAAGCTTGCTTTTTCAGGATGAGGACAGGAAGCTGCAAAACAATTCAGCCAAAACTCAGGCCGGGTGTTTCTATTTTTTTGTTTCTAATGATCTTAACCTATAATTTTCTTCCGACTGCTGCCCGTGGAGAATTGATCCAGGTCCGTTCCCCACCTGTAAACGACAGACTGAGAGACTTTCCTTATTCACTGTGACTACATATGTTTTCACTACTCCTAAAGCAACACATCTCCACTTATTTTGTTTTGAACTCTACTGACTTTAAACCCCGAAAATGAAATTGCACTTGTTCTTAACCGCAAACACAAAAACTTTTCTTGATGTTGTTATTAATTATTTTCATCCACAACACTTCAAATCATGTTTTCATTTGTGTCCAGCAGGGGAAGAAGGTGACCTGTAGTGTCACTGCTTCCCCCAGTTGGAGACAATTTCCCACTCACACTTCCACACTTTTTATTTTCTTTGTTTTCATTATTTTCTCTTCTTTTCTTTTTTTTTTTACCCCATTGTTTTACACCCACACATTAACCTGTTAACTCACTACTCCAACCTCATTTTCATTTCACCCCAACAGCTTTCATCCAATCCAATCGAATTCTCCATCCATCCTCGAATACTGAGCACCTTTAAATGTCACTATTAATTTTATCAATGTATTTATCATTAAGTTAACACTAATCCACTGTTTTAGTTTTTGTTCTGTTTTTTTTACTTATTTTAGTTCATTTTCTCATATTTGATCACTATGATTTCTTGACTATTATTATTTCACAGAAAATCAACTAATGTACTTTGTCTCCCTTTTTTGTCATCAAGGAATTCCCCCACACACTCACAGGCTGGTCACTCACCCCCACCTTTCTTCCTCTCTCACACACACACATTTTACTCCTCCTTTGTTCCACCTGTGAACCCGCCCCTCGAGGCTGGCTCACACACCTCATGCTTCTCGCAGTCCCATTCAAACTCTCTGCGAGACACTTCCTCTGCTGATTCAGGACAACGCCCTGATCAGCACACAGAGCGGATATGGTCTGCTTTTTTTTAGAACTCAACAAAAACAAGATTATAAACTCATGATCTTCAGATCGCAGCACAAAATACTTAAACTACATCACGACCTCTAACTGCGATTTCTCTTTTTTCTCAAAACACATTTAAATTCAATCCCCAATAAACTCAGAATACACAACAATTAGTGGCACGGCCTCCCGGCGCGTTTCCACATACAGCACAAAAACACAATCTTATACTCAAATCTCTTAGTTCCTACACTAACTCCCGAAGCTCTGTCGAAACACCGACTCTAACAGCGATTTCCAACACACACACACACCCCAAACACACACTTTTAGACTCGAATTCTTTTTCTTACTTTAATTAACTCCTGTAGTTTGGACGAGACACAGACTCTAACTGCGCTTCCACACACACTACACAGTCCTCTTTCTACATCAGGCACTGGTTCAACTCAGCTCTGAATCTAACCGGCGAAAGCAACCGATCCTGCTTTTATGCAGACTGTGACAGGGACCTCTCCCAGACTTAGTTATTTAGGAGTTCCTAATCCCCAGGTTACCACCCTGGATCTCCTGCCCTCAGAGGTCCTCCTCCCGCGTCTGAGAATGGGGGGGCAGCACGTGAGTGCCTGTGTGTGCACATACCCGTGTGTCTATGTGAGTGCACACAAGTGACAGTGTGCGTGTACCTGTGTGTATATGTGAGCGCATGTGAGTGAGTGTGCATGTGGGTGTGGGTCTGTCGTAACAGTGAAAGCACTGTGTGTGTGTCTCTGTATACGTGACTTCCTGGGGGTCATAAAAGTAATCCCCCTTCCAAACCACAGTTATCCAGTTACAAATGTTGAGACCCCCACCCAGGTATCCCCTGGGGAATTTCCACTCAGCATTAACTTTCACAGCTCAAGTGGGGGAAGGTCTCCTAGAAATCTACTCCTAAGTTTACGACACACTCAGGCCTTTATTACATCGAGGGCAGTGTCAGTGTCTCTACAATAATTCTACATTTCTGAACTCTAAAATAGGCTAAACATATCTTCAGAACCCGCAGGTTCCCCTCACGATCCTTTTCCTCCACAATCTTTTAAAGAATTTTTTCCTAGTATAGAAAGTATGTCCTTGACATTATTAACAGCAGTCTGTCTTCTGGTGTGGTTCCTGCAAATTTCAAACATGCAGTAGTGCAGCCACTGCTTAAGAAACCGGGCCTTGATCACACAGTTTTAGCTAATTATAGGCCTATTTCCAAGCTGCCTTTACTTTCAAATGTTCAAGAGAAAATTGTTTTTAGTCAACTGAAAGATTTTCTAGATGATAATGGCGTCCTTGAGGTTTTTCAGTCAGGTTTTAAAACCCTTCATAGCACAGAATCTGAATTATTAAGGGGTTTTAATGATCCTTCTGGGGGCTTGCTTTTACGCTCAGCTCTCTTTTCACCACGACAGGCCGGTACAGATGAGAGTCCAACTTTGAGATGAGTCCAACTACCGTGGTGTCATCAGCAAACTTGATGATGAGGTTGTTGTTGTGGGTCGAGCTGCAGTGGTGACTGTAGAGAGAATACAGGAGGGGGCTCAGCACACAGCCCTGTGGGGAGCGGGTGCTCAGTGTGTGACTGGAGGAGAGATGGGGGCCGAGTCTCACAGTCTGGGGCCGGTTTGTGAGAAATGCTTTTATCCAGGCACATGTGAGAGGAGGGAGGCCAAGAGTGACCAGTTTGGTGATGAGGATTTCCGGGATGATTGTATTAAAGGCTGAGCTGTAGTCCACAAAGAGCATAACGGCGTAGCTTTGACGTTGTTCCAGGTGACTGAGCACAGAGTGGAGGGTATGCAAACTGGTGGGGGTCAAATTCTGGGGGGAGGTAATCCTTGATGTGCTGAAGGACTAGTTTCTCAAAGCATTTCGTGATTAATGGCGTGGGGGCCACAGGGCGGTAATCATTCAGGCTGGTGATGGGAGACTTCTTCAGCACTGGGATGATTGTGTCTGATTTAAACAGGATGGGATGGCTGCCTGATCCAGTGAGAGGTTGAAGAGTCTGGTGAAGATGAGGGTGAGCTGGTGGGCACACGCTCTTAGCACCTTGCCAGGTACTCCGTCTGGACCGGCCGCCTTCCTGGGGTTCACTGCTAGGAACACGTCTGACATCGTGCTCCGTTACAGTGAATGGAGCGGTGCAGGAACCAGGTGAGGATGAGGATGGGAGCAGGGCTGAAGCAGATAAGTGCTGCTGCTGTGGTGTTTCAAAGCAGGCGAAGAAGCTGTTTATTTCCTCTGCCAGCTGCACACTCAGGTTTTCTGCTTTCACAGCCTCTGTGATCAATGATGTCTTGTATTCCCTGCCACACCTCCCGTGTGTTGTTGCTGGACAGGTGGGACTCTATGCTTCTTTTGTGGTCTGACTTGGCTTTTTTAATTTCCCTTCTCAGGTCAGGTCGAGCAGCCCTGTACAGAGCTCTGTAACCTGACCTGAAGGCGGCATTGTTTAGAGAACACACATTGTTTTATGTACAGCTCTGAAATATATTTCTGTATTCCTTTCATTTGGGAAATTTAACATGCAGATTAATGGTGTTGAGGTTCTTCTATTTTGTTGTGTATAATTTTACTACTATATGATCACACTGAGAGTGGAAATGTAATGCTCAGAATAATGGAGGATTCCTGCTATGCTGACTGCCCACGACAATAAACAAAAGCATTCTAACTTGTTGCCTTTTTGTTGTGAATGCAGACCAGAGAAGACGCTACACAGAGGTCACATAAGCACCAGACAACAATGAACAGACATTAATGTTTACAAGTCTGTCGTTAAAGCTAGCAATAGAGCTGTGGTTCTTAATGATATCAGACAAGTCAGAACACTTGTTTTTTTATGAGAGATTATTTGAGATTTGAGATGAGATTTGAATCAAGAATGAAGATATCTGCATTAGTGTCATGATCCTGGGTTTTGTACCCAGTTTCCTGTTTGATATTTGATGTTTCCTGTCTTATTTTGATATCCTGTTTTCCTGTGCCTTGTTTTTCCAAACTGTGTGTCTTTTCCTGACTAGCTTATGTGCAGTTAAGCCTCAGTTTTCTCTTTTTCTCTTGTTGTACTCGGACTGTTTAACTACCTCAGTGTTTGCCTCAAGTATTACCTGATTTTAACCCTTCCTTCTTCAGCCATCTGGATTTAATATCTGTGATAATAAAGGTTTATTTTGTGTTTAATAAATTCTGTTTTGGGTCAAGATTTTCCACAACAACTACAATTTATATATTCTCAGCCTGTCATGTGAGGGCTGTGTGCAGGCAGGAATGGTGGACCCAAAATGCAGACTCAGAGAAACGAAATGTGAACTCAAAAGGGTAACAAAACTAGGAATACAAAATAAGCTCACGCAGACAGAACACACAGCAAGATGAGGGCAGATGGCGACACGGACAGAGAAACACAGGGCTTAAATACACAGAGGAGCAATCAGGGAAAGAGTAACAGGAGGGAAACACAGCTGGGGCAGATCAGGCCTAACGAAACAGGGGAAGCAAAACCAGATATATTAACATAAGACATGGACCTTCAAAATAAAACAGGAAACAGACTGAACTTATAGACACAGACTCACAAGCAGGCACTGTAACAGAGACGTGGGAACAGACACACACTGACTGGACACAGAATAGAGGGAGAAACCCAAACCTGAGAACTACATAATCAAACATCAAGAAGAACTGGGGGAAAATTAGAAATGCAAAACAGAAACCAAAACCTTCACAAAAACAAACTAAGATAAGAACACCAATAAAAAGGTACAAAACTGAAACCACTGGGTCAACGACCCAGGTACCCTAACATGAGGACAATGTCTGCTCCAGCAGACTGTCTGGTTTAGAGGCAACGATTCAATTTAATTGTATTTATACAGCAGCAAATCAACAACAGTTAAAGCAGACCCTACAATAATCTAAAAGAACATCTAAGTAGCGCTGTCACTCAGCTCTGTGCTGTTTCCTTCCTCAGTAATCATCTATTTTTGTTGTGGCACGTCCTCCTTTTCTCTTGTGTTCCTGTTTTCATCTTCTTACCACTGCAAATCATTTTTTCATGTGACATCATAACTGAGCCTCCTGCTTAGTTCAGAGTCACTCGGGTAAAACAGCAATTTCAGTCACAGATCAGGGTGACTTATTAGACTCCTCACATACTGATTTAATGATTTATTTATTTTGCATTTTTAAATTAATTATAAGTGACAAGTTTGTGCCAGCTGGTGTTTTCTTTTTATATTTAATGGACAAAGAAATTTGGAGGTGTGTCATAAATGATTTCTCTGTATGTGAAACATGAGAGAAACTGTGTTTGTAAAAAACATTTTCTCAGCAGACACAGTCTCCACTGTAGTGTGGAGAATATACTGCTGATCACATGTACAGATCCCACATTAGGAACTCCACACACAGTGTCCATAAAGCTTTAACTAAACCTCTGTCATGGCGGGGTAACAGTGGGATGGACCCACAAACAGACACTAGAGAGAGCAGCTGAAGTTTTAAACACAAAGCCAGCCTTTTATTGTGGCTGATGACACAAAGCGAACGGGAACAAAACCAAACTAAAGCCTAAAGTGGAACGACTGACTATTAAACAGTGAGAATGAACACAACTCTGCACAGGTGTGTGAGAAAAACTCTGAAGAACATGAACATGAATATAACCTGAGCATCGTGAAAGTCCTGACGTGACGTGGTAGGAGGAGAACAGACGAGCTGACACTGAACAAAACAGAAGACTTAAATAAAGAGGAAGTGGAAACACCTGCTGACAGATTTGATGATGATGTTGATGATGCATGGGGGTGCAGTCACTGGTGTAGATCAGGGGTGGGCAATTCCAGGCCCCGAGGGCCGGTGTCCCTGCAGGTTTTAGATCTCACCTTGGGTCAACACACCTGAATCACATGATTAGTTCGTTACCAGGCCTCTGGAGAACATCAGGACATGTTGAGGAGATAATTTATCCATTTAAATCAGCTGTGTTGGTTCAAGGACACATGTAAAACCTGCAGGGACACCGGCCCTCGGTGCCCACCCCTGGTGTAGATGGTGTATGGGAGAGGACTCCTGTGGTAAAGTCAATCTTTACTGTCACATGCAAAGTTTACATGTTGCATGTTACACGTACAATTACTTGCAGTGAAACTGGACCCTACCGACCACACATACACAGCACAAACATTCACATAGTGAAGACAGGTCAGAGAGGTGGAATGGTAGGAAAAACAAAGGAAATTACCCACATCAGGTACAAGAGGAGGAAAACAGAACTCAAACTGAGCTCCTATGGGAGGCAGTTTATTGCTCTGAACACAGTGAACCTGCTGTTCTTGGAGGCTAAATGTGTGTTTGCTGTGCTCACAGGAGGCTGTGGGCAGTGTGCATGGTGGGGGTGTCTGCAGTTCTCTCGAAGTGGAAGTTCCTCTGCTAATGAGATGTCCATGTTATCTGTATTTGTCCCGTTGCCTTTGTAGTTGGTGATGTGTTTCAGGCCCTCCATACCTTCCTGGAGTCGTCATCAGAGAGGAGATCTGATAACTTGATTGAAATGTCCAGTTTTGCTGCTCTGACGCCTTTTTTAAGGTCTGCTCTTGCTCTGCTGTACATGTCCTGGTCCCCAGATTTGTATGTAGAGTTGCCTTTAACATGCCTGAACCTGACTTGTCATCCAGGGTTTACGGTTTGTCGCACCTTTCCGTGGTGACAGTGTCCATGCAGTGTTTGATGTAACCCAGCACTGCGGTTGTGTGAGTCTCTAGGTCAGGGGTGTCCAAACTTTTTTCACTGAGGGCCACATACATGAAAATATAGGAGGGGCCGGGCCACTTACTAGAAATTAGGTATATAACCTTAACTGTAGCGTATTAAAGTTGGAAAAATCATCAAATGTGTTATATTGTTGAATATAATTAAAGACAAAACTGCCTTCATCACAGCTTTCCATCAATGGATCTTTATTGATTTATTCAGAGAAAGCTTTGGTAGCTCATTCTCAGAACAGCAGCCTCAGATTTCTTCTCAGACAGAAGATTTACAGCACAGAGAAAAAACAAAGGGGAAAATGGGACGGGTACATTTCAAGCTTGTTATTTAAGTTCTTAGACTTAGCAACACACCTATGAACGTTCATTTGAAACGATTATCAACATTAACAGACTGAACTGGACTTAATAACAGGAGTGTATATAATTTTAGTAAATTATTCTGGTGAGTATCAGCTGCGCTGGGTATGTAAATCGGGCCATCCAGCTGGGGTGCTGATCGCCACTCGTGGTAAAAATCCGGACAAATGTCACCTGATCAAGGAGCAAATCTGCATCAAATGAGATCAGCTGACTTTGCGTGTGAGTGCGCTGTGCACAGCGGTGTGTACTCTGTGTGTTAACAAGAAAAACGCATATAAGAAAGTGGTGCGCGAAAGCAGGGTAGTTACAGAATGTATGCGCATTATTGATATTTGAAGCACGTGTAACTGCACATTAACACACGGGTACTGTGGAAGATATATTTTACTCACCTAAAGTGCTCGTGCTCTCGTCCACTCCCCGCAAAAAAAATTAGCAGCTGTGCGGCGTCTGTGGCATCGGTGCTCTCATCGCATGCGATGGAGTAAAAATCAAAAGCACAGCTTTATCAGACAGTTGTAGTTTAATGTTGGCTGACGAGTCTTCAATGCGTCGCACAACTGTATTTCTGGACACGCTGAAGTCCTGCACTTTTTCCGGGCACATTATTTCAGTAACGAGGCCGTGTTTTATGAGGTCTCCATCTGAAAAAAGGCTTGCCATGTCTTGCGATGAGTTGGGCGACCTCATAGCTGGCTTTTGGAGCCTTTTCCTGGACAATTTGAGCACGAAAAAAATACTGTTGCTGACCCTGCAGGATAGCTACCCTTTGCTTTAATTTATGCTCTCGCTCAGCACCAGTGTAGGATGCATAGGCCTGATGTTTGGTTTCATAATGACGTCGTACATTATACTCTTTCATAACTGCCACAGTTTCAGTGCAAATCAAACAGACACATTTCCCCTTGAATTCTTTGAAGAAATATTCACTCTCCCACCGTGTCTGAAATTTTCTGCATTCACTTTCTACCTTTGGCTTCTTTGGTTCGGCCATGTTTAGTAACTTGGGGTACATTTCTTCTGTGATTGTCCTTTTTGGTGGAGCAACTGCCTTGTTCCACAGCAGCTCCCCCTGGTGTTAAAACTAAGAAGTGCAATACACTCAAGCAAAAGTTGAAGTGCGGGCCATATTCTATTCTATTTATAAAATTACTTGAGGGCCAATTAAAAATGGATCCTGGCTCCTAAGCTTTGGAATAATCTTCCTCTTCACATTAGGCAATCGACATCAGTGCTGGTTTTTAAATCCAGATTGAAAACACATTTTTATTCGCTTGTTTTTGACTCAGTGGTTGACTGACTTGTATTTTATTGTTTTCGCTATGTTTATTATTTTATCGTATTTATTATTCTTATGGTATCTATTATGTTTCTATTGTTCAGCACTTTGGTCAGCTTTGTGTGTTTTTAAAGTGCTTTATAAAGAAACGATGATGATGATGATGATGGTGATTGAATGCACAGAGCTGGACTGAGATTGGGGACCCCTGTGTTAAGGTCTCACACGCCACAGCCGCTCTATCACGTGATGCATACTGCTCCGACGTGCTAAGGTTATGAGCTGAGTTACTCCATGTCGCGAGTTTTCTGAGGTGCTTTTGTGATATTTCATGGATCGGATCACATTTTTTATTTCTCTCCGATATCCGATCCAGTAATTTAGGTCAGTATCGGACCGACACTGATACGTAATATCAGATCGGTCCATCTCTAGAACATACCAGACAGAAATCACCCAGCTGGGGCTAAAATCAACCTGCTTGCTGTGAGGGGACAGTGCTGACCACTGCACCACTGTGCTCTCTTCAGCTGATCAATACACTGATATCTGCAGCAGTCACAGTAGTATCTACTGCACTCAGGTTCCTCTCCTGCTGAGACCTGATCCATGATGGGAGTTTCTTTTTTCTCTGATCTAAAACTCTGATGGTCCACAGTAACAGTGGAACCCCCACATCCACAAGTTTGGATCATCTGACTTGGAAACTTAGGGTCAAAGGTCAGAGCTGCACATAGATAGCAGGTTATTACTGTGTAAGCATGAAATAATTCATGTGTGATTAAAGTGTCTGTTAAACACAAACTACTCTGCAGCAACAATGACACACTATTCAAAGTGTGTGACAAATTGTGTCCAGCTGTGTGTGCACTGAAACAAAAGAAAAGTTTAGAAGCAGAAGATTTTATACTCCTGACTCCTCCTCTCTGCTTCCTCGTCCTTCAGCTCCTCCTCCCTCTGAGCTCAGACTCTTCTGCCATCTAGTGGTCTTCTGTCCGTACTGCATCTCCACCGGTCTGCTGCTGTCCATCTGCTGGAGCAGGAAGAACAAACCAGCCGTCTCCATGGAGATGACCCAGCGTGATGGAGGAGGTCAGGGATTGGACAGAGAGTATGATGATGTCACCACTGAGCATGCCTTCTGAGCTGTGGAGCCTGTTAGTGTTTAAGCTGCAGATGATGATTTTTCACTGCTGGTAAAGACTTCACTGGTCTTTAACTTCTTCTTCAAACTCTTCCACTGGACTGCTCCACATCAGCTCACAGTTGTTCATATTTGTTGTAAACTGACTTCTCCTCCCACTGTCCCACAGCCAGGAGTGTTTATGATGGAGCAGCTGCTGCAGCCACATTTATGGAGGGTCGGGAGTGCCAACATGAATTAAAGAAATACACCAATAATTTCTTTATTTAAATGTTTCATTAATTTCATTATTTATTTCCAATTTTCATTAATTAATGACAAATTTGAATAATTACAGATTTAATTATTTAACATCTGGGTTTGTTCAAAATCACGACCCTTTCAGCTTGTTCGTGGCCAAAAGTGGCCTTACCTTACCCCCGATACCATGAACACCATTCACCCATTTCACCTTTGCTGTGATATCAGGTTGCAGTTTAACACAGTGAAAGGATGAAACTTGACATTTTCTGACACAGTATCTTGTTTCTTTATAGATTACACGTCACAATTCAACACTTAGATACTTCAAAATAAAATAAAAAGTAAAAATAAAGTCAGAATTTTCTATCACAACATCCTGTTTCTTTATAGATTATACACTACAATAAGGACTTTGCTACTTAAAATAAATATATACAATTACTGAGTTCTGATGCAACATGATTACATTACATTCACATTACAGTTCAGGTCACACTGATATAGATAAAAAGTACATGCATGATCATAATATTCTTCTCTGCTGTTTGTTGAAAAGCAAAAGCAGGGTCTGCTCTTCATCCATCAGCTGGTTTAACAACAGAGGCATCTGTGTTTTTACTCTGTGCTCCAGTCGGACTCTTTGTTCCTCCTGGAGGAGCAGACAGAGGAGAGTCAGAGAGAGCATCAGATGGATCCAGGCTGGTCTCATAATGACACACATGTAACATCACATGTTCCAGTTTCACACAGAGAAGTGGGCAAAGCTTTGATCCACGTCATGTGATCCCACTCAGCCCTCAGGTGGTCTACACCTGATCATCGTGCAGAGACTGCAGCATCCCTGGACATGAGGACAATATTCCAGAGAAAAGCAGAGACTGCAGGGACAAAGCAGCTGCCTGTCACTGTGTTTGTACATGAATCAAACAGGAAGTGCTGCTGTGGTTATCACTGCAGGTTTGATGTCATATTAAACAATAACTGCTCCATACAGTTCATGCGTAGATTATTAGTGCTGTGTTAATTACATGTTGATGCATTTTAACAGCAACATTAGTGACATGATTGGAGTGAACATCCTGCTGTGTGTGTGGTTGTTGGCTGTGTGCAGTCACAGAGCTCTGGTGGACATGTGGAGTTTGGCTTCAGTGAAACAGTTTTTATATTTCTGTTTGTTTGGAAACCTTTGAAACTGGCTCATCACAAACTTTCAGGGTCAGGAAAAAATATTTCTTTTTTTTATTTAGAATTTCCCAGAAACAAAGAAGATTTTTTAAATAAGGAACGTAACATAAAACAACCTATGAGAACAAAAACAAACAAGTAATCAAAAATAAACAAGCGGGTGTACCATCTAGTTAATATACATGTATACACACATATACATCACATACACATATACACACATAGCAGTTCAAAAATATGGCATACAGAATTACAAAGATTCAAAATGTAATGTTTCCATTTATCCCAAATCTCAATAAATGTATCATATTGAAATCTGTTAGAGAAAGTAATTCTTTCCATTTTAAACAACATAAACAGTCTCGTTTCAGTCATTTAGTGATGGGATTTTCACACTTAGACATTTCTTAGTAAAAGTCTTTGGGGCAGCCAGACTCAGAATACCATATAACAGCTTGGACTTTTTATCTACATTTACTGAGTATAAATATCCAAACAAAAGTTCATCCCAATTAAAGGGGAGCCGCAGACTAAAAATGGTCTGTAACTCCGAGTGAATCGATACCCAAAAAGTGTTGATCAATGGACAAGACCAAAACAAGTGGAAGTGTTTTATTCCTGCTCAGTTTCTCCAGCAGCTGGAGTGATTAGAATAATGTTTACTTTGTGCAGGTGTAATAAAAAACCTACAGAGACTCTTCCAACCAAAACATCTCCATCTATTAGAACTAGAAATTCTCCACTGAAAGGCACACTGCTGATACCAGGTGTCATTTGAAATTACCGTATTTGTTTCCGTCTTGATGCATTCTCAATCATCCAGGTAAGTAAATCTCCAAAAGTTGAATCTGTTCATCTGGACGTAGCGTTTTGTGAGAGAAACGTTTCGTCACTCATCCAAGTGACTTCTTCAGTCTCAGCTGACTGCAGGTTTCAATCTCATAAACAGTACATTTGCATAATGACTGAAACCAGCCCACTGAAGGAACAATGGGCTGTGAGGTCAGTTCCTTAATCATAATTATGCAAATTCTCATGACCATTGATCAACAATCACTGACCAAAACCCACTGATCAAAGAACACTGATCAATGGCCATGAGTACCATTCACAGAGAGTTGGGGAATGGCTGCAATCACAGCATTGTAAGATGGTGACAGAATGATTAAGGATTTCTCACTCACATTTTCAGTGACTGTGGACAAACAGATGTTACACTCACCTCTGACACTGAGAGTCACTGATTTCAGTAGCAGCATGTGTCCATCCTTGTTGTAGACGGTGCAGGTGTAGACTCCACTGTCAGTGAGGTGGAGGTCTTTCAGGGTCAGACTGAGGTCTTTAGTTGTCAGTAGATCTTTCTTCATTTCAGTGTGTGTGTGTGTGTGTGTGTGTGTGTGTGTGTGTCTGCAGCTGTTCTTTGTGTTGTTGCTGGATCGTTGCCTCAGGGGGAAAGTTGTGTGTGTGTTGAACATGCAGACTAACAGAGACTGCAGCTGTTAGCAGCCACACACACTTTATATTCTTCAAATCAAATCACAGTGAAACATGTTCACTGACAGCTCAGCTTCAGCATCTTCTTCATGCTGTGACTGCAGCCGTTCAACTCTGTTTGTCTTTAACCCAAATCATCACAACATGGAAATATAATCATCAAAATGATGTGACTGGAAGGATGCAGCAGTCTGTGCTCCACCTTTCTCCTCCACACCTGCAGGTGGAGAACATGGATGCATGAATCTCTACAGAGTTCTTTGAATATTATCCGTCTCATCAGTTTTCAGTGAACAAAAATCCTCACAGAGCCAAAATAAGCAGTTTGTATCCAACATAACTCAGCTGGACTCTGATGCTCCGTATAACAGCCACACATGAGTCTGGATTCACTCAAAGCATTGAACAAACTTTATTGTAAATGAAGCTTTTGGACATTTCTTCTCTGATATTTGCTCTTCAGCTCGAGTCTCCATCAGTGGGAACATTTCCTGATTCAACTTTTCTTCTGTTCAAATCAAACTCCATGAGAATCAAAGTTTGAATCAGAGTCCTGGGGTCAGTTCTTTGTACCTCGCTAAGTAAGTTAGCTGGATTAGATTTTTCGCGATTTCGCATGATCTTGTATCATTCGGTTCTACGAAGCTCATCCGGGACTTGCTGTCATAGCAACAGATCCGTAAGCGTAAACCTGCTCGGGAGCAGGCTTACTTTATGTAAACAGGATTAGATCGCGGCCACTCAGGTATGTCCGCTGCAGTTATACGAAAGGAATAGCGATATTTCGCCACTGTTTTACCATAAATAAATATTATCAATGTAACTAAAGATAATGCAGTATTTGATTCTTTTATTGATTTCATACAGATACATACAGGTCATTTCAGAAAAAAAGGGAAATGTATTATTAATCATTCTATTACATGTATTTGATCATTCCAGATGTAATTCATATTTTAGAGTAGTAATAGTAAATTACTACATGCAATCAAGATGAGAGACCACGGCTATAAAAGCGAAGGTGGATTTGTACGTTTGTACGCGAGCAACCCATTGCGGAAGGTGCAAGATTGATAAGGAGGCTTTACAGAATTCAGCGTATATTGCGGGATAGACGGGATCCTTTAGCTCAGCGCGACGGTGTGCTTATAGAGAGATATCGATTCTCCCGTGAGGGTATTATTTTCTTTCTTTCTTCCTCTCTCTCTCTCTCTCTCTCTCTCTCTCTCTCTCTCTATATATATATATATATATATTTCCCAACTTACTGTGCATGCTTCAGTCACCCCTTGCATGGGAACAGGTAAAAGTGATGGAGTGTTATGTAAAACTACACACAAAAAAACCCATGATGTCAATAAATGTCACAGTACAAAAAGGGGTGTGATGAGGGGGTGCAGGACCACCACCTGTCTTTATTTGCTCTGCCCTTTTCTTGGTTGCTGTTATAAACAAACAAACAGATTATTTCAGGGTCTCTTTTCAAGAGACTAAAAGCAATATAAGTGATAAATATTACCATTCTGTAGAATATTCTTATATTTCACTTTTACTTGTTCCCATGTTCTAGTGTGTCCTGTTGTGGCTCTAATGTGGAAGAGGATATGATGTAATATAATATAATGTGGAATAATATAATATCACATGATATAATGTAATATAGGGATGCACCGATACCGATACTGGTATCGGGTATCGGGGCCGATACTGTAAAATGTGTGCGTACTCGTACTCGTAAAAGTTAACCGATACCATGAACCGATACTAATTTAGCCCGGATGGGAATTTGGGAGTAGATACTCATAATTCCCATGGACTTGAACGCCACGGTAACATAACGTGTTCACAGTTCACTGCATGGAATGATGCACGAAGTTAGCTGAACCAAAGTGAGAGACTCGGCTAGTTTTACTGAGGTTAACCAGCACAAAAGAGTGTGTGACTACAAAGCTAACCGTGTGGGAGCTTCGCAACAGAGTGTGGGTGAAGTGACTTTTTGTTTCAACGGTCACACCACCATGGAAAACTGTGTTTCCAGCTACGACCGCCGAGGCTAAAGGCTAGCCCGGACTGCTTGGCTGTGCCACGGAGGCAGCCGCTATGGACTGTCGGAGAGCTGGACAGTGACGGGCTAACGCGCTGTAGCAGAGACAGCATCGGGTCCGCAGGGAGTGGATTTATTGTGGGACTGGTGAACGGCGACCTACCGAGCAACGGAACTGTAAGTCAGACTTTTGTGCTCTTACTGGGGAGAAGAGGATTTTTCTCCATCGTCCGGCGTGAGCAGCAAACAGGCCTGCAACAAGTGTGTGGAGCCCATGTGTGAATATTGTATGTTTAGTGGATTTATATAATGTGTTTTGGAGTGTATATTAGTGAGTCACTTACCAAAGGTGATAACATAAGTTGGGTTGATTAATATAATTTGAAAGGGAATTATTTCATTTATACAGTGTATTTCATTTTGTTAAGGAATTGGAATATCATTTGAGTTTAAAAAAGGGATGTGTTGTACAGTATTTGTCTCTGCCCTTACGTTCAGTAAACGTTTTGTTTGTGTTCAAGAGTTGTCTGGGGTCGTTTCTTTACTACTGGTTAAGTTTAACTTGTGTGTGGTAGAAGTATCGGTTTTTGTACTCGGTATCGGCAAGTACTAATATCCAAGTATCGGTATCGCATCGGTTTGAAAAAATTGGTATCGTTGCATCCCTAATGTAATATCATGGATCACTTACGAATTTAATTTGTCAGCAACCTTCTGCCCGCCCTCTCTCCTTGCTTTTGCAGCCTTTGCAGTGTTCCCCTGCGTTTTGATTAAACTCTGAAACTCCTGAAATCCCTCAATCAAGAGTTCTTGCTCTGCTGCCGAAAAATACTGAGCGCGCTCCTTCGACATTTTCGCCGACCAATCAAAGGGTTGCCGATCAATGTTTCTGCTATCAATGCGTAGCCCCTTTTCAGCCACCCAGTGATCTCACATTACCTCATCCAGCTATACTAATCGTCAACAACAGGTGTGTTCGGAGAACAGGAAAAGCGAGCTCAAAGTTAGCGCGATGATTTGATCTTGGATGAGGTACGAAGAACGGATCCCAGATGATCAGATTCTATAGAAACATGGAGACTGTAGAGGATTTACACTCAATATGTTCATTTGTTCCCTTCAAGAGAAATCAATCATTCATCAAATAAAATCAGTCGTTGATCGACTCAGTTTGATTGACAGGACAGATGATCAGAGGTGCAGAGTTTTTACCACCTTGATTCATATAGGGACAGAAGTATGGGTGGAGTTTGTGAGTGAAGGAGCAGCCAGTAAAGGAGTAGATCAGAGCTGCAGCACCTACATCATAAAAGGAGACCAGACCCTCCTCATAATCCACAAACACCCCCACCTTCTCAGGACGAGGATGAAGACAGAGACGGACTGGAGGTGAAGCATTAGCTTCATGCTTATTTCCATTTCTCAGCCACACAGTCCAGAAACCATTCCGAGGACTCAGTGTGACTTTTCCCTTCCTGTTGATCGACTCTGTGGCCACTCCTAATGCCCACTCAGTCTTTCCTTTAACCTGAACCTCAAAGTAAAATCTGCCTGAAGAGAAACTCTGCTCTCCTAAAACCATACCATAGTAAGAAAATCTCTCTGGGTTGTCTGGACGATTCTTCCACACATAACTATGATACACTTGTTTTCTGTCATTAGACAGGATGAGATAAGGATTTGCTGTATCAGGATCCAGAGTTACATCCACCTCATGCTGCTGCACCCTCTTCAGCTCAGCCTCAAACAGCTTCTTCTTTGTGGGTTTCCAGACTGTCTCCTCCAGCTGAGCCACAGCTCTCCCCACAGTCCCCTCATATGATGGTGGATGAACTCTGACCTCTGTCCAGTCCTTGGTGGGTAGAGCAGCTTTCAGGGAGGAGAAGCTTTGGAGGAGGTGGAGGTGGTCTTCAGAGCGTGAGAGCTGCTCCACCTCAGAGCTTCTCTCCATCAGCTCAGAGATTTCCTGTTCCAGATCTTTGATGAGACCTTCAGCCTGTTTCTCTGTAGTTTCCTGTTTGTCTTCGATCTCCTTCATGAGCTCCTTCAGGCGTCTCTCAACAGACTCCATCAGAGCAGTGAAGACCTGAACACCTTCTGCTTTCTGTCTGTCTGCAGCATCTTTACTCATCTTCACCGACTCTGTGATCTCCTGAATCTTCAGTCGTCTCTTCTGGATCATCTGCTGAATCTCAGCCTCTGTCTTCTCCAGCTCTGCCTTCTTTCCTTCATATTCTTCTCTCAGAGGAACAAACTCGTGGTTCTTGTGGTCTAAAACAGGGCAGAGCATGCAGACACACGTCTGGTCGGTCTTACAGAACAGCTCCAGAAGTTTATCGTGCTTCGTGCACATCCTGCTTTCCAGGTTCTCCACAGCATCAATCAGCTGATGTCTTTTCAGACGTTTCACTGTCAGATGTGGCTCCAGGTGAGTCTGACAGTAGGAGGTCTGACACACCAGGCAGGACTTCAGGGCCTTCAGTCTGGTTCCAGTGCAGACGTCACAGGGAACTTCTCCTGGTTTGGCAGCTTGTTGCTCTGAGCTGCTGCTGCTGGCTTTCTGCTGAGCTTCACGTCTGAACTGAGCAACCATCTCAGAGATGAAGGTGTTGACCCTCAGCTTAGGTCTAGTGTAGAAAGTCTCTTTACACATGGGACACTGACAGCTCTGATTCAGGTCCCAGTGCTGACTGATGCAGGTTTTGCAGAAGTTGTGTCCACATGGTGTAGAGACTGGATCAGTGAACACATCCAGACAGATGGAGCACAGAAACTGATCTTCAGATCGCAGATTGTTGGCAGCAGACATGTCTGCACTCTGAGGGAGAAAGAAAAGAAACATTTGATTCAAAATTCACTTTAAATTTCATTTTTAAAAAGAGAGAAACAAGCGTCAGTAGTCTGAGGAGCTTGGAAAGAAAAGTGTCTGGACTTCTTTGAGTTTCTTGAAGACGTTTCATCAGAGAAGCTTCTTCAGTTCTCAGAGTAACTGGTGGAGACCCAGCAACACACTCAGACACAAATTGGTTCATCCCAAACACAAACTTAACATCGTAGTGTCTGCTGTACAGTGCAGCGTCCAGATGAACAGAATAACTTTTGGGGATGAAGATAAATACAGTCGTTAAAAAGATGTGAAATTGTTTCTCTAACTGTTTTACAGAAGGTCCAAGATTCATCCAGATCATTTTATACTTGAATAAATCAGTTTGTTGGATATATTCCATCAATTACTGTGAAGTAAACTTCGACCTTGTTGGTGACTAAATACTTCTTATTGTAAGTCCAGATCAACGAGCCATTAATATTAAACAGTGACTGTTCCAATAGAAGTGACAGTGAGGAGGACAATGAATCATAAACCTCAGAAATGTGTTATTAACTGTTGATCCAGTATATTAATGGCATTTATGAGAACATGTTTATTCAGTGGTGTCTGTATATTTGGTCCATTTGTGCGTCATTAAAAACTGTTTTCTCTCACAGATACTGGAACATCACAGCTCCTCACAAACTCAGGATATGGAAGAAGATGAACTTTTCCAGTCACTCGCTGGGATACATCATTCAATTATTCTGGATCCTCAGAAAACATTGATTTATTTTTGCATTTCATATATTTGTTTGTCCAGATCAAAGATTTATGTTAGTAGAGAAGAAGCCACCATGATAAAGCCTGTGTGTGAAAATGAGATCAGTGAATTTTGTTGATCAAAATCACATTTAAGGAAGAATTCTGTCCTCCAGTTTGTTTCAATAAGCTTTGGGATTAAACACCATCATCTATGTTTGTGTCTGATGACATGTTTGATCCAGTTCAGCTTGAACATCACAGCTGATGTGTGAACTCTGACATATTTAAAGCCTCGATTATCAGGATGATTCAAACACATCTGTTTAAATAATGAGATTTATGTTTCCACACAAAGTTATAAAGTGCAGCATCGACTGTTTTCTGAATGATTCAGGAACATCTGTGACTCTTACAGGATACACTAAGTCAGATAATCTCTCTTTGTAAAATGTGTGAATGACTTTTTAAAGTACTGACCAAAATCTGCTGGTTTACAGTATCAAAGGCTCATATACATATATACATACACACACACACACACACACACACACATATACATATATAACACCCATCTCGCCCCTGCGGGCGGTTTATCCTTCAAGCTCTGGTCCTCTACCAGAGGCCTGGGAGCTTGGGGGTCCTGCGCAGTATCTTAGCTGTTCACAGGACTGCGCTCTTCTGGACAGAGATCTCCGATGTTGTTCCCAGGATCTGCTGGAGCCACTCGCCTAGCTTGGGAGTCACCGCACCTAGTGCTCCGATTACCACGGGGACCACCTTTACCTTCACCCTCCACATCCTCTCGAGCTCTTCTCTGAGCCCTTGGTATTTCTCCAGCTTCTCGTGTTCCTTCTTCCTGATATTGCTGTCATTCGGAACCGCTACATCGATCACTACAGCCGTCTTCTTCTGTTTGTCTACCACCACTATGTCCGGTTGGTTAGCCACCACCATTTTGTCCGTCTGCATCTGGAAGTCCCACAGGATCTTAGCTCGGTCATTCTCCATCACCCTTGGGGGCATCTCCCATTTTGACCTCCGGACTTCCAGGTTATACTCGGCACAGATGTTCCTGTACACTATGCCGGCCACTTGGTTATGGCGTTCCATGTATGCCTTGCCTGCTAGCATCTTGCACCCTGCTGTTATGTGCTGGATTGTCTCTGGGGCATCTTTACATAGCCTGCACCTGGGATCTTGCTTGGTGTGATAGACCCCAGCCTCTATGGATCTTGTACTCAGAGCTTGTTCCCGTGCTGCCATGATTAGTGCCTCTGTGCTGTCTTTCAGTCCAGCTTTGTCCAGCCACTGGTAGGATTTCTGGATATCAGCCACCTCCTCTATCTGCCGGTGGTACATACCGTGCAGGGGCCTGTCCTTCCATGATGGTTCCTCGCCTTCCTCCTCTTTCTTGGGTTTCTGCTGCCTGAGGTATTCACTGAGCACTCGGTCAGTTGGGGCCATCTTCCCAATGTATTCTTGGATGTTCGTTGTCTCATCCTGGACTGTGGTGTTGACACTCACCAGTCCCCGGGCCCCTTCATTCCGCTTAGCTGGACTTGGGGTGAAACCCTCCATGCATGGTAAGGAGCTTTCTTGTCTTTATGTCAGTGGCTTCTATCTCCTCTTTTGGCCAGCCTATTACCCCAGCAGGGTACCTGAACACGGGCAGGGCGTAGGTGTTGATAGCCCGGATCTTGTTCTTACCGTTCAGCTGACTCCTCAGGACTTGCCTGACCCTCTGCAGGTACTTGGTGGTTGCAGCTTTCCTAGCGGCCTCTTCATGGTTCCCATTCGCCTGCGGGATCCCCAGGTACTTGTAACTGTCCTCTATGTCTGCAATGTTGCCTTCTGGTAGTTCAGTCCCGTCAGTTCTGACTACCTTCCCTCTCTTTGTTACCATCCGACTACACTTCTCCAGCCCGAATGACATCCCGATGTCATTGCTGTATAGCCTGGTAGTGTGTATCAGTGAATCGATATCTCTTTCACTCTTAGCATACAGCTTGATGTCATCCATGTACAGGAGGTGGCTGACAACTGCTCCGTTTCGTACTCGGTATCCGTAGCCAGTCTTGTTAATGATCTCACTGAGGGGGTTCAGGCATATGCAGAACAGCAGTGGGGACAGAGCATCTCCTTGGTAGATCCCGCACTTGATGGTGACTTGTGCTATGGGCTTGGAGTTGGCTTCTTGTGTTGTACGCCACATCCCCATTGAGTTCCTGATGAAGGCTCTTAGGGTCCTGTTGATCTTGTACAATTCTAGGCATTCCAGTATCCAGCTGTGGGGCATTGAGTCATAGGCCTTCTTGTAATCAATCCAGGCAGTGCACGGGTTGGTCAGTGACAGGAGCTTCCATGTAGTACTGAGGCAGGTTATTGGTCGGTAGTTGGATGGAACCGGTCCCTTCTGGGGGTCCTTGAGGATCAGGACTGTCCGGCCTCCGGCCAATCAGAGAGGTCCTGCCCTCCCTCTGATTGGTTTAGCCAACGATATGGGCATAATGTGTTGTTGACCACACGGAGACTTTCAGAGTTGCAGAGATTTTCTTTTGTTTTTGCTCGAATGGCTGGTCATACTGGTGTGACCTAGCATTTGTTTGGGCTACGTCCACACTAATGCGTTTTCGTTTGAAAAAAAACTGTTTTCTCTCCGTTTTGGTCTCCACACTGAGATGCCGTTTTCTCCAAGGAAAACATTTTGAAAACGCTCTCAAAAACGCTCTCAAAAACAAATACATTTGGAGATGGTGCATTCGTGTCACAGTGTGAACCGTGAAAACAGAGACTTTCTAAAATGATGATGCATGTTAGTCATGTGATGCAGTCATGTGACCAATTAAACAAAGGCATTATACAGCAGTTGTTTTGTTTGCTCTAAGTTTTGACAGCCCTATTAAAGATTAATATCAGTCTGTACATGCTCCAGATTGCTTTTCTTCAAATTCTTTAATTCTTGCTCACTACTGCAACTTTGTACTTTTGCGTTACTGGCAGCAACAACTCCACCTCATTGTTAGCCCATTTAAAAAACTCAGTGCTTTTCCTCCACCTTTTGCCGCGACGTTTCAAAGAGCCGGAAAGTAAATAAACGGCAGACAGAAATGAGACAGGTCGAATCATCTTGCGTTTCACGCAGGCGCAGGACTGGAACGTAAGCGCTTTCGGACGTATTAATGTGGACGCACAACTCTGTGAAAATGACTGAAAATGCTAGTGTGGCCACGGACACGTTTTCAGACAAAAATGCTGTTTTCAAATCTATCCGGTGTAGTGTGGACACAGCCTAAGTCGCACCATGGAGAAATGAGGTGGCACTCTAGAGCCCTGATGAAGTGAACAGAGTGAAGATTTGTGTAGAAACAGGAAGTGTGATCAGCTGCACTCACCACTGTTGCTGAGAGAAACCTGATGGACTCCAGTGAATCTTCTTTTAGAGACAAACAGGACTCGACTGCAGCTCTGCTGCTGCTCTCTCACACTTCTGCAAAATGCCGTTAAACTTCTCGTCTTTGCTCCGCCTCTTCCTGCCTTTCCCTTTACAGCAATCAGCTGGTCTGTACTCAGTGACTGTGTGCAGCGGGTGGGAGGAGTGAGGAGTGGTGTGTGGGTTCACACAGTAATGACGGCCTCAGGTGATCAGGAGAAACTCACCTGGATTTCCTTTTTCCACAGCAGACTGAGAGCTTCAGGTGGACCCTGAAGGAGGTCTCAGACACAGGTGGTAAAAGTACACACAGTGTGTACTGAAGTAGAAGTACTACTGTTAAAAATACTCCAAGTACTAATTCAACTTCTTTACTCAAGTAAAAGTAAAAAAGTACTGGCTGTGAAATGTAAGAGAGTAAAAAGAGCTGATTGAAGAACATTTCTTACACATATGTTTATACAAAGCTAACTGAACCATGTGCTACATCAATGTAATAATAAAATAATATTATTCACTTTATTTCAGTCTAAATTTGAATTCTAATAAATATTTTACCTTGAAATAATTGAAAAAAAATCTGCCAAGTTAAAATTCTCTAGTTTTTCTCTGCTTTCAAGATTCACTGTCTTGAAAAAGGTTCATATATCTTACACAATGTTGCTCTGTAGCTGATTGTGTCTTATTTAAACTGTAGTAAGATATTTTGAGTAGAAATAGGACAAATATACTGGATAAGATTTGGAGTTTTTGCAGTGCATCAGAGATCTGTGTCCAGAAGAGCTAGTTCATGCATGTATTACTTCCAGACTGGACTCCTGTAATTCATTATTATCAGGAAGTCCTAAAAGCTCCCTGAAAAGCCTTCAATTAATCCAAAATGCTGCATGTGCACTAGAACTGAACACATTACTGTAGGTGTTGGAGCTGTTATCGATGAAACACTGTCCTTCTCCCTGCCGTCTCTCGTCATGAGATCCTCCACCGATGGGCCAAAGTAGGCTGTCATTCCCAGAATAGTCCCAGGTCTCTATCTTACAATAAAAATATCTCCTTCCCCCAATAAAAATTAAAACCATAAACTGGGAGGGCTGGGTTTGATTGTTCCTGCTTAGGTTATTTTCCGATTCTGCCCACATCCTGAGAGGGTTGGGTTTGTTTGCTCTCGCTGGTCTGATTGAGCATCCCTGATGTTTCACACTGGTTACCAGTTCTTCAGAGGGAAAAACACAGGTGGGAACAGGAGAGAAGCAAGGCACAAGATAAACAGCTCCCCAAGGGGTCACATGGGACTATTTCACGCGCGGTGTGTTCAAAAGCACATTATTAATCTCGTACATTCTAAACTCTAACCAGCTTCACATCATTCACACTATATGAGGGTTAGTGTTGAGGAAAAGACTGCAGATGCTGGTAATCCACAAGTGCACGGTCCTTCATGAGACAGGTGGTTGGTGCCCCAACCATTGTCATTTTTCTTTTTGTGCCTGTCCCGTTTGGTTCTTTAGCCATCAGTGTTGTCTGAAAGCTAACAAAGACGCCCAACGGACTAACTTGGTCCATTTCATTGACCTTTCTTGTTATTATTTATTTTATTTTATTTTCAGTTGTTACAGACGGGACAGACATGGCTGGAAAGGGAGAAAGAAAGATGGAGGAAAAGAAAAACAGAGGGGAAGAGGGACAGTGAGAAAGGGCACTTAAAAAGGGAAAAAATCTCCTGGATCAGCTGTTGAGAGGAAAAAAGGGAAAACAAGCAAAAAAAGAGAGCAAGACAATAAACACAGCACCATCGCATTAATCTAGCTGAGTGTTAATAACAGTAAATACTAAATACTGAATGTTGTTGTGCAGCACGCAGGACCGACAGCGCACAATGTGCTTTGAGTTAGCAGCCACACAAGTGGGCACCGGTCTCCCCCACATACACAAGTCCACACTCCCCACTCTGAATGGCGCACACGAGATTCTTTGAATCCAAAGAGAGCTTGCCTGCAGTTGGCCATGCCGTTCCTCTATGTGGATTAGATACCATGTATCTATGCAATAAGTAACACACCAGTTTTTTGGAGGGCATTTTGACCTTCCCCTCCAATTTTGCTCTCATTAAAATGTCACACAAACTGGGATTTTTTCCCCTGAGAGCTTGAAAATGTAAAATCTATGTCTTAATTATGCTGCAGAACGTGTGAGGCAGATGGTAACTTGTTCTGTGCATGCAAAACACCCTCTGGTCAGCTTTCTGTTATGGCCTCTATCACTTCAATAAATACTGTGGTATCTAAAAAATGAATTTTTAAGTGGCTACTCTCATATTGAAGTTTAACTGACCAATGATGTGTATTTAAAATCTGTGCAAACTCTTTAAAAGTGTCTTCCACATGCACCCACTCGCCTATAATATTGTCTATCTTTTATTTTCTACATTTTCTGCACTGGGCAGAAGCCTGAAGGGAAAAGGAGGAACACACACATGTAAAGGAAGCACTTAAAACATGTGGTTATCCTAATTGGGCGTTTATAAAGTCAGCAAAGATGCACAGAAAAGAAGATCAGACACCAGCGAGGGAGGATAAGAAAGACAGACGCAGCAACATTGTCATCCCCTATGTAGCCGGTGTATCAGAGAAACTCAGGAGAGTTTTCTCCAAGCACGACATCCCAGCAACACACTCAGACACAAACTGGTTCATCCCAAAGACAAAACTCCAAAACACAAACTGAACAATGTGGTGTTTGCTGTACAGTGCAGCGAGGAATGCCCAGACCTCTACATCGGAGAGACCAAACAGCCACTTCATGAACGCATGGCACAGCATAGAAGAGCCACCTCCACGGGACAAGACTCAGCATCCATCTGCATCTGAAGGTCAAAGGTCACTCTTTGAGGATGCCAATGTTCATATTTGGACAGAGAGGACAGATGGTTTGGAAGAGGAGTAATTATTCAGCCCTTTGAGTCAATACTTTGTAGAACCACCTTCTGCTGCAGTTACAGCTGCCAGTCTTTTAGGGTTTGTCTCTACCAGCTTTGCACATCTACAGACTGAAATCTTTGCCCACTCTTCTTTGCAAAACAGCTCCAGCTCAGTCAGATTAGATGGACAGCGTTTGTGAACAGCAGTTTTCAGATCTTGCCACAGATTCTCGACTGGATTTAGATCTGGACTTTGACTGGGCCATTCAAAAAGTTCAAGGGGGCCAAATACTTTTGCAAGCCATTGTAAACTGTTTTTAAACTGAAATCCTAAAACAACAAAATGTCACAGCATGTAAACCTTTTACACTGAGAAACAAAGAACATGGATTTACACCACCCAGGTTCTGATGGAGGGCCTTTACTGCTGAGGCCAGTAAGAGTGATTGATCCATTTAATTCATCTGTTAAGTTCAAATAGCTGAACACTGAAGCATCACAGACTTGTCCATCTCCACAGAGTTGATCCAGCCCTAACTATATGGAAAGGAAAGTTTTAAGCCTAATCTTGAAAGTAGAGATAGTGTCTGTCTCCTGAATCCAAACTGGAAGCTGGTTCCACAGAAGAGGGGCCTGAAAACTGAAGGCTCTGCCTCCCATTCTACTTTTAAATACTCTAGGAACAACAAGTAGGCCTGCAGAGCGAGAGCGTAGTGCTCTAATAGGGTGTGTGTATGTGTGTGCGTCCAGAGTTCAGCTGAGACAGTGTCCTTCGCCCTGCCAGGCTAAGTAAACAGTCTTCCTGCCAACCCAGGTGGCCTTGCGTAGGATAGGAAGAACAGTCAATGCACAGTCTGACCTGATCACTGATCTACGTACAGAATCAAGCTGATGTTTGCAGTGTGAAAACATCTTTAAGAAGATTTGTCACCCTCATCAGCTTCCTCTCTATCAGCCCTGCAGTATTTTTAGCCTCCCATCTCCCCTCTGCATCACTTCTTCTTTCTGTGGTTTTTCTGCTAATCTGAGGACAGCTGTCCTTATTTTAACTGTGGGCTCTCCTGGTTGCTCTTCAGACTGTGACAGACGTCAGGGATTAAACATGATTATATTTAACATTAGTGTAATGTCTGACAGGGAATCATAGCTGAGTTCATCACATGTTTATGCACATCTTTAAAACACTTCTATTGGATCCATAAAGGGCTGTGAGGTCACTAACAAACATATCTGTGGTTTGTCCACACTGACCTCAGACCGCCTCGCTCCTGATCGTCGCTTCAGTCACATGTCAGAGTAAAGGCCCCGTCTCTCAGTCCTGAGGCTCCTTCTAGCTGTTTATAATATTCATAATCATTTCAGTTTGTGGTCAGTACAAAGTGAATGTTTCTCTTATGAACAGCCCACACTCCCAGGTTTCCTGTATGTTTTAACTCCACCTCCCTGGATCTTTGACTCTTCTATGACTTTAAAGTTGAAAATATCTTCACAGAGTTGAACGTCCTAAATCTGTAACAATGTCCAGTCCTGCTGGTTGTCCAGCTCACAGGGACAGCAGCCTAAAAGTTCAGCTCACCGATGCTGCGGAGCTCTGAAAGTGACTGACACTCTTTAATAAACCATCCCTCTGCAGATGTTCATACAGCTGTTTTACTGCTACTCTGGAGAGTTTCAGTGGGAACTCACCTGGAGGGTCTTCACACAGGCTTCTTAGGAGGACAAAGCTATGAGCACAAACAGCAAGGTAGAAAAATCCCAGTCTGTCCAACTAATCAGAGAGCTCCTTACATCACATGGTGTGGTTTATTTCACATTTCTTCAAAGTTTTAGAAGTGAGAGAGCTAATCTGATAGCTAATCCAGGAGCTAATCCAATAGTTAACCCAAAGGTAATCTCTTTGCTAATATAATGTGTATGTGCTAATCAGTGAGCGAACAGGAAAGACAAAAGTAGTGAGGAAATGGATTTGTAAATGAGGAATTTAAATGTCAGACACAAAGGTTTTTTGTTTTTTTTAAAAAATATTCAACTGTCCAAATTCGTAGACTCCTCCGAATGCAGCCGACAAATGCGTCCTCCTTTTCCCCGAATCTGAAGGATAGTTCGGGTGTACCACCATATCCCAGAATTCTTAGCGCGGCCCAGCCAAACTCCAGTTACCGGCAATGGCAGCCACTACTAAGTTTTAAAATTACTCTTATTAATCTTTCTGGGTTACAATATAAAGTTTTAACATATTAGGTTTGTGAATTTGCATCGACTTGTATTATTTATTTAAACAATCTTCGTAAAAAGTGCCTGTAAACTAGCTTGTATGGTGGGTCCTGCGGTTTTTCATTGCCGCTTACATACAGCTATTTTTTATTTTTCCCAATTAACTCTTTTGTGATATGTTTATAGGGACCAACGAGCAAATGGTGGACCTCATAAAAATTAGAGGAAAAAAAGATCAACTCTTCACCGGGGTAAAAGATTCAGCCACTGTGGGATGGAGGTACAAGAATAAATCAATTTACACATCATATTCATCTGAGTACGGTTTCAATAACCCTCATTCTGTACAGAACCTGTGATGTCCAGACGGATTTCCTCTTCTGCTCTGCTGTGAAAACTTTTGGATTTAGGGATTATCATAGTTGTCATGGTGTTGACTATGGAGGACCACAAGAGCCACGTGCATCGAAATAAAATATTCTGTGCTTAATTTTAATAAACTGATTTTTAAAATGCTTTTCAAGTCTTCATTTCAAAAAACATTTTCGAATTGCACTTTAATAAACTGCATTTCAAAATCCATTTCCCTTTCCTGTTCGCTCAAGGATAAAGTATTATACCTGATAATAAAGGTTTATTTTGTGTTTATTAAATGCTGTTCTGGAGTCTGCATTTTGGGTCCAGATTTTCCACAACAACTACACTTTATATATTCTCAGAGTTGAGAAATTGTCTGCTCCAGCAGACTGTCTGGTTTTACAGGCATCGATTCAATTTAATTCAATTGTATTTATACAGCAGCAAAACAACAACAGTTAAAGCAGAGCCTACAATAATCTAAAAGAACATCTAAGTAGCTCTGTCACTCAGCTCTGTGCTGTTTCCTTCCTCAGTAATCATCTATTTTTGTTGTGGCACGTCCTCCTTTTTTCTTTTGTTCCTGTTTTCATCTTCTTATCACTGTGAATCATTTTTTCATGTGACATTCATAACTGAGCCTCCTGCTTAGTTCAGGGTCACTCGGGTAAAACAGCAATTTCAGTCACAGATCAGGGTGACTTATTAGACTCCTCACATATTGATTTAATTACTTATTTATTTTGCATTTTTAAAATTAATTATAAGTGACAAGTTTGTGCCAGCTGGTGTTTTCTTTTTATATTTAATGGACAAAGAAATTTGGAGGTGTGTCATAAATGATTTCTCTGTATGTGAAACATGAGAGAAACTGTGTTTTTAAAAAAACATTTTCTCAACAGACATAGTCTACACCAAGCCTATTCAAATGGCGGCCCGCGGGCCAAATGCGGCCCAGAAGCAACCTGCGAGTGGCCCTGCATGGTCCTGGCAGAAACACAGAGAAAAAGCAAAAAATTAATTCAATAATTAATTTTAAAAAAATTAAAAATTCCTACAGCGTAGTGTAGACTGTGAATGCAACACTCCTAGTAGTCTAGCAATATTTAACCCACAATGCACAGTGATGTAAACATATTAAACTATCATCGTAATATATGATGCGACAACAGCATGTCTTTCTCACTCCAAAAGCGCAAAATTGACAATGAAAACTGTTTAACGGTTTAACCCTGCCTGGACTGACAAATACCACCAAATCCAAATGCCAAACCTGTGTTTAATTTGCAGTGAGTGTGTTGCGGTACTTACAAAGGCACCACAATGACAAACACCAGACTTTTTCCACAAACTTTCCAGAGCAATCTCAGGAGAGGGCTGCAAAAGTACAGTTTAATTGCGAGTTTAATAATCTTACAACTGGAGTTGTACTACCATGGTGAAGGTCCTGTACAGCCCAAGAGAGAGCTGCAGCAGCTTCCCTTCGCGTTTGCTTCTTGGCGAAGAAGAAAAGGCCTTTCACAGATTCTGAAACAGTGAAATACTGCATGCTGGCCGTGGTGGATGCGGTGATAAGTGACGAAAAAATTAAAGTAAGTGTGACATCTGCTATTAAAAACGTACCCCTGTAGGACAGTTCAAATATTCGTAGAGTTGAAGTTCTGGCGTCAGACGAGTTTGAAATGCTGTTAGATGACTTGAAGAAAACTGATGTAATGTCTATAGCAGGAGATGGGTTCACAGACAGAACTGATAATGCATATATGTCCGATTTTTGGATGGGAAATTGCTCGGCTTACTACCGTTAGAGGGACACACAGCTGGCAAAATAATGCTTGAGATGATTTCAGCTCTTTTTGAGGAAAATGGTCTGGATATGAAGTGTGTCTGTATAATTGTGACTAGGGATGGGTGCACCGGTTCTGACATAAACGGTAGTAACCAGACCGAAAAGCAGCGCACATTTCGGTGCTTTTTTTTCTTGAGCTGTCATACACTTTGGATTCTAGCCAATCATTTTACATTTAAGAGGATAGTAGGCGGGTCCAGGTACGTACGTTCTTTTAGAGCAGAGCTACAGATTAAAAATGCCCAAGGTGAAGCGGTCAAAAGTCTGGCTGTACTTCACAGCAAAAGATACAAACTCAGCAGCCTGCAACAAGTGCTTTAAGCCCCACGCCCCCGGTACCGCGAGCAAAAAGGAGGAGATCACGTTTAATCGGTTATAAGACGGGGTGAGAAATATAAGTCCAGACATGTGTGGTATCCACAGAAACCTCTGAGTCTCAGCTAAAATGTCATATAAACCATTTCTACAACCACCAAACTCAACGAAAACAAGCCATGATTAAACGAGCAGTTATGTAAATGCGCACAAGTCCACTAAACAAACAAGGCGAACCAGAAATTCTCCAGACTTCATGTAACCGGCTAAAGATAGGCTGGTTAGCTTCCAGGGCTATCACTAATTCCAAACACCAAGTTTCACCACGATCAGACCAAAATGCACTGAAATAGTCGCAAAAGAAGACCGCAAAAACACACAGCGGCGCAAATGCGCTAAGACAGAAATTGGCTTACCGTCCAGATTTCCTCCGTTATTTTCGCCGGTAGCCGGTAGCCGGTAGCCATGTGATTATCAGCAGTTGCCACGCCTACCTAGCTGCATCAGAGCCGTTTTCCGTCAACAACCTCCATTTTAGACCCACCTACAGACACGTGACCGGACAGACGCCACATGCAGTAAATTTGGACCCACGTGGGTTTTGGCATTACAACGCCTGATTGGTTGAAGTAACGTGAACGTGGCATCGTTACTGTGACTCTATTGGCTCAAACAATTAAAAAGAGGTGTCAATCATGCAAATTAACCAAAAGAAACCAAAGTTACAGCCCCTCAGAGTTTAAAGGGCCAGAGGCCAATTAAGCGCTCCATGGCGGAAAAGGCCCATTACCATGTAAATGTGTGGTTAATTCTTCAAAAACGTATTTTTAACAAAAGCATTTTTAGGCATGTTAATAAAATTAATTAATTTCTGCTCTTAAATACCTAAAAAAATCAACTGGCGTGGTGTCTAATTGTGTGCCAGAATTGGACATTTTTGTACAATGTGTGGATATTCATGTATTGACAGCGCTATAATTTTTCACTGTTTCACTTTGAAAACATAAATCTTTGCACAGATGATGTTTATATGTTGTTACGGTTCTTATCATTTTGCAGAAAAAAAGAGACTGCTAAAAATAAAAACATGAGAGGTTTTTGGACGAAGTTTGTGTTCTCCATTCTTTAAGCACCGGTTTGAGCACCGTTTAAGCACCGGCACCGTTTCAAAAGTACCGGTTTGGCACCGGTATCGGATAAAACCTAAACGATACCCAACCATAATTGTGACGGATGGGGCTCCATCCATGGCAGGAAAATCCGTGGTCAGCGGAATATTTATTTTAATTTGAAAGGGAATTATCAAAATGTTATTATTATTATAATTATTATTTCAAATGTGCAAAAAATTGTTTAGTTATAGCTCCCTTTTTTAATGCACCTTTTGGTATGCATTTGTGAGAGGTCACCAGATTTACAGGGGAAAAAGGAATAAAAAAAATTACTTGTTTTTCAATACAGTTGTGTGGGTTTGAAACTGATCATGTTCTGCTGTTTACTGACTGCAAAAAAATATCTGGCCCAGATAAATTCCTCAGTTTGAAAATCTGGCCCAACTAACTTCTTAGTTGAATAGCCATGGTCTCCACTGTAGTGTGGAGAATATACTGCTGATCACATGTACAGATCCCACATTAGGGACTCCACACACAGTGTCCATAAAGCTTTAACTAAACCTCTGTCATGGCGGGGTAACAGTGGAATGGACCCACAAACAGACACTAGAGAGAGCAGCTGAAGTTTTAAACACAAAGCCAGCCTTTTATTGTGGCTGATGACACAAAGCGAACGGGAACAAAACTAAATTAAAGCCTAAACTGGAATGACTGACTATTAAACAGGGACATGAACACAACTCTGCACAGGTGTGTGAGAAAAACTCTGAAGAACATGAACATGAATATAACCTGAGCATCGTGAAAGTCCTGACGTGACGTGGTAGGAGGAGAACAGACGAGCTGACACAGAACCAAACAGAGGACTTAAATAAAGAGGAAGTGGAAACACCTGGCAAACAGCTGACACAAATGGACATGACGACATCACAGGAGAAGAGTAAAACTCAACACACAGAACAAAGAAACACATCATCATCGGAGATGAGCCCCATCAGAGTGGTGTCGTCTGCAGATTTGATGATGATGTTGATGATGCATGGAGGTTCAGTCACTGGTGTAGATGGTGTATGGGAGAGGACTCAGCACACACCCCTGTGGTAAAGTCAATCTTTATTGTCACATATAAAGTTACACATCACATGTTGCATGTTACACGTACAATTACTTGCAGTGAAACTGGAGCCCTACCGACCACACAAGCACAAACATTCACATAGTGAAGACAGGTCAGAGAGGTGGAATGGCAGGAAAAACAAAGGAAATTCCCCACATCAGGTACAAGAGGAGAAAAACAGAACTCAAACTGAGCTCCTATGGGAGGCAGTTTATTGCTCTGAACACAGTGAACCTGCTGTTCTTGGAGGCTAAATGTGTGTTTGCTGTGCTCACAGGAGGCTGTGGGCAGTGTGCATGGTGGGGGTGTCTGCAGTTCTCTCGAAGTGGAAGTTCCTCTGCTAATGAGATGTCCATGTTATCTGTATTTGTCCCGTTGCCTTTGTAGTTGGTGATGTGTTTCAGGCCCTCCCATACCTTCCTGGAGTCGTTATCAGAGAGGAGATCTGATAACTTGTTTGAAATGTCCAGTTTTGCTGCTCTGATGCCTTTTTTAAGGTCTGCTCTTGCTCTGCTGTACATGTCCTGGTCCCCAGATTTGTATGTAGAGTTGCCTTTAACATGCCTGAACCTGACTTGTCATCCAGGGTTTACGGTTTGTCGCACTTTTCCGTGGTGACAGTGTCCATGCAGTGTTTGATGTAACCCAGCACTGCGGTTGTGTGAGTCTCTAGGTCGTCCTGTTCAGAGACACTCTGTGAGCAAAACAGTCCTGCAGCTGAGCCAGAGCTTCCTCACAAAAGGTGTTAATGGTTCTGATGGTGGGCTTTGTCCTTTTCCTGAGTGTTTGTTTGCTGGGACAATGATGAACTTTAGCTTGGTACATGATAACTACAGGCTGCGGTGCAGTAAAGTAAGCCCCGCCCTCACCAACCACACAGTGTGGTGGAGTTCAGCCAGTGAAACACTTCATGTGTTAAACTTGTTAAAGGGGAAGTGATGAAGCTGAAGGCGTCTCGCTGCTGCTCAGACTGATGTTCAGTCGTCATCCAGACACGATGAAGACTCCGTGTGTCTCTCTGCTCCTCGGTGAGTCAAACTCAGAGCTGCTGCTCATTTATTCATCAGCATTAAACTGAATGGAAGCTCTGCTACACACAGCCGGGAATGTGGGAAACTGTGATGCAGGACAGACACAGACACTAAATCCACACTGTGAAATCTAATTAGCTCCCAGAATTACAAAACTAATAAACTTGTTGCCTCAAAAAACAGAGTAAAGCTTAAGATGATTATATTAGGACAACTTATTCATTAAGTGCACAGTTCTAAGAATAACTTGATGACTGTGTAACACTGATTGTTCACCCACTGACAAACATGTCAAGTTCTGCTACATTAAAGAACAACTTGTAGTAACTTCTATTAATATAACACTGAATGCAAATGTGTTTCAAAGACAATAATTAACAACACTTCTTGTAATGGTGTTTAAATCAGCCCAACTTTTATTTTGAAATGTAAAACAAAGCCAACATCCTGGACACTGTTCTGCTGAACAACAACAGTTATACTGTCATCATTGTTATAATCTTACAATGAAACAACGTCTCAGATTTAATTATTCTTATTATTAGTTTATTAAGTTTGTTTGTAGTTACATTACTTCTATAATCAAAATAAAATGTATTTATTGTTCAGTCTCCAGATCAAACAACACATTTGTTTTACATTCAAACACAGGAGCTGGTGTGTTGTAATATTTTAAGGATGCTTGTTTCCAGTCCAGGCATCACTGCCTGAATGACTGTCATGGATCGAGCTGATCCAAATGTAAGTGCAGCAGAAAGTCTTTAACTTCCCTTCAGTACAGTGGCAGTGGATGTGGGCTGGAGATACAATGACCTTTGACCTGCAGGTCACTGACCAACCATCTGTGATGGAGGACTCATCTCTGCTGGTGTCCTGCAAGCAAACAATCAGATTCTTTAGAACAAAAACTTATTTGTTTTTCTTAAAAACTTTTTATTTGCTATTGAACAGACCCCAATATAGACAATCTCAGGCTCCCTCCCCACCAGAGAGGTGACATTCACTGATAGCTCTGACCACCACCCCACACACGATAATGTCATGAAAGCATAATTTTAAAAATAGAATAATTTGGCCACAAAACAAATTTCACTGTTCAAAAACTTGCAGACTTCACTATATACAGTGCAGACAGTGTGGACCCTCTAAACTAAGTCTGTGATCTTTGAATAAATGCAGACCAAACTGTCGTTGATTGTATTTACTTACACAGCATGTCTTGTAGGATTAACTGGAGTCATCAGCAACAGCACAGAGCAGTCACATCTCAGGTCTAATAACTAACTAGTAACTACATGTGACTTCCTGCTGACTTCCACTCGACTGGAAACCAGTGAGAAAACAACCAAATATGTCCAAAGAAAAAACTTGAATGCTGATCCTAAACCCTGGAGAACTGCTGCTCAAGACCACTTCAACCTCCCTCCGTGATACTTTGACCTTGGCCTCCAGTCTCCTTCTCCATGGAGACCACTGCTGCTTGTAGCATCTCACTGATCTCTCCTGCTGTAGTTTAAAGTTTAAAGAGGTCGTGTCAGAGAAAATGTCTTGAAGCTAAAGTCCAGAGGATCAAACATAAACACACAGATACAGATATGTAGATGCAACATAGAAGTAAACACATATGTAAGACTGTTCATGTGCATAATGCTCCATTTTAACATAATACAATGTGATGCATGTTCAAAGGGAGATAAATAAAAAGAGAAAGAACTTGAATTTCCTCTTTTCTGTTTCACACACTGACTGTGTCTCAGTGATACTGGTAACACATCTCAACCACAGTTTCCACTCTCCTGTGCTTTTGCACGTTTCTGCTCTGTGAGTAAACTGAGCTCCAGCTTGTGCTGCCAGGATTTTAACCCTGGCTGACTCAGAGCCTCACACACATGTGGAGGAGCTCACTGATGAGCTGGGAACCATATTTAGCTGTGATTATGTTGACTGTGGAGAAACTGCTTTAGTGTGTGGAGCCAAACATGGTGACGATGCTCAGAGTCAAAGCTGAGAAACTCGTCTCAGTGGTGGAAGGTCACCTCTTACAAGCTTCAGGTCCACGTTAGTCACATCAGCTGACTGCAGGCTGGAAAATCTGATTTGGTTGTTGGTTTGGATCTGACAGGGTCTGGGTCTGGACTGTGGTCTGCCTGTTTGTGACCTCTGACCTTTAGTGACCTCTGTCCTCCTGTTGCAGGTGTGTGTGTGCTGCTGCTGTCTGCACCGACTGTTTCTGCAGGTGAGTTGATGAAGTGAAAACAATCAGTGAGACTCCAACAAGAATACAAATACATTTACTGTGTGTGTGTGTGTGTGTGTGTGTGTGTGTGTGTGTGTGTGTGGTGTGTGTGTGCGTGTGTGTGTGTGTGTGTGTCTGTCTGTCTGTCTGTCTGTCTGTCTGTCTGTCTGTGTGTGTGTGTGTGTGTGTGTGTGTCCTCCAGTGTCTCTGTCTGTCGGTCCAAACCTTCAGCAGGTCTTCAGTGGATCTGAGTTGTGTTGATGATGGACAGACAGCTGATGGATGGACAGTGAAGAGGACCAGAGGAGGACTCACTGAGGACTGTGGAGCAGCTCCAGGCTTTGGGAGGCTTCTTGGTTCCTACTGTGTTGTGGATCTTTCTGCTCCCAGTGAAACCTTCTGGTGTGAGGACTCCTCTGGACAGCAGAGTGACAGAGTCTCCTTCAGTGTCCAATCAGACACTACAGGTGAGATGTTCCAGCTGTGTCTCTGTCTCTGTGTGACTCTGCTCTCATTAACTCTGTTTGTCTCTGATGGTCAGATAGAAGTGTCATCCTGGAGATCCCTGCACTTCCTGTGAGGAGAGGAAGTGATGTCATTCTGCGCTGCAGACAGAGGAATGGTGCCACAGTCAAAGCTTATTTCTCCATCAAAGGAAGTTCTGTTGGTCCTAAACCAGAGCTCATCATCACTAACATCACGCAGGCTGATGAAGGTCTCTACTCTTGTGCTACTGATGAGGGTGGAAAGTCTCCTCAGAGCTCTCTGAGGGTCAGAGGTCAGAACACTGACATCACTTCCTGTTTAAAAGCTGATGTAACATTGTGACCTGATAATAAACTGACTGAACCATCTTCATCATCTCTCCTGCAGATCCTCCTACAATCATCCATCCTCCTCCTCCTCCAAGCACCTCCACAGACTTTGCTCCTCCCTTAAAAACTGCTCTTACGTGTCCTCCCTGTTCTTCTCCTCCTCCTCCTCCCTCTCTCGTGGTCCCAGTTGTAGCAGGTCTGGTCTCTGGGGTTCTCCTGGTTCTGGTTCTGGGTGGAGTTCTGTTCCTCTGCAGTAAACTCAAAGGTGATAAACCTGCACAGAAGTAAAAGTCTTGTTCCTTTATCGCTTAAAGCTGACGAGAGCAGCCGCGCTCCCATCAACTCCTTTAAAACGTGCTGCAGGATGAGTTGGAACAATAATGTTTGTGCGTTTGAAAACAGAGGAGTTGTGTTTACACATCACACATTCAGCTGGTCCCAGGTTTCCTTCCACTCATGTGTCTGCAGGAACAACAAGTTCACAGCACTTCCTGCTGTCTAACAAACACCATCACGCTGTCAGCACCAACCATCACATGAGTTTGATGTGCTCCATTACTCCTCCTGTGCTGATGTTTCTCTGTGTGATGTAGGAGGTGCAGACCTGTGGAGCTGTGGAGGTGACGGCTGTCTGAGACGGAGCGTCTGCCTCTGCTGTGAGTCTCCTTCATGTTTCATGTATTATCTGTGTTTCCACCACTGGAGGGCGCTGTGGGTTATTGATGTGTGGGAACAGTAACCAATCACTGCAGTCTGAATGCTTCTCTTTGGTCATGTGACCATTTGATCTCTGATCAGTGTGTTCTTCAGTTTCAGGCCTGTTTCTGCTGACTGCTGCAGGTGAGCTGATGTTCCTACACCTGTCTGTCCTCATCATGACCTCTGACCTTTGGTGACCTTTAGTGACCTCTGTCCTGTTGCAGGTGTGTGTGTGCTGCTGCTGTCTCCTCTGACCGTTTCTACAGGTGAGTAGAGGATGAAGAACAAACACTAATAAATGAAGGAGGAGGGAGAAAAGTCCTCTGGAGGAAGAGCCACAGACAGAGTCCTCCTTCATTACTGCTGCACTTAAAAATATTGTTACCCCACTCTGCTCCTGAATCAGGAGTCTTTCTTTTTCTTTCTACCGTCTTGTCAGCTGTCAGCACTGCACAGTGTTTACCACCTGGAATGCACAGAGCTGATTGGCCGAGTAGTATCCCGTGGGATGCTGAACCACTACTGTAAAGACCAGAAAGGCTGTACCAGTTAAAACAGAAGTGTCCTCTCAGGTTTTGAATGTGTTTTGGTTGCAGGTCCAAGCCTGTGTGGGACAGCCTCTGGGTCTGGACCCAGAGCACAGTCCACCTGTTAGTGTCTTAAAGCCTGTTTGAGTTCACGCAGTGTAATATTCCCACAGAGATTTTCTAGTCTTACTGACCACTCAAAGTGTTTGGACTACAGAAATATTAAACAACCTAACTAATAGGGTTGTAACTCCCCCCAACCTCTGCCTCATGTTGCTTAATCGACATAATCATCTTTAATTTAATGCAAGTGTAAAACAAATGCACTGAAATCCATTTTTTTCTACAATAATTAAATAGATTCAACGTTTTTCTTTAACAGAATTGCAGACTGCACAGACTATAGCTTACTAGGGTATATTAGACTTAATAGTTACTATATACAGTAATGGACTTCTATACATTTTACATCAGATTAATAATAATAATAATAATGGATTGCATTTCTATAGCGCTTTTTGGGTGCAAAGTGGGCGATAAACAAACGAGAGACGGAGTCGCGACAGA
Organism: Pelmatolapia mariae; assembly: GCF_036321145.2. Classification (NCBI taxonomy): domain Eukaryota; kingdom Metazoa; phylum Chordata; class Actinopteri; order Cichliformes; family Cichlidae; genus Pelmatolapia; species Pelmatolapia mariae. The sequence goes on from NC_086229.1 coordinate 29,792,938, forward strand.
AAAGCCGATCAGCTGATCATTGATCAGTTTCATTATTGAAACAGGAGAGAGAGAGAGAGAGAGAGGCAGTCGCTCCATATATTGGTTGTTAAGCTTAAGGTGGGAATGCTTTACAAACATTCAGAGATGAACTCACACACTTGCTTTACTTCTCTCTGAGAAAACTTTCTCAGAGATGAAATGCTGGTTTGGTAGCGAGGCTCCAAATCCTCAACCAGACCGCCGACAGGTCTCACACGCCACAGCCGCTCTATCACGTGATGCATACTGCTCCGACGTGCTAAGGTTATGAGCTGAGTTACTCCATGTCGTGAGTTTTCTGAGGTGCTTTTGTGATATTTCATGGATCGGATTACATTTTTTATTTCTCTCCGATATCCGATCCAGTAATTTAGGTCAGTATCAGACCGACACTGATACGTAATATCGGATCGGTCCATCTCTAGAACATACCGGACAGAAATCACCCAGCTGGGGCTAAAATCAACCTCCTTGCTGTGAGGGGACAGTGCTGACCACTGCACCACTGTGCTCTCTTCAGCTGATCAATACACACTGATATCTGCACCAGTCACAGTAGTATCTACTGCACTCAGGTTCCTCTCCTGCTGAGACCTGATCCATGATGGGAGTTTCTTTTTTCTCTGATCTAAAACTCTGATGGTCCACAGTAACAGTGGAACCCCCACATCCACAAGTTTGGATCATCTGACTTGGAAACTTAGGGTCAAAGGTCAGAGCTGCACATAGATAGTAGGTTATTACTGTGTAAGCATGAAATAATTCATGTGTGATTACAGTGTTTGTTAAACACAAACTACTCTGCAGCAACAATGACGTACAATTCAAAGTGTGTGACAAATTGTGTCCAGCTGTGTGTGCACTGAAACAAAAGAAAAGTTTAGAAGCAGAAGATTTTATACTCCTGACTCCTCCTCTCTGCTTCCTCGTCCTTCAGCTCCTCCTCCCTCTGAGCTCAGACTCTTCTGCCATCTAGTGGTCTTCTGTCCGTACTGCATCTCCACCGGTCTGCTGCTGTCCATCTGCTGGAGCAGGAAGAACAAAGCAGCCGTCTCCATGGAGATGACCCAGCGTGATGGAGGAGGTCAGGGATTGGACAGAGAGTATGATGATGTCACCACTGAGCATGCCTTCTGAGCTGTGGAGCCTGTTAGTGTTTAAGCTGCAGATGATGATTTTTCACTGCTGGTAAAGACTTCACTGGTCTTTAACTTCTTCTTCAAACTCTTCCACTGGACTGCTCCACATCAGCTCACAGTTGTTCATGTTTGTTGTAAACTGACTTCTCCTCCCACTGTCCCACAGCCAGGAGTGTTTATGATGGAGCAGCTGCTGCAGCCACATTTATGGAGGGTCGGGAGTGCCAACATGAATTAAAGAAATACACCAATAATTGTTTTATTTAAATGTTTCATTAATTTTATTATTTATTTCCAATTTTCATTAATTAATGACAAATTTGAATAATTACAGATTTAATTATTTAACCCTCTGGGTTTGTTAAAATCACGACCCTTTCAGCTTGTTCATGGCCAAAAGTGGCCTGACCTTACCCCCGATACCATGAACACCTCCATTCACCCATTTCACCATTGCTGTGATATCAGGTTGCAGTTTAACAGTGAAAGGATGAAACTTGACATTTTCTGACACAGTATCTTGTTTCTTTCTAGATTACACGTCACAATTCAACACTTAGATACTTCAAAATAAAAGAAATCAAATAAAAAGTAAAAATAAAGTCAGAATTTTCTATCACAACATCTTGTTTCTTTATAGATTATACACTACAATAAGGACTTTGCTATTTAAATAAATAAATAAATATATACAATTACTGAGTTCTAATGCAGCATGATTACATTACATTCACATTACAGTTCAGGTCACACTGATATAGATAAAAAGTACATGCATGATCATAATATTCTTCTCTGCTGTTTGTTGAAAAGCAAAAGCAGGGTCTGCTCTTCATCCATCAGCTGGTTTAACAACAGAGGCATCTGTGTTTTTACTCTGTGCTCCAGTCGGACTCTTTGTTCCTCCTGGAGGAGCAGACAGAGGAGAGTCAGAGAGAGAGCATCAGATGGATCCAGTCTGGTCTCATAATGACACACATGTAACATCACATGTTCCAGTTTCACACAGAGAAGTGGGCAAAGCTTTGATCCACGTCATGTGATCCCACTCAGCCCTCAGGTGGTCTACACCTGATCATCGTGCAGAGACTGCAGCATCCCTGGACATGAGGACAATATTCCAGAGAAAAGCAGAGACTGCAGGGACAAAGCAGCTGTCTGTCACTGTGTTTGTACATGAATCAAACAGGAAGTGCTGCTGTGGTTATCACTGCAGGTTTAATGTCATATTAAACAATAACTGCTCCATACAGTTCATGCGTAGATTATTAGTGCTGTGTTAATAACATGTTGATGCATTTTAACAGCAACATTAGTGACATGATTGGAGTGAACATCCTGCTGTGTGTGTTGTTGTTGGCTGTGTGCAGTCACAGAGCTCTGGTGGACATGTGGAGTTTGGCTTCAGTGAAACAGTTTTTATATTTCTGTTTGTTTAGAAACCTTTGAAACTGGCTCATCACAAACTTTCAGGGTCAGGAAAAAACAATATTTATTTCTTTTATTTAGAATTTCCCAGAAACAAAGAAGATTTTTTTAAATAAGGAACGTAACATAAAACAACCTATAAGAACAAAAACAAACAAGTAATCAAAAATAAACAAGCGGGTGTACCATCTAGTTAATATACATGTATACACACATATACTACATCACACACACACATATATGCACACACATATACACACATACACATATACACACATAGCAGTTCAAAAATATGGCGTACAGAATTACAAAGATTCAAAATGTAATGTTTCCATTTATCCCAAATCTCAATAAATGTATCATATTGAAATCTGTTAGAGAAAGTTATTCTTTCTATTTTAAACAACATAAACAGTCTCGTTTCAGTCATTTAGTGATGGGATTTTCACACTTAGACATTTCTTAGTAAAAGTCTTTGGGGCAGCCAGACTCAGAATACCATATAACAGCTTGGACTTTTTATCTGCATTTACTGAGTATAAATATCCAAACAGAAGTTCATCCCAATTAAAGGGGAGTTGCAGACTAAAAATGGTCTGTAACTCCGAGTGAATCGATACCCCAAAAGTGTTGATCAATGGACAAGACCAAAACAAGTGGAAGTTTTTTATTCCTGGGGCCCCTCAGTTTCTCCAGCAGCTGGAGTGATTAGAATAATGTTTACTTTGTGCAGGTGTAATAAAAAACCTACAGAGACTCTTCCAACCAAAACATCTCCATCTATTAGAACTAGAAATTCTCCACTGAAAGGCACACTGCTGATACCAGGTGTCATTTGAAATTACCATATTTGTTTCCCTTTCCCAACTTTGTTTAATGTAGATAGTATTCAACTTCTTAACCTCCTGTAAACCCTTGTACAGTCTAGAAATCACCTTGAGGCCAGGATCTGCATGGTAAGCCTTGACAAATATATTCAAAACAGGAAGAGAGAAAAGATCTGTTCTCTTAGGTATAAAGTTATGTAGATGATGCCTGATTTGAAGAAACCTGAAAAAATCCGTATTGCTTAACTGATATTGATCTTTTACTGATTGGAAGTCCCTAAGAGTTCCCTTATCATAAAACAGACAGTATACCATTAAGCCATGCCCTGCCCATTTTTTATATCTCACGTCTAACTTATCGGGTAAAAAATCAAGATCATAAGCGCACCATCTTAAGATCCTGGCCTCTTCAATCCAATCATTCTTATTAAGAAATTGTAACCAGAGTTTTAAAGGCAAGTTGATCCATTGGTTTCCTTGATTAATTTGTTTTTTAATAAGTGTCACGTCCCCTAAGCTTGCCTGAATTGGAAAATCTCTTGAGGCAGCTGTTTCTATTTCTTCCCATCTTGCTTGGTAGTCTTGCACCAACACGCCAGGATCCTCAGTTGAGCTGAAACATAATAATCTTTCAAACATGGGAACCCCAACCCCCCTTTATCTTTAGCCAGCTGGATCGTTTGGTACTTAATCCGTCTTTTTCCTGCCATATGAACCTGGAAATTATTTTGTCCCACTCCTGAAATTGTTTATCAGTTATTTCAACTGGGAGTGTTAGGAACAGATAAAGCATCCTAGGCAAGACGTTCATTTTGACTGTATCAACACGTGACTCGAAATTTAAAATTGTTATTAAGTTCCATCTTTTAATATCCTCATTTATTTTGTAACACAAAGGTTTAAAATTTGCATGATATATTTTAGAGAGATCTTTAGTGATATTTACTCTAAGATACTTAATGTGCTCCAACTCCCAATTCAAGTTAACTTTAGACTTAATTTCCTGATTTAGCTTATAATTAAAAGTTAATATCTGAGTCTTCGATATATTTAGTTTATAACCTGATAGTGAGCTAAAGGTCTCCAGAAGTGAGAACAGCTTGGGGAAAGTAATAATTGGGTTTGTCAAGTACATCAAAATATCATCAGCAAACAAGGAAATCTCATGTTCTCGACCCATGATCTTGACTCCGGTAATATCGATGCTTTGTATAACACTTTGACTCAGGGCCGCTATAAAAAGGGCAAAGAGTGGAGGACTAAATAACCCTGGCGTGTCCCTCTCTGTAGATTGAAAACATTAGAAAGCGCCCCGTTGACTTTGATTCTTGCCCTTGGTGATTTATATAATGCTTGAATGATCCTGATAAACGATTGATGAAATCCAAACTTGCCCATAACTTTGTATAGAAATTCCCAATTAACCCGATCAAAAGCCTTTTCAGCATCTAAGCTCATAAGGACCACCTGAATTTTATTTTAACTACATAATCAATAACATGTAGTGTTCGGCGAACATTATCTTGCGTTTGTCTCTGCTTAATAAAACCAGTCTGATCCAAGCTAATTATCTGAACAAGAATATTTTCAATTCTTTTGGCAAGAATGTGTAAATATCCTATAATCCTGGTTAAGAGGCGGTAATTTCCACAGTCAAGCCTGTCCTTTCCTTCTTTAGCTATTGTTGGGATTCAGAGATTCTTTTATTGCTATTATATAATCTGCCTTATGATGAGTGCATTGATAACGTGTTTTACAGTATTATTTTAACAGTAGTATTGTTTACAGGGTTCTTATTGCATTGAATATGTTTGTCATCACATTAACCTTTCTATTCGCAGGTTGACTTATGATTATTTTATACACAATGCATAACTGTGCTTGTTTAGATTTGATGTTCCATCCAAGAGGGTCTTAAGCTTCACTGGTGAGAGTGTCCAGGTGATACATGTTGAGGGAAGATGAGAACATAACAGGTTGATTACATGCATGCTTACAATACATAAATCTAGCAACAGGCCTGAGCGCAGGCCCAAGTGTCTTTGACCTTTTTGTAACTGGCTGCCCTTTTACCTACTTAGTAGCAGATGACGGGAGGCAATGATCAGCCCTCAGACACTCTGAAGGCTTAAGACTATGATTGTGCATTAAAGGTGTTGCAGAAACGGGAAGTTATATAAGATAAGATAAGATGGCCTTTATTAGTCCCACAGGTGGGAAATTTGTTTTGTTACAGCAAAAGTGCAAAGTTATGTAGCAGAAATTAGAAAACACTGGAATAAAATAAAATAAAATACTATGTACAATAGAATAAAATAAAATAGAATAGAATAATATATACAATAGAATAAAATAGAAATACAAATACTATATACAACTGAGTAGGAAAATACAAAAACACAACTTCATCAGAAGAAGAATTGCACATATAGCAGTCTTATTGCACATGTGTGGGTTTGTGTGTTTGATCAGCTGCAAAAGTCTTTATTGTAGAGTCTGACAGCAGTGGGGAGAAAAGACCTGCGAAATCTCTCCGTCCCACACCGTGGGTGCCGCAGTCTCCCACTGAAGGAGCTGCTCAGTGCTCTCACAGTCTCATGCATGGGGTGGGAGATGTTGTCTGGTTCATGTCTGTTTATAACTATTAAAGATGTACAAGACATTGACTGTACGTGATGAACTCTTGACTTGTGTTGACGCCATGGGGGGGGCGGATACCCCAGTGTGCCATGAGGGGGGCGGATACCCCAGTGCTTTAAAATGTTCTTCACATGTATTTTTGTCAGAGGACATATCCTGATATGTCTTCTCCGCTGCTAATAAACTCATCGTTTGATTGCACTTTTCTGGAAGCCTCCGTCGTTTGTTGTCTGGTCTGCAGTTGATCGATCTCGCTTCATTTGGTGGAGGACGCGGGGCAACTAGCGATCAGCTGGTGTTTGTTGTTGTTGTCGGCGGAGGTCGAGCCCAGATCGGTGATCGGACGGCAGACGTCACGGTGACTTTCTTGACTACTGGGCCCATATAACAGAAAAAGGTAAGGCACAAACCTCTTAAACAGAAATTGTGCTATAGTGGATTATAATTTTAAAACAGGTAGTCAAGTGGTCATCCGTTGATCTCTGTTTTGAGTTTTGTTTGAAACAAAAACCGGTGTTGCAACGAAAGTGAAACTTAAGAGTAGTGTTGTGTTCACGGCCGGCTCGGAAGAAGCAGTACTGAGCTAAAAGTAACTAGAGGTGAAGTTTTGATTAAGGAATAAAGAGATTAAAAGTGTCAAAGTCACGGAGCCGAAGGACTCCACCCCTGGGAAAGACGTTTCCTAGGATTAAACTAGCGGTAGGGCCGCGCTGAGATTTTGTGGCCTCAGATATAGCCCTGGTGATCAGAGGATCATCTTGAGATGAGAGACACTGTGACATGTCCTAAGAGTAAATGCCGGACAGAGGTTCCGAGGAAAAGTGACATGTTTTAAGAGTAAATGCCGGACAGAGGTTCCGAGGAAAAGTGACATGTTTAAAGAGTAAATGCCGGACAGAAGGTCCGAGGAAGTGTGACATGTTTTAAGAGAATAAATGCCGGACACGAAGGTCCGAGGTGTTGATATATGAGCTAAGAGAAACTCAGGCCAGCCATGAGCCTGAAGTGTCGCAGCAAACCGAGCCGACCAGCAAAAGTGAAATTAAAAGTGAAAGCCTGATAAGAAATATTGTGAGTTATGAGAGACGATTAAAAGCATTACCTGTGCATTTGTGGACCCGCCGTGGTCAGTGAAAATTTGTGGACCCGCTGTGGTCCGTGAAACGCTGTGTTTTTGTTGTGTGACGCCTCTCAAAGACAAGCAGCGGTGTGCGTATCCGAGTTGCTGAGACCCAGACACACAGCTGAGCTGGAAGCTGTGACGTAAGAAACTGTCTAAAATGATTTAAAAGTGCCAGCCGGCTGCAGGCTGGGTGTGTGAGAGGCTTTAAAAAGTCTCTTTTTCCTTTCTTTTTTGTCTGGTGAAAAGTGCGCAGTTAAAATTTGGGTGCGGTCACTTCCCCTTTTAATTTTAACAAAGGACACACATTGATTAAATGAGAGGTAGATAAAAAGGCATGCTCATTTCTGGATCGTGTCAAATTGAGTATTCATGTGCAGGGGATTTTGTTTATATGAAATGCATCCTCTTTTACAAGTAGGAAAATACGCACTGTAGGCCTCTGTAAGAGTAAGCACTGATTTAAAACATCTCATTTAGCTGAACAGTGTGATTTTGACTTTAAGCAGAAAGAGCAGAGAATTGTTTCTTGACATTGGGCATGTTTAAAAAAAAAAAAAAGAAAAAAACCTCCTGAAATACAGAACTGCGCAGTAGCTGAGTCGGTCTGCACTTCCTCTTTTTCACTGAGGCCCTGACTGTAAGCTGCACCAACTAAAATATTCGGTATAGAGAAGTGCTGTGAGCAAGTGTGTTTGGTCTTTTAAAATAAGACTGGCAACTGGTTTGGTACGTTGATTTTGAAGTGCCGAAAATGGCGTCTGTTTCAATACGTTTGTGAAATAAAAGCTGCGCTGTCTGGCCCCGTGTTGGTCAGGGTGTTATACTAAGCAGGTACAAAAAGTAAGTGTTCTCTGGCCATCAGGGCTTCTGATAAAAAATATGAAGTCACGCCAAAGACCTTGCGAGGGCGGAGACATACAGCAGCCATTCTGTGGGACATCTAGTGAACGAAAAGTATACAAGCCACTTAATGATCAGCTTGAATAGTTAAACAAAGCTATTCACATGACTTGTACCAAAACAATTAAGCTAGTAAGGAAAATGTTGAGAAGTTATGTGCTGCTCAGCAAAAACCTTTGCAAGACAGAAAACCTCTTCATGTAATTTTTGAAAAAGAAAGGGAAAAGTGTGAAAAACATTACAAGAATTGCAGCAGGAAACATTAACTCATGCAATAAACAGACATACCAGAGCAGAAATAAAACTTGTAAAAGAAAACCATGCAAAGCTTTGCAGATGGATCATAATGTGTAAAGGGATCTCAGCTTGGATGAAAGAGGATGAGTCTCAAGCTCAAGCTCAACAGGTAAATTCACCTTCCCAACAACAGGAAGAGAAACCAGAAACATTAGAACAGGTGCTGACCATGATAAATCTTCACTACCGTGAAGTTTTTCACTACCGTGTAATCTTCACTACCGTGAAGTTTTTAGAGAGAACAAATGTGGCCGAAGGTTGGATCTGATATGAGGTGAACAGAAGACCGGTCTAAAAGATTATAAGAGGTACGCACAAACCTGTTCAATACGCAAATTTGTGCAAATTGGCTGAATTCTAAATTATCTGTTCGCTGAGTAGATGATCTTAACTGTCAAAATTGGCTCAGTAGTGGTAAAACTGAGTTCTTGAGAATAAAGAAGCTTTGAAGTAATGAGAAACTTTGAAGTAATGAGAATCTTTGAAGTAAGCATAATGAAACTTTGAGAAACAGACAGTACTGAGTTAAAAGGTTATATGGTATTTCATGGTGAAAGAGAAAAAAGAGACCAATGCATATTTAAGAATAGAACAATATAAGAGTTATTGGTCTGCTTATGGTTTAATAAGTGTGAATAGATAATGATCAAGAGGATCATTTTGGGAGACGCTTATTTGTAAGTAAAAGGATTAAGTTCGGACGAGGAAGTCCGACAGAAAACACCGGGTGTTGTCAGGATGTTTAAGTGATACAGAAGTTCAGAAAATCGAGTCAGAAATGGTTTTGTGGCTCTTGGTAAACTGATTTTGAAGGAAAATCAGTGTTTATTGTGCTGAAGTAACAGATCCGGTGGTCTGAGGAAAATAAATAAATCGGTGAATGGTTGATATATTTACATGAATTTTGGTGGATCCGCTGAGGTCCAGAAGAATAATCAATGTGGACTGTGTTGGTTTGAATGTTGGTAAATGATCCAGATAAGACTTGCCCTGGGTCTGTGTCTGTGTGTGTTGTTGAGTGACAGTTCAAATTGGGCGCTGTTCCTTCCTCTTTTTAGTTTCAAAACACAAAGGCTGTTAGATTAAGAATTATGGTGTGAGGAACGGTTTGACTTTGACTAGGGAAATAAAATGCTTACTTTTGGGTTTATGAAGATCTCCTAACATTCCGGTGGAGATCCCGGGGTAAAAAGAGGGAGCCCAGACGAGGGAGTCTGAGAAAAAGACACCGTGAGATGAGCAAGGTGTTTAACTGACTCAGGATTTCAGAGAATCGAGTCAGCTGTGATCTTGAGTTTTAATGGTAAGTTGATTTTAAAAGGAAAATCGATGTTTACCATGTTGAAGTAATTCCAATGATATTATTAGAGGTGTTGTGACCCAAGTGAAGAATAAGTTGTACATGTGGACTCACAATTATGCGGATATGGATCGGCTGCAGTCCATCTGATAAGTGAGTGCTGGGTAAACTAAGACAAGAAACTGTTTTCAAATTAGCACTGGCCGCAGTGATGTGCATGTGCGGAAGATTACTGATGAAGTTCTTGGGCAGATAAATGACAGAAACAGTTTCTGAATTTTGAGGAGAATGTTGAAGCACTGAGGATGAATTTTCTCTGTGCTTGGTGCGCTGTGTGGACTTATATTAGAGTTATAAGTCCAAAGCTTATGACCTGGAGGTCATTCATGGTGTTTAAAGAAGAACAGGAATTAGAAAAGATATTTAATGTTATATTTTGTGTAAATTGAGGGGGACTCACCACATATGTGTTCACTTTTTTCATTTAAAGGGACACAGACATTAACACACACACAAAGTTCTTAGCGGTGAGTTACTTACTGTTTTAAATTTAAACTGCAACACGTGTGCATTAAACTAGAATTTCATTTGGGCTAGTTAAAGATAAAGATGACCTTAGTCAGTCCCACAGGTGGGAAATTTGTTTTGTTAAAGCAAAAGTGCAAAGTTATGTAGCAGAAATCAGAAAACACTGGAATGCCATAAAATAAAGTAGAACAGAATGATGTATACAATAGAATAAAATAAGAATACCAATACTATATACAGCTGAGTGAGAAAATACAAAATACAACTTTGTCAAAGAAAGAATTGCACATATAGCTGTCTTATTGCATGAATGAGGGTTCCGGTAAAGCACTAGTTCTGGTAAAGTAAAAGATTGTGTTCAAAGTTTTATGCTCTGGAGGCCAAAAGTCGTGTGTAGAGAAGAACATGACTTAGAAACGGACATTAAAGGTCACATTTTGTCTAATATAGGGAGAATTGTCCCATATGTGTTTATTTCTCTTCTCTTTTAAGAGGACAGACGCAGTTACTGAGTGTTGTCTACTTCCCCTTATTGATTCTAAACAGGCATGTTTGATAGAGCTTTGCGCGCTTGATAAAACTCTCTCTAAGACTCTTAGGAAAGCGTGTATGGAGTGATTCTTAGGGTATGAATGTTGTACTGGATTTAATGATTGTGTGTGTTGTTTTACATTATAATAAAAGTAATAATAACACTGCGTAGGTACATAGGAGAGTGAGTGAGAAAGAGGAAGTCTGAGGGAAGTATGTGTGTATAGCCAAGCTGGAGAGTGTGTTTGAAACCGGAAGTGTGAGATGGGGAGACGTTGCAACATGAAAACAGAGCAATTAGAGAAAAAGTCTTAAGGAAAAGTAATAAAATTATATTAATTATATGTTTTAAAAAAGAGAAAGACCAAGAACATAGATACATGAACTAACATTTACATTAATGAATAGAAAACGCACGTACACAAATTGCTACAGGTGAAATTATGGTGGGAAACAATCAGAAATGGGATAGTTTAATAAACCCAGGCAATGAAGAAAGCAGCTTACACTCCTTTAATTTCCAGAGCCAGTGTGTCCCCTAACCTCATAGCACTCGTGCCCACTTGGCCCCTGTAACAGGAGAGTATGGAAGGCTGGTAGCCCATGACGGGTAAGATCCCACTTGGAAAAACCACGGGACAACCTAAGGCAGGCACAGTCACGATTACTACGGCCTGAGTGAGCTCGGACTCACTGGTGGAGACGGGACTTCAAGCAGCTGGGCCGAGTAGAAAGGGGAAATGTCATTCAATTCTGGAGGAGGACAAGGAATGCTGTTATTTAAGGTGGAATATCAGAATTGGGGATAGAAGATTTGGGAAAAGAAAACTGATTGTTTAAGTGGAAAATTGTGAAGGAGTCTGAAAAAAACACAACAAAAAACATATACACAATCACACACACAAATAGAAAAGGCTTTAACCTTAGAATACAAAAGAGTTCATGAAGATCAGATGGCAGCTTTAGGATAGGAGTCTGTTTATCATGTTGTCCAACTCGCTTAGTGTGTAGTAGTTTTTAGAAGAGAAAATTCAGAATTTAGTGTTGATGGTGTGCAAGTTGTGTGGCGTGTATCGAGATTTTCTGTGTTTTGAGCAGGGGAAATTATGTTAAGTTGATCTGAGAGTGACAGGACCCTGAAGAAGTTGTGGCAAAATGTTCTGTGTTTAAGATTGTTGAGGTTGTTGTTGTAAGTGATGGGTTACTTATATTGGTTAGATTTGTGTTGTTTTCTTATTTTAATAGAGGGAGTTTTATAGAACATGGACATGTGTAGAATTGGGCCCATTTTTTTTTTTGTAACACTGCACTTAGAAAAACCTGTCAGGTGATTTTGTTTTGTGTTTTGATGAGCTAATAATCAGCTCTCTTCTTCTCATTTTTGTTCTAAGCAGGCCTGCAAAAGAATGAATAACAGCGCTGACAAAAGTTTCAGGAGAACAAAAAATAGGGTGACCTTTTCCAGATTAAAATGTCCGGAGGAAAGAGGCCACGTGTGGGGATCTGATCAGATTGTGAGTCCCTGTCTAAAAGGATTGCAGCGAGCCAATCCAGTCCAAAAGTATAAAGAACTATTTTCCTAGAAACAAGTAAAAAGAAAATAAATGATTATATAAATAAACTGAGTTTGCTGAAAGTGGAAAATCAGATTATTGGTGCGGAAGTCTACCAATACCCGATGTTAATGCGTGTGAGTGAATGTGTGGAAATGGACAGGTGAATGGACGGACCAGGCAGACCATAGGTTGGACCGACTGGACACTGACATAAAGACTGGACTAAGGTTGAACACATGACTGATAACTGTTCTGTTTTAAGTTTTCTTTTATAAACAGGTTGGATCATAAGTGGGAGAAACTGAGTATAAAATGTGAAGTTTTGGTTAACAAACAGGTTTTTGTTTCTAGGACGTTCCAAGGATGCAGGCTGTGGATGGAGCCAAGAAAAGATTTGACAGGATGATTAATTTGATTTCATTCCTTAAACACAGGTTTATACCTAATATGATATGACTAACCTTTTCTTTTAATTCCCTAACCTGAGTGAAGGATTTTGAGCTTGTAACACATGAGATGTGTCACAAAAGGGGGGGAGTTACAGAATTTAAGGTTTAATTTGAAATGGGTTTTAGGATTACTTGATGACATTTGGGTTTTTTGATAATTTAGGTATGGTAAAACTGAGGCAGAAATTGTTATTTTCAGGTTCTTTTTGATTTCTAGAATAATAGGTTATAATTTAGGCTTGAACATACAGATATGTCAAAGGAAAATCGTATATATGTGATCAGCTACATGAAAGGTGTTCTTTTAGGATTACTAAGCAAATGTCTACGTGATGTTTACCTAATAACTTTTGTGATGATAAACTTGTTTACCGACTAGCAGCTTGCTCTCTTCTAGAACATACAGACTTAGGAAAGGGGAACCTCAGCTCTGAGTTCTGAGAATAACTCTGGTAAGTTGATAGGAAACATGTCGAGACAGCCATATAGGGCAAATGTCGTAGGGCTTGTAATTAAATGTGGGCTTGAAAAGAGGAAGCAAAGTTGGTACAGGACGTGCTTGAGATGATCAGATGAGAGAAGGGGAAGGTCAGGAATAGTTTAAATTAAGATTGAAAAATTAAATTGGGTTAAAGGGGGGTGTAGCAAGTAAATGCAGGGCAGCTCACAGCCAAGTGTAAACGCAAGGTGCTGTTACACAGCTTAAAGTCTTTGTTTGATTTATTTTATGACAAAATAATAAGGAAATATTGAAAACATACATTGAAAACAAACATACAACATACAACCCGTTGAGGAGACAGATAGGGTTGGGCAATTGAAAGGTTTTGTTTGTTTAGCATAATCGCTTTTGCTATATTTTAGCTTTTAACATGGAACATGCCTCTCTGGAGATTCTCTCCTGATGCTACCCCGCCAAAGACCCTTATCCATAGAGACTATGTCAGCTCCCAAACAGACAACAACAAACCAAAACTAGCAATGAACAATCTAAACATAAATAATAACAAATTAAGAACAATACAGAATCCAAATCTGAACCGAAGAGTAAAACAGTGAAATGTGGATTATTAAATATTAGGTCTCTCTCTTCAAAGTCTCGGTTAGCTCATGCCAAGCGGTCGCAGCAGATGGCTGCCCATACCTGAGCATGGCTCTGGCAGAGGTTTCTTCCTGTTAAAAGGGAGTTTTTCCTTGCCACCGTTGCCAAAGTGGCTATACTATAGTCTGCAAACAAAGAACTGAATTGAGGTAAAAGAAGCAGGGAGAATTGAGGGACACCCTTAGGCAAAAACCATGGTTGCAGGAGGAAATCAGAGAGCAGATGAAGCCGCAAGGGAAGCAGCAGGCTTATAAAGGACAACAGCAAAGGGTGTAGGTAACTGCTGAAGAGGAGGCAGGCATCAATAGGTTGGAGGAGGCCAGACGGGCCCAACAGGAGACTTCTTCCCAGGAAAAGAGGGTGGTCTTTGAAAGGAGCCACGCTGGACGGGTCCTTACGAGGTCATTGCCAGAACCACTACAGCAGTTTAACGAACAGGGAAAGGCGATACAGCACATGAGAGTTTGGTAGAGGAAAACTCCTCTTCAACTAACACGGGTGTCAACAATAACGAGCAGAGGCAGAATAAATCCTCTCACCCGTGCACCGGGCCAACCAGTAGTCTACCTGGGGGGCCGAAGAAAGAAGAGCGGCAGTTGAGAAGGTCGCCACGCCAACAGAAAGGAGCGGTGACAAATTGAGGACTCCACAAAAGCAGGGGAGTTTCATTCCAGGATATAAAGTTTATATAACATGATGCAAACACGTGAATCAGAGACACGCAATGAGAAGAAACGTATTAAAATGTTCCTTACCACTACATGTTTATTGTATGCAATGATATTAACCATGGCTGTGTTGTTTACTGTTTATATTTTGCAGGGTACTCCAGACCCCTTGTCTGAACACGGAGGCCAGTCCAGTCCAGCACTTCCTGAGACTGTAGTTGCTAAAACGGGATCGGTAAAAAGACAAAAGCGCGAGGTGTCAGGCAAAGGTGATGAGTGTCTCAGCAGCAATAATGGCATAGAGTTGAATTATGTTAAAGGGTCTACCAGCTCATTCACGTTTGATTTGTGTAACGTCATTAAGTGTACAGGAGCTAATAGTAGTTGGAGAGCGTATGATGTACAGGTCTGCAATCACCCCATGATATGCTTAGGTAAATTTAGTTGATCCAAAGTCTAAGCCGCTCGCAGAAAGTTCTATCACCATTCTGACTGATCAGATGCTAACTTTGAGAGCAGTAGCTCAAAAGCAACAGGAACCAAAAGGGAGAGTACTTCTGACCACAGATTACTCTAGACTGGAGCTTAAGGATTTAATCGAGCGTGTCACTGCTTTCAAGGACAGTAACCTCTGGCTTGATTGGGTGGCTCAAAATGCTAGAGAACAACATGTATCTGATTATGTTGCCTGTGCTTTAGCCAGGCCACGTTTGTCTACAGAGCGACTGGGAGCTCCACTCATGCTGATTAGAAACCAGGTAAAGACTATTCCATAACACAACTCGCGAACTTTAGCTGCCAGACATAAGAGACAGATTTTGGCCAAAAGAGGGACCTAGGGTACACATGTTTATGATCCTTGCCTAAACTCACCGACCTGGGTAGACTCCATAGGAGTGCCTAGGGGAGTTCCAGACGAGTACAAGCTGGTAAATCTGATAGCTGCAGGATTTGAGAGTATATTTCTTTGGGTAACGCCTAATCAAAATTATGGCCGCATTAGGTTCACTAAAACCTGCTGAGACTCTCTAACCTCACCAGGGACGCCATGATGGGGTTGGAAGAACAATTGGGTCCGAGTTGGATGATGGGAGTGTAAAATCAAATGACCCTTGACGTGAGAGGGGAGGCGTATGCGCCATGTTCGGAGACATGTGCTGCACTTTTATCCCTATTAATACTGCCCCAGATGGCTCAGTAACCTGAGCTCTGGTGGGTCTGAAGATTTTGTCTAAAACAATGCATGAGCACTCAGGTATCGAAAATCCGCTGGCGTCCTGGATGACATCTGTGTTTGGACAATGGAAAGGTGTGGCTATGTCAGTGATATGTTCATTGGCTGTATTTTTGGGAATGTTGGTCATCGCTGGTTGTTGTATCATTCCTTGTGTAAGAGGACTGTTGGTAAAGGTAATGGGTTGTGAACCCTGGCTGGGTTGAGGGCATCGATAGGATGAACTTAGAACCCATAGAGCCGAGCAGGGAGTGATGCAACACGAAGTGTGGTGACATTCCTGATTGGAATGTCAAAAGAGGGAATTGTGGAATTACAGGGATTATTTTACATAACCATCATCTTATCATTGCATTAATTATCATTTCATCAAAGTGTTTATTGAAGCTGCTGGCATTATGTTATAATTTATATTATAGGGGTTATCATAATCAAATATTAACATTTTTATTACAGGTGCAGTTATAACTACTTTAAAATGATTGAGTTAAATATATATGTATCATAACTCATATGCTGAGTATATTGGTATAGTAAAATAGTAGCTGAGCAAAGGCCTGAATGTATTCAGCTTCTTGTGGTATTTGAGTTTGCTTAGTTACAGGTGACGGAAGGATGTCCAGTCCATGGTGACCTCAAAGGCCTTAGATCATCACCATATTCTTAAGAGTATGCCACAAGGAGGAACTTCTGTGTTTGCATTTAATTCTTAAAATACATGAATGTTCTGTACATGCAAATTATGTGCTTGTAAACGCAAGAAGGGGCGTTACAATACCCTGATGTTATAAAAGCAATCTAGAGTGTATTTTGGGTAGAGATGTACAACTGTTTTGCAGTTTGCACCTCTCCACGCTGCGTGCATTAAAATCAATTGTTTGACCGACCTCTTCTGGACTATCATTGTTTTACTCTCATCCTCAATTTCGAACCCATAACAAGGTGCTGCCAGAACTGACGAGCCCACTTCATCATCGACCACAGACCTGGCCAAGTATCTAATACGGCGAGAGATGATAAGGTCTGGGCTGTTAAGGTTCGATGATCAGCCAGAAAATATTGGGCCTGGAAGCAATCCTTCCACGGTTCTACAGAGGACTTAAAACTGACTTCAAGAGAAGAGCTTGATCTGCTATGTAAATGGCTGGGACCAAAGTCATCAGAGCATGCTAAGAGGATACGAGCGGTCCACATACACGACACAGCTGCAGGTGTAAGAATGGTATGGCAAAGGTTGGAAGACTGCTATGGATCGCCAGAAGCAATTGAAGAGGCTCTCCTAAAGAAACTGGATGATTTTCCAAGAATCTCAAATCGAGAAAATCAAAAGCTGAGAGAGCTGGGAGACATTCTCTTGGAGCTTGAAGCCGCCAGAGCCGATGGGTTCCTACCAGGCCTCAGTTACCTGGACACATCTCTGGGCATCACTCCAATCATCCAAAAGTTGCCATACTCCTGCATGAAAAGTGGGTCTCTGTAGCATCTTGTTACTAAGAAAATCATCAAGCGTCTTACCCACGGTTCTCCTTCTTCGCAAAGTTTGTTTGTGATCAAGCCAAAACGCTCAATGATCCCAGCTTTGCCCCTCTTACAGGTGGTTGGAGGACCGGGAAGCCAGAACACCCCTTCAAATAAAACATGAAAATACCAATTTCTGTCAAAAAGACAGAGATCTCCGCA
Organism: Pelmatolapia mariae; assembly: GCF_036321145.2. Taxonomy (NCBI): domain Eukaryota; kingdom Metazoa; phylum Chordata; class Actinopteri; order Cichliformes; family Cichlidae; genus Pelmatolapia; species Pelmatolapia mariae. Next base: position 29,810,361 of record NC_086229.1, read on the forward strand.
AACTCTAAAAGCATGCAAGCCAGCCCCTCAGGGAAGAGGAGAGCCGAACCAGATGAACAATGCCCACTCCATAACAAACCACACCCCCTCAGAAACTGTCGTGGGTTTAGAAGCAAATCTTTGGATGAAAGGAAAGCTTATCTTAAAGAGAATAATATTTGCTTTAAGTGCTGCGCTTCGTTCACTCATCTAACGAAGGACTGCCACAAAAACGTTCAATGCAGAGAGTGCAGGAGTGAGAACCACCCTACTGCACTACACCCAGGGACGGCCCCCTGGATATCAGAGACTCCTGTAACCGCAAGAGAGCAAGGCGGGGAGCAAGGAGAAGAAGCTCCTCTAGCTGTCACAGCAAACTGCACAGACATTTGTGGGACTACCGTCAGAGCAAAGTCGTGCTCCAATATCTGTCTTGTCAGAGTTTATCCAGCTGGCCAGAGGGAGAAAGCTTTTAAGGCGTACATTGTTCTCGACGAGCAAAGCAGTAAGTCTTTGGCAAAAACAGAGTTTTTTGAGCTCTTTTGGGTTACAGAGGGCATGGCAGCAAACACCTTGAAGACCTGCTCAGGAGTTATGGAAACAACAGGGCGCCGAGCTAACAATTTCATCATGGAGTCATTAGATGGTACATCTCTGTTCGACCCTGGCACTAACAGTCTCCACATCAAAGAGAAACTTGACACTCCAGAGCAGCAGCGTCAGTTTCTAGGAGCTAATGCATCCAAAATCCTGTTTGATGGGAAAGATGGCCTTGGTGAAGGAGACTTCCAGCAAACACCACACGACATCAAACCTGCAATGTCTGTGGAAGACAAACTCTTTCTGGAAATAATGGACAACGAGGTCTTCATAGACAACCCGAATAGTTGGTTGCCTGAATAGTTACCCTTCAGGCAACCAAGGCGCAAACTCCCTAACAACCGAGCCCAAGCAGTCAAGCGTCTTTTGACATTACGGCACATGCTAGAGAAGAAGCCAGACATGAAAGAACACGATTGCCTTCATGCAGAAGATCTTTGAGGCAGGTCATGCTGAACCAGTACCACCACCCACTGATGAACAAGAGTGCTGGTAATGGCAATCTTCGGAGTGTATCATTCGCGAAAACCAGGTCAGGTACGGGCAGTGTTTGACTCCAGCGCTAAGCAGGATGGTGTCTCACTGAATGACATCCTGCTGAGTGGCCCTGACTTGAATAATTCACTTTTAGGATTCCTCATCTGCTTCCGCAAGGAACCTGTAGCGGTGGCAGCAGACAAAGAACAGATGTTCTATTGCTTCATGGTCCGCCATGATCACCCCACCCTCACCACCCTGACCCAACCTGACTGCAACCTTCAGTCGTGTGTGTGTGTGTGTGTTTCAGAGGTGAGGAGGTTCACTGGAGGAGACAGAGAGTTCCTGACCAGACTGGCTCCTCCCCTTCAGCTCACCTGTCTGCCCCTCCTCCCTGACTCAGCTCCACCTGCTTCGTTCTGATTTGATCTGTTCTACGTGTTCATACAAATAAAACTTCATTGTTCCTCCTCCTGTCACACGGTATCTCACCTTCACTGACCCTAACGCTGGTGATCAGGGTCAGAGGTCACACGAAGCTCCCTGGGTTTAACCTCACACGAAAGGGGCGGAGCTGTCATCATCACAAAGGGGCCTATAACAGGTCATGTGACCCTTCTACAGGAAGTGATCTCTGTGAGTGGCGCCCACATCAGAGACGTTCTCAGATGGTGATTCATAAAACCTGCACCAGTAAAATCTGACAGTAGAAGGATGATGAGTGAAACTGGTTAATCTGGTGTTTGTGACACAGAGCGGGACAATAAAGGTTTGACCTCCGCTGTGTGACACGTGTACCTGAACAGGTGTGCTGTGTGACGCGTGTACCTGAACAGGTGTGCTGTTCAGGTACTGCCATCATCCTGAATCGATTCGATCCATGATTTGATTCGATTCAATTTGATTTTAATTGGGGAAATTTTGCCTCAGTCAGAAATATAATTCTGATCATGTATCAGTACATTTCCATATTTTAACATCTATAAAAAGAAAGCTGACACTTGCGAGACATTATCAAAAGTGTGAGCATCACAGCAGATGCCTTTGTGTCAAAGTAATTGAGGATAAAACAGAAAAACATGAAGGAGATTTTCATGGCCTGGGATTTTATAGCAGATAACCTTAAAATATTCTGCAGTAGATCAAAAACGAAAGAAAACCATGAATCAACATGTGAACATTAGCTGATGCTGCTGAAGTGAAGCAGAGCAAAGTTACAGAGGTTTGATTAGAGACACAGATAAGAGTTTTGTAATTTTGCATCATCTTCACTGTTAAACAGCAGAAATGAGGCTTTCAGGTTGGAGGTCATTTTCGGGGGCGGGAGGGGGGGGGGCAGCGTAATAATAACAAGTAGGTCGAAGGTCAAAACGAGTACAGTTAAGTTAAAATTAATAGGTCAAAGGTCAGGTTAGTGCCTATGTGTGTGTCTGCAGTTGTTCTTTGTGTTGTTGCTGGATCGTTGCCTCGGGGGGAAAGTTGTGTGTGTGTTGAACATGCAGACTAACAGAGACTGCAGCTGTCAGCAGCCACACACACTTTATATTCTAAAAATCAAATCACAGTGAAACATGTTCACTGACAGCTCAGCTTCAGCATCTTATTCATGCTGTGACTGCAGCCGTTCAACTCTGTTTATCTTTAACCCAAATCATCACAACATGGAAATATAATCATCAAAATGATGTGACTGGAAGGATGCAGCAGTCTGTGCTCCACCTTTCTCCTCCACACCTGCAGGTGGAGAACATGGATGCATGAATCTCTACAGAGTTCTTTGAATATTATCCGTCTTATCAGTTTTCAGTCAACAAAAATCCTCACAGAGCCAAAATAAGCAGTTTGTATCCAACATAACTCAGCTGGACTCTGATGCTCCGTATAACAGCCACACATGAGTATGGATTCACTCAAAGCATTGAACAAACTTTATTGTAAATGAAACTTTTGGACATTTATTCTCTGATATTTGCTCTTCAGCTCGAGTCTCCATCAGTGGGAACATTTCCTGATTCAACTTTTCTTCTGTTCAAATCAAACTCCATGAGAATCAAAGTGTGAATCAGAGTCCTGATGATCAGATTCTATAGAAACATGGAGACTGTAGAGGATTTACACTCAATATGTTCATTTGTTCACTTCAAGAAAAAATCAGTCATTCATCAAATAAAATCAGTCGTTGATCGACTCAGTTTGATTGACAGGACAGATGATCAGAGGTGCAGAGTTTTTACCACCAAAAAAAGGACCGGTACAGAAGAATGGGTGGAGTTTGTGAGTGAAGGAGCAGCCAGTAAAGGAGTAGATCAGAGCTGCAGCACCTACATCATAAAAGGAGACCAGACCCTCCTCATAATCCACAAACACCCCCACCTTCTCAGGACCAGGATGAAGACGGAGACGGACTGGAGGACCAGCACCAGCTTTGTAGTCATTTCCATTTCTCAGCACTACAGTCCAGAAACCATACTGAGGTCTCACTGTGACTTTTCCCTTCCTGTTGATCGACTCTGTGGCCACTCCTAAATCCCACTCAGTCTTTCCTTTAACCTGAACCTCAAAGTAAAACCTGCCTGAAGAGAAACTCTGCTCTCCTAAAACACAAACACACTGAGAAAATCTCTCTGGGTTGTCTGGAAGATTCTTCTCCACATCACCACAGTACACTTGTTTTCCATCATCAGACAGGATGAGCCAGGAATTTGCTGTATCAGGATCCAGAGTCACATCCACCTCATGCTGCTGCACCCTCTGCAGCTCAGCCTCAAACAGCTTCTTCTTCATGGGTTTCCAGACTGTCTCCTGCAGCTGAGCCGCAGCTCTCCCCACAGTCCCCTCATATGATGGTGGATGAACTCTGACCTCTGTCCAGTCCTTGGTGGGTGGAGCAGCTTTCAGGGAGGAGAAGCTTTGGAGGAGGTGGAGGTGGTCTTCAGAGCGTGAGAGCTGCTCCACCTCAGAGCTTCTCTCCATCAGCTCAGAGATTTCCTGTTCCAGATCTTTGATGAGACCTTCAGCCTGTTTCTCTGTAGCTTCCTGTTTGTCTTCGATCTCCTTCATGAGCTCCTTCAGACGTCTCTCAACAGACTCCATCAGAGCAGTGAAGACCTGAACACCTTCTGCTTTCTGTCTGTCTGCAGCATCTTTACTCATCTTCACCGACTCTGTGATCTCCTGAATCTTCAGTCGTCTCTTCTGGATCATCTGCTGAATCTCAGCCTCTGTCTTCTCCAGCTCTGCCTTCTTTCCTTCATATTCTTCTCTCAGAGGAACAAACCCGTGGTTCTTGTGGTCTAAAACAGGGCAGATCACACAGACACATGTCTGGTCGGTCTTACAGAACAGCTCCAGAAGTCTTTCGTGCTTCGTGCACATCCTGTCTTCCAGGTTCTCCACAGCATCAATCAGCTGATGTCTTTTCAGACGTTTCACTGTCAGATGAGGCTCCAGGTGAGTCTGACAGTAGGAGGTCTGACACACCAGGCAGGACTTCAGGGCCTTCAGTCTGGTTCCAGTGCAGACGTCACAGGGAACTTCTCCTGGTTTGGCAGCTTGTTGCTCTGAGCTGCTGCTGCTGGCTTTCTGCTGAGCTTCACGTCTGAACTGAGCAACCATCTCAGAGATGAAGGTGTTGACCCTCAGCTGAGGTCTAGTGTAGAAAGTCTCTTTACACATGGGACACTGAGAGATGACATTCATGTCCCAGTGCTGACTGATGCAGGTTTTGCAGAAGTTGTGTCCACATGATGTAGTGACTGGATCAGTGAACACATCCAGACAGATGGAGCACCGAAACTGATCTTCAGATCGCAGATTGCTGGCAGCAGACATGTCTGCACTCTGAGGGAGAAAAAAAAGAAACACATTTGATTCAAAATTCACTTTAAAGTTCATTTTTAAAAAGAGAGAAACAAGCGTCAGTAGTCTGAGGAGCTTGGAAAGAAAAGCGTCTGAAGCTTCTTCAGTTCTCAGAGTAACTGGTGGAGACCCAGCAACACACTCAGACACAAACTGGTTTATCCCAAACACAAACTTAACATCGTCGTCTCTGCTGTACAGTGCAGCATCCAGATGAACAGAATCAACTTTTGGGGATGAAGGTAAATACAGTCGTTAGAAAGATGTGAAATTGTTTCTCTGACTGTTTTACAGAAGGTCCAAGATTCATCCAGATCATTTTATACTTGAATAAATCAGTTGGTTGGATATATTCCATCAATTACTGTGAAGTAAACTTCGACCTTGTTGGTGACTAAATACTTCTTATTGTAAGTCCGGATCAACGACCCATTAATATTAGACTCGATCTCTATGTTAGCAACTGCTGGTGTTCCCCGACTCACGTTAAGGTGACGATAACTGTGTGTAACAAACACATTGAACTGTTAGCAGTCGGTCTTCGACCATACTATTCACGGCGTGAGTTTTCCCTCGCCATTATCGTCATTGTTTACATCGCCCCTGATGCCAACGCGGCACAGGCGTATGACGTCATCAGCTCTGCGACAGCGGACCTACTAAATCGTAGTCCCTCTGTGTTTGTGGCTATAACGGGCGATTTTAACCACATGAACCTCTCCACTGTTCTACCTACATTCAAGCAGTATGTGGACTACAAAACAAGAGACAATAAAACACTGGACCTATTTTATGCCAATGCCACTGAGGCATACACCTCCAGCCCTCTCCCTCCTCTGGGCAGGGCTGATCACAACCTGGTCTACGTCCAGCCCCTTTACAGACCTGCCGTTCAGAGACAACCTGCAGCCACAAAAATGGTTACATGGACAAGGGAGTCGGAGGAGACTCTGCAGGGATGCTTTGAGTCAACTGACTGGGATGTTCTTTGTGATTCCAATCAGGACAATATTGACAATCTGACAGGCTGTGTAACAGATTATATCAACTTCTGTGTGGGCACTGTGGTCCCCCCAAAAAACATTCTGTGCTTCCCCAACAATAAACCCTGGGTTACCAAAGACATCAAAGCAACCTTAAACAAGAAAAAAAGAGCTTTCAGAAATGGTGACAGAGATCAGCTGAAACTGGAGCAGAAGGAGCTGAAAGCCAAGATTGCAGAGGGTAAAGAGTCCTACAGAAGGAGGCTGGAAAACAAACTGCAGGAAAACAACACCAGGAAGCTGTGGAATGGAATGTGGGCTATCACTGGCCTGAGACAAAAGAGAGGTGTTGGGATGGATGGGGACGTCGAAAGTGCTAACAACCTTAATCTGCACTTCAATAGGTTTGACTGCCCTGCGTCTCCTGTCTTCACACCCAGCTCTTCCCATCTTCTCCTTTCCCCTCCCCCCTCTCCTGCCCCCTCAGCCTGTCTCACCCTGTCCCTCTCAGCAGATGACATCAAAAAAGAATTGGGCAGACTCCACTCCAGCAAAGCTGCTGGCCCTGACGGTGTCAGTCCCAGGGCCCTCAGGTGCTGTGCTTCCCAGCTGTCTGGAGTTCTACAATGGATCTTCAACATGAGCCTGGAAATGCAGAGAGTCCCATCACTCTGGAAGACATCCTGCCTGGTTCCTGTCCCTAAAAAGATCAACCCGTCGACCCTCGGTGACTACAGGCCAGTGGCTCTGACCTCACATGTCATGAAGACGCTGGAGAGACTCATCCTGAAACATCTGCGTCTGCTGGTGGAGCCTTGACTGGACCCCCTGCAGTTTGCTTATCAACCTCGTATGGGTGTGGAGAATGCCATCATCTACCTGCTGGACTAGGCTTATTCTCATCTGGACATTGTTAGGAGCACTGTGAGGGTCATGTTCTTTGACTTCTCCAGTGCTTTTAACACAATCAGACCATTACTGCTGGGGAATAAGCTCACGGAAATGCAGGTGGACGCCCCACTGGCTGGTTGGATTACGGACTATTTAACAAGTCGACCACAGCATGTCCCACTGAAGAGCTGCCGCACAGATAACATCCTGAGCAGCACAGGGGCACCGCAGGGGACAGTCCTATCACCCTTCCTCTTCACTCTCTACACATCTCACTTCAGGTACAAGTCTCAGTCTTGTCATCTGCAGAAATTCTCTGATGACTCTGCCATTGTGGGCTGTATCAGGGATGGACAGGAGGAGGAGTACAGGAGTGTGGTGGACAGCTTTGTCAAGTGGTGTGAGCTAAACCACCTACAACTTAACATCATTAAGACAAAGGAACTGATTATAGACTTTAGGAAGCAGGCTCCTCCTCCTACCCCTGTCACCATTAGAGGGGCTGATGTGGAGATAGTTGACGACTACCGATACCTGGGGGTACACTTGGACTGTAAACTGGACTGGACTAAGAACACCAGTGCTATCTTCAAAAAAGAGAGGTGACTCAGGTCCTTCAATGTTGGTAGGAAAATGCTGACCATGTTGTATCACTCGGTGTTGGAGAGCGTCGTGTTCTTTCCAGCTGTGTGCTGAGGAAGTGGGGTGAAGACAGCTGATGCCAACAGGCTGAACAAACTGATTAGAAAGGCTGGTTCTGTCCTGGGCATCAGACTTGAGAACCTGGAGGAGGTGTCTGAAAGGAGAATGCTAAAAAAGCTTGTTTCTGTCATGGACAACCCCTCCCACCCCATGCACGCCTCCATGATGGGCCATCGGAGCAAACGCAGCAAAAGACTCATTGCCCTGAAATGCGGAACTGACCGCCACAGTAAATCCTTTGTACCGGTGGCTATAAGACTGTTTAAATCTTCCTCAATCTGTAGGTGATTTTCCTGAGACGATTACCAATGTTATTCTGTTCCCTTCCAGACGGTGCAATATTACCGAAGAGTACCTTATTGAATATTTGTTTCATCCCCCCATCATACGCTGCTACTCCCTTTATTCTATTGCACAATACTTTGTCACTTTCTAGAATCGCCTGCACTGATAGTTAAGTTATTTATTCACCAGGATATAGTTATGTATATTACTTCGTTAGAGTTATCCTACTGTATATTACTGTACACTACTACTACTACTATTCTTATTGTATATATTATATATCTTATATCTTATTCATCTGTTTCTCTGTCTCTCCTGCTGCTTTGAGCATGTACATGACAAAAGAATTTCCTCCGGGATAAATAAAGTTATTCTTATTCTTATTCTCATATTACACAGTGGCTGTTCCAACAGAACTGACAGTGAGGATGACATTGAATCATAAACTTCAGCAATGTGTTATTAACTGTTTGATCCAGTATATTAATGGCATTTATGAGAACATGTTTATTCAGTGGTGTCTGTATATTTGGTCCATTTGTGTGTCATTAAAAACTGTCCTGTTTTCTCTCACAGATACTGGAACATAACAGCTCCTCACAAACTCAGGATATGGAAGAAGATGAACTTTTCCAGTCACTCGCTGGGATACATCATTCATATTATTCTGGATCCATTTATCAGAAAACATTGATTTATTTTTGTATTTCATATATTTGTCCAAATCAAAGATTTATGTTAGTAGAGAAGAAGCCACCATGATAAAGCCTGTGTGTGAAAATGAGATCAGTGAATTTTGTTGATCAAAATCACATTTAAGGAGGAATTCTGTCCTCCAGTTTGTTTAAATAAGCTTTGGGATTAAACACCATCATCTATGTTTGTGTCTGATGACATGTTTGATCCAGTTCAGCTTGAATATCACAGCTGATGTGTGAACTCTGACATATTTAAAGCCTCGATTATCAGGATGATCTGTTTAAATCATCATGATTTAAACACGTCTGTTTAAATAATGAGATTTATGTTTCCACACAAAGTTATAAAGTGCAGCATCGACTGTTTTCTGAATGATTTAGGAACATCTGTGACTCTTACAGGATACACTAAGTCAGATAATCTCTCTTTGTAAAATGTCTGAATGACTTTTTGAAGCACTGACCAAAATCTGCTGGTTTACAGTATCAAAGGCTTTATATCAATAATGAATAAATAGGTCTTTTTACGGTTGCACGATTAATCGTTAGAAAATCGCGATCTCGATTCATACTTATGTGCGATCTCATTTCCAAATGACAACGATTTAAAAAAAAAAAAAGAAAAGACGACGACGATTGTACCGCATTTTGATCCGGGACGTAATCTGCATGAAAACAAGCGCTCACTCTTCCTGCTCAACAAATGACAAGGGCGGAGCCTTATACCACGTGATACAGAACCTGTGCCGTGATGCTCAAATTGGCAGGGAAAAAACAACGGAGAACACGTCAGGGATGACGAGAAAGTGACAGGAGAAAATCCGTCCCGGTCAACCACCCAAACATCAACAACGGGAACCTTATACAGCGCTTCCCTATACACGTCGAACTCCCGCAGGCACAAAGAAATTACGGAGGCTATTACTTATCACCTGACCAAAGATATATCAACACTGTGCAAAACGAGGGATTTAGGAAAATGATCAACACCCTAGACAAACGCTACACAGTGCCGTCCCGCAACTATTTTTCTATTGTTGCATTACCTGCTCTATACACGCAGTGTCGAGCAACGGTGGAGACGGAATTTCAAGCAGTACAACATTTTGCGGCAACCACAAAATGTGAGGCATTTATTGTTTTTATGTTTATTTATTGTTTTTATGTTCAGTTTCAACTGTTACGAAGTTGATGTGCAGTTAATAAGTGCAATAAATATTTATATTGGAAAAGAAAATTGTGAGAGAATCGTGATCTCAATTCTAAGCAAAAAAATCGTGATTCTCATTTTATGCAAAATCGTGCAGCCCTAGGTGTTTTCACGTCTGTAATCCTTATGATCAATCAGATCCAGAATCAATCTAATAAGAACAGGAAGTGATGAATAAACAGTCATCAGAATAGGAAGTGATGAATAACCAGGAAGTGTGGAGTCAGTCTGAAGTCCAGAGCACAGACTGAGTCCACAGTCCTGAGCAGAGCCACAGTGAGACTGAAGCAGCAGCTCGATGTTCCTACAGTGGATCTGTGGCTACATGAGCAGATTTCTATGGATCCAGTGTGACTGTGATGAGTCAGCATGAAGTGAACAGAGTGAAGATTTGTGTAGAAACAGGAAGTGTGATCAGCTGCACTCACCACTGTTGCTGAGAGAAACCTGATGGACTCCAGTGAATCTTTTAGAGACAAACAGGACTCGACTGCAGCTCTGCTGCTGCTTTCTCACACTGTCACTTCTGCAAAATGACGTTGAACTTCTCGTCTTTCTTTCCCCGTCTTCCTGCCTCTCCCTTTATCAGCTGGTCTGTACTCAGTGACTGTGTGCAGCGGGTGGGAGGAGTGAGGAGTGGCGTGTGGGTAAAGTTCACACAGTAATGACGGCCTCAGGTGATCAGGAGAAACTCACCTGGATTTCCTTTTTCCACAGCAGACTGAGAGCTTCAGGTGGACCCTGAAGGAGGTCTCAGACACAGGTGGTAAAAGTACACAGTGTGTACTGAAGTAGAAGTACTACTGTTAAAAATACTCCAAGTACTAATTCAACTTCTTTACTCAAGTAAAAGTAAAAAACTGGCTGTGAAATGTAAGAGAGTAAAAACAGCTGATTGAAGAACATTTCTAACAAATATGTTTATACAAAGGTAACTGAACCATGTGCTACATCAACATGATAATAAAGTAATATTATTCACTTTATTTCAGTCTAAATTTGAATTACATTAAATATTCCCAGCTTGAAGCAGACAAGTTGAACATGAGCAGAGAAAAAGAAGGAAAATCCAAATATTCCTGTGTTCAGTTTTCTCCATTGTACAGACTGACTGTGCCTCTAAACAGGAACATGAGCAGGAAGAGGCTGAAGTGGATTCAGCAGGTGGAGGATGCCCAACATCAGCTGGAAAGATTTACTGTGACATTTGTTTGCTGTTTTCGCCTCGTGCACGAGAACATCACCAAATAAACCCGAGACAGTTTTTAATACTTTATTGTTCAAGAGCAAAAAGACTGACGGACTGTGTTTAAGGCAAACTCACAAATGTTGCAGTGTAGCGATAATCATCATATTCAGTGTTTATTTGCTGGTTTGTTGGCAGCGGCTCCTTAAAGTCTGTCACACATCTGTTTGAGCGTCTCCAGTTAATCTGAGCATCAGGCGGCTCAGCTGATCTCTGGTGTGTAGTTGCTGTGCTGCGGTCCCATTCCTCAGTGAAAGTAACAGCAGAACAAAAACTCTCTCGATCCACATGTTTGAAAAGAAAGCTTTTAAACAGATGAACACACTCAGTAAAGGAAAAAGAAATAACAAAAGCATCCTGGAGCACTTCTGTTGTCTTTTGTACGTGTTTTGAGTTTTTGCGTGTTTTGGGGTTTGTACGTGCTTTGTCTCTAGCGGCCACCGTAAATGTACTTTTATTCACATAAAATGTAATAAATAAATCATATAATACAAAAACCAACTATTCACATTTCAACTTTTAACTATTTAAATTTTCAGCTTTTTCCTTTTAAACAAATTTAAAGTGAAATAGCACAAAACACTGCAAACCACAACACAATTAAATATAAATTAAAATATGAAAACAAAAAGAAGATGCACATTCTCTGTCATATGGGCCTGCATGAATAAACTTTATGAATCCCTTATCATCCGCAACTGAAAATAGTTGTGGATGATTACTATACCTTTCTCATGTGACGTGATTGTCCCTGGCTCTCTTTCTCTGTCTCCCCCTCCCGCTCTGTTCCTGTGCTACTGAGTGTAACTACCGCCCCTCCCCCCTCATCCCATCGTAAAGCACGAGCTCGCGTGCAGAGTGAAGTGGAAAAAAAGTGCGAGAGACAGGGTGAGAAAAAGGAAAAAAAAAAAGCCCATGGCTCGCCATAAGGAGCCGGCTCGCGTCGTTAACGTCAGAGATCTAAGAGCCATTTTGTTCGCGAACGACACATGACTACCGACTTACATGAAATACTGCATCACAAAGAACAACACAGCGATCACAGACATGTTTATGCCAACAAACAAACATTAACCCAGAAAAGCCTTTAAAACAACCTGCTGTGGTTTGGAGTAGAGATTCCTGAATTTACCAGGTGCACCTAAAGGCAGCACAATTTAAACCGTAAATAATGATGTAGGAGCGCAAATCCTTTTCCTTTTATATACTTATATAAATGCAGAGTATGCAGAATGGATCAATAGAGTAAATAAGAATACAAGGGAATTCCAAATTTCAAGTATTGTGAGTCTATTGCACCGTTGGATATTAACAAAAGTATTGCACAGTGAAAGGCACTACAGCTTTTTTTTACCCTAGCGTTTCTTTGTTGCTGATTTTTGTTCCACAAACCAAAAGAAAAGAAGAATCAACCTTTAATATATTTTCATGTTTGCTTCAAGCACTATGACATATCACACACACACATCTGGATGCTGAGTGTGTCACTGATAAAGCTGTGACACAGCAGCTCACTCAGTCCAGTCCAGGTAACAGACTCACCTGTTAGCAGCAGCTCTCCCCTCACAGAGCTCAGCTGCTTATTTTAGTCAGCAGGAAAATGAATATTATGGACTACAGCAGTCTGTCAGGGCTGTTCAAGGACACAAAGTCACACACAGGTTTAAACTGTTAGACTCATGAATATCCACAAAGTAGATGCACATTTATCTTTAACAGGAGCAAACGGCCTGATCAGATAATATAATAACTCATAAAAGCTCATTTATGTAAATCTCTGCTTGAACCAGTGTAACAGTCACACACTGATTAAACACCATCACTACTTCAGTAATGACAGAGGGGCGTAGGCGTGCTCGTGGGACAGTCCTCCTTCCTCCAGCTTTGGAAACCAGATGTGGAAGCAGACTCCCTGAGGTCTGCAGTCCAACACCAGTGTGAGCAGAGACTACTCAGCTGCTGGGCGGAGCTTATCTTCCTGTTCTGTTCAAATCCAGCATTAAACTCTTCTTATGTTCACTCTTCATTCTGATCATGTCTAACAAACATCACTGTTCATCTCCTCCTCCCTTTGTGACTCATTCATGTCCACTTTACTCCTTAGTAAGTCTCCACAGCTCCAAACCAGCTCTGCACTCAGAGTTAGTCCACGTTTATCTAACGGGTCCTTCCTGCTCCACTCTGAGCAGGAAGGACCCGTGGGTCAGAGGGGGTGTGTCATGATGTTTGTCTGATCTTCTCTGAAGCTCTGATGCTTCCTGACGGTCAGCAGCTTTGACCTTTGACTCAAATGAAGCATTTTCACTCCATCAGAACAGCAGAAACATGCTCAGGGTCATCATCATTATAAACTTCTATTGTTAGACAAACAGCTGCAGAACATCTGGCTGAAGTTAGTTAGCTGTTAGCAGAGGAAGGCCAAAGCAAAGCAGCACCTTCATCTTCCTCAGGGCTGAATACATAAGAGATACTGTATATACACACAGGCTGCTCTTCATCAACAGCTCCTCCTCCTCCTCAGACTGTTTCTTCAGCAGTCAGACGTTCCTGTTCTTGGTTCCTGTTCCTGAGGACACAGAGGACAGTCAGACACTCACATGGGTCCATGGGTTTGATGCTGGAGTCTATCCAGCTGTGCCAACTGATCAATATCCTACAAACAGACTGATCGGTTCTCTGATCTGTGATCGATCAGCTGGGACTAGGATGAGGATCAGAGCCAAGAATTAAACCAGGTTCATACATTCATACCTGCACGGGCAGGTGAGTTCCTCTGATCATGTGACCCTACACATCCTCACTCACTGAGCTCATTTAAAGTGGACCAGCTGCAGTTACCATGGTGACCTCACAGGTAAACACAGACACCACTGTGACCCTGCAAACATACCTCTTTTCCACTTTAATCTCAGATTTTGGTGCACTCCTCCTCCTGAGACATGCCAGCATGTCTGCCATGGCTCCCTTTAAGGTTGCTGCAGAGGAGAAAACAGGAGCGAGTCTCAGAGCTCATCAACTTATTTCTACATCACACACACAAACCAGGTGACCATGTGCAGCACTCTTTCCTCTCAGCTGTGGTTTAGTTTGAATTTGAATAGTGGAAATACTAAAATCACTAGTGGAACATGAGTGACCGTCCAAGCCTGCATGGACCCAGCAGAGCTGAACACTGACTCTGGTCAGGTCTCCATATTCAGGCTGTTAGAGTTATAAAACTGCACAACTCAATCTTAATGAGCAAGATTGAGTGAATCTGATTTCTGTGATTGAATATGTGGATGGAAATCTGGGTTCACAGCCTCTTATTTGTGCCCCTGCACGGTATTTACCACCGGCAGATAGAGGCTGACATCCAGAAATCCTTCCAGTGGCTGGACAAAGCTGGACTGAAAGACAGCACAGAGGCACTAATCATGGCAGCACAGGAACAAGCTCTGAGCACAAGATCCATAGAGGCTGGGGTCGATCACACAGGGCAAGACCCTTTATATTGTACAGTAGATCGTACAACAATAGATACAGAGAAAAACCCAACAATCATATGACCCCCTATGAGCAAGCACTTTGGCGACAGTGGGAAGGAAAAACCTTTAACAGGAAGAAACCTCCAGAAGAACCAGGAAAGGGAGGGGCCTTTCCTTTCCAGTCACCTTTCTCACTCACTATGTGTTAATAGACCTCTCTGCATTGAATCATATCTGTTATTAATCTCTGTCTCTCTTCCACAGCATGTCTTTATCCTGTCTTACTTCTCTCACCCCAACTGGTCGCAGCAGATGGCCCCGCCCCTCTCTGTGCCTGGTTCTGACGGAGGTTTCTTCCTGTTAAAAGGGAGTTTTTCCTTCCAACAGTATGATCTACTGTACAATATAAAGCACCTTAAGGCGCCTGCTGTTGTGATTTTCTGCTATATAAATAAAATTGAATTGAACTTAACAGAAGAGTGCAGACCTAGCAACAGCAAAGATACTGTGCAGGACCCTCAAGCTCTGAGGCCTCTGATAGATAATGTCAGGTCTTTGTTTCACTCTCGGTTTATTAATGATTGTGTGTTTATTGAAGATGATTCTGGGTTATGTAGGTGCCTGAGATTTTTCAGAGTTTCTCTGGTAAAGGAGCAGGAGAAGGATGGACTCTCATCATATCTCTTTATACATGACATGAGCCGTGTCCAAATTCATGGGCTGCATCCTCCTGAGGACCCGGCCTTCGTGGTCTACATGGGCCGGGTCCTCAGAAGGTCGGGTCAGCTGGAAGTAAACGGCTGTGAAATTGGACGGTCTAGCCTTCAGATTAGTGTCACCGCTGTCTCAGTGGAGTTTAATAAACTCGCCCGTCTGCTCCTTGCTATCTAAAATATAACAGGACACTGACGTAGGTTCTCGAACATCTCACACTTCTGTTTAATCAGTTTTCTGTTTGACGTTTAGTCAGCTGTATAAAAACCAAGGAGGAACCCACTCGGGGGATTAATAAAGTTTTATTTTATCTAATCGAATCTAATAACTTTAATCTCAGCCAAACCGATTTACTCACGAACAGATAAAACACTGATAAAAGCAAAAACAATAACATTTTTAGGTTGTCTAAGTGACTTATATATTACGTTTAACCTGAGTAGCGAAATGATCTGAAAATGATGTGCCGGGAGTTGTGCCGTTCTCGGCTCTAGTGACCCTCGAGCTCTCGGCTCGCTATCGAGCTGGTGGGTGACAGACGTCTCCGAAAATGTCGGAACACTTTTGCAAATATGCGATATCTTGATAAACCGAGCAGATATTTGAAGTTTACATACCCACATTGTTGCCTGAAAATATGTTTAAAGTTTATTTTGTGACCCAGAAAGAGTAATAAGAGTAATTTTAAAATTTAGTAGCGGCCGCCATTGTTGAAAACTGGAATTGGCTGAGCCACGCTATGAATTCTGGGATATGGTGGGCCACGAAGTATACACCCGACACATCCTTCAAATTCGGGGAAAAGGAGGACGCATTTGTCGGCTGCATTCGGAGGAGTCTTCGAATTTGGACAGCCTTCGTCACGTCGCTGTGACGTAATCGGCCTACAAATGCGTCCTCAGGAGGATGCAGCCCATGAATTTGAACACCCACATGATTTATTAGTCTGATTGCATTGTTTAGCAAATACTCACTGAGACCTGTGACTTGTTCACTCACCTCTGACACTGAGAGTCACTACTCTCTGTAGCAGCATGTGTCCATTCTTGTTGTAGACGGTGCAGGTGTAGACTCCACTGTCAGTGAGGCGGAGGTCTTTCAGGGTCAGACTGAGGTCTCCAGTTCTCAGTGCATCTTCATCCATCTCTGCGCGACCTCTGTAACCCTGGTGCTGTTTGTCTGGCTGGCTTTGGCTTTTCTGAAACACGCAGACTTTGGTGTGTTTGGAGTCTGAGCGTGTCCACTCCACTGTGACGCCCTGACGAAGGTCAGCTGTGGTTTGAAAGGGCAGCAGCGCAGACCTCTCCCCTTGTGTCACCTCCAACACGTCCACTTTGTTATCTGAAAAGAGACCAGAGCAGAACATGTCAAGTACAGACAGACAGACATCAGTGAGGTTGATCCTCCATCATGTCCTCTGCTGTGTAACCAGCAGCTCTTCATCCTGTTTTCAGTGTTTCTCTGACTTGGAGCTAAACTGCTTTTGTGTTGATGTGTGAGGCTGCACAGCTTTCTGTTGCTTTCTTTACTCTTACACATTCATTCTGTTACACTCACACTCACTTACATCACTGTGACTTGCCTTTACTGCAAAAGAAATGGTCACACACTGGACAAATGTTTCAAATTCACAGAAAAATCAGTCCAGGATCGTATCAAGTTTGTACAAGCAGAAAGGCTGTGTTTTGGATGTTTAAAGGGGGGACATCATTCTAAGAAGTGTGATAAAAGGAATACGTGTGAAGAAGCATCCCACATGTCTGCATGATGACAAGTTTGCAGAGCGTAAAAGGATAATGCCTGCAACGAATGATAACTCTCAAGACAAGGACGAAGGAGATGAACCAGCAACCGCAATCTCTAATAGAGTAACTCAAGTAACTGCAAGCACACTGACATCCTCCATTCTACCTGTCTGGGTTTCGTCAAAAAATCACCCAGAGAGAGAAGTTCTAGTATATGCCCTCCTCGATTCTCAGAGCGATACATCCTTCATCTTGGATGAAGTAGCCCAGGATCTCGACACAGATAAGAATAAGGCTCATCTAAGACTATCAACCATGTCCGCCAAGTCAACAGTCATACCATGTGAGAAACTGGTAAATCTTCAAGTTAGAGGCTACAAGCAGGAAAAGAGAATTACATTGCCACCGGTTTATACAAGAGAGTTCATCCCTGTGAACAGATCACACATCCCGACGTCTGAAACTGCTTTGAGTTGGCCTCACCTCGAAAGGCTGGCAGATAGGTTACCTCCAATGCTTGAATGCGAAGTTGGTCTGCTTCTCGGCTATAACTGTCAGCAAGCCCTTCTGCCACGGGAAGTCATTGCAGGTGAGGAGAATCAGCCTTACGCACAGCTAACTGATCTCGGCTGGAGCATAGTTGGTTGTATGTCTCAAGTTCAAAATCACAATGATGATACTGGCATAAGCCACAGAATCATTGTTCGAGAAGTTACTCCTGCAGTACAACAAGCAGTTGAACTTAAGCAAGAAGTGCATTTTGTATGCAGAACTCAAGTGAAGGAAGTTGGTCCAGTTGATGTAATAAAGGCTTTGGGATCTGATTTCTCTGAGCATGCAACAGATGACAATCCAGTCTCTCAGGAAGACATTTTGTTCATGTCAAAGATGACCAAAGGCATAAGGCAAAAGGAAAACGGTCACTATGAACTCCCGTTGCCATTCAAAACTGACAACCCGAATCTTCCAAACAACAAACAATGCGCTGAGCATAGACTGTCTTCATTGGAACCTCGGCTCAGAAGAGATAAGAAATACCATGAAGATTACGTCAAGTTCATGGACGACATCATAGCCCGTGGAGACGCAGAGAAGGTCCCAGAGCAAGAACTGGATAATGAGGCAGCATGGTATATACCACACCATGGGGTCTACCACCCCCACAAACCTGAAAAGATACATGTGGTTTTTGATTGTTCGGCCCGTTTCCAGGGAACATCTCTTAACGAACACCTTCTGACTGGACCAGATCTTACCAACGCACTGATTGGAGTGTTATGTAGATTCAGAAAGGGCCCCATCGCCATCATGTGTGACGTGGAAAGGATGTTCCACCAATTCCATGTCATCAAGGAGCATCAAGACTATTTGAGATTTCTTTGGTGGGACAAAGGCGATTTAAACTCTGAGCCTTCAGTGTACAGGATGAGAGTGCATCTTTTCGGAGCAGCTTCATCTCCTGGATGCTCCAATTTCGGACTCAAACATATTGCTTCTCAAGGTAGAGACAGATTCAGCAAAGAGACTATTGAGTTCATCCAAAGAGGTTTTTACGTTGATGACGGACTCGCTAGTGTGACATCAACAGTCGAAGCCATACAGTTGGTAAAAGAGTCAAGGGCACTTTGTAAAACAGGCAACCTACATCTGCATAAGTTTGTGTCAAATGATAAAGAAGTGCTGGCAGCTATTCCCCAAGACGAACAAGCTAAAGCCAAAGACCAGGACATGGCTCTTGGAGAACTCCACATTGAACGTGCACTTGGAGTACAATGGTGCATAGAGGCAGATGAATTCCAATTCAGAGTCCAAGTTAAAGACAGCCCATTGACAAGGAGAGGGGTGCTCTCGATTCATATTCTATTCTATTCACATTCTACCACAATGGGAAGCATGGTTGAGAGACCTGCCCAAGTTGGCAGCTCTGAAGATCCCACGAAGCTACTCACAAGTTGCTGACATTGTGCAGTACGAATTGCACAGTTTCTCAGATGCGAGCCTTAGTGGTTATGGCGCATGTTAATACCTCAGAGCAAAGGGTAGAGAAGGACAGGTCAGTTGTGCACTCGTCATGGGCAAGGCAAGAGTTACGCCCATTAAGCAAACAACCATCCCAAGGCTCGAACTGTCATCGGCCGTGACTTCAGTTCGCATCGCAGATGTGATCAAACGAGAACTAGACATCCAGAATCTACAGGAATATTACTGGACAGATTCACAAGTCGTATTAGCATACATAAATAATGATGCTAAAAGATTTCACACATTTGTTGCCAATCGAATCCAACGCATAAGACAAAGCACAAGTCCTGGGACATGGCAGCATGTCAGCTCAGAGGAAAATCCAGCTGATCAGGCCTCAAGAGGTTTAAATGCTACTCAGCTGAAAGATTCAAACTGGTTTAAAGGTCCCGATTTTCTTTAGAAACAAGATCTTCCAGTCAGAGAGGAAATGGTGGGAGAGGTTGAAGAAATGGATCCTGAAGTCCGTAAAGGCTATACGCACACTGTACATTCAAAGGAAGCAAACCCAGTGCTAGAGCGTTTGAAGAAGTTCTTCAGTTGGTCGAGAGCTATTAAGGCCATTGCCAGGCTCAGACGATTCATCAAAGAGTACAAAGGTGTTCAACAAAGAACGAACAAAGTGACAGATCTTGAAGAAAGAAAAGACACAGAATTATTCATCATCAAGCTAGTGCAAAGAGACGTCTTTGCTGAGGAAATACAGAAGATCAGATCTCAAGGAGAAAATTCTCTGCACAGGCGCAGCAGACTGAAGCAGTTAAATGCCTTTTTGGACAGGTCAGATGTTCTCAGGGTGGGAGCAAGATTATCTCAATCAGCTTTACATTATGATGTAAAACACCCTGCAATTCTCCCCAAGGAGTCCCATGTGTCAGCCCTACTCGTCAAACACTACCATGAACGTGTACATCACCAAGGAAGAGGGATGACAATAAATGAATTGCGGGCAAATGGCATATGGATTTTAGGATGTGGGAGTGTTGTTTCTTCACACAATTACCATTGTGTTAAGTGTAGAAGATACAGAAAGGCTACAAATGTCCAACAGATGTCATATTTGCCAGAAGTGAGAACAGAAACGGCACCTCCTTTCACGTATTGTGGTGTTGACTGTTTCGGTCCATTCATGGTAAAGGAAGGAAGAAAGGAAGTCAAAAGGTATGGACTATTGTTCACGTGTTTATGTTCACGAGCTGTGCACATTGAAACACTAGACGACTTATCGACAGATGCCTTCATGAACGCTCTACGAGTCCTGATAGCCATAAGAGGTCCTGTCCGACAATTAAGATGCGACCAAGGGACAAACTTTATGGGCGCCAAAAGAGAACTTTTGGAGCTGATGAAAGATATGGATCAAGAACCACAAAAAGCTATGGGTTGTGAATTTGTGGTGAACGTCCCGTCAGCTAGCCACATGGGGGGCGTCTGGGAACGCCAAATTCGAACAGTACGAAGTGTACTGACAGCAATGCTGGACAAGTTCTCAAACAGACTCGATACAACTAGTCTAAGGACACTGCTTTACGAGACAATGGCCATCATTAACAGCAGACCTTTAAGTGTTGAGTGTCTCAATGATCCCTTGGGACCAGAGCCATTAACTTCCAATCACATATTAACGATGAAGTCTTCGGTTATTCTTCCACCTCCAGGAGAGTTTTGCAGAGAGGATTTGTACTTGAACAAAAGATGGAAAAGAGTAAAATTTCTAGCAAATGAGTTTTGGCAAAGGTGGAGGCGAGAGTATCTGTTAAATCAACAGCGGCGACAGAAGTGGCAGAACGTCTCACAAAACCTGCGAGTAAATGACATTGTGATACTGCAGGATGATAATGCTCCGAGATGTAAATGGAAACTTGCTCTAATAGTAGAGGCTATAGAGAGCCCAGATGGCAAGGTTCGAAAAGTGAAGCTCAAGACCAGTGAAACTACCTTTGACAGGGGGAAACCACTGACAAGGCTGATATATCTGGAAAGACCTGTTCACAAGGTAGTGACTTTACTGGAGACTAACATGCAAAGTGAACCAGACTCTAATGTTGACACTCATTAGAAAATCACATTGCAAACAATGAGTGATTTTTGTGGGAGTGTAAGTGTTACAGAAATGACTTATATATAAGAAGTTTAATAGACGGTTCCAGCAGTTAAAATGTTCTTGCTTGTACAGTTCTGTGGACAATATTGTAAAGGTGTGTTTATCTTGTCATAAAGAACAAGTTTTATTACACCGCTATTATCGCGAGGTTTGGGGCGTGACAATATAGACTGTGAGCCCACATTTAATAATCACGCTAAGGAGTTCAGCGAGCTATCTGCAAAGGCCTGATTAGTCTACCAGCTGTACAAGGTATTTGTCCTTTGCCATAACTGTATTGTAATATTGTGAAAATTTGTAATGTATGGTGTTCTAATCATTTTATGGTTTAATTTAGAATGCGCAAGACTGTAAAGGTATTCTTCTAGAACCTCCGAAGTGGCAGGCGGCCACGAGGTAATTTTTTGTTGTTAAATCACAAATGTTACCTTTGATAGACTGAAGCGCTTAAGCCTTTCTGTTTTATGTTTGTAGTTTTCACGGCGTTCAATAAATGGAGCGAAGCGCCCGTCTTGAAGAAGCCGTGCCTGTGTTGTCATTTCGGAGTTACAGGGTGTTTTTGAAATGTTTAGCACTGTCACCTCCAATCAGGAGATTGAGGCTGAGCTCAGGGGATCCGATTCTACTGTTAGTGAATAAATGTTATCTCCTCTCAAAGTTAGGCTGACATATTTCTCCTCTGAGTCTGTGAACTCATTACTAGACAAGGTTTTGAGTTGGGATGATAATGTTACCACCAACACACAGCCTCAAATGTCACCTGTCTCAGCTAGGGATTCTAGCACTGTGTTATCTGTACCTGTCTCTCCACATAACCCAGTTAACACTCCTAAGTTACAGTTCGCTTCAAGTGTGGTTTCAAGCAAATATGGCAATCCTATATACAACTGTCATTCTATTAAGTTGCCATCAAATAGATGCTTACCTGGATATTTAAGGTTTGCCCTGGAACCCAGCCATGAAGGTCTAAGTTGTGTTTTTGTGGGCAATGCTGTAGATCTTGTTTGTTGTCCAGCCTCTCTGGACTTTAAAGAACTATTAATGAATGGGAATGTCAAGCCTATGTTCAATTGTTCTGGGTTTGAGGAGACTGAACTCACTGCTTTAGAGCCAGTTGAGACTGTTTGCATCACTTCTGGATCAAACTAGCTGGCTCCCCTGTCACCCATTTCCACATGCCCAGATACTGTTTGTTTTTGGACGTTTTGCTGTGGGGTTACTTGTCGGGTGGTGTGGCAGTTACTTGTGCCAGCTGGGGGCTCAGGCGAGCTCGCCCAGCATCCTGCTCCAGTGACCAGCCTTGTCTTGTCCAGCCTTGTCTCCTGCGGCTGCCATGCCACCGCCACGCAGTGCGCCCTGCACACCTGCGTCTGCCATCGGCCACTTTCCAGGCTGTCAGCTGGACATCTCCGCCATCATAGTCGGCCCCCTGAACTGCTTCGCCGCCAATCCCTTCCCCACGGTCACCCTCCTGAGCTGCTTCACATCAGAAAAAGCAACACATCATCTGCATACAGACTTAGTTTATGCTCTACATTCTTAATTACTACAGCCTGTCTAAATGCTGGTTTGATAAAAACTGCAAACAGTGAAGGAGAGATTGAGCATTCCTGCCTGGTGCCACTCAGAAGACAGAAGTTGGAGAATGTTTGGTCATTTGGCCTCAGACAAGCTGTTGCTTTCTCTCTTGCTGTGAGTTTTTTAGTGGCACCGGAGCAGAGAGTGGACAGTGGACTGGTGATTTTTGCCTGAGCAAAGATAGAAAGACAGAGACTAAAACACAACCACGGTGTGGTGGGTCCTTGTTACAAAAATCTACATTTATTTATAAGTCATATCTTGGATTTGGTCTGCTGTTCTGGCGTTACCCCCACTCATTGTTTCCCCAATCTGATCATATGTTTATTTCTTTTAATGTAATGCAACAGATTCCAAAACCTGTGACATCACATTTAGAAAAAAATAGTAATATTCATCTTCCTGATCTTTCATCTCCCATTTATGACCTTCCATTTATTCACAGCTTCTCATCCCCTGATGAACTTGTTTCTTATTATAATGTCAATGTTCATAACCTTCTTAACATATTTGCTTCACTTAAACACCAAACTGTCTCATTTTCCCATTCAGCACTGTGGTTTACACGTAACATGCACCATATCAAAGCTAAAGGATGCCAACTGGAACGTCTGTTCAAGTAAACCGGACTCACCATACACAAAGAAATGTATAATGATCATATCTTGTTGTATAAGGACTGCATTGCTTCAGCCAGGTCTGGATACTATTCTGGCTTAGTCAGTTCTAGTGAAGGTAACTCCAGGTCTCTCTTTTCTTTGTTTAGTAAAATCACAAAAGCTCCATACTCATTCTCCTCTCATGTGGACTCTGCTGACTTTTGCAGCTCTCTTACATCCTTTTTCACTCTTATAATCTCTGACATCCACCAACAATTTACCTCTTTAGGAACTTCTAACCTTGAAGTAGACTTTCTGTTTTCCTCACTGTCTTCCTGTCATTCATTTTCAAATTTACTCCTACCTGATGTATCAAATCTTATTCAAAAATCTAATTTATCCACTGGTCAGTTCGACCTTCTTCCCACTGTGTTAGTTAAAGCCTGTCTTCCCTCATTGGCTCCTCTCATAACTTGTTAGGGTGCCTGTGTCGTTGACCCAGGGTTTTGAGTTTATTATATTATTGAAATTGATTTTGATATTATTTATCATTTCTAGTCTTTAGTTTCTTTGTTAGATTTCTGTCTTATGGTTTATGTCTCTGTGTCCCCTGTCAGCTGTATCCCCTTGTCAAGTTCGCGTCTCTGTTATGTTTCCTGTTTTACTTTGAAAGTCTGTGTCTCATGTTAATGCGTCTGGTTTTGCTTCCTTTGTCTCGTCAGCCCTGATTTGTCCCAGCTGTGTTTCCCTCCTGTCTCTCACCTTCTTGCTTGCCTGCCTCGCAGTTTTGTAACATAACTAATATTATCCACTCACACTGGAATTGTTCCTTCATCTTTGAAAACTCCTTTTGTCTGTCACGGCGAGTGAGATGAGCCGTGTGGAAAAATAAAGGAGGATCCAAACGCAGGCACTTGTACAGGAGTGAGGGTGGTTTATTAAACACAACAAGGAAAAGGACAAACGGCGAAAGGAGCAAAGACTAAACTAAACTGGGAACAAACTAACTACAGAACACGAACCTGGACATGAATGAGAGCGGCGGAAACAGATGACGACGGATGACAGCAGGGCGAACACACGAGTGGAACATGGAGGATACACAGACGGACCAGCAACAACAATGACTAAAGACGTGACTTAAATACACACAGGGAAACACAGGGAGATTACACACAGGTGGTGGACACAGCTGGGAGTAATTAACAAGACGAGACAGAGGTAAAACTGAACACACTCACAAGAGACGCAGACCTTCACAGTAAAACAGGAAACAAGAACACTACACCAAGACGCAGACCTGACACAGAGAAACAGACGGAAAATGACACATAGAACTAGACCCACACCAAAACATGAGAACACAAATCCTAAATATCAATAAACAGAAACATGGAACTCAAATAACAGACATCATCATAATCATTACCACAACAAGAGAACAATAAAACAATCCCAGATGCAAAATAAACCAAAGCATAATAAACTCAAAATACTGGGTCCAACGGACCCAGAACCGTAACATTGTCATTCCAATTCTCTCAAAGCCTGAGGCAGATCCCAAGAACTTTTATAATCTTCGCCCAATATCAAACCTCCCCTTTATTTCAAAAATCCTTGAGAAAGTTGTTGCCTCCCAGCTTCACTCATACCTCAGTGACCATAATCTCTACGAACAATTTCAGTCTGGTTTCCGCCCCAATCATAGCACAGAAACTGCTTTGTTAAGGATTACTAATGACTAATGACCTTCTGATGGCAGCTGATTCTGGTATTTTAACCATTCTAATCCTTCTTGATCTTAGTGCGGCATTTGACTGCATTTGTCATAATATCCTCCTGAACAGATTAGCATCCATTTGCATTAGTCATACCCCCCTTGCCTGGTTCACCTCCTATCTCTCAGACCACACTTAGTTTATCCAATTTAAATTCCACTCTTCAAGTTTCTTTACTGTTTCTGCTGGTGTGTCCCAGGGTTCAGTATTAGGGCCTCTTTTATTCATTATCTACATGCTCCCTCTTGGCCATATATTCCGAAAATATAATATCAGTTTTCATTGTTATGATGATGACATCCAGCTCTACATTTCCTCCAAACCTAGTTCATCACTTCCACTCTCGAACGGTCTCATGGAGATTAGATCATGGTTCTCCTCCAAACTTAACAGTAATAAAACAGAAGTTTTATTTTCACAGCCTCCATCTTAACCAGATCTCACAGTTTCTCCATTAATATTGAAAATTACCACATCCTTCCTTCCCTGCAGGTGAAGAGTTTGGGTGTTTTCGATTTTAGTCTCACATTAATTACATAACCGGTCTGCATACTTTCCACTTACATAACATACTTGTCTATAGTCCTATTACTTCGGGGATTATTTATTGCAACACCATCTTATTTGGTCTCCCCAAAAAGTCCCACCAAAAACGTCTTCAGAATTCTGCATCTCGGGTAATAACTCGTACTCCCTTAAGAGACCATATTTCCCCAATTCTCCACATGCATCCACAATCTTGCCCCTCCTTGTATCTGTCATCTGCTTCTTCCGCTTCTGTCTTGTCAATATGGGAACAGAGCTTTCAGTCACTCTGCTCCTCAGCGCTGGAACTCACTTCCTTCAGTATTAACCCTCTCGAGCCAGGCGTTGCCGATTTGCAACAGTAAAAAACTCCCCACATATAGTTTTTTTTGGATAATTTTCCCCAAATATCAGATTTTTCCTGTAACTAAAACTTAATTTGAGCCTGAGAGGGTTAAGAAATATAGATTCCCTACTATTATTCACTTACTTCATCCACTTATCTCCAAGGCCGAGGTCAGAAGCCGGGTCTGGCCCGGCGCTGGATAAATAGCTGCAGGGCAGGATGGCTGGGTCTACATCGGCTTACTTCTCACCAATTACTTCTCGAGATTGATAAAAATGTCCGGGTTTTCCTATATTCCGACAGAAGACCCATGTGTGACGTCATCCCCCAAAAGCTGCTTTGTGAGCACTTGTTCTGCTCTCACAGACAGGACAGACAGCGCACAGCAACGAGTCTAATGATGTTTAAAAGATCCCAAAGCATAAGTCCTTCTTTCAGACGAACTGCAAAAGAAATTTCCCGCCTACCGACCATAGCTGGACTGGCCATGGGGCATTCCGGGCATTTGCCCGTCGGGCCGATGGTGATTTTTCGATTTTACGGGCTGATGTTTTTTTGTTATTGTTGTTTTTGTAACGGTATAAACAATGAAAGGTGGTGGATTGGCCAGATGCTGGCTGATGCATAAAAATAACTCAGTTTTTTGGTAGTGCTCCTTCCATCATAAAACTGATCAATGTTCAGCTGATCGGCTTTTCTGATGCAAGTCGCGTCTTTCTTGTTTGTTTATTGCCTACTTTGCGCTAAACAACAGCAGCACATTTAAGCTTGATCAGCTGTTGTTAGAATGTATTTGATATTAATTTCTAGTATCAGCTGATGTTTGCTGGAGTCACAGCGGTAAACGCTGCTGGTCATGATGTCGGTTTGGTTATCTGGTGAGAGGGAAACACAAAGATGAAACCAGGAGATGTCCTTACTGAATCATCAGAGCTGAACAGGTGATGGAGAAACAGGTTTACCTTTTAGGTCACATGAATGAGTTGAAGGGAAGTTATGAACTGTTTCTGAGAGACAAATAACACCAGGATCTTTATTTCTCAGTGGATCTTCTTTCATCTCTGTGCGACCTCTGTAATCCTGGTCCTGTTTATCTGGCTGATTGTTTCCACTCTCATACACGTGGACCTTCATTTGTTGTGGTTCAGTGAGAGTCCACTCCACTGTGACGTCCTCAGGAATGTCAGGTGTGGTTGTAAAGGGTAGAAGGACAGACGTCTCTCCTTGTGTCACCTCAACCACCTCTGTCTGAGAAACTGAGAGAAAAAAAGAAGCAAAAAACAAACAGATCCTCCTGTTTTCAGTGTTTCTCTGACTCGGAGCTGAACTGCTTGTGCGTTTATGTGTGAGGCTGCACATCCTTATTGTAGACGGTGCAGGTGTAGACTCCACGGTCAGTAAAGTGGAGGTTTTTCAGGGTCAGACTGAGGTCTTTATTTTTCACTCGATCTTCGTTCATCTGTGTGCGACCTCTGTAATCCTGGTCTTGTTTATCTGGCTGATTTTTTCCACTCTCATACATGTGAACCTTCATGGGTTTGGGTTGAGTGAGAGTCCACTCCACTGTGACGTCCTGAGGAAGGTCAGGTGTGGTCTTAAAGGGCAGCAGGACAGACCTTTCACCCTGTGTTACCTCCAACATCTTTGTCTGAGGAACTGAGAGAAAAATAAAACACAAAGTTTACAGACAGACATCAGGGAGTGTGATTCTCCATCATGTCCTCTGCTGTGTAAACAGCAGCTCTTCATTCTTGTTTTCGGTTACTGTAGAAAAACAGCTGTTACCTGTGACATTGAGAGTCACTTCTTTCTGTAGCAGCATGTGTCCGTCCTTGTTGTAGACGGTGCAGGTGTAGACTCCACTGTCAGTAAGGCGGAGGTCTTTCAGGGTCAGACTGAGGTCTTTAGTGTTCAGTGGATCTTCATCCATCTCTGTGCGACCTCTGTAACCCTGGTCTTGTTTATCTGGCTGATTGTTTCCACTCTCATACACGTGGACCTTCATGGGTTTGGGTTGAGTGAGAGTCCACTCCACTGTGACGTCCTGAGGAAGGTCAGGTGTGGTCTTAAAGGGCAGCAGGACAGACTCCTCTCCTTCGGTCACTACCAACACCTCCACCCACTCTGGAGGAGGAACTGAGAGAAAAAGTCAAACACAGTCCAATCCTACTTTATTTATAAAGCACTTTAAAATACCCAGCACAGGACCAAAGTGCTGTACATAAAATAAGTTAAAAACAATAGAATAACAGAAAAAGCAAAAGTAAATAAAACACACAATACATAAAAATTAAAACAGCGCTATATTAAAAAAAGAAAACAAGATAAAACCGCATAGAATCAATTAAAACAACTAAAATGAAACTAAAAAATAAAAACTAACATCTCACGTAGTGTCAAAGGCCAGGGTGAAGAGGTGGGTTTTCAGGAGTGACTTAAAAACAGGTAGTGAGTAGGGATGGGTATCGTTTAGGTTTTATCCGATACCGGTGCCAAACCGGTACTTTTGAAACGGTGCCGGTTCAAGTTTCCTGCAGTTTCTCAGGAATATTACAGTCAATCTGGATGAAACTTGGAACAGATGTACAGTAGGTGTCCCAGAGGAGAAATCTGTCGAAAGTTGGACATCAACTATCAAGAATGATTTTTAATGAATTTTTTGACATCAACCAGACTGTCCCGCTTTAGGCTGTCCCAAAGCAATTTATGCACGTGCGTGCATGTGTGAGTCCGCTCGCGTGCATGTCTGAGTACGTGCGCAAGTGTACTTGTGCTCGGATCTATGCTTTCGATCGGGAAATAAGGAGGAAAGGCGCTGCCGTAAAGACTGGTGTAAAAGCGGAAGAAAATTTATGCGGCGGATAAGAAGCGGCTCACTTGACCGCGGTTCTAAAAGAACGTACGTACCTGGACCTGCCTACTATCCTTGTAAAATGATTGGCTAGAATCTGAAACTTTCCCAGGAAGGCCATTAATTGGCTGTAAACTACCTTTTCAAGAATTTTGGAAAGAAAAGGAAGTTTAGTGGAAGGCCTGTAATTTGGAAGAACCGTAGGATCAAGAGCAGGTTTTTTAATCGGGGGTTTGACTACTGCATGTTTAAAATCTTTAGGGACAACACCTGACATCAAAGGGTTTACCAGCTCAAGAACCAAAGGTCCAACTGTTGGTAACACCTCTTTTAAGAGTTTACAGACAGACAGACGTCAGTGAGTGTGATCCTCCATCATCTCCTCTGCTGTGTAACTAGCAGCTCTTCACTCCTGTTTTCAGTTTTTCTGTGGACAACCAGCTGTTACACTCACCTCTGACAGCGAGAGTCACTGATTTCTGTAGCAGCACGTTCCCATCCTTGTTGTAGACGGTGCAGGTGTAGCGTCCACTGTCAGTGAGGTAGAAGTCTTTCAGGGTCAGACTGAAGTCTCCAGTTCTCAGTGGATCTTCCTTCATCTCTGTGCGACCTCTGTAGCCCTGGTCTTGTTTATGCGGCTGATTGTTTCCACTCTCATACACGTGGACCGTCATGAGTTTGGGTTGAGTGCGAGTCCACTCCACTGTGACGTCCTCAGAAAGGTCAGGTGTAGTTTAAAAGGGCAGCAGGACAGACTTCACCCCCTGTGTCACCTCCACAAACTCGCTTTGAGGAACTGAGAGAAAAAAGCAAAACACAAGACAGACAGACATCAATGAGTTTGATCTTCTCTGTGGAAACACACACACACACACACACACACACACACACACACACACACACACACACACAGATATATACCTTCACTCTGCTTCATCCTTTTATGTTCAAAATACACACAGAGACCACAGAGAAGAGTCAGGAGAAGAAGAGTACCCAGGACACCTGAGAGGACTTTGGGCCAGACTGGAGCAGCTTCTGTAATACAAACATGGGAGAGGTTGTTTGAGTTCTCTGTTGTACGCACTGCTCACCATCCTCTGTTTGGACTGTCTTTTTGTATGTTTTCTGTTTACAGAGTTTTGATTTTGGACCACAGTCAGTAGTTGGAGCCGGCTCTTTTTAGTGATCCGAGCTGAAAGAGACGGTTCTCTAAAAAGAGCTGGAATTCCCATCACTACTGAGAACAGCTTTCTTGGTGTGATAATTGATGGTAAAATAAATAAATCATATACATAGCAAAGTTTCAAGAAGTGCTTCAATACTGAGTACACATTCTGGAGCACAAACCACTCCACAACCTCTATTGTTCACTGCTTTTACCATATTTGCATTAGTGCGCAGAGGTTTGAGGCAATACTTATAAATGTTCACTTTAATCAATCTTCATATTGCAAAAAAAGGGTCATAAGGATGATCCAGAAAACTATTACAGTTTAATGGATTGTGCCTTTTCTGTTCTTTACCACAGATTGGTAAATATGCATTAGTTAATGTACACTGCACAGCTTACAAGCAGAGATTATTTGGTCATTTGCACAACTTGGTAAAGGAAGTGGTTCGTTATGACAATTGTGTGTAAATTGTGAGGGAGGCAACACATCTGTGTGTGTGCAGTGAAGCAGGTGGAACAGACCTCAGTGAAGACCTGAAGCAACGTCCCAGCATGACTTAGGTTAAAAAGAGGTACAAAAATGTGTTTTTTACACAGTACGAGGAGGAGGTAGGGCTTTATGGGGTGTATCACCCACTGTTTTTACACTGTGTGTGAACACATATGTTTATATGTCTGTAAATATGTTTATCTCTTGGAGTGAGCTCTATCAACAGAACTGACCTGTGACCTTCAGCTGTACTTCAGTCCGGCTCAGCTCTTGTGCTTGCTTGCGGGCGGTGCAGGTGTAGGTTCCACTGTCAGAGACTGTGGGGTTCCTCAGAGTAAGGCTGAGGTCTCCAGTCTGCAGAGCGTCGGCTCTCATTGATGTTCGGTTGGTGTAACGATCATTTTGAAGAGAAAGATCATCACCACTCTTCACACGTCCGTGAACCATTGGCCTCGTCAGTTCCTCTTGGTCCCACACTGCTGCTGTGGAGCTCATGGAAACATTAACTGGTACCTGACAGGGCAGCAGGACAGACTCAACCCCCTGCTCTACTTCCACCCCTGAGGCATGCTGGGAAACTGAGGAGAAAAACATGAAGAGGTGAGTGCTGTGAATGTAGATATTGATTATGAACTTCGATGTTTTTATGATTGATCTCTCTCCTGTGCTTTAAAAGTCACATTTATTTACACAGCCTAATTACATCACACAGAGGTCACAGTTCAAGTGATTGCTGTCAGTGGGAGCGTGCAGCTGCTTAAAGCTGTAGCACCTAGAATACTTACGTAGACAGCTACTTCCATGCAACTGTGCAACAAACATGTTTATACGTTTGTTATTAGGCAAAGTTATGCATTCACGGAACTTTAAGCTTTCTTGTAACCAAATTATGATGATTGTCTGAAGTTTATTTGCAGTGTATAGCACAAGCAGCACGATGTTATAATTAATACCTACAGCTTTAGTATATCTACTCTCATTGTTCATACTGGTTATAAGTCTGAATAATTTGTAGGTAAGACAATAAAAACCGATTGTGCCAGTTTCCCCATGACTCTTTCTTTGTTTTTGAGAATAACGACTGACAACATCCATTTTCAAGCTGCCAAAAAGTGATTGCTGCTTATAACTTGTGACAGAAATACTGTTTTTACTTCATACTGCTGGATATCATTCAGGAGGGTTATATGTGACACATTATACTGCAAACTTAAAGCAAGCTTTTAGTGGACAATCCAAAGAAACTCAAATGTCCAAAATGTTGTAATTCACAAAATGAGACCAAAACAGGAGTAATGGCCTAATTTAATCAGGTGGGAGGAGCTCCGCTTAAAAAAATCAGTTTATATCAATTTATATCATGTCTGTGTGACTCCACATGTTTAGACTCTGACTGTTATCAGTTTAGTTTACTATACATGAACATGCACAGCAGCTCCTGGGAGACACAAGTTGTATATAAAACACAAACAGATGTGTTTCATCTGGAAAAGCTGCCTCAGATTAACAGGTGAGAGTGAAACAGATGTATAGGATGAACTGCTACCCGCTGACAAACATGTGAATACTTCTGCTTTAAAATGCATTTCTTTGTTATTTTCTGTTTAAACCGTGACTCATGCCTGTGCTGTCACATTGTTTTACCTGCTGAGAGAGAGCGACTGCTGCTACAACATTAAAGGTGTGTGACTGATGTACTGGCTGATATTTCAACATGTATGATGGATGATTAATGAAATAACTGCACATAACAAATGTCACAGAAACCTGTTTGTCTGATGTATCTGACAGAAAAGTGATATCAGGAGTATGTCAGATTTTTAAATCATTCATTAATTGTATAAGTTTGAAAAATCATGGTTCTTACTTTTGTGTTCGGAAAAAATCATTGTACAGTTTTTATTTGCGTAAAATTACAGGTTAAAAGTTACTTCTGTACTTTCAATGAAGACTTATTTAACCAAAATAAAAACACTTTGGCCAGATACGCTTGAAATTCATTGTGATGAAGGTTTAATATAACTCAGAGCTAAAATCACAACAATAAAGTAGCTTCTAACAGAACAAGCCTCGGTTCAAGCCCCAAATTCCAGCAGACAGCTCTGATGTTTTCCACAGCCTTACTGACGCATTATCCTCTCCGAGGAAAAGAAGGCGTGACTGTGGGGAAGTACGGGTGACGTCAGTACATACAGCACGAGCGACACAGCGGCAAATGGACCATAAAGTTTGGTTTTAAAGATTTAATCTGCAGTAATAACAATAATAACAATGATGATGACGACAGCGGTTTCTGTGACATAACTGTAGTAACTGCACTTATAGTTTTAAAGCCTCCATGAAGGCCGCACAGTGAGTTTATGTACGAGTAGCAGCTGACCACACAGAATGACGTCACACACGTTACTGTGGTAGGTGTTTAAACACGTGCTCACAGCTGTCCGTGCGCGCGCGCTCGGAGGATCAGAGAGGCCTTCTTACCGAAAACGAGGAGCAGAAACATCAGCATCTTTAAACAGTCCCGTTACAGCTGATCCTCACCACCGACACAGGAAACACCGACAGCTCTCAGATCCGTTACTCTGCTGAAGGAGGCGCAGAAAGTCTCCTCCCTGCTGGACAGGAAACACTGACAGGGGGCGTTTCTCAGCACCAAGCCGCTGTTTTATTCTCTTTATCGATGATGTCATTAATACGTCTACATTAACAACAGAGAGACCACAGCAGAGGGACAAATGACAACTCACCTTCTGATTTTTGAATCTGTCCTGGTTTGAATGTAACGCTCGGTTTTGTCTTTAAATGTCCTGAATAAAAGTTCGTTTATGAATCTTGGTTCTTTAAATTCAGGACAATTTATAAAAGTTATTGGTTGTTCATGAACTGTTTCATTAAATGTAAAAAAAGTGAAAATGGAGAAGACTGAATTCATACGTGTTCATAATGTAGTGACTGTGTTTCTCATTTCTCCAATAACTTGAGTATGTGACTAATGGGACCACCCAGCTGCTGGTAAATAAAGGTGGCGGTACAGTCGAGGGCGGGGCCTATTATTAAATTATGTTATTAACTGTGAAAGAATGTGGAATGAACACGCAATCACAAGCTGCAGTATCAGCAGCAGGAAGATGTTTGATTTCTGACCAACACAAAGACAGTTCTAGGACATGTTAGGACATATCAGACACTCAGCTCGATCTCACCTGGCAGAAAAGGTGCCTGGACTGTACTTGTTTTAATTCTCAAACAATATAACAGTGCAGCGCTTATTTTGACATGTCAACGAAGAGTCATATACAAGTATAAGTGGAACAAAGCAGTAGTCAAACAAAGGAACATTTAAAGAACAGTATAGGTCAGGAATAAAGCAGCATACAAGTACAGTAAGGTAACATAACATATACAAGTATGCATATACAATCTAGTTACATCAACCGAAAAGCTGCATCAAAAACTGAAGTAATGCTTGAGCTTTATTTAAGTTACACTTGTGTAAATACAGCCTCCCACAGCAGGGCTTCATTTTTAAAACCAACCAAAATTGGAGTAATTTTTCGAAAAGCGACATTTGTGAATTAAAAATTTAGCAACTATAATTAAGTTGTTAATTCTATATTCTTTTAAATTTTCTGTAACCTGGACTGTACTTCCTACATTCCTTTGTCAGTAGCGACTGGTTGGCTGTGAATAAATAATCGTGTCCATTTCACACTGAGCAGAGGCAAAGTGTAGAATCCACACTGTGGACCAGTGTGTCTGTTTATCGCTTGCTGTGACACAAGATGATAATCATGTCTGAGTCTAGTTAGAGAAGATAGCGGCTCTGAGGATCACAGAGGTGATCAAAGGTAGAGGACATGTAACCATGACCTGCTGCATGGGCTGAGAGTCTGAGAGCTCAGCTCCTGGAGCAGGAACAGGGGGTTAAAATTAACTTCAGGATGGGACAGACTGTGTGAGCACCTGGTGGGAAGGATTCCTTTAGGTTCATTCACTGATGTGTTTTTAATGTAGCACGTTTTATTTTGGCTTTATTAAGAACAGCAGATGAAGATAAAATCATTTTTATTTGAGAAATGTCCTGAAACCATTTTGTCCCCCCATCTGGATCTGTTCTTTGTGGGGTTTCTATCAAAAACAGTTTCATGGTTCTCACAGAGCGTTTCAGACGTGTTTCAGAGACACGTTCAGCTGATTCAGGTCTCTCAGGTCTGAGACGTTTCCTGTGTCTGATCCAGCAGCATCACTTCATTCATGTCTTCATGTCTTCAGGTCCTCCTGAGGTCACTTATTGTCAGGTGGCCATCAAACCTCAGAGGAAGGCTGGCAGGAGGACAGGTAACACAACAACCACACACATGCACAGTAATGGATGTTTTCATCTACAGGCTCAGAGCTGTATTAATATCCTTCCTCTCGCTCTGACTCTGTAAACCAGTATATTACTGCTCTGATGTGGCCTCTGTAGAAAAGAGTGTCAGGCCCTTGAAGTGCACACAGGTGGGTCTAAATGTGGTGCTTTAACTGAGTTCCAGCATTTTATTAAATTATGACCTGAAAAACATGTTTAAGCTCTGTTAGAAACTGCACCAATACCATCAGACATGGATCTGTGATCTAGTAGGAAAACCTTTCATATCTGTGATGTAGATACATATATGAACGTATGAACTTTTGAATCCACCTTCACAAAGTGCATTTTGGGTCAAATTTAAGGGTGATATTAGCATGTGTGATTAAAAAAAGCCTCCTTTAGATAAAAGTGATGGATCCTTTTTGCCAAACTGCTTAAAGAAGTTGTTGAAATGTTTTACACTGAGCTGATGTCATGAGTCATGATGTCAGAGCTCTGTGTGTATGTGAGCTTCCTCTGGCATGTTGAACAGGTGAGTCAGCACTTAGATCTGTGGGAGCTCTGTAAAGTGTTCACAGAGACTGTGGGTCAGTAAGAGCTGCTCACTGAGTCACTGACACACACTTCAACATCGTGTGACATCCCACTGACTCACAGCTCTGCAGCAGTTTCTACTGCCGTCTGTAGAGGGCGCCAGAGGCATGGACGTGAAAAGTGTTAAAGGCAGATGACCATGTGCTCTGTGTGAAGCTTTAAAGTGCTTTTTATGACTTTATGAATAAAACTCAACAACCTGAAACCTTCCTGTTTTTACGAGTGCTGCATTCAGATGTTGATATTCAGCAGCTGGTGAGCCTCACAGCTCAGATATAACAGGACATAATCATTTAAAGTACAAGCTGAACATACACACTCAGAGCCAAAGACCTTTAACAAAAGCCACATGAACACAGTAAAAATGAACATGTCACAGGAAATCTATCACAATGTGTGTTTGAGTGTTTATGAAACACAGTTTTATGCACTAACCGGCAACCAGCAGAAGGCGTCTGTGAGCCAGTCCTGTCTGCTCCTGTTTCATTGTATTGATTCTGTTCTTCTTTCAGTCTCCTGGACATAGGTCGTGTCCAAATTCATGGGCTGCATCCTCCTGAGGACCCGGCCTTCGCGGTCTACATCTGCCGGGTCCTCAGAAGGTCGGGTAGGCCGGAAGTAAACAGCTGGGGAAATTGGACGGTCTAGCCTTCTGATTAACGTCACCGCTGTCTCAGTGGAGTTTAATAAACTCGTCCATCTGCTCCTTGCTATCTAAAATATAACAGGACACTGACGTAAGTTCTCGACCGTCTCACACGAACAAACAAAACACTGAAAAAGCCCAACAATAACATTTTTAGGTTGTCTAAGTGACTTATATATTACGTTTAACCTGAGTAGCGAAAGTCCGCGGGGGTCTGAAAATGATGTGCCGGGAGTTGTGCCGTTCTTCAGTGACCCTCGAGCTCCCAGCTAGCTATCGAGCTGGTGGGTAACAGACGTCTCCGAAAATGTCGAAGCACTTTTGCAAATATGCGATACCTTGATAAACCGAGCAGATATTTGATGTTTACACAGCTACTTTCTTGCCTGAAAATATGTTAAAAGTTTATTTTGTGACTCAGAAATATTAGTATGAGTAATTTTAAAATTTAGTAGCGGCCACCATTGTTGGAAACTGGAGTTTGGCTGGCTATGAATTCTGGGATATGGTAGGCACAAAGGACACACCTGAACCATCCTTCAAATTCGGGGAAAAGGAGGACACATTTGTCAGCTGCATTCAGAGGAGTCTACGAATTTGGACAGCCTTCGGCGCGTCGCTGTGACGTAATCGGTCTATAAATGCGTCCTCAGGAGGATGCAGCCTATGAATTGGGACACAACCATGGTCTAACTTATAAAGGTGACTTCAGCTGCCCCCTCTGAGTGTGACATGGACACCAACACCTGTGCTGTCCTTTTTAAAAATAAGATACAAGATGGACGCAGTCATTACTGTGAAACTGATTCATGTTTTTCCCAGCAACAAACCACAGATAACCAAACATGTCTGACTCCTGCAGAAGAACCTCAGGCTGTGTCCCAATTCAGGGTCTTTTTTTGTTGTTGTACAAATTAACAAATACAGCACATATCTTACAAATCAAAAAGATATGTACAAGTATAGGTGGTTAAGAACAAAGCAGCCATCGAACAAAGAACAAAAGAAGAGTATAGGTCAGAAATAACATAAAGCAGCATACAAGTACATTAAATGACCTTCCATATAAAGTAAGAGAAAAAAAATTAAAAAACAAAAAAGAAACAAAAGTACGCACACACAGTCTAGCTACATCAGTTGAAAAGCAGCATCAAAAATTCAAGTAAGGTGTGAGCTTTATTTAGGTTACACTTGTCTAATGAAGCCTTCAATAGAAGGACTTCATTTTTAAAGCCAGCAAAAATCGGAGTAATTTTTAAGAAGCGACATTTATGAATGAAAAATTTTGCGACTATAAATAAGTTGTTAATCCTAAATTCTATTTTCTTATTTTCTGTTTGTAGGCCAAATCTAATTACTTGAAAGGTTAGAGAAGGGCAGTCAATATTTTTAGAGGTTAACCAGTACTGAAAATCATCCCCAAAAGATCTGCAACTTTCACATGAATAAAAAAGGTGCTCTGTAGTCTCAATATCAGTGTTGCAAAAAGTGCATACATTCGTATCTATATTGAATTTCTTGTGAAGATAGGCATTGGACGGGTACATAGCATTTAAGATTTTAAAGTGATTTTCTTTTGCTTTTGGTGGAATTGGGAAAGAAAGATACTTAGTCAAAAACCTCGAATTATTATCTTTAAACAAATATTTTCTTTTTAATTGAGAAGGAAAAAAGTTGTTTGGTTAGAAGTGTCCTTACAAATTTATTATTACATGTCTTTCCTTCAAATTGACGATCATCAATAATTAAGGACGGTTCACGAATTATAGAGGAAGAATAGGTTAAACGGGCTTTAGCCATGTGAATCTTTGCAGGGGGAATGGCTTTCACAACTTTAATGAATTTACTTTGAGTACATGATAAGCCATAATTATCTTTGAATTTATTATACGATAATACATTGCTG
Organism: Pelmatolapia mariae; assembly: GCF_036321145.2. Lineage (NCBI taxonomy): Eukaryota > Metazoa > Chordata > Actinopteri > Cichliformes > Cichlidae > Pelmatolapia > Pelmatolapia mariae. The sequence goes on from NC_086229.1 coordinate 29,848,183, forward strand.
TCATTGTTTAAAAGGTGTAAAACGGTCCAAATTCCATGATCCATCCAATCGTTATAAAAGATGGATTTTCTTTTTATCAATATACATCTGTTGTTCCAAATCGAATTTGTATGTGGAGAAAAATTATGCTTGTACTGTAAATTTTCCAGTACTGGAGAACCTGTTTATGAAAATTAGATAATTTAATTGGTAATTTGGAAATTTCAAAGTCACACTTTAAGAGAGATTCAATGCCACCAAGCTTAAAGTTAATTTGATTTATATTATTGATTAGTCTATTGGAAACATATAAGCACTGTGATGGATAAATCAGTCGAGAGATACCTTCTGTTTTAGTAAGCAAGACGCGTCCGAAGATGGAGAGGTCTCTTTGTAACCAGCAGATTAGGATCTTTTTAGATTTCTGGGTAATATGCTCAAAATTTAGATTTTCTCAATATTTGTATTATTTGAGATTATAATACCCAAATATTTAATGTCAGTTTTAACAGCTATGTTAAGAGAGATACTGGGTTTACAATCATGAATAGTTAATAATTAGCATTTTCTAATATTCAGGTACAAACCAAAGGCCTTTGAAAATAGTGAAATTTCATTTAGTGCGAGAGGAACCTGTGACAGGTTCTTTAAAAATAGTGTAGTATCATCTGCTAATTGACTTATGATCAATGGGGCTCCCATCAAATTCAGTGGTTGAATATTTGGATTGTGTTTCATGAAAATAGCTAAAAGTTCTGTTACAATAATGAAAAGTAACGGAGAAGCTGGACACCCCTGACGGATTCCTCGACTGATGTTAAATCGTTTAGACGTTCAAAAAGGTAAAGAAATAGAACTATTGATATCAGAGTTTAAGAAAGAAATGAAATCTATGAATTTTTTACCAAAACCAAAATACTGTAAAGCTTTTAAAATAAAAGGATGTTCAACCGTATCAAATGCTTTATAAAAGTCTAAAAAAAGAATCACACCATCATCTTCAATTAAGTGATTTTAATCCAGTAGATCTAAAACCAATCTAATATTATTGTGGATAGAATGATTTTTAAGGAACCCAGATTGTGTTTCACTAAAAATCTGATCTAAGCCGTCCTTTAATCTGTTTGCAATAACATGAGCAAGAATTTTATAATCTGCATTCAAGAGAGAAATTGGTCGTAGATTATCGATTAATCTTTTATCTTTACCAGGTTTGGGAATAAGGGAGATAAGACCCTGTTTCATTGTTGTTGCTAATGTTTCATTACTAATGATGTCCCTGATAGTTTTGAAGAAAAATTATTTTATTTCTTTCCAGAAGAATTTATAAAAGATGGCAGTCAAGCCGTCCTGACCAGGAGCTTTGTCCATTTTCAGTTTAAGGCTTGACCTAAGTCACCCAGTAATATGTCAGAATCACAAATTTCTCTGAATATAAGGTTCAATCTGATCAAAAAAGGTAAATGAATCAGTAGTTAAATATTTAGATGAGTATAAATTTGAATAGAACATATGTATTTCTTCTGCTATAGTCTTATGATTTGTGCATTCTTCCCCGTTTACAATTAATGTATTAATAGATTTCTTCTCTTGCCTCCGTTTCTCCAGAAAGTACTTTTTTCACCTTCTTCTATCCATTTTGCATGAGCGCTAATGTATGCTCCACGAGCCTTTTTCTTGTATAAATCATCTAACTGAGCCTGTAAAGACAACAGGGATTTCTTATCAGCCTCTGACATAAACTGTCTATTACAATAGTTATTCATATTGTAAAGTAATTTACTTTCAAATTCCTTTTGTTGTCTACTTTTCATTTTACTAAACGTAATTGAAAATTCTCAATTGTTCCATCATTGCAAATTTTATGGAGGTCTTTAACCATCTTAACATGCCCATCATCAATTAACAAATCTGCATTGAATTTCCAATAATCTTTTTTTAAATTGTGTTTTATTTTCAGGGTTAAGTTTGAGTGGTTAAACACTGCTGCTAATAAATACAACTACGCACCTCTGTGAGGCTCATTAATGAAGATATGATGGGAAAGACTCAGTCGCACAGTCATTTGTTTTGTTTCTTTGTGTGCAGCTGTGATCAGCTGACGTCACGTCACAGTCACCTCTCAGTTCAACAACATCTAAACAGATGTTACATGAGCTCTGTGGCTGAAATCCAAAGCCTGCACTCTGTAACACCAGCTTTCAAAAGAGAACTTAAGGATCCGCATAAATCGACGTTGGCGTCTGCTAACCTTGGTGCACTCAAACACTGACCACGCTCTGCACCGAGCTCCTCTGTAACCTTCACCACAGCCCTGCAAACGAACCAGTTTAACCTGAACTCATCTGATACGTTTATGCAACCTTTGGAAAACACAGAATTATCAGCAGCACATCCACTGATCCAAGATCTGATTTTTTGAAACTCTAAAATGAATCATAAAGATGTAAGTTACATATCTGTTGGAAAAAGTTCCTGCTTTAAAAAAAAGTGCTCTGAGAAAGTTAAAACTTTCTCAGAGCACTCTGAGAAGTCGACCTTTTTCACCTGAGAAAGTTGAAACTTTCTCAGGTGAAAAAGGTCGACCTCTAAGAGTTACACATCTGTCCTGATAACTTTCATCACTGTCTTTCCACAGGATACTCTTGGAGTGCCACTCATGACTCAGAGTAAATCAGTCTGGCTCCAGAGTGGAGTTTTCAGTTTGCCTGGATGCACTTCATCTCCTTCAGCCTACAGTCCTGTGTCCCAGTACCAGAAATGGATCAGCGACACAGTTACAGGGACACCAGCAGGCTTTGTTACCTTCCCCTCCCCACACAGTTCATTACAAACCACTGCTCCTCCCACTGCTCCTCCCACTGCTCCCCTCACTGTCCCTCCCATCACTCCTACTGCCCCTCCCACTTCCCTGACATATGTGGATGTGTTCTGCAGTGGTGAAAACCCGATCCACTTCACTCACTTCACTTTCCTGAAGTGAGTGAAGTGAGTTTCTCTTAAATCTTCTCTTTGACGGCTTCAGTTAGTTCAGAATGCAGCTGCGCGTCATTTACAGGTACGAGAATCCATCAAAGTCAAAGTCAAAGTCAACTTTATTTGTCAATTCTGCCACATGTACAGGACGAACACATAACTCCAATTTTAGCCAAATTACACTGGCTCCCTGTTAAATATCGCATAGATTTTAAAATTCTTTTGTTCACTTTTAATATTCTGAATAATGTAGCACCCAGCTATCTTTCTGAACTACTCCACTTATACAATCCCAACAGAGCACTTAGATTGTCCAATCACAGGCTGACTGGGCCTTTGCATCCGTGGCACCTAGACTCTGGAATAACCTCCCTGTTCATATTCGTACTGCTGAGTCTATCCAGTCTTTTAAATCACGTCTTAAAACTTATCTTTTTACTTTGGCTTTTGATTCTGTCTATTTGGCTGGTCTAGCTTGTTGTGTTGTTACCTAGTGTTTGGTGTCCTCTTTTATTGTTTGTTTTAATTGTCTCATGCTTTTACTGACTGTAAAGCACTATGGTCGACACTGTTGTTTTAATATGTGCTATATAAATACATTTTGAATTGAATTGAATAACTGTACGGCACACGAGACCACCGGCTTTGCACCATTCTACCTGATGTTTGGAAGGGTCCCAAGGTTGACCTCATGTTTCCGGATGTCCTTCATGACAACACCATTTGTGACTATGATACCTATGTCAAGTCACTGATGGATGACCTGCGCACTGCCCTGCTCCAAGCCCAGGAACACAGCACAATGGAGCAGAGACAGCAGTCTGACCAGTACAACAGGAAGGTGAAGGTTCTGCCTCTTTCACTGGGAGACCAGGTGTCATTGGCAAACAAGGGAGTCAGACGGAAAAGGACGCTCTCTGACAAATGGCAACCTGTGCTGTACACGGTAGTCGACTTGGATCCTGCTCTTCACATCTTGCCAATAGATATAATGGCCTCCAAACAGTTGATTCTGTTCATCTGGACGTAGTGAAGTATGTGTGTGCCAAAAATGTATTTTAGGTGCCATTAATGCTAGCATGAATATATAATTCTGGCTGGCTTGGAAGTTGTGATGGGTTGAGCTAACCCTCTTCCCCACTGTTTGTATTTGGTTGTAGAAGCTGGAGTGAGCAAGTTATTTATTTTGAGGTTTTTCTTTCTTTTACCTTTGTTTGTCAGGTATGTCAAATTTTGTGTTGGTGTTTTTTGTCAAATATGTTACATTTAAGTTTGTACTTTATGTTTAATGTAAAAATAAATGCAGCCCTTTCTTTACTTCCCCTGTGGGAGAGGAGCTGGAGCAAGCAAGTTATTTACCTGGAGGTTTTTCTTTCTTTTACCTGTCTCTGTCAGACACAATGCAGAAACACATCGGTCACACTAACTCATGTTAATGCTGTTCAGAAAATGTATATAAAAACATTAAAGAGTGTGAAGTAAAGCATGGAGCCACAGGATGACACTGATATAAGTAATGATAGCACACTTAGTTTTTCATGGTTGTTACAGTTCCTTTGTTTTTAAGCCAAATCTATTTATTTGCAAGACAAACTGTAGCTTAGTTTGTGGAAAGCTGCATGAAGCTGGCAGCGTGAAATTTGTCTCAAAACTGCATGTGGACATGTGGAGCAAAATGCTTTAGATTTTGATTCGTGAAACTGAACTGAGTATAAATGATGACATCAGTGTGCACAGCTGCAGGAGGGAGTTTCTTGCTGTTTTCCCAAATAACTCAGTGACGTAATGATGCTTGGACTGCGGAGGAATGCATGTGTTTCTGATGTTACCTCATCCCAGATACACGATGACAAAATCAGGGAGTGGCTTGTGGGACAGAGGGTCCACAATTACACAGCCACAAACATTTTGACCAGCATTTTGTTTCACTCAGCTTTTGTTACGTTCAGCCCGCTTTTCCACAGCAGTAAACAGTAACAGTCAGAGAGGGTGGAGTCAGTGTAAGCAGCAATAAAATAAATAAATAAAGATGAATAACGTTTTTGTAAAAATGACTACTGGGTCCGGTGCATCTCTGGAGACCTGAGGAATAAAAAAGAACCGGGGTAAAACTGATTTCTCAACAAAGTACAGATACTAGTGTTGAAAAATACTTTAATAAAAAGTAAAAGTTCTGAAATGTACTGAAAGTAAAAAGTAGCTCATTGTCGGACAATTGTAACCTATTGTAATTGCATGCAAACTGAACCTTAACATTAATAATATAATATAATTAGATGAGAATCCTTTCGAAAGGAGCCAGTTGAGGTGGTTCGGTATTCTGACAAGGATCGGCGCCTCCTGGGTGAGGTGTTCCGGGCATGTCGCACCGGGAGGAGGCCCCGGGGCAGACCCAGGACACGCTGGAGAGATTATATCTCTCAGCTGGCCTGGGAATGCCTTGGTGTTCCCCCAGATAAGCTGGAGGAGGTGGCTGGGGAGAGGGAGGTCTGGGTTTCTCTGCTTAGGCTACTGCCTCCGCGACCCGGCCTCGGATAAAGCGGATGAAGATGGATGGATAGATGATAGATGAGAATCCAAATGTTGTTCTAATGTAAATCCAAGTTGTTCACTTGAATCTGTTCTATAGGACACAAGCAGTGACAGAGAATTTAAACAGAACTCTTTCCTGTTGCTTCCAAGGTAAAGGGTTTGGAAGCTGGGGGAAACCATCAGAGCTTTTCCAGTGGCTCAGCATAGAGAACAGAATCACAGCTCACAATGATTTCTAATGTGAGCTTCAGTACAGGCTGTGATCAGCTGACCTGCTGAGGTCACATGTTCGCCTTGAAAGAAAAAACATGGAGTCTTTTATTTATTTAGATATTTATTGATGAATGCAAACAAACCCTGACACTGAACCATCATCTAGCTTTCACAGTGTAGAACAAACCTGATCACATGACCTGTGAAGCTGACGCTGACCCAAACAGTGAAAAGCTCCATGGCAACAACAACAAACAGCCTCACATATGTTTTAACAGAGGCTGTTAGAAGCACAGAGTCTTTACAGTCTTTCTCCTGTTTGTACACAGATCTCTGCACATCTTCATCACAGTTACTCACAGACGTGCAGACTGTGTGGATATCAAAGTTTCCACCATGTTTGTAGTCTGTACTGGGACTCATGGAGCATCTCTCTATGAGCGCTCAGTGCTTTAAACAGTGAGTCCCAGTTTAAGTCATGGAAACTTCAAACCCTCAGACTGAAGACAGCATAATAAATAAATAGATTGTGATGAAGATGAATAACTGGAACAGTTTGCTGTGGTTTCTTCTGTTCCTGTCAGAAATAAGAGTGGCAGCAATAAGAGTGGCAGCACTTTGCTCTCCTTCTACATGTTTAAGGACGAAGTGAAGAAGAGTGAGGGTCTAAAACCTACATAATGCACAATACATATATTTATATAGGTTATAGTATGTTATATATAAATGTAGCTGAAGCAGTTTGTTTTAATTTGTAGCTTCACGCTGCACTTCATATGTTTGTCCACTAGATGGCACCACAGAGGCCTGAGTTGAAAAGCGTTTTCAATCCAAGCTTCAGAAAGCTTGATGTGATCATCAAGGAACCAACCAGGAAATATCTGCCGTGTGTAAAAACACCAACACAAGAATCCAGAATGAAGACAAGAAACTCAAAGCTCACACACAAAACAGGTGGTGCTAATTTTGTGACGTGTTGCTGTAAAAACACCACAGAAGTGAATCATCAAAGTTTCCATGTGAGCTGATGATGGTGCTGCAGAGTTTCTGTTAACCTCCTGTGACCCCGCCTCCTCATACAGAGACATCTTATTGGCTTTATTTATTCTGCTCAGCACAGACGTGCTGCACCCTGGATACCAACAAGAGCTCCAGTTGGATCCAGTTTTAGCAGTAAATCTAATGACGGGCGGCCACGAGGAAGATGGCGGCGGCCACTGAGCAGGTCCGGTGGTCGATGACCCTGGCGACGAGGTCCAGTCAGCGGCCTGGAAGGGGGTCGCTGACGCCGAATCCGACGAGGACGAGGTGACTGCGGAGGTGCAGCTGCAGGGCCAGCAGGTGCGGCGACCTCTGGCTGGAGACAGGCAGGGCCAGCGGGTGCGGAAACCCCTGGCTGAGTAGCGGCCGGGCCAGCAGGTACGGAAACCCCTGGCTGAGTAGCGGCCGGGCCAGCGGGTGCGGAAACCCCTGGCTGAGAAGCGGCCAGGTCAGCGGATGCGGAAACCCCTGGCTGAGAAGCGGCCGAGCTCACAGCTACCTCTGGATGCTGTGGCTGCAGGTCAGGAAACTGAACAGGATGGTGAATGAATGACTGGACCAGAGACTGAATAGATTGGGCAACAGGCGACTGAACTACAGGATACTGAATGACAGACTTAACTGACTGGACTACAGAAGACTGGACAACAGACTGGACAGGCTGGAGGACAGGAGACTGAGCTGCAGGGGCCTGGAGGACAGGAGGAGACTGAACTACAGGGAACTGGAGGACAGGAGGAGACTGGAGGACAGGAGGAGACTGAACTACAGGGGACTGGAGGACAGGAGGAGACTGAACTACAGGGGACTGGAGGACAGGAGGAGACTGACCTACAGGGGACTGGATTGACTGGGCTGGAAGCTGAAAAGCAGGCGTGTAAACTGACTGGACTGGGGAAGCTAAGGGATAAACCGAGCTTGGCAAGGCTAACGACTGAGCTGAGGTTGGTGTGACTAATGGCTGAGATACAGCCTGGGATAGTAAAGCTGGTGCCTGAGCAGCGGACAGGTCAGCTAGCACCCCCACCCGAGAAACAGGAGTGGGTGGGGAGGTGGACTGGGTCACAGCTGCCCTCGTCCGGGGAGCTGGCACAGGAGAGGTTGCTGGCTGGGCCCTAGCCATCTGAGGTGGTGCTGTAGGGACAGGCTGAGCCGTAGCTGTCTTCACCTGAGAAGGTGAAACAGTTGAAGAAGAAGGGCGAATCCAGGCCGCCGTGCTGGCAGGAAATGGCTGAGTGATGGGTGTAGGCTGACTGACAGGGCTGGAAATAGTGACTGGGTGTGTGATACTGACAGGTTTATCAGGGATTATTCTGGTCCTTCTGCCACCACTATTTACAGTCTTTAACTGAACAGTCTTTGGGGGAGCAGAGCAGAAAAATACTTCCCAGTCCACATCATCGTCTAGAAGGGAAACTCCCCATGAATCAGAAATGAGTCTATTATTTATTTTAGGTGAAAAATTAAATGGAGAGGGTGGAAAACAGTCACTGGAACTCACCACTGGGAGTTGCTGAAAATGGTCCATGTTATGGCGGGGTGTGCGATGCTTTCTCCGGGAAGAGACAGTGGGCGGGGTACACAGCCGAGCCTCTGGCATGGGAGCCTCCGTTGAGCTGAGGTGGGAGGCGGAGCCGCTGTGCCATGGCGAGGTTGAAGTTCTGGTGAATGAGGCAGGTGGCGTGTGAGCGAGGAGTGAACTTGTGGGAGAGGGAGGCGCCGAAGTGCGGCGCGAAACGCCCACTCTCCGCGGCATATGCTCCGGTGCAGGGAAGTTAGAAGGTGGGTGAACGCGGCGTCTCCAAGGCCTGTCCAGAGCCAAGCGAGTACCCTCGAAGATGTGCTCTCGCTCTGCGAAAAGCTGCTGTCTCTCCTTAAGCTTTTCCGCCCACAAGGAGAGTGCTGCCTCCTGCCACTCAAAAAGGTCCCAGTCCACTGGGTCAAAAGCGTGTCTTCTTGGCACGGGTCGTGTCATTCTGTCAGGCATGTCGTGTGTGGATGCGAGGAAGAGATGACCCAAACGCTGGACTCACGGTGCAGGATAATGGTGTTAATGGTGTTTTATTATAGGTAGGCTGGATGAACAGAACATGAACTGAAATGACTGACTGGGTGACTGGACTGGACCGGCTGACTGACTGACTGACTGACTGACTGAATTGAACATACATGCGGAGAGACGACATCAACATCAATGACACAACAAAGAACTGGAGGAAACTGAGGACTTAAATACACAGACTGATGCGGATGATAATGAGAGACTGGTGAGTACACAGCTGAACATAATCTGGCTAACGACATGAGAGACGAGCTGATACGGGAAAAACAGGAAGTGAGAACAACATTGATGTGGCAAAAATAAACTGAACATGAGCAAACTGAAATCACTGGGTCAATGACCCAGCAACACTGACAGCTGCATTGCTGGCTGATCCCAAAAGGTTGATTCTGCTCATCTGGACGTTTTCAGTGGGAGAAACGTTTGGTCACTGATCCAGGTGACCTCTTCAGTCTCAGCTGACTGCAGGTTTCCAACCTTATAAACAGCACATTTGCACAATGATTGAAACTAGCAGCAGTGATACCTAATATATATTATAGTAATAAAATACATAGACATATATAATACATACTAATGATGAAGGAACTGAGCTCACAGTCCATTTTTCATTTAGTGAACTACTACTCAATTTTTGGGGGTCTCAGAAATGCTCACTCTGTTTGTACATCACTTATTGTCAGCAATAGACTCATTCTGCTTTGTGGACATAAACATGTGAAACATTTTCATGTTTCATACAAACTAAAGTGATACACAACATATGCAGTGCTATACACAGATATTTACATGTTTCTAAGAGTTTGATAATGAAGCTGTTATCAACATCCTGCACCATGTTCTTGTTGTTGTTCAATTTGGGAAAAACACAAGACTAGTTACAAATAATCAGCGTCTGCTGTTTATTAAATAAGCCGCATGCATTATGATCCCTCAGTGCAATCATATTCTGCTTGAACTGCATTCAAAACAATTGAGCAAATATTTTCAGCTTATATGGCTGAAACATTTTGAAATCATGAGCTTCCAACAATGAGTAAGAGATGTGGAGAGTTTGGAAACATCTCATTAAGAAAGATAAATCAAACATTCGTAGTCATTTTAATGAGTGCAGACTTGTTGAAAATGCAGAGGAGATAGTTGTGAACTGAGCTTCAGAGAAAAACAACATATTGATATTCACTCTGAAGCTTTGAGTGTAAAAAGACAGAAAAACAACATGTGGATCCTGGAATAATGGGAGCTTCCATCTTTAAAGGACTGAAGAGGAAGACGTTTACAAGGAATCATTTAGAAGAGTTTCAAACATCAACTGATTGAATCCATGAATCTGAAAACGTGTTTCTGAGTGAAAGAGAGACATGTACAGACTGAACTATATGTTCAACAGTCAAGAGTGTTTCTCTAACAGGAGGACACTCGTTAAACTCAACTCAGCACAGGGACACTGAGGAACCAAGATACCTGAATCTAAACCCAGGATAAAGAGTTTCAGTGAATGTGGTGCTGAAGGTGTGAATATGAATCAGAGTGTCAGAGGAAACTCTGTAGAAGGACAGAGTGCCAGCAGGAACGTCCACATACACCGCTACTCTGTTAGAGACAGAGGAGGAGGAGGAGGAGATGGATGTTCCTCTGTTATTGTGCCAGACAGAATGAGGACCATCATCGTAGCAGATCAGGCTCCAGGACTGATCATTGTATCCAAACCAACAATCTTTACTGTCTCCTTTCCTTCTGATTCTTCTGTAACTAACTGACATATAAACCCCTCCTTTCCACTCGACCTCCCAGTAACAGCGACCAGTCAGACCATTTTCACACAGCAGCTGAGGCCAGTAATCAAATCTGTCTGGATGATCAGGAAATGACTGAACCTCCTCCACATGTGCCACCATCCTGTTGTTCTCAGACAGTTGGAGTTTTGTGTGTACTGTGTTTGTGTCGACTGTGAGTTGACAGGAATCTGATGGAGAGAACAAACACAATCCAGCTGCAGGTATTAATCATCTGTTCATTGATTGACTCCTGACATCAGAGATGTGAATGAGTGATGTGACAGTTTGAAGATGGTTGAATGTGTGCTTCTTTATTTTCATGAATCACATTAAAAACCCACTTACATTTCCTCAGACCTGGTCTCAACCATCGGACTCCAGCAGGCTCCACCCTGAAAGGAGGAGGGGGGGAGAGGTCAGACCGGCACAGTCTCTTTCAGCATACACAACTGGACATTACATGGCTCTCATTTACATACTGTTAGACACTGATAAAGTAACAGTGCAACATTTTCATGAATACACTTATGAGGAAAGCATTGAGAGAACAGTTTACCCTGCCCGGGATAGGGTTACCGGGGCCCCGCCCTGGAGCCAGGCTGGGGAGGGTGCCCGGGGGTGAGCGTCTGGTGGTCGGGCCTTATTCCATGGGCCCCGACCAGGCACAGCCAGAAAAGGGGACATGGGCCCATCCTGCTGCAGGCCCACCACCCGCATGAGGTGCCGTAGGGGTCGGGTGCATTGTGTGCCGGGAGAAGGCCAGGAGCAGATGCCCTGGCGGACCGATCCCCGGCTACCAAGACTGGCAATAGGGACATGGAATGTCACCTCTCTCGTGGGGAATGAGCCTGAGTTAATGCGTGAGGTTGAGAGGTACCGGCTAGATATAGTCGGGCTCACCTCTACGCATGGCTTGGGCTCTGGAACCAGTCTCCCGGAGAGGGGGTGGACTCTGTCTCAGTCTGGCGGGCTGGGGTGGGTATGCTACTATCCCCTCGGCTTGCTGCCTGTACATTGGGGTTCTTCGCGGTGGATGAAAGTGTTTGTTCTCTGCGCCTTAGGTTCAGGGAACGAGTCCTGACTGTCATCTGCACTTATGCTCCGAGTTGCAGTTCAGAGTACCCAGCCTTCTTGGGTGGGGTGCTAGAAGGTGCTCCACCTGGAGACTCTGTTGTCCTACTGGGAGACTTTAATGCTCTTATGAGTAACAACAGCGATACCTGGAGGGGCGTGATTGGGAGGAACGGCCTCCCTGATCTGAACCCAAGTGGTGTTTGGTTATTGGACTTCTGTGCAAATCACAGTTTGGCCATAGCAAACTCCTTGTTCGAACATAAAAGTGTCCATAAGCGCACATGGCACCAGGACCCTCCAGGCCACAGGTCGATGATCAATTTTGTAATCTTATCACCTGCGACCATATGTTCTGGACAATCAGGTAAAGAGAGGGGCTGAGCTGGGGAGGACGCTGGACAGACCCAGTGCGCCTAAACATGTAGTGAGGGTGTGCTGGGAACACCTCGCAGAGGCCCCAGTCCATGAAATCTTCAACACACACCTCTGGCAGAGCTTCAACAGCATCCAGAGGGAGACTGGGGACATTGAGTCCTAATGGACCATGTTCAGCATCTCCATTGCCAAAGCTGCAGCATTGAGTTGGGGCCGCAAGGTGGTTGGTGCCTGTCGTGGTGGTATTCCCCAAAACCAAATGGTGGACACCAGAGGTGAAGGGAGCCACAAGGCTGAAGAAGGTATCTTGTCAGGCTTGGCTAGCCTGTGTTTTGTGGACTTGGAGAAGGCATTCGACCGTGTCCCTTGGGGTGTCCTGTGGGAGGTGCTATGGGAGTATGGGGTGTCTGGCACATTGCTACGGGCTATTTGATCCCTATACAACCATTAAGAGCTTGGTTCACATTGCCGGCAATAATTCGGACTTGTTCCCTGTGGGTGATGGGCTCCACCAGAGCTGCTCTGTGTCACCAATTCTGTTCTTAATTTTTATGAACAGGATTTATAGGCGCAGCCAAGTGGCGGAGGTCTTTCACGTAGGTGGTCTCAGAATCTCATCTCTGCTTTTTGTGGATGATGTGGTTCTGTTGGCTTCATCGGTTGCTGGCCTCCAGCTCACTCTGGAACGGTTCACAGACGTGTGTGAAGCAGTGGGACTGAGGATCAGCACCTCCAAATCCGAGGCCATAGTTCTCAGCCGGAAAAGGATGGAGTGCCCACTCTGGGTCCGGGACGAGTTCCTACCCCAAATGGAGGAGTTTAAGTATCTCGGGGTCTTGTTTGTGAGTAATGGGAGAAGGGAGCCGGAGATCGACAGACGGATTGGTGCTGCAGCTGCTGCACCAGTCCTTCGTGGTGAAGAGAGAGATGAGCGCAAAAGCGAAGCTCTCAATTTACCTGTCTGATCTACGTCCCTACCCTCACCTATGGTCACAAGCTGTGGGTAGTGACCAAAAGAACAAGATCACAGATACAAGCAGTGGAAATGAGCTTCCCCGAACAGTGGCTGGTCTCTCCCTTAGAGATTGGAAATGAGCTTCCCCCAAACAGTGGCTGGTCTCTCCCTTAGAGATAGGAGAGGGTAGGGAAGTTCAGCCATCTGGGAGGGGCTCAGAGTAGAGCCGCTTCTCCTCCACATTGAAAGGAGCCAGCTGAGGTGGTTTAGGCATCTGACAAGGATGCATCCTGGGTGCTTCCTGGGTGAGGTGTTCCGGGCATGTTCTGGAACACCTCACTCAGTGACTTTGATGACTGGTGCCAGCAGAACTACCTCCAGATCAACACAAGAAAAAACAAGGAGCTGGTGGTAGACTTCCACAAGCAAAAACATCATCTACTACAACCACTAAACATCCAAGGTATGGACATTGAGGCTGTGGTACCTTGGTGTACATCTGAGCAATAAACTTGACTGGACTCACAATTTAAACACCCTCTACAGAAGAGGGCAGATCAGGCTGTACCTGCTGTGGAGACTGAGGTCTTTTGGAGTGAAGCGTTCACTACTGAAGACTTATGACTCTGTGGTGGCCTCAGCCATCTTTTACGGTGTGGTCTGCTAGGGCGGCACCATCTCTGCTGGTGACAGGAAGAGACTGAACAGGCTGATCCAGAGGGCCAGCTTTTTTCTAGGATGCCCTCTAGACCCAGTGGAGGTGGTGAGTAAGAATGGAGAAAGGAGAATGGTGGCTAAGATGTCATCCCTGTTGGACAACATAGCCCAACCCATACATGGGACCCTGACAGCACAGAGCAGTGCTACCCAAGATGTGGGACAGAGATGGCAGCTACCTTTACAGGGTAAGACTCAGCTGAACATTTCTATCTATTTCACACCTTGGCTCATGTGATGAGGCACATAATTAATAACGGTTCAACGACCATTTTTAGAGATAACCAAATTTTAAATTAAATTAAATACCTAAGTCTCTCCAAAATTTGATTTTAGAACTGAAGAAGCTTCTCATATGAAATGTCTGCAAGAAAGATTTATAAGTCCAGTTGCTCTTTTCAAGCTCCTTAGATTGTCTGTAATGAGCAAGAAAAAAATCTTCCCTTCATTTGTGACATCTGCATGAAAAAATCAGGAACTGAATGTTGGACACAGCTGATGTTTTCAGCTCTTCATCCTCTATCAGACATTCTCTCCATACCTGAGAGTGTCTAGTCTCCAATGTGGATCCTTCAGTCCAGCCAACAAACTCTGGACTGAGTCTCCTGGATGATTGTAGCTCAGGTCCAGCTCTCTCAGATGGGAGGGGTTGGAGCTCAAAGCTGAAGCCAGAGAAGTACAGCCTTCCTCTGTGATCAGACAGCCTGATAGACTATATAAACACACACACACACACAAAAAAAACAATACATTTGTTAACACTTCACTAAAGGCTTATTTTCAATTATTTTTATGGATAAAATATCCATTCAAATTCAAATTTTATTTGTCACAAACAAATGAATGATAGTCAAATGCCAAGTCCAAGATACATGTAGACTTGTTGGTTAAATTCCATGCACCCTCAAACACCTGAAGAAGACTTTGTAAGATTTCTTGTTTAATTTGTTTAAGAAGAAATAGACAATTTCATCAAATTCGGATATGTAATATTGTAATATTTTTTTCGATAGGCCAAGGAAAACCAGTTATAATGTGAGTGTGCAGGTGCGCCTCCAGGAGTGGTGGATCCGGAAGATGGTACACCAGGACTGAATGCTGCTCTGGAGGCGGAGTATAAGGCGGCGCGGTTGAGGACGGCAATCATCCATCCTCGGTTTTACTCCAACCAGCTGGGGCTGCGACATGCTCTGTGTTGCTTTGCAAGTCCAGGAGGAAGAAGGAGTGGATCGCCTTTTCAGTTGGGTACAGTTTTCTCATGTTTAGTTAGTCAGTGAGGTGAGTGATTGTTGTTTGGTTATGTTTTTTGGGGGCTAGGTAAGCAATCGCTCCTCTGAGTTAGCTTCCCTTATTGTTGTTTGCCATTTGAGAAGCCAAGCAGGAATCCCTTGGTTTCAGCCCAGCTGATCTTGTTTTTGGACACACGGTATGTGGGCCATTGCGATTACTTAAGGAGAAATGGTTGTCCGAATCGCATCGGGTGGAGGATAATGCGTTGGATTATGTGTGTGCTTTTAAGGAACATCTCTCTTGTGCAGTTGGCCCGCGACCACTTGAGGCGAGCCCAGGGCAGTATGAAAGCACATTTTGACAAGAAATCTGTGGTTCGGAATTTTGCCCCGGGGGAGAAGGTGCTGGTTTTGCTTCCAGTGACTGTGTCAACCTTTGTTTTCTGACTACCGTAGGCATCATCAGCAACATCTGTCCTGTGTCATGACATCACGGTGGAAAGGCCGATAAAAACAGCACGCTTATCGTGTAAACTACACAAAGCGGATCTTGATGCAGTAGGAAGTTGAATATCTCATTGAGCATGGTCTTGCCATTTTCAGTCATGACGTGTGGAGCTCGCCTTGTATTCTGGTAGCGAAAGCGGACAATATGGCCCGCTTCTGCACAGATTTCCAGAAAGTGAATGCGGTTACCAAACCAGACTCGTTTCCGGTCCCGCGGATGGAAGATTGCCTCGATCGTGTTGGTTCTGCTCAGTATGTTACAAAGCTGGACCTATTAAAGGGGTACTGGCAGGTTCCATTAACACCTACCGCTTCGGAGATCTCTGCATTCGTAATGCCCGATCACTTCCTCCAATACACAGTGATGCCTTTCAGGTTACATAATGTGCCCGCAACATTTCAACGCCTTGTGTGGCAGGTGCTTTGTGGAGCATCTAAGTGCAAGGCATACTTGGTTGACGTAGTTGTCTATTTTACCTCGTGGCCTGAACATCTCGCAACACTTTCTGAGGTGTTTGGGCTGTTCAACGATGCCTCCCTCACGCTCAACCTTTCTAAATGTGAGTTCGGGAAGGCTACTATTACCTATGTGGGCAAGCAAGTGGGACAAGGGCAGGTATGGCCTGTTCAGGTTGTTGTGGACTTTCCAGTGTCACAAACTCAGCGCACGTTGCGTCGGTTTCTGGGATGGCAGGGTTCTATCGGGGGTTCTGTAAAAACTTTTGTTTTGATTCGGAGGAGCACGTTTTTTTCCCTTGTTGTTCTGGCATTGGCTACGGCCCACAGTAGCCTGTGTTACTGTTCTTAAAAAACACATGGTAACCAGATCACCGATCGTCTCTGTCTTCTGTCGGAGGGATGTTACAATATGTTATATAGTTTCATCTGGCTTGATCGCAAATGGTGTTCTATGACTTTTGATGGTTATAGCCCTTTATACTTTTCAATATATGAAATTTCTGCACAAATGTTCGTCCCATTGAAATGAATATGAAACTACAGTCCATCTAGTGGTATGAATGGCAAACTACAGTGATGGTGCGTTTGGCTTCCTCTAGTGAAAGAAAGGTAAACTATACTCAAGAGCAGTAAATTTTTGCTCTAGTTAATATTAGCGGTTGAAGTTTTAAATGATTTCTTAAACACGTTGGTGATTTAACGCTAAAAAAATAAAAAAAACCATTTTTTTAAGTGTTTTTTGTGAGATTTTAGGTTGTGTTAAGGCAGTAAGTCAAAATGGAAAAAACAAACAAACAAAGAAACTGCCAATTTAAACGTGAGGTTGTGTTGAATAGAATGCCAACAAAGCAGACATTTTCTTTTAATATAAAAGAATAGAAAGGTCACATTACAGTTAGTGAAAAACACTGTCTGAATTCTAACCTGAGAGTTTCCAGTGTACAATATGGACTCTCCAGTCCTGCAGACAGAAGTTTCGCTCCTAAATCTCGCAGATCATTGTTACTCAGGTCCAGCTCCATCAGACTAGAGGACGGGGAGGTCAGAATTGAGGACAGAGCCTTACAGCTTCTGTCTGAGAGGTTGCAGCCACTTAGTCTGAAACAATTATTATTGAAAATAGTTTTATTGTTTCATGCAGACAAGACAAATACACTTTATATCATTTTGTTACAAAAATCTTTAAAATGAGTACATATTTACTTACAGAGCTTTGTTGGAGACGTTGACCACTGGCAGCAGCCTCAGAAAAGCCTCCTCTGAAGCAGAGTATTTCTTCAGGTCAAACACATCCAGATCTTTTTCTGATGACAGTAAGACGAAGACCAGAGCTGACCACTGAGCAGGAGACAGTTTGTCTGCGGAGAGACTTCCTGAACTCATGGACTGTTGGATCTCCTCCACTAGAGAACGATCATTCAGTTCATTCAGACAGTGAAACAGACTGATACTTTGCTCTACAGACAGACTGTCATTGATCTTCTTCTTAATGTACTGGACAGTTTCCTGGTTGTTCTGTAAACTATTTCCTGTCTTTGTCAGTAAACCTTGTAGGAGAGTCTGATTGGTCTGCAGTGAAAGACCAAGGAGGAATCGGACGAGCAAGTCCAGGTGTCCACTTGGACTCTGTAAGGCCTTGTCCACAGAACTCTGGTAGAAGCGTGTCTCTGCAGATTCTCTTGTTTCACGTGTCTGGGAGGTTGTTTGCTGTTCTTCCAGCAGATTGACTCCAGAGTTGATGAAGGTCAGATGGACATGAAGAGCAGCCAGAAACTCTTGAACACTCAGATGGATGAAGGAGAACAGTCTTTTCTGGTACAGTCGTCTCTCCTCTTTAAAGATCTGTGTGAACACCCCTGAGTACACTGAGGCTGCTCTGATATCAATGACATACTGTGCCAGGTCTGATTCATAGAAGATCAGGTTTCCTTTCTGCAGCTGATCAAAAGCCAGTTTTCCCAGAGACTCAATCATCTTCCTGCTCTCCGGACTCCAGTGTGGATCTGTCTCAGCTCCTCCATCATATTTGATCTTCTTCACCTTGGCCTGTACCACGAGGAAGTGGATGTACATCTCAGTCAGGGTCTTGGGCAGCTGTCCTTCCTCTCTGGTTTTCAGCACATCCTCCAGAACTGTAGCAGTGATCCAGCAGAAGACTGGGATGTGGCACATGATGTGGAGGCTTCGTGATGTCTTGATGTGGGAGATGATCCTGCTTGCCTCCTTCTTATCTCTGAATCTCTTCCTGAAGTACTCCTCTTTCTGTGGGTCAGCAAACCCTCTGATTTCTGTCACCATACCAACACACTCAGGAGGGATCTGATTGGCTGCTGCAGGTCTTGTGGTTATCCAGACGCGAGCAGAGGGAAGCAGCTTGCCCCTGATGAGGTTTATCAGCAGCACATCCACTGAGGTGGACTTTCTAGGGTCAGTTATAATTGTAGTTTTGTGGAAGTCCAGAGGAAGTCGACACTCATCCAGACCATCAAAGATGAACACAACCTGGACGTCTTCAAAGCTGCAGATTTCTGCTTCTTTGGTTTCAGTAAAGAAGTGATGAACAAGTTCCACCAAGCTGAACTTCTCCTCTTTCAGCACATTCAGCTCTCTGAAAGTGAATGGAAATATGAACTGGATGTCCTGGTTGGCTTTGTCTTCAGCCCAGTCCAGGCTGTATTTCTGTGTTAAGACTGTTTTCCCAATGCCAGCCACTCCCTTTGTCAGCACTGTTCTGATTGGTTCATCTCTTCCAGGTGAGGCTTTAAAGATGTCTTCTTGTCTGATTGTTGTTTCTGGTCTGTCTGGTTTCCTGAAGGCCATTTCAATCTGTCTGACCTCATGTTCATCATTGACCTCTGCAGTCCCTCCCTCTGTGATGTAGAGCTCTGTGTAGATGTGATTCAATAGGGTTGGGCTTCCTGCTTTAGCGATCCCCTCAAACACACACTGGAACTTCTTCTTTAGTGTAGATTTAAGTTTACACTCACTCCAATAGACGTCTCTATTTGAAGTTTCTAAAAGAAATAATAATTTAATTCAATTCAATTTTATTTATATAGCGCCAAATCACAACAACATTCGCATCAAGGCGCTTGAGATTGTACAGCAGAATAGTCCAAATATAAGTCCAGAATTTTTATATTTATGTTTGACTAGCACTTTAGGGTTAGACATTAGTAAGCAACCTCTTTAGCCAGCAGCTTAAATCTTTATGGAAATCCTCTTACTTTTGTGCAGAAGGTCAGCTAGCTCATCCTGCTTCATTCTCCTTAAAAAGTCCAGTGTGATCTTCACAAATGCCTCTCTGCTGCTCCTCCTCTGCTCCTCATCCTCACCCTCTTGCTCCTCAACAGTGCTCTGACCCTCCAAGTATTTCGGAAAATCTGTACTGACAACTTTTTGAATCTTCTTCAGTTCATTCTTCACAAAAGTGATGATGTTGTCCTGCAGTAGCTGGAAAGGAGTATTGTGTGAATTAATATGTTACATTATAACCTCAACTGGTGGTGCAGTGGAAGAAGAGAGGAACAATGAACAGAGGGAAACCAGGAACAACAGACAGAAATAGCCAGGTTATATGAAGGTGTTGTCATAATCATATTTCTGTTGCAGTCCACAGCAAATCCTGATTCTGGAAACACAGTGAATATTGCTACATCATGGCAATTGTTAATTGTTGTTAAATTGGAATGTTAAAAAAAACAAGCAAAAAAATAAATCAAATTCTGAGATCAGATAACTCAACTTTGCATTGCTTAAAGTGGAATAAATGCTATAATAATATGATGAATAACTTTTT
This sequence comes from Pelmatolapia mariae, assembly GCF_036321145.2. Lineage (NCBI taxonomy): Eukaryota > Metazoa > Chordata > Actinopteri > Cichliformes > Cichlidae > Pelmatolapia > Pelmatolapia mariae. The sequence continues at coordinate 29,867,879 of NC_086229.1, forward strand.
CTAAAGTTTTCCAATCATTTATCCAGCTTACATAGTTTATTAGACACTACCATGACAGCCAAAAATTAAAGGACATGTCTGTAGCAATATGTGTCAAGGTGGTCATGGGTATAGATAAAATTACAAACACATTTTTTTTGACCAGCCCAGCTGTCAAAGCTCATTGTTTATTTGAAACAATGTTTAGTTGTGCTTCTAACTTTTCTTATCTTGCAATTAATACTACAAAAAACTAATACTTGCAATATGTTTGAAGTATAAATAGCCGTTCTTTTTGAGAAATGACTGAACAGAATAGATGTAAAAGTAGTTGTACATGTACAGACCATAAATATGGAGTCCAGCTGTGTTTGATGCTGCTGGGTAGACTGACTACTGGGAGTCTCTGAGCTCTGCTGGTCCACTCTGTGGAGGAATCATAAAGAATTAGTTCAATACAGGAGAAAGATCAATATTTTAACTGCTGAGTTTTAGTTCTCAGAAAACACCATCTTAATGCTGCTGGCAAAAATAAATAAATAAATAAAAAATGAAAAAAAAAAAACAGCTTACACCTATAAATACCTGGAGCTCTTACAAGAATAAAGACTGGTAAATCTTTTGTAATATTTCCAATGGTCTAATTATCTTAACAGTAATGACACAGATGACATGTGTCATTAGCGTTTTCTAACCTGCCAAGATTAAGGCACAGAGTTAGCCATCCATACTTGACCCCTTGGAAACTACATAAATTTCTGTGTAGTTTCTCAGCCATCATGGAGCTTGCAAGACAGTGATTGGACTTGTAATAGCAGTCTAGCGAGGAAGGAGTGGCATACAGGTCCAGCGGCCATGTGGTGTGGAACTTGAAGCCAGTCAGTTAAATCAATCAACAGACCCATACTTAAGTGTCAATATCAGGCAAGCGTTTTAGGCTAAGGGAAGCATCTATAATGTAAACAGACTTGGTCCTAGCACTGAACCCTGTGGAACCCTGTGGAACACCGTAGTTGACCTTAGTGTATGAAGAGGACTCTCCATTTAGATGAACAATTTGGAGTCTATTAGATAAATGTGATACAAACTACAGCATGCTTTAATCACGCTAATAGAATATTATGGTCAACAGTATCGAACGCTGCACTGAGGTCTAGCAGGACAAACACAGAGATGAGTCCACTGTCAGAGGCCATAAGAAGATCATTTGTAACCTTCACTAAAGCTGTTTTTGTGCTGTGATGAGCTCTGAAACCTGACTGAAACATTTCAGATAAGCCATTCCTCTGCAGATGATCTGTTAGCTGTTTGACAACTACTCTTTCAAGGATGTTTGATATGAAAGGAAGGTTGGAGATTGGCCTATAATTAGCTAAGACAGTTGGGTCTAGAGATGGCTTTTTAAGTAAAGTTTTATCCACAGCCAGCTTGAAGGCCTGTGGTACATAGCTGATTATTAGAGATAGGTTGATCATATTTAAGACTGAAGAATTAAGAGATTACTCTTATTTTTCACAAGTGCACAAATCGTACTCCAGAATAGATTATTTTTTGCTTGATTCTAAATTGATGTCTAAAGTTGTATGCTCAACTTATCATAACATCTTGATCTCAGATCACTCTCCAACCTCTTTAGTCCTGGACTTCTGTGATACGAAACAACAGGGTAAATGGCGTTTTCACCCGTCACTCCTGTCTAAGACATCCTTTTGCCAATTTATGACAACTAAAATATCAGATTTCTTGGAAACTAATGATAAACGTTTCTGATTCGATTTTATGGGAAACATTTAAAGTGGTAATGTGAGGAGAAATTATTTCTTTTGAATCTTCATTAAAAAAATGAATGCCGGAAACGCCAGTTCGAAAAAGAAGCTGAATTAACACAGTTAGAACAGTACCACAGGCCTTGTCTTGTCCCTCATTGTGTCAAGACATCACTAAAAGGAAGTTTGAGTATAACACAATTTTATCTAGTCAAGTAACACATCAGCTATTTAGGATCAGACAGAAGCATTTTGAGTTTGGAGATAAGCCCCATAAGCTTCTTTCTCGGCAGCTGAGAGCCCTACAGGCCAGTAGGGCTATACACAAAATTTAATCAAGATCAGGCGAAATTTTAATTAACTCTAAAGCTTCTAATGAGCGATTTAGAGAATATTATGAAGAGCTCTATATGTCGAAATCTTGGGGCAATATTTCTGATTGGTTAGAGAAGCTGGATCTCTCGAAAATGAATGATGCTGCACGAGAGGCTTTAAACTCAGATATTACTATTGAAGAAGTTTCGAAAGCTATTAAGTCATTCTCCAATGGAAAGTCCCCAGGCCCAGATGGGTTTGGTATTGAATTGTATAGAAAAATACACTGAAAAGGTGGCCCCACTTTTTTTGAGAATGTTTAAGCATTCTTTCCATACTCAAAGATTTCCCCGTACGCTATATGAAGCTAATATTTCTTTGTTATTGAAAGAAGGAAAGAATGAAACAGAATGTTCCTCTTATCGACCTATTGCTTTGTTGAATTTGGATATGAAAATTTTCACAAAAATTTTGGCAAACAGATTAAATGGACATGTTGGATCAATTATCCATGCGGATCAAACTGGGTTTGTCCCCCAGAGGTTTTCCTTCTTTAATGTTCGAAGATTGATGAACATAATGTATCAAAGGCACTGGGGAGCTTCCAAGTTCCAGTACTGAGCTTAGATGCTGAAAAGGCGTTTGACCAGGTCGAGTGGGCCTATATACTTCGGGTACTGGAGAAGTTTGGTTTAGGCGAACAGTTTATATCATGGGTTGATATGATATATAGGCATCCCTCTTCTTCCATTCTTACTAACCAAGATAGATCAACGCCTTTTTTTTTTTTTACACCGCGGGACACGACAAGGCTGCCCTTTGAGCCCTTTGCTCTTCGCAATTTCTATTGAACCTCTTACAGTAGCCATTAGGAATGAGCCCTCTATTGAACCTGTCCCATTGGGGAATATCAAGCACTACATTTCTTTACATGCGGATGATGTTCTTTTGTTCTTGTCAAATCCTGAGCGATCTGTTCCTGTACTTTTAGATGTGGTGAGGTCATTTGGGGAAATCTCAGGTTATACAATTAATTGACAGAAGAGTGAGTTTGTGGCTTTAACTGCAAACTTGGATGTTGCCTTTATAAAATTACAGACAAATTGAAATACTTGGGTGTTATTTTGCCTAAGGATCCTAAATAGATGTTTAAGTTGAATTATCTTGAACAAGTTGAAAAACTGAAAAAGGACATTGGGAAATGGAGGGCTCTCCCTGTTTCCATGGTAGGTCGCATTAACGTAATTAAAATGGTTTCCCTTCCTAAATTTCTATATTTATTTTTAAATTTACCTATTTTTTTTGAATAAGCAATTTTTCAAAGTGATCGATACAGTAGTATTACCATTTTGGGGCTTTAAAACTCACAGGATATCAAAAGTTCATCTATGCAAGTCTAAACTTAAGGGTGGATTTGCTCTGCCACTGTTTCAGTTTCATTATTGGGCTGCAAATGCTAGAACTCTTGCTTACTGGCAGGAAGGGTACAAAAAGGTCATGTCTGCCGATACCGCACCTTGGGTGGTCATAGAGAGTGGTGGGGTTGAGAATAGTTCCCTCCCTGCTCTTCTTTTTTCGTCCTCTAATCCACAAACCAAGGTCAATAATTTTATAGTTTCAAACTGCGTTAAAATCTTTAGTCAAATCAGAAAGGGTTGTGCTCTACCAGACACTTTGATCCATACTCCAATATATTGTAATCATGCATTTCCACCCTCATTTTTAGATGCCTCTTTTGAGGTCTGGACACAGAAATGTATTATTACTCTCAAAGATTTATATATTGACAGCCAGTTTGCATCATTTATTCAGTTGCAGATCAAGTTCTCTCTCCCTGCGTCACATTTTCATTATGTACAGATAAGAAACTATGTTCGTCAGAGTATTGTTAATTTTCCATCTCTTCCAGAAGAGGGGTCAATTTTTACACTCCTGAGTTCCCCGGATTCTAAAAAGTTGGTTTCTGGTTTTGTGAAAGCTTTTTCTGAGTATTTAAATTTTAAACCTGACTTTTTGAAGATGGCATGGGAGGATGAGTTTGGTTTGCAAATAGGAGATGAGGTGTGGGAGAGGAGTCTGTGTAGGATCCATTCTTGCTCTATAAATGCAAGGCATCAGTTAATTCAATTCAAAGTGCTTCATAGACTTCATTATTCAAAAACTAAACTGCACAGGATTTGTGATATATGATCGTTGTAAACATGGAGAAGGCTCTCTCACTCATTTATTTTGGACTTGTCCCAAATTGCATAACTATAGGTTGGACATTTTTAAATGTTTTTCTGGTATCTATAATTGCACATTACAGCCGGACCCAATAATTGCATTGTTTGGATCTTCCTCTTCCCTTTTACACCTCAGCTCTTCTGCACAAACTACAGTTTTGTTCGGAATGGTAATTGCTAAGAAAATTATCTTGACTCTATGGAAGTCAGATATTATACCTCAATTCAAAATGTAGCTAACAGAACTGACTGCTCTACTACATATGGAGAGAATTAGGTACACATTAGGGGACAAACTTAGTAATTTCTTTGATGTGTGGCAGCCATTTTTAGACCATGTATTAAAACAAAATCCTGTTTGATCAATCACCAGTAACTCAGCCTACCACCTTAGCGTTTTATTTCTGTTTATTGCCAGTTGAAGTAATTTTGAATAATTTAATATAGTACTTTTACTAGTAATACTACTTCAAATGATGTTATAGAAATAGCATTTTTGTCATTGCAGTGTAAACTTTTGTCTTATTTGTGTGTTTTAGCCCTTGCTGTTATGTTGTCTGTTGTTTTTTTGGGGGGGGGGGGTTTCTCTTTTTTTTCTTATATCAAAAAATCTCAATAAACATACTTTAAAAAAAAGATCGAAGAATTAATTAATGGCAGGACTTATTTGAGCAGTTTTGTAGGAATGGGGTCTAAAAGACACGTTGATGGTTTGGAGGAATTAATTATTGAAGTTAACTCAGAAAGACCAATTGGAGAAAAAGAGTCTAACTTAACATTGATGTTACTAAAAGTAGCTGTAGATAATATTACATCTGTGGGATGATTACTGGTAATTTTTTCTGTAATGATTAAACTTTTTTTGTGAAGAAGTTCATGAAGTCATTACTAGTTAATGTTAAAGGGATTGTTGGCTCAGTAGAGCTCTGACCTTTTGTCAGCCTGGCTACAGTGCTGAAGAGAAACCTGGGGTTGTTCTTATTTTCTTCAATCAGTGATGAATAGTAAGATGTTCTGGCTTTGCGGAGGGCTTTCTTATAAAGCAGCAAACTATTTCTCCAGGCTAAATGATGATCCTCTAAATTTGTGACACACCATTTCCTCTCCAGCTTACGAGTTATCTGCTTTAGGCTACGTGTTTGAGAATTATACCACGGAGTCAATTATGTCTGATTTGAATATTTTTCACAGGAGCAACAGTATCCAGTGTTAAACATAGAGAGGGGGCAAAGTTATTGACAAGATAATCGACCTCTGTTGGAGTAGCGTTCAGATAGCTGCTCTGCTCTATGTTGGTACAGGGCATTGAAGATGATAACAGTGGGTGGATTATATTCTTAAACTTAGTTACAGCACTTTCAGAAAGACATCTACTGTGATAAAGTCTACTCTCCACTGCTGTGTAATCAATTATTGTAAATGTAAATGTTATCAGGAAATGATCAGACAGCAGAGCGTTTTCAGGAAACACTGTTAAATGTTCAGTTTCTATGCCATATGTTAAAACAAGATCAAGTGTGATTAAAGTGGTGGGTGGGTTCTTTTACATTTTGAGAGAAGCCAATTGAGTCTAATACAGATTAAATGCCATGTTGAGGCTGTCATTTTTAGCATCTACATGGATGTTAAAATCACCCACAATAATTATTTTATCTGAGCTGAGCACTAAATCAGATAAAAAGTCTGAGAAATCAAACAGAAACTCTGTGTAAGGCTTATACACAGGCTGGTGTAAAAAATTGCTGCCACACCGCCCCCTCGGCCTGTGATTTGAGGTTTCCAGTTCCAGTTCACTGTTTTTGTGGTCGACTGGCCGGTCAGCTGAGCAGTTTTGCATTCTTTTCTAACTTTAATGCTCTTTCCATTGTTGTTTTTCGCCGTCTACTCTGTACATTTCATATTCTTTCCTTTTCCTCATATTTGTGGACTCATTTCTGACACTCCGACATGACCCCAAGGCTCACCTACACCAGAGACTCCCTCATTCAGCTGCAGCTGCAGCCCAGGCTCCGGCTTTTCCGCTCCGCTCCTACTGACTTATTTTCCCGATGAAATACTCTTGGACACGGAAATCGAAAAACTCACAAAAACAAGGTAACCAGGAGGGGATTAAAGAAGAAGGGGTGAGAGCCAGACTCAAGAGGGAGACACACAAACAACGAGCACTCCTGTCCATTAACCTAATGTGTGGTCTCTCCGCAACAAGCTGGTTGAGCTGCAAGCCTGCGTCAACCACTTGCACGAGTGATGATGCAGCACAATGCATATTGATGGATTTTCACTACCTCTTCGTCTGGAAGAAGACCATGAATGCACCATAAGCAACATGGCGGCGGTGTATGTCTGCATGTAAACAGCAGCTGGTGCTCTACAGTCACTCTGCGGGAGAAGCTTTGCACTACAGACATCAAGCTTCTGGCTTTTTCCCTGCGCCCCTACTGCCTCTCCCGAGAATTCCCACAGCTTTCCATCTCCTTGGTTTACATCCACCCCAGAGCTGATGCAGCTTAAGCTATGTGAGTGAGTACTTCACCAAAACTGTACAAACTGGAACAATTATCACCGGACTCTCCCAAGTTCATCCAGGATGATTTCAACCACTGTTCCCCTGACAAGTCGTTTAAAGGATACCAACAGTATGTTACATGCAGCATATGTCAGGGGAAGACTCTGGATAATTGCTATTGCTCTGTACCAGACACATTCTGACCACCACCAGTAGGCAACGGGTGAAGCGTCTTGCACAAAGACACAACGACCGACACTGTAGGAGAAAAATTAAAAATTAAAAAAATAGAAATGTGTGTGAAAAAAAGCTGAGCTGACATTAAACATGATAGAGATTTATTCACAAACACTGAGTCACAACAACATTTACACACACATTACCTCTCTGCCGGACGACACACGCCTGATTTAAAATTAATGATTTAATTTCAGTGGGGGTTTTTTTATCACAAAGCAAATATTTCTTTCTGTTGTGACATTTTATTTCCAGGAATTCATGTAGTAATAAAATCTGTAATGTGAATGTTCCTCAGCCGGATCACAAAAAACAACATTAACCACTTTGGAGAAGACCAAATGTTAGATTTTTTAAAAAAATATGTTTTATTTCTGGTTTGCTTTAGGTGATTTTCAGTTGTTTAGAACCCAAAGGCTTGTTTTTAAGAGACAGTTTAAATGGGATTTAGGGAATGACGTGTTTGCACTGCAGTTTATATCCAACAACATCAAGCAGTTAAATCAAAGAGTTCAGTTCAAAGAGTTCACAGCTCACCTCACTGCAGCAGAAAGAGGCTGGACTTTAAAATCAATAATGTCAGCTTTAGACCGGTCACTCTTTAAGGACACACAGCTGGGTCCAGGTTCATGTTTGCGTTTAGTTCCTCGCTTCTTCCTGTGAATAATGATGGAGCAGTGATGTGAATGCTGAGCTGTGACATGGAGAAGAGTCATGGACAGTTAGAGATGGTCATCTCACCTCTGAGCTTTGGTCTGGCTCTCATGTTCCCCACACAGAGTGGATTTAGAGGGAGGGACTCCCTCCGCTCTGTCCTCACACTGATCCATGCTGCTCAATTCAGCTCACACACACTTTCTACCTTCACCTGCAGAGGAAACACAAATCATTCATGTGCACATCAACTGAAATCCTCCTTTCCATCATGTGTGCTGTCCAAATGTGTGTGTGTGTGTGTGTGTGTGTGCGCGCGCTCACCTCCTCCTTTTATGTGAAAGAACGTTCTCGTGGGAAATTTAGAACTACCAGCTTTAGTGGCTACATATACTGATGTCTGAAAGTGTTTTAAATTATCCTTAAGTCTATTTTGCTTCTATAAACAGAATCTATGCTGACACCATCTCCTCCACCTGCTGCTGTGGAGATTCAGAGAAATAAAACTAGCATAAGAAAAGAGAAGATAGAAAAAAAGAAACTGATCTTATCTTTTGTTATTGGATTTCTTTGTTGGGAAATATTCCACTCATTCCACTTAACCTGGGTAGTGAATTCAATCAGGGCTTTTTTTTAATCAAATCCTAAAGACACTAACATGAAAACATGTTGAGCAGCTCTCTGACATGAAGAACACGCGTTCTTCAAAACGCACACCAACTACAGGCTCCACGTCACACCTGGACACTAAACATGGACACACAGGTGAGCTGCTTCCTGGAAGGAGGCGGGTTTAAACCTGAAGCTCAGCTCAGGAGGGTTGGAGCAGAGCCAACAGTTGATGTCTCCACTTTCTTCTTCTTCTTTTTTTGAAGAACAACAAGTTGAATCTATATCTAACATACATGTAAACAAAATATTCATTTATGAAGTCCGCTCTCCGTCTCCTGCTGTCCCTGCGAATAAAAAGACCCGGAGCTCTCCGGTCGAGCTCAGGCAACATTCAGTGTGTTTTAATGGCGGACACATTCCACCTCGTTGAAAAACATTACACACTGACTTTAATGGAGAGACCGGAAATAAAAACACACAGTTTGTTGTGTGAAAAAATCAAACATGAGCTGAACAAACAGTAAGAATGTGAGAGTGAATGAATAATGGCATTGTAAAGTGCTTTGGGTGCCTTGAAAAGCGCTATATAAATCCAATCCATTATTATTATTATTAAAGTTCCTAAAGACAAACTGTTTAAGGAGGAAACAAAGCAAACTTACAGTTTGTTCACACACCAAAGAGCTCCACTCCACGAAGTTAAGGAAAGTGAAAGTAAACTTTGAGCAGGAGGGAAACACCCAGAGAGGCATTTGAGGACACTCACAAGCATCGAAACACGTGTGCTGCGTTCAGGTGCACCTCGGAAACTCCCATATTGTTGGCAGGTCGTGATTTATTTCTGCCGGTTTTCCTGTTTGAAACACAAACATCCGTAATCACTTTGTTGTTCTTCTTCCTGCAGCGTTTGAATATTTCAGCACTAAATGGATGTTTCTTCAAAGCTCATTTCAACCTGTTGAAGTCATGAATGAAAGTGCAGACTGAGATTGGATCACATGATGTTTAAGGTGTGTCATGTGACATGTTCAGTATTGTCACACGTGTCTAGATTGTCCCTGATATCATAACTGCTCAAACACTGATGATTATATTTGAAGAATTATTACTGATGGCAGCAAAGTTTGAATGGAGCTCTCTGTCTGTGCTGCTTTGTCGTCCTCTGGAGGGCTCAGGTCAGACTCCTTCATCCTTCTCCAGCATGAGGCCACCCTCAGACCCACAGGAGCTCTGACCTTTGACCTCCTGACCCTATAAGACGACACGTCCAAGCAAAACACAACAGGCACAGGCTAACTCTGGCTGTGTCCCAATTCAGGGTCTGCACGCTTGAAGTAGGCACACTACCCGTACTACGTACGGTGCGTACTGTATGAGAAGTGCGGAAGTGAGAGGCTTGTGAAATGGGACGGTCTAGCCTCCGTCGAGCTGTTCAGGTTGCCTAGCAACCATGATATTAACTGCGAGAAACGTTTAATACAGCTTTGTGTGACAGAAATGAAGGAGAAAAAAATGTTTTGGATATAATGGATATATGCCTGACTTTAATTATCCATAAAATCATCACATTCTCTGTAAGATTAAGGTCAACTATATATATATTTGGAAGTAGAGGCTTTAAAACCAAGCTGACGCTGAAAGTACAAACATCACTAATGTCACATAACTTTGCCGACATATGACCAACTGTAATGTTTTAATGTTCTTTGTTATTAAACATTCGCACATGTTTAATAACATTCCCAGTGACATCATATTCAGTACTTACTTTTGACAGTTCACTCTTCGGCCGCTCCCGACTGCCGTATTTTGCGGCAAAATTATCCACACCCACCACCGCGCTATGGATTGTGGGATATATGGGACCACGCAGCGTGCACCGGACCACGCTTGATATTTGGGGAAATCGACGGCGCATTTGGAGTATGCATTTGGAGTACACTTCATATTGGGACAGCCGTCGTCGCGTGGCGGTGACGTAATCGCACTTAAAATGCGTACTTCAAGCGTGCATACCCTGAATTAGCTCTTTATACAGTAAAGTTACAGTGGGATACAAATAACATCAGGCTGATCCTGCCACGATTTGTTCCCCTGGTCCAAATCACAGACAAACAGTATCCTACAGTTCTTTATGTTTTTGAAAAATGTATTGATAGCAATGTTGAATATTATTACACAGGAAAAAAAACAACTACACTTAAAATAATCACACCCTGACGCCTCTGCCTTTGTAAATGGAGGGACAGTAACTGCGTGTGTATATGTAAGCGTGTAAAACCTGAAGGTAGTCAGATTAACAGTATTTTGTCTCTACCTGCCATTCTGCAGTTCATCTCATGTAAACAAAAACGTGGAGCACAGCGTGACGTGAAAAAAGGCACACACCTTTGACGTTGCGTGACGAACTCTGTAATCCTCGTCCACACGTCTCTGTGGTGATTCGAAAAGTCGTTTACGTGTGGACGAAACAGCTGCGTGTTCAAAAATACCCGTGTAGGTGCGGATATAGTGTAAAAGAAATAGTAGTTTATTTTCTTACTACCTGTAATTTATTGCAGATTACTTGTATTTGCTTAATTGTTTACTAAATGTTTGAGGTGTGAAATAAACAGCAATGGAGCAAAATATGGGTGTGTGTGGTTGGAGGATGTGTTTGTGCGCGTGCATGCCACGTGCGGGAGGGGGGGGGGGGGGGGGGGGGGGACGACATTTTTCTTGTAAAACAAAGGGGGGCCCAGCAAAAAGAGATTGGGAACCACTGATTTATGGACACTCAAATTAACAGAGTGACATTAAACGCACCTCATTGCCTGCCGTAGCGTTCTTCGCAGCTGCACTTCACCTCAAAGGTCGGTTAATACTTTGGATTTAACTTTACCAAAGTCCTGCAATTAAAGGAAAATAAAAAAAAATTTCTAACAAATACAATGAAGAACATTAAAATAATTCACTGTCAGTTACTGTCGCTATGAGTTTGACGAGATTAGCTGCTTAATTTGGTTAGGCCTAAAGTTAAAGTTAGGTTAAAGTTCTCTCACTGATCGAGTGTTTATATGATAAGATACATGTTTAATGTAGAAAGTTGGAATTATGTGTTGTTAAGAAGGTTTTAAACGAAGGTTTAATTTAAGCCTTAAGTTCAAAGGTGAAAGAAATTTCACGTTTGATGAAGGAAGATCAAGGTTTATCAAGGCTAACAAGGAAATAGGTCAAAGGTCAAAATACGGTAAGGTGATAAAATATAATAGATATATATATATAATCGTTAAATAAGGTGAAAATATCAGATAAAAGGGTTTTTTTGGTTATAAGGAATGAATAGGTCAAAGGTCAAAACAAGAGTACTGTTAAGTTAAAATTAATAGGTCAAAGGTCAGATTAAAAAGGTTAAACAGAAAGGATCGGCAAAAGTTAAACAAGGATAAAGAAATAAAACATTAAACAAGGAAATAAATTAAAAGTCTGAGTTAATGAGAAATTAAACGTTTAAATCAGGTTAAGAGTTAAATTTTAACCCTTTGTTAGTTAAACTAAATAAAATAATCAGAATAAACGATTGGAGGAAAAAGCAAAGATGTGATCAAAGCTCTTTTAAAATAGTTTGTACGGCATAAAGAAAAACACGTTTCAGTAAATTGTTACTGATCCAAAACCGCAGTAGTCACTGGTAGAGACTTCAAATCATTGTTACTGAAGAAGGAGGAATTCTGCCCTAAACAGTAAAGTGTTCTTTAACAGTGTGTGTGTGTGTGTGTGTGTGTGTGTGTGTGTGTGTGTAGCTGTTCTTTGTGTTGTTGCTGGATCGTTGCCTCAGGGGGAAAGTTGTGTGTGTGTTGAACATGCAGACTCACAGAGACTGCAGCTGTCAGCAGCCACACACACTTTATATTCTTCAAATCAAATCACAGTGAAACATGTTCACTGACAGCTCAGCTTCAGCATCTTCTTCATGCTGTGACTGCAGCCGTTCAACTCTGTTTCTCTTTAACCCAAATCATCACAACATGGAAATATAATCATCAAAATGATGTGACTGGAAGGATGCAGCAGTCTGTGCTCCACCTTTCTCCTCCACACCTGCAGGTGGAGAACATGGATGCATGAATCTCTACAGAGTTCTTTGAATATTATCCGTCTTATCAGTTTTCAGTGAACAAAAATCCTCACAGAGCCAAAATAAGCAGTTTGTATCCAACATAACTCAGCTGGACTCTGATGCTCCGTATAACAGCCACACATGAGTCTGGATTCACTCAAAGCATTGAACAAACTTTATTGTAAATGAAGCTTTTGGACATTTATTCTCTGATATTTGCTCTTCAGCTCGAGTCTCCATCAGTGGGAACATTTCCTGATTCAACTTTTCTTCTGTTCAAATCAAACTCCATGAGAATCAAAGTGTGAATCAGAGTCCTGATGATCAGATTCTATAGAAACATGGAGACTGTAGAGGATTTACACTCAATATGTTCATTTGGTCCCTTCAGGAAAAAATCAATCAGTTCAGGGTATTGACAGGGACTACAAAGAGAGAGCATATTTCTCCTGTTTTGGCTTCCCTTCATTGGCTTCCTGTTAAATCCAGAATTGAATTCAAAATCCTGCTCCTCACTTACAAGGTCTTAAATAATCAGGCCCCATCTTATCTTAATGACCTTGTAGTACCATATCACCCTATTAGAGCACTTCGCTCTCGCTCTGCAGGCCTACTTGCTGTTCCTAGAGTATTTAAAAGTAGAATGGGAGGGAGAGCCTTCAGTTTTCAGGCCCCTCTTCTGTGGAACCAGCTTCCAGTTTGGATTCGGGAGACAGACACTATCTCTACTTTTAAGATTAGGGTTAAAACTTTCCTTTTTGCTAAAGCATATAGTTAGGGCTGGACCAGGTGACCCTGAATCCTCCCTTAGTTGTGCTGCAATAGACGTAGGCTGCCGGGGATTCCCATGATGCATTGAGTTTTTCCTTTCCAGTCACCTTTCTCACTCACTTTGTGTTAATAGACCTCTCTGCATCGAATCATATCTGTTATTAATCTCTGTCTCTCTTCCACAGCATGTCTTTATCCTGTTTTCCTTCTTTCACCCCAACCGGTCGCAGCAGATGGCCCCGCCCCTCCCTGAGCCTGGTTCTGCCGGAGGTTTCTTCCTGTTAAAAGGGAGTTTTTCCTTCCCACTGTCGCCAAAGTGCTTGCTCATAGGGGGTCATATGATTGTTGGGTTTTTCTCTGTATTTATTATTGTGCGATCTACTGTACAATATAAAGCGCCTTGAGGCGACTTTTGTTGTGATTTGGCGCTATATAAATAAAATTGAATTGAATTGAATTGAATCAAATAAAATCAGTCATTGTTCGACTCAGTTTGATTGACAGGACAGATGATCAGAGGTGCAGAGTTTTTACCACCATCGTTAGGACTGGGACAGAAGAATGGGTGGAGTTTGTGAGTGAAGGAGCAGCCAGTAAAGGAGTAGATCAGAGCTGCAGCACCTACATCATAAAAGGAGACCAGACCCTCCTCATAATCCACAAACACCCCCACCTTCTCAGGACCAGGATGAAGACAGAGGGGGACTGGAGGGGAAGCACGAGCACTGTACTTATTTCCATTTCTCAGCCTCACAGTCCAGAAACCATCCTGAGGACTCGCTGTGATTTTTCCCTTCCTGTTGATCGACTCTGTGGCCACTCCTAAATCCCACTCAGTCTTTCCTTTAACCTGAACCTCAAAGTAAAATCTGCCTGAAGAGAAACTCTGCTCTCCTAAAACACAAGGACACAGAGAAAATCTCTCTGGGTTGTCTGGAAGTTTCTTCTTCACATCACCACAGTACACTTGTTTTCCATCATCAGACAGGAAGAGCCAGGAATTTGCTGTATCAGGATCCAGAGTCACATCCACCTCATACTGCTGCACCCTCTGCAGCTCAGCCTCAAACAGCTTCTTCTTCATGAGTTTCCTGATTGTGTCCTCCAGCTGAGCCACAGCTCTCCCCACAGTCTCCTCATATGATGGTGGATGAACTCTGACCTCTGTCCAGTCCTTGGTGGGTGGAGCAGCTTTCAGGGAGGAGAAGCTTTGGAGTAGGTGGAGGTGGTCTTCAGAGCGTGAGAGCTGCTCCACCTCAGAGCTTCTCTCCATCAGCTCAGAGATTTCCTGTTCCAGATCTTTGATGAGACCTTCAGCCTGTTTCTCTGTAGTTTCCTGTTTGTCTTCGATCTCCTTCGTGAGCTCCTTCAGGCGTCTCTCAACAGACTCCATCAGAGCAGTGAAGACCTGAACACCTTCTGCTTTCTGTCTGTCTGCAGCACCTTTACTCATCTTCACCGACTCTGTGATCTCCTGAATCTTCAGTCGTCTCTTCTGGATCATCTGCTGAATCTCAGCCTCTGTCTTCTCCAGCTCTGCCTTCTTTCCTTCATATTCTTCTCTCAGAGGAACAAACTCGTGGTTCTTGTGGTCTAAAACAGAGCAGAGCACGCAGACACATGTCTGGTCGGTCTTACAGAATAGCTCCAGAAGTTTATCGTGCTTCGTACACATCCTGCCTTCCAGGTTCTCCACAGCATCAATCAGCTGATGTCTTTTCAGACGTTTCACTGTCAGATGAGGCTCCAGGTGAGTCTGACAGTAGGAGGTCTGACACACCAGGCAGGACTTCAGGGCCTTCAGTCTGGTTCCAGTGCAGACGTCACAGGGAACTTCTCCTGGTTTGGCAGCTTGTTGCTCTGAGCTGCTGCTGCTGGCTTTCTGCTGAGCTTCACGTCTGAACTGAGCAACCATCTCAGAGATGAAGGTGTTGACCCTCAGCTGAGGTCTAGTGTAGAAAGTCTCTTTACACATGGGACACTGACAGCTCTGATTCATGTCCCAGTGCTGACTGATGCAGGTTTTGCAGAAGTTGTGTCCACATGATGTAGTGACTGGATCAGTGAACACATCCAGACAGATGGAGCACAGAAACTGATCTTCAGATCGCAGATTGCTGGCAGCAGACATGTCTGCACTCTGAGGGAGAAAGAAAAGAAACATTTGATTCAAAATTCACTTTAAATTTCATTTTTAAAAAGAGAGAAACAAGCGTCAGTAGTCTGAGGAGCTTGGAAAGAAAAGCGTCTGGACTTCTTTGAGTTTCTTGAAGACGTTTCATCAGAGAAGCTTCTTCAGTTCTCAGAGTAACTGGTGGAGACCCAGCAACACACTCAGACACAAACTGGTTCATCCCAAACACAAACTTAACATCGTCGTGTCTGCTGTACAGTGCAGCATCCAGATGAACAGGATCAACTTTGGGGATGAAGATAAATACAGTCATTAAAAAGATGTGAAATTGTTTCTCTGACTGTTTTACAGAAGCTCCAAGATTCATCCAGATCATTTGTATACTTGAATAAATCAGTTTGTTGGATATATTCCATCAATTACTGTGAAGTAAACTTTGACCTTGTTGGTGACTAAATACTTCTTATTGTAAGTCCAGATCAACGAGCCATTAATATTAAGCAGTGACTGTTCCAATAGAAGTGACAGTGAGGAGGACAATGAATCATAAACCTCAGAAATGTGTTATTAACTGTTTGATCCAGTATATTAATGGCATTTATGAGAACATGTTTATTCAGTGGTGTCTGTATATTTGGTCCATTTGTGCGTCATTAAAAACTGTCCTGTTTTCTCTCACAGATACTGGAACATAGGGCTGGGCGATATGGCCTAAAATCCATCCCATCCATCCATTCGCTTCCGCTTATCCTTTCCAGGGTCGCGGGGGGCGCTGGAGCCTATCCCAGCTGTCATAGGGCGAGAGGCGGGGTACACCCTGGACAGGTCGCCAGTCTGTCACAGGGCCAACACACAGGGACAGACAACCATTCACGCTCACATTCACTCACACATTCACATCTAGTGACAATTTGGATTATCCAATTAACCTATCCCCTCAAACTGCATGTCTTTGGACGGTGGGAGGAAGCCGGAGTACCCGGAGGGAACCCACGCAAACACGGGGAGAACATGCAAACTCCACACAGAAAGACGCCGGCCTGATGGTGGTATTGAACTCAGGACCTTCTTGCTGTGCGGCAACAGTGCTAACCATCGTGCCACCGTGCCTAAAATCCATATCGCGATATAATTTGAAGCACATGCGGTAACGATATATATCACAATATATTCTTTTCTTCTATATAACGTATTTTCAACACTATAAGGCACACTTAAAATCCTTTAATTTTCTCAAAAATCGAAAGTGTGCCTTATGTATGAATTCTGGTTGTGCTTACTGACCTCGAACCGATTTTGGTGCGCAGAAATCTGTTAAAAAATGTTTTGATGGATTGTCAGAGCATTACGGCTGCCGTAGTAAGGAGCTTCGCGGAGTAATCTGGGTTCAAAACTCCGTCCGCTTCAGGTCCCAAAGTCAATTGTCCTGCTGTGAGGACAATTAAAGTGTGGCCAGAGGGGACAGACGCAGTGCTCCAGGACAGATTTAAAAACACAGACTGGAATATATTCACCAACACAGACCTGGACCAGTACTTCTCATCTGTACTGGATTACATCTCCGAAACCACAGACAGTGTCACCACCCAGAAACGGATCACCATGTACCCCAACCAGAAGCCTTGGATGAACCGGGATGTTCGTCTCCTCCTGAAGGCCTGCAACACTGCTTTTAGGTCAGGAGATGCACACGCCTACAGTACAGCCAGGGCTAATCTAAAGAAGGGCATCAAAAAAGCCAAACACCATTACAAAAAGAAGGTAGAAGAACACTTCTCCAACTCCAACCCCCGACACATGTGGCAAGGACTCCAGACCATTACAGACTACAGGACCACCAAAACCTCCCCCGCATCCTCTGATGTCTCCTTCCTCAACGAGCTCAACAACTTTTATGCTCGTTTTGAGCGAGGGAACCCCACAACCACAACCAAAACAGACATGACGCCAGACCACCAACCTCTGACTCTCTCCCCCACCGATGTAGGAGCGGTGCTGAGCAGGATCAATGTCCACAAGGCTGCAGGTCCTGATGGCATCCCCGGGCGTGTTCTCAGAGCTTGTTCTGGGGAGCTTGCAGGAGTGCTCACAGACATATTCAACCTGTCCTTGGCCCACGCTGTGGTACCGGCCTGCTTCAAATCCACCTCCATCATCCCGATACCCAAAAACTCCAACCCATCTAGCCTCAATGACTACCGCCCAGTAGCACTCACCCCCATCATCACTAAGTGCTTAGAGCAGCTGGTCTTAGCACACTTCAAATCCTGTCTCCCCCCCACCCTGGACCCCCACCAATTTGCATACCGCCAGAACAGGAGCACAGAGGATGCAGTCTCCATCGCACTGCACTCTGTCCTCTCACACCTGGACAACAACAACACCTACGCCAGAATGCTGTTTATGGTGCATTGGTGGTTCTTGGTGTCCGGGGCTGGGCGGGCGCTCAGGTATGCACCAGCTCACTCCCGGTGGCTACTTGGCGGGGCCTGGTGCCTGTCGCTCGGTCAGGCCTCTTCCGGGGCAAAGGGGGCTCTCGGTTCACTCTGGCACAGCTGGCTGCCGGCAGAGCCGGCGGGCACGCCAGTGCAGCCCCCTCTGGCTTCTGCTCCGTGGCTACTGGGTGACCCCTTGTCTGGGGATCTCCTCAGCCCTTCCCAGGAGGGTGGCACGGATGCCCCTCCGGTGGTACTCCTTGGGCTCTCGCACTCTGGGGCCTCTGGATGTCTGGAGCCTGGATCTCCTCCATGCCTGCTTCATGCCCTGGGGGACGGGGCTATGGGCCTCCACACCCTCTAGCAGACCGTTACATGGGGAAACCTTTTGTATACAAGCGCGTTGATCCACACAGGTGTGCACACGGGTGTTCACTGTTCGTAGACATAAACTACACCTTTCTTAGCTGCTACTTCAAAGCACATTGTGCGCTGTCTGTCCTGCGTGCTGCACAACAACTTTCAATATTTAGTATTTACTGCTGTTCACACTTAGCTAGATTAACATGATGGTGTTGTGTTTAGCATGTTGCTTTGTTTTTGTTTGGTTTTTTTTGCTTGTCTTCTCTTCTTTGTCTCTCAACAGGTGATCCAGGAGATTTTTTTTTTCTTCTCTTTGTCTTTGTAAGTGCCCTTTCTCACTGTCCCTTTTCCCTTCTGTTTTTCTTTTCCTTCCTCTCTTTCTTTCTCCCTTTCCTATCCCCCAGTCATGTCTGTCCCATCTGTAACAACTGAAAATAAAATAAATAATAACAACAAAGTTTGATCAAATGGACCAATACGGCAATGCCATGATGATCCATTTGGCAAAATAAATCCATTTGGTATCCTTGTTGGTCTTCAGACAACAATTCTGACGGCTAAAGAACCAAATGGGACAGACAAAAAAAAAAAAGAAAAAAAAAAGAAAAAAAAGAAAAAAAAGAATGCTGTTTATAGACTTCAGTTCAGCATTCAATACAATCCACCCCTCACAACTCATCAGGAAACTGACAGACCTGGGCATCAGTTCCCTCATCTGCAAATGGTTACTGGACTTCCTGACCAACCGCCCCCAACATGTCCGGCTGGATAACCGCTGCTCATCAACAATCACAATGAACACCGGTGTACCACAAGGCTGTGTGATGAGCCCTTTCCTCTACTCCCTCTTCACCCACGACTGCAGACCTGCTGATGGTTCCAACACCATCATTAAGTTTGCAGATGACACCACGGTGATTGGCCTCATCAGTGACAACGATGAGACCGCCTACAGGGAGGAGGTGGATTGTCTGGCTGAGTGGTGCAACAGAAACAACCTGCTGCTTAACACTGAGAAGACCAAGGAGCTCATCGTGGACTACAGGAGGAATGCTGACCCACATCCACCCATCCACATTAAGGGGACGGCTGTGGAGCGTGTCAGCAGCTTCAAGTTCCTGGGTGTCCACATCTCCGAGGATCTCATCTGGACGACCAACTGCTCCAAGCTGGTCAAGAAGGCTCACCAGCGCCTCTTCTTCTTGAGGACTCTGAGGAGGAACCACCTGTCCTCAGACATCCTGGTGAACTTCTACCGCTGCACCATCGAGAGCATCCTGACCAACTGTATAACAGTCTGGTACGGGAACTGCTCCGCCTCGGACCGGAAGGCGTTGCAGAGGGTCGTGAAAACTGCCCAGCGCATCGCCGGAGCACCACTTCCTGCCATACAGGATATCTACAGGAAGTGGTGTCTGAAAAGGGCTGGGAAAATCATCAAAGACCCCAGTCACCCATCACATAGACTCTTCACCCTCCTGCCCTCTGGGAGGCGCTACAGGAGCCTCCGGACTAAGACCACCAGGTACCGGAACAGCTTCTTTCCTACAGCTGTCAGACTCCTGAACTCTGCCTCCTGACATCTGACCCACGTTAAACTCATGGACTGAACATACACACACCCACAACCACCTACACACACACACAATGGACAACCGTACCCTCAAACACACAATAATAACATGGACTGAACCACCACTCACAACCACTAGCACTTTATATAGCCTCTGTAGAAATTATCCACATATCTCACTTATCTTAACTGCACTACTGTATAGTTCTGTGTAATAATCATTCTGTACATACAATAATTTTTAATCCTACAACTGTTTATAACTTGCATAGTTCATATTTCTGTATAGTTTTTTTTATTTCATATTTATATCCAGTGTTGGGACTGACGCGTTATTAAGTAACGCGTTACAGTAACTACGTTATTATTGTGGTAACGAGCACGGTAACTAGTTATTATGCCAAAACCAGGAACGCGTTACTCGTTACTGGGATTTAGATAGGCTCGTTACTCGTTACTTCGTGTGGTGGATATCGCGGAGCTTCCACAGATTCCATAACATTAGCAAGTGGTGGAGGCCAGCAGGTGGATGAAGGAAAAGGGAGGCAAGAGGAGAGACCCGAAGCGGCCGCCGGTCCGCGTGTCAGGTGAACTGAACTTCAGGTAAGAAGTTATGACCTGCAGTCTATCTGAGTCAGATATAAACCAAGTTTAGGTGGAGTTTATTTTCGGTATGCTGACATTTTCGTACTGCGTGCTAGCTAGCATGACGGAGTTTCTATACAGCTGGGTGGGTGCTATGTTACTGATGTTGAACTTTATTTTGTTCATACGGTTAATTATTAGAGTTGCCAACCGTCCCCTAAAAAACAGAATCGTCTCGTATTCAGAGAAAATATTACGCGTTTCGTACTGAGGTGAAAAGGAACACAGTTTGTCCCGGACTTCAGCTACAATGAAAAAGACACAAAGCTGAAGCTGCACAGCTGCCTCTTCTTCTCTCATTCTCTCCCCCCTCCCTCTCCCGTTTCTACTTCAATCACGAAACTGATCAATGATCAGCTGATCGGCTTTTCTGTCTTGTTTGTTTATCGCCCACTTTGCGCCAGAAAGAGGAAACCAGCGGATGTCGCGTTAAACAACAGCAGTACGTTTAAGCTTGATCAGCTGTTGTTAGAATTTATTTAATATTAATTTCTAGTATCAGCTGATGTTTGCTGGAGCCACAGCTGTAAAGCTGCTGGTCATGATATCGGTTTGGTTATCTGGTGAGAGGGAAACATGAAGATGAAACCAGGAGATGTCCTTACTGAATCATCAGAGCTGAACAGGTGATGGAGAAACAGGTTTACCTTTTAGGTGACATGAATGAGTTGAAGGGAAGTTATGAACTGTTTCTGAGAGACAAATAACACCAGCATCCTTTTCTAAGTAGCTGACAGCTGGTAACTGTGCAGGGGCGGGTCTAGCAAAGTGTTGCCAGGGGGCCAGGTAGGGCATTAACAGGGAAAGGGGGGGACAAGGAAATACTTTTCTTTATTATTCTCATTTAAAATGTCTCGCTTTTAAAAAAATAATTATCTGAGTCTTACAACAAACGATTGATAGATTGATACATATATACCATCAGAACAGTGTACATCACTGTCACAACAGTGTTTATTTTCATTCAAAGGCTTTATGATTTTTCCTATAATGGTGGGCCGGTCTCTAGTCAAAATGCCCGGGACGATTGTTTTGTCCCAGTCCAGCTCTGTATGCAGCTCATCTGCAGTCTGGTGTTACCTACATCTTCCTATTCAGAAGGCAGAATTTCCAAGTTCTGAGTACAATCAAAAGCACCACGACTGCAGTTTTTGTGTTGGATGTAAAAAGCAGGCTAGAATCATGGCGGTGGTCAACGACGGTCCAGGCGTGGGATTTCTCTCGTGGAAATGTGCACATTATTTTTTCCTTTCTGTTGGTAGGTGGCACAGTGCACTTGTGGCAAGTAAGCAAGCTAGAAGACTGACAATCTGGCTGGGTATCCAGTTACGGAAGCAACACATTAACAAGAGAATTCTGAGTAAAACCAAAGTTACTTTCCCTAGTAACTAGTTACTCTGAAAGTAACGAGTAACTTGAAGTAACTGAGTTACTTTTTTAGAGAAGTAACTAGTAATGTAACTAAGTTACTAATTTAAAGTAACTTACCCAACACTGTTTATATCCTGTTCACAGCCTGTACATAGCTTGTACTCACTACAGCCTGTACATACTTATAGAATATTCATAACATACTTCATACCGTGTACATTATAACATACCATAATAGACCCATTTCTGTAATATACTTACATATCTATATTATTGCTAATATATATTGTAATATATCTATATCACGGCTAAAGCACTTTCTGGATGGATGCAAACTGCATTTCGTTGCCCTGTACCTGTGCATGTGCAATGACAATAAAGTTGAATTCTATTCTATTCTATTCAAACGAACACTGAGAGCTAAAAACGGTCTAAATTCTTTCATCTTTTATAAAATCATCAGCGTTGCTGCTTTATCGGGTGTAACAATTAAGTTTAACATCCAGGCATCCATGAAAACAGAATTTATTAAATTTAACAGAGTTAGAAGTTAACAGGAAGTTAGCTCGCTAGTTTACACCTAAACATGACATACCATATTCTGACTGACTGAGAGATTTTTGAAACAAATTAAAACGTACAGCTCTGCTACCACTTCCAACATAAATGAAGACAGAAAACTAAACAGCAGTGGCATTTGCAGGGTTACTGAAGTTGAAGTACCTGGAATATAATGTTGTGCTACGTGATTGCTAGCGACACAGCTATGTTAGCATAACATTAGCACAGTGAAGCTGGAGGATGAACGCCAACTTTTTTCCACTCGATAAAAGTTAACGTAAGGGATTCTGGTGGTCAGGGACAAATGCAATCGCATAGCAGGATGATATACATGGGACAAACTTCAGTCAGGAGAACAACTGAGATTATTCATCCAAAACACAAGGTTAGTTATTAATATACTGCAACAACATGGGAATAGAACAGCTGCGAGACAATTCAACTTTAATGAATCAATGTTACTGAAGTGGAGGAAGCGCAGTTTTTGGCTTTCCCCATATTTCAAACGTGCTTCATCTCTTTGCTATGACTGTCACCCGGCATAATTTGCAGATGATAATGGTTGTAGCCGCTGCGATGCTTTCGACCAAAACAGGCGCAGCTTGATGACATCATCAACATGCGCTATCGCGATAGAGCAGTATAGTTAAGATCTCTATCGTTGACTAAATTTATATCGTTTCTATCGCCCACCCCTACTGGAACATCCTCACAAACTCAGGATATGGAAGAAGATGAACTTTTCCAGTCACTCGCTGGGATACATCATTCAATTATTCTGGATCCTCAGAAAACATTGATTTATTTTTGTATTTCATATATTTGTTTGTCCAAATCAAAGATTTATGTTAATTGGGGTAGAAGCCACCATGATAAAGCCTGTGTGTGAAAATGAGATCAGTGAATTTTGTTGATCAAAATCACATTTAAGGAGGAATTCTGTCTCCAGTTTGTTTAAATAAGCTTTGGGATTAAACACCATCATCTATGTTTGTGTCTGATGACATGTTTGATCCAGTTCAGCTTGAATATCACAGCTGATGTGTGAACTCTGACATATTTAAAGCCTCGATTATCAGGATGATTTAAACACATCTGTTTAAATAATGAGATTTATGTTTCCACACAAAGTTATAAAGTGCAGCATCGACTGTTTTCTGAATGATTCAGGAACATCTGTGACTCTTACAGGATACACTAAGTCAGATAATCTCTCTTTGTAAAATGTTTGAATGACTTTATGAAGTACTGACCAAAATCTGCTGGTTTACAGTATCAAAGGCTTTATATCAATAAAGAATAAACAGGTGTTTTCACGTCTGTAATCCTTATGATCAATCAGATCCAGAATCAATCTAATAGGAACAGGAAGTGATGAATAACCAGGAAGTGTGGAGTCAGTCTGAAGTCCAGAGCACAGACTGAGTCCACAGTCCTGAGCAGAGCCACAGTGAGACTGAAGCAGCAGCTCCATGTTCCTGCAGTGGATCTGTGCTTACATGAGCAGATTTCTATGGATCCAGTGTGACTGTGATGAGTCAGCATGAAGTGAACAGAGTGAAGATTTGTGTAGAAACAGGAAGTGTGATCAGCTGCACTCACCACTGTTGCTGAGAGAAACCTGATGGACTCCAGTGAATCTTCTTTTAGAGACAAACAGGACTCTACTGCAGCTCTGCTGCTGCTCTCTCACACTTTCACTTCTGGAAAATGATGTTGAACTTCTTGTTTTTCAAGTGTTGCTCCACCTCTCCCTGCCTCTCCCTTTATCAGCCAGTCTGTACTCAGTGACTGTGTGCAGCGGGTGGGAGGAGTGAGGAGTGGTGTGCGGGTTCACACAGTAATGGCGGCCTCAGGTGATCAGGAGAAACTCACCTGGATTTCCTTTTTCCACAGCAGACTGAGAGCTTCAGGTGGACCCTGAAGGAGGTCTCAGACACAGGTGGTAAAAGTACACACAGTCTGTACTGAAGTAGAAGTACTACTGTTAAAAATACTCCAAGTACTAATTCAACTTCTTTACTGAAGTAAAAGTAAAAAAGTCCTGGCTGTGAAATGTAAGAGAGTAAAAAGAGCTGATTGAAGAACATTTCTAACACATATGTTTATACAAAGCTAACTGAACCATGTGCTGCATCAATGTAATAATAAAATAATATTATTCACTTTATTTCTGTCTAAATTTGAATTCTAATAAATATTCCCAGCTTGAATCAGACAAGTTGAACATGAGCAGAGAAAAAGAAGGAAAATCCAAATATTCCTGTGTTCAGTTTTCTCCATTGTACAGACTGACTGTGCCTCTAAACAGGAACATGAGCAGGAAGAGGCTGAAGTGGATTCAGCAGGTGGAGGATGCCCAACATCAGCTGGAAAGATTTACTGTGACGTTTGTTTGCTGTTTTCGCCTCATGCATGAGAACATCACCAAATAAACTCGAGACAGTTTTTAATATTTTATTGTTCAAGAG
Organism: Pelmatolapia mariae; assembly: GCF_036321145.2. Lineage (NCBI taxonomy): Eukaryota > Metazoa > Chordata > Actinopteri > Cichliformes > Cichlidae > Pelmatolapia > Pelmatolapia mariae. Next base: position 29,892,596 of record NC_086229.1, read on the forward strand.
CAAAAAGACTGACGGACTGTGTTTAAGGTAAACTCACAAATGTCACACATGAAATATTCAGTGTTTATTTGCTGGTTTGTTGGCAGCAGCTCCTTAAAGTCTGTCATACATCTGTTTGAGCGTCTCCAGTTAATCTGAGCATCAGGCGGCTCAGCTGATCTCTGGTGTGTAGCTGCTGTGCTGCGGTCCCATTCCTCAGTGAAAGTAACAGCAGATCCACATGTTTGAAAAGAAAGCTTTTAAACAGACGAACACACTCAGTAAAGGACAAAGAAATAAGGTGTTAGAGTGAATTGTTAAATGTTTGTCATTTTTATGCTTACCATCCATTTCTACATTGTTTAACTGTAGGATGAAAGGAATTCCACTGTCCCCCTCCCCAGATTCTCGAGGTTCTGGGTGAGGGGCTGTAGTCCTTTATTACAGGCAACATCCTTGTGAAGGTCTTTTTGATGTAAGCTTCCTGCCCAGCAGGAGGTCTCAGCACACACACACACACACACACACACACACACACACACACACACATTCCTACTTACATATGGAAGTTCACACATATACATACAATGCCTTAGAACCATGTGGGCGTTGCTTACTGTGTTTTGTGTGAACTGTCTCTCAATAAAAGGCAGCGAGAGGAGGGTCATTCGTGATGAGCTAAGATACCAACGAGGCCTCCCTTGCGCAAGTAATCATCGATCGACTGTCTTGTTTTCTTTCATGATGAATAAGTCTCTAGAACTAGCGGGGTTTGTGGGAACAGACCCAACATAAAGTAAATAAAGTAAAGAGTAAAAACAGGAGCAACTGAAACAGGCTGCATGCTAGCTGACGCATGAGCACTAGAACTGTTAAACTTAATTGTTATGATTTTAGCAGCGAGTTACATGAAATACTGCATCAAAAAGAACAACACAGCGATCACAGACATGTTTATGCCAACAAACAAACATTAACCCAGAAAAGCCTTTAAAACAACCTGCTGTGGTTTGGAGTAGAGATTCCTGAATTTACCAGGTGCACCTAAAGGCAGCACAATTTAAACCGTAAATAACAATGTAGGTGCGCAAATCCTTTTCAAGCGTCACACCATCAAATGAGCCGGCTTACATTTGTTGCACTTCTACACCAAGTTTTACGCCAGCGTTTCTTTGTTGCTGATTTTTGTTCCACAAACCAAAAGAAAACAAGAATCAACCTTTAATGTGTTTATAGTGTTTCAAGCACTATGACATATCACACACACACATGCTGAGTGTGTCACTGATAAAGCTGTGACACAGCAGCTCACTCAGTCCAGGTAACAGACTCACCTGTTAGCAGCAAGTCTGAGAACCTCCATCCTCAAAGACCCCACATCCCCCCAACACAGACTGTTCACACTTCTTACCTCGAGACGAAGGTTCAGAAGTGTGAAATTCAGAACATCCCGACTCAACAACTCCATCTTCCCCACGGCTATCAGACTCTTGAACAGCTGACCTATTTTAACAGTAATTGTTGCACATCAGATCATCTTTCATATCAAGCTCACACTTAAATTTAGTCTCCTTCATTTATTCATAGTATTTGTATTTTATCTTGTTCTATTTGTATATATTAGCCTGCATCTGTGTGTGGACAGCAAAGAAAGACTTTCATTGCACAGAGAAATGCTTTTCTTTGTATATATATGACAATAAACGCTTTGAAATCTTGAAATGTTTTTCTGATTATTCATGACACTGATTACATCTGAAAGCATCAACAGTCACATGTAGATCTGCTTCATCTTCAGCTCTGTGTTTCATTTTTGTCTGATCTTCTCTGAAGCTTCCTGACAGTCAGCAGCTTTGACCTTTGACCCACATGAAGCTAACATGTGACACAGAGTCAGGACGCTCGTGGATCCATCAGAACAGCAGAAACATGCTTGTGGTCATCATCATTATAAACGTCTAATGTTAGAGAAACAGCTGCAGAACATCTGGCTGAGGTTAGTTAGCTGCTAGCAGAGGAAGGCCAAAGCAAAGCTGCACCTTCATCTTCCTCAGGGCTCAATACACACTAAATACTTTATACTGTATATACACACAGGCTGCTCTTCATCACCAGCTCCTCCTCCTCCTCCTGGTGACCTCACAGTTAAACACACATACCTCAGCTCCTCTTTGACCTCTGCATTTGGTGCCCTCCTCCTCCTGAGACGTGCCAGCATGGCTCAGGCGAGTCTCAGAGCTCATCAACTTATTTCTACATCAGAAACAAACCAGGTGAGCATGTGCAAGACTCTCAGCTGTGGTTTAGTTTGAATAGTGGGAATAATAAAATGACAGTGACCCTCCAAGCCTGCATGAACCCAGCAGAGCTGAGCACCGACTCTGGTCAGGTCTCCAAATTCAGGCTGTCAGATTTATAAAACTGTACAAGTCAGTCTTAATGAGGAAGATCGAATGAATCTGATTTCTGTGGATGGAAATCAGGGTTCCCAGCCTCTTCCTCACAGTGAGGAATACAGATCATTCCCTCAGCACTGGGATGGGAACCTGGAAAAGTTGAACGGGACCATCAGAAGCTCTTTGAATAAATGCAGCTGATCCTCTTCAGTCCTGTAGATCCTGTGGATCCTACAGTCTAAGATCCAGAACTGTCACTAGGATGGTTCAGTCATTTCTCATCAGCTACAATTAGAACACAGAGCTGAGCAAATATAATCAATCACATGCTGTAGAAACTTAGATGTTTCTGTCCTTCAGAAAACATCTGACAAAAAGATCTAAAACTGTGTGAAAAGCAACACTTGTTATTGTCTAAATGTTTGGCCACAGCTGTAGATTACACTACGAGTGTTTGTCAATAATTACATTTAATTTATTCTCTCTTTGTGCAGGTAAACACGATCCAATCTTCTATCTAAATGACTGCTTTGTCTATAAAAAGGTGAAGAGCCCGAGGCCGGTGACAGTCCAGCCGTCCTTTCCCCAAGTACATCCTCACAGCGGCTCACAGGACAAGGCCACACTCCTGTCCTGCCAGAAGAGAAGCTTCAGAGTGTCCGTGCAGTTCAACCACACCTGTCATATTCAGTATGGTGTTCATGCAGTTTGCTACCCAACAGTCACAGCATGTAGTGATACAGTCCCACTGCCTGTTCAGCAAATGCAAACATATGATGAGTTCAAGCGTGTGATGACAAAGGCCTCCCACTGTGGTCATTTCATCATGTTTAGGAGCCTGATCATCCAGCCACACATCTGATCAATGGAGTATTAGTAAAACAGAAAACTAAAGAGGACGTGTGTAACTTTTATCTTTATTTATTTTATACATTTTTCATTGTTAGACATTAGGTTCAATGAAATCATTACAAACAGTTTTGTCAGATTTCTTTCCCTCTTCCATGTGACTGTGTCAGCTTGTCAGCATCTATTTGGGACGAGAATGCAACAGGAAGTAAATGAAAAGTACCAATAAAAGCAGGAGAGGTTCTTATATTACAGAAGAAGAGATTATTTAAAAAACTATCTCAATGCCATAAATGATTTAGGAACCTGAGAGAGGACTTGGTAAAATAAGACGTTCTTATAACTTCACCCTGTGATGGGCCAAGCTGCGACTCTCAGGGATGCTGATGTAGGTACAGAGCATGTGAGAGTGTGGTCCAGTAAATGTCTCTTCTAAAACTAGATGAAGGCACAAGGGGATCAATGTCAAGGTGTGGAGATTCGATATCTTCAGCCTTCAGTGGAGACTCCATTTCTGGCACCAAAACACCTGGGTGGGTATGACGGCCCTGAGCTCTCCCAATCAATGCCCTCAATTTGGATTTGCTGACATCAAGAAGCATGTGTAAATGATTTTCAAAACACAGAAGAGTCAAGAAAAGAAAATCATTGCCATTATTACTCAACTGCCTCATTTTCCTCAGATCTCTGTGGCTCTCTGGTGGGCTGCTGCAGCATCCACAGTTCCCACAGCTGGTTCAGGAAATGCTCGGTCCTAATGGGATGATCATTCCAGACAACAGAGAACAAATCCACCTTGAGACTTGGGAGGAAGGAGTGCTGGGCACAGAAGAGATGAAGAGTATCTGAGATGATGAGAAATCCATCTTCCTCCAAGCTGTGAGTACATCATAATAAATGTGTCACACCTGTCCAAACGTCCCTCCACAGACGCTCAATTCTACATTTGAAAAATACAGAAAAGTTCTCAAAGGTCAATCGAAGACTGACAAAGAACAGCCAAACAGCAATTCAACTGGAGCCAGTCCTGATGAAATAACAATAATGTTCTGTCAGTTTGATCTTAAGAGCTTTAGCACCTCTGGTTGTGCTTTTCCCACTAATAAAGCTTCCACATCCTCTCACAGTGAACATCACCTCAGCAGGCTCTGCACCATATGAGATTTTGAAATAAGTATTCAAACAACAGGCTGACACACTTACAAAAATGATCTAGGCCAATGACATAATTCAATTAAACAGTGTGACAGTTTAAGACAAGAGTGTAAACCACCAGAATACACAATATGATCAAAGTATGTGAAGTGTAGAATTCAACATGCAGATGACAAATAACACTAAGATGTAATAATATTTGTGCTTTATTGGTTTATGCAACTTCCCTCCTAGAGAAGCATCTATGCTGCCAAACGTCACTAAAGAAGACGGCTTTGTTGAAAAGACAAGTGAAAGAAAATTCTGTAATGATAAAAGTATTCAGAGTTACGTTAGTCGTGCAGTGTTGTAATGCAAAAACAAACCTAATCAGTTTATGATTGGTGTCAATGTGCTGCAGGAAATGTGGGCCTTGAATGGAGCACTGAAAGGAGTCAACTAAAATAAAAAATAAAAACTAGCCTTCAGACAAACTGAGGTTAATTCATGAACATGGAAACAAACAAATAAAAAAATGTAGTTTTATTTGTTGTAATTTCATAAACTGTGTGATCATAACTTCCTGATGAGGCTTTGATGGGCTTGTTTCTTGGGGCCTCTAGAAGACTGAGAATCAACCCTGACACGGGTCAGTAAACACATTCTTGACTAATCCCAAAACAGAAAGTTTGACTTGGTTTGGAGTTTGGTTTGGCTTGGATGACACGTTCCCTCTAAGCCTGAAGGGAAAAATAAGGAACACACACATGTAAAGGAAGCACTTAAAACATACGGTTATCCTAATTGGGTGTTTATAAAATGAGCAAAGAGGCACAGAAAAGAAGATCAGACACCAGCGAGGGAGGATCAAAAAGACAGACGCAGCAACATTGTCATCCCCTATGTAGCCGGTGTATCAGAGAAACTCAGGAGAGTTTTCTCCAAGCACAACATCCCAGCAACACACTCAGACACAAACTGGTTCATCTCAAAGACAAAACTCCAAAACACAAACTTAACAACGTGGTGTTTGCTGTACAGTGCAGCGAGGAATGCCCAGACCTCTACATCGGAGAGACCAAACAACCACTTCACAAGCGCATGGCACAACATAGAAGAGCCACCTCCACGAGACAAGACTCAGCAGTCCATCTGCATCTAAAGGTCAAAGGTCACTCTTTCAAGGATGCTAATGTTCACATTTTGGACAGAGAGGACAGATGGTTTGAAAGAGGAGTGAAAGAAGCCATCTATGTCCACTGTGAGCGACCATCTTTGAACAGAGGCGGTGGTTTACGACACCAACTGTCTGCCATCTATAATCCAGTTTTGAGATCCCTTCCCAGACGCCTTAATGCCCACTCACATCCTGGGCCATCTGACCTCAGGAAATCACATGATAGGGTGGGGCCAGGTTTCACAATGAGCTCACCTGAAACCCTGGCTGATTGTGACCTACATCCATTTTCACACCTTGGCTCATGTGATTAGAGTCAAAGGAGTTTGCAAAGTGATTAGAGGATCATCAGGGGGTCCTTTGTCCCTCTTTAGGGGGGAAACTCCCACTGGGTTTAAATCTGGGACTCTCCACCATTTGACCTTAGAACTGAAGAAGCTTCTCGGATGAGAAGTGAAACGTCTTCAAGACTTAAAGAAGTCCAGACGCTTTTCTTTCCAAGCTCCTTAGACTACGATGACCTGGATGACTGAGAACCTTCACAGACTTAAAGTGTGTGCATCAATAGGGCTTTGGAGCGTGATGTCACGGGGCCACGCCCCCTCCCGCCATGACAGTAGGCCAGACAAAGCACACGGAAGCGTCAGCTATGGTTCGTACGTGCTGTGTTGTCGGTTGCAACGTTAGATAAAACGATAGAGAAGGCAAGAAGCTGGAAAATGGGCTCTCTTTTCATCGTTTCCCCTCCTGGAGGCAACGGGAGGGATCTGATGTATCCGATAATACTAAACGAAGACGTCAGGCTTGGATTGCAGCGGTCAGACGAGCGGATATTGAGTTCTTTGCCATCCCCAAACGAGAGCAATTGTCCACCTGAGAATTCATGTTGAGCGAGTAACAGGTAGTTTGCGTAACAAGTTCAAAATGCTACACACTACAATGCCAATCCGATTACTCATATCATGTGAGGGTGAAGACACAACACTGCTTGATAAGATTGTTAAGGTGTGCTGTGTTTTGGTGAATATGTGCCCCAGTGTGGTTGTCAAACCAGGGCCAAATGAAACTTGCTCTTGTTGAATATTCATAAAACTGCTGTGTTGCATGTACAGTTCATTGTAAATAATTGTACTTTCTGTAAAGTGGTTTCAATAAAACAGAAAAGAGTTTTGTTTTGTTTTTTAAATTCAAGATCTGTTCACATGTACTTAGCAGGTACATACACATGAAATGCAAACTATTTACATGGCAACGCACAGCTGGTATCAATCGTGAATCGTTCATCTAGAGCAAATTTTGGGGCAGGTGCTGAGGAGAAGTCAATGTTATGTGCAACCTCAGGCTGTATCTTGGTCATATGGTCAATGTACTCACAACGTGGAGGCTTAAAAACGGCCAAATCTTGTACCCAACCGTTTGTGAATCAGATGTGCGCCTCCAGGAATTTATAATTACGAAAATGATTTCCTCTATGCACTGACAAGTTACGCGAAGATATCGGGATAGGACAACGGCGGTAGGCTGTCTGGGTTTCCACGCCACTGCCTTATTTCATACAGGTCCACATTACCGATGCACGCTATTTTTTCCAAGTACCGTCTCTTGGCGTCTGGGCACAATCGGTCGTAATACAGCCCTTTGTCTTTTGCACTGAATGCATGGTTCTGGCAGTCCCGCCTCCAACACAGTGTGTTTGTTTTGATTTGTTGCCTTCTGACATGGCGCCGTGATCCCACAATGCACTGCGGCGTGACGTCAACTCCAAAGCACTATAAGCTGCAATGGAAACAGTAGTAATGGGATTTCCGGCTCTTTTTAGAGAACCGGCTCTTTCGGCTCCAAACCGGCTTTTCAGGTTGTTTTGTTGCTTTAATTAATTTATTATTAACAATAATATAAAATTATGCCAAAAGGAATTACTAATGTAAAAAAAAAAGTGGTTTTATTTATATAGTGGTTTTATTTATATACATTTTATTTTATTTATATATATCTGTGGTGGACCCTGGAGACAAAGCACGTACAAACTCCAAAACTGTCACGGTTCTGGGTCCGTTGGACCCAGTATTTTGAGTTTATTATGTTTTGGTTTAATTTTGCATCTGGGATTGTTTTCTCATTCTCTTGTGGTGATGATCTTGATGATGATGATGATGATGATGATAATGGTGATGATTAGTATTAGAGTTTCATGTTTCTGTTTATTTGTGTTTTAGGAATTGTGGTCATGTATTGTTTGAGTTCCATGTGTTATATTCTGCCTTTCAGTCTGCGTCCTTGTTTAGTGGTTTATGGTTTCCTGTTTTGTTTTGAAGGAGTGTGCCTCATGTTAGTGTGTGCAGCTTTGTTCCCCCTTTCTCGTTAGCCCTGATCTCTCCCAGCTTCGTCTCCCTCCTGTTGTCCATTCCCTGATTACTTCCCTGTGTACATTAGCCCTGTGTTTGCCCTTGCTCAGTGTCGCGTCGTACCATCAGATTATGCCAGTGTGTTTCCGTGTCAGTGCTTCAGTTATTCAGTATTCAGTATTCAGTAGTCAGTAGTGATGGGTAGATGAGGCCTCGTGAAGCGTTTCAGCACATTCCCCAAACTGTATCGATACTGTGTCGACACAGTGTTGCTGTTTTGCTCCATACTGACACCTGCTGGACCTTAAATATCATTGCAGGCAACTTACTTGAGACTCACAACAGACACTGATTCAATGACCTAGTCATACTTGTACACTAAGGTATTGTACTTTCCATGGAATCATTTTATATCTTTTACATTTCAAATATTGTAGACATCTATAAAATATATTGTGAATGACACTAAGTGAAAATTAAAATGAAAGTATTGTGAATATAATATTACCCATTTGACTCAGAGTTTATTATAAAATTCTATTCAGAAAAATAAGTTTATCCAATGTTTTTGCATTCAGTCTATTGCGTTTTTTTGACACAATTTCCCCAGCTTTGGAAAACTCACAGGCACAGATGAAGCTGGGGTACACAAAAACTGTAAAGCCAGGTGGAAAAAGTTCTGATAAGATGTCTTCCTATTCCCCCAGTACGTTAAAGGATCCTCTGATCTTGGAATGTTTCTCTCCGACACTCTCCACAATACTAAGGGGTTGGCAGCCCTTTAGAATAAAATTCAGGACTGCCTGGTCCAGAACAGTCTTCCTAGATGCTTGATTTCAAAATAATAAAACACATATTAATAAAAGAAAAGTGTTGATAAAGCTGTTCAGTGTCAATATAGGCCGACCTGTGTTCATTCTCGGTGTGTTTGTCTCGTCATTTTCATGTTTGGCTCTGTAATGCCTAAACACTGAGGAGGTGCTTTTGTTTGTGTAAGAAATGCAGAACAGATGCGACATTTAACCTGCATAAAATGAAATAAATAATTTACACTGCAAGTGACATTGCTGTTTTTCCTGTTCTGATAGATTACACTGAAACAAAGACAGACAAACTATTACCTTATTTGCAGTTAAAAGATCAAAATGATCCCACACAGCAGAAACATTTCTTTTTCTTTCGGGCTCCATTTTGTTATGGAGAGATTTGTTTTTTGTTTTGTTTTTTATCTTTGCGAGAGTAATTTCGTGGGTTTTTTGTTTTGTGGCGACTCATTCCGTTGACAGATGCGGATGCGGTATTTTTTTAAACACAGTTTCGCGCGTTGGCAATGAGCGATACAGCAGCTGTATCGATCACGTGACTTTTTCTTAAAGCGACACACGCACCGATACAGGCTTCGCTAGGTGAGCTTGATACAAGCGTCGGTGCGTCAGTGTTGCAGGACCCATCACTAGTATTCAGTACCATTGCTCAGTTTATGTTTCGTTTTCATGCCAGCAATAAAGCTGAGGTTTTAAGTTACAATTCTGTGTTTGAGTCCTGCACTTGGATCCTCCTCCCCGCCTGCCTGCACACAGAGCCCTGACAAAAACACATTTCTAGCGTTAACTGAACTTCCAAAACAGAGCTACCTAGATCACTTAAATTACACAATTGAAAGCATATGTGTGTGGTTTGTGTATTTATACACAAGCACTCATATATATTCAAATAATTTTAAAAAAAAGTTCATTTAGCTGTTACTACCACACACCAATTCCAGTCGTTGGTACTTGCTGGCTTGTGTAGCCACTAGGTAACAAAAGCTCAACACTGCGCCGAGCATCCTGGAGCACTTCTGTTGTGTTTTGTACGTGTTTTGGAGTTTTTACATGTTTTGGAGTTTTTACGTGTTTTGGAGTTTGTACGTGCTTTGTCTGTAGGGGCCACCGTAAATATACTTTTATTTATTCACTCCACATAAAATGCAATAAATAAATCATATAATAAAAAAACCAACTATTCACATTTCAACTTTTAACTATTTAAATTTTCAGCTTTTTCCTTTTAAACAAATTAAAAAGAAACAACACAAAACACTGCAAACCACAACACAATTAAATATAAATTAAAATATGAAAACAAAAAGAAGATGCATATTCTCTGTCATGTGGGCCTGCATGAATAAACTTTCTGAATCCTTTATCATCTGCAACTGAAAATAGTTGTTGATGATTACTATACCTTTCTAATCCCTGGCTCTCTTTCTCTCTCTCTCCCTCCCGCTCTGTTCCTGTGCTACTGCGAGTGTAACTACCGCCCCTCCCCCCTCTTCCCAGCGCAAAGCACAAGGCCTCACGAGTGATGCGGAAAAAAAGTGCGAGAGAGAGGGTGAGAGAAAGAAAAAAAACAAACAAAACCCACGGCTCGCGATAAGGAGCCGGCTCGCGTCGTTCACCTCAAAGATCCGGCTCTAAGAGCCTTTTCGTTCGCGACCAACACATCACTAGGAAACAGGAACAAACAGAACAAAGACAAACATCGCACCTCCAAGTAAGACGAGTCCTCACAAACACAGAGCTGATCTTATCATGACGTCACTCCTGTTTTTAATGTGAAAACAGCTCACTCACAGCTGATGTGTCAAACTGTCCTTCACAGGACTTCTGCTTTTCTTTAGTTTTAATAAATTAATTGTTTGCACATTTTTATCTCTTCAACTCTGAGACCACAGAGAAAAACAGGAACAAGACTTCTTACTCTGTCTTCAACTGACAGGAAGAAAATAGCAAAAACAACCTGCAGCTGTTACCTCATCTACAGTGGCTTGCAAAAGTATTCGGCCCCCTTGAACTTTTCCACATTTTGTCACATTACAGCCACAAACATGAATCAATTTTATTGGAATTCCACGTGAAAGACCAACACAAAGTGGTGTACACGTGAGAAGTGGAACGAAAATCATACATGATTCCAAACATTTTTTTTACACATAAATAACTGAAAAGTGGGGTGTGCCTAATTATTCAGCCCCCTGAGTCAATACTTTGTAGAACCACCTTTTGCTGCAATTACAGCTGCCAGTCTTTTAGGGTTTGTCTCTACCAGCTTTGCACATCTACAGACTGAAATCCTTGCCCATTCTTCTTTGCAAAACAGCTCCAGCTCAGTCAGATTAGATGGACAGCGTTTGTGAACAGCAGTTTTCAGATCTTGCCACAGATTCTCGACTGGATTTAGATCTGGACTTTGACTGGGCCATTCAAAAAGTTCAAGGGGGCTGAATACTTTTGCAAGCAACTGTAAACTGTTTTTAAACTGAAATCCTAAAAAAACAAAATGTCACAGCATGTAAACCTTTTACATTGAAAAACAAAGAACATGGATTTACACCACCCAGGTCCTGATGGAGGGCCTTTACTGCTGAGGCCAGTAAGAGTGATTGATCCATTTAATTCATCTGTTAAGTTCAAATAGCTGAACACTGAAGCATCACAGACTTGTCCATCTCCACAGAGTTGATCCAACCCTAACTATATGCTTTAGCAAAAGGAAAGTTTGAAGTCTAATTTTAGAGACAGTGTCTGTCTCCTGAATCCAAACTGGAAGCTGGTTCCACAGAAGAGGGGCCTGAAAACTGAAGGCTCTCCCTCCCATTCTACTTTTAAATACTCAGGAACAACAAGTAGGCCTGCAGTGTGAGAGCGAAGTGCTCTAATAGGGTGATATGGTACTACAAGGTCATTAAGATAAGATGGGGCCTGAAAACTGAAGCCTCTTGGCATGTCCCAATTCAGGGTCTGCATCCTTGGAGGAGGCGGCCTTCGCGTTATGTGGGCCGTGTCCTCGAAGGCCAAGAAGGCCGGAAGTGGGAGGCTTGTGAAATTCAGATTCAGACAAGTTTATTTATCCCTGAGGGGCATTTGAGAGACTGGCCTTGTCTGTGTGTACGGTCGGTACATACAAAACACAAACATCACATTGGGGAGACAGGTCAGGCTGGGTAGCTGGCCGGTCAGCCGCACGAGCAGCGACCAGGAACAGTGGAAAATAACATCCACAACATCAGGACAGACAAGGAGAAAAAAAATAACTCCCCCCAGACTGAGCTCCAACAGGGAGATCAGTTTGGGACCAGAAAAAAGAAACACCTCTGCACATAGCACATGAAAAACTCTTAATACACAAAAGAAACGCATGACAAGCAACAGGGATGGTAAAGGGTGAGAGACAGCCAGTGTAGACAGCACATCTGTGCCTGCAGCGTATGCGCTGGTCTCCTTTGATCCACGTCTGCATCGGGATAAGCGTCGAAGGCGTTTGGAAGTGGAGGGGGGATGAGTGTATATCTGTGTGTATATGTGTGTGTGTGTGTGTCCAGAGTTCAGCTGAGACAGTGTCCTTCGCCCTGCCAGGCTAAGTAAACAGTCTTCCAGCCAACCCAGGTGGCCTTGCATAGGATAGGAAGAACAGTCTAAACACAGTCGTTATCAGGGTGTTGTTGTTCAGCTCCAGCCTTGAGACCGCAGCTGGCACTGAAGGGGTATCCACATGAAATGATGGTGGTTTAAACTTTAGTGCGAACAACTCATGTGAATTTCAAAGCTGTTGTAACAGTCCGACACTGGTCTCTCAATCTCCCGTTGGAGAGGCGTGAGCTTCTCCATGATGTAATCCAGTTTGCACTCAGAGATCTTATTCTGAGTGTTCACGGCAGCCGTAAACTTCTCCAATATCTTATCTGTGCTGCACTCAATGAGCCCATTTTGAGAACTCACGACTCATCCCATCGTTTCAATCCCAGTGGGCAGACTTGTGGGGTTTGAACAGCTGGTTCTGTTTTATTTAATCTTCGATAAGTCAGGGCCAAGCCAGCTCTGATCAGCAAGAACCCTGTTATCATGGTTCAGAACAGGCAGGTGTCTTCAGTGTCCTCAATACAGTCCCGCCAGGCACACGACCCTCCAGTTATGCCACCCGTCCATCATGTATCCGGCAGGTCATGCATGATTGTTGCATGACCTCATGCAGCATACATGTTCAAGAAACAACCAAAATACCATAGTGTGCCTGAGACCTTTCATTATATTTAATGTTTTCATTTCCTCATATGAGATCAAACTGAGACTTGAATCAAGAATGAAGATATCTGCATTAGTGTCATGATCCTGGGTTTTGTACCCAGTTTCCTGTTTGATATTTGATGTTTCCTGTCTTATTTTGATATCCTGTTTTCCTGTGCCTTCTTTTTCCAAACTGTGTGTCTTTTCCTGACTCGCTTATGTGCAGTTAAGCCTCAGTTTTCTTTAATTCGTGTTGTACTCGGATTGTTTAAGTGTTTGCCTCAAGTATTACCTGATTTGAACCCTTCCTTCTTCAGCCATCTGGATTTACTATCTCTGATAATAAAGGTTTATTTTGTGTTTAATAAATGCTGTTCTGGGTCAAGATTTTCCACAACAACTACAATTTATATATTCTCAGCCTGTCATGTGAGGGCTGTGTGCAGGCAGGAACGGTGGACCCAAAATGCAGACTCAGGGAACGAAACATGAACTCAAAACAGCTTTAATGCTGAACTCAAAAGGGTAACAAAACTAGGACTACAAAATAAGCTCACACAGACAGAACACACAGCAAGATGAGGGCAGATGGCGACACGGACACAGAGAAACACAGGGCTTAAATACACAGAGCAGCAATCAGGGAACGAGTAACAGCAGAGAAACACAGCTGGGGCAAATCAGGCCTAACGAAACAGGGGAAGCAAAACCAGATACATTAACATAAGACATGGACCTTCAAAATAAAACAGGAAACAGACTGAACTTATAGACACAGACTCACAAGCAGGCAGGTAACAGAGACGTGGGAACAGACACACACTGACTGGACACAGAATAGAGAGAGAAACCCAAACCTGAGAACTACATAATCAAACATCAAGAAGAACTGGGGAAGAATTAGAAATGCAAAACAGAAACCAAAACCTTCACAAAAACAAACTAAGATAAGAACACCAATAAAAAGGTACAAAACTGAAACCACTGGGTCAACGACCCAGGTACCCTAACATGAGGACAATGTCTGCTCCAGCAGACTGTCTGGTTTAGAGGCAACGATTCAATTTAATTCAATTTATACAGCAGCAAATCACAACAACAGTTAAAGCAGAGCCTACAATAATCTAAAAGAACATCTAAGTAGCTCTGTCACTCAGCTCTGTGCTGTTTCCTTCCTCAGTAATCATCTATTTTTGTTGTGGCACGTCCTCCTTTTTTCTTTTGTTCCTGTTTTCATCTTCTTACCACTGCAAATCATTTTTTCATGTGACATCATAACTGAGCCTCCTGCTTAGTTCAGAGTCACTCGGGTAAAACAGCAATTTCAGTCACAGATCAGGGTGACTTATTAGACTCCTCACATATTGATTTAATCATTTATTTATTTTGCATTTTTTAAATTAATTATAAGTGACAAGTTTGTGCCAGCTGGTGTTTTCTTTTTATATTTAATGGACAAAGAAATTTGGAGGTGTGTCATAAATGATTTCTCTGTATGTGAAACATGAGAGAAACTGTGTTTGTAAAAAACATTTTCTCAGCAGACATAGTCTCCACTGTAGTGTGGAGAATATACTGCTGATCACATGTACAGATCCAGGAACGGGAACAAAACTAAATTAAAGCCTAAACTGGAATGACTGACTATTAAACAGTGACATGAACACAACTCTGCACAGGTGTGTGAGACAAACTCTGAAGAACATGAACATGAATATAACCTGAGCATCGTGAAAGTCCTGACGTGACGTGGTAGGAGGAGAACAGACGAGCTGACACTGAACAACACAGAGGACTTAAATAAAGGGGAAGTGGAAACACCTGGCAAACAGCTGCAGATGATGATGATGTTGCAGGGATGCATGGGGGTGCAGTCACTGGTGTAGATGGTGTACAGGAGAGGACTCAGCACACACCCCTGTGGTAAAGTCAATCTTTATTGTCACATGCAAAGTTTACATGTTGCATGTTACACGTACAATTACTTGCAGTAAAACTGGACCCTACCGACCACACATACACAGCACAAACATTCACATAGTGAAGACAGGTCAGAGAGGTGGAATGGTAGGAAAACAAAGGAAATTACCCACATCAGGTACAAGAGGAGAAAAAACAGAACTCCACTCAAACTGAGCTCCTATGGGAGGCAGTTTATTGCTCTGAACACAGTGAACCTGCTGTTCTTGGAGGCTAAATGTGTGTTTGCTGTGCTCACAGGAGGCTGTGGGCAGTGTGCATGGTGGGGGTGTCTGCAGTTCTCTCGAAGTGGAAGTTCCTCTGCTAATGAGATGTCCATGTTATCTGTATTTGTCCAGTTGCCTTTGTAGTTGGTGATGTGTTTCAGGCCCTCCCATACCTTCTTGGAGTCGTTATCAGAGAGGAGATCTGATAACTTGTTTGAAATGTCCAGTTTTGCTGCTCTGACGCCTTTTTTAAGGTCTGCTCTTGCTCTGCTGTACATGTCCTGGTCCCCAGATTTGTATGTAGAGTTGCCTTTAACATGCCTGAACCTGACTTGTCATCCAGGGTTTACGGTTTGTAGCACTTTTCCGTGGTGACCGTGTCCATGCAGTGTTTGATGTAACCCAGCACTGCGGTTGTGTGAGTCTCTAGGTCGTCCTGTTCAGAGACACTCTGTGAGCAAAACAGTCCTGCAGCTGAGCCAGAGCTTCCTCAGAGAAGGTGTTAATGGTTCTGATGGTGGGCTTTGTCCTTTTCCTGAGTGTGTGTGTGCTGGGACAATGATGAACGTTAGCTTGGTACATGATAACTACAGGCTGCGGCGCAGTAAAGTAAGCCCCGCCCTCACCAACCACACAGTGTGGTGGAGTTCAGCCAGTGAAACACTTCATGTGTTAAACTTGTTAAAGGGGAAGTGATGAAGCTGAAGGCGTCTCGCTGCTGCTCAGACTGATGTTCAGTCGTCATCCAGACACGATGAAGACTCCGTGTGTCTCTCTGCTCCTCGGTGAGTCAAACTCAGAGCTGCTGCTCCTTTATTCATCAGCATTAAACTGAATGGAAGCTCTGCTACACACAGCCGGGAATGTGGGAAACTGTCATGCAGGACAGACACAGACACTAAATCCACACTGTGAAATCTAATTAGCTCCCAGAACTAAAAAAACTAATAAACTTGTTGCCTCAAAAAAACAGAGTAAAGCTTAAGATGATTATATTAGGACAACTTATTCATTAAGTGCACAGTTCTAAGAATAACTTGATGATTGTGTAACACTGAGTGTTCACCCACTGACAAACATGTCAAGTTCTGCTACATTAAAGAACAACTTGTAGTAACTTATATTAATATAACACTGTATGCAAATGTGATTCAAAGAGAATAATTAACAACACTTCTTGTAATGGTGTTTCTATCAGCCCAACTTTTATTTTGAAATGTAAAACAACAGCCAACATCCTGGACACTGTTCTGCTGAACAACAACAGTTATACTGTCATCATTGTTATATCTTACAATGAAACAACGTCTCAGATTTAATTATTCTTATTATTAGTTTATTCTTATTACTTTATTAAGTTTGTTTGTAGTTACATTACTTCTATAATCAAAATAAAATGTATTTATTGTTCAGTCTCCAGATCAAACAACACATTTGTTTTACATTCAAACACAGGAGCTGGTGTGTTGTAATATTTTAAGGATGCTTGTTTCCAGTCCAGGCATCACTGCCTGAATGACTGTCATGGATCGAGATGATCCAAATGTAAGTGCAGCAGAAAGTCTTTAACTTCCCTTCAGTACAGTAGCAGTGGATGTGGGCTGGAGATGCAATGACCTTTGACCTGCAGGTCACTGACCAACCATCAGTGATGGAGGACTCATCTCTGCTGGTGTCCTGCAAGCAAACAATCAGATTCTTTAGAACAACAACTTATTTGCTTTATTAAAACATGTTTTTCCAGCATTTGCTATAGAACAGACCTCAGTTTAGACTCAATCTCAGGCTCCACCCCCACCAGAGAGGTGACATTCACTGATAGCTCTGACCACCACCCGACACATGATAATGTCATGAAAGCATAATTTTAAAAATAGAATAATTTGAGCACAAAACAAATTTCACTGTTCAAAAACTTACAGACTTCACTATATACAGTGCAGACAGTGTGGACCCTCTAAACTAAGTCTGTGATCTTTGAATAAATGCAGACCAAACTGTCGTTGTTTGTTACTTACACAGCATGTCTTGTAGGATTAACTGGAGTCATCAGCAACAGCACAGAGCAGTCACATCTCAGGTCTAATAATAGAAGACAGGAAACCAAAGCATAAAGGAAACAGCGAGTTTGATCTAAAGTATGATTCAAGTTCAGCCTGATCAATATAAATGTGACAGCTACAAATATATTGTGGGAAGTAAACTGTAACCAAAATACTTCCCACTCAGCTGATGTCTTTCTGTCCAACAGCTCCTTTTCTAGACTTGCAAGAGTTTGATGTAATGTGAAAAGCTACCACAAAGTATTAAAATACAGGGAGTGCAGAATTATTAGGCAAATGAGTATTTTGTCCACATCATCCTCTTCATGCATGTTGTCTTACTCCAAGCTGTATAGTCTCGAAAGCCTACTTCCAATTAAGCATATTAGGTGATGTGCATCTCTGTATTGAGAAGGGGTGTGGTCTAATGACATCAACACCCTATATCAGGTGTGCATAATTATTAGGCAACTTCCTTTCCTTTGGCCAAATGGGTCAAAAGAAGGACTTGACAGGCTCAGAAAAGTCAAAACTTGCCACCAGTTTGGCCATATTTCAGAGCTGCAACATCACTGGAGTGCCCAAAAGCACAAGGTGTGCAATACTCAGAGACATGGCCAAGGTAAGAAAGGCTGAAAGACGACCACCACTGAACAAGACACACAAGCTGAAACGTCAAGACTGGGCCAAGAAATATCTCAAGACTGAGTTTTCTAAGGTTTTATGGACTGATGAAATGAGAGTGAGTCTTGATGGGCCAGATGGATGGGCCCGTGGCTGGATTGGTAAAGGGCAGAGAGCTCCAGTCCGACTCAGACGCCAGCAAGGTGGAGGTGGAGTACTGGTTTGGGCTGGTATCATCAAAGATGAGCTTGTGGGGCCTTTTCGGGTTGAGGATGGAGTCAAGCTCAACTCCCAGTCCAGTTTCTGGAAGACACCTTCTTCAAGCAGTGGTACAGGAAGAAGTCTGCATCCTTCAAGAAAAACATGATTTTCATGCAGGACAATGCTCCATCACACGCGTCCAAGTACTCCACAGCGTGGCTGGCAAGAAAGGGTATAAAAGAAGAAAAACTAATGACATGGCCTCCTTATTCACCTGATCTGAACCCCATTGAGAACCTGTGGTCCATCATCAAATGTGAGATTTACAAGGAGGGAAAACAGTACACCTCTCTGAACAGTGTCTGGGAGGCTGTGGTTGCTGCTGCACGCAATGTTGATGGTGAACAGATCAAAACACTGACAGAATCCATGGATGGCAGGCTTTTGAGTGTCCTTGCAAAGAAAGGTGGCTATATTGGTCGCTGATTTGTTTTTGTTTTGTTTTTGAATGTCAGAAATGTATATTTGTGAATGTCGAGATGTTATATTGGTTTCACTGGTAAAAATAAATAATTGAAATGGGTATATATTTGTTTTTTGTTAAGTTACCTAATAGTTATGCATAGTAATAGTCACCTGCACACACAGATATCCCCCTAAAATAGCTAAAACTAAAAACAAACTAAAAACTACTTCCAAAAACATTCAGCTTTGATATTAATGAGTTTTTTGGGTTAATTGAGAACATGGTTGTTGCTCAATAATAAAATTATTCCTCAAAAATACAACTTGCCTAATAATTCTGCACTCCCTGTAAATACAGAGGTTAAGAAGATGCAGTGCATGTGTTATAAAAGTGGGTTGAAAACAAGCCCCGCCCCTAACAGCTGGGCTCTTATCTGGTATCTGCTCATATTTCTATTTCAAACAATCAACAGAAAACTTCACTGAGAGATTTTATATGTTTTTAAAGCTGTGGGTTAATTTTTAAGTAACATGAGCCCAGAGGCAGCAGCAACGCTAGGCTAACACTAGCTAGCTAGCAAGTTCTTAAACCTGGTGCTAAACTGAGAGAAGGCACAAAAACAGTTTGAATAAGAGTAAAGATTTACTCACTGAGTCAGTGTATCAGGTAAAGATCCACAGCAGTGACAACAATGATCTCTTGAGCTGAAGCTTCTCCAGGTTTGCTCAACATATTCCAGAAAAGAGGACGGTAGTGACGTGGCATTTTCAAACCATAAAGTCAAAATTTCCAGCTTACTTAGTTTTTCTAATTTAAGACAACTCAAATAAACTGAGTTGATCAGCTCTTTGAATATAAAGTACTGGTAACTTACCTAACCTGAGATCTAATAACAAACTGATAAAAATTGAGTTCAGTCTACTTAATGTTTACCGTCGTTTAATAACAGTTTACAAAAACAATGCCATCAGGTCATGAATTTAAATAAAAACACTTTTTATACACATTAATAATTCTCCAGTACACCAGAGTGACTACACACTAATAATTATGGTTAAACAAGCAGGAAAAGCATTTTAAAATACTGATTTCAGTGGTCTAGGACACTGTGTACATGAAAAGGTGTAAAACACAAGGACTTACCAAAAATTACTGATGAGTCACTCATCAGTAATGTTTGTAGGGTGAGTGCATTTTTTAAAAAAATGTTCAAACTGCACTACAAGGTGGAATATTTGACTACCTCATGATATTTTGTCTCAAAAATTAACCCTATGAATATGTCAGTACCATTAGGATGAAATTACTGTGTCACCAACATTTTAACGTTAGACATATAATTTTAACAGCCACCTTAAACTAATATCCTGGCTTGCTCCAGGCTGCCGTTTTCTCTGACAGTTTCAATCAAAATTAGAAATGCTGCTCTGAGACTGAGAGAACTAACAGAGCTGCATGTTTTTGAGTTAGTTTGCAAAACACGTTATTAATGGTTACATATAATTTTAGACTGATGTGTGCCAAAGCCTAGCATAGCCTGTAACGTTATTATGACGGACACATTTTATGAGTTAACTTGGCTTTGAGTGACTTACAGGTTTCTTTGAAAAATACTTTCTAATATTCAGGTTCTTCCTTTTTTGCTGCCGTCCTCCTTGCAGGTCCTCGCAGCGCAGGCTTGCCGCTGCTAAAACTAAACAGAGCTCCCTGAAATATTTGTCACATGATGTAGGACTCCAGTAGAGAACGTAATTTAACTCTTTCTGCACCGCTGGGTGAATGAGATGTTGACAGATTGTTTTTTTCTTCTATTGGGTTTGTTTTGCTTTACTCAAAGAGATCAAATTATTGTGACAATTCAATAATCTCTGGATACTGGTGAGGACATGTCCCTTCCGTCCATGCCAAATCTACGCCCTTGGGTAGGTACAGGTCTGTGCGTGGGTGGATTTTCAGTGCTGACTCTTCCATCCACCTTAAAGAGCACAGCACAGGCCACAGAGCTTGGAAAGAAAAGCGTCTGGACTTCTTTGAGTTGCTTGAAGACGTTTCACCCGAGAAGCTTCTTCAGTTCTAAGGTCCAATGGTGGAGAGTCCCAGATTTAAACCCAGTGGGAGTTTCCCCCCAAATAGGTACAAAGGACCTCCTGATGATCTTTTACCTAATCACATGAGCCAAGGTGTGAAAACGGTTGTGGGTCCCAATCAGCCACTTCTTTTTCCCTCAGGGATGAAAGGAGGGAACATGTTCATATAGAGGATGAGATTTGGAAGGCTGCCAGTCCGGGGCGATCGTGGCTCAAGAGTTGGGAGTTCGCCTTGTAATCGGAAAGTTGTTGCTTTGAGCCCCGGCTTGGACAGTCCCGGTCGTTGTGTCCTTGGGCAACACACTTCACTGTTGCCTACTGGTTGGTCAGAGGGCCCGGTGCTGCCAGTGTCTAGCAGTCTTAATGCAACCCAGGGTAGATGTGGCTATAATGTAGCTTACCATCACCAGTGTGTGAATGTAAATACATGAAAAAGAACACACTCCTCAGGAAATAGTATCTCTGTATTACTGCTGCCTCTTTTCACTCACCTTTAAAACCATCTGTGGGAGTGATGGGGGTAGGTACAGGTCTGTGCGTGGTGGATTTTCAGTGCTGACTCTTCCATCCACACAGCACAGGGCACAGAGAGCACCCTGTTCTGAATTTGAAGCTAATGCTACTAACAACATGTGACTTCCTGCTGACTTCTACTCGACTGGAAACCAGTGAGAAAACAACCAAATATGTCCAAAGAAAAAACTTGAATGCTGATCATAAACCCTGGAGAACTGCTGCTCAAGACCACTTCAACCTCCCTCCGTGATACTTTGACCTTGGCCTCTAGTCTCCTTCTCCATGGAGGCCACTGCTGCTTGTAGCATCTCACTGATCTCTCCTGCTGTGGTGTAGATGAGCTGGTTGCAGTAGGTGTGGTCCTGCATTCACATCATCTAGTAGATCTGCTGAGGATACTTCACGTAGTCTTGGTAACCGTGTGTGTGTGTGTGTGTGTGTGTGTGTGTGTAATGATCATGTAAACCAGGTGTATTAATCTAAAGTTTAAAGAGGTCGTGTCAGAGACAGTGTCTTGAAGCTAAAGTCCAGAGGATCAAACATAAACACACAGATACAGATATGTAGATGCAACATAGAAGTAAACACATATGTAAGACTGTTCATATGCATAATGCTCCATTTTAACATAATACAATGTGATGCATGTTCAAAGGGACATAAATAAAAAGAGAAAGAACTTGAATTTCCTCTTTTCTGTTTCACACACTGACTGTGTCTCAGTTATACTGGTAACACATCTCAACCACAGTTTCCACTCTGCTGTGCTTTTGCACGTTTCTGCTCTGTGAGTAAACTGAGCTCCAGCTTGTGCTGCCAGGATTTTAACCCTGGCTGACTCAGAGCCTCACACACATGTGGAGGAGCTCACTGATGAGCTGGGAACCATATTTAGCTGTGATTATGTCGACTGTGGAGAAACTGCTTTAGTGTGTGGAGCCAAACATGGTGACGATGCTCAGAGTCAAAGCTGAGAAACTCGTCTCAGTGGTGGAAGGTCACCTCTTACAAGCTTCAGGTCCACGTTAGTCGCATCAGCTAAATGCAGGTTGGAAAATCTGATTTGGTTGTTGGTTTGGATCTGACAGGGTCTGGGTCCAGACTGTGGTCTGCCTGTTTGTGACCTCTGACCTTTAGTAACCTCCTGTTGCAGGTGTGTGTGTGCTGCTGCTGTCTGCACCGACTGTTTCTGCAGGTGAGTTGATGAAGTGAAAACAATCAGTGAGACTCCAACAAGAACACAAATACATTTACTCTGTGTGTGTGTGTGTGTCTGTGTGTGTGTGTGTGTTTGTGTGTGTGTGTGTGTGTGTGTGTGTGTGTGTGTGTGTGTCCTCCAGTGTCTTTGTCTGTCAGTCCAAACCTTCAGCAGGTCTTCAGTGGATCTTCTTCAGTGGATCTGAGTTGTGTTGATGATGGACAGACAGCTGATGGATGGACAGTGAAGAGGACCAGAGGAGGACTCACTGAGGACTGTGGAGCAGCTCCAGGCTTTGGGAGGCTTCTTGGTTCCTACTGTGTTGTGGATCTTTCTGCTCCCAGTGAAACCTTCTGGTGTGAGGACTCCTCTGGACAGCAGAGTGACAGAGTCTCCTTCAGTGTCCAATCAGACACTACAGGTGAGATGTTCCAGCTGTGTCTCTGTCTCTGTGTGACTCTGCTCTCATTAACTCTGTTTGTCTCTGCTGGTCTGATAAAGCTGTCATCCTGGAGATCCCTGCACTTCCTGTGAGGACAGGAAGTGATGTCAATCTGCGCTGCAGACAGAGGAATGGTGACACGGTTAAAGCTTATTTCTTCATCAAAGGAAGTCATCATGGTCTTGAACGAGAGCACATCATCACTAACATCACACAGGCTGATGAAGGTCTCTACTGTGCTACTGATCAGGGTGGAAAATCTCCTCAGAGCTCTCTGAGGGTCAGAGGTCAGAACACTGACATCACTTCCTGTGTAAAAGCTGATGTAATGTGATGATTGTGACCTGATAATAAACTGACTGAACCATCTTCATCATCTCTCCTGCAGATCCTCCTACAATCAGCCATCCTCCTCACTGTCCTCCTCCTCCAAGCACCTCCTCAAACATTGCTCCTGTAAAAACTCCTTTTACTCTTCCTCCTCCTCCTCCTCCTCCCTCTCTCCTGGTCCCAGTTGTAGCAGGTCTGGTCTCTGGGCTTCTCCTGGTTCTGGTTCTGGGTGGAGTTCGGTTCCTCTGCAGTAAACTAAAAGGTGATAAACCTGCACAGAAGTAAAAGTCTTGTTCCTTTATCCCTTAAAGCTGACGAGAGCAGCCGCGCTCCCATCAACTCTTTTAAAACCTGCTGCAGGATGAGTTGGAACAATAATGTTTGTGCGTTTGAAAACAGAGGAGTTGTGTTTACACATCACACATTCAGCTGGTCCCAGGTTTCCTTCCACTCGTGTGTCTGCAGGAACAACAAGTTCACAGCACTTCCTACTGTCTAACAAACACCATCACGCTGTCAGCACGAACCATCACATGAGTTTGATGTGCACCATTACTCCTCCTGTGCTGATGTTTCTCTGTGTGATGTAGGAGGTCGGGGAGCAGACCTGTGGAGCTGTGGAGGTGACGGCTGTCTGAGACGGAGCGTCTGCCTCTGCTGTGAGTCTCCTTCATGTTTCATGTATTATCTGTGTTTCCACCACTGGAGGGCGCTGTGGGTTATTGATGTGTGGGAACAGTAACCAATCACTGCAGTCTGAATGCTTCTCTTTGGTCATGTGACCATTTGATCTCTGATCAGTGTGTTCTTCAGTTTCAGGCCTGTTTCTGCTGACTGCTGCAGGTGAGCTGATGTTCCTACACCTGTCTGTCCTCATCATGACCTCTGACCTTTGGTGACCTTTAGTGACCTCTGTCCTGTTGCAGGTGTGTGTGTGCTGCTGCTGTCTGCTCTGGCTGTTCCTGCAGGTGAGTAGAGGATGAAGAACAAACACTAATAAATGAAGGAGGAGGGAGAAAAGTCCTCTGGAGGAAGAGCCACAGACAGAGTCCTCCTTCATTACTGCTGCACTTAAAATATTGTTACCACACTCTGCTCCTTAATCAGGAGTCTTTCTTTTTCTTTCTCCCGTCTTGTCAGCTGTCAGCACTGCACAGTGTTTACCACCTGGAATGCACAGAGCTGATTGGCCGAGTAGTATCCCGTGGGATGCTGAACCACTACTGTAAAGACCAGAAAGCTGTAGCAGTCAAAACAGAAGTGTCCTCTCAGGTTTTGAATGTGTTTTGGTTGCAGGTCCAAGCCTGTGTGGGACAGCCTCTGTGTCTGGACCCAGAGCACAGTCCACCTGTTAGTGTCTTAAAGCCTGTTTGAGTTCACGCAGTGTAATATTCCCACAGAGATTTTCTAGTCTTACTGACCACTCAAAGTGTTTGGACTACAGGTCCCACTCATATCTGCTTCACACCCACAGCTAATTTAAAATCAACCAACCTGTGGTCTTCGGACTGTGGGAGGAAACTGGAGAACCCACAGAGAGAACATACTAGAGATGGCACGATACCGATATCATAAATAAATCTGCCGATACCGATATGAATCCGATATAGTGTAATTTTTAATTAATAAAACTGCTTCTTGAATATCTTGCTGCATTTTGTATAAGTTCATAGTCAAATAAAATTCAAAACAAAACAAAACAGTAAAGCTATTCTGCTACAGCTGTATTAAATAAATATACTGCTGGTTTTAGATGTGTCCTTGATCCATCACAGCTGATTTAATGGCTAAATGACCTCCTCAACATGTCTTGTAGTTCTCCAGAGGCTGGTAATGAGCTAATCATGTGATCCAGGTGTGTTGACCCAGGGTGAGATCTAAAACCTGCAGGGACACCAGCCCTCATGGACGGGGATTGGGGACCCCTGTGCTGAGGTTATGAGCTGAGTTACGCCATGTCGCGAGTTTTCTGAGGTGCTTTTGTGATATTTCATGGATCGGATTACATTTTTTATTTCTCTCCGATATCCGATCCAGTAATTTAGGTCAGTATGGGACCGACACTGATACATAATATCGGATCGGTCCATCTCTAGAACATACCGGACAGAAATCACCCAGCTGGGGCTAAAATCAACCTGCTTGCTGTGAGGGGACAGTGCTGACCACTGCACCACTGTGCTCTCTTCAGCTGATCAATACACACTGATATCTGCACCAGTCACAGTAGTATCTACTGCACTCAGGTTCCTCTCCTGCTGAGACCTGATCCATGATGGGAGTTTCTTTTTTCTCTCATCTAAAACTCTGATGGTCCACAGTAACAGTGGAACCCCCACATCCACAAGTTTGGATCATCTGACTTGGAAACTTAGGGTCAAAGGTCAGAGCTGCACATAGATAACAGGTTATTACTGTGTAAGCATGAAATAATTCATGTGTGATTACAGTGTCTGTTAAACACAAACTACTCTGCAGCAACAATGACGCACAATTCAAAGTGTGTGACAAATTGTGTCCAGCTGTGTGTGCACTGAAACAAAAGCATGTTTAGAAGCAGAAGATTTTATACTCCTGACTCCTCCTCTCTGCTTCCTCGTCCTTCAGCTCCTCCTCCCTCTGAGCTCAGACTCTTCTGCCATCTAGTGGTCTTCTGTCCGTACTGCATCTCCACCGGTCTGCTGCTGTCCATCTGCTGGAGCAGGAAGAACAAACCAGCCGTCTCCATGGAGATGACCCAGCGTGATGGAGGAGGTCAGGGATTGGACAGAGAGTATGATGATGTCACCACTGAGCATGCCTTCTGAGCTGCGGAGCCTGTTAGTGTTTAAGCTGCAGATGATGATTTTCACTGCTGGTAAAGACTTCACTGGTCTTTAACTTCTTCTTCAAACTCTTCCACTGGACTGCTCCACATCAGCTCACAGTTGTTCATATTTGTTGTAAACTGACTCCTCCTCCCACTGTCCCACAGCCAGGAGTGTTTATGATGGAGCAGCTGCTGCAGCCACATTTATGGAGGGTCGGGAGTGCCAACATGAATTAAAGAAATACACCAATAATTTTTTTATTTAAATGTTTCATTAATTTCATTATTTATTTCCAATTTTCATTAATTAATGACAAGTTTGAATAATTACAGATTTAATTATTTAACCCTCTGGGTTTGTTCAAAATCACGACCCTTTCAGCTTGTTCGTGGCCAAAAGTGGCCTGACCTTACCCCCGATACCATGAACACCTCCATTCACCCATTTCACCTTTGCTGTGATATCAGGTTGCAGTTTGACACAGTGAAAGGATGAAACTTGACATTTTCTGACACAGTATCTTGTTTCTTTCTAGATTACACGTCACAATTCAACACTTAGATACTTCAAAATAAAATAAATAAAATAAAAAGTAAAAATAAAGTCAGAATTTTCTATCACAACATCCTGTTTCTTTATAGATTATACACTACAATAAGGACTTTGCTACTTAAAAAAATAAATAAATACAATTACTGAGTTCTAATGCAACATGATTACATTACATTCACATTACAGTTCAGGTCACACTGACATAGATAAAAAGTACATGCATGATCATAATATTCTTCTCTGCTGTTTGTTGAAAAGCAAAAGCAGGGTCTGCTCTTCATCCATCAGCTGGTTTAACAACAGAGGCATCTGTGTTTTTACTCTGTGCTCCAGTCGGACTCTTTGTACGTCCTGGAGGAGCAGACAGAGGAGAGTCAGAGAGAGAGCATCAGATGGATCCAGGCTGGTCTCATAATGACACACATGTAACATCACATGTTCCAGTTTCACACAGAGAAGTGGGCAAAGCTTTGATCCACGTCATGTGATCCCACTCAGCCCTCAGGTGGTCTACACCTGATCATCGTGCAGAGACTGCAGCATCCCTGGACATGAGGACAATATTCCAGAGAAAAGCAGAGACTGCAGGGACAAAGCAGCTGTCTGTCACTGTGTTTGTACATGAATCAAACAGGAAGTGCTGCTGTGGTTATCACTGCAGGTTTAATGTCATATTAAACAATAACTGCTCCATACAGTTCATGCATAGATTATTAGTGCTGTGTTAATTACATGTTGATGCATTTTAACAGCAGCATTAGTGACATGATTGGAGTGAACATCCTGCTGTGTGTGTTGTTGTTGGCTGTGTGCAGTCACAGAGCTCTGGTGGACATGTGGAGTTTGGCTTCAGTGAAACAGTTTTTATATTTCTGTTTGTTTGGAAACCTTTGAAACTGGCTCATCACAAACTTTCAGGGTCAGGAAAAAACAATATTTCTTTTTTTTATTTTTTTTATTTTGAATTTTCCAGAAACAAAGAAGATTTTTTTAAATAAGGAACGTAATATAAAACAACCTATAAGAAAAAAAACAAACAAGTAATCAAAAATAAACAAGCGGGTGTACCATCTAGTTAATATACATGTATACACACATATACATCACACACACACATATGCATACACATATACACACATACACATATATACACATAGCAGTTCAAAAATATGGCGTACAGAATTACAAAGATTCAAAATGTAATGTTTCCATTTATCCCAAATCTCAATAAATGTATCATATTGAAATCTGCTAGAGAAAGTAATTTTTTCCATTTTAAACAACCCATAGATATAAAAAATGGGCAGGGCAAGGCTTAATGGTATATTGTATGTTTTATGATAAGGGAACTCTTAGGGACTTCCAATCAGTAAAAGATCAATACCAGTTAAGCAATACGGACTTTTTCAGGTTTCTTCAAATCAGGCATCATCTACATAACATGTCTAACTTATTGGGTAAAAAATCAAGATCATAAGTGCATCATCTTAAGATCCTGGCCTCTTCATTCCAATCATTCTTATTAAGAAATTGTAACCAGAGTTTTAAAGGCAAGTTGATCCATTGGTTTCCTTGATTAATTTGTTTTTTAATAAGTGTCACGTCCCCTAAGCTTGCCTGAATTGGAAAATCTCTTGAGGCAGCTGTTTCTATTTCTTCCCATCTTGCTTGGTAGTCTTGCACCAACACGCCAGGATCCTCAGTTGAGCTGAAACATAATAATCTTTCAAACATGGGAACCCCAACCCCCCTTTATCTTTAGCCAGCTGGATCGTTTGGTGCTTAATCCGTGGTCTTTTTCCTGCCATATGAACCTGGAAATTATTTTGTCCCACTCCTGAAATTGTTTATCAGTTATTTCAACTGGAGTGTTAGGAACAGATAAGGCATCCTAGGCAAGACGTTCATTTTGACTGTATCAATACGTGACTCGAAATTTAAAACTGGTGTCAAGTTCCATCTTTTAATATCCTCGTTTATTTTATAACACAAAGGTTTAAAATTTGCATGATATATTTTAGAGAGATCTTTAGTGATATTTACTCTAAGATACTTCATTTGCTCCAACTCCCAATTCAAGTTAACTTTAGACTTAATTTCCTGATTTAGCTTATAATTAAAAGCTAATATCTGAGTCTTCGATATATTTAGTTTATAACCTGATAGTGAGCTAAAGGTCTCCAGAAGTGATAACAGCTTGGGGAAAGTAATAATTGGATTTGTCAAATAAACCAAAATATCATCAGCAAACAAGGAAATCTCATGTTCTTGGCCCATGATCTTGACTCCAGTAATATCAATGCTTTGTATAACACTTTGACTCAGGGCCGCTATGAAAAGGGCAAAGAGTGGAGGACTAAATAACCCTGGCGTGTCCCTCTCTGTAGATTGAAAACATTAGAAACCGCCCTGTTGACTTTGATCTTGCCCTTGGTGATTTATATAATGCTTGAATGATCATGATAAACAATTGATGAAATCCAAACTTACCCATAACTTTGTATAGAAATTCCCAATTAACCCAATCGAAAGCCTTTTCAGCATCTAAGCTCATAAGGACCATCTGAATTTTATTTTAACTACATAATCAATAACATGTAGTGTTCGGCGAACATTATCTTGCGTTTGTCTCTGCTTAATAAAACCAGTCTGATCCAAGCTAATTATCTGAACAGGAATATTTTCAATTCTTTTGGCAAGAATGTATGTAAATATCTTATAGTCCTGGTTAAGAGGCGGTAATTTCCACAGTCAAGCCTGTCGTTTCCTTCTTTAGCTATTAAGGAAATAGATGCCTCATTCCAAGATAGGGGAATTACTCCTGTCTTTAAGATATAATTGAACATTGTTTTCATCAAGGGGATCAATAACTCTTTCATTTCCTTATACCAATCTGATGGAAATCCGTTCGGGCCTGTAGATTTATTGGGTTTTAATTTTGAGAAAGCTTTTTTAATTTCAATTTCAGATAAGTCCTTGATTAAGGTTATAATTTGGTTTTCAGTCAGCTTTGGTAAGCAAAGTGAGTCCAGGAAGGATATCATACCTTTATCATCCACTCTTGGTTGTGTGTATAGTTCTTTGTAGAATTTTAGAAAAGCAGCTGAATATCTTCCAATTTGTACAGGATGTTGTTTGTTTGAGGGTCCTTTATTTTGTGAATTATATTTTCTAATTGTTGTTTTTTAAATTTATAGGCCAATAGTTTTGCGGATTTGCCTCCTACCTCATAGTATCTTTGTTGTTAAAAAGCCATATTTTTTTTGGATTTCACATGAAAAAATTTCATTAATTTCATTTTTCTTCTTTTTCCTTTCTAAATTCAAATTTATATCTGCGCTTATTTTATGGGCATCTTCAAGATATTGTAGTTGCGCCTGGAGTTTTCTTAAGTGCTCATTTCTCTTCTTTTTTAAGTTGGTGCTGTAGCCTATAAGTTTTTCTAATATAACCGCTTTTAGGGCATCCCATAAAACACTCGGAGAAACTTCTTCATTATCATTTTCAGCTACATAATGTATTATATCTTGGCTAATTTGCTCTTTCAACGGACATAGAATACTTGTATTTAATCTCCAAGATGTATCTCTTCTTCCGTTTCCTAGCACTACTTCCAGATACAGTGGGGCATGATCTGATAAATCCATCACTCCTATCCTGACCACACTGTTAAAGTCTTTTTGAAACTTAAAGAAATAGTCCAATCTAGCATAAAATGAATGTGGGTGAGAGAAAAAGGTCTAGTCCTTTTTGATGGGGTTTAACTCTCTCCAGACATCTATAAGCCCTAAATCCTTTCAAATTATTTTAATATTTTTGGTTATTTTATTTAATCCCGGGGCGTGTGGGTTTGATGAGTCTAAAGACGGATTGAGACGAGCGTTCCAATATCCTCCCAAAATTAGAAGACCTTGTGCCTCTACAGCAATCATTTCAAAGACCTGTTTAAAAAATTTTAACTCTGATCCTGGGGGAGCATATACGTTTTAGAGATGGCACGATACCACTTTTTTATGTCCGATACCGATACCGATATCATAAATTTGGATATCTGCCGATACCGATATGAATCCGATATAGTGTGTTTTTTAATCAATAAAACTGTTTCTTTTAATATCTTGCTGCATTTTGTATAAGTTCATACTCAAGTTTAAATAAACAACAACACTAAAGCTATTCTGTTATACCTGTATGTAAAAAATACACTGCACCCAAAATATTTCATAGTTCAGCAATACTGATCAATCTAATAAACTTAAACCTGTACCATCCTCCCTATTCTGGTATTTTAAAGAGTACTTAGCAGAAATATTAAGCTACCTAACTAATAGGGTTGCAAACTCCCAGCAAAAAAAAATAGGGAACCACCCACCCTCCACCTCATGATGCTTAATCGACGTAATCAACTTTAATTTGATGCAGTGTGAAAAAAAATGCACAGAAATAAATTATTTTTCAAGAATAATTAAATAGATTCAACATCTTTCTTCTACAGAATTGCAGACTGCACAGATGGTATCTTCCCAAAGGAAAAAGTACTATAGCTTACTAGGGTATATTAGACTTAACAGTTACTATATACAATAATGGACTTCTATACATTTTACATCAGATTAAAACTTTGGGTGTAAGATTCAGATAATTATTTATTGAAAGCGAGACATTTTAAATGAGAATAAGAAAGAAAAGTATGTCTTTGTGCCCCCTTTTCCCTGTTAATGCCCTATCGGCCCCCCTGGCTAAACTTTGCTAGATCCGCCCCTGCACAGTTACCAGCCGTCAGCTGTGTAGAAAAGGATCCTGGTCTAGAAAGTAATATTAAATAAATTCTAACAACAGCTTATCAAGCTTAAAGGTGCTGCTGTTGTTCAGCCGCTGGTTTCCTCTTTCTGGTGCAAAGTGGGGCAAAAACAAAGAAGAGAGACGGAGTCGCGACAGAAAAGCCGATCAGCTGATCATTAATAAGTTTCACGATTGAAGTAGCATCAGGAGAGGGAGAGAAGAGGCACTCGCTCCATATATCGGTTGTTAAGCTTAACGCTGGAACGCTTTACAAACATTCAGAGATGAACTTACACACTTGCTTTATTTCTCTCTGGGATAACTTCCTCGGAGATGAAATGCTGGTTTGGTAGTGAGGCTACAAATACACACAGCCGCTCTATCACGTGACCACACTGCTCCGATGTGCTACGTTATGAGGCGAGTTACGCCGTGTCGCAAGTTTTGTGAGGTGCTTTTTTGATATTTAATGGATCGGATTACGGTTTTTATTTCTCTCCGATATCCGATCCACTAAATTACGTCAGTATCGGACCGATACCGATATGTAATATCGGATCGGTCCATCTCTAATACATTTATAAGAGTAGTCAGTATACCGTCCAGATACCCCTTTACTAACACAAACCTTCCCTCCTTATCCCCTATTTCTTGAATGCATTCAAAATTTAACCTACTCGAAATTAAAATTACCACACCCCTTTTGGAACTCTGAGGACAAGAAGAAGAATACTGGTTAAATTTCCATTTCCTAAGTTTTTCATGCTCAAACTGTGGTAAGTGAGATTCCTGTAGAAAGGCAACTTCTATTCCTTCTCTTTTTATTCTCTTTTTAATTTTGACATTATTTTGCTTCTTTTAATATGATTCCCCAAGCCATTTACATTAAATGACACAACTTTGGTTACCTTACAAAGCATTATTGTACACCTTATATGATTTTAATCTCTGAACATATCGAAAAGTACACCCCTATGGAAAAAAAAAACAAAAAAACAAAGAAAAAAACAACATTATAGAAAAAAACATTGTACAACAAAAACATACAATCATGTTGATTTCCAGAAACATAAACACTATATTAGCTGTAATTAGTGAGGGAAAAGCTCTTCTATCGACTTGTGGAAGAGTGCCCGCTTCAGCACGCAGGCTGAAAGCCCAGTGGTCTGTAGGGTCCAGCTTACTATGCATGTAAATGGCTCGACTTTAATGTACTTTTATATGCCCTCTTTATGGAATTACCAAAATATAAAACTAAAACATCTTTATCAAAATAAAGTTCGTAGTCTCAGTTCCTCTTAAATCTCTATACTCTTGAGTTTACCTCTAATATGATGCTCCGTCACAAGCAGCCTGGTTATCCACAGTCATCTTGGTGCCTAAATACCTGGAGACGCTCCTTGAAACCCTGCTTTTGGATCGTGTTTCCATGTTTCTTCTTCGTACTTGTTTGCCAAGTCTGCTGTTTTATTTGATCCAAGAGTGTATCCCTGTCTTTCACAACGTCTACTGATAATCCTCTCTTCACCATGTCCATAGTCGCTTCATGCGCCGTGTTGTACGTCGCGGTTCCATCCCTGTAGTAAAGGCGTCTGGAAGTGAATGTTATTCTCCTTAAGCACCTTCTTCACTGACGCATATTCTTTTCTTCTTCGTTGTATCTCCGGGGCATCATCATTGTCCACATATATCCTATTGCCCTGAAAACCAAACCCCCTAGCCTGCCAGGCCTTCTTGATAATGTCTTCTTTGATACGATAACTTGCGGGTTTGACAACAATTGAGCGTGGAGGGGCTCCATCAGGGGGTTTCTCAGCACCAGCCTGGTGTGCTCTTTCGATTCCCGCAGTGGGAGAAGAGAGACGCATTGTCTTTTCAAATAAAACCTCTAGAAAGTTTACAAGAGACGGGGATTTGTCCTCTTCCCCTTCCTTTAGGCCATATATTCTGAGATTCTCGCGACGTGACCTTCCCTATAAATCCAGTAGCTTAGTTTTGCATCGCATCTGAACATTTGCTAATTCCATTAGCAGCTCCTCCAAAACCTGAATTCGAGTCTCCACAACATCTATGTGTCCCTCTGCTGTATCAAGTCTTTTACCAATGCTGTTCACATTCTCCCTTATGGCATTAAACTGCCCATTTGTGTCTTTTCTGAAAGCACGCAATTCTTTTAATATCATGTCCATCGTAGCTGGGTAGTCTTTCGCACTAGCATTAGCATCAGGTTGCTGGTCTTCTTCCATATTACTACTAGCTTGCGGCGAAGCATCTTCTTCCACTTCACTACGTTCTCTTACGTCCTTTTTCCTAAATTTTCTGTGCACTTTTATTCCAAAAACAAATACCCCACACTATCAATCCGAGCTTTTTCAGTTTCGAGTTAGATAAATTGGGGAAAAAAGTAATAAGGTCGGGAGCGATTACCCTACACAGCCATCACAGACTGGAAGTCCAAGGTTATCAGGTTTGAGTTCCGAAAAAACAATATTTCTTATCTGATTTAAATGATACAGATTATCTCTTCATGGACTTCTTGGACCTTTTTTATCACTGCTGCTGATTTTATTTCTTTTCCTCACAGTCCTTTTCTCATCACTTACATGAGTAGTGACTTCCATGACAGAGCTCACAAGGTCAGAAAAGGAGTCCAGGAATGGATCTAAAGAAAGCAGCAGTACTGGAGGAGGTCCAGAGGTGCACAAGGAGGCCACCTTAAAGATCTGACACATTTAAATCAGGTCTGGTTTTATTTCCATCATACTTTTAGGAAGGATTGGATTTGTTATGTCATTGTAACATTCATATCATGTCAGTCACCTCCACACTGAACATTTCACACCAACTTTAACAACAGATGAAGAACAAGAGGAACAGAGAGGAGGAGGGAGGAAGAAGAAGGAGTTCCATCACTGACCTGTGGATTTCTCTGTGTGTTGAGTTTTGGCATTTTCACCTGTGGATCAGACAAACAGAGTGAGCTCAGAGTCCCGATGAACTTTCTATATCAGACACTTGAACACATCCTGTGACTCTGAACATGTTTTTCTAAAATACTGTAAATATTGATCATCATGACTGTAAGAACCAATCAGTGACAGAGATCAGAGCTGCCAGGCTTCATGAACATGGCAGAGCTGTGCAGTGATTCTGTCCTAGTGGTAAAAGTGTGTTACTGCGACTCAGAGCTCATCACATGACATCACTGAGACAAACTACATTTTCCCCAAACAAACAACAGGAAACAGTTTTTAGAGAAAGCTGTGGAAACTTTAGGAGACAGAATTTGATCCAGTCGTAAAGCTGTGAACATCAGACAGACAGATGTCAGTGAGTGTGATCCTCCATGATCTCCTCTCTTGTGTAACCAGCAGATCTTCACTCTTAGCTTCAGTAAATTATTATGCAAGAAAGTTCAGACTCACCATTGACTTTGAGTGTCACTACTTTCTGTAACAGGATGTTTCCATACTTCTTGTAGACGGTGCAGGTGTAGACTCCACTGTCAGTGAGGTGGAGGTCTTTCAGTTTCAGACTGAGGTCTTTAGTGTTCAGTGGGTCTTCATTCATCTCCGTGTGGCCTCTATAAACAGGATCTTGTGACAGATGCTGTTTTTTGCTACTATCATACAAGTGGATCATCCTTTCTTCAGGACAAGTGAGTTTCCACTCCACTTTGACGTCCTGAGAAAGTTCATCGGTGACTCTAAATGGTATCAGGACAGTCGTCTGCCCCTGGCTCACCTCCACCATCTCCACCTGGAGAACTGACAGCAGAATATAAATGAAATGAAACCTTTATTTGTGTCTAGAGACAAACAGACATCCGTGAGTGTGATCCTCCATCATAGCCTCTGCTGTGTAACCAGCAGCTCTTCACTCACATTTTCAGTGACGGTGGACAAACAGATGTAACTCTCACCTCTGACACTGAGAGTCACTGATTTCCGTAGCAGCATGTGTCCATCCTTGTTGTAGACGGTGCAGGTGTAGACTCCACTGTCAGTGAGGTGGAGGTCTTTCAGGGTCAGACTGAGGTCTTTGGTGTTCAGTGGGTCTTTGTTCATCTCAGTGCGCTGTTTCTGATCTTGGCCCTTTAAGTGACACTGGTCTTTACCAATCTGATACTCATGGACCATCTTGTTTTTGTGTTTCCACTCCACTTTGACATCCTGGGTGAAGCCTTCTTTGATTTTAAAGGGCAGCAGGACAAACTCCTTCCCCTGTGTCACCTCCACCATCTCCAGCTGGTACTCTAAAGAGAAAACAGAGGAGAACATAGTCAGAGAGACAACATCCTTTACATCTAGATGACTCATTGTAGAGACGTCAGGTCTGAACTTCCTGGAGCCAGGAGATTTTCTGACTCAGGCCAGACCCACAAAATTTTCTTTGCCATGGCCTTGAGCTGTTTGACCTAGGGTTTTTAAGTCTTTTAGCAGTCGTGTCATTTGTAAAGTTTTTATTTAAATATTCTGTTTGGTTCTTCATTTGTGTGTTTTTAGTGTTTATGTTTTATAATTGTACTTTTCTTAAGTGTTTTTAGTCTACTTCTTAGTTCTGGGTTGTATTAGAGTTTAGTTTTTCTCTCAATGTTTCTTGTTCCATTTTTTGTGTGACGTTTGTGTGTCTGCATTTCCATGTTTAGTTATCACTTCTCACTTCCTGCTTTATTGGATAGTTATTCATCCCTTGCTCTTTACTGTGAGTTTTACTTCCCTCATCTTATTATCTGTTCTTTTACATCCGTGTCTCATTTTCCCAACTGTCTCTACTCCCCTGATTACCCTTCTCTGTGTGTATATATAGTGCTGATTTCTCTCAGTCCTGGTCAAAACATCAACTCTACTTCTCAGTGAATTTTCTTCATGTACTTCTGCTGTATTTCTTCTATTTCTTTCAGCCCAGTGTATTTCCAAGTTCCATGTTCCGCTAGTTATGGTTTTCAATTTTCTTGTAGACGTTATATGTTCCCCTATTTGACTTTCCTCTAAAACAGCCTAACAAAGATTCAAATCCTCTCTTTATTTAGAGCTCTCTGGTTATTTGTGCCATAGCTTCAACATTAAATATAAAACAAGCTCAAACTGAAAGAGCACAAAGAGCTATCAATTTAAAATATATTGGAATTAATAAACATTAGACTATGATAGAGTCCTACATATCAAACTTAGAAAACAGTCTGCTTTGATGGTGGACTTGTTCTGTTTTCCTACAGAGCACCACGTCATCTTCTTATATCAACATCTGCCAGTCTGTGTACAGGGAATGAGGAAACCCCGTTCATTTACTGAGATCAACAGCCGACTTTCCAGTGTAAGACTTCATAAATATGTGAACATGAGCTGACTCTGGAACAGCTTCTATACAATCATGGACTGTAAAACAGAGGCAGGAGCCACCCTCTCTCTCCTGCACTGTACGGCTCAACTCACATACAGCAAACCTGCACTGATTCTACATATGTCACATTCCCATGATGCATCACAGGCTGTTTGATTGGATCTTTTTCATTGAGGATTTGTAATGTGGACAAACAGATGTTACTCTCACCTTTGACACTGAGAGTCACTGCTTTCTGTAGCAGCATGTGTCCATCCTTGTTGTAGACGGTGCAGGTGTAGACTCCACTGTCAGTGAGGTGGAGGTCTTTCAGGGTCAGACTGAGGTCTTTAGTGTTCAGTGGGTCTTTCTTCATCTCAGTGCGCTGTTTCTGATCTTGGCCCTTTAAGTGACACTGGTCTTTACCAATCTGATACTCATGGACCATCTTGTTTTTGTGTTTCCACTCCACTTTGACATCCTGGGTGAAGCCTTCTTTGATTTTAAAGGGCAGCAGGACAAACTCCTTCCCCTGTGTCACCTCCACCATCTCCAGCTGGTACTCTAAAGAGAAAACAGAGGAGAACATAGTCAGAGAGACAACATCCTTTACATCTAGATGACTCATTGTAGAGATGTCAGGTCTGAACTTCCTGGAGCCAGGAGATTTTCTGACTCAGGCCAGACCCACAAAATCAGACACTTCCTTTGATAGATCCAAATCTTGTACCGGTTAAAGGACTCAGTATAAGATTTGGGCACCGATGAGCTACTACAAGATGGATCTTCAAAGTCCTCATGCCCACAATGTTGTGCACCATCAGACACTTGTCTCTCATTACATGAGCCAGTAAAAATTTTTGGCTTCTTCATTAGTTGGGAATGCTTCCCTAATTTTGTGATTGTTAGTCTATCTTTGTCATGGCCTTGAGCTGTTTGACCTAGGGTTTTTAAGTCTTTTAGCAGTCATGTCATTTGTAAAGTTTTTATTTAAATATTCTGTTTGGTTCTTCATTTGTGTGTTTTTAGTGTTTATGTTTTATAATTGTACTTTTCTTAAGTGTTTTTAGTCTACTTCTTAGTTCTGGGTTGTATTAGAGTTTAGTTTTTCTCTCAGTGTTTCTTGTTCCATTTTTTGTGTGACGTTTGTGTGTCTGCATTTCCATGTTTAGTTATCACTTCTCACTTCCTGCTTTATTGGATAGTTATTCATCCCTTGCTCTTTACTGTGAGTTTTACTTCCCTCATCTTATTATCTGTTCTTTTACATCTGTGTCTCATTTTCCCAACTGTCTCTACTCCCCTGATTACCCTTCTCTGTGTGTATATATAGTGCTGATTTCTCTCAGTCCTGGTCAAAACATCAACTCTACTTCTCAGTGAATTTTCTTCATGTACTTCTGCTGTATTTCTTCTATTTCTTTCAGCCCAGTGTATTTCCAAGTTCCATGTTCCGCTAGTTATGGTTTTAATTTTCTTGTAGACGTTATATGTTCCCCTATTTGATTTTCCTCTAAAACAGCATAACAAAGATTCAAATCCTCTCTTCATTTAGAGCTCTCTGGTTATTTGTGCCATAACTTCAACATTAAATATAAAACAAGCTCAAACTGAAAGAGCACAAAGAGCTATCAATTTAAAATATATTGGAATTAATAAACATTAGACTATGATAGAGTCCTACATATCAAACTTAGAAAACAGTCTGCTTTGATGGTGGACTTGTTCTGTTTTCCTACAGAGCACCACGTCATCTTCTTATATCAACATCTGCCAGTCTGTGTACAGGGAATGAGGAAACCCTGTTCATTTACTGAGATCAAGAGCAGACTTTCCAGTGTAAGACTTCATAAATATGTGAACATGAGCTGACTCTGGAACAGCTTCTATACAATCATGGACTGTAAAACAGAGGCAGGAGCCACCCTCTCTCTCCTGCACTGTACGGCTCAACTCACATACAGCAAACCTGCACTGATTCTACATATGTCACATTCCCATGATGCATCACAGGCTGTTTGATTGGATCTTTTTCACTGAGGATTTGTAATGTGGACAAACAGATGTTACTCTCACCTCTGACACTGAGAGTCACTGATTTCTGTAGCAGCATGTGTCCATCCTTGTTGTAGACGGTGCAGGTGTAGACTCCACTGTCAGTGAGTTGGAGGTCTTTCAGGGTCAGACTGAGGTCTCCATTTTTTATTTGCTCGTTCTTCACTTCTGTGCGACTTTGTATGTAAGACTGGTTTTGGTCTTTCTGATAAACGTGGACTTTCTTGTCTTCATGTTTCCACTCCGCTGTGACGTCTTGAAGCTTGATATCAGTTGTAAATGGCAGCAGGACAGACTGAACCCCTTTAACTGTTTCCACCATCTGGACCTCAGGAACTGAGAGGAGAATATGAGACAGACAGACAGATGTCAGTGAAGGTGATCCTCCATCATCTACAGTTATTATAGTTTGATACTTTCATTGTTTTTATTTAGCGTTGGCCTTTTCTTTTGAATTCAGTTTAGTTTCTGTCAGTTTCCAGAGTGGGTTTGCTTCTTTCACTTTTGTTTTGATTGTGTGTAAATGTTTAGTTTTTGTTTAACTTTTATTATGTGAACTCTTAGTTTTAGTCTCTAAATTCTTTTTTCTTACTTATAAATCTATACCTATTTTAGATGGAGGACAAACAGATGTTACTCTCACCTCTGACACTGAGAGTCACTGATTTCCGTAGCAGCATGTGTCCATCCTTGTTGTAGACGGTGCAGGTGTAGACTCCACTGTCAGTGAGGTGGAGGTCTTTCAGGGTCAGACTGAGGTCGTTAGTGTTCAGTGGGTCTTTCTTCATCTCAGTGCGCTGTTTCTGATCCTGGCCCTTTAAGTGACACTGGTCTTTACCAATCTGATACTCATGGACCATCTTGTTTTTGTGTTTCCACTCCACTTTGACATCCTGGGTGAAGCCTTCTTTGATTTTAAAGGGCAGCAGGACAAACTCCTTCCCCTGTGTCACCTCCACCATCTCCAGCTGGTACTCTAAAGAGAAAACAGAGGAGAACATAGTCAGAGAGACAACATCCTTTACATCTAGATGACTCATTGTAGAGACGTCAGGTCTGAACTTCCTGGAGCCAGGAGATTTTCTGACTGAGGCCAGACCCACAAAATCAGACACTTCCTTTGATAGATCCAAATCTTGTACTGGTTAAAGGACTCAGTATAAGATTTGGGCACCGATGAGCTACTACAAGATGGATCTTCAAAGTCCTCATGCCCACAATGTTGTGCACCATCAGACTCTTCTCTCTCATTACATGAGCCAGTAAAAATTTTTGGCTTCTTCATTAGTTGGGAATGCTTCCCTAATTTTGTGATTGTTAGTCTATCTTTGTCATGGCCTTGAGCTGTTTGACCTAGGGTTTTTAAGTCTTTTAGCAGTCATGTCATTTGTAAAGTTTTTATTTAAATATTCTGTTTGGTTCTTCATTTGTGTGTTTTTAGTGTTTATGTTTTATAATTGTACTTTTCTTAAGTGTTTTTAGTCTACTTCTTAGTTCTGGGTTGTATTAGAGTTTAGTTTTTCTCTCAGTGTTTCTTGTTCCATTTTTTGTGTGACGTTTGTGTGTCTGCATTTCCATGTTTAGTTATCACTTCTCACTTCCTGCTTTATTGGATAGTTATTCATCCCTTGCTCTTTACTGTGAGTTTTACTTCCCTCATCTTATTATCTGTTCTTTTACATCTGTGTCTCATTTTCCCAACTGTCTCTACTCCCCTGATTACCCTTCTCTGTGTGTATATATAGTGCTGATTTCTCTCAGTCCTGGTCAAAACATCAACTCTACTTCTCAGTGAATATTCTTCATGTACTTCTGCTGTATTTCTTCTATTTCTTTCAGCCCAGTGTATTTCCAAGTTCCATGTTCCGCTAGTTATGGTTTTAATTTTCTTGTTGACGTTATATGTTCCCCTATTTGATTTTCCTCTAAAACAGCATAACAAAGATTCAAATCCTCTCTTCATTTAGAGCTCTCTGGTTATTTGTGCCATAACTTCAACATTAAATATAAAACAAGCTCAAACTGAAAGAGCATAAAGAGCTATCAATTTAAAATATATTGGAATTAATAAACATTAGACTATGATAAAGTCCTACATATCAAACTGAGAAAACAGTCTGCTTTGATGGTGGACTTGTTCTGTTTTCCTACAGAGCACCACGTCATCTTCTTATATCAACATCTGCCAGTCTGTGTACAGGGAATGAGGAAACCCCGTTCATTTACTGAGATCAAGAGCAGACTTTCCAGTGTAAGACTTCATAAATATGTGAACATGAGCTGACTCTGGAACAGCTTCTATACAATCATGGACTGTAAAACAGAGGCAGGTGCCACCCTCTCTCTCCTGCACTGTACGGCTCAACTCACATACAGCAAACCTGCACTGATTCTACATATGTCACATTCCCATGATGCATCACAGGCTGTTTGATTGGATCTTTTTCATTGAGGATTTGTAATGTGGACAAACAGATGTTACTCTCACCTTTGACACTGAGAGTCACTGATTTCTGTAGCAGCATGTGTCCATCTTTGTTGTAGACGGTGCAGGTGTAGACTCCACTGTCAGTGAGTTGGAGGTCTTTCAGGGTCAGACTGAGGTCTCCATTTTTTATTTGCTCGTTCTTCACTTCTGTGCGACTTTGTATGTAAGACTGGTTTTGGTCTTTCTGATAAACGTGGACTTTCTTATCTTCATGTTTCCACTCCACTGTGACGTCCTGAAGCTTGATATCAGTTGTAAATGGCAGCAGGACAGACTGAACCCCTTTAACTGTTTCCACCATCTGAACCTCAGGAACTGAGAGGAGAACATGAGACAGACAGACAGATGTCAGTGAAGGTGATCCTCCATCATCTACAGTTATTATAGTTTGATACTTTCATTGTTTTCATTTAGTGTTGGCCTTTTCTTTTGAATTCAGTTTAGTTTCTGTGAGTTTCCAGAGTGGCTTTGCTTCTTTCACTTTTGTTTTGATTGTGTGTAAATGTTTAGTTTTTGTTTAACTTTTATTATGTGAACTCTTAGTTTTAGTCTCTAAATTCTTTTTTCTTACTTATAAATATTTTGGACGGTGGACAAACAGCTGTAACACTCACCTCTGACACTGAGAGTCACTGATTTCCGTAGCAGCATGTGTCCATTCTTGTTGTAGACGGTGCAGGTGTAGACTCCACTGTCAGTGAAGTGGAGGTCTTTCAGGGTCAGACTGAGGTCTTTAGTGTTCAGTGGGTCTTTCTTCATCTCAGTGCGCTGTTTCTGATCTTGGCCCTTTAAGTGACACTGGTCTTTACCAATCTGATACTCATGGACCATCTTTTTTTTGTGTTTCCACTCCACTTTGACATCCTGGGTGAAGCCTTCTTTGATTTTAAAGGGCAGCAGGACAAACTCCTTCCCCTGTGTCACCTCCACCATCTCCAGCTGGTACTCTAAAGAGAAAACAGAGGAGAACATAGTCAGAGAGACAACATCCTTTACATCTAGATGACTCATTGTAGAGACGTCAGGTCTGAACTTCCTGGAGCCAGGAGATTTTCTGACTGAGGCCAGACCCACAAAATCAGACACTTCCTTTGATAGATCCAAATCTTGTACTGGTTAAAGGACTCAGTATAAGATTTGGGCACCGATGAGCTACTAGAAGATGGATCTTCAAAGTCCTCATGCCCACAATGTTGTGCACCATCAGACACTTGTCTCTCATTACATGAGCCAGTAAAAATTTTTGGCTTCTTCATTAGTTGGGAATGCTTCCCTAATTTTGTGATTGTTAGTCTATCTTTGTCATGGCCTTGAGCTGTTTGACCTAGGGTTTTTAAGTCTTTTAGCAGTCATGTCATTTGTAAAGTTTTTATTTAAATATTCTGTTTGGTTCTTCATTTGTGTGTTTTTAGTGTTTATGTTTTATAATTGTACTTTTCTTAAGTGTTTTTAGTCTACTTCTTAGTTCTGGGTTGTATTAGAGTTTAGTTTTTCTCTCAGTGTTTCTTGTTCCATTTTTTGTGTGACGTTTGTGTGTCTGCATTTCCATGTTTAGTTATCACTTCTCACTTCCTGCTTTATTGGATAGTTATTCATCCCTTGCTCTTTACTGTGAGTTTTACTTCCCTCATCTTATTATCTGTTCTTTTACATCTGTGTCTCATTTTCCCAACTGTCTCTACTCCCCTGATTACCCTTCTCTGTGTGTATATATAGTGCTGATTTCTCTCAGTCCTGGTCAAAACATCAACTCTACTTCTCAGTGAATATTCTTCATGTACTTCTGCTGTATTTCTTCTATTTCTTTCAGCCCAGTGTATTTCCAAGTTCCATGTTCCGCTAGTTATGGTTTTAATTTTCTTGTTGACGTTATATGTTCCCCTATTTGATTTTCCTCTAAAACAGCATAACAAAGATTCAAATCCTCTCTTCATTTAGAGCTCTCTGGTTATTTGTGCCATAACTTCAACATTAAATATAAAACAAGCTCAAACTGAAAGAGCATAAAGAGCTATCAATTTAAAATATATTGGAATTAATAAACATTAGACTATGATAAAGTCCTACATATCAAACTGAGAAAACAGTCTGCTTTGATGGTGGACTTGTTCTGTTTTCCTACAGAGCACCACGTCATCTTCTTATATCAACATCTGCCAGTCTGTGTACAGGGAATGAGGAAACCCCGTTCATTTACTGAGATCAAGAGCAGACTTTCCAGTGTAAGACTTCATAAATATGTGAACATGAGCTGACTCTGGAACAGCTTCTATACAATCATGGACTGTAAAACAGAGGCAGGTGCCACCCTCTCTCTCCTGCACTGTACGGCTCAACTCACATACAGCAAACCTGCACTGATTCTACATATGTCACATTCCCATGATGCATCACAGGCTGTTTGATTGGATCTTTTTCATTGAGGATTTGTAATGTGGACAAACAGATGTTACTCTCACCTTTGACACTGAGAGTCACTGATTTCTGTAGCAGCATGTGTCCATCTTTGTTGTAGACGGTGCAGGTGTAGACTCCACTGTCAGTGAGTTGGAGGTCTTTCAGGGTCAGACTGAGGTCTCCATTTTTTATTTGCTCGTTCTTCACTTCTGTGCGACTTTGTATGTAAGACTGGTTTTGGTCTTTCTGATAAACGTGGACTTTCTTATCTTCATGTTTCCACTCCACTGTGACGTCCTGAAGCTTGATATCAGTTGTAAATGGCAGCAGGACAGACTGAACCCCTTTAACTGTTTCCACCATCTGAACCTCAGGAACTGAGAGGAGAACATGAGACAGACAGACAGATGTCAGTGAAGGTGATCCTCCATCATCTACAGTTATTATAGTTTGATACTTTCATTGTTTTCATTTAGTGTTGGCCTTTTCTTTTGAATTCAGTTTAGTTTCTGTGAGTTTCCAGAGTGGCTTTGCTTCTTTCACTTTTGTTTTGATTGTGTGTAAATGTTTAGTTTTTGTTTAACTTTTATTATGTGAACTCTTAGTTTTAGTCTCTAAATTCTTTTTTCTTACTTATAAATATTTTGGACGGTGGACAAACAGCTGTAACACTCACCTCTGACACTGAGAGTCACTGATTTCTGTAGCAGCATGTGTCCATTCTTGTTGTAGACGGTGCAGGTGTAGACTCCACTGTCAGTGAAGTGGAGGTCTTTCAGGGTCAGACTGAGGTCTTTAGTGTTCAGTGGGTCTTTCTTCATCTCAGTGCGCTGTTTCTGATCCTGGCCCTTTAAGTGACACTGGTCTTTACCAATCTGATACTCATGGACCATCTTGTTTTTGTGTTTCCACTCCACTT
Source organism: Pelmatolapia mariae (assembly GCF_036321145.2). Classification (NCBI taxonomy): domain Eukaryota; kingdom Metazoa; phylum Chordata; class Actinopteri; order Cichliformes; family Cichlidae; genus Pelmatolapia; species Pelmatolapia mariae. Next base: position 29,936,938 of record NC_086229.1, read on the forward strand.
TGACATCCTGGGTGAAGCCTTCTTTGATTTTAAAGGGCAGCAGGACAAACTCCTTCCCCTGTGTCACCTCCACCATCTCCAGCTGGTACTCTAAAGAGAAAACAGAGGAGAACATAGTCAGAGAGACAACATCCTTTACATCTAGATGACTCATTGTAGAGACGTCAGGTCTGAACTTCCTGGAGCCAGGAGATTTTCTGACTGAGGCCAGACCCACATAATCAGACACTTCCTTTGATAGATCCAAATCTTGTACTGGTTAAAGGACTCAGTATAAGATTTGGGCACCGATGAGCTACTAGAAGATGGATCTTCAAAGTCCTCATCCCCACAATGTTGTGCACCATCAGACACTTGTCTCTCATTACATGAGCCAGTAAAAATTTTTGGCTTCTTCATTAGTTGGGAATGCTTCCCTAATTTTGTGATTGTTAGTCTATCTTTGTCATGGCCTTGAGCTGTTTGACCTAGGGTTTTTAAGTCTTTTAGCAGTCATGTCATTTGTAAAGTTTTTATTTAAATATTCTGTTTGGTTCTTCATTTGTGTGTTTTTAGTGTTTATGTTTTATAATTGTACTTAAGTGTTTTTAGTCTACGTCTTAGTTCTGGGTTGTATTAGAGTTTAGTTTTTCTCTCAGTGTTTCTTGTTCCATTTTTTGTGTGACGTTTGTGTGTCTGCATTTCCATGTTTAGTTCTCACTTCTCACTTCCTGCTTTATTGGATAGTTATTCATCCCTTGCTCTTTACTGTGACTTTTACTTCCCTCATCTTATTATCTGTTCTTTTACATCTGTGTCTCATTTTCCCAACTGTCTCTACTCCCCTGATTACCCTTCTCTGTGTGTATATATAGTGCTGATTTCTCTCAGTCCTGGTCAAAACATCAACTCTACTTCTCAGTGAATTTTCTTCATGTACTTCTGCTGTATTTCTTCTATTTCTTTCAGCCCAGTGTATTTCCAAGTTCCATGTTCCGCTAGTTATGGTTTTCAATTTTCTTGTAGACGTTATATGTTCCCCTATTTGACTTTCCTCTAAAACAGCCTAACAAAGATTCAAATCCTCTCTTCATTTAGAGCTCTCTGGTTATTTGTGCCATAACTTCAACATTAAATATAAAACAAGCTCAAACTGAAAGAGCACAAAGAGCTATCAATTTAAAATATATTGGAATTAATAAACATTAGACTATGATAGAGTCCTACATAATGTTACGGGTTCGTAATTGAGGATGAGAGTAAAACAATGATAGTCCAGAAGAGGTCGTTCAAACAATTGATTTTAATGAATGCACGCTGCGTGGAGAGGTGCAAACTGCAAAACAGTTGTACATCTCTACCCAAAATACACTCTAGATTGCTTTTATAACATCAGGGTATTGTAACGCCCCTTCTTGCGTTTACAAGCACATAATTTGCATGTACAGAACATTCATGTATTTTAAGAATTAACTGCAAACATAGAGGTTCCTCCTTGTGGCATACTCTTAAGAATATGGTGATAATCTCAGGCCTTGAGGTCACCATGGACTGAACATCCTTCCGTCACCTGTAACTAAGCAAACTCAAATACCACAAGAAGCTGAATACATTCAGGCCTTTGCTCAGCTACTATTTTACTGTACCAATATACTCAGCATATGAGTTATGATACATATATATTTAACTCACTCATTTTAAAGTAGTTATAACTGCACCTGTAATAAACATGTTAATATTTGATTATGATAACCCCTATAATATAAATTATAACATAATGCCAGCAGCTTCAATAAACACTTTGATGAAATGATAGAATGTTAAGGATGGTGGTTATATACAGTTCAGCAGTGACCTAATTTCTTTAAATATTACAATTCCCTCTTTTGACGTCTTCCAAAGACGTCACTACACCATTCCCAGGTCCACTACCTTCGCTTTGACCCTCTCTCTGCTACCCCTTACTAACCTACTGTGTTCATCTAAGGTTCCTGTCATTATTCAAAGTTGGTTCACAATATCATATCAGACAAAATGATAAATCCTACTGCCACGTCTGCTTTGTTAAGCTCTTCAGTTAGACTCTGTGCCTGTGTGCCAATGTGTGTGTACATGCGTCTCGACGTTTAATGTCTAAATGTACATTTGGATGTATGTGGACTTGTATGTCTATCGGCATTTATGAGTCAGTAGTTTTTAAGAAAGAAGGCATTAGTGTGTAAAATGTTTCCTGACTATTAACTCCTGATACTGGAGGGACTTTCCTGTTTGCCCAACCTCTTGGGTTTGGCCTTTTACACTTTTACTAAAGAAATTTTTAATAGAGCCCAAAGAGATTTTTATTTTGCTCCTGTGCTTGACAGGATAAGCCAAGTTGTTTTTTGTTTTGTTTTGAAATTTCCCCTTCTGTGTGTGTGTGTGTACATAAGTAAGGATATGATAATCAACATAAGATCCCTGGTTTGCAAATGATTTTCTGCCCCCACTGCAGGGCAACATCCCACATCATTTTGTGGTGAGTCTATGTTGGCTAGTTTAATGCAGATATATAACAGTTTCTTGATTCCATGGCCCACTCATAGTTGCGCAGTGTCAATGTATGTGGAGAGTTCAATACACATTTCTTGGCTAATTATTTTCCCAATAAAAGTGAAATCACACATTGCATTTGATTTCACTTATATATTATCATGTTCTGGGCTCTATCCATTATATTAACTTTATTCACTCTCAATACCCTTTATGTGTGTGAGCAACGCTTGTAGTTTTATTAAACACAACCCCAGTAAAATACACACCATCCCCATGTCAGCCTAACTCTCCGCTAAAAAGCACACTTCAAAGTTTTCTATCAGGTTTTACGCCTCTTTTGACTTCAAGCATATACATAACATGCAAAAGTTACTGTTAATCCCAGTTAAACAAGTTTCCATTATCTACAACATTTTGTTTCACCCGGCTCACCCTCACACGCTTCCTGTTCCCTTATTGCATATTTTATCTTTAAGACCTTTTACCACAGTAGTTGCTAAGCAGAAACAAAGCAACCTGTGGTCCACCTTTATCCTGTAAAATAAACCCCTGTCATGTTTATGTCTATAAGCATGTTTTGCATTCATTCCTGCAAGTTAGAAGCTGTAAAGTTGAAAGCTGCATCAAGTCCAGGCCTCTGGCCTGGCCTATTTATAAATCATGTGTGTTTGTAAGCGTGCATGCAATTCACCTGCTATGTTCTCATCTTCCCTCAACATGTATCACCTGGACACTCTCACCAGTGAAGCTTAAAACCCTTTTGGACGGAACATTAACTCTAAACAAGCACAGTTATGCATTGTGTATAAAATGAACTCAACCTGTAAATAGAGACATCACTGTTATGTCAAACATAAAATAATACTGTACAACACGTTATTAATACAGTCATCCTAAGGCAGATTATATGATAGCATTAAAAGAATCTCCAAATCCCCAATCCCAACAGGTCCTGCTTTTAAATCTTCCCTGACTTTCCCTTCAAATTCTGCTTTCTTAGTACAATAATCAGGTCCTCCTGTTCCCATTGAATCTGCCATATTGATTCCTTCATGTGTAAGTGTCAGATTTCGAGCATCTAAAACTTTACTCAGTCGCTGTTGTGCTAATGACGTCATAGTGAACGCCTGCAAGTTCACCTAAGCCACCACACTATGTGTAGTCAGAACTTTTAATGAGTGTTCTCTCCCTACATGTACTGTTTCCTATATTATTTTGGCAACCCCTGCTGCATGCTGTGCACATTTAGGGTGCCTTGCTCCTGTTGGACTCAACCTCATGCTATCCTACATAAATACCTGTCTTAAGAGAGACCTCTGCACAGCTCAGACGGCAGTTGCAAGAGCTCTCTAACATTAGAATCATCAACTGTGACTTATATAGTGTTATTTCGGTACTTTATACTTCACACATTTTTGAACGTTGTTTATATGGGGAGTTCCTCTTTTTGTGTCTATATTTATTAATATGCCTTGTGCACTAAAGCTTCCTGTTTTTCAGTCTGGCTGAGCACTTGTTTGTGATTATAAACTGGCCTTGCTCGACAAGCCGTCATAGCAGATACACATTAGAAATGCTTCATATATACAGAGAAAAACCCAATAATCTACATTTCACTATTTTGTTCTTCGATTCAGATTTGGATTCTGTATTGTTCTTTATTTGTTATTATTTATATTCATATTGTTTATTGCTAGTCTTGGTTTCTTATTGTCTGTTTGGGAGCTGACATAGTCTCTGTAAATAAACTTCTTTTGGTGGAGTAGCATCAGGAGAGAAGCTCCAGAGAGGCATCTTCCATGTTAAACACTAAAATATAACATAAGAGATCTTCTCAACGTGTTGTATATTTTTAATATTTCCTTATTATTTTGTCATAAAATAAATCAACCAAATAACTTAAGCTGTGTGACAGCACCTTGCGTTTACGCCAGGCTGTGAGCTGCCCTGAAGCTACACCCCCTTTTACCCCATTTACTTTCTCAATCTTAGTTTAAACTGTTCCTGACCTTCTCCTTCTCTCGTCTGATCATCTCAAGTACGTCCTGTACCAAATTTGCTTCCTCTTTTCAAGTCCCACATTTAGTTTCAAGCTCTAAACTCAGAGCTGAAGTTCCCCTTTTCTAATTCTGTATGTTCTACAAGAGAGCAAGTCGGTAAACAAGTTTATCATCACAAAGGTTGTTAGGTACAGGTCACATAGACATTTGCTTATTACCCCTAAAACAGCACATTTCATGTAGCTAATCGCATATATTAACACCCCCCTTTTTGTGACACATCTCATGTGTTACAAAATCAAAATCCTTCACTCAGGTTAGGGAATTAAAGAAAAGTTTAGTCCTATCATATTATGTATAAATGCTCTGGAGCTTCAAACCTGTATTTAAGGAATGAAATCAAATTAATCATCATGTCAAATCCTTTCTTGGCTCCATCCACAGCCTGCATCCTTGAAACATCCTACAAACAAAAGCCTGTGTGTTATACTCACTTTCTCCACTTATGATCCCACCTGTGTTATAAAACAAAAGTTAAAACAGAACAATTATCAGTCATGTGTTCAACCTGAGTCCAGTCTTTTATCAGGGTCCAGTCGGTCCAACCTATGGTCTGCCTGGTCCGTCCATTCACCTGTCCATTCCCACACATTCACTCACACGCATCAACATCCGGTAGTGGTAAACGTCCACACAAATAATCACATTTTTCACTCTCTGCAAACTCAGTTTATTTATATAATCATTTATTTTCTTTTCAGTTGTGTCTAGGAAAATATTTCTTGATACTTTTGGACTGGATTGGCTCGCTGCAATCCTTTTAGACAGGGACCCACAATCTGTCCCATTGTAATTCGGAAAAGGTCCCCTTACTTTTTGTTCTCCTGAGACTATTGTCGGCGCCGTTATTCATTGTTTTCTTCTGCAGGCCTGCTTAGAACAAAAATGAGAAAAAAGAGAGCTGAGTATTAGCTCATCAAAGTACCAAACAAAATCACCTGACAGGTTTTTTCTGTATAAGTGCACTGTTACAAAACCCCTTAAGCATGTCCATGTTTATTAAAACTCCCTCCTTAAAAATAAAACAACAACCTCAAATATCTTCAACAATCTTAAATTTCACCCATAGAACACACCCAAAACGTAAAGAGCTACACCGTTTCGTACACAATATCCCCCTTTAAGCATTTTACCAAACTCACATTCATCTTTAACACATAAGCACGTTCTCACAATATGTCAACACTAATTTAAAACCTCTTAACCAATTTTGCACCTCTGAACAATCTACCCCTCCTTTAAGGCCTCAATCACACACACACAGCCAGCTCCTCTGTCGACATTCACACGAGCTCTCAAACTTTTTGCATACTCAGCCATAACTCAACAATTTAACTTGTCAAGAGAAATACTTTTTAAACCTCCTGCCATTATTCAACTATTTCCATTTACTTTCTATACTAATCTCTTGTTTTAATCACTCAGTGCAAAAGCACTGCTAAGTCACTCTTTTTAACCTGCTTTAATCACCTTTTTTTTTTTGTTTGTTTGTTTTTTTTTTTGTTTTTTGTTTTTTGCATACCTTATTTAATTACATATGTTTTTATTCTTAGCCAGGTTTTAATCGCATTAATCTTCATGAGCTTATCTTTATAAGGTTAGTGCATTTTCTGTTTGTATGTGTAATTTCATCAATGTGTCTTTGTGATCCCTGTGATCTTGTAAATGTTTTTTCGCAATGTTTCCGACTCCTCCTGACAGGATGTGTTTTCTGTCTTTGGCTCACCACTGGTCATTCTTAACGACCTTTCCCCCTATGCCTTTGCGCAGCGGCTTTACCTTTTAGTCCCATCTCCTCCAGTGACACCAGGCTCACTTAGGGACCTAGCGAGCAATCGTGACTGTGCCTGCCTTAGGTTGTCCCAGGGTTTCGAGGTGGGATCTTACCCGTCATGGGCTATCCAGCCTTCCATGCTCACCTGATACGGGGGCCGCTGGGCAAGGGTGTTACCAGATCTAGGGGACACACTGGTTCTGTAAATTAAAGGAGTGTAAACTGCGTTCTGTATTTCATGTGTGTATTAACTTTCCAACAACAATTTCACCTGTAACAGTTTGTGTACATGCGTTTTCAATTCATTAATGTAATTATCAGTTCATGTATTTATTTCTCTCGGTATGTCCTTTTTCTAAAACCTGTAATTAATGTCTTTTTATTACTTTTACTTAAACATGCACTCGCTTCATCTTCTCAGAATTTAACTCGTCTGTCTATGTGGTTTTACTAAGTCTTGATCTAAAATAATACACCCTCTTCTCACACACTTTTAAGTATACTAATTTTGCATTTATCAGTTTTTTTTATTTTTATTTTTTTTATTTCATTCACACAATCCTTTCATAATCGTCTCACACACCCTGCCTTTTCTCTCAGACTTCCACTTTTTCACTCATTCTCCTATGTACCTACGCAGTCTTATTATTACTTTTATTACTTTGTACAACTCACACAGAATCATTAAAATCCAGTACAACATTCATACACTTATAATCACTCCATCCACACTTTCCTAAGAGTCTTAGAGGGAGTTTTAGAGGGAGTTTTATCAAGCGCGCAGAGCTCTATCAAACATGCTTGTTTACAATCAGGAAGGGGAAGTAGACAACCCTCAGTAACTGCGTCTGTCCTCTTAAAAGAGAAAGAGTTTTATATCGTCTTGGTATTCTTATTTTATTCTATTGTATACATCATTCTGTTCTATTTTATTTTATGGCATTCCAATGTTTTCTAATTTCTACTGCATAACTTTGCGCTTTTGCTTTAACAAAAGAAATTTCCCACCTGTGGGGCTGACACAGGTCATCTTTATCTTTAACTAGCCCAAATGAAATTCTAGTCCAATGCACACATGTGTTGCAGTTTAAAATTAAAAGAGGAAGTAACTCACCCCTAACAATTTTATGTGTGTGTCAATGTCTGTGTCACTTTAAATTAAAAAGGTGAACACATATGTGGTGAGTCCCCCTCAATTTACCCAAAATATGACATTAAATATCTTTTCTAATTCCTGTTCTTCTTTAAACACCATGAATGACCTCCAGGTCATAACCTTTGGACTTATAACTCTACCATAGGTCCACACAGCGCACCAAGCACAGAGAAAATTCAACCTCAGTGCTTCAAAATTCTCCTCAAAATTCAGAAACTGTTTCTGTCCTTTATCCATATCAACATAATTGTGAGTCCCCATTTACAACTTGTTCTTCACTTGTGTCACAACACCTCTAGTAATATCATCAGAATTACTTCAACATGGTAAACAATGATTTTTCTCTTACAATCAACTTACCATTAAAACTCAAGATCGCCGCTGACTCGATTCTCTGAAATCCTGAGTCAGTTAAACACCTTACTCATCTCACGGTGTTTTTTCTCAGACTCCCTTGTCTGAGCTCACTATTTTTACCCTGGCATCTCCACCAAAATGTTATGATATCTTCATAGACCCAAAAGTAAGCATCATATTTCCCTAGTCAAAAGTCAAACCGTTACTCACAGTAATTTTTAATCTAACAGCCTTTGTGTTTTGAAACTAAAAAGAGGAAGGAACAGCGCCCAATTTAACTGCGCATGTTGTCACTCAACAACACACACACAGAAAGTGTACTGTATATATTATCTCAAACTGAAACAGAACCCATCTAAAAATCCTAAAACATCTTACTTCGACACCCCAAAACACACATCGCTTACAGACATCTTTTTTAATGAAATTATCTCAAATTCAATTTCAGTTCTCAGAACCCAGATAACGGTCCTAAGTATCAACAGTTTGTGTATCCTATCTCAAAACCCCGCAAAAAGTCATACAGTCATGGCAAGAAATAAAGCTTTACTTACAGTCTTGTAATAAACAAAACCAGCGTCTTAAATACAGGCATCAGCCATGTGTAGCAGTCTCTATAAACTTCCTATCAGTCTTACACAGTTTTACCTAGTACAGACACGTGTCCAGCAAACCCCATACTCATATTCTACAGTTATCATGAAATACTTATCATAATCAACAACAGTCACACAAATATAATAAACATAAACTGCATTTCTTCCCTTAAAACACAGATTGAAGTCGTCCTTAACCCAGGCTCTGCAGTCAGTCATTAGCCACTCATTAGTAAACAGGAAATGTCACTCTAAATAAGTCACAGGCATCTCATTTACATAGACACAGACACACTCTCAAAATAACCCGCCTGCTGCAGTGCCTGTGGCAGACAGAGCCTATATACAAACATAGAAATTATAACACAGAGACGTCTAATAAATTAAATAATATTTACAAGGCCTTAGATTGCATAACCTACAGAATTTAGACAAAATTTTAACTTAACCCTCCAAGGGACAAACTCCCTGAGTTTTTGATAATCAATAACAGTCTCAGTTCCAAACTGTATCTGCTCTAATTGCTAAAGTTCCTAAGTCAATTTAAAAGCGTCCAACGCCCAAGGTCTAACCTTTTCTGCCCAAAAAAGTGCATAAACCGTTCCAAACGGTAAAGTGGTCCAACCACTGGCTATTTAGGAGCGTCGTTTTTCTCCACACTTGCCAAGTGAACTATCCCTCCCAGAGGTAGATGTCGATCGTCACCGACAAATAGGAAGCGTCACCTTCCGACAATGCACTTCCTAGAACATCCCACAGTTCCGTTCTACAGAAATTTAGTTGTATTTTAAAGACATCCTATGAAACCACCAAACCGACTTTATTGATGTCCAAGCCCAGCTTTATATTCAATTATGACTGTATTACCATACACAGTTTCCAAATTACCTATAATCCTAAATTCAGTAGTCCAACTACTTTAAATTCTCTTTCCTTAGCAGTCCAACTGCATTTAAATCCTCGTAGCAGTCCAACTGCTTGTCCTTTACTCAGTACTGTCACTTAACCTTACATTATCATTACTTCAACTTCAATTCTCATGAGATTTTCACCAAAATCAAAACAGACCTTTACCAGTAATTTTCAGTGAGTAGACTTTCAATTTTGGCAGAACCAATTCAGCACTGTTTGGAAATAATTCAACAGGTAGTGCCTTACCTTTGAATAAGCCGGCTTATGTCCACTCACTTCGACCACTGACTCGTGTCTGCCTGTTTGAGCACCTTGGACCCTCTCAGTCTCAACCTCCAACTTTCTCCCTCAACCTCGGCCAATGCACCAAATGTTACAGGTTCGTAATTGAGGATGAGAGTAAAACAATGATAGTCCAGAAGAGGTCGTTCAAACAATTGATTTTAATGAATGCACGCCGCGTGGAGAGGTGCAAACTGCAAAACAGTTGTACATCTCTACCCAAAATACACTCTAGATTGCTTTTATAACATCAGGGTATTGTAACGCCCCTTCTTGCGTTTACAAGCACATAATTTGCATGTACAGAACATTCATGTATTTTAAGAATTAACTGCAAACATAGAGGTTCCTCCTTGTGGCATACTCTTAAGAATATGGTGATAATCTCAGGCCTTGAGGTCACCATGGACTGAACATCCTTCCGTCACCTGTAACTAAGCAAACTCAAATACCACAAGAAGCTGAATACATTCAGGCCTTTGCTCAGCTACTATTTTACTGTACCAATATACTCAGCATATGAGTTATGATACATATATATTTAACTCACTCATTTTAAAGTAGTTATAACTGCACCTGTAATAAACATGTTAATATTTGATTATGATAACCCCTATAATATAAATTATAACATAATGCCAGCAGCTTCAATAAACACTTTGATGAAATGATAGAATGTTAAGGATGGTGGTTATATACAGTTCAGCAGTGACCTAATTTCTTTAAATATTACAATATCAAACTGAGAAAACAGTCTGCTTTGATGGTGGACTTGTTCTGTTTTCCTACAGAGCACCACGTCATCTTCTTATATCAACATCTGCCAGTCTGTGTACAGGGAATGAGGAAACCCCGTTCATTTACTGAGATCAACAGCAGACTTTCCAGTGTAAGACTTCATAAATATGTGAACATGAGCTGACTCTGGAACAGCTTCTATACAATCATGGACTGTAAAACAGAGGCAGGAGCCACCCTCTCTCTCCTGCACTGTACGGCTCAACTCACATACAGCAAACCTGCACTGATTCTACATATGTCACATTCCCATGATGCATCACAGGCTGTTTGATTGGATCTTTTTCATTGAGGATTTGTAATGTGGACAAACAGATGTTACTCTCACCTTTGACACTGAGAGTCACTGATTTCTGTAGCAGCATGTGTCCATCCTTGTTGTAGACGGTGCAGGTGTAGACTCCACTGTCAGTGAGTTGGAGGTCTTTCAGGGTCAGACTGAGGTCTCCATTTTTTATTTGCTCGTTCTTCACTTCTGTGCGACTTTGTATGTAAGACTGGTTTTGGTCTTTCTGATAAACGTGGACTTTCTTGTCTTCATGTTTCCACTCCACTGTGACGTCCTGAAGCTTGATATCAGTTGTAAATGGCAGCAGGACAGACTGAACCCCTTTAACTGTTTCCACCATCTGAACCTCAGGAACTGAGAGGAGAATATGAGACAGACAGACAGATGTCAGTGAAGGTGATCCTCCATCATCTACAGTTATTATAGTTTGATACTTTCATTGTTTTCATTTAGTGTTGGCCTTTTCTTTTGAATTCAGTTTAGTTTCTGTCAGTTTCCAGAGTGGGTTTGCTTCTTTCACTTTTGTTTTGATTGTGTGTAAATGTTTAGTTTTTGTTTAACTTTTATTATGTGAACTCTTAGTTTTAGTCTCTAAATTCTTTTTTCTTACTTATAAATATTTTGGACGGTGGACAAACAGCTGTAACACTCACCTCTGACACTGAGAGTCACTGATTTCCGTTGCAGCATGTGTCCATCCTTGTTGTAGACGGTGCAGGTGTAGACTCCACTGTCAGTGAGGTGGAGGTCTTTCAGGGTCAGACTGAGGTCGTTAGTGTTCAGTGGGTCTTTCTTCATCTCAGTGCGCTGTTTCTGATCTTGGCCCTTTAAGTGACACTGGTCTTTACCAATCTGATACTCATGGACCATCTTGTTTTTGTGTTTCCACTCCACTTTGACATCCTGGGTGAAGCCTTCTTTGATTTTAAAGGGCAGCAGGACAAACTCCTTCCCCTGTGTCACCTCCACCATCTCCAGCTGGTACTCTAAAGAGAAAACAGAGGAGAACATAGTCAGAGAGACAACATCCTTTACATCTAGATGACTCATTGTAGAGATGTCAGGTCTGAACTTCCTGGAGCCAGGAGATTTTCTGACTCAGGCCAGACCCACAAAATCAGACACTTCCTTTGATAGATCCAAATCTTGTACCGGTTAAAGGACTCAGTATAAGATTTGGGCACCGATGAGCTACTAGAAGATGGATCTTCAAAGTCCTCATGCCCACAATGTTGTGCACCATCAGACTCTTCTCTCTCATTACATGAGCCAGTAAAAATTTTTGGCTTCTTCATTAGTTGGGAATGCTTCCCTAATTTTGTGATTGTTAGTCTATCTTTGTCATGGCCTTGAGCTGTTTGACCTAGGGTTTTTAAGTCTTTTAGCAGTCATGTCATTTGTAAAGTTTTTATTTAAATATTCTGTTTGGTTCTTCATTTGTGTGTTTTTAGTGTTTATGTTTTATAATTGTACTTTTCTTAAGTGTTTTTAGTCTACTTCTTAGTTCTGGGTTGTATTAGAGTTTAGTTTTTCTCTCAGTGTTTCTTGTTCCATTTTTTGTGTGACGTTTGTGTGTCTGCATTTCCATGTTTAGTTATCACTTCTCACTTCCTGCTTTATTGGATAGTTATTCATCCCTTGCTCTTTACTGTGAGTTTTACTTCCCTCATCTTATTATCTGTTCTTTTACATCTGTGTCTCATTTTCCCAACTGTCTCTACTCCCCTGATTACCCTTCTCTGTGTGTATATATAGTGCTGATTTCTCTCAGTCCTGGTCAAAACATCAACTCTACTTCTCAGTGAATTTTCTTCATGTACTTCTGCTGTATTTCTTCTATTTCTTTCAGCCCAGTGTATTTCCAAGTTCCATGTTCCGCTAGTTATGGTTTTCAATTTTCTTGTAGACGTTATATGTTCCCCTATTTGACTTTCCTCTAAAACAGCCTAACAAAGATTCAAATCCTCTCTTTATTTAGAGCTCTCTGGTTATTTGTGCCATAACTTCAACATTAAATATAAAACAAGCTCAAACTGAAAGAGCACAAAGAGCTATCAATTTAAAATATATTGGAATTAATAAACATTAGACTATGATAGAGTCCTACATATCAAACTTAGAAAACAGTCTGCTTTGATGGTGGACTTGTTCTGTTTTCCTACAGAGCACCACGTCATCTTCTTATATCAACATCTGCCAGTCTGTGTACAGGGAATGAGGAAACCCTGTTCATTTACTGAGATCAACAGCCGACTTTCCAGTGTAAGACTTCATAAATATGTGAACATGAGCTGACTCTGGAACAGCTTCTATACAATCATGGACTGTAAAACAGAGGCAGGAGCCACCCTCTCTCTCCTGCACTGTACGGCTCAACTCACATACAGCAAACCTGCACTGATTCTACATATGTCACATTCCCATGATGCATCACAGGCTGTTTGATTGGATCTTTTTCATTGAGGATTTGTAATGTGGACAAACAGATGTTACTCTCACCTTTGACACTGAGAGTCACTGATTTCTGTAGCAGCATGTGTCCATCCTTGTTGTAGACGGTGCAGGTGTAGACTCCACTGTCAGTGAGTTGGAGGTCTTTCAGGGTCAGACTGAGGTCTCCATTTTTTATTTGCTCGTTCTTCACTTCTGTGCGACTTTGTATGTAAGACTGGTTTTGGTCTTTCTGATAAACGTGGACTTTCTTGTCTTCATGTTTCCACTCCACTGTGACGTCCTGAAGCTTGATATCAGTTGTAAATGGCAGCAGGACAGACTGAACCCCTTTAACTGTTTCCACCATCTGAACCTCAGGAACTGAGAGGAGAATATGAGACAGACAGACAGATGTCAGTGAAGGTGATCCTCCATCATCTACAGTTATTATAGTTTGATACTTTCATTGTTTTCATTTAGTGTTGGCCTTTTCTTTTGAATTCAGTTTAGTTTCTGTCAGTTTCCAGAGTGGGTTTGCTTCTTTCACTTTTGTTTTGATTGTGTGTAAATGTTTAGTTTTTGTTTAACTTTTATTATGTGAACTCTTAGTTTTAGTCTCTAAATTCTTTTTTCTTACTTATAAATATTTTGGACGGTGGACAAACAGCTGTAACACTCACCTCTGACACTGAGAGTCACTGATTTCCGTTGCAGCATGTGTCCATCCTTGTTGTAGACGGTGCAGGTGTAGACTCCACTGTCAGTGAGGTGGAGGTCTTTCAGGGTCAGACTGAGGTCGTTAGTGTTCAGTGGGTCTTTCTTCATCTCAGTGCGCTGTTTCTGATCTTGGCCCTTTAAGTGACACTGGTCTTTACCAATCTGATACTCATGGACCATCTTGTTTTTGTGTTTCCACTCCACTTTGACATCCTGGGTGAAGCCTTCTTTGATTTTAAAGGGCAGCAGGACAAACTCCTTCCCCTGTGTCACCTCCACCATCTCCAGCTGGTACTCTAAAGAGAAAACAGAGGAGAACATAGTCAGAGAGACAACATCCTTTACATCTAGATGACTCATTGTAGAGACGTCAGGTCTGAACTTCCTGGAGCCAGGAGATTTTCTGACTCAGGCCAGACCCACAAAATCAGACACTTCCTTTGATAGATCCAAATCTTGTACCGGTTAAAGGACTCAGTATAAGATTTGGGCACCGATGAGCTACTAGAAGATGGATCTTCAAAGTCCTCATGCCCACAATGTTGTGCACCATCAGACTCTTCTCTCTCATTACATGAGCCAGTAAAAATTTTTGGCTTCTTCATTAGTTGGGAATGCTTCCCTAATTTTGTGATTGTTAGTCTATCTTTGTCATGGCCTTGAGCTGTTTGACCTAGGGTTTTTAAGTCTTTTAGCAGTCATGTCATTTGTAAAGTTTTTATTTAAATATTCTGTTTGGTTCTTCATTTGTGTGTTTTTAGTGTTTATGTTTTATAATTGTACTTTTCTTAAGTGTTTTTAGTCTACTTCTTAGTTCTGGGTTGTATTAGAGTTTAGTTTTTCTCTCAGTGTTTCTTGTTCCATTTTTTGTGTGACGTTTGTGTGTCTGCATTTCCATGTTTAGTTATCACTTCTCACTTCCTGCTTTATTGGATAGTTATTCATCCCTTGCTCTTTACTGTGAGTTTTACTTCCCTCATCTTATTATCTGTTCTTTTACATCTGTGTCTCATTTTCCCAACTGTCTCTACTCCCCTGATTACCCTTCTCTGTGTGTATATATAGTGCTGATTTCTCTCAGTCCTGGTCAAAACATCAACTCTACTTCTCAGTGAATTTTCTTCATGTACTTCTGCTGTATTTCTTCTATTTCTTTCAGCCCAGTGTATTTCCAAGTTCCATGTTCCGCTAGCTATGGTTTTCAATTTTCTTTTAGACGTTATATGTTCCCCTATTTGACTTTCCTCTAAAACAGCCTAACAAAGATTCAAATCCTCTCTTTATTTAGAGCTCTCTGGTTATTTGTGCCATAACTTCAACATTAAATATAAAACAAGCTCAAACTGAAAGAGCACAAAGAGCTATCAATTTAAAATATATTGGAATTAATAAACATTAGACTATGATAGAGTCCTACATATCAAACTTAGAAAACAGTCTGCTTTGATGGTGGACTTGTTCTGTTTTCCTACAGAGCACCACGTCATCTTCTTATATCAACATCTGCCAGTCTGTGTACAGGGAATGAGGAAACCCCGTTCATTTACTGAGATCAACAGCCGACTTTCCAGTGTAAGACGTCATAAATATGTGAACATGAGCTGACTCTGGAACAGCTTCTATACAATCATGGACTGTAAAACAGAGGCAGGAGCCACCCTCTCTCTCCTGCACTGTACGGCTCAACTCACATACAGCAAACCTGCACTGATTCTACATATGTCACATTCCCATGATGCATCACAGGCTGTTTGATTGGATCTTTTTCATTGAGGATTTGTAATGTGGACAAACAGATGTTACTCTCACCTCTGACACTGAGAGTCACTGATTTCTGTAGCAGCATGTGTCCATCCTTGTTGTAGACGGTGCAGGTGTAGACTCCACTGTCAGTGAGGTGGAGGTCTTTCAGGGTCAGACTGAGGTCTCCATTTTTTATTTGCTCGTTCTTGACTTCTGTGCGACTTTGTATGTAAGACTGGTTTTGGTCTTTCTGATAAACGTGGACTTTCTTGTCTTCATGTTTCCACTCCGCTGTGACGTCTTGAAGCTTGATATCAGTTGTAAATGGCAGCAGGACAGACTGAACCCCTTTAACTGTTTCCACCATCTGAACCTCAGGAACTGAGAGGAGAATATGAGACAGACAGACAGATGTCAGTGAAGGTGATCCTCCATCATCTACAGTTATCATACTTTGATACTTTCATTGTTTTTATTTAGTGTTGGCCTTTTCTTTTGAATTCAGTTTAGTTTCTGTCAGTTTCCAGAGTGGGTTTGCTTCTTTCACTTTTGTTTTGATTGTGTGTAAATGTTTAGTTTTTGTTTAACTTTTATTATGTGAACTCTTAGTTTTAGTCTCTAAATTCTTTTTTCTTACTTATAAATCTATACCTATTTTGGACGGTGGACAAACAGATGTTACTCTCACCTCTGACACTGAGAGTCACTGATTTCCGTAGCAGCATGTGTCCATCCTTGTTGTAGACGGTGCAGGTGTAGACTCCACTGTCAGTGAGGTGGAGGTCTTTCAGGGTCAGACTGAGGTCTCCATTTTTTATTTGCTCGTTCTTCACTTCTGTGCGACCTTGTATGTAAGACTGGTTTTGGTCTTTCTGATAAACGTGGACTTTCTTGTCTTCATGTTTCCACTCCGCTGTGACGTCCTGAAGCTTGATATCAGTTGTAAATGGCAGCAGGACAGACTGAACCCCTTTAACTGTTTCCACCATCTGAACCTCAGGAACTGAGAGGAGAATATGAGACAGACAGACAGATGTCAGTGAAGGTGATCCTCCATCATCTACAGTTATCATACTTTGATACTTTCATTGTTTTTATTTAGTGTTGGCCTTTTCTTTTGAATTCAGTTTAGTTTCTGTCAGTTTCCAGAGTGGGTTTGCTTCTTTCACTTTTGTTTTGATTGTGTGTAAATGTTTAGTTTTTGTTTAACTTTTATTACGTGAACTCTTAGTTTTAGTCTCTAAATTCTTTTTTCTTACTTATAAATCTATACCTATTTTGGACGGTGGACAAACAGCTGTAACACTCACCTCTGACACTGAGAGTCACTGATTTCCGTAGCAGCATGTGTCCATCCTTGTTGTAGACGGTGCAGGTGTAGACTCCACTGTCAGTGAGGTGGAGGTCTTTCAGGGTCAGACTGAGGTCTTTAGTGTTCAGTGGGTCTTTCTTCATCTCAGTGCGCTGTTTCTGATCTTGGCCCTTTAAGTGACACTGGTCTTTACCAATCTGATACTCATGGACCATCTTTTTTTTGTGTTTCCACTCCACTTTGACATCCTGGGTGAAGCCTTCTTTGATTTTAAAGGGCAGCAGGACAAACTCCTTCCCCTGTGTCACCTCCACCATCTCCAGCTGGTACTCTAAAGAGAAAACAGAGGAGAACATAGTCAGAGAGACAACATCCTTTACATCTAGATGACTCATTGTAGAGACGTCAGGTCTGAACTTCCTGGAGCCAGGAGATTTTCTGACTGAGGCCAGACCCACAAAATCAGACACTTCCTTTGATAGATCCAAATCTTGTACTGGTTAAAGGACTCAGTATAAGATTTGGGCACCGATGAGCTACTAGAAGATGGATCTTCAAAGTCCTCATCCCCACAATGTTGTGCACCATCAGACACTTGTCTCTCATTACATGAGCCAGTAAAAATTTTTGGCTTCTTCATTAGTTGGGAATGCTTCCCTAATTTTGTGATTGTTAGTCTATCTTTGTCATGGCCTTGAGCTGTTTGACCTAGGGTTTTTAAGTCTTTTAGCAGTCATGTCATTTGTAAAGTTTTTATTTAAATATTCTGTTTGGTTCTTCATTTGTGTGTTTTTAGTGTTTATGTTTTATAATTGTACTTAAGTGTTTTTAGTCTACGTCTTAGTTCTGGGTTGTATTAGAGTTTAGTTTTTCTCTCAGTGTTTCTTGTTCCATTTTTTGTGTGACGTTTGTGTGTCTGCATTTCCATGTTTAGTTATCACTTCTCACTTCCTGCTTTATTGGATAGTTATTCATCCCTTGCTCTTTACTGTGACTTTTACTTCCCTCATCTTATTATCTGTTCTTTTACATCTGTGTCTCATTTTCCCAACTGTCTCTACTCCCCTGATTACCCTTCTCTGTGTGTATATATAGTGCTGATTTCTCTCAGTCCTGGTCAAAACATCAACTCTACTTCTCAGTGAATTTTCTTCATGTACTTCTGCTGTATTTCTTCTATTTCTTTCAGCCCAGTGTATTTCCAAGTTCCATGTTCCGCTAGTTATGGTTTTCAATTTTCTTGTAGACGTTATATGTTCCCCTATTTGATTTTCCTCTAAAACAGCATAACAAAGATTCAAATCCTCTCTTCATTTAGAGCTCTCTGGTTATTTGTGCCATAACTTCAACATTAAATATAAAACAAGCTCAAACTGAAAGAGCACAAAGAGCTATCAATTTAAAATATATTGGAATTAATAAACATTAGACTATGATAGAGTCCTACATATCAAACTTAGAAAACAGTCTGCTTTGATGGTGGACTTGTTCTGTTTTCCTACAGAGCACCACGTCATCTTCTTATATCAACATCTGCCAGTCTGTGTACAGGGAATGAGGAAACCCCGTTCATTTACTGAGATCAAGAGCAGACTTTCCAGTGTAAGACTTCATAAATATGTGAACATGAGCTGACTCTGGAACAGCTTCTATACAATCATGGACTGTAAAACAGAGGCAGGAGCCACCCTCTCTCTCCTGCACTGTACGGCTCAACTCACATACAGCAAACCTGCACTGATTCTACATATGTCACATTCCCATGATGCATCACAGGCTGTTTGATTGGATCTTTTTCATTGAGGATTTGTAATGTGGACAAACAGATGTTACTCTCACCTTTGACACTGAGAGTCACTGATTTCTGTAGCAGCATGTGTCCATCCTTGTTGTAGACGGTGCAGGTGTAGACTCCACTGTCAGTGAGGTGGAGGTCTTTCAGGGTCAGACTGAGGTCTCCATTTTTTATTTGCTCGTTCTTCACTTCTGTGCGACTTTGTATGTAAGACTGGTTTTGGTCTTTCTGATAAACGTGGACTTTCTTGTCTTCATGTTTCCACTCCACTGTGACGTCCTGAAGCTTGATATCAGTTGTAAATGGCAGCAGGACAGACTGAACCCCTTTAACTGTTTCCACCATCTGAACCTCAGGAACTGAGAGAACATGAGACAGACAGACAGATGTCAGTGAAGGTGATCCTCCATCATCTACAGTTATTATAGTTTGATACTTTCATTGTTTTTATTTAGTGTTGGCCTTTTCTTTTGAATTCACTTTAGTTTCTGTCAGTTTCCAGAGTGGGTTTGCTTCTTTCACTTTTGTTTTGATTGTGTGTAAATGTTTAGTTTTTGTTTAACTTTTATTATGTGAACTCTTAGTTTTAGTCTCTAAATTCTTTTTTCTTACTTATAAATATTTTGGACGGTGGACAAACAGCTGTAACACTCACCTCTGACACTGAGAGTCACTGATTTCCGTTGCAGCATGTGTCCATCCTTGTTGTAGACGGTGCAGGTGTAGACTCCACTGTCAGTGAGGTGGAGGTCTTTCAGGGTCAGACTGAGGTCGTTAGTGTTCAGTGGGTCTTTCTTCATCTCAGTGCGCTGTTTCTGATCTTGGCCCTTTAAGTGACACTGGTCTTTACCAATCTGATACTCATGGACCATCTTGTTTTTGTGTTTCCACTCCACTTTGACATCCTGGGTGAAGCCTTCTTTGATTTTAAAGGGCAGCAGGACAAACTCCTTCCCCTGTGTCACCTCCACCATCTCCAGCTGGTACTCTAAAGAGAAAACAGAGGAGAACATAGTCAGAGAGACAACATCCTTTACATCTAGATGACTCATTGTAGAGATGTCAGGTCTGAACTTCCTGGAGCCAGGAGATTTTCTGACTGAGGCCAGACCCACAAAATCAGACACTTCCTTTGATAGATCCAAATCTTGTACCGGTTAAAGGACTCAGTATAAGATTTGGGCACCGATGAGCTACTAGAAGATGGATCTTCAAAGTCCTCATGCCCACAATGTTGTGCACCATCAGACTCTTCTCTCTCATTACATGAGCCAGTAAAAATTTTTGGCTTCTTCATTAGTTGGGAATGCTTCCCTAATTTTGTGATTGTTAGTCTATCTTTGTCATGGCCTTGAGCTGTTTGACCTAGGGTTTTTAAGTCTTTTAGCAGTCATGTCATTTGTAAAGTTTTTATTTAAATATTCTGTTTGGTTCTTCATTTGTGTGTTTTTAGTGTTTATGTTTTATAATTGTACTTTTCTTAAGTGTTTTTAGTCTACTTCTTAGTTCTGGGTTGTATTAGAGTTTAGTTTTTCTCTCAGTGTTTCTTGTTCCATTTTTTGTGTGTCTGCATTTCCATGTTTAGTTATCACTTCTCACTTCCTGCTTTATTGGATAGTTATTCATCCCTTGCTCTTTACTGTGAGTTTTACTTCCCTCATCTTATTATCTGTTCTTTTACATCTGTGTCTCATTTTCCCAACTGTCTCTACTCCCCTGATTACCCTTCTCTGTGTGTATATATAGTGCTGATTTCTCTCAGTCCTGGTCAAAACATCAACTCTACTTCTCAGTGAATTTTCTTCATGTACTTCTGCTGCATTTCTTCTATTTCTTTCAGCCCAGTGTATTTCCAAGTTCCATGTTCCGCTAGTTATGGTTTTCAATTTTCTTGTAGACGTTATATGTTCCCCTATTTGACTTTCCTCTAAAACAGCCTAACAAAGATTCAAATCCTCTCTTTATTTAGAGCTCTCTGGTTATTTGTGCCATAACTTCAACATTAAATATAAAACAAGCTCAAACTGAAAGAGCACAAAGAGCTATCAATTTAAAATATATTGGAATTAATAAACATTAGACTATGATAGAGTCCTACATATCAAACTTAGAAAACAGTCTGCTTTGATGGTGGACTTGTTCTGTTTTCCTACAGAGCACCACGTCATCTTCTTATATCAACATCTGCCAGTCTGTGTACAGGGAATGAGGAAACCCTGTTCATTTACTGAGATCAACAGCCGACTTTCCAGTGTAAGACTTCATAAATATGTGAACATGAGCTGATTCTGGAACAGCTTCTATACAATCATGGACTGTAAAACAGAGGCAGGAGCCACCCTCTCTCTCCTGCACTGTGTGGACTCAACTCACATACAGCAAACCTGCACTGATTCTACATATGTCACATTCCCATGATGCATCACAGGCTGTTTGATTGGATCTTTTTCATTGAGGATTTGTAATGTGGACAAACAGATGTTACTCTCACCTCTGACACTGAGAGTCACTGATTTCTGTAGCAGCATGTGTCCATCTTTGTTGTAGACGGTGCAGGTGTAGACTCCACTGTCAGTGAGGTGGAGGTCTTTCAGGGTCAGACTGAGGTCTCCATTTTTTATTTGCTCGTTCTTGACTTCTGTGCGACTTTGTATGTAAGACTGGTTTTGGTCTTTCTGATAAACGTGGACTTTCTTGTCTTCATGTTTCCACTCCGCTGTGACGTCCTGAAGCTTGATATCAGTTGTAAATGGCAGCAGGACAGACTGAACCCCTTTAACTGTTTCCACCATCTGAACCTCAGGAACTGAGAGGAGAATGTGAGACAGACAGACAGATGTCAGTGAAGGTGATCCTCCATCATCTACAGTTATTATAGTTTGATACTTTCATTGTTTTTATTTAGCGTTGGCCTTTTCTTTTGAATTCAGTTTAGTTTCTGTCAGTTTCCAGAGTGGGTTTGCTTCTTTCACTTTTGTTTTGATTGTGTGTAAATGTTTAGTTTTTGTTTAACTTTTATTATGTGAACTCTTAGTTTTAGTCTCTAAATTCTTTTTTCTTACTTATAAATCTATACCTATTTTGGACGGTGGACAAACAGATGTTACTCTCACCTCTGACACTGAGAGTCACTGATTTCTGTAGCAGCATGTGTCCATCCTTGTTGTAGACGGTGCAGGTGTAGACTCCACTGTCAGTGAGGTGGAGGTCTTTCAGGGTCAGACTGAGGTCTCCATTTTTTATTTGCTCGTTCTTCACTTCTGTGCGACCTTGTATGTAAGACTGGTTTTGGTCTCTCTGATAAACGTGGACTTTCTTGTCTTCATGTTTCCACTCCGCTGTGACGTCCTGAAGCTTGATATCAGTTGTAAATGGCAGCAGGACAGACTGAACCCCTTTAACTGTTTCCACCATCTGAACCTCAGGAACTGAGAGGAGAATATGAGACAGACAGACAGATGTCAGTGAAGGTGATCCTCCATCATCTACAGTTATCATACTTTGATACTTTCATTGTTTTTATTTAGTGTTGGCCTTTTCTTTTGAATTCAGTTTAGTTTCTGTCAGTTTCCAGAGTGGGTTTGCTTCTTTCACTTTTGTTTTGATTGTGTGTAAATGTTTAGTTTTTGTTTAACTTTTATTACGTGAACTCTTAGTTTTAGTCTCTAAATTCTTTTTTCTTACTTATAAATCTATACCTATTTTGGACGGTGGACAAACAGCTGTAACACTCACCTCTGACACTGAGAGTCACTGATTTCTGTAGCAGCATGTGTCCATCCTTGTTGTAGACGGTGCAGGTGTAGACTCCACTGTCAGTGAGGTGGAGGTCTTTCAGGGTCAGACTGAGGTCTTTAGTATTCAGTGGGTCTTTCTTCATCTCAGTGCGCTGTTTCTGATCTTGGCCCTTTAAGTGACACTGGTCTTTACCAATCTGATACTCATGGACCATCTTGTTTTTGTGTTTCCACTCCACTTTGACATCCTGGGTGAAGCCTTCTTTGATTTTAAAGGGCAGCAGGACAAACTCCTTCCCCTGTGTCACCTCCACCATCTCCAGCTGGTACTCTAAAGAGAAAACAGAGGAGAACATAGTCAGAGAGACAACATCCTTTACATCTAGATGACTCATTGTAGAGACGTCAGGTCTGAACTTCCTGGAGCCAGGAGATTTTCTGACTCAGGCCAGACCCACAAAATCAGACACTTCCTTTGATAGATCCAAATCTTGTACCGGTTAAAGGACTCAGTATAAGATTTGGGCACCGATGAGCTACTAGAAGATGGATCTTCAAAGTCCTCATGCCCACAATGTTGTGCACCATCAGACTCTTCTCTCTCATTACATGAGCCAGTAAAAATTTTTGGCTTCTTCATTAGTTGGGAATGCTTCCCTAATTTTGTGATTGTTAGTCTATCTTTGTCATGGCCTTGAGCTGTTTGACCTAGGGTTTTTAAGTCTTTTAGCAGTCATGTCATTTGTAAAGTTTTTATTTAAATATTCTGTTTGGTTCTTCATTTGTGTGTTTTTAGTGTTTATGTTTTATAATTGTACTTTTCTTAAGTGTTTTTAGTCTACTTCTTAGTTCTGGGTTGTATTAGAGTTTAGTTTTCCTCTCAGTGTTTCTTGTTCCATTTTTTGTGTGACGTTTGTGTGTCTGCATTTCCATGTTTAGTTATCACTTCTCACTTCCTGCTTTATTGGATAGTTATTCATCCCTTGCTCTTTACTGTGAGTTTTACTTCCCTCATCTTATTATCTGTTCTTTTACATCTGTGTCTCATTTTCCCAACTGTCTCTACTCCCCTGATTACCCTTCTCTGTGTGTATATATAGTGCTGATTTCTCTCAGTCCTGGTCAAAACATCAACTCTACTTCTCAGTGAATTTTCTTCATGTACTTCTGCTGTATTTCTTCTATTTCTTTCAGCCCAGTGTATTTCCAAGTTCCATGTTCCGCTAGTTATGGTTTTCAATTTTCTTGTAGACGTTATATGTTCCCCTATTTGACTTTCCTCTAAAACAGCCTAACAAAGATTCAAATCCTCTCTTCATTTAGAGCTCTCTGGTTATTTGTGCCATAACTTCAACATTAAATATAAAACAAGCTCAAACTGAAAGAGCACAAAGAGCTATCAATTTAAAATATATTGGAATTAATAAACATTAGACTATGATAAAGTCCTACATATCAAACTGAGAAAACAGTCTGCTTTGATGGTGGACTTGTTCTGTTTTCCTACAGAGCACCACGTCATCTTCTTATATCAACATCTGCCAGTCTGTGTACAGGGAATGAGGAAACCCCGTTCATTTACTGAGATCAAGAGCAGACTTTCCAGTGTAAGACTTCATAAATATGTGAACATGAGCTGACTCTGGAACAGCTTCTATACAATCATGGACTGTAAAACAGAGGCAGGTGCCACCCTCTCTCTCCTGCACTGTATGGCTCAACTCACATACAGCAAACCTGCACTGATTCTACATATGTCACATTCCCATGATGCATCACAGGCTGTTTGATTGGATCTTTTTCACTGAGGATTTGTAATGTGGACAAAAAGATGTAACTCTCACCTCTGACACTGAGAGTCACTGATTTCTGTAGCAGCATGTGTCCATCTTTGTTGTAGACGGTGCAGGTGTAGACTCCACTGTCAGTGAGTTGGAGGTCTTTCAGGGTCAGACTGAGGTCTCCATTTTTTATTTGCTCGTTCTTGACTTCTGTGCGACTTTGTATGTAAGACTGGTTTTGGTCTTTCTGATAAACGTGGACTTTCTTGTCTTCATGTTTCCACTCCGCTGTGACGTCCTGAAGCTTGATATCAGTTGTAAATGGCAGCAGGACAGACTGAACCCCTTTAACTGTTTCCACCATCTGAACCTCAGGAACTGAGAGAACATGAGACAGACAGACAGATGTCAGTGAAGGTGATCCTCCATCATCTACAGTTATTATAGTTTGATACTTTCATTGTTTTTATTTAGCGTTGGCCTTTTCTTTTGAATTCAGTTTAGTTTCTGTCAGTTTCCAGAGTGGGTTTGCTTCTTTCACTTTTGTTTTGATTGTGTGTAAATGTTTAGTTTTTGTTTAACTTTTATTATGTGAACTCTTAGTTTTAGTCTCTAAATTCTTTTTTCTTACTTATAAATCTATACCTATTTTGGACGGTGGACAAACAGATGTTACTCTCACCTCTGACACTGAGAGTCACTGATTTCCGTAGCAGCATGTGTCCATCCTTGTTGTAGACGGTGCAGGTGTAGACTCCACTGTCAGTGAGGTGGAGGTCTTTCAGGGTCAGACTGAGGTCTTTAGTGTTCAGTGGGTCTTTCTTCATCTCAGTGCGCTGTTTCTGATCTTGGCCCTTTAAGTGACACTGGTCTTTACCAATCTGATACTCATGGACCATCTTGTTTTTGTGTTTCCACTCCACTTTGACATCCTGGGTGAAGCCTTCTTTGATTTTAAAGGGCAGCAGGACAAACTCCTTCCCCTGTGTCACCTCCACCATCTCCAGCTGGTACTCTAAAGAGAAAACAGAGGAGAACATAGTCAGAGAGACAACATCCTTTACATCTAGATGACTCATTGTAGAGATGTCAGGTCTGAACTTCCTGGAGCCAGGAGATTTTCTGACTCAGGCCAGACCCACAAAATCAGACACTTCCTTTGATAGATCCAAATCTTGTACCGGTTAAAGGACTCAGTATAAGATTTGGGCACCGATGAGCTACTAGAAGATGGATCTTCAAAGTCCTCATGCCCACAATGTTGTGCACCATCAGACACTTGTCTCTCATTACATGAGCCAGTAAAAATTTTTGGCTTCTTCATTAGTTGGGAATGCTTCCCTAATTTTGTGATTGTTAGTCTATCTTTGTCATGGCCTTGAGCTGTTTGACCTATGGTTTTTAAGTCTTTTAGCAGTCATGTCATTTGTAAAGTTTTTATTTAAATATTCTGTTTGGTTCTTCATTTGTGTGTTTTTAGTGTTTATGTTTTATAATTGTACTTTTCTTAAGTGTTTTTAGTCTACTTCTTAGTTCTGGGTTGTATTAGAGTTTAGTTTTCCTCTCAGTGTTTCTTGTTCCATTTTTTGTGTGACGTTTGTGTGTCTGCATTTCCATGTTTAGTTATCACTTCTCACTTCCTGCTTTATTGGATAGTTATTCATCCCTTGCTCTTTACTGTGAGTTTTACTTCCCTCATCTTATTATCTGTTCTTTTACATCTGTGTCTCATTTTCCCAACTGTCTCTACTCCCCTGATTACCCTTCTCTGTGTGTATATATAGTGCTGATTTCTCTCAGTCCTGGTCAAAACATCAACTCTACTTCTCAGTGAATTTTCTTCATGTACTTCTGCTGTATTTCTTCTATTTCTTTCAGCCCAGTGTATTTCCAAGTTCCATGTTCCGCTAGCTATGGTTTTCAATTTTCTTTTAGACGTTATATGTTCCCCTATTTGACTTTCCTCTAAAACAGCCTAACAAAGATTCAAATCCTCTCTTCATTTAGAGCTCTCTGGTTATTTGTGCCATAACTTCAACATTAAATATAAAACAAGCTCAAACTGAAAGAGCACAAAGAGCTATCAATTTAAAATATATTGGAATTAATAAACATTAGACTATGATAGAGTCCTACATATCAAACTGAGAAAACAGTCTGCTTTGATGTTGGACTTGTTCTGTTTCCTACAGAGCACCACGTCATCTTCTTATATCAACATCTGCCAGTCTCTGTGCAGGGAATGAGGAAACCCCGTTCATTTACTGAGATCAACAGCAGACTTTCCAGTGTAAGACTTCATAAATATGTGAACATGAGCTGATTCTGGAACAGCTTCTATACAATCATGGACTGTAAAACAGAGGCAGGAGCCACCCTCTCTCTCCTGCACTGTGTGGACTCAACTCACATACAGCAAACCTGCACTGATTCAACATATGTCACATTCCCATGATGCATCACAGGCTGTTTGATTGGATCTTTTTCATTGGGGATTTGTAATGTGGACAAACAGATGTTACTCTCACCTCTGACACTGAGAGTCACTGATTTCTGTAGCAGCATGTGTCCATCCTTGTTGTAGACGGTGCAGGTGTAGACTCCACTGTCAGTGAGGTGGAGGTCTTTCAGGGTCAGACTGAGGTCTCCATTTTTTATTTGCTCGTTCTTCACTTCTGTGCGACCTTGTATGTAAGACTGGTTTTGGTCTCTCTGATAAACGTGGACTTTATTGTCTTCATGTTTCCACTCCGCTGTGACGTCCTGAAGCTTGATATCAGTTGTAAATGGCAGCAGGACAGACTGAACCCCTTTAACTGTTTCCACCATCTGAACCTCAGGAACTGAGAGGAGAACATGAGACAGACAGACAGATGTCAGTGAAGGTGATCCTCCATCATCTACAGTTATTATAGTTTGATACTTTCATTGTTTTTATTTAGTGTTGGCCTTTTCTTTTGAATTCAGTTTAGTTTCTGTGAGTTTCCAGAGTGGGTTTGCTCCTTTCACTTTTGTTTTGATTGTGTGTAAATGTTTAGTTTTTGTTTAACTTTTATTACGTGAACTCTTAATTTTACTCTCTCTATTTTTTTTTGTTACTTATAAATCTATACCTATTTTGGACGGTGGACAAACAGCTGTAACACTCACCTCTGACACTGAGAGTCACTGATTTCCGTAGCAGCATGTGTCCATCCTTGTTGTAGATGGTGCAGGTGTAGACTCCACTGTCAGTGAGGTGGAGGTCTTTCAGGGTCAGACTGAGGTCTTTAGTGTTCAGTGGGTCTTTCTTCATCTCAGTGCGCTGTTTCTGATCTTGGCCCTTTAAGTGACACTGGTCTTTACCAATCTGATACTCATGGACCATCTTGTTTTTGTGTTTCCACTCCAATTTGACATCCTGGGTGAAGCCTTCTTTGATTTTAAAGGGCAGCAGGACAAACTCCTTCCCCTGTGTCACCTCCACCATCTCCAGCTGGTACTCTAAAGAGAAAACAGAGGAGAACATAGTCAGAGAGACAACATCCTTTACATCTAGATGACTCATTGTAGAGACGTCAGGTCTGAACTTCCTGGAGCCAGGAGATATTCTGACTGAGGCCAGACCCACAAAATCAGACACTTCCTTTGATAGATCCAAATCTTGTACCGGTTAAAGGACTCAGTATAAGATTTGGGGACCGATGAGCTACTAGAAGATGGATCTTCAAAGTCCTCATCCCCACAATGTTGTGCACCATCAGACTCTTCTCTCTCATTACATGAGCCAGTAAAAAAAAATTTGGCTTCTTCATTAGTTGGAAATGCTTCCCTAATTTTGTGATTGTTAGTCTATCTTTGTCATGGCCTTGAGCTGTTTGACCTAGGGTTTTTAAGTCTTTTAGCAGTGAGTCTGAACATCAAACAATGGTTTTATGAACATTTCATGACTTTATTTGTGGGTTTAATAATTTAGGTATGGTAAATCTTAAGCTTATAATGTGTTAGACTTAGAAATGGTGCATTAATTTTTGATTCCTTTTACACACACATAGATTATGATTAGAATAAGTCCCTGGGTCAGAGAGTCCTGAACATGATATTCTAAACCAAATTTGAATCAATAGAAGAACAATGGATAACAATATTAGATTATCAAGGCTAGGGAGAGAGGTGTTTTGGTTTTCTGTCTCTTGCAGAGAAAGGAACAGACACCAGACGAGGACACGGAGATATGAGGACCCTTCACAGCAGAGACAGACGTAGGGACTCCCGAGACAGCAACTGGGGTCAAGTGTCATGGCGTTTGGGCTCCTTGAGAAGATGGATCCCATAAACACAGCAATAACCATGAAGGGGTTGGCGAAAATCTAGGAACACCAGACCAACGAGGTTCGAGAGGCTCTTGGCAAAAAGGGGGACACGGCGGTGACCCCAAAATACACAGATCTTTGTTTGAAATCGGGGCAGAATAATCCCCTGATCTGTGCAACGACTAAAGGATGGTCTAACCCTGGAGGTCGAAGAAAGAAGCTGAGAATCACCTAACTGGAAGACACTGGTAGCTGCAGCAATAAAATAAAGGTTAAAAGCCCCTCGGACAGGGGTTCTAGTCTGAGTACATTTGAGGGTATAAGGTAGCACCAAGATGGGGGTGGGAAACTGGAGCACCAAAATAAAGCTGTGGGGAAACTGGAGAGTGATGGGAGTGTCATCTGTAACTACTGTTATTGTTGTAATCATAGTTTTTCTTGCATTTGACCTGCGCAAACACAGAGGTCATTCTACATATGGTCCACCCAAAAAGGGGGACAGAGGGCCTCAGGACCAAGAAGAACTGGACCTTGCAATGCTGGAGTGTATGTTATAAGTGATCTCTTTTTAAGAGATCAAAAGGGGGAATTGTGAGATTATTCGGTTATCATATGTTACCTTATATCTGTAATCAAAGTAGTTGAATTATGATACTGCTGTAGATCATATTATACCCCTTAATATAGAGTGTGTGATCAGTATGTAGTTTTAGTTTGCATTATACTTCTGACTTAAAAGAGTGTGAAAATCATTAGATCTATTGGACTGACCTGTATTACTCGACACTGTTGAATGTGTTACACTGTTTCTTGACATTTCATACTGCTGAATCATGAAGAGAATGTTGGGTGCAGAAGACCTTGTGCCGATAATAGAAGAGACAGACCACATTCCATACCCCCACCTTTACAGAGAGCAGAAAGACAGGGAGCCGAGGTCATAACTTAGGCGCCGTAAGAGAGAAAGAATGTGAATGTTTAGGCTTTTACGACTAGGTGGGGGCCACTAGAGGCTATAAGAAGCTGAGTAACCCGTCACCATTTTGAGACTTGCTGTGACCCTCTTCAAGCATCTCTCCCCATCATGATGGTTCTTATGCTCTTAAGTGTTGAATTGTATGGAAATAAAATATTGTTGATTGAGCATTTATACACCGAGTATTGTCCTTCCTTCAGCCCAAAGATTAAAAGAATTGGGAGTTTTTAACAGCAGTCATGTCATTTGTAAAGTTTTCATTTAAATATTCTGTTTGGTTCTTCATTTGTGTGTTTTTAGTGTTTATGTTTTATAATTGTACTTTTCTTAAGTGTTTTTAGTCTACTTCTTAGTTCTGGGTTGTATTAGAGTTTAGTTTTTCTCTCAGTGTTTCTTGTTCCATTTTTTGTGTGACGTTTGTTTGTGTGTGCTATGCTCTTTGCCTCTTGGCATCAACACCAAGCGATTCCTTTGGGTGGCGCTGTCACTTGGTGTTTCGCTCGCTTTGTGGTAGAGTATCACTTCCTGTTCCTGCTCAAACACAGTGGTGTTTCTGAGTAGCTTTTCTGCTTAGCAATTTAATTGAAATCTTTTGATACATCCCTTTTTTATAGTATAATCTTAACGTGCTTCATCTGAATCACCCTTTCTGTGTACTCACTACCTAATTTATAGCCAAAGTATTCACTCACTGTCTCTTTACTGTTTCGCTAGCTTAGCTTAGCTCGTAGCCGACTCGTTAGCACCATGGCTACTTCACCTGTCCCTGTTGCACTTTCCTGCTCATTGTGTCAGATGTTTAGTTACTCCTCGGCCTCCTTTAGCAGTAATGATACCTGTAACAAATGTAGCATATTTGCAGCTCTGGAGGCCAGGATTACTGAATTGGAGACTCGGCTTCGCACCCTTCATTCACCCGTAGCTAGCCAGGCCCCTGTAGCTGGTGCAGCCGAAGATAGCGTAGGCCCCGCTAGCTGTTCCCCGGCAGACCCCAAGCAGCTGGGGAACGAGGGCGGTTGGGTGACGGTGAGGAGGAAGCATAGTCTTAAACAGAAGCCCAAGGTACACCACCAACCTGTTCATGTGTCTAACCGTTTTTCCCCACTCGGCGACACACCCGCCGGGGGTCAAACTCTGGTAATTGGCGATTCTGTTCTCAGACATGTGAAGCTAGAGACACCGGCAACCATAGTCAATTGCCTTCCAGGGGCCAGAGCAGGCGACATTGAAGGAAATTTAAAACTGCTGGCTAAGGGTAAACGTAAATACAGTAAGATCATAATTCACGTCGGCAGTAATGACACCCGGTTACGCCAATCGGAGGTCACTAAAATCAATATTGAATCGGTGTGTAACTTTGCCAAAACAATGTCGGACTCTGTAGTTTTCTCTGGTCCCCTCCCCAATCAGACCAGGAGTGACATGTTTAGCCGCATGTTCTCCTTAAATTGCTGGCTGTCTGAGTGGTGTCCCAGAAACGATGTGGGCTTCATAGATAATTGGCAAACCTTCTGGAGGAAACCTGGTCTTGTTAGGAGAGACGGCATCCATCCCACTTTGGATGGAGCAGCTCTCATTTCTAGAAATATGGACCAATTTATTAAACCCCCCAAAATCTGACTATCCAGAGTTGGGACCAGGAAGCAGAGTTGCAGTCTTACACGCCTCTCTGCAGCTTCTCTCCTCCTGCTACCCCCCCAAAAACCCATCTCCATTGAGACTGTGTCAGCTCCCAAACAGACAAAAAACAAACCAAAAACCAGCAATAAAAAACTTAAACATAAAAAATCAAAAAGAAAGAACAATACAGAATCCACATCTGAACCAAAGAGTAAAACAGTGAAATGTGGATTATTAAATATTAGGTCTCTCTCCTCCAAGTCTCTGTTAGTACATGACTTAATAATCGACCAACAAATCGATTTACTCTGCCTTACAGAAACCTGGTTGCAGCAGGATGATTATGTTAGTTTAAATGAATCAACACCCCCGAGTCATTCTAACTACCAGAAACCTCGAAGCACAGGCCGAGGGGGCGGTGTGGCAGCAATTTTTCACACCAGTCTATTAATTAACGAAAGACCAAGACAGACTTTTAATTCATTTGAAAGCCTGATGCTTAGCCTTGTCCACCCCAGCTGTAAAACTCAGAAACCAGTCTTATTTGTTATCATCTACCGTCCACCTGGGCCTTACACAGAGTTTCTCTCTGATTTCTCAGACTTTTTATCTGATTTAGTGCTCAGCTCAGATAAAATAATTATTGTGGGTGATTTTAACATCCATGTAGATGCTAAAAATGACAGCCTCAACATTGCATTTAATCTGTTATTAGACTCAATTGGCTTCTCTCAAAATGTAAAAGAACCCACCCACCACTTTAATCACACTCTAGATCTTGTTTTAACATATGGCATAGAAACTGAACATTTAACAGTGTTTCCTGAAAACCCTCTGCTGTCTGATCATTTCCTGATGACATTTACATTTACAATAATTGATTACACAGCAGTGGAGAGTAGACTTTATCAAAGTAGATGTCTTTCTGAAAGTGCTGTAACTAAGTTTAAGAATATAATCCACCCACTGTTATCATCTTCAATGCCCTGTACCAACATAGAGCAGGGCAGCTACCTGAACGCTACTCCAACAGAGGTCGATTATCTTGTTAATAATTTTACCTCCTCACTACGTACGACTCTGGATACTGTAGCTCCAGTGAAAACTAAAGTCTCAAATCAGAAGTACCTGACTCCGTGGTATAATTCTCAAACACGTAGCCTAAAGCAGATAACTCGTAAGCTGGAGAGGAAATGGCGTGTCACAAATTTAGAGGATCATCATTTAGCCTGGAGAAATAGTTTGTTGCTTTATAAGAAAGCCCTCCGCAAAGCCAGAACATCTTACTATTCGTCACTGATTGAAGAAAATAAGAACAACCCCAGGTTTCTCTTCAGCACTGTAGCCAGGCTGACAAAAAGTCAGAGCTCTACTGAGCCAACAATCCCTTTAACGTTAACTAGTAATGACTTCATGAACTTCTTCAGAAATAAAATTTTTATCATTAGAGAAAAAATTACCAATAATCATCCCACAGATGTAATATCGTCTACAGCTACTTTTAGTACCATTGATGTTAAGTTAGACTCTTTTTCTCCAATTGATCTTTCTGAGTTAACTTCAATAATTACTTCCTCTAAACCATCAACGTGTCTTTTAGACCCCATTCCTACAAAACTGCTCAAAGAAGTCCTGCCATTAATTAATTCTTCAATCTTAAATATGATCAAGCTATCTCTAATAATCGGCTATGTACCACAGGCCTTCAAGCTGGCTGTAGTTAAACCTTTACTCAAAAAGCCATCTCTAGACCCAGCTGTCTTAGCTAATTATAGGCCAATATCCAACCTTCCTTTCATATCAAAAATCCTTGAAAGAGTAGTTGTCAAACAGCTAACAGATCATCTGCAGAGGAATGGCTTATTTGAAGAGTTTCAGTCAGGTTTCAGAGCTCATCACAGCACAGAAACAGCTTTAGTGAAGGTTACAAATGATCTTCTTATGGCCTCTGACAGTGGACTCATCTCTGTGCTTGTCCTGCTAGACCTTAGTGCTGCGTTCGATACTGTTGACCATAATATCTTATTAGAGCGATTAGAACATGCTGTAGGTATTACAGGTACTGCACTGCAGTGGTTTGTATCATATCTATCTAATAGACTCCAATTTGTTCAAGTAAATGGAGAGTCCTCTTCACCCACTAAGGTCAATTATGGAGTTCCACAGGGTTCAGTGCTAGGACCAATTCTATTTACATTATACATGCTTCCCCTTGGCAGCATCATTAGAAGACATAGCATAAATTTTCACTGCTATGCAGATGATACGCTGCTCTATCTATCCATGAAGCCAGGTAACACACACCAATTAGTTAAACTGCAGGAATGTCTTAAAGACATAAAGACCTGGATGGCCGCTAACTTCCTGCTTCTTAATTCAGATAAAACTGAGGTTATTGTACTCGGCCCTGAAAATCTTAGAAATATGGTATCTAACCAGATTCTTACTCTGGATGGCATTACCTTGGCCTCCAGTAATGCTGTGAGGAACCTTGGAGTCATTTTTGACCAGGACATGTCCTTCAAGGCACATATTAAACAAATATGTAAGACCGCTTTCTTCCATTTGCGCAACATCTCTAAAATTAGAAATATCCTGTCTCAGAGTGATGCTGAAAAACTAGTTCATGCCTTCATTACTTCCAGGCTGGACTACTGTAATTCGTTATTATCAGGATGTCCTAAAAACTCGCTGAAAAGTCTTCAGTTAATCCAAAATGCTGCAGCAAGAGTACTGACAGGGACTAGAAAGAGAGAGCATATTTCTCCTGTTTTGGCTTCCCTTCATTGGCTTCCTGTTAAATCCAGAATTGAATTCAAAATCCTGCTCCTCACTTACAAGGTCTTAAATAATCAGGCCCCATCTTATCTTAATGACCTTGTAGTACCATATCACCCTATTAGAGCACTTCGCTCTCGCTCTGCAGGCTTACTTGCTGTTCCTAGAGTATTTAAAAGTAGAATGGGAGGGAGAGCCTTCAGTTTTCAGGCCCCTCTTCTGTGGAACCAGCTTCCAGTTTGGATTCGGGAGACAGACACTATCTCTACTTTTAAGATTAGGCTTAAAACTTTCCTTTTTGCTAAAGCATATAGTTAGGGCTGGACCAGGCGACCCTGAATCCTCCCTTAGTTATGCTGCAATAGACGTAGGCTGCCGGGGATTCCCATGATGCATTGAGTTTTTCCTTTCCAGTCACCTTCTCACTCACTATGTGTTAATAGACCTCTCTGCATCGAATCATATCTGTTATTAATCTCTGTCTCTCGTCCACAGCATGTCTTTCATCCTGTTTTCCTTCTTTCACCCCAACCGGTCGCAGCAGATGGCCGCCCCTCCCTGAGCCTGGTTCTGCCGGAGGTTTCTTCCTGTTAAAAGGGAGTTTTTCCTTCCCACTGTCGCCAAAGTGCTTGCTCATAGGGGGTCATATGATATGATTGTTGGGTTTTTCTCTGTATTTATTATTGTGCTATCTACTGTACAATATAAAGCGCCTTGAGGCGACTTTTGTTGTGATTTGGCGCTGTATAAATAAAATTGAATTGAATTGAATTGAATTGAATTGTGTCTGCATTTCCATGTTTAGTTCTCACTTCTCACTTCCTGCTTTATTGCATAGTTATTCATCCCTTGCTCTTTACTGTGAGTTTTACTTCCCTCATCTTATTATCTGTTCTTTTACATCTGTGTCTCATTTTCCCAACTGTCTCTACTCCCCTGATTACCCTTCTCTGTGTGTATATATAGTGCTGACGTCATCTTCTTATATCAACATCTGCCAGTCTGTGTACAGGGAATGAGGAAACCCCGTTCATTTACTGAGATCAACAGCAGACTTTCCAGTGTAAGACTTCATAAATATGTGAACATGAGCTGACTCTGGAACAGCTTCTATACAATCATGGACTGTAAAACAGAGGCAGGAGCCACCCTCTCTCTCCTGCACTGTATGGACTCAACTCACATACAGCAAACCTGCACTGATTCTACATATATCACATTCCCATGATGCATCACAGGCTGTTTGATTGGATCTTTTTCATTGAGGATTTGTAATGTGGACAAACAGATGTTACTCTCACCTCTGACACTGAGAGTCACTGATTTCTGTAGCAGCATGTGTCCATCCTTGTTGTAGACGGTGCAGGTGTAGACTCCACTGTCAGTGAGGTGGAGGTCTTTCAGGGTCAGACTGAGGTCTTTAGTGTTCAGTGGGTCTTTGTTCATCTCAGTGCGGCCTACATAAAGCTGATCCTGTTTCTGACTGCTGTCGTTACAGTGAACCATCTTTTCTTCAGGGTGAGTGAGTTTCCACTCCACTTTGATCACCTGAGGAAGCTCACGTGTAATTTTAAACGGCATCAGGACAGACTTCTGACCTTGTGTCACCTCCACCACTACTGACTGGTAGTCTGTGAGGAGAACAAAGCAGAACATGAGCTGTACAGACAGAAGCAATGAGAGACGTCAGCATGACAGACTCAGTTTGGTTGAAGATCAAGGGGACTGAGATCCTCTGGCTCATCTATTCAAAAGAGTAGATCAGACTGAACATCCAGCCTTTTATAGCTACAGACATACAGAGTGCTATAATAGAATATTTTGCTAATAGTTAGTCATGCATAAATCTATTCTAAATCTATTATGTATGGAATTTCAGGAGCGGGACGACGCCTCCAAACACGCTCCTTCCGGCTGTCATCTATATAGGTTCCCCCAGTTCCGCAAACTGATCATTCTCGTTTACGTGCCCCACCCTCCCTCCATCCTTCTTCTCCATTCTTCACCTTCTTCGCTTCTGTTTAGTACATGGGGATCTGCCAGGCCCGTGAGCCATCGCCAGTCCCCTTCGAGGCCTTCCCCAAACCACAGCTCAATTCATGTCAAAGCATTCACCTTTACCTACTAAAATGGTGTCAAACTTAAAATGAGGACGTGGGCCCAGCTAGTGAAATGAAATATAAGGGATCAAAACATAAAACTTGGTTAATGTTTAAACTTTGCCTTTAATTTTATGCATGCTGAGATAGAAAGAGGAACTGCTGAGACTGATTGTGAAATATCCCAACAATGTGCAGGCAGGTGTGTGCAGCACGGTGGCATGGTGGTTAGCACTGCTGCCACTCAGCAAGAAGGTCCTGAGTTCAATTCCACCATCAGGCCGGGATCTTTCCGTGTGGAGTTTGAATGTTCTCCATGTGTTTGTGTGGCCTATCTCCCACAGCCTAAAGAAAGGGGATCGGTTAATTGACTAATCTAAATTACCCATAGGTGTGAATGGTTGTGTGTTAGCCCTGTGACAGACTGGCGACCTGTCCAGGTTGTACCCTGTCTCTCACCCTGTGACAGCTGGGATAGGCTCCAGCCCCTCTGAAAAGCATAAGTGGAAGTGAATGGATGGATGGGTGTGTATTTATACATGGACTTTGATAGAACATTTATGAAGCACAGAAAATGTTAGCAAGGGGAGAGAGAGTGGAAGCACTGCACATGCCCAAATGAGTTTATTAGGAAGGTTCAGGGTTCTGTTAGGGTTAGAAATCTTTGATATTGTATTTAAATTATTAAATAAAGCTGTTTTAATGATTTTCTTTATACACAATGCAAATGTGGAGCCTTCCTTCTATTGGATTTTGTACATATTGCAATTTTGAACTGAGCACTTCAAAAAGACTTTGCATAGAGCACTACTGCACCAACACTGTAAATAAACTCAATGAACTTTCATTCCTGAGTCCTGCGTTTGAGTCCAGTCAGACAAACTATGACAGCTTGATCTCATCTGTCAGTCATTAGAAACAGTAATACAGCTATGTACTTATGATTTTAACTAAATTACTATGTGCAGTATTTTCAGTTCCATGTTTTCCTCTTTAACCACAGGTGATCCAATCACAGGTAACAACACAAAACATTTAACAGGAAATATTTAAATCCTCTCTTCATTTGCTGCTCTCTGGTTATTTGTGGCACAACGTCAACATTTAATATAAAATATTTGTCTCAAAAAGCATTGCACTGTGACACAGTCCTACATATCAAACTGAGAAAACAGTCTGCTTTGATGGTGGACTTGTTCTGTTTTCCTACAGAGCACCACGTCATCTTCTTATATCAACATCTGCCAGTCTGTGTACAGGGAATGAGGAAACCCTGTTCATTTACTGAGATCAACAGCAGACTTTCCAGTGTAAGACTTCATAAATATGTGAACATGAGCTGACTCTGGAACAGCTTCTATACAATCATGGACTGTAAAACAGAGGCAGGAGCCACCCTCTCTCTCCTGCACTGTACGGCTCAACTCACATACAGCAAACCTGCACTGATTCTACATATGTCACATTCCCATGATGCATCACAGGCTGTTTGATTGGATCTTTTTCATTGAGGATTTGTAATGTGGACAAACAGATGTTACTCTCACCTTTGACACTGAGAGTCACTGATTTCTGTAGCAGCATGTGTCCATCCTTGTTGTAGACGGTGCAGGTGTAGACTCCACTGTCAGTGAGGTGGAGGTCTTTCAGAGTCAGACTGAAGTCTCCAGTTGTCAGTGGGTCTTTCTTCATCTCTGCTCGTCCTTGTGGAACTTTCCTGTCTTCATGTTTCCACTCCACTGTGACGTCCTGAAGCTTGATATCAGTTGTAAATGGCAGCAGGACAGACTGAACCCCTTTAACTGTTTCCACCATCTGAACCTCAGGAACTGAGAGGAGAATAAGAGACACACAGACAGATGTCAGTGAAGGTGATCCTCCATCATCTACAGTTATTATAGTTTGATACTTTCATTGTTTTTATTTAGTGTTGGCCTTTTCTTTTGAATTCAGTTTAGTTTCTGTGAGTTTCCAGAGTGGGTTTGCTTCTTCCACTTTTGTTTTGATTGTGTGTAAATGTTTAGTTTTTGTTTAACTTTTATTACGTGAACTCTTAGTTTTAGTCTCTACATTCTTTTTTGTTACTTATAAATCTATACCTATTTTGGACGGTGGACAAACAGCTGTAACACTCACCTCTGACACTGAGAGTCACTGATTTCCGTAGCAGCATGTGTCCATCCTTGTTGTAGACGGTGCAGGTGTAGACTCCACTGTCAGTGAGGTGGAGGTCTTTCAGGGTCAGACTGAGGTCTTTAGTGTTCAGTGGGTCTTTCTTCATCTCAGTGCGCTGTTTCTGATCTTGGCCCTTT
The DNA here is from genome assembly GCF_036321145.2 of Pelmatolapia mariae. Classification (NCBI taxonomy): domain Eukaryota; kingdom Metazoa; phylum Chordata; class Actinopteri; order Cichliformes; family Cichlidae; genus Pelmatolapia; species Pelmatolapia mariae. Next base: position 29,975,268 of record NC_086229.1, read on the forward strand.
AAGTGACACTGGTCTTTACCAATCTGATACTCATGGACCATCTTGTTTTTGTGTTTCCACTCCACTTTGACATCCTGGGTGAAGCCTTCTTTGATTTTAAAGGCCAGCAGGACAAACTCCTTCCCCTGTGTCACCTCCACCATCTCCAGCTGGTACTCTAAAGAGAAAACAGAGGAGAACATAGTCAGACAGACAACATCCTTTACATCTAGATGACTCATTGTAGAGACGTCAGGTCTGAACTTCCTGGAGCCAGGAGATTTTCTGACTGAGGCCAGGCCCACAAAATCAGACACTTCCTTTGATAGATCCAAATCTTGTACCGGTTAAAGGACTCAGTATAAGATTTGGGGACCTATGAGCTACTAGAAGATGGATCCAAAGTCCTCATCCCCACAATGTTGTGCACCATCAGACTCTTCTCTCTCATTACATGAGCCAGTAAAAATTTTGGCTTCTTCATTAGTTGGAAATGCTTCCCTAATTTTGTGATTGTTAGTCTATCTTTGTCATGGCCTTGAGCTGTTTGACCTAGGGTTTTTAAGTCTCTTAGCAGTCATGTCATTTGTAAAGTTTTCATTTAAATATTCTGTTTGGTTCTTCATTTGTGTGTTTTTAGTGTTTATGTTTTATAATTGTACTTTTCTTAAGTGTTTTTAGTCTACTTCTTAGTTCTGGGTTGTATTAGAGTTTAGTTTTCCTCTCAGTGTTTCTTGTTCCATTTTTTGTGTGACGTTTGTGTGTCTGCATTTCCATGTTTAGTTATCACTTCTCACTTCCTGCTTTATTGGATAGTTATTCATCCCTTGCTCTTTACTGTGAGTTTTACTTCCCTCATCTTATTATCTGTTCTTTTACATCTGTGTCTCATTTTCCCAACTGTCTCTACTCCCCTGATTACCCTTCTCTGTGTGTATATATAGTGCTGATTTCTCTCAGTCCTGGTCAAAACATCAACTCTACTTCTCAGTGAATTTTCTTCATGTACTTCTGCTGTATTTCTTCTATTTCTTTCAGCCCAGTGTATTTCCAAGTTCCATGTTCCGCTAGTTATGGTTTTCAATTTTCTTTTAGACCTTATATGTTCCCCTATTTGACTTTCCTCTAAAACAGCCTAACAAAGTTTCAAATCCTCTCTTCATTTAGAGCTCTCTGGTTATTTAGTTATTTAGCTATTAGAAGACAATGTAGGAAATGTGAAAGACAGTGGAAAAAGATAGATTGCATGTGTCCCTGGAAGCCTTAAAGATTAGTTAGAAAACTTATCAGAGGGCAGTTAAGGCCGATAAACACTCCTACTTTTCTCAACTTATTTCGGCCAACTCTCATAACCCTCGTGTTTTATACAGTACGATAAATTCTGTACTTAACTTGGAGGGTAACGACCTTTTGCCGTCCTCTAAGGCTATGTGCAATAAGATTATTACTTTTTTTGTTGACAAGATTGCTAGCCTGAGGCCTCTGATCCCACCTATTGTTGATCCGGCCATGCATGCGCCTTGCTCAAGCCTATTCCCTGCTTTTGCACCGATTTCACTGCGTGATTTAGAGGAGTTGGTGCTACATGCTAAGCCCTGTGGCTCCCCGAATGATGTTGTTACTCCCCGCTTTCTCCAAAAAGTATTTCCCATCATTGGACCTTATATCCTGAAAGTTATCAATACTAGTCTGTTAACCGGTCAAGTTCCTAGTGGGTTTAAACATGCAGTCATACACCCCTTACTTAAGAAACCTGGCCTTGATAGTTCTACTATGTCAAACTTTAGACCTATCTCCAAGCTTCCTTTTTTAAGCAAGATCTTGTACATACCCAGCTGTTGGATTATTTGAACGACTCGCAACTGTCTGAAATCTTCCAATCTGGTTTTAAGCCCTTTCACAGTACGGAGACAGCTCTTGTTAAAGTTATGAATGACATTCTTGTTGCGACTGATCGTGGTAAATATGCTGTGCTTGTGCTATTGGACATGACAGCTGCATTTGACACAGTGGACCACGACCTGCTGATCTCCCGCTTACATCACTGTGTGGGAATTTCTGATTTGGCATTGTCATGGGTAAAATCATATCTTTCCGAAAGGAGTTTTTGTGTCAAACTGGGACTGGCTGCTTCCTCTGTGGCCCCTCTGCTTTGGGGTGTGCCCCAGGGATCTATCCTTGGGCCATTATTTTTCTCGCTGTACTTACTCCCCCTTGGTGCTATTTTTCGTAAACACGGAGTGTCATTTCATTTGTATGCCGATGACTGTCAGCTTTATTTACCTTTTAGTCATTTGGATACCTCCCCATGTCAATCATTGCTTGACTGTCTTAGTGATATTAAATTATGGATGGCAAATAATTTTTTGAATTTTAATGGTCGCAAAACGGAAGCAATTTTATATGGCCCGCATCGCTCTACTGATACCCCAGATGTTGATTTTGGTGATTTGACCTCTCATCTGAAAAGTTCAATCACTAATCTTGGTGTTAAACTTGATTCCGCGCTTACTTTTGAAGGTCATGTAAATGGGGTGGTAAAATCAGCTTTTTATCAACTCAGACGCCTGTCGAAGGTTAAGCCTTTCCTTTCCAAACCCAATTTGGAAACTCTTATTCATGCTTTTATCACCTCACGTCTGGACTATTGTAATTCCCTTTTAATAGGGGCTGGGTCGGGCACCTTGTCACTCCTGCAGTTAGTGCAAAATGCGGCGGCACGATTTTTAACCGGTAGTAGGAAATTCGATCACATCACTCCGGTTCTGGCTTCTTTGCATTGGCTTCCCATTGAATTTAGGGTTCGTTTTAAAGTCCTTTTATTGGTTTTTAAATCTTTAAATGGTCTGGCTCCTGTCTACTTATCTGATTTGCTGAAACCACATGTTCCTCCTCGCTCGCTCCGTTCAGCTGAGCAGCTGTTGCTGTCGGTTCCTAAGTCACGGCTGAAATGCAGAGGAGACCGAGCTTTTGCAGGTCTTTAAGTCCAGATGGAAAACCTATTTTTATTCCCTGGCTTTTAACTCTGTAGGAAACTGACACCTTCTTATTTATTTTATTGTATGTAATGATTTTATCGTATTTTTAAATTGGTAGTTGTTTTAATCTGTGTTGTTAAGCACTTTGGACTGCCTTGTGTGTTCTTAAAGGGCTATACAAATAAACGATGATGATGATGATGATGATGATGATGATTTGTGCCATAACTTCAACATTAAATATAAAACAAGCTCAAACTGAAAGAGCACAAAGAGCTATCAATTTAAAATATATTGGAATTAATAAACATTAGACTGTGACACAGTCCTACATATCAAACTGAGAAAACAGTCTGCTTTGATGGTGGACTTGTTCTGTTTTCCTACAGAGCACCACGTCATCTTCTTATATCAACATCTGCCAGTCTGTGTACAGGGAATGAGGAAACCCTGTTCATTTACTGAGATTTACAGACTTTCCAGTGTAAGACTTCATAAATATGTGAACATGAGCTGATTCTGGAACAGCTTCTATACAATCATGGACTGTAAAACAGAGGCAGGTGCTGTTCCGTTATTTGAGGTTTTGGATGTTATTTGACTGGAGGCATAACTCACAGACACACGAGACGCGCCATTACTCCAATGAGTGTCCTTTATTATTTTTCATCCCCCCCCTACAACAACCCAGGAGAAACATTCCTACCTATTAACATTTACCTAATACTACATCCCCCCTACTAAATAGGATGTGATGCTGGGATATAACCAAGAAAACAGATTAGACCCGCACGCTTTAAAGTATACCATTTCCTTGTGCTCTTTCTGGTAACGAGTTGTTTACTGAACTCGTTTGGTTTCAAACCCAGACTTCTCAGAATGTCCAAAAATAAACTCTCAAAGTATACAACTCTGAACACTAAGCCTAAGTGCACGTTTCTGAACTATTTGGTGCAGCTACAAACAACATGTTTAAACAGTGCAACCATTTGCTTTATTTCTCATTGTCTCTATAAGGGATGGGGTAGACTACCCAACCCTCTACCTGAGTGTGGGGATTATTCTGCCCCATTGCTCACTCAGTTCCTAGCCCTATGAGCAAACATAGTCTTTTAGATATGCTGGAGGCCTCCTAGACCTGGGTGGGATTTGGCTCCCAGCTTCAGGAGTCTGCTGGCTGGCCTCCTGTGAGATAGTGTCTGGAACCGACACACTCTATGCAGCTGGAACAGAGTTCTCAGGTGAAGCCTCTGGTGGACCGACAGAAATCTCCGGTGCCCCATGTGTCCGTGTAAGATGGTAACGGTTTCTTCTCAGCGTGCCCTTTGCTGTCTCGACGATGTAGGACCTCGGTGAGCCTGCGATGGACACGACTGTCCCTCTAGTATCCATGTCTGAGACCCACACTTTGTCTCCAGGATTGAGCTGTAGCATATCATGTGCTCTGTGTCTGCGGTTGTAGTTTTGTCTTTGTTTTTGTCTGTACGTTTGTTCTATAGCTTTAAGCTTGTCTGTGTCCGTACCTCTTGGATTTAGCTGTGATGGGATGATAGGAATATTTGTCTTTATCCTTCTACCCATGAGAAGCTCAGTCGGGCTGTAGCCATTTGCCAATGGAGTGGCCCGGTGTGCCATAAGGGCGAGATAGGGATCGCCAGACTTTTTAAGAAGACCTTTGATAGTCCTGACTGCCCTCTCGGCCTCCCCGCTGCTCTGAGGGAAGTGGGGACTGGATGTCACATGGCTAAAACCCCATTCTTGTGCAAATCTTGTGAAGGAATCAGACGAAAACTGAGGTCCATTATCAGAGCGAACCCGCTCTGGTATGCCATGACGTGCAAAGATTGATTTACAGTGCTCGATCACTGCCTCTGATGTTGTAGATGTCAGTTTGGCAACTTCGAAGAATCTGGAAAAGTAATCCACAATGACCAAGTACTGTTTATTCTCTATCTGGAACAGATCAGTTCCAACCATGGCCCACGGTCTTTGTGGGAACTCTGTAGGTAGCATGGTTTCTTTGTGGTTAGTCCGCTCACGGCAGCAAGTGTCACAGGTCTCAATCACTTTTATCAGCTCACTGCTCAGGCCTGGCCACCAAACAGATTGTTTAGCGCTCTCTCTGCATTTCGTTATTCCTAGGTGTCCCTCATGTAGTTTAGACAGAATGTCTGCTCTGAGTGATGTGGAAATCACTATTCTGCTCCCATAAAGAAGCAAACCATTTTGGACTGTGAGGTCACCTGAAAATGGCAGATAAGGCTGGAAAACCCTTTTAATGGAATACTTATCTGGCCATCCTTCCACACAGAACTTCTTCAGTTGGCTTAGAATGCTGTCATTGTCCTGATGTGTCTGGATTTCTCTGAGTCGTGGCTCTGTGGCTGGCAGACTTGCTATGACGGACTCCACATACAAGTTGATTTCTTCCTCCGGCAAACCCTCAGTTGTGTCACATACAGGAGCTCTGGACAGTACATCTGCTGTTGCAATGTCTCTACCAGGAACATGAGATATGGTATAAGAGAACCTCATCAATCGCATGCGTAGATGTTGTATACGAGTTGGAAGCTCGTCCAGGCCCTTGGAGCCAAGAAACGAGACCAGAGGTTTGTGGTCTGCTTCAATGTGGCATGTTTTCCCAATTAGGAACTCTGAAAACCTCTCACAGGCCCATGTTGAAGCAAGGGCCTCTTTCTCAATTTGAGGATATCGCTGCTCTGTCGCGGTGAGAGCTCTTGAAGCGTATGCTACTGGTTTCCACCCTAAATCAGCATGCCGCTGGAGAAGCACTGCTCCCAAGCCATACGAAGATGAGTCAGCTGATACGCACGTTTCAGCATTTGGATCATACAGAGCAAGCCCTGGGGGTGTTGTTAGTTCTTTTTTGATGCCGTCGAAAGCCTGCTGCTGCTGTGGACCCGGTGACCACAGGTTGGACTTCTTCAGCAGATCTCTTAGGGGGCGCGTTTTTTCCGCCAGGTGAGGAAGAAACTTTCCTAGGTGATTCACCATGCCCAGGAAGCGTCTCACCTCACTTATGTTGCTGGGCTCATCCATGGAACTCACGGCATGCACCTTGTCAGGATCTGCGCTAACCCCCGATGCCTCAATGACCTGCCCCAGGAACTTTATCCTCTTCTTGGAGAACTCACACTTGTCCTTCAATGTTACTCCAGCCTCCTGCAGTCGAACCAGTGCTTTTCGAAGTCTCTCATCATGCTCTGCTTGTGACGTCCCCCAGATGAGCACATCATCCATCTGGCAGAGGACTCCTTCTAAGCCCTCAAGAATGCGTGCCATCCATTTCTGAAAGTGTTCTGGGGCTGATGAGATTCCAAAGCACAGACGATTATAACAATACCGACCAAAAGGTGTAATAAAGGTCGTGAGCAAAGAAGAGTCCCTGGATAAGGGAATCTGCCAAAATCCTGCATTGGCATCCAGCTTTGAAAACACTTTTGCTCCTGCAAGCTGTCCTAGTGTGTGTTATACTGAAGGGAGTGGATGTTTCTCTCTCATGACATATTTGTTTAGTTCAGTGAGATCACTGCATATTCTCACTTTGCCTGTGCGCTTAGGAACCACCACCATAGGCGCGCACCAATCAGTGGGCTCCTCCACCTTGGAAATGACCCCCTGCTGCTCCATCCGGTTCAGCTCTTCTTTAACCTTTGGTAAGAGTGGAAGAGAGATTCGCCTAGGGGTCGAGAGGGAAAACAGCTGTGCCTCTGGTTTTAGAACAATATTGTACTCCCCCCTCCATTTTTCCTAAGCCACTGAAAAGCTTGGGGAATTCTTGTTTGACAGCATCAATAGAGTCTAAGCTAATATGATTCACTCTGGCAACCAGCTGTAGTGCCACTGCAGCATGCCCGCTCAGCAGTGGTGTGCATAAACCCTGTACGACATAAATGTCTTCTTTGGTTTTGTGGTTGTTCTTGCTGAGAGTGGCTGTGAACATGCCTTTTACCTTCAGACGTGTTCCTCCTGGGCCCTGCAGAACCCTTTTGGGCTTATCCAATCTCCCCAACTGATGCTGTGTGTAGAAAATCTCTGGGACTGCTGTGACATCTGCTCCGGTGTCGATTTTAAAGAGTGTGTTGCATTTGTCCACATGTATCTCTGTTACCCATGAACTCTCTTTGGTGTCCGCAGAGAGGGAACCCAAGAAAGCGACCTCATCATCTCTATTGCTGTTCTCTAAAATTGTTGCAGCATTGACTTCACACAGTTTTTTGTTTCTGCACATCCTGGCAAAAGGTCCTTTTTTCTTACAGTAATTACATGCAGCTTCCCTCGCAGGGCATTGTTGAAGATTGTGACCTTTTATGTCTCCACATCTTCTGCATTGTGTCTTTTTTTCTTTCTGTGTTTTGGCGGTGTTTTTTTTATGTAGCGGTGTTAGCTGCTTGGGACGTGCCCCTTCTTGCTGTTTAGCATGGACGTGGTTCAGTTGTGAGTTGGTAATATCCATTTTAAAGTTAGTGCTTAGCATCTCTTGTTGCTTCTTTACAAGCTCACTTTGTCGGGCTCTGTTAAGCGCTTTCTCTAGCGTTAATTCTGGATCCATTTGTAGCTGCTCTGACAATCGTTTGTCTTTCAGACCCATGACAAATCTGTCTTGCACCATTTCATCATGCAAAGTCCCATATCCACAATGTTCTGCCAGACAATGCAGTGCAGTATGGAAGCTGTCGACTGACTCACCCGTCTCTTGTTGGCGCTGGTTAAACTTCGCTTGCTCAAATATGATGTTTCTTCGGGCTACGAAGTGAGCATCCAGCCTCCTTTTAACGGTCTCATAATTGCTCGCCTCTTCGGGAGTCAGGTGCAGGGATACCAATATGTCCTCTGCCTCCTCGCCCATAGTGTAGATAAGGGCGTTCACTTGATTTTCGTCCGCTTGCGTCTCCAATCCAGACGCGATGCGAAATCTGTCAAAACGCTTTATCCATTTGGCCCAGTCGTCGGACCTAAAAGTGAACTTCTCCGGCGGGGTGACTTGAAACTGACTCATGACGTCACGTCTCTGTCACGGTCCTGGGTCTTATTACCCAGTGTTTTGAGTTTTAGTTCACTCTGATGTTTATAGTAGGTTTAAGCTCATTAGGTTTCCTATGTTCATTTGCTTATTAGTTCCCACTTGTGTTTTCAACCCCTGTGAAATCTCCCTTGCCCCTTTGTGTTCATGCTGCGTGTCTTATGTTATCAAGTTTGTATTATCATGGCTGTCTCATGTTTCCTGTTTTATTTTGAAAAGGGTCTGGTGTTCTGTGTTCATGTGGTTAGTTTTACTCTTGCCTGTGCATCATTATGTTTATCCTAGTCAGCTGTTTCCTCATGTGTCTCCACTTCCCCTGATCACCTCATGTGTGTATTTAAGTCCTCTGTTTTCTGAATGTCATTGTCAGGTCGTCTGTTGTCCATGCCATGTTTCCCATGCCATGCCTCGCCTCCAAGTTTCTTGTCTAGGTTTTTCTTATTGTTTGTTTAGATTTCCCAGTTTAGGCTTGTGTTAAGTTTGCTTCAGTTTGCCTTGCCTTTTGTTTGTATCTTTTACCGGCCACATTAAACGGCTCGCCTTTTGTTAACATTCACGCTTTGCTCCCTGTTCTTTGGAGTCTGCTTTTTGGGTCCTTTTTCGTAACACATGCAGTCGGCCTCCAGCCAGACTGTGACAGTACGACCTGACCATGCCAGACCCAGCGATACAAGAGAGGGAGATCATCCAGACGGTGGAGTCGCTATGTAGTAAATGGCTGCAGTGTTCCGGAGAGGAGGAACGGGAAGAGTTAGCCCGCCAAGTAGGAGTGTGTGCGTCTGTATTTCCCTGGTTATGGGAGGCACTACACCCGCTGATCATTGACTTTCTCGTCACCGCTCTCCAACTCCGTCCGCAGCTGCATCTGCCCAGTGTGCGGGCTGCGCCGCCTGAGCCCTGCTGTTGTCCTGTTTCCCCGCTGCTTCGCGAGCCAGAAGCAGTTAGGGTTGGAACGGTGAGGCGCGCCACCGGCCCACCATCCGCTCGCTCCTCATCGGCTTCCGCGTCTTCACCACAGTCTAGCCGCACGGCACAGCGCACGGAGACGACGGAAGCCATAGACTTCGGCGAGGAGGAGCGGCAGCAGGTGTTACGGGCTTATCGGGAGGACGAGCTCCGGTGGAAGCCCTGGCTCATTCTGGAGGAGGAACTCTCACCTGTTGCACCGCCTACCAGCCGCTCGCCCTCACCACCCCGCTCAGACTTCACTTCCCCTGTCTCGCCTTTAGCGAGGATATGGGCAGAGGATGAGATTGCCGCCACGTCACCCTCTGCTTTGGTGGCATCAGTGTCCATCGCACCAGATACCAGAAAGAAGCGGCGCCGGTGCCGCCATTGCACCGCACTAACTCCGGTGAGTGACTGTGTGTTTGCGCCTCACGATCGTTGTATGGAGAAGAGTGAGAGGAGCATTGATTCACCGGGGCCGGAAACTATAGCGGAATTGTGCTCCGAAGCTGACAGAACTGTGTTTAGTCGTTCAGAGGGACCTACTACAGGCGTCATGGTTTCCAACCTCCTTGAGCAGCAGGAAGCAGCTCGTGCCCAGCTAGTGGAGGAGCTCCGGGGAGAGCCATGGCTCACCCCCGATTATCAGCACCTTTTCCGGGGAACCCGTCTGGCTCTCGGGGGCCCTCGGAGCTGCCAGGGTTTGCCACCCCTCACTTCCCCAACAGCCAATGCTTCAGCCTCAGTGGTTTCTTCAAAGAAGAGGCGACGTCCACGTCGCCGCAGCACCACGCAGCAGCTGGAGGTTGGTGGAACTCTCGTTTCCTCTGAGACTCCGTTAATGATAGAGGTTAGTGACAATCTTTCGCCTCAAAGTCTTCCTAAGTTGCAGGAGTGTGACTGTCATGAAGGATTTGCTGATGCTCCAGAGATAAAGACAATTTCTACATGTGCTGGAGGAGCAATAGCGATCCAGTGCTCCTCAACACCACCCATTCACTTAATAAATGATGAAGGTATTGATCAAGAACTCATGTTTGGTGTGAAGGGTGGTGATGTAACCTCTGGTCATGAGCGGTGTGACTTAAATAATGACGCCCTGTCTGTACCTGGTGATCAACTTGACTGTTCCTTAGCTCATTCATCTTGTGACTCTAATACGTGTTATGAATTGTGGAAGACCAAATGACTGTGTATATCAGAGGAAAACAATTCAAAGCGACCTCTGAGTGATGCTCTCACTTCTGTACTCAACAAGCACAATTCACCTGAGTTTTGTGTTCCAGGTCAAGAGAACAGTAATGGCAGTGTGGTCTATGTTCTGAACTCTGAAAGTGCATTGTGCCCCCCAGAAGAAGATGGGGGACGTCAGCTGGAGGGCCCGAGGAGCCCGTCCAGCCTCATGCCACGTCAGCTGGAGGGCCCGAGGAGCCTGCCCAGCCTCATGCCACGTCAGCTGGAGGGCCCGAGGAGCCCGTCCAGCCACATGCCACGTTAGCTGGAGGGCCCGAGGAGCCCGTCCAGCCACCACCTGCTCTATCACCTGCGGCTCCATCGCCTGCAGCACCTATGCCATCGCCTGGTCCAGCTCCGGCTTCTGCTTCTGTTCCACCCGGCCCAGCTTCGGCTTTTGCTTTATCGCCTTCGCCTGGTCCAGCTTCAGCGTCAGCGTCTGCTTCGCCTGCAGCAGCCGCCTCTGCCTCGGCTTCGTCTGGTCTCGCCAAGCCACGTCCGGGGCCCGCCAAGCCACGTCCACGACTGCGCCGTCGGCGGCCGCTTTCCAGGCCACGTCCGCGACTGCACCGTCGGCGGCCACTTTCCAGGCCACGTCCGCGACTGCACCGTCAGCGGCCACTTTCAATTCCATTAGCTGGGCGTCTCCGCCATCATGGGTGGCCCCCTGAACTGTTTCGCTGCTGCTGCCTTCCGCATGGTCGCCCTCCTGAGCCGCTCTGTTATGTGCTTTGGTGCCGTCACCCTCCGGGTCGACCTCCTGAACTACTGAATTGTGGGCTTTTGTGCCGTCACCCTCCGGGTCGACCTCCTGAGTGGTGCTTTTGGGCTTTTGCTCACCTGGGCTCGGGGACGGCTCCTGACATGTTTCTGAACTGTTCTGAACTGTTCTTGAATGAATAATGGCATTGTAAAGCGCTTTGGGTGCCTTGAAAAGCGCTATATAAATCCAATCCATTATTATTATTATTAGTATTATTATTATTATTATTATTATGAACTGTTCTTGGGGTTTGTTTCAGGTCATTTGAGCCTCGGGTTTGTTGTGACTCTTGTTTCCTTGGTCGGTTTCGGGCCCTCCATCCTGGGCCCCCGCCGCCCGCCCTGGGTGGGTTGTTTTGTGTTTCTTTTCGTTTTTTGGGGTTTTGGGCGTCTGGAATCCGCCCTTGACGGGGGGGCTCTGTCACGATCCTGGGTCTTATTACCCAGTGTTTTGAGTTTTAGTTCACTCTGATGTTTATAGTAGGTTTAAGCTCATTAGGTTTCCTATGTTCATTTGCTTATTAGTTCCCACTTGTGTTTTCAACCCCTGTGAAATCTCCCTTGCCCCTTTGTGTTCATGCTGCGTGTCTTATGTTATCAAGTTTGTATTATCATGGCTGTCTCATGTTTCCTGTTTTATTTTGAAAAGGGTCTGGTGTTCTGTGTTCATGTGGTTAGTTTTACTCTTGCCTGTGCATCATTATGTTTATCCTAGTCAGCTGTTTCCTCATGTGTCTCCACTTCCCCTGATCACCTCATGTGTGTATTTAAGTCCTCTGTTTTCTGAATGTCATTGTCAGGTCGTCTGTTGTCCATGCCATGTTTCCCATGCCATGCCTCGCCTCCAAGTTTCTTGTCTAGGTTTTTCTTATTGTTTGTTTAGATTTCCCAGTTTAGGCTTGTGTTAAGTTTGCTTCAGTTTGCCTTGCCTTTTGTTTGTATCTTTTACCGGCCACATTAAACGGCTCGCCTTTTGTTAACATTCACGCTTTGCTCCCTGTTCTTTGGAGTCTGCTTTTTGGGTCCTTTTTCGTAACACATGCAGTCGGCCTCCAGCCAGACTGTGACAGTCTCTTTCGCGCAGCTCCTCTATGGCTGACCTTTAACCTGGCACCGACGCCGAAACCTTGCACTTATGCCCAACTAACGTTTCCAGTTGTATTCTGACACCATGTTCCGTTATTTGAGGTTATGGATGTTATTTGACTGGAGGCATAACTCACAGACACACGAGACGCGCCATTACTCCAATGAGTGTCCTTTATTATTTTTCATCCCCCCCCCCCCCCTACAACAACCCAGCAGAAACGTTGCTACGTCTTAAAATTAAATTTTCCAGAGTGGGTTTGCTCCTTTCACTTATGTCTTGATTGTGTGTAAATGTTTAGTTTTTGTTTAACTTTTATTACGTGAACTCTTAGTTTTACTCTCTGTATTTTTTTTTGTTACTTATAAATCTATACCTACTTTGGACGGTGGACAAACAGCTGTAACACTCACCTCTGACACTGAGAGTCACTGATTTCCGTAGCAGCATGTGTCCATCCTTGTTGTAGACAGTGCAGGTGTAGACTCCACTGTCAGTGAGGTGGAGATCTTTCAGGGTCAGACTGAGGTCTTTAGTGTTCAGTGGGTCTTTCTTCATCTCAGTGCGCTGTTTCTGATCTTGGCCCTTTAAGTGACACTGGTCTTTACCAATCTGATACTCATGGACCATCTTGTTTTTGTGTTTCCACTCCACTTTGACATCCTGGGTGAAGCCTTCTTTGATTTTAAAGGGCAGCAGGACAAACTCCTTCCCCTGTGTCACCTCCACCATCTCCAGCTGGTACTCTAAAGAGAAAACAGAGGAGAACATAGTCAGACAGACAACATCCTTTACATCTAGATGACTCATTGTAGAGACGTCAGGTCTGAACTTCCTGGAGCCAGGAGATTTTCTGACTGAGGCCAGACCCACAAAATCAGACACTTCCTTTGATAGATCCAAATCTTGTACCGGTTAAAGGACTCAGTATAAGATTTGGGGACCGATGAGCTACTAGAAGATGGATCTTTAAAGTCCTCATCCCCACAATGTTGTGCACCATCAGACTCTTCTCTCTCATTACACGAGCCAGTAAAAATTTTGGCTTCTTCATTAGTTGGAAATGCTTCCCTAATTTTGTAATTGTTAGTCCATCTTTGTCATGGCCTTGAGCTGTTTGACCTATGGTTTTTAAGTCTTTTAGCAGTCATGTCATTTGTAAAGTTTTTATTTAAATATTCTGTTTGGTTCTTCATTTGTGTGTTTTTAGTGTTTATGTTTTATAATTGTACTTTTCTTAAGTGTTTTTAGTCTACTTCTTAGTTCTGGGTTGTATTAGAGTTTAGTTTTCCTCTCAGTGTTTCTTGTTCCATTTTTTGTGTGTCTGCATTTCCATGTTTAGTTATCACTTCTCACTTCCTGCTTTATTGGATAGTTATTCATCCCTTGCTCTTTACTGTGAGTTTTACTTCCCTCATCTTATTATCTGTTCTTTTACATCTGTGTCTCATTTTCCCAACTGTCTCTACTCCCCTGATTACCCTTCTCTGTGTGTATATATAGTGCTGATTTCTCTCAGTCCTGGTCAAAACATCAACTCTACTTCTCAGTGAATTTTCTTCATGTACTTCTGCTGTATTTCTTCTATTTCTTTCAGCCCAGTGTATTTCCAAGTTCCATGTTCCGCTAGCTATGGTTTTCAATTTTCTTTTAGACGTTATATGTTCCCCTATTTGACTTTCCTCTAAAACAGCCTAACAAAGATTCAAATCCTCTCTTCATTTAGAGCTCTCTGGTTATTTGTGCCATAACTTCAACATTAAATATAAAACAAGCTCAAACTGAAAGAGCACAAAGAGCTATCAATTTAAAATATATTGGAATTAATAAACATTAGACTATGATAGAGTCCTACATATCAAACTGAGAAAACAGTCTGCTTTGATGTTGGACTTGTTCTGTTTCCTACAGAGCACCACGTCATCTTCTTATATCAACATCTGCCAGTCTCTGTGCAGGGAATGAGGAAACCCCGTTCATTTACTGAGATCAACAGCAGACTTTCCAGTGTAAGACTTCATAAATATGTGAACATGAGCTGATTCTGGAACAGCTTCTATACAATCATGGACTGTAAAACAGAGGCAGGAGCCACCCTCTCTCTCCTGCACTGTGTGGACTCAACTCACATACAGCAAACCTGCACTGATTCAACATATGTCACATTCCCATGATGCATCACAGGTTGTTTGATTGGATCTTTTTCATTGGGGATTTGTAATGTGGACAAACAGATGTTACTCTCACCTCTGACACTGAGAGTCACTGATTTCTGTAGCAGCATGTGTCCATCCTTGTTGTAGACGATGCAGGTGTAGACTCCACTGTCAGTGAGGTGGAGGTCTTTCAGGGTCAGACTGAGGTCTCCATTTTTTATTTGCTCGTTCTTCACTTCTGTGCGACCTTGTATGTAAGACTGGTTTTGGTCTCTCTGATAAACGTGGACTTTATTGTCTTCATGTTTCCACTCCGCTGTGACGTCCTGAAGCTTGATATCAGTTGTAAATGGCAGCAGGACAGACTGAACCCCTTTAACTGTTTCCACCATCTGAACCTCAGGAACTGAGAGGAGAACATGAGACAGACAGACAGATGTCAGTGAAGGTGATCCTCCATCATCTACAGTTATTATAGTTTGATACTTTCATTGTTTTTATTTAGTGTTGGCCTTTTCTTTTGAATTCAGTTTAGTTTCTGTGAATTTCCAGAGTGGGTTTGCTCCTTTCACTTTTGTTTTGATTGTGTGTAAATGTTTAGTTTTTGTTTAACTTTTATTACGTGAACTCTTAGTTTTACTCTCTCTATTTTTTTTTTGTTACTTATAAATCTATACCTATTTTGGACGGTGGACAAACAGCTGTAACACTCACCTCTGACACTGAGAGTCACTGATTTCCGTAGCAGCATGTGTCCATCCTTGTTGTAGATGGTGCAGGTGTAGACTCCACTGTCAGTGAGGTGGAGGTCTTTCAGGGTCAGACTGAGGTCTTTAGTGTTCAGTGGGTCTTTCTTCATCTCAGTGCGCTGTTTCTGATCTTGGCCCTTTAAGTGACACTGGTCTTTACCAATCTGATACTCATGGACCATCTTGTTTTTGTGTTTCCACTCCACTTTGACATCCTGGGTGAAGCCTTCTTTGATTTTAAAGGGCAGCAGGACAAACTCCTTCCCCTGTGTCACCTCCACCATCTCCAGCTGGTACTCTAAAGAGAAAACAGAGGAGAACATAGTCAGAGAGACAACATCCTTTACATCTAGATGACTCATTGTAGAGACGTCAGGTCTGAACTTCCTGGAGCCAGGAGATATTCTGACTGAGGCCAGACCCACAAAATCAGACACTTCCTTTGATAGATCCAAATCTTGTACCGGTTAAAGGACTCAGTATAAGATTTGGGGACCGATGAGCTACTAGAAGATGGATCTTCAAAGTCCTCATCCCCACAATGTTGTGCACCATCAGACTCTTCTCTCTCATTACATGAGCCAGTAAAAAAAAATTTGGCTTCTTCATTAGTTGGAAATGCTTCCCTAATTTTGTGATTGTTAGTCCATCTTTGTCATGGTCTTGAGCTGTTTGACCTAGGGTTTTTAAGTCTTTTAGCAGTCATGTCATTTGTAAAGTTTTTATTTAAATATTCTGTTTGGTTCTTCATTTGTGTGTTTTTAGTGTTTATGTTTTATAATTGTACTTTTCTTAAGTGTTTTTAGTCTACTTCTTAGTTCTGGGTTGTATTAGAGTTTAGTTTTCCTCTCAGTGTTTCTTGTTCCATTTTTTGTGTGTCTGCATTTCCATGTTTAGTTATCACTTCTCACTTCCTGCTTTATTGGATAGTTATTCATCCCTTGCTCTTTACTGTGAGTTTTACTTCCCTCATCTTATTATCTGTTCTTTTACATCTGTGTCTCATTTTCCCAACTGTCTCTACTCCCCTGATTACCCTTCTCTGTGTGTATATATAGTGCTGATTTCTCTCAGTCCTGGTCAAAACATCAACTCTACTTCTCAGTGAATTTTCTTCATGTACTTCTGCTGTATTTCTTCTATTTCTTTCAGCCCAGTGTATTTCCAAGTTCCACGTTCCGCTAGCTATGGTTTTCAATTTTCTTTTAGACGTTATATGTTCCCCTATTTGACTTTCCTCTAAAACAGCCTAACAAAGATTCAAATCCTCTCTTCATTTAGAGCTCTCTGGTTATTTGTGCCATAACTTCAACATTAAATATAAAACAAGCTCAAACTGAAAGAGCACAAAGAGCTATCAATTTAAAATATATTGGAATTAATAAACATTAGACTATGATAGAGTCCTACATATCAAACTGAGAAAACAGTCTGCTTTGATGTTGGACTTGTTCTGTTTCCTACAGAGCACCACGTCATCTTCTTATATCAACATCTGCCAGTCTCTGTGCAGGGAATGAGGAAACCCCGTTCATTTACTGAGATCAACAGCAGACTTTCCAGTGTAAGACTTCATAAATATGTGAACATGAGCTGATTCTGGAACAGCTTCTATACAATCATGGACTGTAAAACAGAGGCAGGAGCCACCCTCTCTCTCCTGCACTGTGTGGACTCAACTCACATACAGCAAACCTGCACTGATTCAACATATGTCACATTCCCATGATGCATCACAGGTTGTTTGATTGGATCTTTTTCATTGGGGATTTGTAATGTGGACAAACAGATGTTACTCTCACCTCTGACACTGAGAGTCACTGATTTCTGTAGCAGCATGTGTCCATCCTTGTTGTAGACGATGCAGGTGTAGACTCCACTGTCAGTGAGGTGGAGGTCTTTCAGGGTCAGACTGAGGTCTCCATTTTTTATTTGCTCGTTCTTCACTTCTGTGCGACCTTGTATGTAAGACTGGTTTTGGTCTCTCTGATAAACGTGGACTTTATTGTCTTCATGTTTCCACTCCGCTGTGACGTCCTGAAGCTTGATATCAGTTGTAAATGGCAGCAGGACAGACTGAACCCCTTTAACTGTTTCCACCATCTGAACCTCAGGAACTGAGAGGAGAACATGAGACAGACAGACAGATGTCAGTGAAGGTGATCCTCCATCATCTACAGTTATTATAGTTTGATACTTTCATTGTTTTTATTTAGTGTTGGCCTTTTCTTTTGAATTCAGTTTAGTTTCTGTGAATTTCCAGAGTGGGTTTGCTCCTTTCACTTTTGTTTTGATTGTGTGTAAATGTTTAGTTTTTGTTTAACTTTTATTACGTGAACTCTTAGTTTTACTCTCTCTATTTTTTTTTTGTTACTTATAAATCTATACCTATTTTGGACGGTGGACAAACAGCTGTAACACTCACCTCTGACACTGAGAGTCACTGATTTCCGTAGCAGCATGTGTCCATCCTTGTTGTAGATGGTGCAGGTGTAGACTCCACTGTCAGTGAGGTGGAGGTCTTTCAGGGTCAGACTGAGGTCTTTAGTGTTCAGTGGGTCTTTCTTCATCTCAGTGCGCTGTTTCTGATCTTGGCCCTTTAAGTGACACTGGTCTTTACCAATCTGATACTCATGGACCATCTTGTTTTTGTGTTTCCACTCCACTTTGACATCCTGGGTGAAGCCTTCTTTGATTTTAAAGGGCAGCAGGACAAACTCCTTCCCCTGTGTCACCTCCACCATCTCCAGCTGGTACTCTAAAGAGAAAACAGAGGAGAACATAGTCAGAGAGACAACATCCTTTACATCTAGATGACTCATTGTAGAGACGTCAGGTCTGAACTTCCTGGAGCCAGGAGATATTCTGACTGAGGCCAGACCCACAAAATCAGACACTTCCTTTGATAGATCCAAATCTTGTACCGGTTAAAGGACTCAGTATAAGATTTGGGGACCGATGAGCTACTAGAAGATGGATCTTCAAAGTCCTCATCCCCACAATGTTGTGCACCATCAGACTCTTCTCTCTCATTACATGAGCCAGTAAAAAAAAATTTGGCTTCTTCATTAGTTGGAAATGCTTCCCTAATTTTGTGATTGTTAGTCTATCTTTGTCATGGTCTTGAGCTGTTTGACCTAGGGTTTTTAAGTCTTTGAGCAGTCATGTCATTTGTAAAGTTTTTATTTAAATATTCTGTTTGGTTCTTCATTTGTGTGTTTTTAGTGTTTATGTTTTATAATTGTACTTTTCTTAAGTGTTTTTAGTCTACTTCTTAGTTCTGGGTTGTATTAGAGTTTAGTTTTCCTCTCAGTGTTTCTTGTTCCATTTTTTGTGTGTCTGCATTTCCATGTTTAGTTATCACTTCTCACTTCCTGCTTTATTGGATAGTTATTCATCCCTTGCTCTTTACTGTGAGTTTTACTTCCCTCATCTTATTATCTGTTCTTTTACATCTGTGTCTCATTTTCCCAACTGTCTCTACTCCCCTGATTACCCTTCTCTGTGTGTATATATAGTGCTGATTTCTCTCAGTCCTGGTCAAAACATCAACTCTACTTCTCAGTGAATTTTCTTCATGTACTTCTGCTGTATTTCTTCTATTTCTTTCAGCCCAGTGTATTTCCAAGTTCCATGTTCCGCTAGCTATGGTTTTCAATTTTCTTTTAGACGTTATATGTTCCCCTATTTGACTTTCCTCTAAAACAGCCTAACAAAGATTCAAATCCTCTCTTCATTTAGAGCTCTCTGGTTATTTGTGCCATAACTTCAACATTAAATATAAAACAAGCTCAAACTGAAAGAGCACAAAGAGCTATCAATTTAAAATATATTGGAATTAATAAACATTAGACTATGATAGAGTCCTACATATCAAACTGAGAAAACAGTCTGCTTTGATGTTGGACTTGTTCTGTTTCCTACAGAGCACCACGTCATCTTCTTATATCAACATCTGCCAGTCTCTGTGCAGGGAATGAGGAAACCCCGTTCATTTACTGAGATCAACAGCAGACTTTCCAGTGTAAGACTTCATAAATATGTGAACATGAGCTGATTCTGGAACAGCTTCTATACAATCATGGACTGTAAAACCGAGGCAGGAGCCACCCTCTCTCTCCTGCACTGTGTGGACTCAACTCACATACAGCAAACCTGCACTGATTCAACATATGTCACATTCCCATGATGCATCACAGGCTGTTTGATTGGATCTTTTTCATTGGGGATTTGTAATGTGGACAAACAGATGTTACTCTCACCTCTGACACTGAGAGTCACTGATTTCTGTAGCAGCATGTGTCCATCCTTGTTGTAGACGATGCAGGTGTAGACTCCACTGTCAGTGAGGTGGAGGTCTTTCAGGGTCAGACTGAGGTCTCCATTTTTTATTTGCTCGTTCTTCACTTCTGTGCGACCTTGTATGTAAGACTGGTTTTGGTCTCTCTGATAAACGTGGACTTTATTGTCTTCATGTTTCCACTCCGCTGTGACGTCCTGAAGCTTGATATCAGTTGTAAATGGCAGCAGGACAGACTGAACCCCTTTAACTGTTTCCACCATCTGAACCTCAGGAACTGAGAGGAGAACATGAGACAGACAGACAGATGTCAGTGAAGGTGATCCTCCATCATCTACAGTTATTATAGTTTGATACTTTCATTGTTTTTATTTAGTGTTGGCCTTTTCTTTTGAATTCAGTTTAGTTTCTGTGAATTTCCAGAGTGGGTTTGCTCCTTTCACTTTTGTTTTGATTGTGTGTAAATGTTTAGTTTTTGTTTAACTTTTATTACGTGAACTCTTAGTTTTACTCTCTCTATTTTTTTTTGTTACTTATAAATCTATACCTATTTTGGACGGTGGACAAACAGCTGTAACACTCACCTCTGACACTGAGAGTCACTGATTTCCGTAGCAGCATGTGTCCATCCTTGTTGTAGATGGTGCAGGTGTAGACTCCACTGTCAGTGAGGTGGAGGTCTTTCAGGGTCAGACTGAGGTCTTTAGTGTTCAGTGGGTCTTTCTTCATCTCAGTGCGCTGTTTCTGATCTTGGCCCTTTAAGTGACACTGGTCTTTACCAATCTGATACTCATGGACCATCTTGTTTTTGTGTTTCCACTCCACTTTGACATCCTGGGTGAAGCCTTCTTTGATTTTAAAGGGCAGCAGGACAAACTCCTTCCCCTGTGTCACCTCCACCATCTCCAGCTGGTACTCTAAAGAGAAAACAGAGGAGAACATAGTCAGAGAGACAACATCCTTTACATCTAGATGACTCATTGTAGAGACGTCAGGTCTGAACTTCCTGGAGCCAGGAGATATTCTGACTGAGGCCAGACCCACAAAATCAGACACTTCCTTTGATAGATCCAAATCTTGTACCGGTTAAAGGACTCAGTATAAGATTTGGGGACCGATGAGCTACTAGAAGATGGATCTTCAAAGTCCTCATCCCCACAATGTTGTGCACCATCAGACTCTTCTCTCTCATTACATGAGCCAGTAAAAAAAAATTTGGCTTCTTCATTAGTTGGAAATGCTTCCCTAATTTTGTGATTGTTAGTCTATCTTTGTCATGGTCTTGAGCTGTTTGACCTAGGGTTTTTAAGTCTTTGAGCAGTCATGTCATTTGTAAAGTTTTTATTTAAATATTCTGTTTGGTTCTTCATTTGTGTGTTTTTAGTGTTTATGTTTTATAATTGTACTTTTCTTAAGTGTTTTTAGTCTACTTCTTAGTTCTGGGTTGTATTAGAGTTTAGTTTTCCTCTCAGTGTTTCTTGTTCCATTTTTTGTGTGTCTGCATTTCCATGTTTAGTTATCACTTCTCACTTCCTGCTTTATTGGATAGTTATTCATCCCTTGCTCTTTACTGTGAGTTTTACTTCCCTCATCTTATTATCTGTTCTTTTACATCTGTGTCTCATTTTCCCAACTGTCTCTACTCCCCTGATTACCCTTCTCTGTGTGTATATATAGTGCTGATTTCTCTCAGTCCTGGTCAAAACATCAACTCTACTTCTCAGTGAATTTTCTTCATGTACTTCTGCTGTATTTCTTCTATTTCTTTCAGCCCAGTGTATTTCCAAGTTCCATGTTCCGCTAGTTATGGTTTTCAATTTTCTTTTAGACGTTATATGTTCCCCTATTTGACTTTCCTCTAAAACAGCCTAACAAAGATTCAAATCCTCTCTTCATTTAGAGCTCTCTGGTTATTTGTGCCATAACTTCAACATTAAATATAAAACAAGCTCAAACTGAAAAAGCACAAAGAGCTATCAATTTAAAATATATTGGAATTAATAAACATTAGACTATGATAGAGTCCTACATATCAAACTGAGAAAACAGTCTGCTTTGATGTTGGACTTGTTCTGTTTCCTACAGAGCACCACGTCATCTTCTTATATCAACATCTGCCAGTCTCTGTGCAGGGAATGAGGAAACCCCGTTCATTTACTGAGATCAACAGCAGACTTTCCCGTGTAAGACTTCATAAATATGTGAACATGAGCTGATTCTGGAACAGCTTCTATACAATCATGGACTGTAAAACAGAGGCAGGAGCCACCCTCTCTCTCCTGCACTGTGTGGACTCAACTCACATACAGCAAACCTGCACTGATTCAACATATGTCACATTCCCATGATGCATCACAGGCTGTTTGATTGGATCTTTTTCATTGGGGATTTGTAATGTGGACAAACAGATGTTACTCTCACCTCTGACACTGAGAGTCACTGATTTCTGTAGCAGCATGTGTCCATCCTTGTTGTAGACGATGCAGGTGTAGACTCCACTGTCAGTGAGGTGGAGGTCTTTCAGGGTCAGACTGAGGTCTCCATTTTTTATTTGCTCGTTCTTCACTTCTGTGCGACCTTGTATGTAAGACTGGTTTTGGTCTCTCTGATAAACGTGGACTTTATTGTCTTCATGTTTCCACTCCGCTGTGACGTCCTGAAGCTTGATATCAGTTGTAAATGGCAGCAGGACAGACTGAACCCCTTTAACTGTTTCCACCATCTGAACCTCAGGAACTGAGAGGAGAACATGAGACAGACAGACAGATGTCAGTGAAGGTGATCCTCCATCATCTACAGTTATTATAGTTTGATACTTTCATTGTTTTTATTTAGTGTTGGCCTTTTCTTTTGAATTCAGTTTAGTTTCTGTGAATTTCCAGAGTGGGTTTGCTCCTTTCACTTTTGTTTTGATTGTGTGTAAATGTTTAGTTTTTGTTTAACTTTTATTACGTGAACTCTTAGTTTTACTCTCTCTATTTTTTTTTTGTTACTTATAAATCTATACCTATTTTGGACGGTGGACAAACAGCTGTAACACTCACCTCTGACACTGAGAGTCACTGATTTCCGTAGCAGCATGTGTCCATCCTTGTTGTAGATGGTGCAGGTGTAGACTCCACTGTCAGTGAGGTGGAGGTCTTTCAGGGTCAGACTGAGGTCTTTAGTGTTCAGTGGGTCTTTCTTCATCTCAGTGCGCTGTTTCTGATCTTGGCCCTTTAAGTGACACTGGTCTTTACCAATCTGATACTCATGGACCATCTTGTTTTTGTGTTTCCACTCCACTTTGACATCCTGGGTGAAGCCTTCTTTGATTTTAAAGGGCAGCAGGACAAACTCCTTCCCCTGTGTCACCTCCACCATCTCCAGCTGGTACTCTAAAGAGAAAACAGAGGAGAACATAGTCAGAGAGACAACATCCTTTACATCTAGATGACTCATTGTAGAGACGTCAGGTCTGAACTTCCTGGAGCCAGGAGATATTCTGACTGAGGCCAGACCCACAAAATCAGACACTTCCTTTGATAGATCCAAATCTTGTACCGGTTAAAGGACTCAGTATAAGATTTGGGGACCGATGAGCTACTAGAAGATGGATCTTCAAAGTCCTCATCCCCACAATGTTGTGCACCATCAGACTCTTCTCTCTCATTACATGAGCCAGTAAAAAAAAATTTGGCTTCTTCATTAGTTGGAAATGCTTCCCTAATTTTGTGATTGTTAGTCCATCTTTGTCATGGTCTTGAGCTGTTTGACCTAGGGTTTTTAAGTCTTTTAGCAGTCATGTCATTTGTAAAGTTTTTATTTAAATATTCTGTTTGGTTCTTCATTTGTGTGTTTTTAGTGTTTATGTTTTATAATTGTACTTTTCTTAAGTGTTTTTAGTCTACTTCTTAGTTCTGGGTTGTATTAGAGTTTAGTTTTCCTCTCAGTGTTTCTTGTTCCATTTTTTGTGTGTCTGCATTTCCATGTTTAGTTATCACTTCTCACTTCCTGCTTTATTGGATAGTTATTCATCCCTTGCTCTTTACTGTGAGTTTTACTTCCCTCATCTTATTATCTGTTCTTTTACATCTGTGTCTCATTTTCCCAACTGTCTCTACTCCCCTGATTACCCTTCTCTGTGTGTATATATAGTGCTGATTTCTCTCAGTCCTGGTCAAAACATCAACTCTACTTCTCAGTGAATTTTCTTCATGTACTTCTGCTGTATTTCTTCTATTTCTTTCAGCCCAGTGTATTTCCAAGTTCCATGTTCCGCTAGCTATGGTTTTCAATTTTCTTTTAGACGTTATATGTTCCCCTATTTGACTTTCCTCTAAAACAGCCTAACAAAGATTCAAATCCTCTCTTCATTTAGAGCTCTCTGGTTATTTGTGCCATAACTTCAACATTAAATATAAAACAAGCTCAAACTGAAAGAGCACAAAGAGCTATCAATTTAAAATATATTGGAATTAATAAACATTAGACTATGATAGAGTCCTACATATCAAACTGAGAAAACAGTCTGCTTTGATGTTGGACTTGTTCTGTTTCCTACAGAGCACCACGTCATCTTCTTATATCAACATCTGCCAGTCTCTGTGCAGGGAATGAGGAAACCCCGTTCATTTACTGAGATCAACAGCAGACTTTCCAGTGTAAGACTTCATAAATATGTGAACATGAGCTGATTCTGGAACAGCTTCTATACAATCATGGACTGTAAAACCGAGGCAGGAGCCACCCTCTCTCTCCTGCACTGTGTGGACTCAACTCACATACAGCAAACCTGCACTGATTCAACATATGTCACATTCCCATGATGCATCACAGGCTGTTTGATTGGATCTTTTTCATTGGGGATTTGTAATGTGGACAAACAGATGTTACTCTCACCTCTGACACTGAGAGTCACTGATTTCTGTAGCAGCATGTGTCCATCCTTGTTGTAGACGATGCAGGTGTAGACTCCACTGTCAGTGAGGTGGAGGTCTTTCAG
The DNA here is from genome assembly GCF_036321145.2 of Pelmatolapia mariae. Lineage (NCBI taxonomy): Eukaryota > Metazoa > Chordata > Actinopteri > Cichliformes > Cichlidae > Pelmatolapia > Pelmatolapia mariae. The sequence continues at coordinate 29,999,488 of NC_086229.1, forward strand.
GGTCAGACTGAGGTCTCCATTTTTTATTTGCTCGTTCTTCACTTCTGTGCGACCTTGTATGTAAGACTGGTTTTGGTCTCTCTGATAAACGTGGACTTTATTGTCTTCATGTTTCCACTCCGCTGTGACGTCCTGAAGCTTGATATCAGTTGTAAATGGCAGCAGGACAGACTGAACCCCTTTAACTGTTTCCACCATCTGAACCTCAGGAACTGAGAGGAGAACATGAGACAGACAGACAGATGTCAGTGAAGGTGATCCTCCATCATCTACAGTTATTATAGTTTGATACTTTCATTGTTTTTATTTAGTGTTGGCCTTTTCTTTTGAATTCAGTTTAGTTTCTGTGAATTTCCAGAGTGGGTTTGCTCCTTTCACTTTTGTTTTGATTGTGTGTAAATGTTTAGTTTTTGTTTAACTTTTATTACGTGAACTCTTAGTTTTACTCTCTCTATTTTTTTTTGTTACTTATAAATCTATACCTATTTTGGACGGTGGACAAACAGCTGTAACACTCACCTCTGACACTGAGAGTCACTGATTTCCGTAGCAGCATGTGTCCATCCTTGTTGTAGATGGTGCAGGTGTAGACTCCACTGTCAGTGAGGTGGAGGTCTTTCAGGGTCAGACTGAGGTCTTTAGTGTTCAGTGGGTCTTTCTTCATCTCAGTGCGCTGTTTCTGATCTTGGCCCTTTAAGTGACACTGGTCTTTACCAATCTGATACTCATGGACCATCTTGTTTTTGTGTTTCCACTCCACTTTGACATCCTGGGTGAAGCCTTCTTTGATTTTAAAGGGCAGCAGGACAAACTCCTTCCCCTGTGTCACCTCCACCATCTCCAGCTGGTACTCTAAAGAGAAAACAGAGGAGAACATAGTCAGAGAGACAACATCCTTTACATCTAGATGACTCATTGTAGAGACGTCAGGTCTGAACTTCCTGGAGCCAGGAGATATTCTGACTGAGGCCAGACCCACAAAATCAGACACTTCCTTTGATAGATCCAAATCTTGTACCGGTTAAAGGACTCAGTATAAGATTTGGGGACCGATGAGCTACTAGAAGATGGATCTTCAAAGTCCTCATCCCCACAATGTTGTGCACCATCAGACTCTTCTCTCTCATTACATGAGCCAGTAAAAAAAAATTTGGCTTCTTCATTAGTTGGAAATGCTTCCCTAATTTTGTGATTGTTAGTCTATCTTTGTCATGGTCTTGAGCTGTTTGACCTAGGGTTTTTAAGTCTTTTAGCAGTCATGTCATTTGTAAAGTTTTTATTTAAATATTCTGTTTGGTTCTTCATTTGTGTGTTTTTAGTGTTTATGTTTTATAATTGTACTTTTCTTAAGTGTTTTTAGTCTACTTCTTAGTTCTGGGTTGTATTAGAGTTTAGTTTTCCTCTCAGTGTTTCTTGTTCCATTTTTTGTGTGTCTGCATTTCCATGTTTAGTTATCACTTCTCACTTCCTGCTTTATTGGATAGTTATTCATCCCTTGCTCTTTACTGTGAGTTTTACTTCCCTCATCTTATTATCTGTTCTTTTACATCTGTGTCTCATTTTCCCAACTGTCTCTACTCCCCTGATTACCCTTCTCTGTGTGTATATATAGTGCTGATTTCTCTCAGTCCTGGTCAAAACATCAACTCTACTTCTCAGTGAATTTTCTTCATGTACTTCTGCTGTATTTCTTCTATTTCTTTCAGCCCAGTGTATTTCCAAGTTCCATGTTCCGCTAGCTATGGTTTTCAATTTTCTTTTAGACGTTATATGTTCCCCTATTTGACTTTCCTCTAAAACAGCCTAACAAAGATTCAAATCCTCTCTTCATTTAGAGCTCTCTGGTTATTTGTGCCATAACTTCAACATTAAATATAAAACAAGCTCAAACTGAAAGAGCACAAAGAGCTATCAATTTAAAATATATTGGAATTAATAAACATTAGACTATGATAGAGTCCTACATATCAAACTGAGAAAACAGTCTGCTTTGATGTTGGACTTGTTCTGTTTCCTACAGAGCACCACGTCATCTTCTTATATCAACATCTGCCAGTCTCTGTGCAGGGAATGAGGAAACCCCGTTCATTTACTGAGATCAACAGCAGACTTTCCAGTGTAAGACTTCATAAATATGTGAACATGAGCTGATTCTGGAACAGCTTCTATACAATCATGGACTGTAAAACCGAGGCAGGAGCCACCCTCTCTCTCCTGCACTGTGTGGACTCAACTCACATACAGCAAACCTGCACTGATTCAACATATGTCACATTCCCATGATGCATCACAGGCTGTTTGATTGGATCTTTTTCATTGGGGATTTGTAATGTGGACAAACAGATGTTACTCTCACCTCTGACACTGAGAGTCACTGATTTCTGTAGCAGCATGTGTCCATCCTTGTTGTAGACGATGCAGGTGTAGACTCCACTGTCAGTGAGGTGGAGGTCTTTCAGGGTCAGACTGAGGTCTCCATTTTTTATTTGCTCGTTCTTCACTTCTGTGCGACCTTGTATGTAAGACTGGTTTTGGTCTCTCTGATAAACGTGGACTTTATTGTCTTCATGTTTCCACTCCGCTGTGACGTCCTGAAGCTTGATATCAGTTGTAAATGGCAGCAGGACAGACTGAACCCCTTTAACTGTTTCCACCATCTGAACCTCAGGAACTGAGAGGAGAACATGAGACAGACAGACAGATGTCAGTGAAGGTGATCCTCCATCATCTACAGTTATTATAGTTTGATACTTTCATTGTTTTTATTTAGTGTTGGCCTTTTCTTTTGAATTCAGTTTAGTTTCTGTGAATTTCCAGAGTGGGTTTGCTCCTTTCACTTTTGTTTTGATTGTGTGTAAATGTTTAGTTTTTGTTTAACTTTTATTACGTGAACTCTTAGTTTTACTCTCTCTATTTTTTTTTGTTACTTATAAATCTATACCTATTTTGGACGGTGGACAAACAGCTGTAACACTCACCTCTGACACTGAGAGTCACTGATTTCCGTAGCAGCATGTGTCCATCCTTGTTGTAGATGGTGCAGGTGTAGACTCCACTGTCAGTGAGGTGGAGGTCTTTCAGGGTCAGACTGAGGTCTTTAGTGTTCAGTGGGTCTTTCTTCATCTCAGTGCGCTGTTTCTGATCTTGGCCCTTTAAGTGACACTGGTCTTTACCAATCTGATACTCATGGACCATCTTGTTTTTGTGTTTCCACTCCACTTTGACATCCTGGGTGAAGCCTTCTTTGATTTTAAAGGGCAGCAGGACAAACTCCTTCCCCTGTGTCACCTCCACCATCTCCAGCTGGTACTCTAAAGAGAAAACAGAGGAGAACATAGTCAGAGAGACAACATCCTTTACATCTAGATGACTCATTGTAGAGACGTCAGGTCTGAACTTCCTGGAGCCAGGAGATATTCTGACTGAGGCCAGACCCACAAAATCAGACACTTCCTTTGATAGATCCAAATCTTGTACCGGTTAAAGGACTCAGTATAAGATTTGGGGACCGATGAGCTACTAGAAGATGGATCTTCAAAGTCCTCATCCCCACAATGTTGTGCACCATCAGACTCTTCTCTCTCATTACATGAGCCAGTAAAAAAAAATTTGGCTTCTTCATTAGTTGGAAATGCTTCCCTAATTTTGTGATTGTTAGTCTATCTTTGTCATGGTCTTGAGCTGTTTGACCTAGGGTTTTTAAGTCTTTGAGCAGTCATGTCATTTGTAAAGTTTTTATTTAAATATTCTGTTTGGTTCTTCATTTGTGTGTTTTTAGTGTTTATGTTTTATAATTGTACTTTTCTTAAGTGTTTTTAGTCTACTTCTTAGTTCTGGGTTGTATTAGAGTTTAGTTTTCCTCTCAGTGTTTCTTGTTCCATTTTTTGTGTGTCTGCATTTCCATGTTTAGTTATCACTTCTCACTTCCTGCTTTATTGGATAGTTATTCATCCCTTGCTCTTTACTGTGAGTTTTACTTCCCTCATCTTATTATCTGTTCTTTTACATCTGTGTCTCATTTTCCCAACTGTCTCTACTCCCCTGATTACCCTTCTCTGTGTGTATATATAGTGCTGATTTCTCTCAGTCCTGGTCAAAACATCAACTCTACTTCTCAGTGAATTTTCTTCATGTACTTCTGCTGTATTTCTTCTATTTCTTTCAGCCCAGTGTATTTCCAAGTTCCATGTTCCGCTAGTTATGGTTTTCAATTTTCTTTTAGACGTTATATGTTCCCCTATTTGACTTTCCTCTAAAACAGCCTAACAAAGATTCAAATCCTCTCTTCATTTAGAGCTCTCTGGTTATTTGTGCCATAACTTCAACATTAAATATAAAACAAGCTCAAACTGAAAAAGCACAAAGAGCTATCAATTTAAAATATATTGGAATTAATAAACATTAGACTATGATAGAGTCCTACATATCAAACTGAGAAAACAGTCTGCTTTGATGTTGGACTTGTTCTGTTTCCTACAGAGCACCACGTCATCTTCTTATATCAACATCTGCCAGTCTCTGTGCAGGGAATGAGGAAACCCCGTTCATTTACTGAGATCAACAGCAGACTTTCCCGTGTAAGACTTCATAAATATGTGAACATGAGCTGATTCTGGAACAGCTTCTATACAATCATGGACTGTAAAACAGAGGCAGGAGCCACCCTCTCTCTCCTGCACTGTGTGGACTCAACTCACATACAGCAAACCTGCACGGATTCAACATATGTCACATTCCCATGATGCATCACAGGCTGTTTGATTGGATCTTTTTCATTGGGGATTTGTAATGTGGACAAACAGATGTTACTCTCACCTCTGACACTGAGAGTCACTGATTTCTGTAGCAGCATGTGTCCATCCTTGTTGTAGACGATGCAGGTGTAGACTCCACTGTCAGTGAGGTGGAGGTCTTTCAGGGTCAGACTGAGGTCTCCATTTTTTATTTGCTCGTTCTTCACTTCTGTGCGACCTTGTATGTAAGACTGGTTTTGGTCTCTCTGATAAACGTGGACTTTATTGTCTTCATGTTTCCACTCCGCTGTGACGTCCTGAAGCTTGATATCAGTTGTAAATGGCAGCAGGACAGACTGAACCCCTTTAACTGTTTCCACCATCTGAACCTCAGGAACTGAGAGGAGAACATGAGACAGACAGACAGATGTCAGTGAAGGTGATCCTCCATCATCTACAGTTATTATAGTTTGATACTTTCATTGTTTTTATTTAGTGTTGGCCTTTTCTTTTGAATTCAGTTTAGTTTCTGTGAGTTTCCAGAGTGGGTTTGCTCCTTTCACTTTTGTTTTGATTGTGTGTAAATGTTTAGTTTTTGTTTAACTTTTATTACGTGAACTCTTAGTTTTACTCTCTCTATTTTTTTTTGTTACTTATAAATCTATACCTATTTTGGACGGTGGACAAACAGCTGTAACACTCACCTCTGACACTGAGAGTCACTGATTTCCGTAGCAGCATGTGTCCATCCTTGTTGTAGATGGTGCAGGTGTAGACTCCACTGTCAGTGAGGTGGAGGTCTTTCAGGGTCAGACTGAGGTCTTTAGTGTTCAGTGGGTCTTTCTTCATCTCAGTGCGCTGTTTCTGATCTTGGCCCTTTAAGTGACACTGGTCTTTACCAATCTGATACTCATGGACCATCTTGTTTTTGTGTTTCCACTCCACTTTGACATCCTGGGTGAAGCCTTCTTTGATTTTAAAGGGCAGCAGGACAAACTCCTTCCCCTGTGTCACCTCCACCATCTCCAGCTGGTACTCTAAAGAGAAAACAGAGGAGAACATAGTCAGAGAGACAACATCCTTTACATCTAGATGACTCATTGTAGAGACGTCAGGTCTGAACTTCCTGGAGCCAGGAGATATTCTGACTGAGGCCAGACCCACAAAATCAGACACTTCCTTTGATAGATCCAAATCTTGTACCGGTTAAAGGACTCAGTATAAGATTTGGGGACCGATGAGCTACTAGAAGATGGATCTTCAAAGTCCTCATCCCCACAATGTTGTGCACCATCAGACTCTTCTCTCTCATTACATGAGACAGTAAAAAAAATTTGGGCTTCTTCATTAGTTGGAAATGCTTCCCTAATTTTGTGATTGTTAGTCTATCTTTGTCATGGTCTTGAGCTGTTTGACCTAGGGTTTTTAAGTCTTTTAGCAGTCATGTCATTTGTAAAGTTTTTATTTAAATATTCTGTTTGGTTCTTCATTTGTGTGTTTTTAGTGTTTATGTTTTATAATTGTACTTTTCTTAAGTGTTTTTAGTCTACTTCTTAGTTCTGGGTTGTATTAGAGTTTAGTTTTCCTCTCAGTGTTTCTTGTTCCATTTTTTGTGTGTCTGCATTTCCATGTTTAGTTATCACTTCTCACTTCCTGCTTTATTGGATAGTTATTCATCCCTTGCTCTTTACTGTGAGTTTTACTTCCCTCATCTTATTATCTGTTCTTTTACATCTGTGTCTCATTTTCCCAACTGTCTCTACTCCCCTGATTACCCTTCTCTGTGTGTATATATAGTGCTGATTTCTCTCAGTCCTGGTCAAAACATCAACTCTACTTCTCAGTGAATTTTCTTCATGTACTTCTGCTGTATTTCTTCTATTTCTTTCAGCCCAGTGTATTTCCAAGTTCCATGTTCCGCTAGCTATGGTTTTCAATTTTCTTTTAGACGTTATATGTTCCCCTATTTGACTTTCCTCTAAAACAGCCTAACAAAGATTCAAATCCTCTCTTCATTTAGAGCTCTCTGGTTATTTGTGCCATAACTTCAACATTAAATATAAAACAAGCTCAAACTGAAAGAGCACAAAGAGCTATCAATTTAAAATATATTGGAATTAATAAACATTAGACTATGATAGAGTCCTACATATCAAACTGAGAAAACAGTCTGCTTTGATGTTGGACTTGTTCTGTTTCCTACAGAGCACCACGTCATCTTCTTATATCAACATCTGCCAGTCTCTGTGCAGGGAATGAGGAAACCCCGTTCATTTACTGAGATCAACAGCAGACTTTCCAGTGTAAGACTTCATAAATATGTGAACATGAGCTGATTCTGGAACAGCTTCTATACAATCATGGACTGTAAAACAGAGGCAGGAGCCACCCTCATCCCCCCCCTACAACAACCCAGGAGAAACATTCCTACCTATTAACATTTACCTAATACTACATCCCCCCTACTAAATAGGATGTGATGCTGGGATATAACCAAGAAAACAGATTAGACCCGCACGCTTTAAAGTATACCATTTCCTTGTGCTCTTTCTGGTAACGAGTTGTTTACTGAACTCGTTTGGTTTCAAACCCAGACTTCTCAGAATGTCCAAAAATAAACTCTCAAAGTATACAACTCTGAACACTAAGCCTAAGTGCACGTTTCTGAACTATTTGGTGCAGCTACAAACAACATGTTTAAACAGTGCAACCATTTGCTTTATTTCTCATTGTCTCTATAAGGGATGGGGTAGACTACCCAACCCTCTACCTGAGTGTGGGGATTATTCTGCCCCATTGCTCACTCAGTTCCTAGCCCTATGAGCAAACATAGTCTTTTAGATATGCTGGAGGCCTCCTAGACCTGGGTGGGATTTGGCTCCCAGCTTCAGGAGTCTGCTGGCTGGCCTCCTGTGAGATAGTGTCTGGAACCGACACACTCTATGCAGCTGGAACAGAGTTCTCAGGTGAAGCCTCTGGTGGACCGACAGAAATCTCCGGTGCCCCATGTGTCCGTGTAAGATGGTAACGGTTTCTTCTCAGCGTGCCCTTTGCTGTCTCGACGATGTAGGACCTCGGTGAGCCTGCGATGGACACGACTGTCCCTCTAGTATCCATGTCTGAGACCCACACTTTGTCTCCAGGATTGAGCTGTAGCATATCATGTGCTCTGTGTCTGCGGTTGTAGTTTTGTCTTTGTTTTTGTCTGTACGTTTGTTCTATAGCTTTAAGCTTGTCTGTGTCCGTACCTCTTGGATTTAGCTGTGATGGGATGATAGGAATATTTGTCTTTATCCTTCTACCCATGAGAAGCTCAGTCGGGCTGTAGCCATTTGCCAATGGAGTGGCCCGGTGTGCCATAAGGGCGAGATAGGGATCGCCAGACTTTTTAAGAAGACTTTTGATAGTCCTGACTGCCCTCTCGGCCTCCCCGTTGCTCTGAGGGAAGTGGGGACTGGATGTCACATGGCTAAAACCCCATTCTTGTGCAAATCTTGTGAAGGAATCAGACGAAAACTGAGGTCCATTATCAGAGCGAACCCGCTCTGGTATGCCATGACGTGCAAAGATTGATTTACAGTGCTCGATCACTGCCTCTGATGTTGTAGATGTCAGTTTGGCAACTTCGAAGAATCTGGAAAAGTAGTCCACAATGACCAGGTACTGTTTATTCTCTATCTGGAACAGATCAGTTCCAACCATGGCCCACAGTCTTTGTGGGAACTCTGTAGGTAGCATGGTTTCTTTGTGGTCAGTCCGCTCACGGCAGCAAGTGTCACAGGTCTCAATCACTTTTATCAGCTCACTGCTCAGGCCTGGCCACCAAACAGATTGTTTAGCTCTCTCTCTGCATTTCGTTATTCCTAGGTGTCCCTCATGTAGTTTAGACAGAATGTCTGCTCTGAGTGATGTGGGAATCACTATTCTGCTCCCATAAAGAAGCAAACCATTTTGGACTGTGAGGTCACCTGAAAATGGCAGATAAGGCTGGAAAACCCTTTTAATGGATGTCAATGGAAAATTGTACTTAGTAGTCAGTATAATCTTTTAATGATATAAGTTTCCATATATGCTTAGAGGTGTGTAATTGATTGTGTAGTGATAGGATGTGTGATCTTTAGTAGGCTTTGTGTGCATTCCAGAGTGTTCTGGCATTCACACCCACATCCTGGGAGCATGGGAGAGGACATACCTTGTTTTATTATTTTATGATAGGATAAACGTACCCTCTTTATGACCAAGGATGTTGCTCCTGCTTTTATGAATTTATGACCCTCTTTGTTCACCAGGAAGGCGCACGCGCATACACACACACACACACACACACACACACACACACACACACACACACACACACATAAACATCCACATTCCAATGTAAAGAACAAACACCCACTGATGTATAAAATAAAGACCAGGGCAGTCCTCAGTGCGAGTCTCAGAGCCCGCACTTCTGTGCGAGTTCTGTGGCTGCCCTTGCTTGCAAGTAACTAACTGCAGTGTGTGTTTCTCCTCTCTGATTCTCAACTGAAGAAGTGTTTTAGAATAAATCTTTTAACATTATTTGGTCCTTCGTAGCCGGATCAGAAACATCAGAACTGTTATCTGTGACTCTGTTCCAGGATCTGGCACACTGTTTCCTGACGCCGTGGAGCCAGCACCGAAGACTGTGCACAGCCCTCTTAGACGAGGAGGACCCGGGACGTTTGAGTCCAGGCCGGTCTGTTCCACGGCGGTGGGATTCAGTCTGACGATCCGAACCACCAGTGAGTCGTCTGAGGGTGAGAAACACTATTTTGATATATAAAACGGCCGCAGAGGTTTAATGAAACGTGTAAAATAGGTTAGGGTTCGCCGAAAGGAACCGAATTAGACCAGTTTTAGAGGTAGCTGAAATTACTTCGTGACAAATTAAAATACGTTGAGATAAAGAAATTAAATTAGGTTTAAGTTCGCCGAAAGGAACTGTGTTTAGACTGGTATTTAGAGGTAGCCGTTAAATACTTCGTGACAAATTAGGTTTAAGTTCGCCGAAAGGAACTGTGTTTAGACTGGTTTTAGAGGTAGCCGTGAAATACTTCGTGACAAATTAGCGCGCAAATGTCTATGTGTGTAAAAGTGTTGTTGTGTTTGTGTGAATGACTGCAGAGCAGGCGCGGTCTGTGACACGGTTGTTGTTGTTATCATGGGTTCCGAAGCAACCAAGAGTGCGTCAGAGGTTGCGATGGCTCCTTAACTGCGCGGGTTCACGCGAGCACGGTCGCGCGGTTAATCGCAGGCTTATAAATGGAAGAGATTCAAATGTTTGACGGTTTCAGGAATACAGCAGCCTCGAACAGCGTGTGGAGAAGGCCAGCCCACATCAGCAGCGTTTAAGCTATGCTCTGGTGAATGGCTTTCCCCCACCCCTTGCTGACACAAAATGTTTAGATGATTCTTTAGATTGCCCTGATCAACAACAGCCTGTGCTCCTGACCATTAATTTAACCAGATGAAAAAGTGAGTGTGAATGTGCCTGACGTCACAGTGTGCGCTGTGTAAAAGTAACTTTTAAGCCTCCAATTGTGAGAACGGTGATTCTGCAGGTCACTATGCAAAAACAAAAAAAAAAGAGAGAGAGAGTAAAAAAGAGACAAAATTTACATTGAAGATGAAAAAAAAAAAATCATAGGGAAAAGGTTTTGTGTTTATCCGCCAAGAACAACTACAACCTTATTTTCTGCTTTTAAGAAAGAAAAGTTCAAAAGACAAAAAGAGAGGTGTGTGTGTTGGTTAAGCAGTGATGATAATAATGAAAATGTCTTAGTTTGTCACTTTCAGATGAAAAGCAGACCTGGATCGATTTTCCACATGCAGCAGTCGGAATAAAGTTATAGTTTAAGATCATTGGAAACATTCAGGCCAGTTCCTGGCTAACTTATTTACAGCACCATGTGTGCCTCATCCTCACAAGCGAGCTCTCACTCCTCCCTGAAGACAAGGAATGCAGTTCCAAAGAGCAATAACATGGCAGATAAAGAGACAGCAGCAAAGTCCTAAGCAAAGAGTCCCAGCAAGCAGCAGCAGTGTGGACAAACAGCAGTGGAGAAGAAGAGTAAACCATCATCCTGACTGATTGGATGAATGACACTGTGTTTCCAACAAGCTGCAAATTCACTGTGCTTGTGAAAAGAACGTCTGAGGAGAACTGAGGAGACTTTTGGAGTTTGACATTTGCCACCTTTGGAGAAAATGGCAAAAAGAGACAGTGGGACACAGGACAAAGCTAAAGAAGAACTGCCGGCTGTTGGACTGTTGAAGTGGGAGAGGACAACAGAGTGAGAGCAGGTGAGAACACAGAGAGCGCTGCTGTTTAATGTGGGAAATCAAAATTTGGGTTAGCAAATCTGGGAAAAAGAAAACTGACTGCTTAAGTGGAAAATTGAGAAGGAATCTGAACCACTGCAAAAAGAAACATATACAAAATCACACACACAAGCAGAACATGCATTAACCCTACTAACACAAACACAAGAGAGCTCATGAAGATTAGACAGCATCTTGAGCATGTGAGTCTGTTTATCATCTTGTCCAAGTCACCTCGTGTGATGCAAAGACCAGTGGACTCATAGCACATTAGTTAAAATGATCAATTAATAGCAGAGAAGTGTGTAGGAAAGGCAGCTTTAAGAACATGCCCTGCTGGAGATGCAGCTCCAGACACATCGATTAAACCTGCCTAATAACACAAACACACATGCAATGAAAATCAGCTTGTTATCTCTCATCAGTGTTAAAATAGTGTCAATTTAACAGACGCTTGTTATTAAATACTGACTTTATCCAATGCTGACAGTTAACTCTCTAGGTTGCAGGACAACAGTTTAATTTTTGTGGGAAAAAAGATTCTGGTCTGACCAACCAGTGATCGGACAATAAATTTAGTTGTTAATATAGTAAATTGGGAGATGCTTTCTGCCTGATTAATGCAGCACAAGTAATTTACTGTATGAGGGAAATTCTATTTTTGTGATAATATTTTGAACTTTCATTTCTGTTGTCCTGTCATCTTAGTGGGTTAATAGCTGATATGCAAATTAGTTGGTCGTTCTTAGATTAATGAGAGGTGATTGAATTCTAGCACGAGTGAATGGGATGTGTTGGAGGTTGTTAGAGTGGAGACTCTAAAACACTGAGTTTCCTGTTGTGATGTGCGAGTGAATCCTGCACCCAGATACACAACTCTGAATACATAAGAACAAATTTCTTTTGTGAAATGCATGACAACATGTCACATGTTTTATGATGACAGAAAAAAAAGGAAAACTAAATAAAATTTGTGGCCTAAATGAGCAAAAGTACAGATTAAGTAATAGCTAATAAGACATTAGGCTTATGTTGTGTGTTGTGCGACTGATGGTTGGTTTGAAGTTTATCTAGCTGATGATTTTTCTTTTGTTGTGAAGTTGAGCCTGCCAATTAGTATGATGGTATGATAAATCATGCTAATGATATGATTTACCCTCCTGAGATGAGGAGCGTGTGTCATGATTTAACGAGGCCTTTTTATATTTTGATACTTTCACAGTGCACTGAAAGTTTTGTTTGACAATCTCGTTTGAAGCAGATCTGCACAATTGGAACAAAAGCGCTATATGACATGTCGAGAAAACCGTTGCAAACCGTTGACTTTCTCCAAAAAATTAAAATGGGCTCAGGAGAAAGTCACTTATCTGGGACAATTAAAATGAAAGTCCCTGCCAAAAAGGATTCAGCGAGATAATCCAGTCTAAATTCTTCTTTTGAAATTTTCTTCTTTTTCTTTTTAAAATGACGTCATTTTGCTGAGTGTGGAAACTGAATGCGTAGATGGGTTCCACTTTTAGCAAAGAATGAATTAATGCATGAATGAGTGAAAGACAAATGAGTAAGAGAAATAAAACTGACTGATTGACAACAGCTGACAAAAGCTGACAAGACTTTACTGATGTAACACGACTGTGCAAAGTTAACCCCCACCTGACAAAGGTGCAGATGAATTTATGTGTGTTTCTTTTTACAAGGAGCAGGAAGATGATTGCACCATCCTAGATTGCATGACGATTTAGCCTTTTAAATGCCACTTTCTGTGTTTGCATCTACCAGGGGTGTTATTTACTACCTTGTGTTGCTCACAGGGGTAACTGTGAGAAAGTGTGTGTACACCTGTGCAGCGCTAACATTTCTACAGCATTGCAGTTCTTCATGTGATTTGATCATGTGACTTATACCAGGATAGCTGGTTGATGTTTTTCTACGACAGGATTTCTGGGTTTTTGTGTGAAGAAAACTGTGTTTGCAGGTTATGAGTTGGTGATGCTGTTACACTGTGTTGTTGGTGAATTGTTAAAGGTTACTTTGACGATGTGAATAACATCTGAGCAATTTCCTGTGTTGAAACTAGTGTCACTTCTTTCCACAGCTATGGATGGCTAACTTTATGGTCTGTTTACAGCACCTCTGGAACCTGTCGACCTGTGCCTGACCTCCAGGATTGACCATATGTGTTGCTAATGTTTGTTTTTTCTAAGAGTGCATGTAGAGGATTCAGCAGAGACGGACAAGTAACATGAGAAAGCAAATTAGAGACGCAGTGTTTATGGCATAGTTTAATATGGGGCTCATTAGCTGGCCACTACCGAGCTCCTAGTGATAGTTAAGTGGAGTGACTTTGCTTAAGGGAAGTCACTGATTACATTAATGTTAACTGAGTACATGGGATGATCCATGTCTGAGGCAAATTATGGCAATAATTGTAGTTTACTGATTTGAGAAAACCTGCACATGATACTTGTCCTGCTGATGCGGAATGCTTTATTACTCTCATGATATAATTGTTTATAAGTGTGAAGTTTGATTTCACTTCTAGATCTTGTTTTCCAGGCCATGATAATGTGTATGCTGGCTCCAGACAGAGCCAGGTTTTAAGCAAAGTTAATATGCAAAACACACTAACATCTTTTATTGCAGGGTTATAGGTCCGGGGTGGTGCTGCTCCAGAGGGGGAGACACACTGATGTTGCCTGGGACATGATCTCGCTAACTTTTTCTTTCAGACAGGAATCTAAGTTTGATGAGTTGACTCATGGGAGTGTCCATGCATCAAGAGGAGGGGTCCAGAATTACAGAGTTACATGAAACTATCTTTTTTATGTTTTCTAAACTATGTTTTTATGATTTTGTGTGATTAACGGTTCATTTACAGGTATTAAACCTATGCAAGTGGTGCATCTATGTTTAGATGAGGCTTTGATGGTCCATAAATGAATGTGAACTAAAGAATGTGGTTTGATGATGCTTTACATGCTCTCCAAATAGAAGTTTTTCCTCCTAGCAAGGAAATACAAGTGCAGCAGTCCAGAGTATTGCTGAAAGGAATCTCCTGAGAAATCTTCAAAGGCCCAGTGAGAAGCGAACCCATTCCAGGCATAGCTGACAGCCAAGGCAGTGGTTGAGGTCAAAGGTCGAGCTGTTTGGGGCCCATCATAAGATCAGACTTTGGAGCCACAGCAAGGACCACGAAGCTGCGTTGGAATGAGAGCTGTGCCAAGGGGGCTTTCCAGAGGCCAACAGAGGAGATTGTGGATGACAGACGGGCACCTGAAGGATGAGGGGAGCATGCCAAGCTCCAATCAACAGCGCAGGCGGATTTCGAGGATGGCATCATGATTCTGCAAAAAAGAGCAGGAACCAGAAGCGATGGTGGTGATGACAGCAGTTTCCTATGAACATCACCTAATGCTGTGTCACTATACTGTGCATACGATGGCACACTGAAGACTGCTGGGATCATAACAGCAGTAAAATAACTGGATCCAGCATCTTTTCCATAGAGGATTTTTTCCTGCAGAGAGAATGGACAATGGAGGAGTCATAAATATCCCCCACAGGACAGAGGCCTGAAGTGAGGTGATGGGGGTTGGCAGAGGCCATAAAACTTGAGTGCTGACGAGGTCTGCAGCTTTCAAGATAGCTGAGACCCATGTTGACAAACAACAAACTCAACTGGTATGTTTGAATGTCTATTCTACATACATTTGGACTCTGATCCTATGGACAGTGATGGGAACAACTGGAAGAGACATCTATGAGGCACTGCAGAACTTAACTGCTCTGCAGAAATATGTGGCGGACCACACATCAGAAGGATGACTCTGAAGTTACAACGAGAAACAATTTTGCTGATAAAGCTGCAAAAGCAGCAGCCATAGCACCCACAGTCTTATTAACAACTCAGGAAACTCACACCATTCCACTGTCTGTACTGCAGGATGAACAAACAGCAGCACCATCAAAAGAACAAACGCAATGGCTGAAACACGGAGCAGTACTAGACACTGATGACACTGATGACATAATAAAAATCGCAGGAATTCCCATTCTTCCCAAATCATTACACAAAACAGCCGCTCTAGTGAGCCATGGTTTAAGCCATGTCTCAACAGGAGGGAAGATGATCTCTATAATAAATCAACAATTTTATACTTTAAATTTTTTAAGCAAAAGAATATGTGAGAACGTCTATGACCTGCCAAAAACACAATACTTAAGGTTGAAGCCAGGTGCTAAAAGACTACTCATCGGAGTGGGGATATTTTTACTTTTATTTTGTGTCTTTGTAACATGTATACTGCCATGTCTAAAACTCATGATTAACCGCATAATATTTTCCACTGTTGCTGCATACATAGCCGTGAAAAGTGATGATGAAGACTCTGACCTGTTGGAACGTGAAGACTTTGTGTGATTAATGATGATGTGACAGAAAATGTACAACAAGATGTTACATACTGATATCTCACTTAAAAGTTATACTGACAACAGGAGGGAATGTCAATGGAAAATTGTACTTAGTAGTCAGTATAATCTTTTAATGATATAAGTTTCCATATATGCTTAGAGGTGTGTAATTGATTGTGTAGTGATAGGATGTGTGATCTTTAGTAGGCTTTGTGTGCATTCCAGAGTGTTCTGGTATTTACACCCACATCCTGGGAGCATGGGAGAGGACATACCTTGTGTTATTATTTTATGATAGGATAAACATACCCTCTTTATGACCAAGGATGTTGCTCCTGCTTTTATGAATTTATGACCCTCTTTGTTCAACAGGAGGGCGCACGCGCATACACACACACACACACACACACACACACACACACACACACACACACATAAACATCCACATTCCAATGTAAAGAACAAACACCCACTGATGTATAAATTAAAGACCAGGGCAGTCCTCAGTGCGAGTCTCAGAGCCCGCACTTCTGTGCGAGTTCTGTGGCTGCCCTTGCTTGCAAGTAACTAACTGCAGTGTGTGTTTCTCCTCTCTGATTCTCAACTGAAGAAGTGTTTTAGAATAAATCTTTTAACAATGGAATACTTATCTGGCCATCCTTCCACACAGATCTTCTTCAGTTGGCTTAGAATGCTGTCATTGTCCTGATGTGTCTGGATTTCTCTGAGTCGTGGCTCTGTGGCTGGCAGACTTGCTATGACGGACTCCACATACAAGTTGATTTCTTCCTCCGGCAAACCCTCAGTTGTGTCACATACAGGAGCTCTGGACAGTACATCTGCTGTTGCAATGTCTCTACCAGGAACATGAGATATGGTATAAGAGAACCTCATCAATCGCATGCGTAGGCGTTGTATACGAGTTGGAAGCTCGTCCAGGCCCTTGGAGCCAAGAAACGAGACCAGAGGTTTGTGGTCTGCTTCAATGTGGCATGTTTTCCCAATTAGGAACTCTGCAAACCTCTCACAGGCCCATGTTGAAGCGAGGGCCTCTTTCTCAATTTGAGCATATCGCTGCTCTGTCGCGGTGAGAGCTCTTGAAGCGTATGCTACTGGTTTCCACCCTAAATCAGCGTGCCGCTGGAGAAGCACTGCTCCCAAGCCATACGAAGATGAGTCAGCTGATACGCACGTTTCAGCATTTGGATCATACAGAGCAAGCCCTGGGGGTGTTGTTAGTTCTTTTTTGATGCCGTCGAAAGCCTGCTGCTGCTGTGGACCCCGTGACCACAGGTTGGACTTCTTCAGCAGATCTCTTAGGGGGCGCGTTTTTTCCGCCAGGTGAGGAAGAAACTTTCCTAGGTGATTCACCATGCCCAGGAAGCGTCTCACCTCACTTATGTTGCTGGGCTCATCCATGGAACTCACGGCATGCACCTTGTCAGGATCTGCGCTAACCCCCGATGCCTCAATGACCTGCCCCAGGAACTTTATCCTCTTCTTGGAGAACTCACACTTGTCCTTCAATGTTACTCCAGCCTCCTGCAGTCGAACCAGTGCTTTTCGAAGTCTCTCATCATGCTCTGCTTGTGACGTCCCCCAGATGAGCACATCATCCATCTGGCAGAGGACTCCTTCTAAGCCCTCAAGAATGCGTGCCATCTGTTTCTGAAAGTGTTCTGGGGCTGATGAGATTCCAAAGCACAGACGATTATAACAATACCGACCAAAAGGTGTAATAAAGGTCGTGAGCAAAGAAGAGTCCCTGGATGAGGGAATCTGCCAAAATCCTGCATTGGCATCCAGCTTTGAAAACACTTTTGCTCCTGCAAGCTGTCCTAGTGTGTGTTATACTGAAGGGAGTAGATGTTTCTCTCTCGTGACATATTTGTTTAGTTCATTGAGATCGCTGCATATTCTCACTTTGCCTGTGCGCTTAGGAACCACCACCATAGGCGCGCACCAATCAGTGGGCTCCTCCACCTTGGAAATGACCCCCTGCTGCTCCATCCGGTTCAGCTCTTCTTTAACCTTTGGTAAGAGTGGAAGAGAGATTCGCCTAGGGGTCGAGAGGGAAAACGGCTGTGCCTCTGGTTTCAGAACAATATTGTACTCCCCCTCTATTTTGCCTAAGCCACTGAAAAGCTTGGGGAATTCTTGTTTGACAGCATCAATAGAGTCTAAGCTAATATGATTCACACTGGCAACCAGCTGTAGTGCCACTGCAGCATGCCCGCTCAGCAGTGGTGTGCATAAACCCTGTACGACATAAATGTCTTCTTTGGTTTTGTGGTTGTTCTAGCTGAGAGTGGCTGTGAACATGCCTTTTACCTTCAGATGTGTTCCTCCTGGGCCCTGCAGAACCCTTTTGGGCTTATCCAGTCTCCCAAACTGATGCTGTGTGTAGAAAATCTCTGGGACTGCTGTGACATCTGCTCCGGTGTTGATTTTAAAGAGTGTGTTGCATTTGACCACATGTATCTCTGTTACCCATGGACCCAGAGAGGGAACTCAATATAAAAAGATGTCACGGCCACGTCCAGACGCCTTCCTGACCGCTCCGCTCCGACTATCCACTTTTCTCCTTTTTTACTTATTTTTTGCTCTAGTTTACATTCCAAAATCCTCTAGTTTTATAGTATAATATATAGTATAATATATCTTGGACACTTTTAAACCCGACCCATCCTGGCTGCCAGAGATTCTACGCGGCGCGGAGAACAACAAAGGACGGGCCGCTCATCCGAGGCGTAGAACAAAGAAGCGCCGGGGGAAACGCGCTGGCATTAGGAACAGACTGAGACAGCAGGCGCAACGCACACCACTGCCCAGAATCCTACTGGCCAACGCACAATCCATGGAGAACAAGCTCGATGACCTAAGAGCAAGAGTCACCTTCCAACGTGACATGAGGGACTGCAACATTCTGTGCTTCACGGAGACATGGCTGACCCCCACCGTGCCGGACCAGGCCGTAATTCCGTCGGATTCATTCTTTGTGCTCCGCGCGGACAGAACGGCAGAGTCGAACAAAACCAAAGGTGGAGGAGTGTGTTTCATGGTAAACAGTAAGTGGTGTGATGCCAGGAGCATTTCTACTCTTTCCAGCGGCTGAGCATTAAGTGCCGCCGTTTCAGTGAGTTCACCTCGGTCATGGCCACGGTGGTCTACATCCCACCCCAAGCGGACACAGGTATGGCTTTGTCCGAATTACATGATGTGCTGAGTTCGCTTCAAAACAAGGACCCGGGCGCAGCCTTCATTGTAGCAGGAGACTTTAATAAAGCGAACCTCGGACAAGTCATGCCAAACTTTTTACCAGCATGTCTCATGTCCAGCGAGGTGGGATCGAATTTTGGATCACTGCTACACGCCATACAAGCAGGGCTACAAAGCTGTCTCACACCCGGCTTTTGGGAAGTCTTACCACAAAGCCATCTTCCTCATTCCCCAGTATAAACAAAACATACGGAGGGAAGAAGTAACCACGAGGGAGGTGAAACGGTGGTCTGCCCAATCAGAAGCTACGCTACAGGACGCACTCAACGACGTCGACTGGGACATGTTCAGAGCATGCGCAGTCGACATCAACAAGTTTACGGAAGTAGCAGTATGCTTCGTCAATATGCTAGCGGAGGAGATTATCCCCACTGCGAGAGTCACCACATTCCCAAACCAGAAACCGTGGATGGACAGATCGATCCACACTGCAGTGAACGCCAGGACCGCCAGGACAACGCGGGTCTCGCAACTGGCGATATGAGCGCCTACAAAGTGGCCTCATACGGCATGCGGCGCGCGGTGAGAGATGCCAAACACCGGTACCGGGAGCGTGTGGAGTCCCGCTTCCACCAGGGCGACACACGGAGTATGTGGCACGGACTACGCACCATTACGGACTACAAAGCCAGGGACACTGCGCCGATCAACGCCGACTCTGCATTCACCAACGAGCTGAATCAGTTCTACGCCCGTTTCGAGGTTAGCCAGGCGGCTAACTCTATCTACTGCCTGACTACTGTGGAAAATGAATATTGTTTTGCTGTTACTATTCATAACCAGTATATATGACTGTGCATCATTTATCATTATCATTTCATCGAAGCATTAATTGAATCTGTTGATGTTGCATTAAAGTTTGTATTTCAGGTGTTGTCATACCCACATGATAATCTTTCATTGCAGGTGCAACTGTATTTATGTTATACACATTGCATGCATCCTTACAATACACCACATATAATATGGAAACAGAATAGAGGCCTGTGTGTTCAGCAACATGCTGCATTGGAGTTTTGCCTGGTAACAGATGACTCAGAGTAAGGTCATGCACTGAGGTCAAGACACACATCGTGGGCCTGCACATACACACACCATATCCAGACTTGTTTTGCTCAAAACTGCTACGTGACCGTTTAGCAATAACAGGAAACATCTGGTGTGGGAGTGAAGGGTCTCCAGGGTCCAATGTGCTGGAATGTTCTTGGATTACGGGATTGATACTTGGATTTCCAGTAAACTGGAACAACTGCTTTGACGCATGATGCTCGTCATCAACTCTTATATCTATGACTGTTCATCTATTGTTCGGGGGAGACCGAGGCTGATGTTTTGTAGAGCTCATCTCCACCACACACGTGTGTGAAAATAAAATCCCACTAAAAACCCACTTGGACCTCCAGTCGTTTGTCTCTTCCTCAAATACGAATCATGACACTACCGAGGACAGTGACATCATCAGCGAGAGACCGGTGACCAGCATCGCGGAGCATGATGTCCGAGCGGCATTGAAGAGAGTGAACACAAGGAAAGTGGCGGGGCCAGACGGCATCACCGGCCATCTGCTGCGCTGCTGTGCTGACCAGCTAGCAGGTGTGTTCACTTCCATCTTCAATGAGTCCCTGATAAAGTCTGTGGTCCCCACATGCTTCAAAAGATCCACCATCATCCCTGTGCCCAAAAACAGCAAACCCTCATCCCTGAACGATTACCGGCCAGTTGCACTGACCTCGGTAGTAATGAAGGTGTTTGAGAGGTTGCTGAAGAACATCATCTCCTCCTCCATCCCAGACACCACAGATCCGCTCCAGTTCGCCTACCAACCCAACAGATCCACTGAGGACACCATCGCCCACGTCCTGCACACCACCCTCAGCCACGTGGACAAGAAACAGGGTAACTATGTGAGAATGCTGTTTGTTGATTACAGTTCAGCGTTTAACACAATAGTGCCCAGCAGACTGTTCACAAAGCTCAGGGATCTGGGACTCAACAGCCGTCTGTTGTCATGGGTGTTGGACTTCCTCACTGGCAGAACTCAGGTGGTGAGGGTGGGTAGGTGTGTCTCAGACAGCATCACCATCAACACAGGAGCACCACAGGGGTGTGTCCTCTCGCCACTGCTCTACTCCCTTTACACTTCAGACTGTGTGGCCACCCACGGCTCCAACACCATTGTGAAGTTTGCTGACGACACAGTGGTGTTGGGCGCCATCTCCAACGGCGATGAGGTGGCCTACATGGACGAAGTGAAGAATCTGGCATCATGGTGCCAGGACAACCACCTCCAGCTGAACGTCGGCAAGACCAAGGAGCTGGTGGTGGACTTCAGAAGGAGTCAGCACAGAGACTACAAGCCCATTATCATTAATGGAGCTCCAGTGGAGAGGGTGCAGTCCTTCAAGTATCTTGGTGTCCACATCTCCTCAGACCTGACATGGTCTGCCCACATTCAGGTCCAGACCAAAAAGGCTAGGCAGCGCCTGTACCACCTACGACAACTGAGGAAGTTCAGGGTCTCTCCAAAGATCCTCAGGATTTTCTATACAGGCGCTGTGGAGAGCATCCTCACACAGAACATCACATCGTGGTTTGGGAACAGCTGTGTTAAGGACCAAAAAGCTCTCCAGAGAGTGATCCATACAGCAGAACGCTGCTGCAGGATTGCTCTCCCCCCACTTCAGGACACCTACACCAGGAGATGCCGGACTAGAGCAGCGCAGATACTGAAGGACCCGTCCCATCCTGGCAACGAAATGTTCCAACTTCTGCAATCTGGTAGAAGGTTCCGCATCATCCGGGCAAGGACAGAGAGACTCAAGAGGAGCTTCTATCCCCAAGCCATCCGGGCCCTAAACACATACAGACCCGCCCTCTCACATCATCCATAAGTGACTGAGACAGGACTCTCTTCCAGACAGTCTAAACCCAGGCACAATGTACATTTCAAATTCCTTTAATTTTAAATATGTTTATATTGTCTATTCTGTAAAATAGTCAGATTGTCTATTCTTATTTAATTCACTTGGTGTACAGAATTCACCTGCTTGCTGCTACTACTGCACATTCACCTAATGTATATACTATATATATAATGTTCTTCCTCTACCCTCCCCCCCTCTTTTTGCGCATGTCGAGGAGCGTGTCATGCTACATGTGACATGTGACAAATAAAGAACCTTGAACCTTGAACCAAGAAAGCGACCTCATCATCTCTATCGCTGTTCTCTAAAACTGTTGCAGCATTGACTTCACACAGTTTTTTGTTTCTGCACATCCTGGCAAAAGGTCCTTTTTTCTTACAGTAATTACATGCAGCTTCCCTTGCGGGGCATTGTTGAAGATTGTGACCTTTTATGTCTCCACATCTTCTGCATTGTGTCTTTTTTTTCTTCTGTGTTTTGGCAGTGTTTTTTTTATGTAGCGGTGTTAGCTGCTTGGGACGTGCCCCTTCTTGCTGTTTAGCATGGACACGGTTCAGTTGTGATTTGGTAATATCCATTTTAAAGTTAGTGCTTAGCATCTCTTGTTGCTTCTTTACAAGCTCACTTTGTCGGGCTCTGTTAAGCGCTTTCTCTAGCGTTAGTTCTGGATCCATTTGTAGCTGTTCTGAAAATCGTTTGTCTTTCAGACCCACGACAAATCTGTCTCGCACCATTTCATCATGCAAAGTCCCATATCCACAATGTTCTGCCAGACAATGCAGTGCAGTATGGAAGCTGTCGACTGACTCACCCGTCTCTTGTTGGCGCTGGTTAAACTTCGCTTGCTCAAATATGATGTTTCTTCGGGCTACGAAGTGAGCATCCGGCCTCCTTTTAACGGTCTCATAATCGCTCGCCTCTTCGGGAGTCAGGTGCAGGGATACCAATATGTCCTCTGCCTCCTCGCCCATAGTGTAGATAAGGGCGTTCACTTGATTTTCGTCCGCTTGCGTCTCCAATCCAGACGCGATGCGAAATCTGTCAAAACGCTTTATCCATTTGGCCCAGTCGTCAGACCTAAAAGTGAACTTCTCCGGCGGGGTGACTTGAAACTGACTCA
Source organism: Pelmatolapia mariae (assembly GCF_036321145.2). Classification (NCBI taxonomy): domain Eukaryota; kingdom Metazoa; phylum Chordata; class Actinopteri; order Cichliformes; family Cichlidae; genus Pelmatolapia; species Pelmatolapia mariae. Next base: position 30,022,302 of record NC_086229.1, read on the forward strand.
TGACGTCACGTCTCTTTCGCGCAGCTCCTCTATGGCTGACCTTTAACCTGGCACCGACGCCAAAACCTTGCACTTATGCCCAACTAAGTTTCCAGTTGTCTTCTGACACCATGTTCCGTTATTTGAGGTTATGGATGTTATTTGACTGGAGGCATAACTCACAGACACACGAGACGCGCCATTACTCCAATGAGTGTCCTTTATTATTTTTCATCCCCCCCCCTACAACAATCCAGCAGAAACGTTGCTACCTCTTAAAATTTACCTAATACTACAGGTGCCACCCTCTCTCTCCTGCACTGTACGGCTCAACTCACATACAGCAAACCTGCACTGATTCTACATATGTCACATTCCCATGATGCATCACAGGCTTGATTGGATCTTTTTCATTGAGGATTTGTAATGTGGAAAAACAGATGTTACTCTCACCTTTGACACTGAGAGTCACTGATTTCTGTAGCAGCATGTGTCCATCCTTGTTGTAGACGGTGCAGGTGTAGACTCCACTGTCAGTGAGGTGGAGGTCTTTCAGGGTCAGACTGAGGTCTCCATTTTTTATTTGCTCATTCTTCACTTCTGTGCGACCTTGTATGTAAGACTGGTTTTGGTCTCTCTGATAAACGTGGACTTTCTTGTCTTCATGTTTCCACTCCACTGTGACGTCCTGAAGCTTGATATCAGTTGTAAATGGCAGCAGGACAGACTGAACCCCTTTAACTGTTTCCACCATCTGAACCTCAGGAACTGAGAGGAGAACATGAGACAGACAGACAGATGTCAGTGAAGGTGATGCTCCATCATCTACAGTTATTGTAGCTTGATACTTTCATTGTTTTTATTTAGTGTTGGCCTTTTCTTTTGAATTCAGTTTAGTTTCTGGGAGTTTCCAGAGTGGGTTTGCTCCTTTCACTTTGTTGGGGTTCAGAGATTCTTTTATTGCTACCATATAATCTGCCTTATGATGAATGCCTTAATAACATGTTTTACAATATCAATTTATCAGTAATATTCCTTACAGGGTTTATATTGCATTGAATAAGTTTGTCATCACATTGACCTTTCTATTCACAGGTTGAGTTCATTCTATACACAATGCCTAGATGTGCTTGTTTAGAGTTGATGTTCCATCCAAGAAGGTTTTAAGCTTCACTGGTGAGAGTGTCCAGGTGATACATGTTGAGGGAAGATGAGAACATAGCAGGTTAATTGCATGCATGCTTACAATACACATATTAATCTAGTAGCAGGCCTGAGAGAAGGCCCAAGTGTCTTCTGCTTCTTCTTGAGACTGGCTGCAAAGTAGTCTACTTAGTGATTGATGACGAGGGTCCATTATTAGCTCTCAAGGGAACCTGAGGCTTGAAGTTTATTACCTTAAAAGGCAAGTAATATAGAAAAGAGAAGTTATAGGTCTGTTTATAGTTATTAGAAGTGTACGTGATGTACCTTTGTCTGCACGTGATGTACTTTTGCCTGTCTGTCACAATGTATTTTTTGACCTGTGTTGACATAGGTGTGGTTTTCTAACCTATATAACCAGAAGCCAGTGTATTTCTGTCAGAGCAAACAAGCCATATGCTGATGGTTGGTTGTTCTCCTGTGCTAATAAAACTCATCGTTTGATTGCACTTTTATGGAGCCTCCATCATTTGTTGTCTGGTCTGTGGTTGATCGATCTCGCTTCAACTTTTGTTTTGATTGTGTGTAAATGTTTAGGTTTTGTTTAACTTTTATTACGTGAACTCTTAGTTTTAGTCTCTATATTTTTTTTTTGTTACTTAGCAATCTATACCTATTTTGGACGGTGGACAAACAGCTGTAACACTCACCTCTGACACTGAGAGTCACTGATTTCCGTAGCAGCATGTGTCCATCCTTGTTGTAGACGGTGCAGGTGTAGACTCCACTGTCAGTGAGGTGGAGGTCTTTCAGGGTCAGACTGAGGTCTTTAGTGTTCAGTGGGTCTTTCTTCATCTCAGTGCGCTGTTTCTGATCTTGGCCCTTTAAGTGACACTGGTCTTTACCAATCTGATACTCATGGACCATCTTGTTTTTGTGTTTCCACTCCACTTTGACATCCTGGGTGAAGCCTTCTTTGATTTTAAAGGGCAGCAGGACCGACTCCATCCCCTGTGTCACCTCCACCATCTCCAGCTGGTACTCTAAAGAGAAAACAGAGGAGAACATAGTCAGAGAGACAACATCCTTTACATCTAGATGACTCATTGTAGAGACGTCAGGTCTGAACTTCCTGGAGCCAGGAGATTTTCTGACTGAGGCCAGACCCACAAAATCAGACACTTCCTTTGATAGATCCAAATCTTGTACCGGTTAAAGGACTCAGTATAAGATTTGGGGACCGATGAGCTACTAGAAGACGGATCTTCAAAGTCCTCATCCCCACAATGTTGTGCACCATCAGATTCTTCTCTCTCATTACATGAGACAGTAAAAAAATTTGCATGCAAAAATGCATCACAGGCTGTTTGAATGGATCTTTTTCATCGAGGATTTGTAATGTGGACAAACAGATGTTACTCTCACCTCTGACACTGAGAGTCACTGATTTCTGTAGCAGCATGTGTCCATCCTTGTTGTAGACGGTGCAGGTGTAGACTCCACTGTCAGTGAGGTGGAGGTCTTTCAGGGTCAGACTGAAGTCTTTAGTGTTCAGTGGGTCTTTCTTCATCTCAGTGTGACCTTGTATGTCAGGCTGATATTGGTCTCTCTGATACGTGTGGACCGTCACATTTTCATGTCTCCACAGCAGAGTTACATCCACAGGCAGGTCGTCTTTGATTCTGAAGGGTAGAAGGACAGACTTTTCTCCCTGGGTCACCTCCACCATCTCCACCTGTAGAACTGACAGCAGAACATGAACACAGACAGACATCAGTGAGGTTGATCCTCCATCATGTCCTCTGCTGTGTAACCAGCAGCTCCTGTTCTCAGTGTTTCTCTGACTTGGAGCTGAACTGCTTGTGTGTTGATGTGTGAGGCTGCACAAACAGCTGTGCAACTTTCTGCTGGTAATCAGTCAGACTACTTCCTGGTTGCTGTTTGACTTTGTGACTGACAGTGTTCATCACTTTTATGGATAGAGTTTCTAGGTGCAGTGAGGGGTGGAGGGTGTTGGGTTGGGTGGTGTCAGGATCTCGTGTCTGCTTGTTGCAGATGATGTGGTTTTGTTGGCTTAATTGAGAGATGACCTCCAGCTTGTTGTGGGGACATTTACAGTTTAAAATGTGAGAAAGATCAAAGTGACTCTGAAGCTTCATCCATCTATTTCATATTTTTAAATCTTAATGAGCAGAGAAGGTTTCAGCAGCTCAGAGAGGCTGTAAGGGGACAGCTGAGGTGGTTCAAAATCTCATCAGGATGTTTCATAAATGTCCAACTGCTTTACTCAGAACACAGTTTGACCTCCAAACAGAAATCACTACACTCTGAAACTCTCTGAACACTAGAATTAAACCCTTAAAATCACACGACCAAATATTATACTGTACAGAGCTGACAGATGGACCAGAGGAGACTTTAATACTGACTGGTTAGATCCATCCACCAAATATAAACTGTTCTTACTCAGTGACCTTTGAACCTGAGGTCCAGTTCTTTGGCTCTAACCTGTAATGATGACAAAGGTTTTTCACACAGTAGGAAAAAAGGGAATATTTCTGTCATGATCCTGGGTCCTTTTGACCCAGCGTTTTGTGTTTTCTATTAGTGTGATGTTGGTTCTGTTCTTCCCCCTGTTTAGTGTTATTCTGTTCTGCCCATCTGTTCCTGTGCTAAGTCCGCGTTCCCAGTCTGTGTCTATGTGTGTATGTGTTTCCTGTTTTATTGTGAAGGTCTGCGTCTGATGTAAGTGTTTTCAGTTTGCCTCCCTTGTCTCGTCAGGTTAATCTCTCCCAGCTGTGTTCCCCACCTGTGTGTAATCTCCCTGTGTTCTCTGAGTGTATTTTAGTCGTGTCTTTTGTCTTAGTGATTGCTGGTTCGTCTGTGTTGTTTCCCCTCAGTCTCCCTGCGTCTCTCCGTTTGTATTTCCCCGGACCTCCCTGCATCTAGGTTCCTGGTTTGTTTCGTTAGTTTTACCCAGTCTAGGTTTTCCAGTTTCATGTTCACTCGCCATTGCTGTTTGTACGCACTCCTGTAAATAAATACTCACCTGCACCAGAGCTGCCGCCTTTTGGGTCCTCTCTACAAACTCCACACGCCTGCCACACCGGGCGTGACAGCACGAACCAGCCACCATGGACCCTGCGGCATTCAATCCGTCCGAGGAGCTCCAAGGTGACATCACCTTTAATGTGGAGATCCTCCTCGGGATGTGGCTGGAAAACCCTCCGTACGAGCTTCGCCGCGCTGTTGAAAGCCGGCTACAACGGCTCTTTTCTGGCCTACCATGGCTTTTGGAATCTCTTCCTCCGACTATGCAGGCTTTTCTCCTGCACACACCTCACCTTCTCTCAGCCACTCCTGCCTTGCTGCCCGACTCGCCGGATGTGATCTTGCCCGGCCCATCGGAGCCATCTGCGGGGAGGAAACGCCGATCGCGCCACCGGCGCGCAACCCCACAGCCAGACGTTCGGACTTCTACTTCGCCGGCTGTGGTGAGTGAGGACTCTTTTCCGTTTTCGGACTGTTTGACTGTTCATTCAGGGGCTGTGTTCTGTGCGGCAGATAATGATGGGAACAGCTTGTCGCCTGCTCTGCAGCTCTCAGCTCAGTTAGCTGCCCCGCAGCCACTCTCAGCTCAGTTAGCTGCCCCGCAGCCACTCTCAGCTCAGTTAGCTGCCCCGCAGCCACTCTCAGCTCAGTTTTCTGGTGTCACTCCACCGCTGCTTTCGGAATTCAGGCCCTGCAGGAGGGGCAAGCAGCGGCGAAAGAAGGATTATGTGGTGGAAGACACTGGGCTGACTCCGCTGCAATCCTTTGCTTTGTTTTTGGGACTTCCAAGTTCGGAGCTACACAAACTTCCCGCCTCCTCGTCCCAGCCTCGCTCTACCACACCTCCCCAGCCTCCAGTAGCTCACTTAGCTCCCCAGCCTCCAGAAGCCCAGCTCCCAGGGTCATCTGCTCACTCACTCTCTGCTCACTCTCCAGTGCCACACTCTGCTCACTCTCCGGGGCCACACTCTGCTCACTCTCCAGTGCCACACTCTGCTCACTCTCCAGTGCCACACTCTGCTCACTCTCCAGTGCCACACTCTGCTCACTCTCCAGTGCCCCCAGTGTCACCTGTAGTTCAGTCTCCAGTGCCCCCAGTGTCACCTGTAGTTCAGTCTCCAGTGCTCCCAGTGTCACCTGTAGTTCAGTCTCCAGTGCTCCCAGCGTCACCTGTAGTTCAGTCTCCTGTGCTCCCAGTGCCGCCTGTAGTTCAGTCTCCAGTGCTCCCAGTGCCGCCTGTAGTTCAGTCTCCAGTGCTCCCAGTGCCGCCTGTAGTTCAGTCTCCAGTGCTCCCAGTGCCACCTGTAGTCCAGGCCCCTGTGCCGCCTGTAGTCCAGGCCCCTGTGCCGCCTGTAGTCCAGGCCCCTGTGCCGCCTGTAGTCCAGGCCCCTGTGCCTCCAGTGTCTCCAGTGTCACTTTCAGTTCGGTCTCCAGTGCCCCCTGTAGGTCAGGCTCCTGTAGTTCAGGCCCCTGTGCCTCCAGTGTCTCCAGTGTCACTTTCAGTTCGGTCTCCAGTGCCCCCTGTAGGTCAGGCTCCTGTAGTTCAGGCCCCTGTGCCTCCAGTGTCACCGTTACTTGCAGTACAGGTTCCAGTATTACCAGTTTCACTCGTTCACTCCATGCAGGGAGAAAGTCTTACGTCTTCTCAGTGTACTTTTCAGGGTTTAGCCGCCGTTGGTGCAGTTTGCCACTCCAGGGCTTCCCCAGAGGCTAGGTCTCAGTCCCCTGCTGATTCTGGACCCCTGAAGTTTAAGCAGCCCCCTGAGAACCACACCATGTCAGCGTTGCCTGGGCAGAGCCAGTGCTCAGTGCATTGTCAGTCGCCACTGTGTCAACTAGTGGCCTCCATGACCGCTGGCTTAGTCACGGCTTCTGCTGGTGGGTCCGAGGGACCGCTCCGGCCTTCGTCTCGTGTCTCCGCTGGAGGGTCCGAGGGACCGCTCCGGCCTGCAGCGCCTCTGTCTCCGGCTTCCACGCCGCCGCCTGCAGCGCCTCCGTCTCCGGCTTCCACGCCGCCGCCTGCAGCGCCTCCGTCTCCGGCTTCCACGCCAGCTGCAGCCGCATCATCCACGCCAGCTGCGGCCGCATCATCCACGCCAGCTGCGGCCGCATCATCCACGCCAGCTGCGGCCGCATCATCCACGCCAGCTGCGGCTTCGGCTTCTGCTTCGTCTGGTTCAGCTGCAGAGTCTTCAGCCCCGTCTGGTCCAGCTGCAGAGTCTTCAGCCCCGTCTGGTCCAGCTGCAGAGTCTTCATCCTCGCCGCCTGCGGCCTCCGAGCCTTCATCCTCGCCGCCTGCGGCCTCCGAGCCCTCATCCTCGCCACCTGTGGCCTCCGAGCCTTCAGCATCTGTTCCTGCCTCCGAGTCAGCTTCGTCCTCGCCCGGTCCTGCCTCGGCTGGTCCTGCAGTAGCAACACTGCTGTCAGAGCCAGCTCGGCCTGTGCTTTCCAAGCCTCTGAGTCGGCATCATTGCCGTGTGCGAGGGCGGCCCCCTGAACCGTTTGCCCGTCGCCGCCGTTGCCTTCCGCACGGCCGGCCCCCGGACCGCCTTCGCCTGAGTCGCCGCCGTTGCCTTCCGCACGGCCGGCCCCTGGACCGCCTTCGCCTGAGTCGCCGCCGTTGCCATCCTCACGGCCGGCCCCCTGAACTGCTTCCACGTGGCCGCCGCTGCCTTCCGCACGGCCGGCCCCCTGAACTGTACTGTTTTGTTTTTTTTCCTGTGCTCTGTTGCGTTTCTTTTCTTTTGGTTTTGGACTCGTGTTTTGTTTTGGTTTTTGTCTTCTGGCTTTCTGGTGCTCCTGTTTTGTTTTGCCTCGAGCCCTCCTTGCTGGGCCCCCGCCGCCCGCCCTGGTCGGGTTGTTTTCTGTTTCTGGGCGTTTCTTGGGGTTCTTGTTTTGGGCTGTCTGGAGCCAGCCCTTGATGGGGGGGGTACTGTCATGATCCTGGGTCCTTTTGACCCAGCGTTTTGTGTTTTCTATTAGTGTGATGTTGGTTCTGTTCTTCCCCCTGTTTAGTGTTATTCTGTTCTGCCCATCTGTTCCTGTGCTAAGTCCGCGTTCCCAGTCTGTGTCTTTGTGTGTATGTGTTTCCTGTTTTATTGTGAAGGTCTGCGTCTGATGTGAGTGTTTTCAGTTTGCCTCCCTTGTCTCGTCAGGTTAATCTCTCCCAGCTGTGTCCCCCACCTGTGTGTAATCTCCCTGTGTTCTCTGAGTGTATTTTAGTCGTGTCTTTTGTCTTAGTGATTGCTGGTTCGTCTGTGTTGTTTCCCCTCAGTCTCCCTGCGTCTCTCCGTTTGTATTTCCCCGGACCTCCCTGCATCTAGGTTCCTGGTTTGTTTCGTTAGTTTTACCCAGTTTAGGTTTTCCGGTTTCATGTTCACTCGCCATTGCTGTTTGTACGCACTCCTGTAAATAAATACTCACCTGCACCAGAGCTGCCGCCTTTTGGGTCCTCTCTACAAACTCCACACGCCTGCCACACCGGGCGTGACAATTTCTGTTTTTGGATTCTGAAATTTAAACCAAACTCTGATTCATCCTGTACTGTTCCAGATGTTGTTTTTATGCAATGTTGACTTTTTCATGACTTTTTCTACCTATAATCGACTAAACTAAAAGTATATCAGAATCTCACTGAATCTCATCTTCATCCTGTTAGAATTAGACACAGCTGACTGCACAATGATGTAGGCTTGTTTAGCACATCATGACACACGGTTGGACAGACTCGTTCTAGCTGATGTTCTTTGTTTTCTTTTCTGTCTGTGTGGTTTTATATGTGAGTTCTTGTACTGGCCTGTTTACCACTTGTTGGACCCACTTGGACTTTTATAAATCTCTCACAGGGTTATCCACATAGGAACAATGATTCTGCCTACATAAAGTGTTTGTGGTTCTTATCAGAACACAGAGGCAGCAGAAGCCACCATCTCTCTGCTGCACTGCATGGATCATACTCACAACTCACATCCCTAAGTATGAGTTTTGACAAAAAGGAAATTTTAACGAGTCTTAAAAGTAGAGACAATGCGTGTCTTCTGAATCCTGGTTCCATAGAAGATGGTCCAAAGTCTCCCGTTCTACTTTAAGAACTCTATGAACCACAAATAAGCATTCAGTATGAGAGTAACACGCTCTGTTAGGATAACTATGAGATCTTTAAGATAACACAGGGGCTCATTGTTCATGAATTCGTATGTGAGAATAATGATTTTAAATTATTCCTATTATTCTGTGTCAGTGTGAGGAAGTAACACTGAAAAAAATAAACACAAGTAACCTTTTCCATGATTTTATCATTTCACCTGTAAGAGGGTTGTTAAAGATATAGAAAAATGATCACAGTCAGGATCTGTTTCCCAACCTGATGGTGCAGGGGCCCACCAAACTAGGCACTCACCCACAGGCAGCCTTCCAAAGATTGGCTTCAGGGTGGAGGCCCGGTAACTCTTTCCTGGGCAGTTCCCTAGATTTTTCACTCATGGGGATTTTTGAATCGCTCTTTCTCTGGTCCCTCACTCAGGACAAAAGCCCACAGGCCTCTATCATAATTAGATAGAGATTCACAGAGGGGTTACTGTCGTTTGATGAAACTTAATCGTTTATAATATACCGCCCCTTCAACCTTAGGTTGCAATCATCCTTATAGGGGTGGGGAAAAACTCAATATAATATAACACCAATAATATTAGTATTTTATGAACCAAAATACTCTGTGAATATTATAAACAAGAGAGCTTATCTCATACACCACCATCCTGAAATAACATTAACTGAGAAAACCTGCTTTAAATCAACTCAGCTGAAAAGTCGTCCCACTCGGGACACATTGAGCTTGACAAAGCTACGTCATAATTCAGAGAAAGCTAATGGCTCAGAGACAAATAGAAAATAAACAAGACAGCAGCCTCTTTACATCTACAAATAAATACATAAAATAAAAATTTTCCTGATGACTTTTGTCAGTAGAAAATTGTACTTAGTAGTCAGTATAAGCTTTTAATGATATGTTTGGATATGATAGAATACTGCATGTTGACCTTTTGATGACTTAGACTGTTTTCCACTACAAGACTTGTTTCTGTTTTATAAATTCTTTCCCACAGCGATAATAGCTGAACAAGCAGTTTCACTCCTACCAGGAAGAGGAGAGCTGGACACTTTTATCTGCGCTCCCTAACAAGAAGAGGGGCCGCGTCCTTCTCTATCCCACAACACACACATACACATACATATGCACTAACATTTCTCTATCTATGAATAGACGTATTCACTGTTGTATTATTTTTGTATACAAATAAAGACAAGTGCAAGAACAGAGCGCTGATCACAGGGCCCCCACTCTGATGTGAGCGCTCTGTGACCCGCCCTTGCAAGTAAAACCTGCAGCGTGTGTGTCTCCACTCTCTGACTCTCAGCTGAAGAAGTGTCATTTAGAATAAATCTCTTGACACTTTACAGATTTTATCTTTACATTCTGCACTTGTGGTGACTAAACTGATGTCCAGAGCTTGTGTGCGAGTTTGTCTTAAATGTGAATTGTTGTCTATGAAGACAACAACAGATATGATTCTGAGGGTTTATCACAGTTAACTGCTGTATTATCACAAACAGACTGAATGCAATTGCCAACTTGACTCTGATCAGTTGCAGACTGATATCAGACTGACTCTGTGTTATGACAACGTTTATGGCAGGTTTTACTGACAGTGTTTGATCATCTCTGTTTGTACCAGTGAATAAATAAATAAATAAATAAAAACATAACTGAACTAAGCACTTTCTGCAAACAGCTGTTTCTTTACTCTTTAGCTGAGTTTTTGTCTCTGCTTTATAACCAGCAGCTCTTCACTCATATCTATGGGGTGGCTGTAGCTCAGGTGGCAGAGCAGATCAGCCACTAACTAGAAGGTCGGTGGTTCGATCCCAGGCTGCTCCAGTCTGCATGCTAAATATCCTTGGGCAAGATACTAACCCCATGTTGCTCTCCGATGCGTCCATCGGAGTGTGAATGTGTATGAATGTTAGATAATTAGCACTTGAGCTTAGAAGTGCTGGTGTGATTGGGTGAATGAATTAGTTGTATAAAGCGCTTTGAGTGCTCAGACAGAGTAGAAAAGCGCTATATAAGAACCAGTCCATTTACCATTCATGTTTTCTGTTAATGTGGACAAACAGATGTTACTCTCACCTCTGACACTGAGAGTCACCACTTTCTGTAGCAGCATGTGTCCATGCTTGTTGTAGACGGTGCAGGTGTAGACTCCACTGTCAGTGAGGTGGAGGTCTTTCAGGGTCAGACTGAGGTCTTTAGTTCTCAGTGGATCTTCATTCATCTCAGTGCGACATCTGTAACCCTGGTCCTGTGTGTCTGGTTGTTCACTCCGGCTTGGATACACACAGACCTTCATGTTCTTGTGTGTCCACTGCACTGTGACGTCCTGAAGGTCAGCTGTGATTTTAAAGGGCAGCAGGACCGACTCCTCCACCTCTGTCACCTCCACCATCTCTGCCTGGAAAACTGACAGCAGAACATGAAACAGACAGACATCAGTGAGGTTGATCCTCCATCATGTCCTCTGCTGTGTAACCAGCAGCTCCTGTTTTCAGTGTTTCTCTGACTTGGAGCTGAACTGCTTGTGTGTTGATGTGTGAGGCTGCACAAACAGCTGCTTTTCTCACCTGTGACATTTAGTGAGACAACTTTCTGTAGCAGGATGTATCCACCCTTGTTGTAGATGGTGCAGGTGTAGCCACCATGGTCACTAAGTTGGGGGTCTTTCAGGGTCAGACTGAAGTCTTTATTTCTCAGAGGATCTTCATTCATCTCTGTGCAACCTCTTTGATCCTGGTTCTGTAAGAGATGCTGGTGTTCATTGTTCTGATACACATGGACCGTCATGTTTTGGTGTTTCCACTCCACTTTGACGTCCTGAGGAAGATCATCTTCTTCATCGATTTTAAAGGGCAGCAGGACAGACTTCTCCTCCTGTGCCACCTCCACCATCTCCAAAGGGTAATCTGAGAACAGAAAATGAAGACAGACATGAGTGAGTGTGATCCTCCATCATCTCCTCTGCTGTGTAACCAGCAGCTCTTCACTCCTGTGTTAGCATCAGTGTCTAGTTCTCTGTGGTTTTTCATTAATTTGTGTGTGTCTGCTCCTTTATCAAAGCTGCTTCTCATCATGTTTCTGTATCTCACTTCCACTTGATTATGTCCAGAGGCAGAAGAGCTGTGATTACAAAGGACAGAAGTATCAAATATTTACCATAGCTCTGTTAATTACTACAAGTAAATCAATAAATAACATATCCGAAATCTTCATGTACCAAAAGAGTTTCATATCACAGAGGTTTGCTTTCATAGTCCTCCATCAGCATCTGATGATCTTTATTAGAAAAATATGAAAGAAAATTCACTAAACCAACTATTTTAACAATCATTACATCAGTACATGAGTACAACTCATTAATAAAACATTAGTTAGTTTAATTAATCCTGTTTACTCTGGTTAACTTTTTAAATGCTACTTTAAAAATTGTTCTGAGCAGCATTTATGATGAATGAATAGTTTTTATTCACAGAGTTAGAGCAGACTGTAAACAAGAGCTCCTTTGAGTCTCCTGTAGCCTTTAACAGCCTGTAAGAATTTATATGTGAAGCACTGGGAACAGATTTTATGTCAGTCCATCACAAATGTGACCTTTAGTGCAGCAAGTTTAAAAATGTCTTTGTAAACATCTCTAGTGTTTGTGATTGTTCTTATAAAGCACATTGTGAAGATACAGAAATTATTTTTACTGCAATAATATAACCTGCATTATTAACATTGCCTCAATAATATTACTTCCAGGATTGATATTGTATCAAAGATGTTTGCCATCATATTAACCTTTTTCATTACAGGTGTAGCTATGATCATTTTATACACATTGCATATTTGTGCTCATTCAGAGTTGATGTTCAGTCTACTAAAGGTCTCAAGCTTTGTGAAGCGCTATGTCTTCACAATCCATTGTGTGGGTGACTTGGAACATAGAAGGCCGCATACACGCTTACAAACACATATAATCTAGAAACCTGCCAGCCCAAAGGCCTGGAATTCATTTAGCTTCTAACTGCATTTTAGTCTACGTGGTAACAGATGACAGGAGAGTAGTTAAGAAAGGTATCAGCCCTCGGAGACCATCTAGGCTTGAAATTTATTACCATGTATGGAAGGTGTTATCAAAAACGGAACTTTTGTATCTCTTTTCAGACATTTAAGATGTATCAATGACTGTAATCGATGTATTCTGAGCTGTAATTGGCGCACGAGGGGGTGTAAAACCCTGATGCTATAAAATCATCATCTTGTGTATTCTTAGCGGGAGACGTTTTGCTGATGTGATGCTGCATACTTCTTCTCCTGCGTGTGTTTTAATAAACTCGTTGTCTGATTGCACTCTCCTGAGCCTCTGTTGGTGTGTTCTCTTGCTCAACATTTTTCAAACTCGTAACAACATGTAAGCAGGTGGGTTGATGGAGGTGGCATAATGAATCATAAAGTGTCTCATCGCTCAGCTTTCTTTGAACTCTCTTACTTTCACTTTCACTGGCTGCTTGGTTTACTTTAGGAACGACTGAGGTTTGAGTTCAAACATCACTGCTGAGACCCACTCACTCTTTGAGTCACTCTGACGTCTCTGTGACATAATCACTGTGACATCACTAATCATACTGATGTAATAACAAAGCATTAAACATAATTTATTATAGTTCCATTGGTAACAGTACAATAAGTACTTACTAAAGTTCAGGTAACTAGCAGGTTACTGTTTATCACTGATGGTTATTATAAAGAGTCTCCATCAGGCTGAGAGGGCGGAGCCTCTCCAGCAGCTCATCAATCAGGTTGATTATTGGATCATTTCCATGTTGGAGCATCTGATGAGCATCATGATGACCTGCTGAGTCGTCTGGTTGGTGCTTTAATAACTATGCATGCAAACATTTATTGATGAACTGAACATGAAAGTTTTGCACAGAGGAAGGAAAACGAGTTCAGGAAAAAGAAAGTGACCTTGTGTCAGTCTGATTTGATCAATCTGTCGTATTTGATTTTGAAAAAATTAAATTAGCCAAAGCTAATTTTAACCTGGTCAGCTGTTGAGAAAGTCGTGAATATGTTGTAAGATTCATGAAAAGTGCTTCAGTTCATTCTATTTCTATCACCATTAGAGGGATGAAGCATCACTTATAATTGAGTGAAAGATTATCAGGGTTACCATGGTTACCACATTAAGTTTCAGTTTGGATATTAACATCAAACAGACTCAAACATCTGATGTTTAATGGCAATAAAGGATTCTGATTCTGATAATCACTCACCTTTTCTCATCTTTAACATTCTATATCTATAAAATATGAAGGCACCACAGGCAGCAGCCAGGACAACCACAGGAACCAGGACAGCTGAGAGAACTTTGGGCCAGACTGGAGGAGGAGTAGGTGGAGGCGGAGGACGTTCTGTAATCAACACAAACACAAACAACCTTAAAATCATTGTGGTGAATTCACTTTTACTCTAACTGCCAACCTTTCTCTGAAGCACTGACCTGTGACCTTGAGGTCTACATAAGTCTTGCTCTGATCTCGTCCATATTTGCGGGTGGTGCAGGTGTAGGTTCCACTGTCAGAGAATGTAGGGTTCTTCAGAGTGATAGTGAGGTTTCCGGTTTGCAGAGCGTCAACGAACATTGATGTTCGGTTGGTGTAATGATCATTTTGTTCTTTAAAATCATCACCGCTCTGCAGACGCACGTGAACTGTTGGGATGCTGAGCTCCTTGCGGTCCCACACTGCTGCTGTGGCATCTTTGGCAACATCATCTGGGACCTGACAGGGCAGCAGCACAGACTCCTCCCCCTCATACACCTCCACTGCGGATGCATGCTGGGAAACTGAGTACAGAAACACGAAGCGGGTTAGTGGTGTAATGTTGTAACAGATGGTGAGACACAGAATGGCGATCCAGGTATAAAAGCCTCACCTCCTGACCTCAGAACAGTTTCCCACTTTGCTTTAGTCCAATTTAAGTTTGTTTCTGAATCATACTCACAAATGCGTTCTGCATGACAGCTTCTCCTGAGCCCATACCCTGACTTACATCACACAACCATGCCTGTTTTTAATGCAGTGCTGCCTCATGGCCCAAAGATCATGGACATAAACTATTGACTTTGTCATGGTCTGGGTGGGTGCTGGGTTTTTGCCTCAGTGCCTGTGTTTCCACCTCTTGGCAGAGCTGCCGCATCACTGTTGACAGGCTGCACCTGGGAATAATCTGAGCTGCTGGCTTTTTAAGACCAGTGCTCACTCTCCTCACTCTCACAATCACTCTTCGCCAGAATGTCTGCTAACGATTGTTAGTGCAGGCCGTCACAGTTTCATGTTAAAGCATTCATAGCATTGCTTGTACTCACCTGAATTTCCTTTCTGCTCACAGTAATCCTCCAGACGCCACTACCTACCTGCAATAATACTTCTCAACTCCGTTGCTTGTCTGTTTGCCAGGTTCATTGCCTCCCTGCCCTACTCTCAGAGAAAACTTGGATCATAGCTCTGGATAACTCACAGGGCTCACCCGGACCACCTGCCCCTCTCCATGGTCCGTCCCCGCGTGATAAAAGTAAGACTGTTCACAATTGCCTGTTTTCCTCCTGGATTAAACACCTGGAATCCCAGCTTGACACCTGTCTTTCTCATTACAGAGACTCTGGGCGCCTGTGTGTCCCAGTTCCCGGTCGCTAATGGGCTCCTGTACCGGCATTATCACCCGATATCTGGTTTCCCCGACTCCCGCTCTCACTAAACTACTACAGTTTTCTTGACTGTCTCTCAGCTCATGGTTTTTGACTTGTGTATATGTTAAAGCCTCACTCTTAAAACAGTTACTGCTCATAGTGTATCCTAGTAAGACTCCTAGAATTACTCTAGTACTAAGTTTATGGCTCACGCTTTGTGCATAGTCTAAGTTTCATAGTGTAAGTTCATTGTGAGAGATTATTGAATCTCATTCTCGTTTCATAGTAAATGCGCTATGTGTTTCGCATTTGTCTCTGAATATTGTGTTGTACAGTACACATTCTGATCCCACTCATACTTTTCCTCTGAGTGCTGTCTGCATCTGGGTCCATACGCCCCACGGCCACTTGGACGTGACAGATTTTCAGTCTCGTCCCTTCCACACAGACATTCTCCAGATTGTGAGAATCTTTTGATGACATAATAAAGTGTAGATGACGATGTATCCAAAGTCCTAACAACCACACCAACCTCCATTTTTACTTCTGTAAAGCTCTACCTTTTTAAAATCATTTCACTGACCTGTTACTGTTCTTTCCCAGCCTTTTGTTGCCCTGTCATAAATTTTTTGACACATACTGCTGCCATTATATTTTTCAATCTGTTCTATTGTGAATAAAATATGTGAGCTGCAAATCATTGCATTCTGCTTTAATGTACATTTTGCCACGTGGTTTCTAGAAATCATTTATAAAGTTCATAACATTGTTCATAAAGCATGTCATGTGAGTGTTAAAATTAAACATTTTAAAAACATTTGAACATAAAAACATTTATGTTCATAAATAATGTGCATTAAAAGCACATAAGGAGTGGCAGCAGTGATGACTGAACAGAAATCAGTCACCTCCTGCTACATATTGACTAAGAATGCACAGAAATCTTCGACTGTGTGAGAAATAAGAGCAGCTTTAACAAGTAAGGTGAACAGTAACATCAGCATCAGTAACATCATCTTTGGAAAAAAGTGGTATTAATGTTGATCGTCACCCAAAGTACAGATGGCTGAACCCAGCACACAGCTCTCACAGAAACATCTTTTAACCTGTAGAGGAGCAGAGCAGCTTTCTTACCGAGTAAGAGGAGCAGCAGCAGCATCTTCATCCTGCAGCACAGTCCCGTTAAATCTGATGCTCAGCCAGACTGCAGACACATGAAGCAGCGACAGAACAGAAGTGACTCAGCAGACACTCCCGGAGACTGCGGCAAACACCTCTTTACTTTCAGTTTCACTTTCAGCGAGGGGTCATGGGTGGGAACAGGAGCAGCACTGTTAGTCATCTGTCTTCAAGAGAACAGTGAGAAGGAAAACACTAACAGGAGTGCATACACACACACACACACACACACAATCTCTTTTCTTATTGAGGAAAAAAACAGGACCTGATCATCATCGCTTTATAACAACTTCGTTTCTGCCCAAAGTGCCTTTTTTGTGTACACTGTAAAAAAAAATAACATTCTTAAAAAAACAGAAATATTCTGGCAGCTGGGGCGCCAAAATAATACCAGAAAATAACAGAAAATAACTTTCTCATGAAAATACGGTTATTTATAGTAATGACAATACAGTTTGTTGCCCTAATTTTACATGGGATTTTGCCTTTTTCAAGTGCTTTTAAACATTAAATTAGGAACATTTTAATGTGATTAAACAATGAAATTACCTATAAACAATGTCAATGAATGCAGCAATATGAATAATAATACTTAAATGTACAGAAATATACAGTTAACAGTTGGTTTAAATAATAATGGATTGCATTCAGATAGCGCCTTTTGAGACCCTCAAAGCACTTTATAATTCCACTCTGGCCATCACCAGTAGGTGGTAGGTGAAGTGCCTTGCCCGAGGACACAACAACCGAGAGTGTCCGAGCCGGGGCTCAAACCGACAACCTTCTGATTACAAGGCGAACTGCCAACTCTTGAGCCACGATCGCCCTAAACAGCAATAATAACAATAATAATTATTTGATGTAAAAAAAGTTTATAAGAATCATTTTATATATTTTTCCATAGCATTACATTTGAATTTAACAGTTCAATCTTTCAAATAATGGACAAATATTTGTGAAATTATGATGCATTTGTGAATGTATTTTAACAATCTAAATATGCACATGTACAGACAAATGCATTTAAAAAACAAGAAAATTATGTTTTATTACATTACAGTGATTTTACATTAATTTACATTTGAAATGTAAAATCACAGTCTATTTATGTATATTTCATGATATTCTAGAAGAACAGTACAAAACTGTAAAATACACAGTAAAATACTTTTATATTACAATTTTGTTTTACAGTGTAGATCAATTGTTTCACTAAATCGTAACATGTTCATGTTTATATATGTCACACTACAAATTCAGAAAATTCTGACTTTCATGTTGTTTTTTCATGACACACTTGTGTGTATAGGCTAATGAGGAGTCTTTGTACAAGATGTTGCTGCTCACATTCATCAGATCTTCATAGCATTTTTTTTATAGATTTTTTTTATAGATGGTGTGTATATATCTATATCTATATATCTATATCTACATACATATATATATATATATATATACAGATAGATAGATAGATATAGTGTTAGAACAGAAGGTGGCACTATTCCTGAGATTACAGACAAACCATTTTTAACCCTTTAAGACCTACCATAGAACCAAGTCTGCCAGAGCTTACTTTATATTTTTACATGCTGTAGTGCCATTTTTGGGAGCATTTCAAGTTGCTATACATCAATACAACTGTTATAGTCCATATTTTAATAATATGTATGCATTAAGTCCATAGTAACTACATTAATTGCAAAAAAGTGCAATAAACTACAAAAATATTGAAAATCGTTTTTGGTTTTTTTTACATATATTTCTGCTTAGAGAAATTTAAGAGGCTTATCCCTCAAAACTTTAAATACAAAAAAGTTGCTAAAAATAGTTTACAACAACAGAAAATTTAGTTTGAGTGTCTTCATAGTTTTATTTTTGAGATACACCAATTTCTATATACTGCAGGAAAAACGAAAAACAATCCTATGATGCAAATTTACAAAGAAAACAGTATGTGAATCAGAATAAACTATTCCCAGCAGTGCAATTCGAGTTCTAAGCATCCCAGAAACTATTCAGAAAAGCATAAAGTCAAACATGACTTATAGAAACACCAGTATAGGCTTTTAACGCCTACAAGTAAAAAACTACATTTTCCGCGAAAATGACGTCACTTCCGGTTTCGGGCAGGAAATGGCTGACATGCGATCGTTCCCACTGATGTCTGTTTCAATGTGGGAAGTGTCACGAACAGCTTATCGGATCGGCAAAGCATGTTTGTGGAATATTATGTTTTTGTTCCTGCAAGCGCTTTTTATGCAATTTTTGCAAGGCTATATGTGGAAGGAAATTGTGACCTAGGGCAAGCTGATGGCAAAAGATGTAAGTACAACTCCTCCGGTTTCATATGCAAAAAGTTTAGTTAAATGTTGTGGCACAGAGCAACAGAACGTCCTGGTTTTGAATACAGGCTGGTCCTTTTTCTGTGTGGAGTTTGCATGTTCTTCCCATGTCTCTGTGGGTTCTCTCCATGTACTCTGGCTTCCTCCAGAAATTGAATGTCTCTCATTCTCATTAATCCATCCATTCATTTTCTTCCACTTATCCAATTCAGGGTTGAGGGGGTGGAGCCCATCCTAGCTGCCACTGGATGAGAGGCAGGGTAGGACAGGTCATCAGTCTCTTTCACAGGGCTAACACATGGAGACAGACAGCCATTCAAGCAACATAAAAATCACCCGTTAACCTCACCGCACTGACTGCATGTCTTTGGACTGTGGGAGGAAGCGGGAGTCCCACACAGACATGGGGAGAACATGCAACTCTACACAGAAAGGAAACCAACCAACCAAACACAAGTTTTCTTACTTTTTGTGCTAAGTGTAATTGCTATATATTGTGCAAATGCTATTCATAATGATCATATATAAGTTCAGTAGTGAAATTATGCTTAACGTGAGACATTAGGCTAGAGAGGCAAGTGAAGAGGAAGGACAGTAGATATATTAGACAAAGGATGTTGAAGCTGGAGCTGCCAGGAAGGAGGGAAAGAAGAGAACCACAAAGAAGATTCATGGATGTATTGATGGGATTAAACGTCTCGGACGAGAGGTGACACGTCTTCAAGAAACTTAAAAATGTTCAGTCACTTTTACTTCCAAGCTCGTCAGAGGTTTACATTCATCACGGGCATGAATGTCACTGTAATTTAAATATAATTTTTAATTTTACTAATTACGCCAAGAGAAGTGGCCAGTGATGCAGCCAGAATTATGCCACAATCTTGTTGATGGATACCAAAAGCATCTGGTTGAAGTGCAATTCTCTAAAGGTCATTTAACCAAATGTATGGAGGGGTATATGTATATGTTTGAGTCTGCATGCACACTTGTGACTTTGTGTGGATTAGACAAAATAAATTCAAACCTGTGCAGCCACTTCTCATTTTAAGGTTCCACCTTGGAACAAAGCCCAAGCATACCATGAAATTCACAGCCATGATGAGTGTATGTACACTGTACTGAGTCCCTTGCTCTGTTGTGATGACCTGACCTTGGATCGATGTTCTCTTCTGAGACAACCGGTGGTAGCATTCACAGCGTCTTCACCACACTTTGACCGTACAATCCAACTGTCATGGACAGAATCTGGACTAATCACTGAACATCATGTTCCTCCATTTTTTGTGGCACCATTTAAAAGGAAATGAACAGACTTTCTATCAGTGTAGGACCTTTTGCCAAGAAATACAGGTACAAAAAGGAAATAACCAAACACAAGGTTTCTTCCATTTTGTGCTAAATGTAATTTTAACAGTTCGGTTCAGACATGAAATAAAGGACAGTGTTGTACAGTGTGGCATACAGCACACAAGATCCGCAGAGTACTGACCATCCATCCATCATCCTTCCATCCTGTCTAAGCAGAGTGAAACCCTTCTCTGTTTGTAGCATCCTCAGTGCCCAGTGAACAAACCAAGGTACCAGACATATACTTCTCATAGGGCAGAGTAAAATACCACACTGATATTACTTACTGTTGAGAGACTCCTGGCTGTGTGTTGGATATTATAATCTTAAATAGTGACATTTGCTGTTTCCAGTACAACAGAAGGACATAACATTGTAATCTTTATTTTACATGTTTAGCCGTCCTCCTATGGCTTCTTTTGTAAAATTATTGCGTTGACTTTCACACTCCTGGAACATACACAGAGGATCTAAATTCAATTTTTGGTAAAGATTTGGAACCAAACTTGATTGAATCAATGAAAGTGAGAAGACCTGCAAGGTGGGAACTTCAGACTGTGATTTAACTTGATCCATGTTAACAAAACCATTAGTCACCGTTTCCATCCATAAACACACCTCATACATGATGGGTTTTATTTGTAATTAACAGTTTTCCCTGTCTCACTCTGACACTGCAGAGACTGTTAGTGTGACTCTACAGTCTCAGAGACATTGGGACGCCTCTCAGCAGATAGAAAACCAGCAGGTTTGTGCTTTAAACAGTTCCAGAGTTCACACAATATCTACCAGGAGACCTCAGAGCTCTTCATGCTTCAGTCTCTTCACAAACTTCATGGAGATGCTGATTTCCTTTCCCAGCAAGACTCAGGAGCTGCTCACAGAAACACTAAACCAAAAGCTTATTACTGCGATTGACTGGTCAGCCAGCTCTCCTGACCTGAACACCTCGGAGAATCTGTTATTATTAAGATGAAGATGAGAAACTCTGGATGAGCTGAAGGTCACAGTCAGACCAACCTGAGCCTCAGTGACTCCTCAGCAGGAGCTGATCTCCTCCATGCTACGCTGCACTGATGCAGTAACTCATGGTGCTGGAGCCCAAACCAAGTACTGAGAGTATAAACGTACAGTTTCAGAAGGTGAACATTTCTGAATGTAATATGGTTTTCATTAATCCGACGATGTACAGTTTATTATTCACACTTCCTGGCTGCCTCAACATTAATGATGCTGAATGTTGTCTGTGAAGGTTCTCTCTACCACTTGTTTTAGAACTGAAGAAGTTTCTCAGATGAGAGGTGAAACGTCTTCAAGAAACTTAAAGAAGTCCAGGCAATTTTCTTTGCAAGCTCCTTACATGATGCTGAATGTTCCAAAGTACTTTCTTGGTATCAGCTTCCAGTTATGTCCATAAAGAACTCCAGCAGAAGAGATTAAAATACAGAATTTACAAGTTTATTGTTTAATGTGAAGACAGTGATCTACACAAACAGGCGGTCTTTGTGTTTGCAGAGGGTCAAACAACAACATATCACAACAGCAACCATCACAAAGTCATTTATATAAACATGTCATCTATCCCCATGGTTACAGAACACATAGAATAACATGTACAGTCGAGTATATCTGATGTTAAAACTTTATATAAAGACAACATATGACACCAGCTTTACACAGAGAAGGACTGAAGGTTAAAGTTTTCCTTTTACCTCACAGTTCAACACTTTGATACTCAATGAATAAATAAATACATGCAGCAAGTTTGTTCTAATGAACCATTACAATACATTCAGATTACAGTTAATGTCACACTGATATGGATAACACACTCAGACCACAGGCTTCAGCACACAGATATATAAACAGCCAACTACCATCATAACACAAGGAAACAGCACAGCAGCACTGAGGAACAACACGCTCTGGATCATCATCATTATGAGCTTCTAATGTTAGAGAAACAGCTGGAAAACATCTGGCTGAGGTTAATCAATTGTTAGCAGAGGAAGAGCAAAGCAAAGCTGCATTTTCATGTTTAAGTTACATCACATACTTTACACTGTATGAACCACGACAAACTGACAGAGGGTCTGTTCTTCATACTTCACTTCCTCCACTTGAACCCATAAACTGGCGAATTTTCAGGCTCACCCATCCAGTAACATTTTCCAGATGTCCTGAAGGAGCAGACAGAGGAGAGTCAGAGAGAGCATCAGATGGATCCAGGCTAGTTTCATAATGACACACATGTAACATCACATGTTCCAATTTCACACAGAAGTGAGTGAAGCTTTCATCCATGTCATGTGATCCCACTCAGCCCTCAGGTGGTCTACACCTGATCATCACGCAGAGCCAAAGGACTGCAGCATCCCTGGACATGAGGACAATATTAACATAAGATAAGATAAGATAAGACAAGATAAGATGAGATGAGATAAGATAAGATAAGATAAGATAAGATAAGATAAGATAAGATAACCTTTATTAGTCCCACACGTGCGAAATTTGTTTGAGACTGCAGGGACAAAGCAGCTGTCTGTCACGATGTTTGTACATGAATCAAACGGTTCACTGTCCAGTTTAGATAGCTGAGTGTAAAATACTGCACTTTGGGTTTTCCAATTAATCCACAAAGATGAAACAAAACAAGGAGTGTGGAGGGCATCATCACATGAGGAGTCAGAAGTTCAGCAAATAAAATCACAATAAAAAAGCTGGCAGAGTCAATGAGATTAAGATCTCCAAGCTCATCTTCATCTAGTCCATGGAATCAAAGGATGTAACATCCAGGCTTTTCTGTCCGTAAAGTGGTGCAAAGTGTATCTACATGTGATGTTGCTAGCAGATAATCATGCATAATTATAATGAGAATATAATCAACTATAAGCTTAATTATGCTGGCAGGGTAGAATTTTGTGTATTTGTTTCTCTGTTTCTGTTTTAATGCAAAAGTACTTTTTTTCTTTTATTTATTTATTTATTAACCTTTATTTAACCAGGAAGATCCCATTGAGATTAAAAACCTATTTTTCAAGGGAGACCTGGCCAAGATAGGCAGCAGCAGGTGTCTCACAGTTACAGAGATTACTCAAACACAGGTAAGTGCAAGAAAACAAATTAAAAAAAATAAATAAAAAAAAAAGGCAGGTAAAATGACAATCAATCTAATTAAAACAGTTGCATATTATGGACTTGGCCTCAAGGATTCATAGTTTAGATTTAAAAGCACTTAATGAAATGAATTCAGTCATTTTCCAGTCCTTCTGCAGTTTGTTCCAAGCCGAGGGTGCTAAATTGACAAAAGCTCTTTTACCAAGTTCAGTTCGGGCAAGTGGAACAGAAAGCAACAAGTAACCATGCGGACGAAGAGAATACCGACCAGCATGTTTCATTGCGAGCAGGGAACATATATAAGAAGGCAGCAACCCAAGTATTGCCTTATATATAAAACTGTATAAATGAGAGTTCCTCCGACTTACCAAAGCAGGCCATCCTACCTGAGAGTATAACTCACAGTGGTGAGTCTGACATTTACGGTTAGTGATGAACCTCAGAGAAGCATGATACACAGAATCAACCATTCGAAGACATTGAGTAGAAGCATTCATATATAGAATATCACCATAATCCAGCACAGGCAAGAATGTTGCAGCAACAAGCCGCTTCTTTGTATTAAAAGAGAAACACAACTTATTTTGAAAATATCTTTCTGGTAAAGGTAATGATGTGATGAATGTCTTTTACTTATAAGTGCCAAAAGATTGTTTTAACTAATTTTAATTTTACATTTTATTTATATAATGACAAATCACAACAACAGTCACATCAAAACACTTTACATTTTAAGATAAAAGAACAACAAGCAGGCCTGCAGTGCAAGAGTGAAGTGCTCCAATAGGGTGATATGGTACTACAAGGTCATTAAGATAAGATGGGGCCTGATTATTTAAGACCTTGTATGTGAGGAGCAGGATTTTGAATTCTGGATTTAACAGGAAGCCAATGAAGGGAAGCCAAAACAGGAGAAATCTGCTCTCTCTTTCTAGTCCCTGTCAGGACTCTTGCTGCAGCATTTTGGATTAACTGAAGGCTTTTCAGCGAGTTTTTAGGACATCCTGATAATAGTGAATTACTGTAGTCCAGCCTGGAAGTAATAAATGCATGAACTAGTTTTTCAGCGTCACTCTGAGACAGGATGTTTCTAACTTTAGAGATGTTGTTCAAATGGAAGAAAGCAGTCTTACATATTTGTTTAATATGTGCATTGAAGGACATGTCCTGGTAAAAAATGACTCCAAGGTTCCTCACAGTGTTACTAGAGGTAATACATGATCCCTCATTCTTCCTCGGCTGATGCCAACTGCTTGGTCTTTTCTCTCCCTCTGTTTCTCTTTCTCCTCTCCTATCTGTGTTTATTTATTGTTGTCTGTACTCCCGGGTCTTTCTCTTTACTCCCGCCTCCAACTCTACAAACCTGTGATCTTTACACACTGACTAATGATATCATCAGCAGCTGCTTTTTAAAGTAGTGTCTGGCTCTCATATATGGCTTGATTGTTTGTGGAACTATTTTGTAAGTGAAGATGGCTTTTAGTTTTGCTCTTCCCATGTTGTGTCTGTTAGTTCCCTTTTTAAAGACCTTCACTGGATTCCCTTCCTGGAGTGTGGTGAGTTTCTAGTGATATTTTGATGGCAGCAGACTCTGGAGAGGACACCATTCTGTTTATATTGGATCTCAAATCTGCTCTTGATACTGTTGATCAGAGTATCATGATAAACAGGGTCACAGGAAGTAGAGAGGAAGAGGACATGACAGAAGAAGGAGAGAGGAAGAGGACATGAGTAAAAGGAAGGGGGGAGGAAGAGGACATGACTGAGAGGAAGCAGCTCCATCACTGACCTGTGGATTCTTCTGGTTGTTGAGATGTGGAAACTTATTGTTTTTCTGTGGAGCAAATAAAGTGAGTCTCAGAGTCCCAATGAACTGGCGACTTTATTGTGATTAATTTATTACTGCTTCAATTTCTGGGACTTTTTCAGTTTTCCCTCCTGTGGCAATGAAGAGTATGACTGGTACAACTTTTTTATTTATTGTTTGATTTGATTTTTGTGTTAGATCTCTTTCTTCAATTGTGAACACCCACATTAGGGCTACAAGTTTTGTGCAGCAAATCCCAGCATGGCCAGCAAGACCAGTTGACGCCTGGACGTATATTGGAACAGACTTTGCCACCTGCACTCAGCCTTTCTGACAGTCGAGTGTTGTTTATGAAAAAGAGCATGGCAACAATACAGAGTGTTTTTCTGCTCCAACACATCCGCGGTCCTTTCAGACGCTAAGTATGCCTGTTATAACCTGTACTTCATACATGTCTGCCTGCCTCTATGAGAGGCCTGGGAGCTTGAGGGTCCTGCACAGTATCTCTTCTGGAAAGATATCTCTGATGTTGTTACTGGCATCTGCTGGAGCCACTTGCCTAGCTTGGGAGTCATGCCTGAGAAATGCCTGTAGTCATCCACTTTGGTCATTGTGAACGTTGAAGGAGATTTGTCTCATAGTCACACTTATACTCATGTTTCCTTCACTTACATCCAACACTACTATGTTCTATTTAAATCCAGCTTCCCTTTATGGTTTGATAGGAGATTTTGTTAAACCATTGGCCTTGCTTATGTCTGCATGAGAGCAGATACTTCTGATGTACTTGTATGAAGAGTTGATGAAAAGGAAACTGACCCTGTAACTAACTGAAAACAGGTCACAGCTGAGTCGAGGGCTAATAAAAATAACACCATGGAGTCCAGCGTGACTACATGTGCAGTGTGATATTCCACACATTTGAAAGACTCATTGTGTAACTCAGGAGGCAACCCTGGCCTATAAAACAGGCAAATAAGTTGTATGGTTCAGTCCTTGCTGCAAGTACAACCTGTTCAAACCAGCGATTATGAGAGTCTGTGATCATTTGCATGAGTGTTACCCTAAGATGTCAAATCCACAATGCCAGCAGATGGTTTATTACACATGGGCCAACCCTTTACTGACACATTGTAGATAAGTTTAATGCTGGACAGCAAAGCTAACAGCCTTACATACTATTTAGATTTCTGAAGTTTTTGTGTAAGATTTTAGCTACAAATGTAATTTCCACTTAAGGATAAAGATCACTTCATCTGCATGTTTCTTAAGAAATTAAGCATGTCACATCTTTATTAAGTTCTGATTTATAAATGTCTACATAATAATACACACCTTTGGCATTAAGGTCTTCTACCTCTTTCTTCTACTCTTTCGTGTTTCCATTGGTTTATATTTTTATTTCCCAACCTTTCTCATTTTTGAGCAGGAACCTCATAAAGACCTTTGGAGCCCCGCAGGTTAAAGAACTATCTTTAAAAGATTTACATTGAGCTCAATACCACACCATTGTCTCTAAACTATTAGATCCACAAAATATCCAATCCCTTCTCGCATGAACACATCATCTGGCTGAACATATTGTTTCTAAAGTATTGGAAATAATTAAATCAGGACTGTAAGAACCAATCAGCTACATTGATTAAAGCCACTTGCCTTCATGAGGTACAGTGGGGCAAAAAAGTATTTAGTCAGCCACCGATTGTGCAAGTTCCCCCACTTAAAATGATGACAGAGGTCAGTAATTCGCACCAGAGGTACACTTCAACTGTGAGAGACAGAATGTGAAAAAAAAATCCATGAATTCACATGGTAGGATTTGTAAAGAATTTATCTGTAAATCAGGGTGGCAAATAAGTATTTGGTCACCTCAAACATGGACAATCCCTGGCTCTCACAGACCTGTAACGTCTTCTGTAAGACGCTTTTCTGTCCCCCACTCGTTACCTGTATGAATGGCACCTGTTTGAACTCATCATCTGTATAAAAGATACCTGTCCACAGCCTCAAACAGTCAGACTCCAAACTCCGCCATGGCCAAGACCAAAGAGCTCTCGAAGGACACCAGGAAAAGTATTGTAGACCTGCACCAGGCTGGGAAGAGTGAATCTACAATAGGCAAGCAGCTTGGTGTGAAAAAATCAACTGTGGGAGCAATCATCAGAAAATGGAAGACATACAAGACCACTGATAATCTCCCACAATCTGGGGCTCCACGCAAGATCTCATCCCGTGGGGTCAAAATGATCATGAGAACGGTGAGCAAAGATCCCAGAACCACACGGGGGGACCTGGTGAATGACCTGCAGAGAGCTGGGACCAAAGTAACAAAGGTCACCATCAGTAACACACTAAAACGGCAGGGAATCAGATCCCGCAGTGCCAGACGTGTTCCGCTGCTGAAGCCAGTGCATGTCCAGGCCCGTCTGAAGTTTGCCAGAGAGCACATGGATGATACAGCAGAGGATTGGGAGAATGTCATGTGGTCAGATGAAACCAAAGTAGAACTTTTTGGTATAAACTCAACTCGTCGTGTTTGGAGGACGAAGAATACTGAGTTGCATCCCAAGAACACCATACCTACTGTGAAGCATGGGGGTGGAAACATCATGCTATGGGGCTGTTTTTCTGCCAAGGGGACAGGACGACTGATCCGTGTTAAGGACAGAATGAATGGGGCCATGTATCGTGAGATTTTGAGCCAAAACCTCCTTCCATCAGTGAGAACTTTGAAGATGAAACGCGGCTGGGTCTTCCAACATGACAATGATCCAAAACACACCGCCCGGGCAACAAAGGAGTGGCTCCGTAAGAAGCATTTGAAAGTCCTGGAGTGGCCTAGCCAGTCTCCAGACCTCAACCCCATAGAAAATCTGTGGCGGGAGTTGAAAGTCCGTGTTGCTCGGCGACAGCCCCAAAACATCACTGCTCTGGAGAAGATCTGCATGGAGGAATGGGCCAAAATACCAGCTACTGTGTGTGCAAACCTGGTAAAGACCTATAGTAAACGTTTGGCCTCTGTTATTGCCAACAAAGGTTATGTTACAAAGTATTGAGTTGTATTTTTGTTATTGACCAAATACTTATTTGCCATCCTGATTTACGAATAAATTCTTTACAAATCCTACCATGTGTATTCATGGATTTTTTTTTCACATTCTGTCTCTCACAGTTGAAGTGTACCTCTGGTGCGAATTACTGACCTCTGTCATCATTTTAAGTGGGGGAACTTGCACAATCGGTGGCTGACTAAATACTTTTTTGCCCCACTGTAACAGACAGATGTCAGTGAATCAGCTGTTGTAGCTCTTCACTATTAGATTTCAAATTTTGATTTGAGAGGACTTCACTCACATCCTGCCTTCTTATGTCTAGTTTGCGCCACCTTGGATCCCATGTGTCTCCACTTCCACTCATTCTCATGTATAAATATTGTCACAGTCTCCCTTTGTCTCTTATCGAATCATAAGGTTGCCTTCCTCCATGTCTCCTAGCACCTGTGTTTAGGTTATTTACTGGTTTCCTGGTTCCCTTTGATTTTGTATGATTGCCTTAGTTTTATTCTGGACATCAGCCTTAATAAATTTGACTTGCTTTGCATCATCTCCACCTGCCTATGATTCTGAATTTTGGGTCCTTTACTCCACTACACATGATCTGTGTTTCCACAAACCATGACACTAGGCTGCTGGAGAATTCCCACAACACACATTTTTCTTCTTCACACAACTGTTTTAACTCTATGCGTTTATCCACCACTCTCATTTTAATTTGTTATTTTTAATGTCTTAGCTGATAGCTTTACTGACCTCTGTGAAGAAAAAACCAACCTGTTTGAGGTGTTTCCTGACCTGTTTCAGACTTGACTCCATTTTGGTCTTCTGCCTCTGATGGTTTTTCTGAGATGTAGAGTGGAAAACGATATGTCAAGACAGACAGATATCAGTAAGTGTGATCATCCAATCAGCTGTGTAACAAGCAGCTCTTTAATAGGGAACTACAAAGATGGAGGACTAAATCTGTTCCCACTGTCACTGATCACATACAGTATAATGTAGAATTTCTTTGGTGTTGTGCGATAAATCACACTGTGTAAAAGTCTAAAGGTGTGAAATTAGGATCCACTGAGTTCAGAACAGCTGCCTTGTCTGCTGTAGTTACACAGATGCTTTACGTTTCTGATACAACATATATTGGTAACATGTAATTCTGACAGGATGTTTCTTTTTGGTTCCCTAACTCCTGCAAACACCACAGGACTGCTGTTGGACAGCTGTATCTGGTGTTTCTCATGAGAAGCAGAATAGAATATGATGTGTCAAGACAGACAAGAAACCAGGTACTTTTCATTGGCTGTATTTGCCTGATGATTATTATCTTTTTTCGAGCCTCCAATTTTATGTCTGTTGGATGTAATTTGATCTTAATTTTCAAGAAAAAGGCTGATGTGAGTTGTAAATCAGTCTGAGAAATACAGTAAAATATCATGTGTCAAGAGAGGCAGAAAGACAGACAGATGTCATTAAGTGTGATCCTCCAATCAGCTGCTGACTAACCAGCAGCTTTTTATAATAGTAGATTGCAAACATAGAGGATTAACTCTATATCCTCTTTGATGTTAGATGGATGATATACTATGAATCCTTCAGTGATGTGTTTACTGACCTCTGTAAAAGATTTACTGACCTCTTTGAGTTGTTTCCTGGCCTGTGTCTCCCTGTTGGACAGCTGTATTTGGTGTTTCTTCTGAAATGTAGAATGAAAAATGGTTTGTCAAGAGAGACAGACAGACAGATATCAGCATATATAAATAATATAAAATTGAATTAAGTTGTGGATCCATCTCAGTATGTTTACAGCCCTCTGTGGAGGATTTACCAACATTCCTGAGGCATTTACTGACCTTTGTCTTCACCTTCATCTTCTGTGCCAGTGTTAGCTCCAACATTGATTTGCCTGTCTGAAGTTTTTTCTTAATTGTAGAGAGAAAAATGACATTAGTCTGTGATGTATTAACTGACCTCTATGCTGAGTTTACTGACTCTGGGAAGGAATTACCAACCTGTTTGAGGTGTTTCCTGACCTGTTTCAGACTTGACTCCATTTTGGTCTTCTGCCTCTGATGGTTTTTCTGAGATGTAGAGTTGAAAACGATATGTCAAGACAGACAGACAGATATCAGTAAGTGTGATCATCCAGTCAGCTGTGTAACAAGCAGCTCTTTAATAGGGAACTACAAACATGGAGGACCCAGTCTGTTCCTTCTGTCTTTGATGGTACACAGTACAATCTGTGCAATTCTCTTGTAATGAGCCAAGAACTTTTACAGAAATAAAACCTCTGCCACAGATCAGACTGTGACGGAGAAACTGACCACTGTGAATCATTTACCAACACTTATGAGGTGCTGCCTGATGACTGCAAAGTGTCAGTTTAATGTCACATGAATCACTCTGTGATGTGTTTACCAAGCTCTGTGAGGAAGTTGCTTACGTGCGTCAGACGTGTCTATCTTTTGGACACCTGTGTCTGGCGTCTCTGGTGAGAAGCAGAATAGAATATGACATTTTATGGCAGCATGGAAACAAAGTACTTGACATTGGTTGTATGTGCCTGATGACTGATTACTGTTATTATTATTTGGACTAATATTTTATGTCTGTTGGATCTAAATAAGTAAGTAAGCAAGTAAGTAAGTATTAATTAAAGTTTATTTATTAAGTGCTTTTCATAGACAGGCTGTCACAAAGTGCTGTACACAAAGATTAAAATAAACAGAAAGTTAAGTAACAAAATACATACACAATATAAAAGGTTAAAAGTAAATAAAAATAAAGAATTTAAAAAGCGTTGATTAACAGAAGGATTGTTTAAACAGAAATGTATTTAACTACTTTTTAAAGGATTCCACAGAGCCAACCAAACGTAGTTGTGGTGGTAGACTGTTCCACAGCCTTGGTGCCACAGACTGAAAGGCTCTGTCCCCTTTTGTCTTCAGTCGTGTTCGGGGAACAACCAACAAACTCTGAGTCTGTGAGCGGAGACGATGAGCAGCAGTGTATTTTGTGAGAAGTTTGGATAAATAATCTGGGGCCATTAGTGCTCTGTATGTTAAAACAAGAATTTTAAAACAAATTCTGAAATCAATTGGGAGCCAATGTAAAGAATATAAAATAGGGGTAATGTGAGCACGCTTGCTAGAACGAGTTAGTAGTCTGGCTGCTGCATTTTGTGTAGCTTGGAGATAAGAAAGAGATAATTCATCCAAGCTGGTAAACAGGGCATTACAATAATCTAAACGCGATGACACAAATGCATGAACAATTTTTTTCCAGTTCAGATAAGGAGACCATTTTTCGCAGTTTAGAAATGTTTCTTAGATGAAAGAAACAGGAACGAGACAGAGATTTTACAGGTGAGTCCAGGCCCAGAGAAGAGTCAAATATTACTCCCAGATTTAGAATATTTGACTTGGCAGAAGAACAGAAAGGGGCAAGAGCCTGACTGATTTTAAAATGTAGTTCAGGAGGAGCTTTGATCATGGTCTCGGTTTTGTTTGTGTTTAACACAAGGTAGTTGCTAGAAAGCCAATCAGAAACACGAGTTAAGCACTGGACTAGGGTGGACAGCCTATCCAGCTGATAAGGCTTAAAGGACATATACAGCTGAATTTCATCGGCATAGAAATGATAAGAAGTGTCACTAAAAGTTCGAATAATGCCAACTAAAGGAAGCATGTAAAAAGAAAATAGTAATGGACCCAAAACTGAACCCTGTGGTACTCCGCAGGTTAGGGGGGCAATGTTAGAGGTAAACCTGTCAGTCCTAATAGAAAAGGTCCTGTCTGATAAGTAGGAGTAAAACCAGTCAAAGGCGGATCCAGATATACCAGCCAAAACCTTCAGCCTGTTGAGTAGGATTTTGTGGTCAATGGTATCGAAGGCTGCGCTAGGGTCAAGCAAAATGATCACAGGACAATTTTGCGTCGGAATAAGTTGTACTTTTCCAGAAATAGAAAGCTGTCAGTTATGGACCCATCAGTAATGCGTTCACTGACTACTGTGAATAATTTACAAACCTCTGTGAGCTGTTTACTGACCTGTGTCAGACATATCTGACTTTCGGACATCTGTATCTGTTGTTTCTTATGAAATGTGTCATGTGTCAAAAGAGAAAGAAAGACACTTTCACTCAGTCTGATTTTCCAATTAGCCGCTGTGTAACCAGCAGCACTTTACTCCTGTTTTCAGTCATTGTGGACAAACAGCTGTTACTCTCACCTTTGACACTGAGAGTCACTGATTTCTGTAGCAGCATGTGTCCATGCTTGTTGTAGACGGTGCAGGTGTAGACTCCACTGTCAGTGAGGTGGAGGTCTTTCAGGGTCAGACTGAGGTCTTTAGTGTTCAGTGGGTCTTCATCCATCTCTGTGTGGCCTGTATAAACTGGGTCTTGTGAGAGATGCTGTTTTTTGCTGCTCTCATACAAGTGGATCATTGTTTCTTCAGGATAAGTGAGTTTCCACTCCACTTTGACATCCTGAGGAAGATCATCTGTGACTTTAAAAGGTATCAGGACAGACCTCTCCCCCTGTGTCACAGTCATCATCTCCACCTGGAAGTCTGAGTGGAGAAGAAAGCATCATGTGTACAGACAAAGAGACAGACAGACCGACAGATTCAGTTCAGTTTTATTTATACAGCCAGTCATGCCACTTTCTATTGTAAGGTTGAAACCACAATGTTCTCTGTAAAACAGAGAAAACACCAACAATTATAGGACCAACTGTGAGCAAGTCCTTTGGCAACAGTGGGAAGGACATACTCACTTTAAACCTACGGCCATGTTTTTCTCAGTATTTATTATTTTAAGGTTTACCTTGCCATATAAAGCGCCTTGAGGAAATTGTTGTTTTTATTTGCCGCTGTATAAATAAAATTAAATTGACATTGAATTGAAATTAAAACTGATGTTGAATCGGTGCATTTGGTGGTTCTGGGTGTCTGGGGTACATTCAAAAAAGTACTGGCTCACTCCCAGCGGGTGCTTGGCGGGGCCTGGTGCCCGTGGCTCAGTCGGGCCCCTTCTGGAAGGTGAGGGGCCCTCGGGTCTCTGGGCCTGGGGCTTGGTATGCTCTGGTGCAGCGGGCCGCCTGGCTTTGCCGGCGGGCACTACACCACAACCCCCTGTAGCTGCTGCGCCATGGCTGCCTTGTTTGGGGCTCTCCTCAGCTCTTTCTAGGATGGTGGCGTGGCTGCCACACAGGTGGTCCTCCTTGGGCTCTCCTACTCTGGGGGGCCTCTAGATATCTGGGGCCTAGATCTCCTCCATGCCTGTTTCATGTCCTCAGGGGCAGGGCTATGACTCCCCACACCCTCTAGCAGATAGTTACAGAGAAACCTTTTGAATACAGGCGTGCTCAGGGTGTTGAACATAAAGTCTCTCTGTATGCTGACGACATGCTTTTATTTATTTCTAACCCTTCGAATAGCCTCCCCCAAATTTTGGTTATACTTAAGGAATTTGGGACAATTTCTGGATATAAAGTGAATTTTGGGAAGAGAGAGGCAATGCCTATAGGTATGACAACTGGGAAATTTTCGTCTATTTTAGCACCTTTCAAATCCATAGATAACAAGTTAAAATACTTGGGTATCTGGCTGACACAAAACCAAAAATACTTAAATAACCTTAAATAACGCCAATTGAGTTGTCGTGTTCACACAAATATGTTCCACATGTCTCTTTAGCCAGAAGAGTAAGTGTTCAAAGTCTTTTGTGAGTAATTCTGACTCTCTATGCAGATGTATTTGATTGTACAATCACTTTTGTGATACCATGCAGCTTCGTAAGAATTTGAGTACCTTTTTACCTTAATGTCTCGCACAGTGGCTCCTGGGAAATTACTTCAAAGCAAGGGCATACTGCTGCTACACAGGAAATGACCACTCATGAATTAATAAAACAAACAGCTGTTACTCTCACCTCTGACACTGAGAGTCACTGATTTCTGTAGCAGCATGTGTCCATCCTTGTTGTAGACGGTGCAGGTGTAGACTCCACTGTCAGAGAGGTGGAGGTCTTTCAGGGTCAGACTGAGGTCTCCATTTTTTATTTGCTCATTCTTCATCTCAGTGCGACTTTGTATGTAAGACTGGTTTTGCCCTCTCTGACAAACGTGGACTTTCTTGTCTTCATGTTTCCACTCCGCTGTGACGTCCTGAAGCTTGATATCAGTTGTAAATGGCAGCAGGACAGACTGAACCCCTTTAACTGTTTCCACCATCTGAACCTCAGGAACTGAGAGGAGAATATGAGACAGACAGACAGATGTCAGTGAAGGTGATCCTCCATCATCTACAGTTATTATAGTTTGATACTTTCATTGTTTTTATTTAGTGTTGGCCTTTTCTTTTGAATTCAGTTTAGTTTCTGTGAGTTTCCAGAGTGGGTTTGCTCCTTTCACTTTTGTTTTGATTGTGTGTAAATGTTTAGTTTTTGTTTAACTTTTATTACGTGAACTCTTAGTTTTAGTCTCTAAATTCTGTTTTGTTACTTATAAGTCTATACCTATTTTGGACGGTGGACAAACAGATGTTACTCTCACCTCTGACACTGAGAGTCACTGATTTCTGTAGCAGCATGTGTCCATCCTTGTTGTAGACGGTGCAGGTGTAGACTCCACTATCAGTGAGGTGGAGGTCTTTCAGGGTCAGACTGAGGTCTTTGTTTTTCAGGGCATCCTGGTGCATCTCAGTGCGGCCTACATAAACCTGATCCTGTTTCTGACTGCTGTCGTTACAGTGAACCATCTTTTCTTCAGGGTGAGTGAGTCTCCACTCCACTTTGATCACCTGAGGAAGGTCACCTGTAATTTTAAACGGCATCAGGACAGACTTCTGACCTTGTGTCACCTCCACCACTGCTGACTGGTAGTCTGTGAGGAGAACAAAGCAGAACATGAGCAGTACAGACAGAAGCAATGAGACGTCATGACAGACTCAGTAATTTCACAGAGACTGAGATTTGATGAGTGCAGATCTAAAACTGTTAATTTAAACATAAAAAATTTCAAAACTTTAGATATGATCAAAACTTCCAGTTAACAAAGATACATCACAGAGCCTTTGAATTAAACTGTCTTGATCCACGGTGTCAGATGCAGCATTGAGTTCAAGCAGAACTAAGACTGAAACATTCTGTAAATCACAGTTTGGTTATTCATGACTTGAACTAATAAATAGTTTCTTCCAGGTCTTAACAGCTGAGAATTTGAACACTGAGTTTATGGCAGTCCATTAACAAGGCTGTAAGGTGGTGCTGGATAAATTACTACCAGAGCCTTTGTGGTTTTCTTGGTCAGCAGTGGTTTTATTCTTAGAACTCTCCCATGGAGGTGATTTTTGCCCAGACCTTAAATAAGGCCAATTGAGTTGTCGTGTTCACAAAAATATGTTCCACATGTCTCTTTAGCCAGAAGAGTAAGTGTTCAAAGTCTTTTGTGAGTAATTCTGACTCTCTATGCAGATGTATTTGATTGTACAATCACTTTTGTGATACCATGCAGCTTCGTAAGAATTTGAGTACCTTTTTACCTTAATGTCTCGCACAGTGGCTCCTGGGACATTACTTCAAAGCAAGGGCATACTGCTGCTACACAGGAAATGACCACTCATGAATTAATAAAACAAACAGATGTTACTCTCACCTTTGACACTGAGAGTCACTGATTTCTGTAGCAGCATGTGTCCATCCTTGTTGTAGACGGTGCAGGTGTAGACTCCACTGTCAGTGAGGTGGAGGTCTTTCAGGGTCAGACTGAGGTCTTTAGTGTTCAGTGGGTCTTTCTTCATCTCAGTGCGCTGTTTCTGATCTTGGCCCTTTAAGTGACACTGGTCTTTACCAATCTGATACTCATGGACCATCTTGTTTTTGTGTTTCCACTCCACTTTGACATCCTGGGTGAAGCCTTCTTTGATTTTAAAGGGCAGCAGGACAAACTCCTTCCCCTGTGTCACCTCCACCATCTCCAGCTGGTACTCTAAAGAGAAAACAGAGGAGAACATAGTCAGAGAGACAACATCCTTTACATCTAGATGACTCATTGTAGAGACATCAGGTCTGAACTTCCTGGAGCCAGGAGATTTTCTGACTGAGGCCAGACCCACAAAATCAGACACTTCCTTTGATAGATCCAAATCTTGTACCGGTTAAAGGACTCAGTATAAGATTTGGGGGCCGATGAGCTACTAGAAGATGGATCTTCAAGGTCCTCATCACCATGATGCTGTGCTTCTGGAGACTAATCATCATCAGACTCATCTCTCTCTTTAAATAAGCCAATAAAAACAGGAGGTGGAGTTTCATCTCAGTGTGATGTCTCACTTTTGATGGTATGTTAGAGAAACTGATGATGATTTAGTTTTGAACCTGCATCCCAAGCTCTTGTCTTGACCCTGCTTGGATGTATTCTGGATGTAGTGAAGTATCCACAGATGTAGCAAAGAACATCTGAATCGAGTGATAAATGTGACATGTTACCCTCCATGTCTCATATGTTCTAAGCATTAAAAATATAAATCACAGACACAAAACCAGTGAATGTTGCAAAGACTTTGTGTTTACCCAGATAAAAGACAGATTCTATCTCCATGAAGAGTTTGTGGTTTTTATCAGAGCAGAGAGGCAGCAGGAGCCACCGTCTTCCCACTGCACTGCATGGATCAAACTCACAAACACCAAACCTTTGTTTGGACTCTGGACTGCACTACGCCACATTCCCATGATGCATTACAGGCTGTTTGATTGGATCTTAGAGGATTTGAAATGTGGGCAAACAGGTGGAGGTCTTTCAGGGTCAGACTGAGGTCCTTAGTTCTCAGTGGGTCTTTGTTCATATCTGTGTAGCCTGTATAAACTGGATCCTTTGACACAGCCTTTGTTTTGCCACTTTCGTACACGTAGACAATCTTTTCTTCAGGATAAGTGAGTTTCCACTCTACTTTGACATCCTGAGGAAGACCATCTGTGACTTTAAAAGGTAACAGGACAGACCTCTCCCCCTGTGTCACAGTCATCATCTCCACCTGGAAGTCTGAGAGGACAAAAAAGCATCACGTGTACAAACAGACAGACAGATTCAATTTTTATTATATTATTTTTATTTATTTATATATTCAGTTTATTCATACAACCAGTCACGTCACATTCTATTGTAAGGTAGATGCTACAATAATACAAAGAAAACAGCGAAAACACCAACAGTTATATGACTGCCAGCGAGCAAGTGCTTTGGCAACAGTGGGAAGGAAAAAGTCTGTTTTAACAGGAAGAAGCCTTGGACCATGGGATGAGGGACACAGGACAAAATTTCCCTCTTCAGTGGAACCAGCTTCCAGTTTGGATTCAGCAGACAGAACATCATTGACTTTTAACATTAGGCTTAAAACTTTCCTTTTTGACAAATCATAGTTAGGGCTGGATCAGGTGACCCTGAATCATCCCTTTGTTATGCTGCAATATGGCTAGGTGTCACACTCCTGTGTCCTTCAGTTTGCTTAGTTGTTTTTTTTTTTTTATTTCTTGCAAGGTTACTGAGGTGCTGATGTTCTGTTTGGAGAGCCTCTGAGCTTTGTAATGTTTTTAGTTCTTGTTTGTTTTGTTCCCTCCTGGTCCAGTTTATCTTTGTCTCTCCTTGCTGTGTCCTCCCCTCCTTCCCCGATCTGAGTCTTTCATGACTGATTATAAATGTCAAGTTCTGTGTCACTCTCTGTCCCTTCCTCTTTCTGCCG
Source organism: Pelmatolapia mariae (assembly GCF_036321145.2). Taxonomy (NCBI): domain Eukaryota; kingdom Metazoa; phylum Chordata; class Actinopteri; order Cichliformes; family Cichlidae; genus Pelmatolapia; species Pelmatolapia mariae. The sequence goes on from NC_086229.1 coordinate 30,059,845, forward strand.
TCACTCTCTTTCTGTCTACTCTCACTCTCTCATTTATTCTGTATTTCCTCGTCTTGTCTCTGCCTCCTCCTTCTGTTCCCTGTATTTAGTCAGTCTGACGCTCAGTGTGTGTTTAACATGTTTTCCTCTGGCTGGTCTCTTTCTGTTTCCTGTTTTATTGTGATAGTCTCTTGCCCCCTGTGTTGTTATGTCTTGTTTGCTTCACCTGTGTTTCCATGTGTCTCCACTTCTTCTACTCACCCTCATGTATATATATTGTCACAGTATCCCTTGGTCATAAACTGGGCCTTGGAAGCCAGGGCTCATGTGTTTTTCGGTTTGTCCTGCCCAGGGGGTCCATATAAATATGCTTGTTTTCCGTGTGTAGTGTTTTGGTTGTTTTCTCTCCTTTTTAACCTCCATCTCCCGCTGTGTGTTTATTTGTGTTCATGCTCCCAGATGGTTTGGGTTACCAAAGGGATCGCAACCCAGGAAGTGTTCCTGCGATGGAAGCAGCCTCACCTTCCGCTGCATTATTTGAGAATGTGGCTGAACTCCAGTTCGTACTGTATTCTTGAGTCAGACCCATTAAGTACAGGCATTTACAAATGTGTTTAAGAGACCTCGCTATAGTGGTTTATCCTGCTGACCTGTGTCGGTTTGTGTGCGACCAGGAATCAGGAGCTGAGTGAGTCTTTTTCACAGAGAGGAGTCACGTCTTAGATTTTGGGTTTTTTGGAGTTGTCTTCATTCATGTCCATGGGCACTGGCACCAGAGGCGGAGCCAGACATTTTATACACCCGGGGCTTAGCCCTAAAGGGTAGTATGCATGTGGGATTTGGGGAGGGGGAGGAGGGGTTTAGAAATTACTGAAAAACATGCTGTAAAGTTGAAGATTTATTAGGCTGTGTTTTGAGTTTTGTTCAAAAATGAATGACTTCATATAGGAAAAAAATATATCACATATGCAGGACACCTTAACCCTTTAAAGCCGGTCGGAGCGAGCACGCTCTGTTTTGCGTAACTATTTTTAAATCCCGGTAGAACTGCAACCACGTAAGCTATAATACAATAATACACGATAATTTTTTTTGCATATGAAACCGGAGGAGTTGTACTTACATCTTATGCCATCAGCTTGTCCTAGGTCACGGTTTCCTTCCACGTATAGAATTGCAAAAATTGCATAAAAAGCACTTGCAGCAAGAAAAACATAATATTCCAGAGACACGCTTTGCCGATCCGATCAGCTGTTCGTAGCACTTCCTATGTCCATCAGCGCGAACTATCGCATGTCCGCCATGACCTGTCCGAAACAGGAAGTGACATCATTTTGCGGAAATGTAGTTTTTTAACTTTAGGGCCTTTTGAGCCTATACTGGTGTTTTTATAAGTTATGTTTGACTTTATGACTTTGTGTATCGTTTCTGGGATGCTTAGGACTCATATTGCACTGCTGGAAATAGTTTATTTTGATGCAGATGCTGCTTTTTTGCAAATTTGCATTATAATATTTATTTTCGTTTTTCCTGCAGTATATAAAAATTGGTGTATTTCAAAAATTAAACTATAAAGACACTCAAAATAAATTTCCTAGGTGGGAAACTATTTTGTGCAACTTTTTTGTATTTACAGTTTTGAGGGATAAGCCTCTTTAATTTCTCTACCTGCTAATACCACCTGCTTTTTCTTCCCACCAAAAACATGTAACAAGCTGTCATGTATTTCACAAAACAAGTTTGTTCTCGTGTGATCAGAGGTGTATATCTGGGTGCAAGCTTCACCCATGCATCAGAAAAAGGAAACTCAGTCTTTTGGAGTCTCCACTCTAACAGGCTCTACTACATCTTATTCACTTGTGTTATAATCCAGTCACCTTTCCCTGGTTTAATGACAATCGGCTAATTTGCATATCAACTCATAACCCACTAAGCTGACAGGACAACAGTAATGCATCTTCAAAATACTGTCACGAAAGAGAATTTCCTTCATACAGTAAATCATATGTGTTCCTCAATCCAGCAGAAAGCATTTCACAATTTACTATATTAACAACTACATTTATTGTCTGATCAGTTGATTGGTTGGTCATACCAGAATCTCTTCTTTTTATTCCCTCACAAAAGTTTCACCTATTGTCCTGCAACCTGGAAAGTTAATTGTCACCAGTGGATAAACTCAGCATTTGATAACAAATGTCTGTTAAATGTTCCCTGCTTTAACACTGATGAGAGATAAGAAGCTCATTGCACATGTGTGTGTTAGCAGGCAGGTTAATGGATGTGTGTGCAGTGGAGCTGCAGATTCAACAGGGCATGTCCTTAAAGCTGCCTTTCCTTCACGTTTCTCTGTTTATGTGTGTGTGTGTGTGTGTGTGTGTGTGTGTGTGTGTGTGTGTGTGTGTGTGTGTGTGCATTTTTTTTTTTTTTTACCTTTGTTTTGATCCTATAGACTTTTTCTCAACCTCCACGAGTCAGTCGGCCACAGTTTTCCAGTCCAAATTTAATGTGCTCTCACATTAACAACAACAGACTTCAGTTTAAATAATTTCTCCTAGGGATCAATAAAGTATTCTGATTCTGATTTTCCTACATGCTCTTCCTTCTTAACATTGCAGTCTACTTTGCGACATCTGCAGCAGTTCAGTTGTTGACGTGTGTCAGAGGCGCAGTGGGCCGTTCTTCTTCAGCTTTGCCTTATACCTTTCACTCTTTTCAGTCTCTTCCTTTGCCATTTCAACTCCCAGTATGGCAAATGTGAAACTCACAGTCTTCTCAAGTCCATTCACACACAGTGATGTCGCAGGTGAACCTCCCAGCTTGTGATCAGGAGCACATGCTTCCATCCACGATGGCATTTGTACATGCTGCTGAACCCTTTAGGGTTTAGGGCAGTGTTGCTGTGTTCACTTGGTGTTGACTCTTGAAGTCGACGCTGTTGCTCTAGAGCCGCCTTTTGTCTTCAGGGAGAGATTGATTATCCTTGTTCTTCAGGATAAGATCTACATGGAGTTGATCTACATGAAGCTATGAAATTTTCAGCCAAAACATGGGCTGGGTTTGGTTCCAATTATGCTAATCTATCATTTTGCTCCAGCAGCTGTGCTCGTGGAGAAATTTATTTAATATCATTTTCATCACTCTCAGTTATACACACACCCACAGCACTTCTTACACACATACACACGTACTTCTCTTCACTGCATTCCTCAGTTTCTACACACTTCACTTTTCTACTTTATACAGCTTCTTCATTCACTATTCTCTATTTCCTCATTTACCATGAAAAAAAATTGGGTTTTCACCCAGACCACCTCCAGGGACAAAAACTCCCTACGGCTCCCAGGGAGCTGAGCTCAGCTTGTACGAACAACGGAGAAAACGGAGATTTCTAAAAACGCCTGCCAGGGTGGATATTTTCGAAAACTCCGTTTTTGCATTTACGTGTGGACGAGAAAAACGGAGAAAACACAGCGTCAAAGGTGTGCGCCTTTTTTGACGTCACAGTGTGCGCCACGTTATTGTTTCGGTGAAATGAATTTCTACAATACTGTTACTGTTAATTTTACTCTTTGCAGTGTTTAAATGCTTACATATACACACACAGTTACTGTCCCTCCACACATACGACTCGGTTCTCCTTCTATGCCCCATCTTTGTTTACTATTTCCCACCGAGGCGTCTAGACTTCTGATTGGCCAACATTTCTACACGGTTAGGAATATATCGCCACCTGTTGCTTTGGCATGTTCCTAGCAGCGTTTTCCTTTATTTCTGCGTTTACGTGTGGACGGGATTGCTTTTTAAAACGAAAACGGAAAATCTCCGTTTTCAAAAATACCCGTGTACGTGTGGACGTAGCCTAAGAAAAGCTCCAACCAAACATCACCTCCTTTACAACAGGATGCCCAGAGCCCTCAAGAGGAAAATGAGTCTGTTGTGAAGGTGCAATAAAACTTGGGCCCCACTTGTGATCACATTCCATGTCACATTCCCATGATGCATCACAGGCTGTTTGATTGGATCTTTTTTATTGAGGATTTGTAATGTGCACAAACAGCTGTTACTCTCACCTTTGACACTGAGAGTCACTGATTTCTGTAGCAGCATGTGTCCATCCTTGTTGTAGACGGTGCAGGTGTAGACTCCACTGTCAGTGAGGTGGAGGTCTTTCAGGGTCAGACTGAGGTCTCCATTTTTTATTTGCTCGTTCTTCACTTCTGTGCGACTTTGTATGTAAGACTGGTTTTGGTCTCTCTGATAAACGTGGACTTTCCTGTCTTCATGTTTCCACTCCACTGTGACGTCCTGAAGCTTGATATCAGTTGTAAATGGCAGCAGGACAGACTGAACCCCTTTAACTGTTTCCACCATCTGAACCTCAGGAACTGAGAGGAGAATATGAGACAGACAGACAGATGTCAGTGATGGTGATCCTCCATCATCTACATTATTTTACAGGCTTTGCCATTCATATGGATACACCACAATAACATGGGAATGGTTGGTGATATTAAAGTCCTGTTTGTGGCACATTAGTATATGTGAGGGGGCAAACTCCTCAAGATGGGTGGTGACCATGGTGGCCATTTAGAAGTCGGCCATCTTGGATACAACTTTTGTTTTTTCAATAGGAAGAGGGCCATGTGACACATCAAACTTATTGGTAATGTCACAAGAAAAACAATGGTGTGCTTGGTTTCAACGTAACTTTATTCTTTCATGAGTTATTTACAAGTTTCTGAACACTTATAAAATGTGTTCAATGTGCTGCCCATTGTGTTGGATTGTCAACGCAACCCTCTTCTCCCACTCTTCACACACTGATAGCAAACCGCAGGAGAAATGCCAGCACAGGCATCCACTATCCGTAGTTTCAGGTGCTGCACATCTCATATCTTCACAACATAGACAACTGCCTTCAGATGACCCCAAAGATAAAAGTCTAAAGGGGTCAGATCGGGAGACCTTGGGGGCCATTCAACTGGCCCACGACGACCAATCCACTTTCCAGGAAACTGTTCATCTAGGAATGCTCGGACCTGGCTCCCATAATGTGGTGGTGCACCATCTTGCTGGAAAAACTCAGGGAACGTACCAGCTTCAGTGCATAAAGAGGAAAACACATCATCAAATATCCAGTGACCTTGAGGTTTCCACTGATGAAGAATGGACCCACTATCGTTGTACCCCATATACCACACAAAACACCAAACACCAAGATGTGCAGCACCTGAAACTACGGATACTGGATGCCTGTGCTGGCATTTCTCCTGCGGTGTTGCTATCAGTGTGTGAAGAGTGGGAGAAGAGGGTTGCATTTACAATCCAACACAATGGGCAGCACATTGAATACATTTTATAAGTGGTTAGAAACTTGTAAATAACTCATGAAAGAATAAAGTTACGTTGAAACCAAGCACACCATTGTTTTTCTTGTGACATTACCAATAAGTTTGATGTGCCACATGGCCCTCTTCCTATTGAAAAAACAAAAGTTGTATCCAAGATGGCCAACTTCTAATTGGCCACCATGGTCACCACTCATCTTGAGGAGTTTGCCCGCTCACATATACTAATGTGCCACAAACAGGACTTTAATATCACCAACCATTCCCATGTTATTACGGTGTATCCATATAAATGGCCCACCCTGTAGTTTGATACTTTCATTGTTTTTATTTAGTGTTGGCCTTTTCTTTTGAATTCAGTTTAGTTTCTGTCAGTTTCCAGAGTGGGTTTGCTCCTTTCACTTTTGTTTTGATTGTGTGTAAATGTTTAGTTTTTGTTTAACTGTTATTACGTGAACTCTTAGTTTTAGTCTCTAAATTCTGTTTTGTTACTTATAAATCTATACCTATTTTGGACGGTGGACAAACAGCTGTAACACTCACCTCTGACACTGAGAGTCACTGCTTTCCGTAGCAGCATGTGTCCATCCTTGTTGTAGACGGTGCAGGTGTAGACTCCACTGTCAGTGAGGTGGAGGTCTTTCAGGGTCAGACTGAGGTCTTTAGTGTTCAGTGGGTCTTTCTTCATCTCAGTGCGCTGTTTCTGATCTTGGCCCTTTAAGTGACACTGGTCTTTACCAATCTGATACTCATGGACCATCTTGTTTTTGTGTTTCCACTCCACTTTGACATCCTGGGTGAAGCCTTCTTTGATTTTAAAGGGCAGCAGGACAAACTCCTTCCCCTGTGTCACCTCCACCATCTCCAGCTGGTACTCTAAAGAGAAAACAGAGGAGAACATAGTCAGACAGACAACATCCTTTACATCTAGATGACTCATTGTAGAGACGTCAGGTCTGAACTTCCTGGAGCCAGGAGATTTTCTGACTGAGGCCAGACCCACAAAATCAGACACTTCCTTTGATAGATCCAAATCTTGTATCAGTTAAAGGACTCAGTATAAGATTTGGGGACCGATGAGCTACTAGAAGATGGATCTTCAAAGTCCTCATCCCCTCAATGTTGTGCACCATCAGACTCTTCTCTCTCATTACAAGAGTCAGTAATAATTTTGGCTTCTTCATTAGTTGGGAATGCTTCCCTAATTTTGTGATTGTTAGTCTATCTTTGTCATGGCCTTGAGCTGTTTGACCTAGGGTTTTTAAGTCTTTTAGCAGTCATGTCGTTTGTAAAGTTTTTATTTAAATATTCTGTTTGGTTCTTCATTTGTGTGTTTTTATGTTTATGTTTTATAATTGTACTTTTCTTAAGTGTTTTTAGTCTACTTCTTAGTTCTGGGTTGTATTAGAGTTTAGTTTTTCTCTCAGTGTCTCTTGTTCCATTTTTTGTGTGTCTGCATTTCCATGTTTAGTTATCACTTCTCACTTCCTGCTTTATTGGATAGTTATTCATCCCTTGCTCTTTACAGTTTACTTCCCTCATTTTATCTGTTTGATTGGATCTTTTTCATTGAGGATTTGTAATGTGGACAAACAGATGTTACTCTCACCTTTGACACTGAGAGTCACTGATTTCTGTAGCAGCATGTGTCCATCCTTGTTGTAGACGGTGCAGGTGTAGACTCCACTGTCAGTGAGTTGGAGGTCTTTCAGGGTCAGACTGAGGTCTCCATTTTTTATTTGCTCGTTCTTCACTTCTGTGCGACTTTGTAAGTAAGACTGGTTTTGGTCTCTCTGACAAACGTGGACTTTCTTGTCTTCATGTTTCCACTCCGCTGTGACGTCCTGAAGCTTGATATCAGTTGTAAATGGCAGCAGGACAGACTGAACCCCTTTAACTGTTTCCACCATCTGAACCTCAGGAACTGAGAGGAGAACATGAGACAGACAGACAGATGTCAATGAAGGTGATCCTCCATCATCTACAGTTATTATAGTTTGATACTTTCATTGTTTTTATTTAGTGTTGGCCTTTTCTTTTGAATTCAGTTTAGTTTCTGTGAGTTTCCAGAGTGGGTTTGCTCCTTTCACTTTTGTTTTGATTGTGTGTAAATGTTTAGTGTTTGTTTAACTTTTATTACGTGAACTCTTAGTTTTAGTCTCCATACTTATTTTTGTTACTTATAACTCTATACACATTTTGTAATGCAGACAAACAGCTGTAACACTCACCTCTGACACTGACAGTCACTGATTTCTGTAGCAGCATGTGTCCATCCTTGTTGTAGACGGTGCAGGTGTAGACTCCACTGTCAGTGAGGTGGAGGTCTTTTAGGGTCAGACTGAGGTCTTTAGTGCTCAGTGGGTCTTTCTTCATCTCAGTGCGCCCTTGTATGACAGGCTGATATTGGTCTCTCTGATACGTGTGGACCGTCACATTTTCATGTCTCCACAGCAGAGTTACATCCACAGGCAGGATGTCTTTGATTCTGAAGGGCAGAAGGACAGACCTTTCCCCCTGGGTCGCCTCCACCATCTCCACCTGCAGAACTGACAGCAGAACATGAAACAGACAGACATCAGTGAACAAATCATTGACATCATTAACAAACTACATTGTACTGCATCGTTTTTGTGATTTATGATTGTGTTTTGGTTAGTTACCCATCTTATGTCACAGCTGTCTGATCAACCATGATATATACCCCTGTGTGTCATTTCATGTTTAGGTCAGTTATGTTTATTTGGACAGTTATTTGGGTGGTTAAAGTTTGCAGTTTTGCCTGAGTTGAGTTTTGTTTATTTGACCTCTTTTAGGAGCTCAACATTTATTACTTTTGTAAATATAATTTTTGGGTAAAATAAATGTCAACCCTATTTTTCAAATAATTCCTGTGAGTCCTCCTGTTCCAACTCGGTCCATCACACCAGACAAGCCGAGAGAGATAATCTGGGTCTGCCCAGAACACCTCACCCACCTCACCTGTGACATTTAGTGAGAAAACTTTCTGTAGCAGTATGTATCCCTCCTTGTTGTAGACGGTGCAGGTGTAGCCACCATGGTCACTAAGTTGGGGGTCTTTCAGGGTCAGACTGAAGTCTTTAGTTCTCAGAGGATCTTCATTCATCTCTCTGTGGTCTCTGTGATCGTGGTCCTGTAAGAGATGCTGGTGTTCATTGTTCTGATACACATGGACCATCATGTTTTGGTGTTTCCACTCCACTTTGACGTCCTGAGGAACATCATCTTCTTCATCGATTTTAAAGGGCAGCAGGACAGACTTCTCTTCCTGTGCCACCTCCACCATCTTCAAAGGGTAATCTGAGAGAATGTACAGACAGAGAAATGTCAGTGAGGGTGATTTCCCATTTCATTATGATTCAGAAGTGCCATCAAAGTAACGTCATTAGCCCTGTAACTTCTAAAGAAAATAACCCTCATATCAGAGGTTTGCTCTCACAGTCCTCCATCTGCCCTGAGAATATTTATAAGAACAAAGGGTTGAATGTTGATGAAATATGTTCTGAGTCCTTCACATGTAGATTTTTCAACAGGCTGTTAGAGTAAAGTAAGGGAAAGCTGAAAAAAGTTCCTATCTGACCCTCAAAGAATCACCTGACCATATTTAATGAAGACATGCAAAGTTTGTGAGAAGCCCACAAAGTATTAGGAATTAGGTCAAAACTGGACATTTATTTTTTTATTATTTTTGAGCCCTCGTAACTTGATAAGTACATAAACATTTACATGAAACTCTGAGTGCTGGAAAACAGGTCTAAATTTCATTAAATCACTAAAGCTGACTCTGAGGGAGGCACTCACTGATGTTTCACTCAGAGATCCAATAACACAAACAGTCACACACTCACCTTTTCTCATCTTCAACATTTTATATCTGGGATACATGAAGACACCAAAGGCAGCAGCCAGGAGAACCACAGGAACCAGAAGAGCAAAGAGAACTATGGGCCAGACTGGAGGAGGACGTACTGTAATCAACACAAACACAAACATCCTGAACATCATCCAACAGATTTTGATGAATTCACATCAGAGTTCACTTCTACTCTGACCTCCAACCTTTATCTGCGGCACTGACCTGTGACCTTCAGTTGAACATGGATCTTGCTCAGATCTCGTCCATGTTTGCGGGTGGTGCAGGTGTAGTTTCCACTGTCAAAGAATGTGGGGTTCCTCAAAGTGAGGCTGAGGTTTCCAGTCTGCAGCGCGTCAGCTCTCAGTGATGTTCGGTTGGTGTATCGATTGTTCTGATCTTTAAAATCATCACCGCTCTGCAGGTGCACGTGAACTGTTGGAGTGCGGAGCTCCTCACGGTCCCACACTGCTGCTGTGGAGTCACTGGCAACACCAGCTGGTACCTGACAGGGCAGCAGGACAGACTCCACCCCCTGATACACCTCCACAGCTGAAGCATGCTGGGAAACTGAAGACAGAAATATGATGCAAATGATTGACTTGAGCTGGTGACAGAGAATGACGATTCAAATGCACGATGAGATCAGGTCAACAGTTCAAAGTTTTTACTGATGTAAAGATGGGTTTGGTACACAAAAAACATATAAAACAATAAATACCCAAGTTTAAAACTGAGTGTCCCCCCGGCTTCTCAAAAGCAGAGACCACCTTCAAAGTCTATTTACACCTACAGGCCAGTGGACACTCTTTCAATGATGAGGATGTACACATCCTGGACAGGAAAGAACGCTGGTTTGAGGGCGGAGTCAAGGAGGCCATTTATGTGAAAAGGGAAAGACCATCTCTGAATCGAGGAGGGGGCCTAAGCGTACATCTGTCACCATCTTACAATGCTGTGATTGCAGCCATTCCCCAACTCTCTGTGAATGGTACGCATGCCCATTGATCAGTGGTGATATTAACTTGCATAATAATGATCATAAACTGACCTCACACCCCATTTTTAGTCAGTGGGCTGGTTTCTGTCATTATGCAAATGTACTGTTTATAAGCTTGTGGAAACCTGCAGTCAGCTGAGACTGAAGAAGTCACCTGGATGAGTGACGAAATGTTTCTCCCACTGAAAACATCCAGACGAACAGAATCAACTTTTTGGGATTTCCTTACCTGGATGACTGAGCATCAAGATTAATGGCTTTTATCTGATAAACATTATATGTGCTGAATCAAGAACAAGAACTTTATGTGATTTTCATTTGGTTTTCCATTAATATGTCACAATGTTACTGCAGTTGTCTTTGGCAAATCTCAATGATTCATGTCCTCAGTACTACTTTCTCTTACTAACATTAGTTAAAGATGATACGAAGAATAATACGAGACTATCACTGTCATCATTTAAATATGTTTTTTTAACTTTGTTTATATTAAATTTTGTTTAATGAGCTGAAACATTTCTGGTGGTCATGTTTAGCAGAGTCTTGTAAAATCATCTGTCTGAAATCTAAAAGTGAACAAAGTTGATGTTTGCATTTGTTTTGTTAATTCAGCTGTTCTCTAAAATAATTCAGTCATTTTCAGCCCACAGAGACTTTATTTGACTGCTTGAGACAGTAAATCAGGTCCCATCAGAAAACCAGGGTTACTGTACACGACCAAGGCGAGCAAACAAAACTGATTTCATATAATAAACAGTGATTTTACTATTTGATGGATTTTATATGATGTAATAGGGATGGAAGATGAGCATGTGTCAGCTTTGTGATGAAACTGTGCACATGTGCTGTGTGGGTGACCCACAGGAGGAATCCACTGAGAACGTTAAATATCTGATTTAAATGAACCTTTGATTTCACGCTGATATCAGAATTCTACACTGAGTCAGAATCAAAGTATTTCAGGTCACATGGTCGATTTAATGATCCTTTAAAATCAAAGTGAGTCATGACTGAAGGAAAAACTGAATGATGAGCAAAATTCGTCTTTGTTGTCACAAAGAAAAACAACAGAACATGTTCTAATGCACTAATGTTCTTTTATTTGTGAAAAGCAGGAAGTGTGCCTCCCTCTCACACCTGAGCTCTGTCTGATAATGCAACAAATCAAACTGTGACACGTCACGGTGCTTCCATATAAAAATACTTCGATTACAGAGGAGTGTTTTTGTGTCGTGATGAGCAACATCAGCTGACAGCACTACCATAAAACTCAGGGTAGAGGCGCAGGAGGATTTGGACCGCAGTCTGCCAACATCAGCTCATGACATCACCACTAATACAGATGTGGCCAGCGGTGCAGCAGTGAGGCTACAACTTGAGCTAGCTGTCTCTGCTGATATTCACTGCTCCTCTGCTGATGCAAACATGAACTAATGATGTAAATGTGGAGTCGAGGACAAATGAAGGAGCTGATGGAGGAGCGCAGACAGCAGTGTGTGTGTGTGTGTGTGTGTGTGTGTGTGTGTGTGTGTGTGTGTGTGTGTGCATGCAGAGCATCAGAGCGTCTTTCTTACCCAGTAAGAGGAGCAGCAGCATCTTCATCCTGAAGTCAAAGTCCCGTTAAATCTGATCCTCAGTCAGACTGCAGACGCACGAAGCAGCGTGACTCAGCAGAGCCTCTGACGCACAAACACCAGTTTACTTTCACTTTCACTTTACAGGATTTTAAATGTGGTGGGTGGGGCCATGGTGACGAGGACACATCATGTCATGTTTTTAAACAGAGCTCTGACTTTAGAATTAGAATTAATATCTTTATATCTACAGAGAGCACACATCTGCGTGTGTGTGTGTGTGTGTGTGTGTGTGTGTGTGTGTGTGTGTGTGTGTGTGTTCAGAGCATCAAGCTCAGCATGGTGGCGCTGTTGCCTCACAACAAGAAAGTCTTGAGTTTGATTCCACCACCTGTTTGTGTCTTCTCTGTGGAATTTGCATGCTTTCCCCGTGTCTCTGTGGGTTCTTTCTGGATACTTCCTCCCACAGTCTAAACAGATACAGTTAATGGTGTTAGGTTAATGGGTCATTATAAATTTCATTCTAAATTACCCATAAGTGTGAATTGTTGTCTGTCTCTTTGTGTTAGCCCTGTGACAGACTGGTGACCTGTCCAGGGTGTACCCTGCCTCTTGCCTTATGTTAGCTGGGATAGCCCCCCCCCCCGCAACCCTGATTAGGATAAGCAAAAGAGTATAGTTGGATCTTTATATTTAAGTAAAGAAATACATTTTTTTTCCAGGTGATTTTTCTGATGTTATGATGATGGTAATAAAACTATGAACCTACAGAGGCTGAATTCAAAGACACTGAAAATCACAGTGAAAAAAATGATGACTAGTACATTTTTCAATAATTTTACTGCAGTAACTCAGAATGATTGTTTGGCCTCTGTGTGCTCGTTTGCAGGCGAGAAAACACCAAGGCTCCTGATGAGATGATGGATGGTGTCCTGGAGGATCTCCTCCTAGATCTGGACCGGGCCATCACTACTGGACAGTCTGAGCTTCAACCTGGACCAAGACTTAACGTCCCACAGGGCTTCTAGTGGATTTAACACAGGCAAGCATGGGAACCACTCAGTGATTATATGTAAACATGTTGCTGCTGGAGCCTCTGCTGGTCATTAGAGGAATTGCAGCTTGTGACTCTCCACGATAAACAAACAAGAGAGAAAAGCCGATCACCTGATCATTGATCAGTTTCATGATTGAAGTAGCAACAGGAGAGGGAGGGGAGAGAATGAGAGAAGAAGAGGCAGCTGTGCAGCGTAACGACAGAGTAAATCCAGCTTTGTGTCTTTTCCATTTTAGCTGAAGTCCGGGACAAACTGTGTTCCTTTTCACCTCAATACGAAACGCGAAATATTTTCTCTGAATACGGAACGATTGTGTTTTTTACAGGACGGTTGGCAACTCTACTAACTAACCTTATGAATAAAATAAAGTTCACTATCAGTAACATCATAACACCCACCCAGTTGTATAGAAACTACGTCATGCTAGCTAGTACACAGTACGAGTTATTGTAACTGACTGTAAAAAGTCAGCACAAAGAAAATAAACTCCACCTAAACTTGGTTTATATCTGACCCAGATAGACTGCAGGTCATAACTTCTTACCTGAAGTTCAGTTCACCTGACAGTCTGACCAGCGGCCGCCTCGGGTCTGCTTCTCCTGCCTCCCCTTCCCTCATCCACCTGCTGGCCTCCACCACTTGCTTATTTTACTGAATCTGTGAAAGCTCAGCCATAGCCACCACCAAACAACTGAGTTATTTTTTCTTTTCTTTTTTGCCTGTCCTGGTCGGTACTTTAGCAATCAGAATTGTTGTCTGAAAGATGCCCAATGGATTTATTTTTTCAAGTGGAGAAATTATGCCAATGCCATATTGCTCCACTTGATTGATCTATATTATCATTGTTTATTTATTTTATTTTATTTAAAGTTATTACAAATTGGACAGACAACTATACAGAAAGAGAGAAAGAGAAAGAAAGAAAAGGAGAAATAAAACTGAGGGGAAGGGGGGGGGGGGGGGGGGCAGTGAAAGGAAACACTGAGAAAATATGTTGGCTCACCTGTTAAAAGAAGAAAAGAAAAAACAAACAACAAGAGAACAACACAATACAGAGACACAACCTAGATACGTGTAAGTAACAGTAAATACTAAGTATTAAATGTAACTGAGCAGCACGCAGGACCGACAACGCACAATATACTTTAAATGGCAGCCAAGGAAGATATAGTTTGTGTCTGTGAGCACCCGTGGGCACACCTGTGTGCGTGAGAGTGCTTTAGTTCAGAAGGTTTCTCCATGTAACGATCTGCTAGAGGGTGTGAGGACCATAGCGCCTGAACCGATAAGATGTTACCCTTTTCCCTGTGGTGGGGGCAAGCAAACCACCCCCGGCCTGGCAGTCACAGGGAGGCCCAGCGTTACAGACACCTACCAGACTGCCAACTCCTCCCAGCCCCCCTGCCCCGATCCGCCCGCTCATATGTCGTGTTGCAGCATGCTCTTTTAAAATGCATTTAAAACACGGGAGGTGCATGGTGCTTCCTGCCAGAAAGCAGTAGGTGTCAGCACAACCCCTCCCGAGAACCCTGAATGTCTAAATGCATTTAATATTGAGAGGTCAACACTGGCCCCAGATGCTAGGTTGGCTATACAAACTATCCTCTGGATGCCGTATAACGTGCCCACCCCCAAGGCCCTATATGTATGTGTAATGAGAGTGTGAGTAATGTAGATGTCTAAATTGCGGTCTAAAATTGAGGCACAGGAGTTTTGGTCTAAGTTGATTGATAGCAATAGGAAGGGATATTGATTCATCTATTTTAGAAAGTGTTTTGTATATTTTAGACAATAATTTAAGAGTAAGAAATCGTGCCCCACTTAGTGGTGTTTGTAATTCAACTTGACCCGGTTTAAATTTCTTTTCTTTTTTTACTATGGATTTAATTTGTTGATATTCTAAAAATCTTTTCTTGTTGATCTCATATTGTATAACTACTCTGTCAAATGAAATAAAGTCTGTTCCCTCTAATAAATGTTCTAAGTATTTAATTCCTTTACAACTGCAATCTGGAAAATTAATCATATTATTGTTTTGTAATATGTCAGGGTTATTCCAGATAGGTGTACGTTTGCATGGGATTAATGAGGACTCTGTTATTTTTAGAAACTCCCACCATGCTGTCAGAGAAGAGCTGATGCTGACGCTTTTAAAGCATTCATGTCTTTTGATGTTCGAGCTGATAAATGGTAGGTCTGAAATCTCTAGATCATTGCATAGTGCCTGTTCAACATCTAGCCAGGGCTCATCTAAGAGTGTATGTTTTAACCATCCTGAGATGAACTGAAGCCTGTTGGCTAAGAAGTATTGTTGAAAGTTAAGCAGATCTAATCCTCCTTTATCATTGGTTCTTTGTAGCGTTTTTAAGCTGATACACAGGGGTTTATCTTTCCAAAGGAATTTAGAAATATATGAAGCCAGATATCTGAATCAATCTTGTGATGGTATGTTCGCGATCATTGAAAAGCAATAATTTATTTTTGGTAAGACCATCATTTTTATAGTGGCAACCCTTCCCATGAGTGATATGGGTAAACATTTCCATCTAGTCAGATCGCCTTCTACTTTCTTTAAAAGCGGGATGTGGTTTAATTTAGTTAAATCTGCAGGCTTAGGAGAGAAATTAATACCTAAATATTTAATATTTCCAGATTGTAGTGAAGCAGAAGAATAATTATGGAAGAAGCAATTAACTGGAAGAACTGTAGATTTTGACCAGTTAATGGAATAACCTGAAACTCTTGAAAGTTTATTAGTGTTTATTTATCAGTGTAATTACCTCAGAAACTTGGTTTGTGAGTTTTGGAGAAAGAGCAACACATGATCTGCATAAAGACTGATCTTATGTTCCACGTTCTTGTATTTTATGCCCTTAATTGTTGTATTCTGTCTAATTGCTGCTGCTAGTGGTTCAATAAAAATTGCAAACAGTGAAGGGGAGAGTGGGCATCCCTGCCTGGTGCCCCTCAGGAGACAGAAGCTGGAGGATGTTTGATCATTTGTTCTGACACAAGCTGTTGGGGAATTATATATATATATATATATATATATATATATATATATATATATATATATATATACATATATATATATATATATATATATATAGCTGGTGTAGACTAACAACCTGTTTCCACTCCACTTTGACGTTTTGAGGAACATCATCTTCTTTATTGATTTTAAAGGGCAGCAGGATAGACTTCTCCTTCTGTGTCACCTCCACCACCTCCACTGGGTAATCTGAACACAGAACAATGAGACAGAAAGGCAGATTAAACTGTATTTGTTGTGTAGTTCATAAGTCGTAAATTGGATAAAAGAAAACAGCAGCTCTTTGTATTACAGCTCAGTAATACCATGGTGGTGTAATAGTTTAATGACAACAATAATAATCAATAACATTTAATTACCACATTAATAATTCAGCGATAGGCTGGTGCAGATACAGCCACTTTAAATGGCTGCCTCATGCCTGACAGGACCATAACGGGTACCTGGTTGATTCCTAAATGATTGCCGGCTGATCCACGGCTGTAATGACAGCCCTGCCCGTGTGCAGTGCCAACAGGAACGACAATGTCCACAAGAAGCATTTATGAAAACTAGTGGTAGTGTCTTGTACATCCAGCAGGGGGCGCAGTGTTAATGGAAGTTCATTCACAGGTTCACACTGAACAAGCAGAAAACAAAAAGTGATGTTTGCATTCTGTGGTTATTGCTGAATATGAAAGAAATGGCACTGCAATGTTTTTTAATTCAAAAATAAAAATCGAAATATAAACACAAGTCGATTATTGGTCAGACAGAGAGCAGCATGATAGCAACAACAATCTATTAGCTTGTACATTCTGCCATAATGAAGTCTGAGAGAAATGTTTAGATGCCAGTGAAAC